>NC_069087.1:6297532-7778991 GCF_947172395.1 Bicyclus anynana
TAAGGCTAGTGGATTCATTTTTGGTTTGGTTCAAAAGCTTAATGGCCTTTATTTTCATCATGCCGGATTTAGAGAACCGCGTATTTGATTTGAATTAATGCACAGTGTATTAGATGCGTTGTTAAATTATTTGAATACTTTATTTTTATTGAAATAAATCTTTATAGCATACTCAGAAGTCATTACCAAAATAAGAAAACTAACGTCGAACAAAGGTTATGATTCACAACATTTGTCAGGACAACTTAATTAACAAATCAAACTGTAATTAAAATAAGACTCTTAAGAATGGCAGAGAATGACCTTGAAAGAAGTCACGCACTTGTGAACGTTGTGTGTAGGGTTAAAGGCGCCTTTGATTGTTAACAAACACTCCCTTTTTCCACTCAAGTCACTCTCATAATCCCATGTAACCCATAAAGAATTACACAACAAGAGATGTGGACGGCTCGAACGCCACGAGCATACTGAAGCCGTCCGTACCGCAAGTCGTTGCAACGCGGCGAAAACAATCTCAAAATCGGACACGACATAGAACTGTTTTAAAAGTACAATAGTGGTAAAAATCACTATGGCTTCAATGCGAAACCTGACGTACCCTGCTAGTCCACTTCCATCTTAAGCTACAATAATTATACGAAATAATAGTAAAAAAAATATCTTACTAAACAGAAAAGAAGTCTTATTGAAACAGAGATTTAAGGACAATAGAACAGTTGTATTGTTGAAATGAAATGAGGGTAGAACCGATTTCCTCCGTTATTTATGCGGGTCTGTAAACGGAATAAAGTAGGAAGTAAGCAGCAACGGCGCGACGTCCGGCAAAACTTATCTGCGGGCACGGCGCTTCTGCAAATATTAAATCAGGTTCCAGATTGATATAACAAACCAGTTTCTTCTGAAGCCTCTGTATCTAATTTGAACAGCCGGCATGGAGGACGAGATTGCCAATCGAAGTTTTTATTTGCAGGTGTTGCCATAACAAATTTCAAGAATAAAGGTAGCTTTGCATATCACTGTTCTTATAATAAAGGTTTGAACATGGATTTTAACTTAGCTAGAAAGTTGCTTACGTTTAGCTTAAGTAGACCATAAGCAGTTCGTTATAGGAACGTATTGACTAGATTTATAGGTATATAAGACGTCTTAGCCCAGTGGATATGACCTCTGCCTTCGATGATTCGGACGGTGTGAGTTCGAATCCGGTCCGGGGCATGCACCTTATCAGTTGTGTGCATTTTAAGAAATTAATATAAACGGTGAAGGAAAAATCGTGAGGAAACCTGCACACCAGAGAATTTTCTTAATTCTCTGTGTGTGTGAAGTCTGCCAGCGTGGTGGACTATTGGCTTAACTCCTCTCATTCTGAGAGAAGACTCGAGCTCAGCAGTGAGCCGAAAATGCGAATATGATGATGCTGATAAAACATATATATATGTATCCTGCATTTTCATAATTTTAAATTTTACAAAAAGAAGGAATTATAATTAAGCTCACATGATTATTTATTTAACAAACACACGTGGTGCATTCCCATGATAGCCGTTTCCACAAAACGTATCTCTATAATTTGTCCCCGACAGAGGCCATGAGCACACAGAAACGTTAACTAGAATTGTAACACAATATTCGACGAAGTTGGAAATGAAACGTAAAGAGAATAGGGAGAAATACCATTGTCACTGACCACGTAAAAAGTTTTGGGTTTCAAGTTCCCTTTGTGTGTTCGCCGTAGATAAATGGGGCATTTTCGCGAAATTCGTCCGCGTCACTTCTCGTAACAATGGGGAAGATAAATAATCCCTGCGTAAGAAAAGGATTTCGTAAACATAATTATTTAAACTCGCAATTGTTGGCGTGGAAGTACGCTAATGAAAGTTCCTCGGCAGCATTTTTTTTTATTTTTTATGCCATGACTGCGATTTAACTTGATGGTAAGTGAGTATCACACTTTTCATCCCGGAAAAAATCATGGTTCCCGAGAGGTTTGTGAAAAACTAAATTTCACGCCGACGATGTCGCGGGCGTCCGCTATTTCAGCGATAATTTATAAATGCTGTTAAAATATGTATTTTAAAAAACTATCTTTTAGATGTACGAGGTTAAATGCTGTGTAAGTGGCATCCGAGTATTTGATCATGTGTTTGCATTAGGAGATCCTAAAGTCACCTTAGAAATCCATCATTAGAACAGCAATAGTACTGCATTGATACCGAAGCACATGTATATTAAAATCCAATTAAATCACGGAAGTAGGTACAGCTTATCTTTCAAGATTCGACGCACACATACTAACTTAAAAGAAAGAAAACTTAAACTTAAAACTTAAAGGAAAGAAAGAAAGAAAAATGCATTTATTTCGAAATTATGCCACACAATTGACAATATCTCCATTATTATTATATATTAAAAAGATTATTGTTATACAATAATAACATATTTGAAATACGTTCGCACCTGCGATGCGCTTGTTATATATAAGAAACAGGAAGTAAAAGAGAAGATTATGAATGTGTCTGCCGATATCGAATATCTCGAGCCATATGTCGGGCACACGCGGGCTGACAGAGGGGCGTATCACACAGTATAATCTGCTGGCAGTGTATGAAACACCGACCGGTGGCGTTTATGGTGCTATAATAACCATATAAAACGCGACTTATTGTAGGCGTCGATAACGAACTGTATACTTGTATATTTCTAGGCGTGCGATATAATTTAGGGTGTGTTAAGAATACTGATGTTCTACTAGAAAAGGCTGTCTTATTTGGTTCTTATATTTTTAAGCGATTGATTGATTCTGTGTGCTTAGTGCGGGTTACTATATATATTATATATACTATACTATATTATAAATGAAAAGCTTGATAAACAAGTTTTTTTTTTATTCTTTACAAGTTAGCCCTTGACTACAATCTCACCTGGTGGTAAGATGCAGTCTAAGATGGAAGCGGGCTAACTTGTTAGGAGGAGGATAAAAATCCACACACCTTTCGGTTTCTACACGACATCGCACTGGAACGCTAAATCGCTTGGCGGTACGTCTTTGTCGGTAGGGTGGTAACTAGCCACAGGCAAAGCCTCCCACCAGCCAGACCTGGATCAATTAAGAAAATCTCAATCGGCCCAGCCAAGGAACCCAGGTCCTCCGTTTTGTAAATCCACCGCGCATACCACTGCGCCACGGGGCCGTCAAGAGATTCAACAATGAACTGAATATGGGTTGCTAATGATGATTTATCCTACCATCTTGCCAGGGCCCTGTATCTATCTATCAACAAAACCGTGATGATCAGACTTATTTGCCAATTTTTCAGATAAAACTATACTATCATTTATATGAAAAGCTTGATAAACAAGTAAATATAACATATCTAATTTTTGATACTAGGTATATTATACATTTATAAATAATATTCTCAGTAAAATTCCCAGTTCCACCACGCCTGTTTACACGAAACGCTCGCTTAATTGAATGAAGCAATGCAAAGTACGAAGTGAATCGTCGGAATTCGCAGCGACTATTTTTGCCCTTGTTTTGTAAAAAGTAACGTTCTACGTCCGCGGTAACAAGCAAGTTTTCGTTCGGAGCAAACTCAACAAGCACTCAGTTGAGCGAAGTTGTCCGCCGGCCACGCTCTGCCGTTCAAACTTTTGTTATTGTTCCGCTTCATTATTGTAATACGAAATACGCAGTGCCATAATTAAGAGATGCTAGGGAATTGTCCCATCTGATGTAGTTGCTGGGAACTTGTATCATATCTGTATAGTTTTTAATTAACCGTTTTAGGTTCGTTCGTTATCAACCCATAATCGGCTCACTGCTCGAGTCTCCTCTAAAAATGAGAGGGGTTAGGAAAATAGTCCACCACGCTGGCCTAATGCGGATTGACACACTTCGCACGCAGAGAATTAGGAAAATTCTCTGGTATGCAGGTTTGCTCACGATGTTTTCCTTCACCGTTTGAGACACGTGATATTTAATTTCTTAAAATGCACACAACTGAAAAGTTGGAGGTGCATGCCCTCTACCGGATTCGAACCCACACCCTTCAGAATCAGAGACAGAGGTCTGGGCTATCACAGCTCAGGTTTTAACCGTTTTAGGTTATATAGTTCTATTTGCAACGTTTCCCGGCAACCGATGTCTTGGACGTTTTTTGGTTCGTAGTTCACAATTTTGTTTGCATAATAGCATAATTAACGTTAATAATATCGAAAATTTTTGCCAGGGATCAGTTTTTATTGGTTTATTTGTAATGACCGCAATGGTTCTTGCTCCTCACGCGGGGTTCACTCGATGACAGCGCCACCCTTCGTTTAGTTACGACGAATTGGCGGGAGGTTTTAAAATACTTGACAATATGCTTTGGACATGATTGCCGGACTGATTTTGCCAGCTCATGTATAAGTAACTGATAGTCATTAGATAGCATACCTATGCTTTAAAACGTATATAATGCATACAACCGACGTAAGTGGTTATTGTTATTAGAAACCAATTACTTATCTAATTATTATACGCCTACTGAATAGTTAGTAACTATGCGTTAGAAGGACGATGTTTGTAGCATGTTATTATATAATTATAGGTTTCATATTCCCTAGTGCATTTAGTTGAAGCATACAAAGGGAAAAGTAAGTAAAATAAAACAACGAAAGTCAGATCAAAACATAGCAGAACATTAGTTTCTCAGCCATTGTCAAATATTTGCGCATGTTACGTTTCGCCTTAGACTTAAGTTCAGCCGTAGAACAAACAATGTTACAAAAAGCAGTGAGCGAGTGAGTGAGCACATGTTTAGGAATATGTGCAAACAGTTTATAGTGATTGCCGTTCCCAAGAATAATACGAGCTTGATTCCAAGACAAATATGTGACGAGACGCTAATGCATCCCGAGCGAGGTACTCTAAATGCAAACTTTCGGCAAGCGAAGAAAATGGCGGATAAAAGCTGTTGCAAAAAGAATTGGCTCCTCTTCATTTTCTCTATTGTGACGTTGAATGGAACACAAACAATCAACTTTCTCGTCGAGTTGATTGTGTGGATACACCCTTATTGTCTACCTTCAGGTAAATAACAGACATCGCAATTGGCCCGCTACTTTGTCTGTCTTTGGCCTGTTTTACTTTAGGAGTTCTCTAAATTCGCTCTTCCTTTCGCTCAAATTTTGGAAATCAAATCTTTTATCTGTTATCAAAACATATTTTGTGGAAGGTGCGTAAAAAAAGTAATAAATCGGCGGCGTCGAATTTAAGAGCGATACGTCGTAAGAGAAATATTTGGAAGTAGCTGTTAGGCCGCAACCGGTGGAACAATTTATCAAGGGCGACGGAACCCTCGTCCAATCGGTTGATGGCAATGCCATAAATATTTACTTTAATAAGATTCTGTCCCTTTTATTCGCAACTCTTGTTTTACGACACACTTTGGCTCACGATTGCGACCATCGACCTACGAGCAGAGCAGCGTGTGCGCATTATTTTTTTACTATCGGCATTCGCAGTAAAATGCCAAAGAAATCCATTACATTCTATGTCCACCATATAACTTTATTTCGCAAAAGGAATTCACAAATGGGCGCAAAGCGCATTAAATCCTGAAAACCATTTTCTTAATTAGACGAAATAAAAATAGATTATGAGATGAACATAATAGATGAGTTTCCTTCGAAATTAGAAGGAAGGCGAGCGGAAATTCTACGTATTCACATCGTGTAATTTGCATATTATACTTTCCACAAGGGTGTGCTTAGGAGCTTCAACAAGCGATTATTGCTCGAATAAAACATTGAATTAAAAATAAATTATAATAATGTTACGTTGAGGGTATTTGCGGGTTTTTATAGCCGTGGGTTACTGAACAGGGCATTGCGGTACGGTGGGATGTGAATTAAGATCTTGTTAGTTTAATGTGTTACTTGCGAGTTGTTTCGCAGCAGTACTCCTTGAAGAGGCTCCAGTCTTCCCATGTTAGTTTAGGACCTCGAAGACCCAGTAACTTACGCTAATGGCAACCTTACTTATTTGCTTAGCAAGAATACTGATATAATATAAATTCTCTTTTATTCTGTACATGTTCGTATATCCGTCAGCTAGTCCTGTATCGTCAGCTAGTTCTGTATATGTACAGAACTAGCTGACGCCACACGGTTTTACCCGCATGGTTCCCGTTTCCGTAGGAATACGGGGATAATATTTAGCCCATAGACTTCCTCGATAAATGGGCTATCTAACACTAAAAGAATTTTTCAAATCGGATCAATAGTTCCTGAGTAATCTCAGGAACGTTAATATTAGTTAGCGCGTTAATATTAGTACAGATGAATATTATTGGTAATCCATTGTCAAAACTCTAATTTTCTAATAAAATACATGCTTATTATTCTTTATATTTAAATTTTTATTGACTGAAAAACGTGCCATTTATGTACAATGTACATTGACCTCATAAAACAAAAGGATGTACAATCATGTAGAAAATTTCACTTAAAAACTGCCCAATTTTACTTTGACAGTTTTAGGATTATTGGTAAAGAAAAGGCCTTTAATTATAGTCCAATATTCAATAAAATCCCAAATTCAGAGCAAATTCAATCTTAAGGATTGAGTCTAAGGTTAAATTTGCAAATGCGACTAATCGAATTGAGTGCCAAGATGATGTGTTTGGCACTCATTGAGTGGGGACGTTTTTGCTGATTGCATCCACGTTTTAATAGGAGATCGAGGACAATGCAAGAACAACTAGATTATTAAACGTTTGATGTTAAATTTATAATATATACTTCAATTCAACTCACAACTTAAGTAAGAAGATAATATTTACATTTAAATGTTATAGAGGTCACACAAGACACTGGCTCTATTACTCCTTTTGCTTGGCCAAAGAAAATTTTTAGATTAGATGAAATGGTGTGGAGATTTAAATAGACAATATTGCTAATACTTCATTATTTTTTATAATATTCATTTCATATTTTTATAGTATTCTTTTTGTTAATGTATTTATTTATATAAAGAAAATATCCTCTGTAAGGGCTCACAGAATCTATGAATTGATATTTTAGATGCATATAATTTATATTTGAATAGATATAACTAGTAATATGTAGCTGAATCCTATAAGATATTGATTACAAATCACAGACATACCTAGTATCCGCGTAGTTACTGGGTTATATTGGCAATTATTGGTGAAATTCACACATCATGCCGTAGTTTCTGCCAATAATACAATATTGAGTTGAGTTGCTGTTTAAGCACTGTTTATTTATGATTTTCTTATAACATTCATTTAATAAACATCATACTTTAACATCAACAGATTTACCCTAAAACCCGTAAGTAGGCCCGGGCCTAAAGCAGATGTTAGGTGGCGGCTGTTTGAGACAAAAAATGTGGGAATAAACAATGAAAAAAGCCCAAATTTCACCAACTACAACAATTTAGAATTTGGTCACTTTCTTTTCCCTTCAAACTTAAAACAGTTATTTAAATGTGCATTCATCTCCAAAACCTCGGTAAATATTGGTATATTATATACTTAATATATACTACAAATTCACCATTGGCAGGAGCATAGGCTGACAAACTTTCAGCCTTCATAATATGAGGTACTAGCTGACGCCGCGCGGTTTAACCCGCATGGTTCTCGTTCCCGTAAGAATACGGGGATAATATTTAACCTACAGCCTTCCTCGATAAATGGGCTATCTAACACTGAAAGAATTTTTCAAATCGGATTAGTAGTTCCTGAGATTAGCCGTTCAATCAATCAAACAATCAAACTCTTCAGCTTTATATATTATAAGTATAGAGTATAGAAGTATAGATATCTGGTTGTCACAGGCAGACAGTCAATTACGTTACCGTACAAAACAATTTCTCACAACGCACAGCTTTCAAACCACAGTAAATTGTGCAGACAAAGAAACAATTGCAATACGATTGCTATTTTAACAAATAGTTGCACCTTTATGCGCTAATAATAATAATAATAATAATAATAATAATAATTTATTTATTTGCTTTAAACATGTTACACTTGTTATAAAATTAAATATACAATTAATTATTCGATCCAAACATGTCTTGCCTATAGGCGTGCAAAATATTTATGAAATGTGTCGATGGAACAATACCTAAATTACAAAAGCTACAAAATTACAAAACAAAAAAAAAAACAATATAAGAGAAAATTATGTCAATTTAAAAAAAAAATGTCAATTATTACAATTAGTCAAAATTTCAGTTGAAAATAGTCTTTGTAGTTATATATATTTGCATTAATTAATTTATTAAAAATATAATTTTTGAATTCATTCAATGTCATATCTTTCGCCTTTTCGGGTAAATAGTTAAAAATTTTTACCGCCATACAATAGACATTATTTTTATAAACACTCATTTTTTGTAACGGTACTTCTAGTTTGTGCTTTTGCCTATTGTTACGACGGTCAGTTTTATGAGGGAATAAATCGTTATGCTTTTTTACAAAAATACACATTTCGTACACGTACAAGGCAGGCAAGGGCAGAATCTTTTTTCTTTTAAATAATGGTTGACAACTATCTAGATAGTCAACGCCACATAAACTACGCATACACCTTTTTTGTGCTCTAAATACTTTAATTGAGTCAACTGAATTTCCCCACATAATTAATCCGTATCTCAATGTGGATGCTACGTATGCATGGTAGGCAACAGTGGCTGCTGCTTCTGAAACCGTTGCACGAAGCCTTTTTAGCAGATATGTGAATTTATCCACCTTTAAGCATACATTGTCTACGTGTGGTTTCCAGTTACAGTAGGAGTCTATTGTGACACCTAAGAAAGTCGCTGTATTCGTTTCTTGGATATTAATACCGTTAAAGTTTACATTGATATTAAGGTTATTACTATTGTAGGTTCTGAAGTTTATAAATTGTGTCTTATTAAGATTAATATTTAAATTATTGTTATTAAGCCAGTGAGTTATGTCATGAAGTACTTTAATTGACTCTAATTCAATTGTTTGTTGGTCATTTGCTTTTATAATAATTGTAGTGTCATCAGCGTATTGAATACATTTATGATTTACAGAATCGGGTAAATCATTAGAATATAACAAAAATAGAAGTGGTCCAAGTATACTCCCCTGTGGTACACCGCAAGAGTTAGTCCTTAGATCCGATTTATATATTTTCTTGTGTTTACCTAAGATTCTAGTTATTTCAACATATTGTTGCCTATCTGTTAGATAACTCTTTACCCAATCATATGACGTACCTCTGATACCATAAGTGTATAATTTACTTAGAAGGATTTCATGTGAGACACAGTCAAATGCCTTACTCATATCTAATAATAAAGCAACTGTGATGTTTTTATCATTAAGTCCTTCAGTAACAGATTTGATTAAATCGAAACAAGCCGTGACGGTGGAGTTATTTTTTCGAAAACCGTATTGTTGTGGGTACAAGAGTTTATACTTAATGAGATAATTATACAATTTATTATGGAAAATCTTTTCGAATACTTTAGATATAACCGGTATTAGAGTAATTGGTCTATAGTTTTGAATATCTGTTTTTTCACCCTTTTTAAACAGAGGTTTTACTACAGAAAATTTCAAAGCATCCGGAAAAATTCCTTGCTGGAATGACATGTTAATAATATGCCGTAGCGGAGTACAAAGATATGAGGAACATAATTTAAGAATATTTGTATTAATTCCATCATATCCCGTCGACTGCGTATTTCTAAGGCTTTTTATAATTTTGTAAACATCAATATCTATTACGGGTGTTAAAAATAGACTTTGTAAATGTTGTGAAATGCTATGATGATTTCCATGTTTATTTATAGAGGTTATATTTGTAAAATATTCGTTAAATTTATTTGCAATATCTTTAGGCCTAGTGTAGGATTTATTTTCCACACATATTTTATTTATAGCTTGCTCATTTGGAGATTTAATAGCTGTACTGTTTTTGATTATTTTCCACGCCGATGAAGTTTTTTGTTTCGCCTGCATGATACGGCGCAAATTTACAAGTTTTTGGCTATTTAAAATACATTTTTTAAGGACCGTTGAATATTTGGAATATAATTTAAAATTATGTTTTTTATTTGCTGATGTGTATAGATATTTAATATAAAGACTTCTCTTGATAACACAGCTTCTCTTAATACCACGCGTTAACCAATTTGTTTTTACAGGTTTATTTATAATCTTTACCTTTATAGAAGGGAAACAGAGGTTGTAAAATAAATTTAGAATGTCATGAAACTTAATAAATGCAGTATTAGTGTCCGTTTCTTCTAAAATATCATTAAAAGAGAGGGCAGAAATGCATTGTACAAATTTATTAATATTTTCTTGGCAATAGTCTCTTTTTTCTTCTATCCAGATTTTCGGGGTGAATACATTTATTTCAGACTCTGTTAACTGTGCTTCAAGAATCTGAGCAGTTTCATGATCTGACAGGCCTAAAATGTGATTAGTTTGTTTTGCACTGTCAATATTACTAGCTATTATGTCAATACATGAGTTTTTTCTTGTAGGCTTTTTAAGATGTATACACAAACTGTGGTTTGAAAGTATGGCCGTCAATTGGTCCGTATTTTTATTTATTTTTAATATATCTACATTCCAGTCACCACATAATAGTAATTTTATATTATTTAATTTGCAATATTTTGCAAGCAGCCCATTTAATTGATTAAAAAATAACTCTACATTTGAGGATGGAGTCCTATAAATGCAGATTATAATTAATTTATACTGCGGTATTTGGACACCGCAACATTCAAAATGGTAACTCTCCGCGAAACTTTCTATGTTTAATAAATTATAGTGAATGTGATTTTTTATAAGAATACATGTACCTCCCCTTTTCTGTCCAGTGCGACAAAAGGATGCAGCGACATTAAAATTTCTTAAGGAAAGATTATTGATCAACCCCTTTTTAATAAAAGTTTCACAAAGACATATAATGTCTATATTGCCTATTTGTCCATATAGTTCATATAATGTGATCTCAAGTAAGTCCTTTTTATTTAAAATTCCAGCAATATTTTGATGAAACAATCTTAGCGTTTTTACATTGTTAGGAACGAAAAAGCTCCTTTTGATTATTATCTTTATTTAATGGCTTAAAGTAGTAAGATATTTTACCTTTGATTGGCTTTGTCACTTTCATGAAAAACATTGGCATTGTAGTTTGTGTGGTAACCCGCCTATTTTGTGATGAATCTGTCCTGTGTGACGTGCTATTTTTATGTAAATTGTCTGAGTGATATGTTTTATACTGTATTTTTTCTGGCTTTTTACTAGTAAAATAATGTGTAATTGAGTTTTTATTGTACGTAGGTTTTATAGAAATATTTTGTTGTCCTTTATTTATCTGTTTAAATGTCAAATAACGTTTCTTGTAATCGTCACAGTCAATTTCAAAATTAATTTTTTCGCTTACAGCTGTCAAATATTGAAATTTAATAATCTAATAATTATCTAATATTGAAATTTAATGTCTAATATTGAAATTTAATGTCTAATATGTGACAACAGCGAGGATGCTTTACCTTTATGAGTTTTACTGTCTGCAGAATATCTACATCACGTTATAGATTGAAATCTGAGAGGTAACAACATAATTGCTTAATAAAAAAAAATATTAGAGCGAATACTATGTTCATGGCATTTGCGGTTTTTTTTTATCGAATAATAGGACTTCAGCGGAGTCACCGGGGCTTATGGGGTCCGAAGGCAGAATGGGCGGAAAGACTCTGTAGGGCGTCTCCTTTGCGACTCGGACCTCGACTTAGACGGCCGTTCTGGAAGGATCTTTTGACCTGAGACCGTGAGCTAAAAACCCACGCCCGGGTGACGTCAGATATCAGGGACCTTTTTTCAAGGACGCTTTTATAATATTAGTTAGAGTAAAATCTATTTCCATTCCAAATTTCAGCCAAATCGCTTCAGTAGCCGTAGCGTAAAAGAGGAACAAACATTCACACTTACCAACAAACTTTCGCCTTTATAATATTAGTGTGGTAGTGTTATGTTAATGTATGCTTTCACTAGCAAACGCCATGCGGTTTCACTCGAGGGGTTCCCTAGTTTTAGATCCTATTAATGCAAACCAACAAACAAATTTCCTCTCCTTCTATCTTCCTTTCCTCTTTATAATCTATGTATAGGTGTGTAATGCTTGTTATGTTTATGTAAAATGTCAATGAGTTCAATCACACAATTATATAACAGAGAATCGTATCATCGCATTACGTCAGTGATGACAGAGAAGCACGTGATAGTATCTTTGTTGTCACTAATTAATGCAATTAGGCGCGTAATCGGTTCACATCTCACTGAGCATGTAGGCACGGGGCGCCGTGCTTTCTAGTGTAAGGGTTAGTTTCCACTGGAGCTGAGTAAGGAGCAACGTTGATGTGTTTGCTGCCAGTAGGATCTCAGCTTTATGCCTCTGTCGAACTTTACTGGACACTTGATTTGTTTAAGTTAAATAAAATTTAAGTGTCTGTCTGTGATTTAAAAATAACTACGTTTTCAAGTATAGTATACTTATAGTTATTTAGACGATAGTAAAACACATTTTTTATATTTATATGTCTGTCTTTTTGTCCGGGCTAATCTATGGAACGGCTGAACGGATTTAAAAGGGATTTTCATTATTACATAGAAGTCATTGAGCAACAATACTTTTTATCCCACAAAAATCTATTGTTCCCGCGTTATTTGTGAAAAACATTTTCAAGTAGTAGAGATCTCTTCTGAGCAAATACTACTGCTATGTTTATTTCAGATATGTAGTAGTATAGCTGTGTTTAAAGATTTTAAAAAGATACGAAAGCGAAAAGTGAAAAGGCATATTCTATGTATATAAGTTAGCCTTCAATAATAAATTTACAAAGGCCTATCTTTTACTTCCGCAAATGCTTTTTAAAAACACTTGAATAAAATGTTCGTCTACCCCCGTTCCACTGCAACTTCTGTGCGTGTTCAGAGGATGTAAACTCGACAATATTCAATTGCAAAAATACTAGACGATGAGCACAACGTTTCTTTTCGTTATCTCAAAATTAAATCTACGAGGTTCTCCGCTATACCGCTTATAGCTTTTCTGAGAAACGTCATTATAATTTCAAAGCTAAGCTTCGCGTTCTTCTTCGCTAAGGCTCACTAATGATAAGCTGGAAACGGAGTTCTTCACAAAATAATGCTCTATGTACACTTTCTAAGTGTTTTAAATTTAATGTAAAACAATTGAAGCTGGAGCTAGAGCCGTGATAGCCCACTGGATATGACCTCTGCTACAGTTAACTATTTAGTTATGTGCATTTTAAGAAATTCACCATTTGAGACATTTAGTCTCAAATGGTGAAGGAAAAACATCGTGAGGAAACCTGCATACCTGAGAATTTTCTCTACGTGTGTGCGTGGTGGACTATCGGCCTAATATCTCTCATTCTGAGAGGAGACTCGTGCTCGACAGTAAGCGAATATGGGTTGTTAATGATGATGGTGAATTGAAACTATAAATGTTTAAGTATCTAACTTAGATATTAGATTTTATATAGGACGAATACTTCTCCTATTCAGTTAAGAAAAAATATGGTAATGGTTACAATAATTAAGAATGGGTAGGTACGCCAATTTAATAGCTCAAAAGTTTCAGCTTAAAGATTGTATTAAAAAAGCTATCAAGTCTGTTAAAGATTTATAGGTCAGTAGTAATAATTATGATAGTATCGTTCAGTTCTCATAGCCTTGTGAAGCTCGTAATCCCATCGGCAAGACGTGCTCGAGACGAGCAGAATAGGATTTGCTGGATCATCGGACTGTTGTACTACACCGCCCTTGTCGACGCTACACCATTCCAAATGCAATCTCTCAATAGCTCCTGCGAACGCTTAAAGTGACTGAGAAATTTATGTTACATCGAAGTTCCAAAATCAATATCGGAAACTAACGCACCGCTTGATATTTTAATAATAACCCCCCCGACCACTATAATAGTTATTAATAACGGCCTACGTACCTTCCCCAGGCGGCTATTCCATAATTCTACGATAATCTCGAAACACGAAAGCGTTTTAATAAAGATTGTTCGCTCATAAATGTTACGAGTGCCGATATTAAATTTATTCGGTGTCTGGGAAAACTCTTATAATATTAAAGTTGTGGTGCAGCGGATGATTCCGATGATATCGTTTTAATTACATATAGAGGGAGGGCGGGGAGTAGAATTGTGATGCTGAAAGCGCCTCGAGGACTCGCGCAGATTGTCAATGAAGACGCCGCTCGCACGTACGCCACGGTTCACTTGTTAGGAAGACCGCAGCGAGAACCCCAAATATTTACTATTGCATTCGAAATACAAAACTTTGCACTCGAAAAAGAGCCATCTTAAAGTTTGCTGGAGTTGCGAGAGTCGTATTTCCAGTTGTCCTCTGCGGGGTTCTCGAGCGACCGGTCAGTGGTGGACTGTTTATTGCGACCACGCTATTTGCCGAGCACTACAAAACTGTTTCGTACTGATTTTGGCAATATTGTTGTCCCATTTTATCTTAGTTACATGGACTTTTTATGTCAACGGAACTATTTATGCTGTACCTGCTTACGCCGGTACCTTTGCATAACAAAAAGCTTTGAAGATTATTTTTGAATAAACTGTATTTTATGCGATCCTATTATGGAAATTATGTCTATTGTTTCGTGGAGTAGGTACATACAACTGTCGTGAACAGTTACTGAAGCGCATCTAATATTCCTTTTAATAATTCCACGTAACCCAAAAATAGCCATTGGGATAATCTCCGCCTGCGGTTGAATGCTTTCTAAATGTATCTCGAGCAAGATTATCAAGCCGTGGGCAATATAAATAGAAAATGTAGGTGTACAAAGAACCCGCTCTCTGATCACATAATTTTCTCTCCTTTTATCTCTCTTTTACACTGAAGTTCATTCGTACTCTTCCGTGTCAGTGAGGTATTAAAATCATGAAATTTCATTGTATTTTTTAAGCCCGCTCTCCAGCTGGATTTAACGGACTTTATCAAGTACGCGTGCAGTGCAGTGAATCGAATTGATGTTGCTATTTTCTAGTATTTTTACTGTGTGTACTGGTTCACTTATTCCTTTGGTATCGGTAACGACCTAACTAGCACTGGACCTTTTTTTAAACGCTACCTTGTTTGGATATTTCCATTTATTCTCTATGTAATGCAATTTTAAAGAAAAGTGATCTGCCTTAATATTATAATATTTTAAGACCTACCTAATAAAATATGCAGAATGAAAATCCTATACAAATCGAGTCAGTAGTTTTTAAGGGCAGAAAGTTACAGAACCTCCATTTCTGGTGACGATGAAAAAAGTAGGTGTAATAGTAGTAACTAAAACTTCATTTTAGTATAGAATATCGAGTTATAATGTTGAAAATAATGTTATTAAACTTAACTTAACTATAGTACTTGTTTGATATAAGAATAAAAAGAAAGAGAAAAATAAACGATTCACGAAATTCACGATTTTTCGGAATTACTAGACGGAATTTCATGTGGTTAACTGCTACGAGTTTGAGTTATGTCTGGACTCTGGAGCAACATAGTATAGGCTTTGTATCATTGAGCTTGGAGCTAAAGGTTATTAAATTTTAACGCCGACGAAGTTACATGGGAATTTTTAGTACTTAATGACTACGAGTATATTATAACCATAGTATAAACCTCAAACCTGGGACTTTGGCCTATATCCATATAAGCATTAGACTCACATCCCACAGGGCTTTGTAATATAAGCAATAAGCTACAAGGGAAGTAGCTACTGAGTGCCGCAGCTCTTAAACAGGCCGACACAATGCATTTTATTAAAACGCTGGGGCAGCTTTTTAAGTCGATTCTCCATAGAATGTCGCTCTATCCAACGCTTTGTTCGCACTTTTAAAAGTCTAGGAGTTCAACGTGGATTTTTAAATGGAATTTGAACATACAAATCCTTTAGAGAAGTGGATAAAAAAACGGAAAGGTAAACTAAATTTTGAAGTATTCTTCAAATTTTAGTTTATATATCCGTTGTTTTGCACATTTATTAAGTAATTTTTATGGCGTTAAATATAACGCCAAAATTATTGGAAATTTTATAATTTTGCTGTAATTTTATTGATATTTTTATCTTAAAAGTCATTTAAAAACTATGAAATGTTATTGCTTGTGAAATTGTATAAATATTTATAACTAATTACTAAAAAAAAAGGTTGTTGAAGCGAATGATTTCTCGCTTTGCCATTAAAAGTGATTTTAAATAAAACATGCTTTTTTTCTGGATCCCATGAGTACCGGTTGAGTAGTTAAGTCAACAAACAAAGTTGAATTTACATTGTGAGTTTTAGCCTTGTTTCATAATCAATTAATTAACAAGATGCTTACTACTACAATACTTAAAAATTATTGGTAGATCTGTGTTAGCAAATCTAACAGCTGTCTCTTGAACTATCAACTGCATACACAAAAGCACCTGATATGAGTGGAGCGCTATGAGTGCAAAATGTATTTACGCAGTGCGATTACGCGCAACAAGCTGGCTGATCGAGAGAACTGTATGTGATAAGCCTGAAGCCGTATGTTTGTTATGAGGTCATCATTTCTTTCATCACCATCATGATCATCATCATCATCAATCGATCATCATCCCACTTTTAGCTTTTTGGGCGTGTTAGGAAGCTTATAAGGACATTATCATCATCTCTTATGCAAATTTTCTCCAGATGTTTTTCTTCGTTATAGCACTATTTAAATAATAAAACGGATAAAGTTAGAGGCACTTACTTATCGTGGATCGTGTCATAAACGGTGAAGGAAAAACATCGTGAGGAAACCTGCATATCTGAGAATTTTCTATATTCTCTTCGTACGTGATGTCTGTCAATCCACATTGGGTTAGCGTAGTGGGCTATTAGCCTCTCCCTTCTCATAATGAGAAGAGACTTGTGCTCAACAGTGAGCCGAATATGGGTTGTCAATGATGATGATTATGATGACTTATCGTGGTGTAATTCAATCGAGGATAGGCTCATACTATATTAATTATAATACTATTTAGTATTTTTATTACAATATGTATAACTTGACGATGCTGAAATTAATTCCGCTTTGTTAAATGAATTTATGTAACTAAAATACGACTATCTTCCTTATGGTCCAACTTGCAAATAACCCTTTTATATCTACCTGATATAAGGGGTGTCCTTAGAACTAATATTTTAAAGAAGAAATATAAAAAAATTGCGCACACTCCACCACAAGGCAACCCTTTTGTTTCGTAAGGGTCTGTACACACAAGGACCTAACTCGAGTGGCGTGCGATAAGTGCTGAATGTATTTGCGAAGTCGAGCGATTGAGTGTACAGTGTGTGCGAGATAAAAATCTGCCACAATTTTCGCAACTACAGATTATAGAGAGTCGTGATAGCCCAGTGGATATGACCTCTGCCTCCGATTCCGGAGGGTGTGGGTTCAAATCCGGTACGGGGCATGCACCTCCAACTTTTCATTTGTGTGCATTTTAAGAAATTAAATATCACGTGTCTCAAACAGTGAAGGAAAACATCGTGAGGAAACCTGCATACCAGAGAATTTCTTGATTCTCTGCGTGTGTGAAGTCTGCCAATCCGCATTGGGCCAGCGTGGTGGACTATTGGCCTAACCCCTCTCATTCTGAGAGGAGACTCGAGCTCAGCAGTGAGCCGTATATGGGTTGATAACGTAACGTAACGTAAGATTATATAATCTAATATAAAATATACAGATATAATCGCATAGTTTAAATTAATTAATAATACTATAGTATAGTTTTTTTTTATAAATTTTAATAGTGTTTTGTATTTTATACTTATATTGACATTGTTAAAAATTAAAAAAAAGAACTAATAAGTAAATAAGAGATACTATAGTATAGTAAAAATTACTATATTACAAATGATTAAAATTATAATTACTACCTACATTAAAAATATTATCTCTTAGTGAATTTACAATAGTTATACTAGCTAAGAATAGTCAATATATTCCGTCCGTTTGTGTCTATTAAAGCTAACGCTTAAGCCGAAGGCAAAAATGTTCCTTCAATTTTACACACAAATGCGCTGATTGTCTCTTTGTCTGTACAATTTACAATTACATCCAAACTAAACAGATTTCCAATAAATGACGGAATTATCGCTGGACATACATAAAAAAAACCATACATACAGCCGAACGTAGAACCTCCTCCTTTTTGGAAGTCGGTTAAAAATAGAATCATAGGTGTGATAGGTGTTATTTAAAATTTTATATCAATAAATGAAGAGTCTTGATAGACGTACAGACAGATGCACGACAAAGTGATTTTATAACGTTTTCGTTTTTTCCTCTTGAGGTATGGAATCCTAAAAACAGTTAATAATAATAATAATGTATTGCAAAACATTTAATATTTACCAGTTTTAGCAAATATTTTCAGTTTAGCTAAATTGCTCCACTTAAAAAGCTAGTGTGAGTACCAGGAGAGCATGATTATAATAGCGATCAAAGGGATACACTTACACAAGTAATTCGACACAATACCCCCGCGGCTCTTCCAGTTTTATTGTTCGAACATCTGTCGTGATATGCAAAGTCGGACTCGTAAAGCGACCCCGGCCGACTATTACTTCCCGGAGTTAACTCTCTCTTATAACAATCTTTACACCCTACCTGTAAACGTGCAATCTGATTAATAACGCTTGATTGCTTTGTATATTGCATTTTAATAGGCTTAGAGAGATTTCTTTTATTTACGCTGTTGAATGAAAATAAAATGATAGCTTTATAACTATTATTTTGATTAACTTGTGTTAATTTATTTAACACTTTTATCTGATTGTGTGCTTATAGCTCGAAATACGTGGTGTGTTATCTTTAGTAAAGCCTTCTCTCATTTAAAAATTAAATAACAACAGTTAACTTTGTATCCATAATTTTGATATTATGACTAGTGAAAAAAAATTTAAAAGATAATATTGTTTACAAAACTTTTATAGAAGGCAAAATATAATGGTGGTCTGGTCAATTGGCTTGAAAGCAAAGTGAACTAGAACGCGACTTAAATAATAATGAAGTCATTATAAATTTTCCAAAGGTTACAATAATATAGCTTATTAGCGTAATGGTTGCTTATTATTCAATATTCTTGATTCGGTTACCTGAAACGTAAATTAATATTCCATGATTTAGGTGCGGAACAAACTTTGAGGTCTGATAATCCCGTAAATATTTAACAGTATCACTGAATTTGTGAAATCCGACGTTGGCGGACGACAGCACAAAATTGTGAAATAGCTTAAAATTCCCAAACACATTCGTGAAGCGAAAACCAAAGCATGACGCATTTCACGTGGGGGTATATATACGTAAAATAACTTTTTTTTTAGAAATGAACTACTGTGTTTTGTTCTCGTTTAGGTTCCACTAGGTTTTTACAAAAATATAAACAAATAATACGCGGCATCTGATATTTCACGTTGCTTTATATTCGCAGATAACCTTTTTCATCAACTCTGCCATTTTTACATCACATTCACATAGCAATGAGTGGTATTCTTTGTTTTTAACGTTAATAATAACACAATAATATTTATAATTCAATCAATTTGTATACGTAGCCTGATTGTGCACGTAAATAAAATAAAAGATAACCTGCGAGAGATATATTTATTTTAAATTAACGATCGTCAGTCGCAAAGTTCTGACGTTAATTTTAATTATGTCGAAAGAGTATTATGTATTGATAGTTAATGAGAATCAATGAGAGCTTTTGAAAGACATCTTTGTGCATAGTTGGTGCATCATTAATATTGGGAACTTGTTCATTGTTTCGTTCGTGGGCGGTCGACTTTGAAACGACGGAAATGAACTACTCATTTCCTTTGGCGTAACTTTTCCTTAATACCCAATAGTCTTTAGCTGATGTCGAATGTACTAAGTAGGTAACTTGTTTATGAAATAAAACTGGTTTGTTTTTGAGTAGCGCTTGTTAGCAAGTTTTGTAAGTTTTTACCTCTATGTTTATTTATGAACTTATATTAGCTAAATGTAGTCGTATTAAAAATAAGATATGAAGGTTATTTAAATATGGCTGTTTTACTTTAAGCAATTAAAAAAAATAATATAACAACAACCAAAATTAGAATATGAATCTAAAAATATTATAATAATTTTAAAATATAAATTGTATAATATTCTAGACTTTCTCAATTTCAGTAACATTAATTTTGCTGCTAGGTAAATTAGGTCATAATATTTAACGTTAAAGAAATACAGGCAAAATATAATATAACAAAGTAAAAATTATGAACAAAATCATTAGTCAAAATGAATTCTCGGCAGCGGGGTTTTCTCACGCTTTGTGATAAATTAATAATTTCGTACCTCCTTAAGAAAACAAGTCTGAGTAAAATCTAATTTCAACTTTATACAAATTGTACTCTCGCCTTTTAACTAATTATTATCGTCGTTGAAGACAAATCTCACGCGAGAATCGTATGAAATGAATTTTAAAATTGTTAACATTTCAAACAATGTGAAGAGATGAAAGTAAAAAGGATAATATGGCGGAGAGCTAATTCTCCGCGCTGGCTCGTTGAAAAAAATGTACATGCAATTTATCAAGGAGATACCCAAACATTTCCAATTTTTTAAAGTATCAGCGAAATTCGGGATGGCTTTCTTTTCTATTTTGTATTCCTAAGAAGAGCAATGAGGAGCATTGAATAGGAAAATAAATGATTTCTCGAACGGTCGAGTGCCTCTAGCCTCTCCGAAAAATACAAATTTGTAAGTACGTAATCCACGGCTTACGTATAAAAGACTTTCAGCGTTCTGTAGCCGTGTAAAAAAATATTGAAGTTCAAGCAATAACAGTTCTTAAGAGAATAAAAATATTTTATAGATAAAAAACTCTCTGACAACTTCACTCGTAACCTACTCGTGTATAGTGTAGAGAAAAGTGCACGAACAATTGAATTTCCAACAGATACGATTGGAATAATGGAATAAATATTCGTTTTTATACCATATAATACACGCTTTACTGAAAAGGGAATTTTTAAAATCCAATCACAATTAGCTTTAAAGGTTACGCAGTAAACATTAAGCGCTGATTGAATCGGAGCCTTCTTTTGGGGAATTGCCTAAAAATCCGTAAGGTCACGATCGGGTGAGGTTGCCCTAACCATTTTTTCCCGTGAAACTATTTTAATTAAAGCCGGCCGATCGGAAGGAGTTTATAGGGGGGACAAGTCGATCCGGGGTAGAGATTGGAAATGTTCAATTTCGGGGGCGCCAGATGAAGCTCTGAGCCTGGTAATTGCCATGATCATTAACATTTACGATAATGACCTGGCCGGGATTGACGTGTCTTCGGCCTCAGATACGGCTAAGCCGCGGGAATGTGTCACTATTGGGTTACGATGCACTCGGCGTGCGTAGATTGCGGAATTCAGAACGCATTCCCGATTTTGTATTGATATTTGCCTAATTGTGACCGAGAAAATCAGTTAACTGTGTAGGCTAATGAACGTTGATCCATGCCAGTAATTGGAAAGCTGACTGTAATCGACATTTACCTTTTCCTTTTTATAATTATGGCCTGCTATTATTACACGTAAGACGGGGTATTTGTGTGAGTTTCTAAGACTACTAATTGACAAGGGGATAACAATTGGCCTCCTTACCACTTGCACTGACAGCGCTCAAACTAGGCCCATGTATTAAATAACTACATATTAATGTATGCATGAATGTTGTAATAAATTGTAATCTATTTTTTATTTTTTCTAATCTCCGTAACTGCTCAACGGATTTTGTAGAGATTAACATAGACATTTTAAGCCTAGTTTGAGTTATAAATATTGTGTAATATGCTGATTATTTATTCGGCTGGTAAGATTAATTAATCGCTAACAAAATGGCGGGCTTTTAATAGTAATTAAGCATCTTTGTGATGCTACATGCATGCATGCATACCCTACGTGGCGTGGTGGTAGGAATTCTTAGGAAAAAACCTACTCGAAATAAACGAATTTAGTTATTTGATTTGATTAGAAAACCTTATAGGAAAGACATAAGGCGAACTCTCTACTATTTTGGAAGTCGGTTAGACTAAGTCTCCATATTAAGTATACGTTTAACTTGAAATACAATTATTGTATTACATTCGCTGAATTACGTTGAACTAATCTGTTAACATGTATATCCCATTACATGTGCTTGTTTGCAGACCGAAATCATTAAGGCTTCGCGTCTCCGCTTTTCATCTCGAAGCCATATGCGACAAAGGCTTTGCTTGATTTGCAGATATTAATAATGGAACAGGGCCTGCTATGAACTTCACATGTATGATCGCTATTGTGCCATAATGAACTACTACAGCTACAACTTCTTAGAACCTGTGTCAGGTAAAAATCTAGGAGAAAGAATTTCAAATGGCGTATGAATTGGTTTTAATCCTACTATTAATATAAACGCGAAAGTTTGTATGGATGTTTGTTTAACGCCGCTACTACTGAAGCGATTTGGCTGAAATTTCGATTGGAAATAGATTTTACTCTGGATTAACACACAGGCTTTTCATCCCGGAAAAAATCATGGTTCCCGCGGAATTTGTGATAAACTGAATTCCACGCGGACGAAGTCACCAGCGTCTGCTAGTTTTAAATATTTCGTTATAGGTTAGAAACAATAGGAAAACATCCGTTTTTTATATACTAATTGTTTAGTTAACAACATTGTAAAATTTCTAGGATTTTATATACTTTGTTATTACACATTAAAAAAAAAACTTGATACTAAATTTAAAAAAAATTATACCTGATTTAATCTGTAAATGACGTACGTCGAATAACTACAAGGTTGCAAAGTGTGAAATTTTACAATCTTGAATTATTTCGATCAAAAATATCAATTAATAAAAAGACTAGCGGAAGTTGAAATCCTTTTCGTGTTTAATTCTATTTTTCACCTTCAGAGACTATGGGTTTTTCTGGGATATAAAGTACCAAATTAATGAATTATTTATTATACGGGATAAGAATTATGTTCTACTCTAAGGTCCAATTTATCATCTATCAACCAAAATTCATCGGTTAGTCGTGAAAGGTACCAGACAAACATACAACTTTCGTTATACGAGAGTGTACGTAGTTTATAAATTTTGTATTTAGGTAAATAAGATTTTGTGTTCTCTGAATTATGACGAGTGACTCTTCGTAGCGCAATATCTCGTAATATTTTAATGACTGCTGAAAAATTAAGACCGGTGCCACTGATTTAATTATTATTTAAAAAATCCACCTCTGCAGGATGTTGATCAAAGGAATTAAATTTTAAAATATCAAATTTCATTAGATGAAAATTTTTAAGGTAGGTAGGTAATTGTTACAAAGTATTAACTTCTTTTTTTATTCTTTTACAAGTTAGCCCTTGATTACAATCTCACCTGATGGTAAGTGATGATGCAAAAGCAGTGTTGGTCGACCCTCCACCAGGTGGAGTGACGAGTGATGTAGGTGGCTCAGTAGCGTGATGTTTGGGAGTCCCTACAAAAGGCCTATGTCCTGCAGTGGACGTCCATCGGTATGATGATGATGATGATGACATAAATATTTAATGTAATAAAACACAAAATTGTGTATGTGTGCGCTATGGAGTAGCTAAATTCCGCTCACCTTTTGCAGTGATTTTGTAGGTAAGTAACACTTAGCTATATTATCAAAATGTCCTTGGGTATAGGTTCAAACAATCACATTTCATCATCCAGACATTTGTGTAAAAACAACTGTTGCATCAACATCGCCCCCAGTACATAAATATTACTAAATAAATCAAAGAGCATATTATAAATCTACTTCAATATTTTCGTGACATAAAACGAGGAGGAGTAACTTGCTACGAATAGCTTGTACGTGCTCCCCGCGCCATTATATTAGGCTCGGTGCACACAACTGGGGAGGTATAAAAAGGTATAAAACGGAGGTATCCTTTTGTACCTAACCCTTATCTCGCCCGTCTAGCTCTCACCGCAACCCCTTGCTTCCATAATAATGCGTCTAGCAAAATACAAGCCGAAAAATAAGGTAAGTGTAATTTAAAAAAAATATTATGTTACTTTTTTAATGCACAGACACGCATGGCTCCTTGTGGTTATGAATATATTTTATGCGTGGTGTGACAGAGAGCTACGCCCGTCAAATATATTTTAAAAAGTAGGTACATTATTACAATTTAATTACATCGTGTATTATATCTATTAATTTTTAACGTGCACCTCATTTCTCTACAAAGTATTGTACATATTACGTATTGATTTTCAGTGTGACGTCACGCTGTTTGCTTAGTAGTCATTACAAATACAATCATAGTGTGTAAATGTGCCAGTATTAGTAAAAAATAATTAGCCTATAGTCATATAACATCGAGATTTCTTTAGTCACTTATTTTATTCAAAGCATTGTAATATAAAAAAAAAGAATTCTCATAACATCGAGATTTCTTTAGTCATTTATTTTATACAAAGCATTATAATATGAAATTCTCTTAGATAATTTCTTTGATTAACGAGACTCGGACGATATGATTTTATTAAAAAAATATTGAAAATTGATGCTGATATCCAGGAAATCCTCGTATTTTAATTAACGACATTTTAGTGCTTTAGTAAACTTAACCAAATTGTAGTATTTTCAGTAGAGATGTTTTGGCATTACACAAAATGCAATACCAAATTGTCTACAAGCACAGAACGTTAGAGAGAGTTCTTAACAACGAGCCTGACAAGGAGAGGCTTTGTTGGCCACGCGGGGCTTCATTAGTAGCGGCCAACGCACGTAAATGCACCGTCACCGTAGACGGGGAATTCACGGCGAAACTGTAGGCAAGTATCTTATATCATGATACAGAAATAGAAACGTTAGCAATCAAAAAGTTTAACATTATTTAGCATTAGTTATAACTATAATTTTATTGATTTTGTAGAGATCGAATCTTTGAGCCAGGTAATCAAATATAAAGCTCAATATTTAATAACAAAAACTTTTCAGTACCCTGTCACCACCATCTTTTCAAAGTGTTAAGCTATTTTTACCTATTATGTTACAGTTTTATAGAGAACTAGCGGACGCCCGCGTGGAATTCAGTTTTTCACAAATACCGTGGGAACCATGGAATTTTCCGGGATAAAAAGTAGCCTATGTGTTAATCCAGAGTAAAATCTATTTTCATTCTAAGTTTCAGCCAAATCGCTTCAGTAGCCGCAGCGTGATAGATTAACAAGCGATTATAATTATTTTTATGATGTACCTACTGGTCGTTACAGAATCAAAATAATATTATTACCCTGAGCCCGCCAAGCTGCATTGGAGTTATGTTGTGGGTACTCAACCATCCTCCCCCGTTTTTCCAAGATGTCTTGAACCTGAGATAGGCTATTAAAATACATGATATTTACTCTTTTACACCACATTGTAAACGTAGGAACGTCTACTTTGTTAAATCAACTGTATTCTTCTATACTTATTCAGATTATTTTTGTATATCTGAAGTCACACACAGTTATAAGCGTGCAACAATGTCTAAGTAAACAATGTTTACTTTGTAAAGTTTTATTGTGAATACTTTCCCACAAATGAGTGCCGTGTCTGCATAATGAAAGTAGTTGAGGTACAAACTTCGTACTTCATTACGTGCTAATTCTATGTAATTGAGGATTCTTCGGGGTCCTTTTCCCGCTAACTTCGATCTACAATACAGCTAATTACCATGTTATGACTACGGCATATTAATTAAGTTTTGCGCTAAAATAATATATACAGACTCACTCGGGTTTTCGGAGAACAAACTTTGATTGTCGACTTATGAAAAGCGTTTTAATGAACCGTATCTAGAAGTGCTGGAGAATTTTGCTAACATTACGAAGTGGAATAATAAGAGAAAAGTTTTTTTTATTAAAGTAAGTATTTATTTGTGTACAGATTACAATATAATGTTAAGCGTTAAACGATTTTTTAGAATAATGATAATATTCATCTTTTATGGCTTGAATAAGGACTGACCTATCTTCTTCAGTTTAAGTCAGAATCTGTATGTAGATAGGAACTATGTTTACATCAGCAAAACAAAATACGCGTCGTAATAGATCTTATTTTTTTTTTATATTCTTTACAAGTTAGCCTTGACTACAATCTCACGTGATGGTAAGTGATGATGCAGTCTAAGATGGAAGCGGGCTAACTTGTTAGGAGGAGGATGAAAATCCACACCCCTTTCGGTTTCTACACGATATCGTACCGGAACGCTAAATCGCTTGGCGGTACGTCTTTGTCGGTAGGGTGGTAACTAGCCACGGCCGAAGCCTCCCACCAGCCAGACCTGGACAAATTAAGAAAATCCCAATCTGCCCAGCCGGGGATCGAACCCAGGACCTCCGTTTTGTAGATCCACCGCGCATACCACTGCGCCACGGAGGCCGTCAAAATCTAATAGTTAAGAAGCTATTATGTCACAGACATACATAACGGTTTAAACAGACATACGCGTCAGACTCATAGCGAACTTATATTTCACGACATCCATTAAATTCATACAAATTTTAGTAAAATTTGCCTATATATGAAACCAAAATTCACGCAATATCTTCAAGAACAACGAAATAAGATTATATAAAGACTTTTACTTAGTTAAATATTAGCATAACGATTTATCAAGAGATAAAACATGATCGCTCAACGGTACGCGCAGATGCGTCGTGTTCCGCAGATCCCAGCCCCGGAGATAAGGAACAAACATCGTAAAAACTTGTAAATATCACAAACAATTCGCGAAGTTGTAGGTGAGTGAGCATTTTTCTTGTTTGAAGAATTCTTTGTGTTCCATGCAAATTTGGGGGTCTCAGTGGCTCCAGAAGGTAAGGGTTGAAGAGCCGATGTAAATAAGTAATGAAAGGAAAGGGAAAAATGAGATTGGAATTCGGTATAATGTAGACGACCGTTTGATAGGGGTCCCGTGTCTAGTACATAATACAACAGAGGTTGTGAAGTCATGATTTAAAGTGAAGCGCTTACAAATAGTTGCGTAACCTGGGTCTGTAGCCATGTGGCACGTCGATTCTCTTTCTACAATGGCAAACGCTACGAAAATTTAAAAAAAAATGTATAGGAATGGCATTTGCTATCGATACGTCACGTGATCAAGTTATCGATCGGATCTCTAATTTCCATACATTTTTTTAGTTTTCGAAGCGTTTGTAGAAAGAAAATCGACGTCCAGTTACGATATTTAACTCATAAATGCGACTTTCGTATTAACCTTTGTCTCTCTCTGTCTAACACAATACTATAGAAAGAGAAAGTTAGAGGTGAATTCGAAACTCGCACTCGCGAGTTATAAAAACATTGTTACAGAATAGCACTACTATACTGACTTTTTAAAATGATTTTTTTTATGTACCTACCTACTAATTTCCACTAGATTTCGCACCCGATACCGTGTCTATGCGAATAACGGGATATAAAGTAGTACTACAAATACAATAACTATACCAAACTTCACCGTGAAACAACACCAGTAAGTCCATCCAACCTTTATTCTATGTTATAGGTACATATTTAAAAGAAAGTCGTCTTTGTTACACCATTTATAACTCAAAAATGGCTACTCTTATTTGGCTGAAATTATTTGGTACCTAGTAGCTTAGAACCAGTAGACTCACATAGGTTACTTAGGGTAGGGGTAGGGTTGAGTAGGGGTATGGTAGGGAAGGGTGGGAGTAGTGTAAGGTAGGGGTAGGGTTTCACACGGACGAAATCGCATCGTCCGCTAGTATTAGATAAGCTTAGATTTCACCTGCTACCAACTAATTAATTGTGTATTGTACAGTGTAAACAAATTATCATCGTCTATTACTATTTATATGCAGTATGTCCATCCTGAACTATATTAATTATTATCACAAATCACATTTAATTTAACTGCAAAAATTAAACGTTTTAATAACTATGGTGATGTTTGCCAATCAACATTAATTAATCGAATATATTATACATTATAATGAACATTTATTTTATAGATCTAATAAAGCTTTAGTTAATTATAAATACTTCTGCGCTTGGTTTAAATTTAATTCATGTTTTTAAAGACATTATTTTCGATACAATTGGCATAAAAGAATAAATTCATACGTAAACAAAATCGAAATGTTTCAATAAGTTGTTTGATTTTCCTCAAGTATTTTGGTAATGATTTTGTTTAACTTGAACGCTGGCTGCATTTTCAAAGCGCGTTAAACACGATTTAGCAGGCGAGATTCATGTTTGCTTGCTTCCTTCCGTACAGAGTAAACAGCGAAATGATGTAGAAACAGTGGAAAATATGACACGACGTCGAAACATGTTTACACCGTCTTGAAAAGTTTAGTCTTGGGTTTGACAGCGCTTCAAAAATCCGTAAGTTGTGAGCCATTTGAAATATACGCGAGACTAGATGTGTACCGGATTTTTGGAGTTTTGTTTACTTATGTAGGAGAGTGTTCCTTTAAGCTGAAGGAAGACCGTTTGGTTTTGAAACTCTCGTAACTTTTCGACTTATTATGATCACTATTATTAAATAATATGATTGCCTGACATTTCGGAAGTGCTTGTGAACAAAGCCTAATTGAAATAAATCTTTCTGATTCTGTAAGTGCTGTAGGCCCCTTAAAAGGATATTAGCGGCATTGTCGAGGAATTCAGCTGAGCGCAGAAGCATTGCATGATGGGGCCCGTAGGCTGAAAAGATGGGCGGAACAACTATTTAAAGGCCTCTCCTCTGGAATTCAGAACTGGGCTTTTAAGTGTTTGTGTATTATCTAAAGGTTCGTCTCGCTTAAGAACGTTCCTTCAATTTTACATACAAATGCGCTTACAACAATCTACAACAACAAAATCACCATCAACCACAACAAAAAAGTCAACAACTCAACAGTCAATTGTCAATTGCTGGTCTGTACCTATACCTTATCAATACATTTGAAGTCAAATCCATTTCAAAAACTAACAAAATCGTATATTTTGAGGAAGACCTTACTAACATTGAACAATAGTTTCCAATTACTTTTTCTCGAATATAAACTTTTTAATATGAAATAGTTGAAATTTTGAAATACTTACAAAGAAACAACATTCGGCACCACATGGTGCACGAGAGTATGAAACGATATCTCGACGTCATATGTCGGGTGTCGTGATATTAATATTTAATCTACACAAGTTAATTTCAGCCGCGGGATGCCTACAGATATTTTCATAACTGAGGCTTTGCTTACTAATGTACAGATGTGGTTTCGTATGAGAACGGAAATCGTTGGGGGCCTTAATTAAATACAAGCGATAGGTATTCGTATGTAAATAACGTAATATACGCAATTATGATTTTGAATAATAAATTAATCCAATATCAGAAATAAAAGGGAAACTTCGTATTACCGGGAGTGTGAATAATTTCTGACAGAAATATGAACAATCCTCTAGTTGATTGATAAAATTGATTTATATTCGAATTTATACTTATTTTTTTATCATTGTTACAGTTATTTTTATAAATAAATTGAATTATTTTTATAAATTAATTTTATAGATTGTGTATAAAAACATCTGTGAAACACAATACGATATCAAGGAAGCACAAATATACGACCGCGGCTACCGATCTATGTGAGTCTCTACATTTTGTTCCATTGCCGCAGGATTTTCAAGTAACATTTGAAGGATAAGTCGGAGTCAGTTTCAAAGAAGAAACATCACCGTGCCAAAGAGGGAATATGTTCACAAGCTCGTCAACAAATCTCCAACGCTATGGCGAGCCGCGACTTACAAACTGTCGCGACGCGCCCGCGGCCATGCGCTTATGAAAACTCAGGTAAAGACAGCCTCCGAGCAATTTGAACAGCTTACACACTGAATAAATATCTTTATCTGTGTAACAGATTGAAATATATACGTAGACAGAGAGGTAAATAGATAGATAGATAGGATCTAATGCGTTCCATCTTAGAGAGTCTATCTTAAGCGTGGACTCTGTAGAGAAAAGATACAAGGCGATTCGATATTTCGTTTAACGACGAGTGCCGTTTTGAGGCACAACTATGATTAATAAAGTTTGAAATATGACAAAAAAAATATTAAGTTTTCATGTTTTAATAACTATACAATATATTTTTAGCTTGATATTACAAGCTTCAACATTTTGCAGATTACAAAAAACAATTTAGCTTAGAGTACCTTGGTGAAAAAATGATAGTGATGAAGTCGGATTATTGGTGACGGTTATAAGTTGCCTATTTACTTCTTTGTCTACGTATATAGCACTATTTTGCTAACGTCGATTGTACACCTATGTTTTTAAGTAAACCCTCTTTATTTTCGTTCCCAAATATTGTTTATGTTCTCGTAATATTTACTCGCGACACGGCGACATTGCTTCTATCGTAAACTTGAGGAATTTTCTTTTATTTTATTATATTTACCTACTCCTTCGCTTCTATCCAAGTTATTTGTTTTGCGGCACAATAGATAATTTCGCAAGATTGAGGATAACCCAGAAATATTTTCTCCTTTTATCATGTACTGGAATCAAAAATCCATTAGTAACCTAATAGTTGACTGTAGGTAATTCTCGTCTCTCGGGACGATGAACTTTATTTTTGCCATAAATTGAACCGATGAAATATATATTATTATAAGCTAGAAAGCAGATGATTATAAAACTTTACCTTCTAAATAACAGCATTCAAAATGAGCCTTTCGAAAAACATAAATAATCAAAGTAACATTGTACACAATTATTTAAAGTGATTATGTTTCAACCCCCAAGGAATCGTAATGACGATCTCGACTCAATTATTACCATCCAGCCCCGTAAAGCAATTACCGTAATGGTCCACTTGATACAAACAATGTCTCCAGTAAATAATCTATAATTATTGACATTATATTTCGAACACTGGAGTTTTCAATTATTATTAGTATATTACTACTGAAAGGATATCATAAGGAAATTTATGGCCGACTAAAATCAAAACTACTTTAAGTGAGCTTTCAATAACTGCTATATCGGCTTATTTCATTTCATATTTTGACCTTTCTTAACCATAAATCGGAATTATATGTAACTGACAAAACTATTTTTTTTTTAAATGAGGCTTGCGTTTGGCCATGATCTGACCTGATGTAAATATGGCTTAAGGTGGAATGGGTTTGCCGAAAAGATTTAGTCGTTTTAGACTAATTATCACATATCGGTATCAATATATCGATATATTATATTCATATATCGGTATCTTATAGAGGCGAATGAAAGAGCATAAAAATAAAAAATATATACTAAAACAGAAGAATAAGTCGTTTTGGAGCTAAAAATCTTGTAAGTATCCCAGCTTTCTTATATATTGTTTATATATAAGTAGCGTTACTTGAAATTAAATGATGTATACAAAATGATGTATATGTTACGTTTTTATTATTAAATTAATATATAATTATAACCTATTTAGAATATCAAAGATCTTCACTAAATATTAATGTAAATAAACTATTACTCTCCCCTAATTGCAAGGTCAGGAAGCTGAGGCGGTCTCAACACTAATGAACACAAATGTAATAGATACCTATTTTCAGACCCATAAATTAAAATAAATCTTAGGAGTAAAGTGTGGAATAGATGAGGAAGTTTCGTGTTTATTTTATTATTTACGCAAGTATTTTAAATTCCTGTCATATATTAATGTTCATTTATAAAGGACTTACTTAGCTGATTTGGTATTGTGATATATTATAGTCTAGATTAACACAAAGGCAATTTTATCCCGCAAAAATACATGGTTCCCTTGATTTGTGAAAAACTAAATTATTTAAATATGATCTTTTAAATTGTATATTTTCCCTTGAACTACCTATATCGTAACCCTTTTAGAGAGCTTTTTTTCATGTAGGTATGCGTTGATATTTACTACTTGATAGCTTCTAATGATTTATAAAACAGCAAAACGATGACAGCCAGATAGCGCCATCGATGATTTATCAAAACTTCAATTATAGGCCCCGTTTTAATGTACCTACATACGGATTTTATCTGCAATCTACTAGTCCGGAAAGGAGTAGGTAAGTGTTATTGCTGTGAATCACGTATAAATTCTTATAAACGGTTTAAGTTAGGTTTTTCAGTATTGGTGGCGCAAATTTGAAACTACATAGTACGTGACTTTCCATAAGTAGATACTTATAAATAAAACAATATCACGTTTAGTATATTTTACATAGGGCATACGTATGACTTGACTTTGATAGCTGGTATTCAAAAACCTTTCATCTATATTTTATACTAGCCAAGTAGTAACTTGTAGTACCCGTTCCTGCTAGAGTATGGGGATATAATGTAGTCTATGACACTCTCAAATAACGTGCTTTCTAGTGGTAAAAGTATTTTCAAAATCAGTTCAGTAGATCCAGAGATTACCTCCTACAACACCACAAACTTTACTTCTTTATAGTATAGTTATGGATAAACCCGAGATAAGATAAGCCGACGAGTTTATTTAAATCTATAAATTCGTATGCGAATTCCATTATTATCATACATAAATCGCGCGATTTCACTACTACGTGTACCCTGTCTGTATCGGAACTAAATCGTCGGTTGTCGCGGAAGAAATAAATATATGTTCACGCACGCCTTCGCAGGAGGTGAACGGAACTAGGTCGTTCCGGGGTTTATGCGTGGATTCACACCAATTTGTATTCCATGACTCAGCCTATAATCGCGATCGGTATCTTCGTTTATGCTTTTAATAACAGAGTTTCAAATTTACAGCAAACTTATACAACTACTGTTAATTGCTTGCCACTCAAAACTTATATCTCAGCTGATTTTTTGTATCTATTTAAGATACGATAAAGTATATTTTGAAATTATGAGTCAGACTTTTACGTTGATATTTTAAATGCTAAGCGGAGCGAACTCTCCCTTTGCTAGAAGCGTTTTATTTTATGATCATATGCGAAGTAGAGTTTTAAGGTGCTCTTGATAGCTATCCTGTAAGGAGCGCCGAAGTCATAGAATTGCTAAAAAGCACGTTCGCGGGTTTTAACTTGAGTTACGTAAATACTTCTAATCTTTGCGCTCGGGCCGAAGTTGTTCGGGGCTTTGTACACAGTGCAAAGGTGACTCGACTCTGCATCCAGTAACCCAACTTTAGGTCGGAATGTGATTACGTTGTCAGAACCGCATGCCGTCTCTTCGCCACCTGTATTCAACTTTTTCTTAACTCCTAATAGTGGTAACGTTGTGGGAGTTCAAAAAAGCAATTTCGCGCTTCCACCGACCTGCGGTTTATGGTAATGCGGCTCTGTCCCGTCTATAGCTTTGTTTAAAATTGTGCAATACTTGTTTCGAAACTGCGCTTGTGGTTTTCAGGTGCCTTACATAATGGCGGGGCAAGTTAGTTTCGGAATCTTTGTTTGGGGGAGTAAATCGTACTCGGAATAGTTGTTTTTTAAGTATCGTTCTTTGTTGTACGCAAAATGTTTTTACGGCAGAAATAAAACAGAGTATAAAGCCGAAATTATTTTATAGCGTAGTAGGTGTAATGTTACTTAGATATAGCCGTCGGCAGCGCCGCGCGGGCGGACGGTGGCGGTATCCGGCGCGGCTTATCAGTGTCGATAACGCGCTACGTATGTAGCCGTATTAGCCTGCCAGTATTGTAGATTCGTGTTACATGACCTACATTTTAATGCTTAATGCTCTCATATCCTCGTAAAATATATGAGACTTAAAAGATTATCTCCGAAAATATCCATTGCTTAATGCAAACGTTCACGTCTCACGGAGTAATAACTTGAAATAGCTACGCATAAAATAAATCTGTGCAAGAGACAACGCGCTCCCTATCAAAACGCCATTTATCAGCTCGTCTCGTTAAACACTGATCCTCTTTTTATAAGGCGATCGTGCAGAAACCGAGATAACTCCGAAATTAGTTCCCAACTACAACGTTATCGAAACTTGTACACGGCTCGATTGGCCCAATCTGTGTAATATTACACAAGTTCTTGATTAAATTTAATAAAACCAAGACGGTTACCTAATTGCGCACGGGAAGTTTCATTAACGACTGTTCGATTCGTACGGAGTTTCCAGATCCGATCGATCTGTCGCCGCGCCCGCCGTGAAAACTCATCGAACAAAAAACATCGTGGAATTTTAATACACGGCTTTCGATTGAATCATTTGCGACTAGGAGCAAAATTGAGATCGCTTAGGGAGTAGCACTTGTGTTTAATGAGTTCCACAAAGCGGGGATCTAATAATGTATTTAGGTGATATGATCGTTCGCTTAAACGGGCAAATATTTAGCTTTGAGCAGGAGTTTGTGAAAAAAATCTATTAGGTGTAATAAAATTGTTATATTACACAGGCATAATGTAATATTAACTTGTTTCTTATGACTTACCTCTAATTCATCTGCGTAAAATTAGATTTAGTTTATAAGCAATAATTTTAACTTATGTATCTTCGTCGTCATCAACCCTTAATCGGCTCACTGCTGAGTTCGAGTCTCCTCTCAGAATGAGAGGGGTAAGGCCAATAGTCCACCACGCTGGCCCAATGCGGATTGGCAGACTTCACACACGCAGAATGAGGATAATTCTCTGGTATGCAGGTTTCCTCACGATGTTTTCCTTCACCGATTGAGGCTCGTGATATTTAATTTCTTAAAATGGACACAACTGAAAAGTTGGAGGTGCATGTCCCGGACCGGATTCGAACCCACACCCTCCGGAACCGGAGGCAGAAGTCATATCCACTGGGCTATCACGGCTCCTGTATCCTTATGTATCTTATCTTGAGTTATAACTGTATTCTTCAAACAAATTTTAATTTCCCATTTCACGCACCTTCAAGTGTTATTATTGCATCAAAAATTAAACCTTGTTTACTAAACTGTAATATATACTCGAATTATAAAGTTTATACATTAAAATAATCCAAATTAGGCGTTATAGACGTAAAAACGTACAGAACAACGCACTCATGGTGCGTATTAATATTATCGTAATAACTCGCTTATATGCGATAATATTAGTATGGATTGTGTAAAAAGTCCTCTTGTTTCATTATATATATTAAACGTTTACAATTTCAATAGAGAAAGACAATTATTTTAATATAATGCGTTTATTGAAACGGTTGCTTTATCTGTTTTTACCTACGCAATGTTATTGTAGAAACGGCGTATATAAAATTTTACGAGCTTCGATTCCGTTCATTACTAGTAATAACAATTACTTTTTTATATGTATATAATTAAAATACTGTGATAGTCAATTGTATCTATGTTGTTTAAATAATATCCATTAATACGTGCATTTTGTACGCATATTTGATGGTTCTGATCAATTATTTTATTTTATAGTTCTATGCAAATTTCAATATTACAATTATGAGCCAATATTTAGTGGCCTATTACAAGGCAAAGAGCTCTTGTTTCTTTAGAAGGGGGATTTTGAACTTACATATAACACTATTACAATGCTTGTATTAGTGATAGATCCTGTATTTATAGTTATCAAATGTTAAATCAACTTTATTTTGTTTTTTATAGGATATTTATTTATAAAATTTTCATACGAGTTTTAAAAACAGTAGTTGCATCTGCTACTAAAAATCATTAATTAAATATGAAAAACCAGCGCGCATTGTTATTTTTTACAAGTTGCCTTGTTAAAACGAATCTTTAAAAGTACATCTTAATACATAACATGAAATACACTCTTGTTAAACTCTACATTGTAACACTATTTTATAACATACAAGTATGATTACTTAAAACGAGGCTGTTTTATAACATTAAATTACCTAAAATCAACTTAAGCAACTTTAAGGGTATATACACACAAATACATGACTTACAGTCACTGGACGGGTGTAACTCTTTCAAGTGAAAGCTATATCCGAGGACAGCAGTTTGATACTGTGACGATCGCGTTAACGTAAACGCGAATTTCAAGAAATTGAAACTGCGCCATCTTGTGGCACTACTGCACAACTGTTTTGATTCTATATAAATTCGCGTTTATTCGTATTTGTATGAAAACATTGAAAACTGCTTCTAGGCACACTGATGTGAAAGAAATTGATATGTACTCATATCTATACTAATATTATTAAGAGGTGAAGTTTGTGTGTTTGTATGGGGGTAATTTCTGGATCTACAGTACCAATTTCGAAAATTCGAGGGGTGGTGGTTCGATTCCCGCCCTGTTAGTCTATTGTCGTACCCACTACTAATACAGTCTTTCCTGACTAATTGGAGGGGAATGGGAATATTAGTCATATTTAAAAGATATTATGACTTTTTTTAAAGAACATCAAATTAACACTTAGCTTACAACTTCTCAACCTATCTAACTTTGTTCAATAAACTTTTATTATGTACAGCAGACTTACAATCGGCGGCTGAATTTCCGTAAAGTATGCACTTACCCTTAAAATACAATATAGCCCGAATCAATTATCCCGTCAGAATGAGCATTTTATTAAAGCTCAGCGCACACCTCGTTAAGTTCTCAACACGAAATCGTCTTGCGGTCGTTGCTTATTAAACTTCTTGCTTGTATAATAGTGGTTACTAGTATCTATAGCGCGTTTAGCCTGTGACTTGAGGAATGGATTTTGCCTCCGTATTATTATTGTTTACTGCAACGAAATTGTACGTTGTTAAATAACGTGTTAGAAACAAGCTTTCGACAATTGAAGCTTTAAAATGCTAAAGGTAAGTTTATATAACGAACGGTATTACTTATATGCCCTTCAACTAGAGAAATTGCTATTTGTTTTACGTATTTTATACATTAACTTAAGAAATTAAATATCACGTGTCTCAAACGGTGAAGGAAAACATCGTGAGGAAACCTGCATACCAGAGAATTATAGCGTGGTCGACTAAGCCCTAATGACTCTCATTCTGAGAGGAGACTGGAGCTCAGTAGTGTATATGGGTTGATAACGATACATTATCAATCATACTGCTAATTGTATTTCATCATCATCATCATTATATTCGGCTCACTCTCGAGGAGAACTCTCCTCTCAGAATGAGAGGCCTTAGTCCATTTAATTGTATTTACTTAATCAAAAATCACTTAGTACAAAAATAAAATAAAAAATACTTTACATAACAAGTAGTAGTACTAGTACCCTATGTACTATAAATAATGAAGTTAAATTTCAAGGAAGTTTCAATAGTCACAATTATATCACACTTTAGTTAACTATAAAATGTAAACTGAACTCAAGAAATAGCTTTGCTCTTGCAATTATTGCGAGAACAACTCCTCGTACAAGATTGTTTTGCACAAAAGCAATAAGGTAATGGTCATTATTTTAATAGAAAAGCAGAAGGCGACTGCGAAGTTAACTAAGAAAAAGGAAACAGTATTAAATCTGTACTAATGAACTATATTTCACCAATTATCGTTCCACAACTGAAAACAATGGGATCACGTGAAAAAAAAAACAGCGCACTCACCAAACAACGAATGTGGATCGAAATATAAAAGCTGTATTAATTTAATCGAAACTTCTCTTCATTAGTTTTCCGTATGGTTGAGTGAGCAAGCAAATAAAAATGTTTGATCTCACTATGGTTACACAATTGGAACGATATTCGAATTATTACAATCCGTCCACCGCAACCAGTAACCACACACTTGCGATATGTTGCTCTAGAAAAAAACAGACGAATTTTACGAAGGCAATTTGTGTGTGTGTGCGTGTCTCCTTCACGTCACAACTACTGAACTGATTTGGCTGATATTTGAAATATTATAAATATCAGCCAAATCAGTATTATATACACACAAATAACCTATATTCTGTGCCAGATAGACTATATTCTGTGTTATACAATTGTTAATAACCTTTGCTTCTCATGACATTACATGACGAGGGCTAGTTTTTAAAATTCGGGCTTCGGGTATGCGTCCGTTTTGTGTTATATTTTAAGTTATTATTATTGTATTATCTTTTATGTGTGTCTTGTATGCTGTTGTTTTATATGTTTTTTTTTTGATTGCGAATTCCGAGTGCTAAAGACGATTGCCGGTGTGCGTAAAAATTCAACCGAGTTTATGTCACACTGTTATATTAAGAAATGTTAATAAATGTATATTTATATTTAAAAAAAAGTAGCATCTTTGTATTTACAATAACACTTATAAATTTTTATTTTGTGAAGACTCGAAAGATGGCCCGAATAATTCCATTTATTTATTCATCAATACGATATCATCATAATATGTATTCAACGATAATGACGTAGTATAAAAATGTGTTGTAATCACAAACTTACTCTAAGCTCAATCTTGAGTCAAAATTTGGTAAATAAACAAAAAGTCTTTAGTTTGTATTTATGCTTGAAGAAGGTCCCTATAATAGGATGAATTTCTACCAGACAAGGTCGATGTGTTAAATTGTCGATAGATTGGATATTTACCCCGTGGTTCGGGGCATGGAATTTTATCGATACACCACAAATAAATTTATATTCACATTCGGTAAATATAAATGTCACATATTTTCAATATTTACTACCCATCGCTTTATTAATATGGAATTTGACAATTAGCTATGACTAGCGGACGCCCGCGACTTCGTCTGCGTGGAATTTAGTTTTTCACAAATCCCTCGGGAACCATGGATTTTTCCGGGATAAAAAGTAGTTAATCTATAGGCTATAATATATCCTTATACCAAATTTCAGCTAATTCGGTTAAGTAGTTGAATCGTGAAAGAGAAACCAAGAAAACATTCATATCATCAAAATCATCAGTTTTCGCAAATCTCGGGAAACCGTAGATTTTTTCGGGATAAAAAGCCTATGTTGTAATCCAGAGTAAAATCTATTTCCATTCCAAATTTCAGCTAAATCGCTTCAGTAGTAGCGGCGTTATAGAGTAACAAACATCCAAACATACATCCAAACATCCATACAAACTTTCGCGTTTATAATATTAGTAGGATAGTAGGAAGTAGGATTATTAGACGGTGTCCACGTTAACTGTTTTGTTGTTGCATATTTGTTTTATAATCGTATAGGTTTATACTATCACTAGTAGACGCGGAGGAATACGGGGCTAAAATAAAGTCTATAGCCTTCCTCGATAAATGGGCTATCTAACACTGAAAGAATTTTTCAAATCAGACTAGTAGTTCCTGAGATTAGCGTTCAATCAAACAAACAAACTCTTCAGCTTTATAATATTAGTATAAATATTATTATTATAGACACCTGCGAATAAATCATTTCCGTTGATCATCATCATCTCCGTTCCTAATTTAAAGCCAAATCTATTCAGGAGTTTTAATATTGATAGGTACACCTGTTTCATACAATTCGAAAGAAACTGGAATGAGAAAATCTTTGTCTTGATCGATTCTTAATGTTTCGTTCTTAACGTTTTGTGTGCGAGTCACTAATTAATGAAATAACATATTTATTTTGTAGAGGAAATCTATGTCAGCTAACAAATACACCATTTCTCAGCAATGGAACTGTTGCAGGAAGCTGCTAAACATTTGGATAACTTGTATTTATATAAAACTGTCAAAAGCATATTGTTGTAAAACGCAGAACACGTTTATTGTTTTCGAACATTGACAAGTTCCGAATGGAACTCCGACGTGTTTTGTTTCGAATAGTTTCTTCTTAATGCTGGATGAATTACATTTTCGCGACAAAACAGACAATTCATCCCGCAACAACATTAAAAGAGGTCAAGTGCGTTTTGTTAGAGCACTTCTAGTTAAAACAACACTAAAATATGATTATTTTAACTTTTTTCCTACCTTGGCTCTCCGTTGCAATAAAGTTCATGTTTTTATATAATTTTGTTAAGCATAACTTTTTAGTAACAAGTTAAGGTGGTTTTCATTAATCGAGCTATTTAAGGTAAGCGTAAAATTGCGTGAATTTTAATTGCTTCACGTTTTGTTCCACAATAGTCTTGTAGTTATCGCCGGATCTCGTAATGGTACGCGATGTGATTGATAAGAAACTACAAATTACATAGAACATTATTACGTTAACGGCTTTATTTTATAAGTTTGTAAGAATTCATTAAAACTAATGCTATTTAAGAAAAGTTAACGTAATAAACTCGCAAAAAATGAAAGTGATAACAAGGTAGTGCAAAACAAATGTGTAACATTGTATAGTTTAAGTGCAATTATAAGTCATTAGCACATATTTTTTATGTGAAAGGTTTTAGTCGCAGTGAGAACGTTCCATAAAACGTTCGCGCCTACAAAACAATACTAATAAGCCGCGGAGTCGCTGCGATATAGCGAGTGCTATACCTAGGTAAGGCCCTCGAGAGAGTCGAGTGGCCTACCGCATTCGTTAGCGACCGCGCGACGAACACTCTCCATCCCACTCTGTCCTACTCCTGAGCTCTTTTCATTAGGAAGTAATTCAGAGTGCCGGGCACTCTTCCGCTTCATTCCTCCACGTTTGTACCTCGGAGAGTGCTCGTGGCCCGGCTGATTCAGGTAAGGCTTTTGTGACAAGATTAAAGAGACACGTTTTCTTAGTGACGCGCCCGAGCCCCTATTCTATTTGAAATTATGGCCTCGGTTACGTTGTAAGAAATGCTGTGGGTTTTATGAATAAACCATTTTACATAATCGCTCAGACTTTTACACCATTTAATTGGTCTCCTCTAGTGTCTTTTCATACTTTTTTTCATGCTTATTTATGAATTGGTACGAATGATTTTTTAAATGTAGCACAAATTATTTTCATTACATTTTTAAAAAGGTCAGATTTTAATGATTTCAAAAGGCATCTGCCGATCTAATTACTCGTTATATATTAAGATTGAAATAAAATTAATTTTCAAATTAAGTGTTGTCAGAACTAGCTGATATTAGATGGCCTACCTGATGATAATATATGGAAGATCATCGTCAATAAGACAACATTACATTGTAGTTAGCTCTTGTTAAGGACTCGCTCTTTAACATTATCAGCAATCATAACTTTCAAATTGAAAAGCCATGCTGTTTGTGGGCAGAAATTAGTATGGCCAGTTCTACCCTCAGATAATCTATGGAGCGCTTCTCCATGGTTCATTTCCCCGCCACCTTCGATATGGGTATCTTCAAGTTTAGATATTGTAAATGGACATCTTCTTGATGTTCCAATATAGGTAATATAGGCAACATATAAAAAATAAATTCTTTGCCTCGTTGAGATTAAAAAAAATAATAATCTAATACTGAATTCATGCAAAATAGTAGCTGTTCATTTAGAAATCAAAGTATACATGATAAAATCATGTGCAAGAAATCAGTGGGTGATATCATGACTTGCCGGCGACAGGGGTTGTGAGAGGGTGGAGGCATGGAGGCGGACACCTGTGTAGCATTGACACCCTTGCGATATTTCATATTTCCAACTTCTAATTTCGAGAAAAATCTACGTGTAAAGGAAAAGATATTGGATAACAAATAATATAAGTGCAGAATTTCAAAGAGAACAAGATATTGTATGACTAAGTTAAAGTTTCAAAGGTCACTATAACCAACAACGTTGTATCGCAGAAATTGAAATTGACATAAAAATAAGACGGTAGCTTCGCGAAGGAGATGGGAACTAAATTAACTTTCGAGCACTTTTGACGTTTGTATCTGTTGTTTAGTTTAGAAACCTAGAGTTGTGTTGTCCTAGATTCGAGCGACACTAAGACATTAGTTTGAGCGGTTTGTGCCAAGACTGTTGCGGGGTGTCACTTGTAAAAAGCAATTTTGTTGCAAATGCACTTTTACAGACTACAGGTGAGTTAGCGGAAGATTAAATGGTGTTACCTTGTATTTTCTAAATGTGTTGTAACCATAAAATGTTTTTTTTATATATAAAAAGTAACAAAAAATGAGACATTTTGCCCACTCTAATCATTGTTTTCACTACTATACGTGCCAAATGCTCAATTAAAGACGTCAACAAAAAAATGAGAATTTTGAAAAACCATACATGTATTTAGGAATAACCTTTAAAGCTTTCAAGAATCTATTAAATATAAAAGAAACTTAATTTCTTTAATTGTAACTTTTTTGTAAATAAATATTCCAAAAATAAATCATAAATTACTATAGATTCAGATGGAATCAGAAATTAAAATTCCAATTATTACTTAAGTCTATACGCAGAACTCATCAAAACAACGCTTTCTTGTGGTTTTACTACGGAACCCGCTATTACTTTTGTAATAACCACATTAAGTAAATTGAAACATCCATATTACAAGTGAGCACATTTTAATTAAATTTATTACAATAGTATTTACAAAGTACAAACAATGCGTCGTGAGTTGACCCCTAGTAGATACATTTAAGTGGGGTCGGCCCAGTAAAACGTCCCCAGAGGTCCACAACCCGATTTACTGAACATAGAATGAGCAATAAAAATAATAATTATCTTCCTATATTGTTACGTTTTAAGTAAGGAATAAATAGAAGAATGATTTTGAATATAAATTTATTAATAACAAATCTAATATAATAACGATTTTTAGCAGACTCAGAAGTGGATTACAAAAATAAGAAAACCAGTGTCGAACAAAGTTTATGATTTACAATATTTTTCAGGACAACTTAATTAAAACTTCAAACTCTAACCAAAATAAGATCGTAGAATGACAGAGAATGACCTTAAGTGGAGTCACGCACTTGTGACGTTGTGTGTAGGGTTAAAGACGTCTTTGATAGTTGATCAACACTTCCCTTTTCCACTCAAGTTCTTCTCCCCGCTTACCCCAAGTAACCCATAACGAATTACACAACAAGTAATGTGGACGGCTCGAACGCCACGAGCACAATGAAGCTGACCGGGCGTCGCCAACGAGCGCCTATAACGCAAGGCTTTTCCGCCAACTGATCGCTACCTCTCTCTAAATCCTTACTCTTTACGAAACAAGTCGCGCCACCTAGCGTCGGCACGAGCCAACACGAGATCGAGCGACGTCATATCCATCCCAGACTACTATTTCTAACACTAAATTAACACCGAAATAACTCTATACTACTAAATAACTATAATCTTAGGTTTACATTACGTATTAGTTTATTTAGTTGCCGAAAAACATATTTTAAATTTTGAACAAACATTTTTAGTTAAATAAAAGCTTTATCCATAGACTAACGACTATTTGATAGAACACTACGTCTACAAATTAATTATTTTTATATTTTCTTTTTGTGTGCTCGACTATGTATGTCTTATCTAACCACTAAATGTAATAAATTTTAGTTTTTTATATTAATCACATAAGTTTTACAATATAGAAAATAAAGAAAACATAAAGATATTTTTGCTTTATGACACTAATGAAAATAAATTTGGGCTTGCGTTTATAGTGTAGTAAGCACGATACACATAAATATGCATGTATTACGTATACGAGTGTGTAATAAAACGTTTCAGATTGCATACAATTAGCCGGCAAAGGTATTTACGCAAAAAGCGTATCGGAGGAATCAATCTGGACTTATCGTTGGACGAAATCTATAGCGCGTGTGTAGGGCACGTACAGTACTATCGCGTCGGCGATCGCGAGCAACGATATTAGTACCATTCGTCTTTGTCGTACCGTTTTCTAATTTAAATAATCGCAGGTGATAATGGACTGAATTACCGTAGTGTGAGAGCGCCTTAAGTTTTTAAAAACAAATCCTCCGACGAAACAGAGACGAAATCTCTACTTTTAGTAAATTGAAACGGAGTCAAAAATAATACGAAGGGGCAAGAAAACGAACGCAGTGAAAATTTTCTCATTACACCACAAATCAACTGTTAAAACAAATATTTAAAAAGAGAAAGGGAATCGCAGACTACAAAATACTCCTCATCCCTGGCTACTGGGAAACGTGAAATCCGATTTAATTTATTTTTATCGCGGGGCTTTATAATTTCATTTTCGCACTTTCCATTTCGAGAGAGCGCCGGCGCCGCGGCACGCCGCTCTATCCGAATGAGATCTCTACGAAATCAGGTACAAAAGAACGATAATGAACGTTCACTTCACTTCACGTAATCTAAATTATTATACGAGTCGAAATTCTTACTTGGCAGCAAAAGAAATCTACTTTATCCCCGGCGCTGCGAGATGTTTAATAAAATTAAAACGTCGGAGTCCGAGAGGCCTCCCTCGGTGTTTACAGTCTCCGCTAGAGTTTTGATTCTAATTTTCAACTGACTTCCGAAAGAAAGCTCTCCCACTAAGTTATAACATACGGTTTAAGTAAGCAGTTGAAAACAAAACATTTCCAATTTCATTGTTTAAAAGCATTGGAACTTTTCGTTCCATTTTTCCAGATCACAGCATCGATTTTAAACTTTAATCGAGACGTAGACACCGCGCAGCTGTCACTTCGATTTAGTGAAGCGTAGCGGTACGCTTCTCGAGTGCCTCTAGGTATCACGTCAGTCAGTTTGCAATGCACCGAGGGCGCAAAGCTTCTTGATGCTTGCAAAAATACAAGATTCAGTACCTCAACTCACTGCGCCGCCGCGGCGCCACTTCTCGGCTCTTCCCGCGTCACTGCACTAACTCTGTTTTTCGACTTTCTTTTCCCCGCCAGGAGGACTTATATTACTTCGTAACTTGTTAAACATAACTTTTAGAAATATGAGATAAGTAAGAAAGAGCCCTGTTCGAAGTTCGAAAGGCGGACGGTACCTGCATTTCATTTCTGTGAGTTATAACTTTCACCTTTTTTTTTGTTTCAACCGGTTTTATCATTAGCGCTATAATTTAGCCGTGTAATGAAATAATTTCTCGGAGAATTTCGCTGGAATAATATCCAGACGGAAGTCGTCTCTCGAAATAACCGTTTCGGTAATCAGGAATTGTCACACCAGTGAACTGAGCTGTAATTAGGCAAATGCAGCATGTAACGTGAGTCGGTGGGAGCGAGGCCCGCATCGAGGCTGCCGTATTGTTACCCGTAATGATTATATAAACGTACTTTTACTACACAATTAAAATTTAAGCGGTCCTAAAATTGTACGGGAGATTTTCCGGTACTATTTCACCTCAACGAAGCGTAACAAAGTGCTTTAAGGGGCGTTGGAACAGAGCAAAGAGATTGTGCTACATTATTTTTTTTTCTAACAAGTAACAACAATCATATACATTATACATGACAATGACACGTACATGATTACATGAAAAATATATATTATTTCTTGACAAATGGACGATCATTCTGGATGACATACGGCTCTTGCATGAACTTCCAAAAACTATGGTCTCGAGCCGCTAGTATCTAGCTGCTCCAGGCCGACCAAGTAGGTACAAATTACTTTCGCAAAAGACAGTGTCATCAATTAATATTTTATCATAAAAATATTACAAAATAGTTGAGAATATAAATCCTATAAAAGTGTTTAGACCCAATTTGAAATAACAACGGAAGTGGGATGTCTAACTTAAATGAGATTTAATATTCCTATCCGGGTGGAAGTTTCTTGAAGGAGCGTGTGTAATCAAAATCCGCACTGAAAAACTTTCCACGGAATCTCCTAGCAATTGCAGGGACCTGGTTCCCAGTAAAAAACTGAAATGAACCTGTCGCTTAAACTAATTTCATTTCCAACTTTGTGTTAGAATAGTTTTTTTCATGTTTCGTAGTTTTTCCGAAGCAACTCGTTCACAGTTATAAAATCAATTTCTTAGAGCCGGCGGAAAGGGCAACTTGGGAGTGTTTACTTTGAAAAACTCGAAAATGTAAAAGAAACTACTTCAACATTTTAATTTTTTCAATGTAACGACAGTGAAAAATGGTCGCACATAACTGAGGGGTCTTGGAATGAGATGGAAGTTTTATATTATTATTAGCAGAACCTTACGACGCCATCCATGTGATATTCTGATTACATTGAAAATTTTGCGACAAAAAGTAAATTTCCTAGGCTTTTTAAGGTCACATTTATGTCTCTGTCACTAAAATTCAATCAAAATGGTTTAGGTGTGAAAATGTAATAGAAATACTTTCTTTGCACTATAAATTTTAGTGTATTTATGATATTTGGCGGTAGTATAATATGTACCAATAGAGGTATTTCTCAATAAATAGACACACTTATATTAACATTAATTCGAACAAAACATATACAATTCAAAATGTTCTGTTACTAAAACTCATACATTAGCGCAAAGTGCAAACTTAGTTGTGCGAAAATCTAATAATAATTGTTACAAATCGTAGCTGGAGCAATAAAAATGGACTGCGAGAGAGAACATTTCGACGACAGAAAAACTATTAAACGTGACTAAGTAGATTTGCGACAGAGTGGAGTGGCCCTTGTCCTTCAAGAACGCAATTAGCTCGCTTTTTGCTGCACTCAGTATTTTGACTAATGATTGGACGGAGCGCTGCGGTTGTTTACGTTCACAACAAACCCTGATTTATCGCTAAACTCCTCTCTACTCCCTTTATTTGGTTGCCCATAACTCCTTGACCATTCAATACTAATAGGCATCTTTATCTGGACACGATTACTTGAAGCATTTATGTTAAGAAAATTATGTAATAAAAAGCTGCATTATGGAAGTAAGTATTCACTTAAAACGTACTTAAAGTCGAGTCCATTTAAAAGATGCACACATTAAAACGCAATAACAGTAGCATGCGTTCATAACATGCAAATACGCGGGGCGTGGCAAGAAACTTGGCAGCTAGCACGCGGTCGCACGATCCTGCAAATCTGCGCACTTTGCTTATCAGCTCTGATTCATACTAACGTCGTATATAGCGACACAGTGGTCGCACACACGCGTCGTGTAGTATACGTGTTACTTAGTGAATGCGCCACCAGACGTCATTTTATTTTGTGGGATAAGGACGCTCGTATGGCCCAGGGATTCAGCGACGCTTTGTCGAGGGAGAAAAGAATGGGTCGTGATGAGAAATGTGCCGGAATAATTTATCTTTGGGTTAGTTTAGAAAGAAGCTTGTCTCCGACGGCACTGGGACGGAGGCTTATTTCTAATTCAGGGACATGTTTTCGAAGGGAAGATAAAGCGCTGCGTGTGAATAACTGAATACAAACGATGACGCGCAAAGTTGTGTGGAGCCCGAGCGAAATGATGGCGCCGCTTAATCCGAACAACGTCTACCTGTATCGCGACAACAAGGAAACGGATACGGTGCGTCGTCAACAACATTTTTTTCACTTGTACGTCGCGTCGTTACAAAAATATAGATAACAGCGCACGTGCCGTTTATGGATGAAGAGGTTGAGCGCACAAAGCAGTCAAGATTTATCGCCCGCTGTAAACGCACGTAGGGAGTTGTGTACCTACTTGAGCTCGACAAATCGCAATATTTAACCTCCGTCTATCTCCGACGGTTTGTTCTGTTGGGAGAGGAAAAACTTAAATTGAAGTGATTAAAGCGTGCTCCCTTCGTGATTGATTTTTGCGAGACGATGCGCGTCCCCTCCCTCTGCCCACCATTGTGCCCCTAGATTTATTTCTGTTTCCTCGTTTTTATTGCGTACTCAGATCTTATAACGAAATAGTTACGGCTGTTAAAAGGTTTTATTGGTTAACCTTCGGCGTATGCGGTCATAAAATAGATTCGTAACCAAAGGAGCGTACGCGTTGCTTTAGATTTATAACTGTATCACGTGAAAAAGAAACAAATTTGCCCTATAGAAGGATATAAAACCTGGATGTATAGCCATGAATTTATCGAGAAATTGTGGAAATCTCAGTATAATAAAATATTTTCTATTGAATATTGTATGAAAAGAGTTTTACGGGTCCCGCTCATTTCACTTCATTTTACTACCTACCTTTTTATATGGAACCTTATTTTCAATGTAAAGCAGCCCATCCGGGTATAAAGGTATGCGGGATGGAATTTATGGAGAAGACTTACCTGAAACAAAAAGAAACATTCATTCATTAATTACTTGTTAAAGTTATAAAGCTTGCATGTAGATATTTAAAAATAATATATTGGTTTACAATAAATAATTAAGAACATTAATAAAAACAACATCTATACTTTTCTATACTTAATAATATATTATAAAGCAGAAGAGTTTGTTTGTTTGTTTGATTGAACGCGCTAATCTCAGGAACTACTAGTTCGATATGAAAATTTTTTTCAGTGTTAGATAGGCCATTTATCGAAGGCTATAGTGTATATTTTATCCCCGTATTCCTACGGAAACGCGAACCATGCGGGTAAAACCGCGCGGCGTCTACTAGTAATTTCATATAGACAATTCTTTCTTTTTTTCGGAAATCGATTTAAGTATGATCAGATTTAAAGCGATCCTCCCATTAAGCCGACGAGGAAATTCACTTAATTTAGCGACCGCCCAAGAGGCTGAAAGTTTACGCACTTAATAAACTGTGGACGAATTAAAATTCCGTCGGTTTAGTAACAATCGTGTTGGAACGCGGTTGACTCTTTCGGCTAAAGTTATTAATAAGCGCCATGCTTTAGTAATTTGGAGTTAATTTATTTACAATACCAAACTCAGTTCTAATTTAAAGAAAGCTGAGTTAGTAAACGATTATGTACTTGAGGCATAAGTTCTACGTGATCTTGTATCGTGGTCATGTTTTCAATTTCGTCTAAAAAACTAGCAGACCCCGTAAAGTTTTACCCGCATACTTCCCTATTCCATGTGCATTTGGGGATAAAATATAGCCTTTATTACTCGTTAATAATGTAGCTTTCCATTAGTGAGAATTTTTAAATTAGTTATAGTGGTTTAAGAGTGAAGGGTTAAAAACAAACTCACATTCGAATTCATTTCTTATCATCAATTGTGATAAATTGCGGGATGATTTTATGTTTGTTTATTATTATAATATACTCGTATAAATTTCTATAACGCATGGTTTGCGTGTAACGACGTTATTAAAATAATATTTTTTTTTAGTTTTATACAATAAAATAAAAAGAAGGGGTACAATTATATAATAACTAGTTCCGTAGTGGGAGGAATATATTTTTTCATTAAAAACAATCATATTGTAATATTATTTAAAATTATTTTAATATCTAGTTTCGTGAAATATCTATACAAATATTTTTGTATGCACTTCGAAGTTTGGTAGCAGGTTGTTTATCGTAAACAAATCAGCGGCGCCTCGGTTTCGAACTTTGACTGTCAGTTAAATCGTGCACCGATCGTATACACCGATGTTTTTTGTCGTATGTAACAAAAGTAAAGAGATCGTACTATGTAGAATACGTAATAGCCCAGTGAGATACGTGATAGCCCAGTGGATATGACCTCTGCCTCGAATTTCGGAGGGTGGTGGGTTCGAATCCAGTCCGGGGCGTGCACCTCCAATTTGTCACTTGTGTGCATTTTAAGAAAATTAAATATCAGGTGTCTCAAATGGTAACGGAAAACATCGTGAGGAAACCTGCATACCAGTGAATTTTCTTAGTTCTCTGCGTGTGTGAAGTCTGCCAATCCGCATTGGGCCAGCGTGGTTGACTATTGGCCTAACCCCTCTCATTCTGAGAAGAGACTTGAGCTCAGCAGTGTGCCGAATATGGGTTGATAACGAACGACCTATGTAGATTCTAGTTTTGAAACAAGACCACCAGCGCTGGCGTTCGCATAATTATGGAGGTATCTTTTGTTGGTAAACCTAGTAATGCCTCCATTACTAGGTTACTGTCGTTTGAAAATCCTATATTATTTTAATCTTTTGTATGCTATGGCTTCCAGATTGGGACCAAAAGCTAATCCTAAGGATTAGAAGAACAGAGTACGAATAAAACTCTCTCTTCAAGATCATCTCCTGTTAGAGAGTATGGCTCAGAGAAACGTTGGGAGTGATAGGTTGGACGTTGTTGACTAATCGAGATTATTCCTAAATTGGCTGTCATTGAAATTGATGTATAGGTGAAGTAAAAAAAAAGTAAGTAATGTAAATTTTCAATTTAATTTTTAAAGCTTGCTAACATATATAATAAATCTAGGAGCATATCGTATTTTCTGTCTTGTTAAAATCTCGTAGAAGATCACACATTATAAAGGCGCGATAATAAATAACCCTGCAGTTAGAACCTACACGCCGAGGCAGGATTGTTAATAAGAGAGAGTGAATGTAAAATTAAGACAATGCTACATAGTTTGGGGGGATCTCTCTAAACAAAGTTGTGCGTATTGTTGTTCAAATAACGCTTATCTTTTGAACCGGGCTACTTGAGATTGTGCTCAGTGGCGTACCGCATTGCCCCCGCTAACGATATTTGTTTTAATACTGCGGTATGTTTCCCAACTGCAATTCATATTAAAGTTTTTAATTATTATCCAGCAGTGTTGGAATAATCCGCGTTCGAATGAGCAGTATGATGCGATGGCGGCTGGAAAGCATGGCGTACGCAGTGTCGTAGCGCACCTTAGTGGGGCCCTGTATGTAAAATATGTTGGGGGGCCCAGGGTAAAGATTTCCCAGAAAAGAAACAAAAAAGCTTGCTTAAGAGTGCGCAGCGCGTCAATACGATATGGATAAAATTCGAAGCGCAAACGAGATGCCGATTTATGACTTTCACGTGAGTGAAAAGCACGGAGCGATTGAAGTGAATTGAAATTTTATGACGTGAGCGCTAAAACAATTTTTTACCTAATTGCAGGTAAATTAAACAACATAACGAAAAACAGGCAAAACATGTATTTTTCAAAAAAATAAACTATCCAGAAAAGTTTTACAAATTGTGTATTTTGTATAGTCATAACAAAGCTAACACTTTGAAATATCATTTGCCCAAATATCAGGCTCCTAACTTTTTTAGAATCTGAGATCCAGAACCATTTGTAACCACCAAATTACATATTGCACACTCTTAAAATAAATATCACAGTAAGAGTGACTTAACCTATTGCTATTTCCATTTTTGTGCGCACGTTTAAACCGGGAAAAAAGATTGCTTTTTTTGTCTTTTGTCATTTCTGAAGTGACTAACTTTATAGGCAGTTTTTCTATATGACTTTTTCCGGGAAGAGACAGATTAAGTGGATTTTACAACTTGATGATTGATCATGCATAATTGATGTTGATGATTGAAGATGATTGATGAACAAGAAGATAGTTCACTAATTGACTTTAAATGAAAAAGTGTCGTTTCTAAAAGGTATACGATTCTTTGAGCCCATCGTGTTATAACGACTGTGACGTGTCTAAGCTATCCATAAGTCTTGTTGAGCCTGATGCCTATAACATATATACAAAATAATACCATACTTACAAAAATGTATTTAATCCACAACTAATTAAATTGAATAACAGTATACTAGCGTAACAGTTTATTTAACTCTCAAATTTAAATCGACTCGAAATAAATACCGCTCAATAAAAATGAAGCTTTAATCGAAGCGACAAAAGGTACAAAACCCAACTATGGAACGGAGTAATTCAGTTATTACTGTAAATTAACAAAGTTAAGTGCTTGATTGCTTAATTGATGGCAATAATAACATTTTGTATGCTCCTTTAGTTCTATCTTGGAGAGCTTTATCAGTAATTGAACAGGAACTATTACATTTGGTTGGCATTATATCGGGAACTTCGGGACCGTCCCGCTAAATAACGGTGTAATCCCGGCAAATCCCGCCTTTATTTATGTTCAATTGTAAGTGGATTTTCTAATTCGTACAGATCCACTTCGATGGCCAGTATTACAATGCTTTAATTACATTTTAGTGCGTAGTTTCTTTTTGTTTGCACACTTGTTTACGACTTTGTAGAATTAGCACTCGCAATTATAACTAGTATTAGAGCTTTTTGTCAGATATTTCGATCGGGAAAGCAATCATCATCATCATCATCATAATCATATCAGCCAATGGACGTCCACTGCAGGACATAGGCCTTTTGAAAGGACTTCCAAACATCACGTTACTGAGCCACCTGCGTCCAGCGAATCCCTGCGACTCGCTTGATGTCGTCAGTCCACCTGGTGGGGGGTTGACCAACACTGCGCTTATTAGTGCCGGGTTAGCAACCACTATATTTATTTCTTCAAAACAGCTTTGCTGTGCTGTTTTACGTATAGGTACATGAAGCTTAATATCTTAAATAATATCCAGTTCCTTCTACCAGGTTATCTCGCTAATACCTATAACTACTGAGTAACCATTCAGACATACTCAAATCAAGCTATTAAAATCTCTCTACTAAATTCAGTCGTCTTTGTATTTGTCCCGATTAATCATCTTCGTGATTAATAGTGAATTAATTATTGAAATCTTATTAACATTAGACTAGCATATACCCGTTACAACTACATCGATACACTATCTATGTGAAAGCCAGTATTTCCAAATATTTTTCCAGAGACCCAATCTTATTAAAAACAATTTTCTAGCTCTATTTTTTTTTTAAATCTACCAGTGATTCAAAGATAAGCACAAGCAGATAAATAAAAGCTTTTTTAACAAATTGTTTTTTTTTTAGTATTTAGTATACCTACAATTAAATGTATGGTAATTTTATTCTTTTTTTTTTATTCTTTAAAAGTAAGACCTTGACTACAATCTCACCTGATGTTAAGTGATGATGCAATCTTAGATGGAAGTGGGCTAACTTGTTAGGTGGAGGATGAAAATCCACACACCTTTTCGGTTTCTACACGACATCGTACCGGAACGCTAAATCGCTTGGTGGTACGTCTTTGTCGGTAGGGTGGTAACTAGCCACGGCCGAAGCCTCCCACCAGCCAGACCTGGACGAATTAAGAAAATCTCAATCGGCCCAGCCGGGGATCGAACCCAGGACCTCAGTTTTGTAAATCCACCGCGCATACCACTGCGCCACGGAGGCCGTCAACAAATTATTCATATACAGACATTTGATTCCTTCTTTCTTATTGTATACTGACATAAAAATGTAGACGTACACATATTTCGGGACGCTCACGTTTTTATGTGTGAGAAAGGGAAGCCAGACAGAGTGGTGGCGTAACGCGTTGCGTTACGAAGCGGTTTACTCTTCGATGGGAAGTAATCATTTCAAAAAATCTTTTACCCAGATACTATTGCAACAAAGTCGGCTTTTATTAGACACTCATTAGCCGTCGGCGGCAGTTTTAAAGATGTTCTGACAGTAACTGACTCCATTAAAGTAAAAGGAACCGTGCCCGTGTAAATAATAACTGTGATCCGAGCCATTATAGCGAGGCGGCTTAAACGATAAGCAAACGACAGTTTAATGGAAACATTATTTCATTTTATTAGTTTTCAGTGCTTGCGACACGTTGAATGCACTTTGTTTATTATTTTTCCGCATTGATTTATGTAACGTGATTGAAACAGAGTCGTAGGTTTGAGTTTTGGGTTAGGCTAAAAAGTATTGTGTTGTTCTAAATAGCAGTTCAGAGTTGAGAATTGCATGGTGTAATACCAACTTGCCTTGAACAACATTAAGATTAAACAGCTACTGTTTTAGAGTAAAACATTTTCAAAATAAGACCACTAGCCCTCATTGGAGGAGCGCGAAGAGCTTAAAGTACACAAACCTCTCTCTTATCGGTATAATGATGATGATATAAAGAAACTAACCAAATTAATGTAACGCGTCAAATAGTTCTGTTTTAAGCGATTACTAAATTTGGCACATATTATAACCAAATAACATAGCAGGATAATGTTTGACAAGTTTCAATTTCCACCAATCAACGAACAGGAAATAATAAAAAAAAACAATTTATAAAACGTCGTCAGTAAAAATTGCGAAGACAATCCTGTGAGAGGTAAATAAGAGCTTGTAAAGACGATATTTTCTTTAACACTCTAAGTAACCGCCATAGCTTCCTTCGGGGGAAATGTAAAATATTTACTTACTTTTGCGGCGTGGACACTCATTACCTGTTGGGAGCAGTTACTGATATTTCTGACAGCAGCCGACTCCATTAAAGTAAGAGGAAACCACTGTATAAATAACTGGGAACCCCTGCTATTATTTGTTATTGAGACAGTACCATGTTTCTATAAAAGATGATAAGAGCACTTTCATAAATTTATAAATTTTAATTTTGAATTCATTTTATATAACAGAATGCGATTGCTATAGATACATATCGACGGAGACTTCTATTAGTGACCAGCAGGCTGATTCACTATCTTTGACGTTTGCTAGTTTTGACGTTTGTTAGTTGTCATTTAAGAAATTGAGATTCTATGTAAAAATGTCATCCGGTGCTTATTGGTGCTACACATTAATAGTAGGTAAATAAAATTTTGGAAATTGATTAGATGATTATTTTAGTAGGTTGGTAATAAAGACCAATACAGTGAATACAGGACGCATTTTACTTACTTGTTAATTTTTTTTTGTGTTCCTAATTCTAAGTTTAAGATAAAATTATTCTACGAAATAAATAATTCTAAGCACACTTACTAGAGCACATTGCAAACTCCCAATATTAATTGGAATATTTGCAAAATAATCAACAATTATAATAATTATTGACAAGTCTGCAAATTCAAAAACTCAAACTCAGTGTTTTAAATTAGATTTAAGTTAGTCTTATGATTTTGTACTTTGCCTTTGTACTATTTACTTGTGGAAATAATGTAACGAAGTATAATTTACTTGTGGAAATAATGTAACATAGTATATAAGTATACTGTTGATAATATTCATTATAAATAACACGTGAATAGGCGCTAAGATTTACAACAAAAATGTCGATTCGTGAACATACGAAATCGTAGACACAATATTATGCTACGGTGCTACGCCACTACGAAATATAATTCGTAGACTCGTAGTGGATTCGTAGCTCTTTACGAGTAAGTCAGTAGTGATATTAAGAAACATATTATACTATACTATCTACTACTATCTTACTACCGTCTAAAAATTTAAAATAGAGGACTTAAGTGGATAAGCAATAATAATCCCCACTCTTAAAGATTAGGTCTGTTTTGTGTATGTAATCTATATATATAAAAATGAATTGCTGTTCGTTAGTCTCGCTAAAACTTGAAAACGGCTGAACGGATTTATCTTATCTTGGTCTTCAAATGTTCGTGGAGGTATAGGAAAGGTTTAAAAGGTGAGAAAAATTAGAATAATTGCCGGGAAAACCATAGAAACAACCCTTTTCTATTTCCCATACAAACGTTTAAGAGTCAAGGGGTAGGGTATGGTAGGGGTAGAGTAGTGTAGAGTAGGGATAGGGAAGAAGTGCACATAAGTCAAAGCGAAGCTTGACCGGGACCTTTAGTAGTAAATAAATTTATCGTAACATGATATTTGTACTTTAAAGGATAGAAAGTAGCATAAGATATTTATTAAGGTGAGGTGAGGTCACATTATCAAACGGTAGCTTATAACATCATCGTATAAACGTTGATGATGATGACTTTCTATACTTATTCATGCCAAAACCATTATAAACAGTATACTGCTGATGATTATGTATTGCATACAACTTGTTAAACGCATCTATGTGTGAACCTATGAAACGGGTAACATGGCGCCGAGATCATCTGCCCTTTGAATTCTCACCCACACAGAGATATCTATGACGATACTTTGTGTCCGTGTTCCCTAAGCGCTCCCTTCTTTCCCTATGCCTTATCTAAGTGTGGCCAATAAATTGGGGGCAGTCTCTAATCAATCCAAATAACGAGTTAATTGTAACAGTGGTGTTACAAAAAAATTTAATTTAATATTTATTAATTTACAAAAAATACATCAAGGCAAAATTTACCAAAAAGATCACCTGAAGTTACGCGTATAAGCAAAAACAAAACGCAGGTCCGTGTAAACTAACTTTTCACAAAGGAGATTTTACATTTCCAGCTGAAAGCGTGTCATTGCCCCAACTATCTAATTTACCCAAAGGTAATCCACTCTTTCAAATAAAATTTCAGAATTTAACATTGTATCCTTGGAGAATACGGCTTAGTACGCTCTACATATTACGTTCGAAGCTCTCAATTCGACGAGAGTAGAAAAATAAACGTGACGTCAGCCGTCGGTATAAAGGGCTTAGTTTCTTTATTACTTTTTAAAAAATGTCAGACTAGAAGAATGAATTATTAATTATTCGTGTTCTTACATGTAAATTAGAAAAGATGTATTGAATATATTGTTGAACATATGTTTAACTTGAAGGGTGAAATTTAGGTTGACTTAATACTTGGGTCAATTTCAGGCTTCTTGTGATGTGCTAAGACGAATACCAAGTGATATTCGTAGATAATAGGTAGAATAATTTGGATAGTGCTAGAGATAGATTCACTTACTTATTTATTTATTTTTAGCTGAGAGATTCTAGTACCTACTTCAAGCTCAGATTTTAGAATTTATATTTTTAAATTGAATCAGTTCTGATCATGAAAGCTTCAGATGATGAGATAACTATACTTGAAAAATCATAACTACTTCTAAGCGATTTGTACTATTTCATGAAGAATCTTATATGGATTGTTAGAGGTAAATAAAAGCACTTCCATTTTAGCATCAGAAAAGATCATAGTCAAGAGCTTACTTGTTGGCCAATAATAATAAAATAACTATAGTATATTGTAGTAAAACGATAACATGCCAGACTACAAAACAAGTCACGAATTATCTTAAAATAATATTAATAAAAAAACTGCGATAAAAACTGTTACTTTCTAACCGTAAACATGTAAATAAAAACACAATAATGCTATAAAACAATATAAATAATTTCTTTCGTTTTTAATAAATTACCATATTCAAAGGTGAAGGGGCCATGATAGAAATAAGCAGTAGAATTTACGAATTTACAACACGCGAAACGTCGTAAACGGCACATTATCAAAATCTATATACCTCAAGGATTACTATGAGGGTTCGTGTTGTGAGGATAAAATAAAGGCTTATTCGACATAAACGTTGCACGGTACATTGCTTCGTATGGGGATTGTCTTCGGAGTAAGTAAATAAAGTAATACAGTAGTCACCTGTACCGTTCCCACGCGCTTTAGCGTTGTGATGTTGGTGTAATGCGCTAATTTGCTTTTGTTCTTAAAGTAAAAGCTATTTCGGTTACTAAATCTACTTTGTATGTAATCTTCACGTAGTTGCTGTGTATGAACAATGAGATACGAGTGAGCGAGGCGAGCTTCTGATTTGATAATCTGTTTATAATACGGATCGTGTTGAAATGGCTTCGTAGTATATACCTACCTAGTACTATATTATCAACCCATATTCAGCTCACTGCTGAGCGAGTCTCCTCTCAGAATGAGAGGGGTTAGGTCAATAGTCCAGCACGCTGACCCATTGCGATTTGGCAGACTTCAGACACGCAGATAATTAAGAAAATTCTCTGGTATGCAGGTTTCCTCACGATGTTTTTGTTTCACCGTTTGAGATACGTAATATTTAATTTCTTAAAATGCACACAGCTGAAAAGTTGGAGGTGTATGCCCCGAGTCGGATTCAAATCCACACTTTCCGGAATCGGAGGCAGAGATTGTATCCACTGGGCTATCACGGCTACCTAGTACTTACGTATATGTAACACAAAACTTTGCTAATACAAACAATTCCAATTTTTTTCGAACTGGTTTAAATATTATTATGTCTAGATAACAGATTTAATCTAATCCAAAGTCATAAAAATTTAGAAACTGTTAGGCCTTGATCATCATGATCCTATTTAATCGGCCCGCCACAGGGGCCATTTCCAGGGGGTTTCCCTTCTTATATGAGAGGAGATTTGGAGCTTAGCTTAGCGCACCACGCTCCAATGCGTGTGGGAGGGCTTATGGTAATAATGTTCGACTCTATTACGATCCCTATCGAATGTCAATGATAGTGACCAAGACCGATGGAAAAGCACTGAGACCTTCTGGAATATGTCTTTATTAATAACCTGTTAAAATAAACATCAAATCTAATGACCACCGTATATTTTGTATTCCGTAAACGAAAATCAGAATTTCAACTGAGAAATGTCTTCTACCTACTATATATAACATCCACGAAGGGTTGTTAGTAGACACCGAATGACATTTCTTACATAGAATCTGAATGTTGATCAGTTAGCATTGAATAAATAGTGAATATGAATTTACGTGACTTAAGAATTACTAACAATAGTCTACTAGGTAGTAGTAGGTAGTCTAGTAACTAACATACGTTAAAATTAGTGAATTGGCCTGCTTTTACAATAAAGATACTAATACCATAAAGTAGTAATATTTGTGGTATTTATATATTTGGGTAATTTCTGGATTTTTTAAAGCGATTTTTAAAATTCTTTTACCACTAAAAAGCCACTTTATTAGTGAGTATCATAAGCTATACTTTATCCCCGTATTCTCACAAGACCGGGAACTACACGAGTAATACCGCGTTGCGTCGGCTAGGTTATTATAAGAAAGAAAACCTCATTATTTCGAAGCCCAACCCAAAAATTGAACTCAGAATATCATTATTTAAATCCAGAAATACTAATCTCTTTACCAGCTAGGCAGTCATTAGGCCGCGTTATAAGTTACATTTATAAAGTAAAACTTGTACAAGGTTTTACGCCTTATCATAAAGTCAATATTAAATTATAATGTACGAGTAAGTTACAAATGTTGTACATTTTACAGAACCATTATAACTAATTACATCACGTAATCAAACACAGACTTGCGGCGTGTAATCAAAGTTGGACTAATTTTCGTGATTAGATGCTACGAATCGATTAAACACAACATTCGAGTTAAACTTCTACTCGAGTAATCAAGCAAGATAAAACCGAAACTTTAATCGTAATTCATGATATGATTTCAAAACGCCCTCGCCTGCCATCTAGGACCCTTTTTATAATTAACAACGAACTTATAGGCTTTTGATGACAGAATTAATAACATGAACAAGAGTTTACGATGTAAAATACGGGGTATCACAGAAATGGTATCAATCACCATTTCCGTGAAACCCCAATTTTATCTGCATAGCATATCCCTACAACAAATGTGCATTTTCAAGAAAACTATGTGCTTATTACTGTTTTTTTGTATATATATTATTATATTGTTATATCTATTTAAAAACTATATATAATAGAATTTAAAAAATATTGACAATAACCACATGTAATATTTTTTTAGGAGAAGTTTGTTTTCGTTACCCTAATCTTTGTAATTGTTATTTTACCTTGACAAATATAATTAAACGTGATGAATACTTTTGGAGAGGTTAGGCTGAGAAACTGGTGTAAATAATAACCACATTACAATATAAAATAATAGCAAAATAATAGCCAGTTATAACACAGGTACTCGAGATAGTCCAATAAGCACTTTTTAATAGATATTGGCGTAGTTAAAGATATCCGCTATTACTATTCGTTTTACAGATAGAAACGAGTTTGTAGAAAAGAGTGTTGTCATAACTTAATAACGCTATCGTTGGAGTATGAAATGCCTAAAGTTGTCGAAATGAACGAGCCTGAGCGAGCGTGAAATCATTAAGGCACGATAATATGCTTGGGCTAATGAACCGGCGTGTCCTACGGCTCTACTAAGATAACTCGATCTGCTTTCCGCCGTGTAATTGAGTTCTGTCAGTTTCTGTAATTAATGCCTAAATTTAATTGTTTAACTAATTTAAGGCATGTTATCTACAGCTGTACTGCCGATTACGTAGTAAATGTAATGTACTAATGTAAATACAACTCTCAATATGTAATTAAATGTTTAGAGTTAAATCCAGTTTGTAACTTGGATTTAATCGTATAATATTGCTATAGTTAGTCCTAGTTTTCTTACATAAAAGATAAAATTGTGGATTGATGCATCCTCTAGACGACGTAGAATCTAGTCTCGACTAGCAAAGGCAAAAGCTACTTTTCTATACATACGCTGTTCTAGGTATTCTCACAAAAAGTCGCTCATACTTTTATGTATAAAAATGTATTTCGAGCTTAACTTACAGGTATTATAAGGTTTATATTATTAATAGGTGTTACTGAAGTTACAAACAAAATTACGTCGTAGAATTTTATGTCAAAATAGTGCGAAATTAAGTTACACGACTAATCACATTAACGAAGTTAATTTGCGATAACCGAATTTGGATGAAGTCACGTTAACTTTAGGTCGAAATTTGGAGAATAGTTGGTTAGATATATGTTTGTAGACCCAAGACGTCTTCCGTCGCCTTGCTTAGGTGGATTATTCTCGCACCATTAATCGCTGAAATTGCGTCCCCGCGGTCGCCCCCTCTCCTTTCCAACCTGCCGACAATCTTCAATTAGACGCGTCTTTCCAATTTAAATTTTAACGACCGAATAATGTTTGATCAATTATGATCTTATTTAAATAACTGTTAAGGAATCAATAACGTCCCCTCCAATAATGTAGGCTTTACTGCGTATTGGGGACAGTTATTGTTTTAAAAAGCTTTGGAAACCTTGAGGATGTTTAGTTGTCGCCGGTTTGTTTATTTTCTTTTGATATCTTACTTGATTGAATAATTTAAAACTGTTTCAGTATATACAGAGGCTATTTGGACTTGGGGTCGTGAAATCTCTACGACTAACTAAATAATATATAAAGTAGGTATTATGTAAGTACCTTGTGTCTTAAGTTATTATTGATATATTCGTAAAGAAAGAAAATATAGACTGAAAAAAAAGAAGCAATAATTTAAAATGGTATTTTCAACATACATAGTTTAAGGTTAATTATTATTTCAATAATAATTACTATGAAGTTAATTTAATAAAGTTAAATGAACATAGTAGGTTATTAAACTATCCATGTATTCGGATGATTCGATGGCGAACTGAGTTGTCAGTGATCAATCAACGGTGACTAATGCCATCTATCAATACGTCACGCCAGATGGCAGCACCAGTGCTGTACATATTCAATATACATTTTCAGTAATTTATTTTGTAACAAAATGCTAAATGCTTTTTTCGTAACCTCAATAACTCAACAACACTGTTAAAATTTTTATCACATAGATAAGTAATTCTAATATCAGCCCATGGACGTCCACTGCAGGACATAGGCCTTTTGTAGGGACTTCCAAACATCACGATACTGAGCCACCTGCATCCAGCGAATCCCTGGGACTCGCTTGATGTCGTCAGTGCATCTGGTGGAGGGTCGACCAACACTGCGCTTACTAGTGCGGGGTCGCCATTCCAGACCAGATAACCAGATTATTACCAACAAAATGTTAAATACTTTTAAATGTTTATTAAAAAAATATTGTATGTATCCAATTCATCTGATTCATCCAATAGGGCAAAAATATTGAGAATTTTTGAACAAATTCATAAGGTTTCAATACTACAACTATTTTATACGAAACTAGCAGATCTCTTGAGGTTTCACCCGTAGTTCCCATTCTCGTAAAAATACGGAGTTAAATATAGCTTATGTAACTTGCCGACATTGTAGCTTTCCATTAATAAAAGTTTTTTTTTTTTAATTGGTCTAGTAGTTTCGGAGCCTATATACTTATACTTTATACTTATATAACTAATCTTGAAATTAGGTGCGCAATGTAATAATCAAGAAAAATTTAACCACTAGTAACCCACGACATTAACAATTTGACTATGACACTATGAAAATAATTATTCGTATGTTATTGTTAAGTAACATTTTAATTCATGTATTTTTAAGGGTAGGGATAAGTTATGTATTGAATACAAAACTCGGCTAGGCACAGACTGTACATCAAAGACCCGGGCCAAGTAAATGTTGTACGTGGTGAAAATAAAATAGCTATTTGTTAGAGTATAAGCTTAGCCCAATATTTGGATGGTTCGATGAGAGATGGACGGAGTTGCGGAGCTGTCAGCGATCAATCAACGCTGACTAATACCATCTATCAATACGTCACCGGGTACGCGTCACGCCAGATGGCAGCATCAGTGGGAGAGAAATGTCAATTTTCATTGAAATATATTTAAAAAAAAAATGTTTTACTTAATTAATTTTCAAATTAAGAATTTCATAGTAAAATATTCGTTTAGCAAGTAACAATATCACTATAGTTATTGATATTTTAAAGTAGAGTATGAGCCGTGATAGCCCTGTGGATATGACCTCTGCCTCCGACTCCGGAGAGTGTGGGTTCAAATCCGCACCTCCAACTTTTCAGTTGTGTGCATTTTAAGAAATTAAATATCACGTGTCCCAAACGGTGAAGGAAAACATCGTGAGAAAACCTATATACCAGAGAATATTCTTAATTCTCTGCGTGTGTGAAATCTGCTAATCCACATTGGGCTGGCGTGGTGGACTAAGGCCTAACCCCTCTCATTCTGAGAGGAGACTCGAGCTCAGCAGTGAGTCGAATATGGGTTGTAAGTAGAGTATAAAAGTAATATAATAAAACCATCGTCAATTTACAAGCGATTGTTTTATCAATGATTATTAACTCGATCCATACTAAGCTTGGTAGGATTAACAATATAGTTTTAGAAAAACAGACTAGTTAAGTATGACCGTACTGGCACCGTACCGGCAAAGACGTACCGCCAAGCGATTTAGCGTTCCGGTACAATGCCGTGTAGAAACCAAAAGGGGTGTGGATTTTCATCCTCCTCCTAACAAGTTAGCCCGCTTCCATCTTAGACTGCATCATCACTTACCATCACGTGAGATTGTAGTCAAGGGCTAACTTGTAAAGAATAAAAAAAAAAGAAATGAAATATTTACTATTATCGATGTTCTTGCATCAACAAAATGCACTGCAATCGATATAACAGTTTGGTGCGGCGAAATGTGTCACGCAATATTTGTAGCGATCATATTTTCCTTCTACAGTTTTTATAATAATTGAAAACGATTCCACAGATAGACGGCAGCGTTCAAGAGCGCTTATCTATTGAAAAAAATTCGGCGCCCAACAAAATCGAACTCAGCTTTGCGTTTAGAATTTTAAAAATTTACGTGTAAATTGGATAAAAGGCCTTTATTTATTTTTAATACCGGCCAGAGGAACAAGTTAATCGCGAGCGTTAGCGTCCACGCACGTAGATATTCAGATCGGACACTTTTATGACGTCGGACACTCCGCGTTAAATGCGGCGGCTTAAAAAGGGTTGATGGCAATAGCCTTGTCACCTCGAAAGGCTCGGGACATAACGCTACCTTCATCATAGCGTGGCCGGACGTTCATTGATAATTAATGGGCGGTGCCAGTGTAACGAAAACAAACGACGGGTGGCACGCGTACGATAACGATTAATATCTTTAGAGCAAAAACAAACCTACGCTCAGTCTTGGTGTGATAAATCATATCTCCGAGGCGCAAAAATAAATGAGACTAATGATAAATGGCGACGATTCGCGGAGCGTCGATTGAGTCTAGCGAATTTCAAAATTAAACCCTTCTTGAGCCACGTAACTGTAGACGCGGTGCAATGTTTCTTACTTCATAATTCCTGGTTGTTTTAATTCACCATTTATCACATCACACAAATATGTTAAATTCGAAAGTATGTTTGTGATCCTTTTTTATTTAGATTACAGATAGATTGCGAGTATACCTACTCTGAATTAACACATATAATATTTTTTTTTTTCGGGAAAAAGTGCCTGTGAAACGGAGTCGCGGGCATTCGCAAGCCCGCGACTCATATTAACATATTAATTAACAATGTATTTAGTAACTTGTTAAACCTAAATTAATTATCAGCCTGATCAATGCTTGTTCTAATACACTTGTCACTTCTCAATCAATGTTCAAATATTATGATATTTATTAGAGGACAAGTTACTAGAGGTTTACTTTATTATTTAAATTAAGGAGTAGAAGTAGAGTAAAAAGCCGAAAACTGTATAAATTCCTTGAAAAATCCTTCCATTCCATTTCATTCCACAAGAATCTGATACCGATACCGAAAAAATGTTCAAGGAATCGCTATAATTTTTCGTGAAATATAAACAACTCCTCGACAGTGCCGAAGATTGGTACGATCTATTTCTTTAATATGACAGTGAAGATTTACAGCCTAAAATCGTCGAAAAGCTCGCTGGATATTGTCAATCATTCAGTAAGGGAAAATATCCCAACTGCGAACTGTCAAATATTTATCTTTTTTTCTCTTACCCTGGCAATGTCAATATCTGAGTCTGAGGAATGTTGGAATGTAGGTATTGAGACTTTTTCCTTTGCAAGTTATTTTGCGAATCCGCTTTAGGGAAATAAACATATTTTATCTGTATTATTATTTAATTCCGCGCCTTATTGAAATTGAGTCACTGCCTTACACAAAAGTATAATGAATAAGTTATTCTGCAGGAATGGTCTACTAATACATTAAGAATTATAGTACAGTGTAGAAATAATGTCCAGAGAAGATCAACGTAAGCAAAGTAACAAGAAAATTTTTCTTTAAAACTTGGAAATTTAACTTTCTCCTATTTATAAAATCGAGCAATATTTCATAGATTGTAGAATATTCTCGAGTGAATCTGAAAACATGCCAGAATAATTTCAAGATAAAATATTCGAAAATCGAATCAAGTTCATTTTCTTAATATTTCAAGTTGGAACTTTTAAAAGTGATAAGGAGAAAATGTGAAAGGAAATTAATGGGAAAATTGAAACTTCAATTCGAAATGCGAACATTGAGTAAGTTTTTTCAATATTTTTATACCTACATCGTAATAACTGCGATCTCACCTAATTTTACATGCAGTCTATAATAGTAGTAACTTGAGAGAAATATCTACAGATTTTTTTAACGAATTTATTTCATTTTTATTTATTTATTTAAAATTTAAATATCTTTATTGCTACAGAACATATTATATATGTGGAACATACAATATCTTAAAACTAAGGATAAAACGTGACCGTAAGGATAAGACGCGACCTTATCACTAATAATGATCTCTTCCAGGCTACCTAACATGAAGAAGTTGATAAACCAGTGAGACGGGTAGTCGCAATAACATAAATACTTACCTAAATACATTATTTACACACAAATTGACTCTAAAAATATACAAATACTAGCTGACACCATGCGGTGTCACCCGCGTGGTTCCCATTCCCGTAAGAATATGGGGATAATATATAGCCTAAGGCCTTCCTCGATAAATGGACTATATAACACTGAAAGAGTTTTTCAAATCGGACCAGTAATTCCTGAAATTAGCGCGTTCAATCAAACAAACAAACTCTTCAACTTTATAATATTAGTACAAATATAATAAATAATGTTCATCAATATATACTTGATGCTTTATTATCGACATCGTACCAGAACGCTAATGATTGGCGGTACGTCTTGGTACTGGCTAAAGACGTAGGTCTAGCACACCAGACTTAAACTAAACTTTATAGTCATAATAATCTTAAAGAGACGGGGATCGAACCTAGGAGATCTCAGTTAAAAAGAAAGGCATTCAAAACTGTGAGGGAGGTCGTCATGGTTACTATTAATTGTACGACACATAGTGTTTGATGGTCGATAATGGTTTGTAAGCCATATCCTCAGGTACTCTACGGAAATTGCGTTAAGCACAACCGAAGACCAGGAAATTAGAAACGCTGAAGGGTGTAATCGAATGTCCTTCTCGTGTGGGAATAAAAACGCCTTTGTTACCCTAAAAACGTTGGCACGTTCAATGAGTGATAGTTTCTTCGCGGATACGTTGAAAAAGGAAGTAGAAATGAGGTTAACTGTTTCGATAGAAACCGCTCGACGGCTATAATCGATATAATAAACACTTATATGGATGGTAATATATTGTAAAAAATATAAAATTCTAAAGCTTTATCGCAACTAGTACCTAGTTGTAATGATATGATCAATATGTACAAAGTAATTGTCTTCATAACTTTAAGTGGAATGCTTTGTAAATTGTTATATTTCTTCTAACTTTATTTAACTCTTCAGTTGAATTTCTTACTGGATCTACTCTCCAAAATTCAAAATTAAAATTCAAAATTCAATATTCATTTATTTCAAGTAGGCTCAGTTTACAAGCACTTTTGACACGTCAGTTTACTATTTGTAAAGATTCTACCACCGGTTCGGAAGGCAGGCAGGTTCTGCTGAGAAAATACCGGCAAGAAACTCAACAGTTGCTCTTTTGAAATGAAAAAGTCATACAGTATTATAATTAACAATTGATAACAATTACTATTTCTTATAGTTTTACTTCTTGTGTGAAGGTGGAAGCTGGCAAATCCAATGGCCTCCAAGCACCTTTATCGTTAAGGAACTCATCAATAGTGTAGTAACCTCGACCAAGAAAATAAATTCCATATTAGAGTATACTCCATTACAATAAGAAAAGTTTGTTTTAAGTTGCAATGTATCTACTTGAAAAAGACGACTTTGAATTTACATTTTAAAAAGCAGCGATACCACTCGTAACAAAAGTACACAAATTAGATTTAAAACTGCAAAATGTGAAATGGTCATATACGAAGTTAATTGAGTCAGTTATCCGCTCCCAAAGGATGCTACTCGGTTTTCCGTACAAACAGGTAGTCGCGTTTACCGGAAAAATTCACAAACCCACTTATTGAGATCCCCAAGGTACTCCGCCAACATTCTTCGGTTAGATACTTATATAAACAATTCTTGTGTGGTACTGAAAATACGTTTTAGGATATCAAAATGTTTAAAAAAAATCAGTTATCTCTCTGGCATGTAGCGGATTTTTTTTCGTTAGTTCATCTGAGCTTTTCGTCAACTAGTCTTTCGAAAGATAAAAAACTTTGACAATATTTCGTGATAAAAAAAAAATCGTAGCTACGAGTATGTCTTCTTTGGAAAACCATTGCCATGCAACCAACCAATGCCAAACGGGTTCGGTGGCTTTTATATTTTGAAAGAGACCCAGTTAGTGCATAACTAATCTGGGTCTTAATAAAGGTCCTGGGTTAGATTCCCAAGATAAAAAAATATTTGGTACCAAACAATTGTTTGTTAATTCCCCGGTAGAGTCGCGTATCTTGTTTGCAAAGAAATCGGAGACGTTTACTTTAGGAGTGGCTAACTTAAGCAATTAATTAATCGCAGTTCTTCATATTATTAATTTTATATCCTATAAGACTTTTATAATCGATATTTGTACCCACTCTTCTCAGCAGAACCTGTTTTCCAAATAGTCTATACAAATAGTCAAACTAAGCCTGAAATAAACGAATTTTGATCTGAAGGTGTCTTACTAGATTTAAAGCAAATACTACTTAGATACTACTTAGATAGAGATTCTTACCTTGTCACTAAAATAGTCGTATATAATTATTGTTTACGACTTTTAGATGTTTGCTTAAGAAAAACTATTTAGGGCCAACTGTGAAATGGAAATAGACAGAACTAATTGCGTTAGTTATCCCTTCTCAAAGTAAATTAATTGAAAACCAATAAGTACGTTCATTACAAGATTCACTAAGCAAATTTTTATTTCCATAGATTGAGCATAAAATTAAAATCTTATGTAAAAGTGAACTTATATGACAATTATTATTCTACTACTTTTTTTTTTATCTACTTTTCATTGCGTAAAACAATATGTATACAATACATATATCATTATTTATGAACTATATCCACTATACCGCTGTGATACAAAGAGAGAACTGTTCGATTTACAAAGGCTGAAAAAAAGCAATTTAAATGCTAAAAAACACTTCTGTTAGTATAAAATCCCGCGATAAATGCAAAGCTTGTAACTACACGTCGAATTTTGTATAAATGTTGAATTTAATACAAGAGTTGCTCAAAATGTTTGTATCGGAAAAAATTATAAAAGTTTACACTGCGGTAACATAAATAATAATGAATTTTGTTACAAATACAAATATTTTTTTCCGATATTTCAATTATTCATCTCGATGTACGTGCAATTGGTTTAATTAAAATGTATTTTTAGGTCGGTGCCTAGATTTTTTGTTCGATGTAGGTCAAACTAATTACAATAAAATAAGAAATGGTGAACGATCGTAAGAAAAGGAGAGGATCTATTGATATATAATATTTCAGAACGGATTGATCCCTCAGGATGGTTGTGTTCGGTTTCGTTTCGGAGGAACTTTTCAAGCCCTCTGTGGATTGGGAGTTGCACTGGACAATCTTATCAAAGAGGGAAGAGATTTTACAGTGTCCGGCTTCGGCGTCGCCTCTTTGGGGGATTTCCCAAGATGCTGAAGCGCTTGTCGATTGGATTTCAAATTATGCGTGCGAACCTTAAGCGGGTTCTTAAATAAGCTTTTCTTTTTGGGGCGCGGGAATTAATATTTTAATAAATAAGTTATTCTAATGTAAAGTTATATTCTGGCCGGCTTAACATATTATTCTATTGAAAATAGCTTTATTTTGTTAAGTATATAAAATAATCAAAGAAATTATAATAATTTATCTCCTTAAACACGTTTTTAAAAATACATATATACATAAGTATTATTGGGTTAGTAGTTATAAAATTTAAACAAAATTAGTGTCGAATGTTATAACTAATGTAGGAGGTTCAAAATTTATATTCTATTATTATTCTGAGTTGCTTTAACAAATTAATTATTTAAACCGCCCTGAGTAAAAGTAACTTCTGATTTTACTCGTGTTAAATTTAATCTAAAATAACTTTTCAAATTACGGTGTGAATTCCATGTCCATGTACCTAACTATTTGATTTAAACTTATTTGAACATTTGTAATATTTTTACGAATTACCAATAATGTAGCGTGAGTGCAAATTAACTTATAAATGCATAAATACTTAGATCAACAAACCAAGCATTATAACGACATTTAAATATATTTATAAAAAAAAATTCATCTAAACGAGATACGAATTACTTAGCTTACCTACAAGTATGTTGAAAATTTCTCATTTGTTTTCTTAGATATTGCAAATATTTAATTGAGTTGAAATTCTATATACGTGTATACCTACTCGTAACTTAGCGAAGTCTAAAATCAAACGGCCACATTAAGAACTTTTTTTCTTTTTAGCTTTTTAGTATTAATTTTAAAAATAATTAAAAAAATACGGATTTAAAATACTAAATACGGATTATAGAAAATAATTTAAAGAAAATGTCTTTGAGGTCTCCACTGGCTCTTCCTCGATCGTATTATAGACCGCGCGGCCCACGACGGAGATAATGCCATTGCAATACTCGAGATCCGATTGTATTGGCAAATTGGATCAAATGCAGCGCTTACCGCACAAAAGATAAGAGCCGGGATACGGGCATAGCAGTTATAATATTGTGGCTATCAGTGGAGCCCCCTAGAGCGCGGCTCACGATGGTCGAAAAGACCACACGTAATTGCTCTACATTCCTTGTTTTATTTCTTCGTTTCATTTGTTCTATCGGCTCAGGTTTATAGCATAATATCCTTTTCTATTTCATTATTAATCCGCGTATCATTAACGTGTGATATTTGTAACAAAGCTGCTTGAAGCGTAAGTAATTAAAACTCGTTTTCAGCAGAAGTAAATGGGGCTTACCATAATTATAAGGATTACATGTAGTTGAGAGTGCTCAAGAAATAAAAACATCATAAATGCTTGAATCAAAAACTAATAGATAAACGTTAGTCATAGAAACAACATCGCATATCGACCGTTACTAAATATAGCCGTACATATAAATACGACCAATAAATCAGGGAAGATAATGCAGCGGAATATAAGCGCATTGCAACAATTCCCAGAACATATCGTGTGTTTCAAAAAAATTTATTTGTAATAACGCGCCATATCAAACGCTACCGCCAACGGCGGGCCATTCGTACCAGTGTTTTTGCGAGGAATGAAAAAATATAGTCCATGTAAACGACAATGCAGATTATTACTGCCCGACGGGGACTCGTAAAGAGAGTCTATAAGAAACGTAATGGAGGGCTCTCGTCCGATAAGATGTGATTCGGCCGATGGATACAACGGAATGGTCTAAGATTTCTATCTACACAAACACAGTGTCATTTCAATGATCGCTTTAATAACGGGGTTCATTTTGGCGTCATTACGGGGTGAATTTTAAATTCGCAGAGAGGGTGTACCACTCAACTATGTATGAAGGACCGGTACTCTCCGTGCGTGGCGCATCCGGGCGCACGCATACGCTATGAGCCATCATTGTCTGCCAGAACTCGAGGTAAACCGATTACGTGCTAAAAATTCATAAAGCCATTGTCATCTTCATGCAAAGCGCCTAATGTTTAGTAAGTGGGCTCGGCGATTACACGCACTCGTATTTACGTATAAATTTCAAAGGAGACGCTTTCATTTCGGTCAAACATCTATTCTTATAAATGTAAAATACCTCGGAACCGAGGAGAAATATGTTAATGTTTTAATAAACTCATCAAACCGGCGTTGGAAAAATCTCGTTGCGACGTGATAAACAGCGCGGCACGCTTAGGCTTATCTCCGTTTGACGATATCATTATTTCCCTTTTTGCAAAAATTTACGGAGCAAAAACAGCGGCGCGGACGGCATACTAATTCGTCTCGGTCAATATATCGGTATCGGCGCGTCGGAAGGTTCATTATTCGATCGGATCTATTCACAATAAAACAGAAGTAAGCAATTTCAGTTATAAATCTCATGATTCAAATTTCTCCCGTTGTTTGCCCGCGCTTTGGTTGTATAAACTCTCAAAATCTACCCACATCCGTAACGAAAGCCTGCTTCGTTATTTATGGAAAGCCACGTTTCATTGTTGTTGTCGGTTTTCATTTTAGCGTTTAATTTTTTTCTGTTTATGGTGTTTTCGTGATCACCGAGGCATACAAAATCATTTGTTTTTTTGGGGCCACGTTCTGAGGCATCGGGTTCCGGTGTGTGATTTATTCAGCGCTCACTGGGCACTCGTACGTTAAGATGATATAGATCGCGGCTAAGGAAGACTAATGTGCACCAAAGAAAATGTTGTTTTGCTGTATGTAAAGGATAATGCCCATTTGCCACCGCTCCGCCATAAATGTGATTTAGTGGAAAATACCGCTTATTTGCATTGCGAATCCGTCTTTCTATGTGGACGTAAAATGTTCAGACGTAAAATCGTACGATATAAGATATGGAGTGGTATAAATTGCTGCGTATTCTATCGACTATTTAGATTTTATAGCTAACCCATATTAAATCGGTTCGAATTTATTTCGTGGAATAGGGTACCTATCAGTTAAAGAGAATTATATTATGATTTATGTGTTTGTTCTACTTTTCAATGTACATTTTATCATTGAGTAAGATAAAAGTGAGAAATTTTAATTTTCATTAGTTTTACTTTTTTAAATATAAAAGAGGTCGCCCAATGGTCCACAGTCATATGAATATTGTTATAAAGATTAAGTAGATGTGCTAAACTTCTGTTTGAAATCTACCAAATTTCATAATCTTCTGTCCGCGTAATTCTCTTTATAAAGAGGACTTCACGTATCAATATAAAGACATTCTAATTAATACTAACATAAGTTTTGATATTAAGAAACTTGTAATCTCGGCAACGTAATACAATTTCACGTCGCATAACATTTGTGTTTAAAATCGATTAACCTAAAACAACATTCACAACACGCACAGAAACACCAACTGCTATATAAACAACTTCCATATAAATAGAAGCAGCATAGATAGTGTACCCCGACAATATCCCTCTGAATGAGGCTTTCGGAGTCAGCAAGGGTTGTGTTGTTTTTGTATGCGAGTGCCGGAAGCGTTAACTTCCAATGAGGGCTGCCTGCCCTTCATACATACTTAAGTACCTCCGCTTTAGTATCGTAAAAATGTAATTAAAATTCACATCATCCTACGCACCGGATGAGTGGAGATAACTATATTGTTTACACGGTGTTTTTGCTGTGTAAGAAATATTTATTTTACGCAGCGCCTCGCGTATACGAAACTATGGTCTAATGAGATGGGTATAGAAAACCGAATAATATTGTTGCAAAATGAGAATACTGACGGCTTGTTATTTTGTTTATTTTGTTGTAGAGCCTTCATTCATTGAAATACGTTTTTTTGTGTTATTATTAAGTAAGAACTTTAATAAAATAATACTTGTTTCATTAACGAAATAAAAGAATGAATACATAAGAAGTAAACGTTTTGTTTAAAAATGATAATTTACTTTGTGTTCTTATATAAATTAAAACATTAAAAATTATTTTCATAAGTAAATTCTTTTACAATAAGGATAAAATAATAAATAAACATAAAAGTTTTGTTTACATACATACATAGTTTACATACAATTACATAAATCATTTAGAAGTACGATGAAACTCGTAACAAAGTCCATGTCAAACATTTTTGGGAGCTTAGTTTACAGTCTCTTTTGACAAGTCAAGGCAGTGTCTTTCAACTCTGTCTGAACGACTTTACAGCACACTTCAAATACCTAGTTTTTATGGATCATAGTATTGATATAGGTAAGTATGTTCTACTTTTCAAAATATACCTAAGCCTAATTAGAGTGACGACAGTCGCATGTAATTGCACCCGTTATTCAATTATAATTTGTAGGATTATTATAAATGTAGGTAACTAACCAAGTTTCAAAAGTGTTCCATTCGATTTCAAGTACGTTCCCATTACGTTAATTGAACAGAAATACCTAACATAAATTGGATCTACTCTCTAAAACTTGACTAACTCTTCATGTTATTACATTACTATAAACATATACTGACTATATTGGAACTACATTATTTCAGCTAGAGTATATTATTTAGAGATATATATTATTAGATATATATTATTAGAGAGATTATTTCAGCATTTGACAAAACTGAAATGAATAACAAACGGATGTCCACTTAACATTCAAGATTCGGGCATAGTTGTCAGCATTTTAAAACTGAAATTGATGCTCGAAATGTTCAGTGTAAACTATATTGTATTAACTGTTGCATCGATTTGAGTGCAGGTTTGCAATAGTATTACATCACTGTAATTTTTATAAGTTTTATTGTATAGGTACTAAAGAAAACTAGGAAAAAAGGAATTAGTTCATGAATAAACGAAATGTTATATTATAACTAAACTGACAAATAATTATAGTAGGTGTTAATTTTATTATATTTGTTTTATTATTATTTGTTAAATAGATAGTTAACATCTGATAACAATTGGGCCACTTCTATTGCGTTTGTAACGGCGATCAGTCATGAATGGCTGTCAGCAGAGCGCACTATTTCACCGCCTACTTATGTAATCTCTTAGATATATATACGTAAAATCAAAGAAAAGCTTGATAAATACACAATACGGATTACAAGTAAGCGAGACACGCGAGCCATTACAAACAATAGATAACATTCCTGAAAACACAAAGTAAACAGTGGAAAACTGGAATGTTTTGGGTGTGGTATAAAATCATTTTTCACAAACACAAGTCGCCTGATAGTAGCTAATGCTTTACCACTTCGTTCCACTGGGCCCGACCGCTATTCTGATAGATAGGAAATGAAGACAGATTAACCTTGCGTGGCGTCGCTACGTGGCTTGGATAAATATTGCAAGTGACAAAAGTCGCGAGATTACATAAACTAAATGAAAATTTAAACGTACAGCAAAACTTTATAAGACTATGTACAATAGTTATTTTGTTATATAATATCAATAATTTTCACTCAGCGAGAAAACAAAATTACGATTTATCTATTTATATTTATAAGACCGGCGAAAGCTCGAGATTTTGTGTGCTGTTCAATAAAACAAAGTCTATATTATTCCTTATATTTTTCTAAACATAGCGTTATTTGTTTAAATTGTACAAGAGTACGTAAAAAAGCTTAGTTATGAAAAAAAACAACTAATTTGGTCCCAAGAATTTAATTTTAGTCCTAAGACTTATAAAGTTATGTATTTAAAGATATTGGAAACTGCATATTTGTTTAAACACCTTCAAAAAATACAATGATATTTCTATTTACGAGTACACCAAGCAAAGTATGTAAATAAGTGCACTTTGAGATAAATAAAGTATTTCTTGGGTTATATAGAGAGAACTTTGATATAAGATAAATTCCTTTACAAAATGTACTTAAAAGGAAAACCAGTTTGCTACATAAAGGTATCTAAAGTCAAGATATTGTTCCATAAACAAATACATTTGAAATAATTATTCTCTTTTATCGCGAGCGTGAAATTTTATTGTTGTTCAGGTTTAAGTAAAAAATTGTTGGCGCAGCATAATATCTTAATGGTTTTCCTGAATTGTGTGATAATTTAATGGAGTAAGCCCCGTGAATTACTAAAGGATTTCGAGGCTAACCGGCCCATTTTGCATATATTAAAGTGTTCATAATAGATGGTATACATGTTCGTATGAACTTCTACCCTCGCCTAAATCTAATCAAATAAATGTTCGCACTTTATTGAGTCGTTAGTGCGAATCACGAATAACATTTTATATAGGGGATATAAATATGAAAGAAGAAATGTGTTCCTTTACACATTATATAGAGCTAGGCTTATTTTCAAATATCAGGTCAAGAGGCGTCCAACTTCAACGAGAAGGGCACTCGTGTCTTGCGGAAATCTTGCATGCAGATTATCATAAAAGTTGTAGGAGCGCAGAATTCAGGATGGTTAGAGAATTTTTCTCATGTCAAATGATAAAAATGTGTCCGCGAGAGAGATTGTTATACTAATTGCTGTAGTCGGCACAGCGCTATGGGTCTGAGGGTGCTGTGGAACTAAAAATAATTGTGAAGTCATTAACTTGTAGGTGTAACAACAACCTTGCACTTGTGGTCTTTCTGACCCATTTTCGTGCCGCGCTGACGTGCGTGTTAACAATCTTCTTGATGGGCCCATGTTTACACATAATACAAGTTAATTCCTATATCTGTCTACAGTTTACGTGTACAAAGTTAATTTATGACCCTATTAAGACTTGTTTAATGTTTGTTTTTTTATTTCCCATTAAATTCGGATGCGTGCTATGCATGCATAGCTCATTAAATTAATCAGAACGATATGTTAAACCGTGCATGTAATTACGTTTTTATTACAATATAAGTTGCTGTTACATTTTATTAATGCTGTGATTTTTCTTTTATGTTGCGGAAACGGTTTAAATTAATTTGCGCTGAGTAGGTAATATAAATTTAAAATATCAATTATTTTCAATATTAATGTGTAATTAATAAGTTATTCATTTGTATTGCCAGCAAAAATACAATTTTTTTTTGAATTTTTTATAAATGAATGTATTATTCTTGAAGTTGATTAATAGATTTTGTTATACAATTACTCGTGTAGTAACATCATCTTTATTTAAAGGTAAATATTATGATATTACTACATTAAACATCATTTATTTTCTACTTACAATAAAGTAAATTTCATAAAGAGAGCACAGGGCGTGTCTCTGCGAACTGTTTACTGAATTACTCGAAGTATCCACGTTCATTTACGAAGCGCAAAAAAGTCTTTCACACTTTTTTGTATAATATGATTTAGAAGTTAGGTTGGGATAACCCGCTCATGCGTCCAGTGAAACCGGGACTGGGAACTTCGAAATGACATTTCCACGAGGCGAAGTAAATCCAGATTTGTTTGGTAGACTGACTTTCTAATTCCGCTGGAGAAGTTTGTGAAACGTATACCGTGTTCACTAGACCTGGTTGCAACCGCGAGCACCCTATTTCAATCCGTTCCGGAAACTTGTTCTGGTAACTTAACCGGTTTTATAATCACAGAACACTTTGATTAATTCTCACCGCAACGCAACAAAGTTTCGTATGCTAAAAGGAGATCGTTGTATGAATAGGATCATCCTGATCACATGTGAGGGAGTTTGGTAAAAGTTGCAAGTCTCTTTGTGAGAACTGTTGCCACTACTCTTATATTATCTGCTACCAAGCTATTTCGACGTTTACATTTGATACGTATAGTTGTAAAACTAAACCTTAAGGCTTAAATCAAATGTCTCAATCCTGACCGACGCAACAAAGCTTAAACCTAATGGTATACTGCGAATACGAGTAATTTATTTTTGGGTTTGCACCATCGTCTTAATCTATCAAATTTTCGAATACAAGTCTAAATATTCGTTATCAACCCATATTCGGCTCACTGCTGAGCTCGAGTCTCCTCTCAGAATGAGAGGGGTTAGGTCAATAGTCCACCATGCTGGCTTAATGCGGATTGGCAGACTTTACACACGCGGAGAATTTAGAAAATTTTCTGGTATGCAGGTTTCCTCACGATGTTTTCGTTTGAGACACGTGATATTTTTAACTTCTGAAAATGTACACAACTAAAAAGTTGTAGGTACTTGCCCCGGACCGGATTCGAACCCACACCCTCCGGAATTGGAGGCAGAGGTCATATCCAGTGGGCTATCACGTATCTAGTCTGGATATAGTAAATAATATAAAGAATCTTTTTATATCCAGTCGCTAGTTGAACTAGATTATGGAATACAAAAATAATAATTCAATCTCACCTACATTCCAGAATTGCGACAGCTAGGTAGGCTCGTGCCACGTTATAACAACGTACTCGTACGCTAGAAATCAATGTCAAGTGGTCGCATAATCGAATGTCGTGCTTAATAACGATCTTGCGGGAACACACAGAATATTGTACATAATGAGGGTCATTTTTATGCAAGAAATGTAGCCAAGTAGTCAATTTGGCATACTGTGCAGAAATTGGCATCACAGAATGGACAGATGGTGGAGCTTTTATCTCTGATGATATCACGAAAATTGCAGCTCAGTTGCCAGTTATTACAGTTTAATTCAATCTTGCCTCTAAAGAACTGCTTCTTTTATTATGCTTTTTTCTCATTCCATGCGTTGGTTGTACTGTTGCTTGGGGAATAAAAACAATACTAGTAAATAAAACTTCTTTCAACTTCAATTCAAGAACACATCTACTTTCAGTCTTCGGTATTCCGTTACATTTCGATATTTATTTGTTCAAATGTTAACTTTAGGTACATTTTAATTTAGTACAATGTTTCTACATTAATGAAAGTGCTAAAGTAAGACTAAACTTCTATAACATTGAAGCAAATAAAATACGTCTCTATCTTACCTACCTTTGTCTCATGCGGTAAGACAAATTCTACTTTAATTATTATATAAGACAAACGAAACTCCTTTGTACAAATATAATAAAGAGCGTTGACAAATACGTAAGCAGGTGGCAGAAACCTCAGCATAATTCGTGCTGTTCATTTCAAACGTGACGCACAGGTGCAGTATTTGTCACCTTTGAAAATAGGGTCACCTCGCCTAAAACCATCTTGGGTATACAAATTAATAAAGGTGTACCTCCAATTTTAGCCGAGGATTTCACTTTAAGTGCGTTACCTCTTTAAATAAGATCCGTTGAATATTAAACAGGGATAGGTATTAAGCTTTTAATAAAGTCTCTAGGGGCTGAATGGTTACAAATCTTCTAAGTAATATAACGGCATAAACAAAGACGACCTGTTGATAGCAAATTATTTTGCGTTGAAATTATGTTTTGAAATTTGATTTACTGGAAAAACCACTTACTACTAAAATAAATAGAAAATATAATGCTCGTATTTGTGTACAAGATCAGTCTTTAAGATTTTGATTAAAAAACAGATATTTATTAAGTTTTAATCTAGTCATCTTAAATGATTCAGTTGGTGACTATTAATCTACAATAGCTAATGATAGAGAAAACAATCAATAAGTGTTAAAAGTATTCTGTTTTATCGCGTTACTATATTAAATTGTTTCGCCCCTATAATTAAATGAGGAAAAAAGAAGAGAAAAAGAAAATAGGTAGATCTATTTTGAATGGGAAATTAGGATAAATAATTCATTGCGTGTTTAAATCGCTTTTCACACTTCTGGAAAAACTTGACGAGATACCCCACATCAAACGGTAAAATTATTCACACATACAGGGATAATTCATGCATGTTATTCGTCGAAAGGCACTGGTAGCTTACTAGGCAATCAGCAGGGCGTAGGAGGCTTTATTAACCCGTCAGGGCGGTGCGGGCCTACCTAATCAATCGCCGCTTGCGTGCCTACCGCGCTATCTGTCTTGACGATTGGGGAAGATAACCGCAGATAGCGCCCGCCGGATTGGTAACGTATACGAAAATGACCAATTTATAAAATTAACTTTTGCGTTTATCGTCGTAACTGGCCAGGAAACAGGCGTATAAATCTGTAGCGCCTTGATGTATTCGTGTCTGATAATGGTAAAGCAAAGCATTTTTATTGTTCCACCTTACATTTAATTCACTTAGTAGGCTTTGAGGACTTACCAAGCTTATCCAATCATACACGAATACGTGTATGATTGGATGGTAGATCCATCTAGCTTTGCTCAGATTGCTTTATCGTTTACTTATTATCATAATTGCAAAATGTAAATACAACAAAGTAATAGAATCCAAAAGCATAATTATGGTCAATTTAAATAAATAGAATTAGAATTTCAATTTGTTTCCCAGTTGGGGCCAATTTATGAATTTGTAATTTCTAAATAAGCTCAGATTTGATCGTTGAGGTTTTGATCGTGGGTAAATCATACTACCGACACAAAGGTGCTGGACATAGATAAGGTACCATTTTAAAGATAGAAGAAGAGACCTTTAAGGGATGGGTTTGAATTAATCTTACCTCGTCAGATGTGATCAAGCGTTTAATTGTAGACGAATGAAAAACGTTTAATGTGAATTATTCTATTTGTATTGAGAAATTAAATGTAATTTATCACATTATAGTGAATATAAAAAACCTCCATACATTATATATTATAATAATAAGAATAGGAAATAAAATACTACCGACAATAAGAAAGAAAACTGCAGATTAGAAAGTTTTCAACATAATAATTCTTGTTTAAAATAAAATCAAGTAACAAACATTAGAAATAAAGCATGAAATACGAAGACATATGAGTTATTTATTACTCTCGCGTTTCATACGCAAAATCTAAAATTTAAGTCTAGATCGTCTTTAAGCATGACAACAAAGTTTGCTGAAGCAATGAAATATACTTTATACACTTTAAAATTTTCTAGTTTCCATAAATCACCGAACGTTGAACGCCAGTGAGGGTGAAGTTTAAAAGTAAAGTCGGGTAAACTCATAGCGGAACTTTCTATGAGATTAAAGTCATAATTTACTTGATGAAACGGCATTATGTTGTTGAATATGAAACTCGGTTAGCCTATTAAAAGCGCCAAATTGCGTTAATGAGAGTTTGTAAAAACTAAGAACAGGAAAAATCTTGTGGGACGAGATAATTCGCAAAGTCAGCGGGCACTATAACAGTACGTCTCGGAGATAACGAAAGGGACCGGATCGTTAGTGTCAACGCAGATTTGAGCCAGACTTTATGCCAACCGATACCTCTAATATACAAAACAGCTAAGCGGCAATCCGGGCGAACAATGAAAAAAATGCCTGAGCCGCAGTAATCTTGCGGAATGCCCTTTAAAAGCCTAACAATTTAATGCTAAGTATAGCAATTTCAAGACGACGATGAGCCGGCTCTCGAGAGGGTTGAAAAAAAATGATACACATCGGGGCGCGGGGGTGGGTGGCGGCAATCACGGTACGGTTAGTTAGAGAGGCAGCTGCTCCCGACCGCGATAACACTTAAGGTGTCCTCCAGAATTCCGTACTACCTTCAAGTTGTTGCGGTAAATTGAAACACAAGTTCAATCAGTGCAACTTTGCTGTACGTCTACAGTCTTACGCGTTCGATAACGCTGCAATGCGTTAAATGACGTTGTATCTTATATGTTACATTACATACCTGTTTTTGTCCGAAGTTTTGTTGAAAATCATATATTATTATTGTGTCATGATCAAAAAACTTTTAATATGTATATTTCTAGTCATATTTTATTATAATAATAGTATGGAGACAATTTTTTCTTTAGTAGTACACCGTACGCACTCGTACGTACATATTACAACGAAATGTCTGGTCAACGGAATATTTACCTATCTATTATTATTGAATAATTAATGTATCGATTTATACATCGCTTAAGCGCTTTTATTAATTAATATCTATATAGTTCCAAGCAATTTATTGAACAGTGCAAGCTCGTTAAGAGAATGAAAGCTAAAGCCCTCAGTTTAAATTATGTGCATGTATCTCATTTAACGCAAACAGCCATACAGATATTTTTCCATATAAAAACGTGGGCCTATTTTTTTGTTTGCGAATTTATTTGTTTATGTGCCGTTGTTTATTATTACAACTAAGCGTCGATGGCTAAAAGATTGCTTTATCTATATTCGTATTTACATGTAGTCTAAAAACATATTAAAAAAAACATTTGTTTGGCAGTATAAATGTCAGTTTGAGTTACGCAAGTTTCTTTGTTTCCTATACACTAACTGATGCCTGTTCCTGTAGGAATACGGGGATAATATATAGCCTACAGCCTTTTTCGATAAATAGGCTAAATATCTAAACACTAAAATATTTTTTTAAAACGGATTTTTTTTTCATAATATTAGTATAGATTACATTTTATACCTACACTTGATTATGGTGAAGTGGTAAATTGGTCTAAAAACATATGAAAAGGTTTCTAAAAGTACAACAATTTTGCATCACAAGTCATTCGAGTTTATCCTTGAGAAATATTGCAACTTAAGTCAGGGAAAGCTGATATAAAATTTTATTTAGCTTACACATCTATTATCTTTCACTGAATTCCACTGAAATATTGTTTGTATTTAACATTGACTATTCTCAATAAAGTTATGTTCCAATGCTTTGTGATAACTTTTCAGCTAAGAATATATCTATTGTGTTAACTTGTACCTTTTGACATTTCAATCTGCGGAAAGAGCACTCATTGTATATATATTAAAGATTTATAAATTAAAGACTGATTTATAAATCTGTCATTAATATATATAAACAGTTTTGACTTACTAAAATTTTTTGATGATTAAAATAAACATGTGCGTTTGTGAATAAATCTCTAATTGTTAACTAAATCAGTCAACTGTTAAAAGCAAATTAGTCAGTCACTATTAGGTCACTTGATCTGAATTCAATATTGTTTAGTAAAAACTCAAGATTAATATTAGATAGGCGACCTCAGGCGAGACGTCAGGAGTCAGTGTAGGTACGAACAATTGAACTTGAAACATGCCCAATGCTTCTAGACAATTATTGTTTGTTACGACTAACTACAAATTAATGTATCCTGTCTACGCTAGGTGCTATTTACTGATACATGTGTTTGGAGAAATGGGCAACAGCTTTCGCATACGGCCCAATAATCGTAGGTGTTGTATGCGAAGTAATAGCCTTTACTGAATTAATTAGCGGTATCGTTTGGAGTGGCAGGTGTGCGCTAGGCTTTACAGCGCCATTATACTGCAATACATGAGGGTGAACCGCTTGAGCGATTGGCCACGTTGTTATATGTACAATTCGATCGAGTACGCCAAGCCAATATACCTAAACGAATGTTAATTGAGAAATGTTAATACATTTCTTTATTAAACGACTCTATTACGCGAAGAGCTCTATAAATTTAATGCTCCTACCTTCTTGTTTGAATTTACTCAACGAATTACTATTCCAAATTGAATAGGTATTTTAGTATCAAGCCAACGGGTTTAACTTTGTTACTAATGAAAATTGAAATCATTATTGTTTGTCTTTAGTTTGCAAGATTCTGAAGAACAATACTTGATTCACGGCGCAATAAATCCAAAGTCCCACGATTAGCAACGTAATAACCAAACCACGTTTAGTTGATACAACCGTGTCGATAATCAAATCGCTTTTCGGATAAATGGAGCGTAGACGAATCAATATCGTGAATTCAATTTACAATTCAACGTACATCACCGACGTATCAATTGTTCCATCTAAGCGAAGACTGATAAACGTAGATACGATGATCATTCTCGATGAAAAAGACGAGAGATTCATCGATAGAATGCGCGAGTCCCAAAGTGAAAAATGTACATTTGGATAGCATTAATTCGTTTAATTTCCGGCGAGAGGCGGCGGCGCGAGGGAAGAGTCCAGATTAATTCAGTGCTGAGGCTGTTACAGATAAGGATACTGAAATAAATTGAAAATGTTCAGAGATTGATTTGAATACTCAGTGGGATATATCAGAGGTGATCGTCGCTTACTGACGAACCGCACTTTATTATCGACTCGTTTTAAGGAGATTCGAATGTGATTTAATCACAGTAATTCACAATATACCTTCACAAAATTAAGTAAAACTAGCGGACCTCCGCAACTTCGTCCATCGTCGAACCATGGATTTTTCCGGGAGAAAAAGTAGTCTATGTGTTAATTCAGACTATTTTCTATCTCTTCTTCAAATTTCAGGTGATTTGGTTCAGTAGTAGAGGCGTGAAAGAGTAACAAACATTTACACCATCAAAATCATCAGGTTTTCATAAATCTCGGGAATTCATGGATTTTTTCAGGATAAAAAGTAGCATATGTGTTAATCCAGAGTAAAATCTATTTCCATTCCAAATTCAATAGTAGCGACGTTAAAGAGTAACAAACATCCAAGTGAACATACATACATCCATACAAAATTTCGCTTTTATAATATTAGTAAGATTATGTGAGAACGTTTAAGTAATACGTTTTCAAATAATAGTAGTTTATACCAAGTTTGTATGAATTATGTATGAGTAAAGAAATTTTTAATAAAATTTTAACCACAATCAGACCACGTCTGCATCGATGAATACTATGCTTTTATTTTGCGAAAAAATAATCCACATGGGAAATAACGCGGACAGAAACTATTCAGATAAAACTTTTAAAATTAATGTTTTTCCGCAGCTTTAAAAATGTGTATATAAAGAACAATGTTCTAAATGTAAATTAAATAGGACTTTTGAATTCTAATAAAATTTAAATTTCACGTCCGCGTTGCTGTTACGACGATTTCGGTGTTTCCCTAATAGCCAAATCAGACGATTGTCTATTAAATCGCTTATAAAATGGCTAAATTAATGCAATCGGCGCAAGCGAGCTGAGATGGGACATCGTTCGGGGCGCTCGTGATACGAATGTCAAATGAACCCGAGAAGCACCCTCGCCAAGACCTTTGGACCTGACTGTACTGCCGAACGTTCCAACCCCCATTTACATATTGCGATTTTGTATCGATAACAATTGAAAGATGGAAAATCATCCTTGCGTTTAGCGGAGAATACCAAACGAACAAGCCGATATTTTATTGCAGTTTCAACTCGTAGGTCCGAATGCGTACAAGTAAAACGTTCAGGACTTTACAGTGATTGTGAAATTCGGAGAATCAAAACGTTCGAACGTGCAACAAATTGATTGCAGTGCAGGCGCCCGACAAGCACCAAGCTCGACGTCCGATTGGTAATAGCGCATGCTAAACTTATTAGCCAAACGGAAAATGGCATTAGCAAACGGACTGCCACCCGTCCTTCCGTGAAACTTCATTCGTGCGACAGAGTTGACAGCGTCGCACGTAAGTGATTGTTGCAACCAATCAAAAGCTTAATTGGCAAGCTCAAAGAGACTGAATGAAACTGTAAACTAGTTTTGATTAAAAAGTCCAAAAGCAAACTCGGCATAGGTAGCTACTAGCTAGGTAGTCGTAGATTCGGTGAGTTCAGTTTTAATTTGAAAAGATAACACTTGTCGACGTCCAGTGAAAAGGCCGCTTCCGAAATGTTAAAACAATTTATCCTAGGTAATCCCGGAGTGTCAGATGATAATAAGACTGACATTTGGAGCGAGCCGGCGGCGGTTAATTCCGCCGCGGCAGTGGCGACCGATTGTGACATCCACTAAACCCTGTTGCCGCCAGTAAACCCATCAGGTGCGAGCTGCCCAATCTAATATCGGCCAGGCGCAGAGTGCTCGTTCACTTAGTTCTGTACGTTTCATAAACGGATTGATTATAGTCCATGTATTTTCATCATGAGTTCCAATTAAGCACTCATTTGGGTCGCATTTCGAAATTAGTGACTAATATTTGTTCTCATCAAAATGTGGTAAACAGCTTCTTCTACGAGTAATCTTAAAAGTGTCATCCATATTAATTTGGGTCGTTCTAGTAATTATGACTAAAATTAATAATGAATATTTGTATACCATAATTTGGTGAAACAAAGCGTCAACTAATCTTACTTAAAAGTGACGTCCCTATTAATTTGGCCCGTTTTTGTTGTTGGAACTATGAATTGTTACTTAAACGAATGTCTGAATATTTTATACACCTAAATGTAATAATACGTTCAGTAAATTGTATACACAAAAGTGTCACATTTTATTTGTGTATTTTATAATGAGACAGATAATATTATATTGATATAAAATAAGCTGTTTTCGGTAAATATACGAGTAGTTGTCATAATTACAAGATAGACTGCGTCATTTTCCGAAGCCATTAGCTAAGAATACAAACTGTGGTATTCCATTAAAACTACGCGATCCATATCCCTAGAACGAACGCAATTATTCGCATTCAGTCAACAAAGACATGGAAGCACAAAGAGACCATTTCATAAGTTAAAGCGCGCTGACGATAGTTATCCGAGTCCAACTAGTGATGCAGTAAATCCTAAGAGTACACTTTGCAACTATCCCAACGTACGTCTTCGAAATTTAATCCCTTACTACTGGCTGTCGGTTGTTGTCAGCGTGTAGGTTTCGTGTAATCTCACTCATATTATATATGTTATAGAATGTATGTTTATTTACTAAGATTAGAAATAGTATAGTATAAAGTATTGTAGTTGTTACTAACAATTAATAGAAAATAAAATGAATGTTCAGATGTGTCGTCGTTTGAAAAACTATCCTTTCAATACTTTATTTTTTACTTGAATTTTTCTTTCATACTCTACGCAGAAGACACAGGTGCCTTCTTTGTCCGAAAATTTGCTGTCGTAAATGTATTTTCGCAAGCTAATTTACGTAAAAAATGTGCGTCTTTAATGTAAACAGGGTTGATGGGATAAGAAGTACTAAGCCCTAATTATAATTATAACAAAAAGACCACCTGCGACCACGAACACTAAAAAAAATAATACGCAGTAAATTTTCAGGCATTTAGTCGACGTTTTATTGCAGCTGTAATATACATAATAATAAAAATTTGTTCTTATCGCACAATTTTCTCTTGTATTAAGTTTTATAACAACGTAAATAGCTACTATTAAGAAAAGCGTTTATTCGAGATATTTGTAAGCGTCGCAAAAATACACAAAATATGTCAAATAATTTTACTTTTTTATTACAAGTAGGTACAAAGAATCTTAAATTTAATCCAGTTACAGACATTTTTACTGCAAATTATTAAAATTAGAATTGAAGAAAATGTATGATTAAAACAGATATAATGTGTAACCGAACCGTTTAATTAGTACTAATTCTTCATCACAAAATAGTATGATTTTCCACTGTTTCTATATTTTTAACAATAGAAAGAATAGAGAATGCAATCTCTACACCAAAAATTTAAACTTAAATAATAATGATGATTTTGATTTGATTAAAAAAAATAATCCAATTATTTTTGCAGATAACAAAAAGATTCGTACTCATAGTACAAAAAATAAAAGAAGCGAGCTTTGTCGAGTGAGTGAATATGAGTTTCGTACGCTTAGTAGCGGTCGTACTAGATCTTGGCCACACAATTCCCTGTGAGGATTACGGCCGAGAGAGAAAAGTAAGACGATTAATCCCACAGGGTACTGGAAGGGAGAATTTATTATAAAACGGTTTCGTTCGAGGCTTTAAAATGCACCGGTGTATTCAGAATGATATCGATGCGGTTGCCGCGGGAAGATATTTATGTTGTACCCCCGTTTATTACGTTGTGGACTTTATTGAATTGAAATTGCTCAGTTTATTAGGTTTTGTGTAATTTGTATCCTTATTCGTGTTAAGTGATTTTTTGATACAATAAATACAAGCGCTTGAATACGATACCTGAAGGGATAATGCATTCTAAGATGGAGCGCGCTAACCTGGAAAGAGTTTATTGAACCCAATGTGCTGAACCAATATCCCTAATCGGTTTTTACCGTTAAATCACTTTGACGTCGTCTTTGCGTAGTGGCAACTAGCAGAGAAATACAAACTCTAAACAGAGCAGACTTGTACTGAGCTGAATCTAATTTACAAACTTACCGGACGCCCGCTACTTCGTTCACGTAAAATCTGCTTTTTTTAGTCTGTGGATTATTCCGGGAAAAAAGTAGAATACGTTCTGCTCCATGGTGCCCTTTATCTCTATATCAAATTTCGTCCAAATCGGTTCAGCGGCTCAGCCGTCTAAATGTAACAGACAGACCGATACTTTCGCATTTATAATATTAGTATAGATTGATTCGTTCCGAAATCATATCTTGGATTTTTTTCTATTCTTCGGGAACAGTACGTTTTTTATGGATCTTTTTATAAAATTTTTTCTGTATCTCTGACAATGTGTAAGCAAAATTTCATGATGATCGGTTGAGTAGTTGGCTGTTAAAATAGTCTCATTGAACTAATAACAGCCGTGATAGCCCAGTGGAGAGCCGTGATAGCCCAGTGGATATGACCTCTCCAATTCTGGAGGATGTGGGTTCGAATCTGGGCATGCACCTCCAACAAGAGGTTGATAACGAGTACTAAAATTAATTTTACCTTTAATAATAGAATTATGTGATTCGTTACGGAGGTATTCGAATAGCGGTGTGATATTGCAGTTCAAAGTAAGCAAAAAAATAAAAAATAATAATAAAAAGGCCTAAAAGCTTTACCAGCTTTTATTACATTTTGATACCTAATCTACACATATCGTGAGTTTCAATCCCATTTCCACAAACCCACACACGATACGTCAAGGAATAATCGCAAGCGGAACATTTTCTTGAATCGCGTGACGAAAGGAACAAATACCATTTTTAGTAGAAATTGTAAAAGGTTATTCATTGTATATCGATCGCTACACGTTGCCCCACTAAATTTCAGTCCACTGGGGTACACTAAATGTCGAATCCCCAGCTGCGTAAATGTCAGCCAACAAAGCCTATTAAGCTGCCTAGAGTCTTATTAACTATTAAAATCAACTTAAATATTAACATGTAATAAATAATGTTGATAATATTTTTATACAAGTCTAGACATGTGACTAAGATATTAATTAATATTTGATATTGGTCGTAGAGTAAGTTTCGAAGAGCTCATTGTATTTTTTATTTGAATTAGGTTGCGTTTGACTGCTATCATATTTTATGGTAAGTCATCAGCCTATTTTAAAGGCCCACTACTAAAAAATTATAATAATAATAATCAACTACTATTTGTAATTGATATCCAATATTTGTATGACAAACAAATGTAATAAATCCGTAAACGATATCATATTTTTTAGTTTATGAAAAATAGAGGGTATTAATTATAAATTCATAATGACTGATACTAGCTATGATTAATCGTAATAGCCTAAGAAAGTATTTATTAATTCTATTTCTGCGAAATAAATAAACAAACATAAAATAAGTGAAATTCTCTAGCACACTTCATGTGACAATACTTCACAAGTGTCCTTCTGTGAAGAACAATGGAGGGCACTTCACTCATTTTGGCCTGTCAGAGAGTGAGAACTCACATTTTTAATTTAAAACAATCCATTAAAATTTAAAGTGATTGAAGATCACTGTTCGTTCTACATAAAGCCCAATTTAGTGAACTTCGCAAATTAAACGGTCGGGCCATTTTCTATACTTATAAAAAATCTCTAGAGAGGTCAATTCTGTACATGAAATATATTTCCAAAATAACTATTAGGGGGTGATTAGTTATCGATACTGATGCCAAAAATGCAATCAGTAAAATTTTTGTCTGTCTGTATGTTCGTGATAGAAAGAAAAACTACTCGACGGATTTTAACGAAACATGGTACAATTGTTCTTCATAGTCCTGGGCAGGTTAAATTATACTTTTCATCACGCTACGATCAATAGGAGCAAAGGAGTGAAAGGACATGTTGGGAAAACGGGAGAAGTTACTTTTTAAGGGTAGGGTAGTGGTAGGGTAGGGGTAAGCTGGGGGTAGCGCAGGGGTAGGGTAGAGGTAGTTGAAAGTTTACATCGATTATCACGCGGACGAAGTCGCGGGCGTCCGCTAGTTTTCTAATAAAACAACACTCAATGAGAATCCATTTTATGTGACGTTGGCATTTACGCTCTAATTTAATTCTATATTTCAGTGTCAAATTAGTGACACTAAACCATAGGCACATCAGCCGCAGTGACATTTCTAAACATACGGGGTACAAATAAATGGGAGTGATATTTAGCGAATGTTTAACCGACCTTGGCTCTAATATGGGGAAGGCAGACAGGTTGCTTCTATAATAATATATTACAATGTTACCGTGGATAAGTCGGCATAATGCCTTACAATATGAAATCTGAGCGAAATAACATACTAATTAATGGAAATATTAATTACAGTCCTTCTACGAATGTGGGATGTGTTAATTAGAATGTTAACAAAATATTGTGTACATTTTAATGTATACAAAAATAAATCATCGGTCAGTCGGTCGGTCGGGGGCATACACCTCCAACTTTTCAGTTGTGTGCATTTTAAGAAATTAAATATCACGTGTCTCAAACGGTGCAGTAAAAACATCGTGAGGAAACCTGCTTATCAGAGAATTTTCATAATTCTCTGCATGTATGAAGTCTGCCAATCCGCATTGGGCCAGCGTGGTGGACTATTGGCCTAACCCCTCTCATTCTGAGAGGAGACTCGAGCTCAGCAGTGAGCCGAATATGGGTTGATAATGATGATGATGAAAAATAAATACACTCATGTAATTATAGATTTCTCGATAAGCGTTTAAATAAAATAGCAACACTCAACACAAGTTAAATAACTTACAGTTTGAAACTATCTAGACAACGATACAAAAGTTTTAGTTGAAGAACCACACACAGGGTGGGAAGCGTTAGGAAGTGACGTCACGGCTGACGGTGTAAATAATTACTCTGTCGAACACACCTGCCGGCGAAAGAAAATTAAGCGAAACGCAATTTGACTGAGTGATAAAGCACCTAGCGCTGGATCAGTTTAATGAGGAGTTACGGACGAAAAATTGCTCTTGATTAATTTATAATCTCATTTCCATTATTAGCGCCTGCCATTAATTGCCCTGTAATAATTCCTTTCGCAATTTTGTTTATGTGTTAATGTTGTAGAATTTATATCATTATCATCATCAACCAGGCCAGGCTTCCCTCAACCCGTATGAAGCAGCGTGGTGGGTATAAGCTACATATTCCCACTTATATGATAAGTATGAAGCATGGTGGGCTTAGAGTCATAATGATAATTTCAGTAACGACCACTATCCTGCAAGTAACACTTACTAGTTCCGGACTGAGAATTTTAACTGGCAATGTTTTAGAAGAAAGAAAACTGTCAAAAAAATATTTTAAAATTAAATTTTTCATTTATTAATTTCTCAAAAAAAAAAATATGATACTTTTTTTACTTTTTTCAATCTAGTACTGCAATAATGAACAATTTAAAGCCATTTAAAGTGTCAACTTATTCCGGGCTAAGAATTTTAACTGAAAATGTTTTAGATGAAAGAGAAACTCAGTATCTCATAGCCTGAACCAGGATTCAAACCCCATGGGCTAACCATTGGACCAACGAGGCAAATAAATTTTATTTAGAATATATTTTTCCATTAACAGTAACATTGCTATGTAGGGCAAAAGCAACTTTACTATACAAGTAACGATACTATTGTGAGACACACACCCCGCAATGGCTTTTATGCGTTTCTTGCATGATTACCCCTCTTAAAGACGTTACTTAGATTAATCAAGAAGTCGAGACGTCGTAAAAAGGGACTGACTTTTATACATATTACTATCAGATTGCTTTCATTTAATACTACCCGACGCCTCGCGGTTTTACTCGAATGATTCCCGTTCCCGTAGGAATAAGGGAATATAATATAGCCTATAGCACTCGAGATAGTGTAGCTTCCCAACAGTGATTTTGGTTTCGGCCGTGGCTAGTTACCCCTACACCTACCACATTATCAACCCATATTCGGCTCACTGCTGAGCTCGAGTCTCCTTTCAGAATGAGAGGGGTTAGGCCAATAGTCCACCACGCTGGCCCAATGCGGATTGGCAGACTTCACACTTAGAGAATTAAGATAATTCTCTGGTATGCAGGTTTCGTCACGATGTTTTTCCTTCACCGTTTGAGACACGTGATATTTAATTTCTTAAAATGCACACAACTGAAAAGTTGGAGGTGCATGCCCCGGACCGGATTCGAACCTACACCCTCTGGAATCGGAGGCAGAGGTTATCCTAGGCTATCACGGTTCTCACAATCTCATCTACAATACCACAAACTGTTGTAATATTATTACAGATCATGTGCTAGATAGTTAACGGTTTTATTCACAAAACAGAAAAAAAAAAACAGCTACTCTCGTCACAAATATTGCGGCAGCTAAATTGCAAAGGTAACTACGTCCCGGGTGTTTATTGACAAATTCATAAACATTGACTCACGCATAAAATGGTGCTCCGAGCTCCCAAACGTGAACGAGCAAACACGTTCCATATTTTCATGGGATTCAAATAAAAATAAAGTATATAGCCGGCAACGGTCTAATTTAATATGAAAAGTGGACATGTCGTCATCCGGATGATGTACCTGTTTCATTTTATTGCTTAGCAGGACTGAATACAAAAATGTTACACGGCAGCCGTTTGTCAGCTGTTAAACAGTTTTGTTATTGCCGGACGAACAGCGTCCGTTCTATTTGCATAATTGAACGGCCACTTGGAGCCACCACCATTGTTATACTCCGCCGTACCATTTGTCAGATTCGCCGTATCATTTATGCATGTCGCCTATAACGAGAGCCGCGCCATTTTTCTGGTCTTCCATTATTACGGTCTTTATGTAACCTGTTATATTCTGATTACTAAGCCCAGGAATAGGTCATGTTTAGTTGGATTTTTTTTTATAACAGACTTGTGCCGTGTATTTATGAAAATTTAAAACTGCAATGCGTGCCATTTAATTATATTGGATGTTGGAGATTTTTAATTCTATGTTTCTAAAGATCTGTGATGTAGGTACAAAATACTATGCAACTAAAATAGCCATAAAAATGTACAATGTATCTTGAATAAGTTATCGCTGTTTTGTCACGAAACAAATGTCTAAACTAGTAATTTATAGTCTAAACTAGCTGACGCCATGCGGTTTCACTCGTGTGGTTCTCGTTCCCGTAGGAATACGGGTATAATATATAGCCTATAGCCTTCCTCAATAAATAGGCTATCTAACACTAAAAGAATTTTTTAAATCGGACCAGTAGTTCCTGAGAGTAGTGCGTTCAATCAAACAAACAAACACTTCAGCTTTATAATATTAGTATAGATAACCATTTATTTCACTGAATGTATGTATGAATGTATATTGTACATCAATAGAGAACGCTGTCTCTTATTTTTCGGACAGTACCTACATCAATTCCAAATCAGAAAACCTATTCTTCATTTCTTCTAAGAATATATTTTATAACCTAAAACAGCTGAATTAATAGATTTATTTTATCGGTACAGATATTACATGACGTCGACGTACAACTATAAATTACGTAAACGTGGTCGTTTTCAAAATTTAAACTGAATCCATAAGATAAAGAAAAAGTAGCTCGCGTCTATTAACAACAAGTCCTAAGTAGAACACTTACTAACTGCAATCAAATACTGTAACCGTGTTTGTGAAATAAGTAGGTGAGTCGACGCATCGCGCGATCGGATCATGGAACAATAAAAGAGCCATAAATTCTTGTAGTACACAAAAAGTAGGCGTTATCTTAAAGGCGTAAATGTTTAATGGCAGAAGCCACTTGGAAGTCTGTGCGCACCTTACGATCTAAATTTTAAACTGATGACTTTAAGCGTAACACGGAAATAGCTACTTGAGGTCGTGAACTGTTGAGCACTTAAAAGAAACGCTATAAACCATCCCCCGGACTGAGAATTACAAATGTATGTAAAAATCGAATTGCCCATTAAAGTGATTATGTAGTTCGTTTCTTTTATTAATCTTATCTTTGGGTCCTTAAGCTTTGTTTAGTAGTATTAGTGGATGAGACCGGCAGATGACCCACTTACATTTATGTACAGAAAAGTATCCACTATAACAAAGTAACTAACACCTTATAAGGTTATCAAACATCTATACTAATACTATGAAGAGGTAAAGTTCGTGATGTTGTAGGGGATGATGTAATCTCTGAATCTACTGAACCGATTTGAATTTTTTTTTTACTACTTGAAACCCACGTTATTCATGAGCGTCATCTAAGCTATATTATGTTATCTCCTTAGGTATGTAATAGTTTCCTTTATAGCTGTGCTTTGCGCTTGTAACCAATGCGGAATATAAATAAAGACAATACGACGTCAGTTAAGCCTTATGTGCCCTAATTTTAACGTAAACCATATCACTTAGACCGAACTATATCTGGCACAGAAGACAGGCACAGGACATAGGGAGAGATCAACGCGATTGTATTTCTCAGATAAACTCAAAGTCTGTCAAAGCTTTTTTTTAAGTTCGACATGAATTGCAATATTTTATTAATCTTTCCACATTCGTGACAAAAGTTCAGTTTTAGAATGAATGTTCAGAACGTTACACATATACAAAATATGTTTCCATTTATTTTTTATTCAACAACTCAACAATTTTTAAATAATTACATAATAAAATAACATTATTAGAAGTTCGGCAATACAAAGTTGATCATAATTTTCCAAGAAATCTTTAGTTTCTAACACACACGAAGTCCATAACATATTGATTTTGCATATTGAAAGATAAATTTTAATATGACGTTACGAGTAAAATTATATTGGGTAGATTATAATTTATATGAACGGGACCCGGTGTTGTTTTGAATTTAGTGGCTATAGAGAAATTTATTACTACATTCTGCTGTATTTTACAATCAGTATAGAAATATAGAGCACAGTAACGACGTTGAAATAAATTGTACGCAGCGCTGCATATAACTAACTCATTCTGAATTCTTTAACGAATCCCGTTTTTCATTCAATAAGAAAAAGTATTACGCAAAATAAGGAATAAAAGGAAAGCGGGTCATACGAATGGTTTTTTACATTTTTATTTTTAATGTAAAGAGAAACATAACGATTGTATGTTGTTATGCATCAAAACATCTGTTTCTTATTTAAAATTCCGAACCTTTTCCCTGAATGGGATCTCTTTGTGAATGTTGCCATATTTTTCTTACTTAAGATGAAATTAATCGAGAAGCCTTTGCGGACATCAATACAACCCCAGGCCATTGTTAAGACTGATTACAATAATGTTTTTTAAGGCAAATGTTAATTTTTATTAGGGAAAAAGCACTCATTCCCTTCGCACTTTGAAGTATTTTTGTTTTGTCGAGAAGTCTTTTACGGTGCCATTAATTTTATTTTGTATTGTTTGTAATGACGTCCATTTTTAAAGACTACAGTTGTAATTAAAAGTTTTTTTTTGATTGATGTAACAGATGTCTTTAGAAGGTTTCGTAGCAAGTTACGAGAACCTATATACTTTTTAAATGCTGAATAATACTATAAAATATTAACACATTTATTTACATAACTTAACATGTATCAAATTAAGTTATTGTACGACTAACTGACTTTGTATGGCATATTGGTTTTTATATGCAAACAGTTAGTTTTAAACAAGTCTGAAATCATGTCAGCTCTTTCATACTTTGTGATTTAGACCAATAGAAAAGTAAATAAACCAATAAAAACATTTCATAAGTGCTTGTAATCTAATTCTATTTTATAAAATTTAATTTGAAATTTTAATTGTTTTACGAAAAAGTACCAGGGTTTAATAAATCTAATGGATGTAGTACCTACCTACTAAAGCGCCTCGTGCAATAGTGTTAAATTCCTTCCCCGTGACTTCTGCAGGCGCCTGGCGCTGTCACTATGAAACAGGGAAGGGTGTTTGGTTGTCGCGTGTCGGTTTATATTATGATAGTTTGACAGTTGAGAATCTTAGTCGTCTTTGTTTCAATTAACGAATAAACTGAAAATCATTTTGCTAATGCCTTACTATTACTATTTTAAGCTTAAAGTAAGATTGGTGTTATAGGGTCATGTAGATTATTTAGCTATGTAAGTATTAATAATAGCTATATATGTATTAATAACAGTAATAATTTTACGTTAAATTTCAATTTATTGATATTTGTCACACAGCAAGTAACGCGATTTCTAATCTTTATTATTGACGTGACAAAATGCAACCATTCCATCAGTATTTTCTTATGACGTTGTCACGTTCAACGATCGTCAGTAACCAACTTTACAGAAAACCAATTTTTTTACAACTTTTAGGCTGTTGATTCAATAATTCTCGTAAGCTTAGTGCAAAACATCAATTTTGTACGCTTCTATAACGCATCTTTTTTTTATTTATTTGTCATTTCATCTTCGAAAAGACAAATAAATAAACAAAAAAATAAGATGTAATACACTACTAAATAACCGACATTAAAAGGAGGAGGAGGTTCAATTCGACACACATGTTTTTTTTTATTTTATTTAATGTTTGTTACCTGATAACTTCGTCATTTCATAACTAATAAAAGTGATCAAACTTTTATTAATGCGTAGTATTTGAAATGACTTTGTTTAGTTCTGAATATTAATTCCCGTGAAAAAACTGTACACGGTAAATTTTCTACTTCTGAATGAAGTAATTATAAATTTGTGGTTAGCAAAATATTCCAATCGAAATTGACACACTCCTAGTGTAGGTACCTATTGCACAATTCGTACGAAATTTTTATCGAACACACCTCTGACATAGGAAGCCAATAATGATTCGCGTCGCATTGCGTTACAAAAGTTCTCTACTGATTAGCGTAGTACATTTTACTCCAACAGAAAACATTGAGGTTTTGTTCAAAATCATTCATTTTTAATTGTATTCTTTTAGGTTTAATTGTGCAATGTATTTTTATATTATTAATTATGTGATGGAAATAAATGACTTGATATTAAGTCGCGTTGCCCATATGCTGCCATAGAGGATACCAGGGTAGCACATACATAGGCTGCTACTAGATAGTAATTGTTTGCAGTTTACACTACAATATAGCACTGTGTGTGAATCTTTATAGGCACATTTGTCAGAAAAGCATCAGCGGCAATGGGAACAAAAATGGTAAATGGCAAAATTAACGCCCCCACTCAACGTCGATATAACAATAACGTCACGCGGCGTCGCATAACGGGTTTAATTTGCAAAACCATTATCGTGAACATACGACTATGTTCTCGTTCTGCTGTCAATAAATCTACTTACCAGAGGCATGCAAAGCTTATTTTCAACGTGGGTGTAATTATATGATACTGGTGTTTGTGCTTGCTTAACATTTTCATCACGATAAACATCAATGATAATCATTATAAAGGTAGCATTCGGTTCCTGGCGACCGCGACCGCGACCGGGTCATACGATACAAATCCCGAGACCGCGTCGCGCGACCGGGTTTGTTTAGTGTTCCATATAAATTTATACTAATCAGTGGGTCGTACGACCCGGTTGCGGACGTAGGTCGCGGTCGCCAAGAACCAAATGCTATCTTAAGTCACTAGAAGGTTTTGACAATATGATGTCAATCATCAATCCATAATACTGGTAATTAAATATAAAACCGAGCTTAACATTTTTTAAATGGAACTGGTATGTATATTGTAACAATGAAAAATAATTATTAATTGTGCAAATAGTAAGCCAAACTTTAATTAAATAAAGAAATTTTGGAAAAAAAAAGTTTAAGGTAATTTCAAACAAAACTGACTGAATTGTTATTACCATGCAAATGGTACGATGGTTTAATTTAAAATACAACAATTTTTGTAGTGTTTGGACCCTTTATTGCACGAGCTATCATAATGTTTTATATAACTAACTTACGAGATAAGTAAGATTAATTCAATGTTCACCTAAGTTCTTAGAACTTAAATAGGCACTTTCCAAGTGTCTGTTGTGGATGCTCCCCTGTAGTTCAAAAGGAAATTTCATATTTTCCAAAGACGTCAGCTTAAACTGTTTCACTTTAATTTTAATTAGTTTAAAAGGTAGATTTGATTGACGCGTAATCGGTGTTTCGGTCGTTATTCGTTTGATGCCAGTCAATTATAATGTTCTATTCGATTTGATACCAGTTCGGTCCCTCAGGCCGGCCGCTGCTCGCTTTGGCCAGCGAAGTTTAAATTAATTCCCGATTGATACATCACATCTCGGCATTGTGCTGATTTTTAAATACTCCCGGGATTTTTTATGAAGATCTAGGTTAAATGTATTAATCAGAAAATTTTAAATAGGAAATGTCTCTATTCTGCCCCTGTAGCCAAGTGGCACGTCGATTCTCTTAAAAAACTAGAGAAATTTATGGGAATGACAGATTTTGATCACGTGACCTATCGATAGCAGATGTCATTTCCATAATTTTTTCTAGTTTTCGAAACGTTTGCGTTCGTAGAAAAAGAATCGAGGTGTCACTTTGGTACAGGGGCTATTTGTTTAACATACTAACGTTAACTTTGTTAATATTTACGTTTAATTTGTATACCGATATTCAAATGAATGATAGAATGTGAAAGGTGGTCTTGTCGCTTTTATCGTCTATGAAGCAATTAGGTTTAGAGAAGTTAAGCACATTAAGGCATTTTAGTATGTCAAAAAGGTAAATTGGCAAATAGTATTTAAATTATTTAGATATTGATTAACAGAAAACCAGATATGAAAATTCATAAATTTCTTAATATATATAAAAAACAGTTATGAATATTTAATATTCCCAACATTATGACTAAGTCTTATAGATAAACTAGAACATTTCTTTGTATGTTTGTTTTATATGTTATGGCAATGTCGAAAACTGTGAGTACCTTAAAATTTTCGGTAAAGTTTCTGATAATATCACCATTTTACTATGATGACACACAGATTTTTACGTAGCATTGCATTACTAAAATATTAGTTATTAAAATGTGCCTCATCTAATATAAAGCTATATTGAAAATAAGTCTGTATTCACATTCATTCAGCGTACACTGTACGTACATTTTAACTTGTATTACAAACATTTTGTTCAAACAAAAAATTTTGCGACATTTCAAAAACTAAACCGATCCACGTATGAATTATGAAAAAAAACTAAGCTTTATTGTTTCCCTACAAAGCTTCATTTCGGTGAAAAAAATTCAGGTGTATTAAAAGATAGAGTTACATTTTTATCCTGAACCCTACGCTACGCGCGACAACGCCACGGTGAAACTATGTGTTTTTTATGCAAATTTCATTTACCCGGTTGATATTCGAGCGACTGAGTAAATTCGCAGCGAATCGCGTGTGACATTTAATTGACAAGTGAGTAAAATGTGTAAATGTAGCGATATTGGCGCCAAAATATTTCAATGCTCATATTTTGAACTGACGTTTGTAGCGGCATTCAAATATGGGCGTGGTTATTATTGATGGGCGTAATTGTCTTGGTCTTTGATTCTGTTATTGCCAGGTTGTCCACATTTTAAAAAATCTCGGCCCATGTTCCTATCATTAAGTATACGGTAGGCAAACTTTTGAGTTTGGATCGTGGTGATTTAAAGAAATAGCAGGTTTTTTTAATCATCCATAAGATGCTCCTATCATAGGTAGCCAACTATGAACCGTGGTGGCTTTGAGAGGTAGCAGGTTTTAATCCAGACCCTCAACCGTCTAAGTATACAGTGTTATTTTTTCATAATATGAGAAACTTATCACCAATCACTTAGCTTCGCGGCAATCGTTCGACAAACACTATTTAATTTGAAACTTCATGGGTCTCTAGCGAAGAGTTGCCATGAAACCAAATTGTTTCATTAATCTATGAAACGGAGAGCGTACATCCGCAACTTTGTCCGCCCTTAGACCTCTTTAATCCGACTCTGTCACAAATCCGTTTTTAGTAGAGGTACTTATAAACTATATCCGTGTCGACTTTTGTACTTCAAGCAGTTCTCAATATTTCGTGATGAGTAATTATGTCTAAGTGGCCATTCTTCCCCTGAGACTCTTAGTTAAATCTTCAATGGTTTTCTGATCGCCTCTCGATAACCGCTAACGGCTTAAAATATTTAATTAAACGTAGAATATGTACTATCGTAAATTAATTGGCAAATTAATACACCGCTGTTGCCTGATTAATTTTTATATTTAACAACGACTTTACTCATTTAACATGAAACTAATTTCATTTCATTTAAAATTCTGATCCGTAACATCGTAAGGGTTAAAAAAAAACAATGATGTTTGAAAGCTCTACAAAAAGCCTAGGACATAGGCTTTTTGTAGAGCTTTCAAACATCATTGTTTTGGCAGTGAAGGCCCATTGGCTGATATGATGATGATGAGTGTATAACATAATAACTTATGACGGCCTACGTGGCGCAGTGATATGCGCGGTGGATTTACAAGACGGAGGTCCTGGGTTCGATCCCCGGCTGGGCAGATTGAGATTTTCTTAATTTGTCCAGGTCTGGCTGGTGGGAGGCTTCGGCCGTGGCTAGTTACCACCCTACCGGTAAAGACGTACCGCCAAGCGATTTAGCGTTCCGGTACGATGCCGTGTAGAAACCGAAAGGGGTGTGGATTTTCATCCTCCTCCTAACAAGTTAGCCCGCTTCCATCTTAGACTGCATCATCACTTACCATCAGGTGAGATTGTAGTCAAGGGCTAACTTGTAAAGAATTAAAAAAAAAAACTTAGGATGTCCGTAGTCTAGATAAGATTCATGCTCAGTCTCACCACGGAAGGGTATTCGTTCTTCCGTAGTTATTTAAATAGAGCGTAGGCTATGATAATTACAAGTTTCAGGGAAACTCATCTCGCGCACTTGTTGCCTACAATCACTAACTAAAATTTAGTGCCATACGTGTTACCCGCCCGCCTTATGCGACACTTGTGTATAATTTCGTGCGGTTAAAGGGTGTTACGGCGACCAACAGAAATTGATCAAGCTGACGACGTTGTTACAGAATAGGTATTCTGGTGATAGTGTCTAGGTAACTATGGCATATTATATATTGAAAAATGAAAATTTCTATTGTGAGATTCACTTGGCTGTGATTTTTAAATCACATCGTAAATGAGGCATGTTTTACCCCAAAAAATATTTTCCATAACTTCAAGATATTGACGAGTCCACTTATAGAAACCGAACTGCAAAACTAATGTTTTTTTTTAATTAAAAAATAAAAACATTTTCTGTTTTCGTCCAAAGTAATTCAAATAATCCCGACTATCCATGTAACACACGCCTTTATCTATCCCTGCACTTTAAAGTTTGGCTACGTCATAATTATAAGGATGCGTAGGGACACATTTCAAGATCTATTTACAAATAAATAAATAATAAAAAAATAAAATAAAGAAATTTACTCCGAAAATAATAATTCTAGAAAACATGTTCTTTGAACATAATTAATTTTCGGTAAAGAATGTAACCCCAGAGTTATGTGAAATATTCCCCAGCACCCTGTATAGCAATAGAGACGTGTTTTTACTTTGTATTTTCACTGCGTTTTCTGATAGATGATTCCAGAAGGTTCTTAACTACGTATGGTGAAGATCGAAAAAGTGAAGAAGAACAATTAAACAAATTTTAAAATCTATCCAAAAGGTGGATCATTATTATAATATTCTGTATAATTGTAAGTTTGTATGCCTATTTATACAGAACTGAGTAGATTTTGATGATTAGGTCAATTAATTCTGGTTGTGGGTCTGATTTTATGGGTTACATTTGATACTAATATAACCAAAATGACATAATGTTACAATTTAAGAATCCTAAAAGAGTTCAGCAGTCTAGTTACACTTCTTGTAATACTTTGTTTTAATATTCCCATTGTACATTTACGATGGAAATAACACAATGCGATGGTAGAGCATTTCACTGAAGAAAATTGCAAAATGCTCATATTATTTGTTATCGTCGTTGGCTACTTCAGAATAGAATATTGCATCGACCGGTGTGATTAACTTAAAATAGACAAGTTGTATGTCGCATTCAACGTATATTCCATATAATATTGCAATACTTTGTTCGAAAGGATATTGATTTGAAATTTCCTTTGCTGTTTGAAGTCTATTTTTGGCGCTAAAACATAAAATATCTTGCATAAGTTAGACCGTCGGGCCGAGGAAACTTTTGAGTGAGATTCAAGTAACGTCGTAAATCCTTTAAAAGTTCCCCTTACTGTTTTCAGTTGTATGTCAAGGAACATTCTACAATACGTAAATATTTAGAAATAAAATACATTGCATTAGATATTTTTTATACGAGTAGGTCTAAATAAGTAAGGTAGTTAGTTATAAGTCGTACACTGTATCGAGTAGTCGTGGTTGCTGCGATGTGGGGTGCGATGTTTCTCCATTTCTGTAGTAAATTACAGTTAATATCTATGGAGCTTCACATAAGCCGATGGACGTCCACAGGAGGGCATAGACGTTTTGTAGGGACTTCCAAACATCATGATCCTGAGTCGCCTGCATCCAGCGAATCTCTGCGACTCGCTTGATATCGTCAGTCCACCTGGTTGGGGGTCGACCAACTATGCTTTCTAATGTGGGGTTGCCATTCCATAATCTCGGGATCCCAACGTCCATCGGCTCTTCGAACTATGTGCCCCGCCCATTGCCACTTCAGCTTCGCGACTCGTTGAGCTACGAATATGTCGGTATTGGTTATTTCCGCGTTTAGTTTAAGTTTTCAAAAACGTTATGATTGTCATCCACTTTAATGGTGATTAAAATTTAAAGAGAATTTAACAGCCAATTTGAAGATAGTATAGGACGTATCTGCAAAAACAAATTTAACTATACCAATGCATTCGTCACAACTGCGGTATACGTACAATAGTTAATTTAGATTGCAATATGCTGTGTAAGCCACCGCTGCTACGCCGGGTCGTGTTGTTCGGCGTCGTATTGCTTCTGTCGTTCATGTTACGTTTGTACGTCGAAACGTAACCCTGTTACACTTTACGGTGCTCCGCTTATGAAACGGTGCTGGAATAGTCGACAGTAAAACTTTCAGTGGATTGTTACATCGGAGCCAACTACATAAAGGCTGTGGGATCCCGCGTGTGTACTTCCGTGGGCGTTGCCTTTACGCCGATTTTATGTTGTACTAGCGAAATACGGCTGTAATTTCCAATACGAGAAAATGTATATTACATTATGCTGAATCCTTAGAAGCTGACAATGCAGGGGATTTCTTAAGAGAGCCTCGGGCTAGGTGAGGGTAGGCGCGAGCCGAGTTTGTTACATAAAAATCCCGTTATCGCAACCCAGCCCGACAGATTACTTTCTCGTTAAGAGGATAAAAAACAAGAGTTCGTTTTCATCAAATAACTTTAAACGTACCTACTTTCTATTTGTGGCGGAATAAACATTTTATTTAAAGTCGACAACCGACTTTTGTTTGTTTCTAACAAAGATTTCTATCAATCACAAACGCCGAGATAACGAACACTTTAATGCCAAGAAAAATAACTATATTTCGCATCGAATACAAAAGAAAATTGCGAGGGGTGTATTGTTGTTGCGTAATACGGCTCCTGTAATTATTTCGCTTAAAAGAATAACACTCCAGAGTCATTACGGGGCTGTCATAAAAAATGCTGGGAGAGAAACTATTACAGACGCGGTCCGAATTGTACAAGCACCGGTGCGCGGAACAATTCACTTTATATTCCAAATTGTGCAAAAGTAATCAGTCGATTTATTCCTCCCGGCTCCGGAATGATCTCTCGGTTGCGGCGGCAAACACGCAATTTGTCGTGAGCGTTGAATCGACCGCAAACAAAACGGGTGGCGGCACTCACGCCACGTCATCATTCACCTGTGGTCGCCCATGGTAATGAGATGGACCTACTGTTCAGCATATTAGACTGATTACAATTGCACCAACGCCCGACGCCGCTCGGAGGCGCGAGTCGTTCCAATGGAATGTCAATTTAAAGGGTTCAATTAATTCATAACCGCAATTACAATTTAACAATGGATAACATATTGCAAACCAGTGCAGATATAGACAACACCCATTTTGCCCAGGCCCTGATGTGTAAACCTGAGGTCAGTCTTGCTCACATCGTACCCTCAAATAACTTAACTATTTTAACTCAAAATATAAGGAGCATTTATAAAAACTTAGACAGCTTTCAAGTAACGTTGCACTCACTTAATTTTGATTGCGATGTATTAGTTATGACCGAGTGCCATCTCTCAGAAAATAAACCTATTCCTGTACTTAGTGATAACTACAATACATATTATACAAAGAAATGTATAAACCAATGTGACGGAGTTATATTTTACGTTAGCAAGACTCTCAACTACGCAATATCTGAACCTAATATTAGCAATGCCTCTTGCCTTGTACTTACACTTAAAGACACTGTAGTTATTGGTATATATCGTAGCCCTTCAATTAGAAATACTGACGACTTTATATCTTCTTTAGAATTACAACTTCAAAATTATAAACAATATGAAAATATTATTATAACGGGTGATATTAATATAGACATAAAACTGAACTCAACCGACCCTAATTGCAATAACTACCTAACCACGCTTGCATATCATGGTCTTCTCCCGGGTCATAGACTACCTACGCGTGATAAAATGTGTTACGACCACATGATGCTCAAAACGTCATTACCCGCGAAGTCTCTTGTTCTGTCCAACGCACCAACCGATCACTCCACCGTTATCATAAACCTTATGTATAAGCCACTGTACCATAATGTTGTGAAAACCAGAGCCTCAGTAGATTTTGATGGTGCTTCAAATGAAATAAAGTCTAAAATCACAGTGATACTAGAAAGTCAAGACCCAGTTCAAGCTGCCGAGTGCCTGGTTGATACAATTTCTACGGCATTGCATAATAATCGATCAATAACTACGATACCCAACAGGAAACGTCGCATCCAGCCCTGGATAACACCAGGAATTCTACGGTGTATAAGACATAGGGACAAACTACACAGTAAAGTAAAAATAAATCCAAATAACGACCTCTTAAAAATTACTTACACTCGCTACAGAAATTACTGTCATAAACTCATTAGGAAACTTAAAAATAATTACGATAGGAATAGATTAGACCGTGCAAAAAATTCAAAATCCTTGTGGAAAACATTAAAATCAATTTGTTACACTAATAAAGACAAACCTGACGACACAACCAAACTTACTACCCTGAAGAACTCCCCCTTAGAATCTGCAAATTTTATTAATTGTTACTTTTCTAATCGTGGCAAAGACATGGCGGAAAAACTAACAGGCTCGCCCACTGATATTGATAGCAAAGTGGACACAATATCAACCCCATCTAACTCTTTTGCACTCCTTAACACTGACCCATCAGAAATAAACTCTATTATACTCGACCTTTCATATAGCTCTGCCCCAGGGTGGGACAACATCTCTACGTCGTTCATCAAAAAAGCTAGAAATATTCTTATGCCAATAATGAGTCATGTCTACAATCTATGCTTTGAACATGGCCGATTCCCATCTATATTTAAAAGAGCCATTGTTACACCGATATATAAAGGTGGGTGCAGAGACGACGTTGACAATTACAGACCGATCTCAGTTCTCCCGGTTCTATCAAAAATCCTGGAAAAGCTTATAAATAATCGTCTTAATACATACCTGATGCAATTTGACCTGTTAGCTAAAAACCAGTACGGGTTTAGAAACGGCGTCTCCACAGAAGACGCAGTGATAGCCTTAACTGAGGAAATTAGTAATCACCTGGATGCCGGTAACAAATGCGCTGGAGTCTTTCTGGACCTAGCCAAAGCTTTTGAAACCGTCTCTGTACCAATCCTTCTAAAAAAGCTACACAATATTGGTGTGCGAGGCCTGCCCCATGCTTTACTCACTGACTACCTGTCTAACCGTGAAAACCAACTTAAACTCGGTAAATATATCAGCAATCCAACAAACATCTCCTACGGCGTACCACAAGGTAGTGTCCTTGGACCTACCTTGTTCCTGATCTACGTAAATGATCTCTGTAATTATCAAATCCAAAATTGTAAAATATATACCTATGCCGATGACACTGCACTCATCTTCCATGCAGGTACATGGGATAGGCTAAAAGAAGTCGCTGAGTCAGGTATTCGACACGTCTCCAGCTGGTTGAATTCAAATCTATTAACTCTCAATATAAATAAAACCAAATTTCTAACGTTTTCCATTTATAAAGTGACACAACCTAACATCAACTTTAGTCTGAAAGCACATACTTGCGACCATTCCGTTTCAAATATTTGCACATGCAACAATATTGCTAGAGTTGATAGTATTAGATATCTAGGAGTAATTATCGATCAGCATCTGAGCTGGAGACGACATATAGAATGCATTACGGATAGGACGAGAAAACTTATATGGATCTTCAAAAAACTCAGACACGTTGCTAATGAAAAAATTCTCATAAATACATACAAGGCTCTGGCACATTCTGTGATTAGTTACTGCATAACCGTATGGGGAGGTGCAGCCAAAACCCATTTAATTGCCCTTGAAAGAGCTCAGAGATCATTGTTAAAAGTGATGTTCTTTAAACCTTTTCGATATCCCACTTTTTCACTACACTCCAGCTATAAATTACTCACAATTAGACAGACATATATATTTAACTGTATAAATAAAATTCACCAAAAGCTGCCGTTCCAACCACACAACACTTCAAAACGTAGAACTACTAAAGTTTGCCAATATACACGAAGGAGAACTAAATTTATAAGAAAGCAATATGGTTACCAATCTTCATTTCTCTATAACAAATTTAATAAAAGTCACAAAATTAATGCTTTGACTCATAATAAATTGAAACGGGTGGTAACTGATACCTTGCTGGCCCTAGACTATGAACAAACTGAACTTTTACTTAAAGATAACTTTTCTTAAATACGGACGCAATTATTTTAAATAAAACACAAACTGATAATACACACACACACTCACACTCACACACACGCACACACACACACACACACACACAAACACACACACACACGCACATACACACACACTAAATATATTATAATTTATAATTCTGTTATTTGTTAACTACGGTTGTTCTGTGTGGTGAATGAGCGGGGCACCCAGTAATACGGGTTTTCCACCTAGTACAGGGGCCCTTGCTACTTGTTTGTAAGACTTAGTTGACGAATAAAGATTTTTTCATTTTCATTTTCATTTTTCATTACAGTGGCATCCGCGATCGTGCGTTAAATAATTCGGAAAAGTTTATTCATTAATTTTTAATCTCCCGATAAATTAACATTGCAATGCTGGAATCAAAAAGAGTATTACGCGCCTTATCTTTCATAATAATGGTATATTTTATTGCCAATGCTTTTATTTAATAATAATCCTATAAATTTGAAAAAGTATAAAATAATGATTTTAACTCATTTCGTGGTTGTTTTCTATTTATCCTTCCTGATTTATGTACCTACCTACGTATCTGGATTAAAATATCGGCAATAAAATCTTGTGATTTTATGAAGTACGTAATCGATCAAATCTATTTTATTTTTAAAGATATGCCCTTTTCATTTTCAACGTTAAAGATCCTGCTAAATATTCGCATACTAAAGTTGCTTCTAAATTAAGCAGACAATTTTGTACGCGCTTAAAACCACAGTAACTTACGTCGTGTTCAACAGAGGCGCACTTAGATTGCTTAGATGCGGTCAGTGCAGTAATGAGATGGGCCTTTATTCACGTGCATTTCATTGTACAAACAACAAATGCCAGCATTTCTCGGCACAAGCGCTACATACTTCGAAACAAAAATTTTATGTACATTTCATAAATTACAAGTACTGTATGCGGTTTGGGATAATAAAACCCATGGGTTTTTATATAATATACACTATTCAGTAGAATATAACATATACATTATTGACACTACATAACGATGAGTTGTTAAGTATTTCATCATCATCATCATCATCATTTTCAACCTATATTCGGCTCACTGCTGAGCTCGAATCTCCTCTCAGTATTAGAGGGGTTAGGCCAATAGTCCACTGAGCTATCACAGCTCAGCTCAGCAACAATTAAGTACTTATTAGTAGGTATGTCATTGCGAATTTCGATTACAAATAATTCCATTACAAATACGTAGGCATGAGTCAACTGTAAATCAATAAAGTCTTGTTTCTACTGCGCGCTTTTACGTCATCACGATTAAAAGTAACTTAGGTAAATATGAACCAAGATAAATAATATTTTAATAATTTATTCTAAAACATCACGGAAAACTTCACCGATCCCATAAATATGAAGAACGTAGAGTCATACATACACTTAGGTTAAATTATTGCTCATTTTTCATTCATAACACATCATATAATATTTTTAGTGTCATCTCAAGAGATTGAATAAAAGAGGATTATGTTTTGTTACCGCAGGTTATATTTTTATTTTACTGAAAAGAAAGGAAACTGCCTTAGTTTATAAACTCAGTTGACTGCCGTAAACATTAATTATAATATTAGAGGAGAGCCCGATGTTATTTTAAGTTTCTTAGGGGTAAATTTGGAGTTTGGACTTTGAGTTTATTAGATTAATAACATTAAAACTATTGAGTTTAAGTCGCGTATTGCCGTATTGCTTACTTACGGAGTTTAAATAGATATGAGCAATGCATGAAGCCGTTTAGATTAATCATTATTTTTATTAAAATTAAATTGAAAAAAATGAAAATTAAATATTCAACAATATCTCACGCCAGGCTCACTCGCCCAAAGTATTTTGACTTGAAGCAAATATATAAAATAACTTTGTTCTTTATTATACCTAACTTAATAGCTCAATATTTCAATAGGTACCTACTCAACACCAATAAAAGCCCCAATCGGGCAACGACATCAAAAAGTATCAACGAAAAAGATAATTAAATTGGATTTACTAAGTACGTAACTAAAATGGCATTTTTATCGACTAAGTGGAAATTAAAAATGTCCATTTGTTTATAATTCCTGTGTTCAAAATAAATTAACCTGTCAAAGAACTGAAGTCTGTTTCTAGCGCCATTCGATATCACAAAGTAAAGTTGTGCAAAGTTTCCAATAGATTATATTATGAAAATCCAATAAGGATGACAATATTCTTATCCCTAGTAGCGACATTGCTTTTGACATTAAATTATAGGGGGTCATAAATAAAAGTAATTGTTCCAAGTAGCGGGAGATTTTTCCATAATTTTATTATAGAAAAAGTTGGGGCACCATTCGCAATGGCCCACAATCCCGGCGATAATCCACAGGGGAATGGAGGTCCAGGCTAAAGTTACCGCAAAAATGATTTTGCAGATAAATGACATAAAAGGATTTCCACGACGTTGTACTAAATTAACGGATCTTTAGACGCTAAGTTTTACCCGGTGTAATTAACTTGGCCTTAGCAATTAAGACGGTTAATAAAGGGGTGCGTAGTGAGATGCTTTGAGATAAATAATGCTAGGAATCCTTTAATATAAGCCAAACAGCCGTGTAAGTTAGTTTGTGGCAAGTTCAAAACATTAAAGGAATTTTATGTTAGACGCTATAATCCTATGTTTTATCTACTTATACGACTCATTCTTTTACTCCATTTCTTGAATATTATACATAAATGCAATTTAACTTTCTTGCCTTGTAATATAACAGTAATTATACATTTTTTATAAATTACAATTAATAGCAAAAATACTGCTCAAAAACAGTAAAGGTACAAACTTATATACGAGTAGGTGCATGTGTTTATTGAAAAAAAAACACAATTCATGTAAAGGAAAGTCATGTTACTTATTTTCCTTTCAAGTTAAATACTATCGTGTATCAATATCGATTAGCGTGTGTTCGCCTGAAGCACATAAGTAATAACAATGAAAGGAGTCGTTAAATAGCACAAAGCGAACCATTGCCACCATAATTACAACACCATGGACTTATTTGTCAGGCGAGTGCCCCGTTTATTGTTCGAAAACCTGACAATGTAAGGCTGCACTCAATATTCCCCGGTCTAAGAATGGATGACTTTTCAATTGTTACCACTCTATTTACCGAGTAAGGAGGTTGTGAATGGATTTCCACTATGTCATTTCCCGCACTCACTATTTTCAACCGGCCCCCTCGTCGTGGTTAAGCTTTAGGAAGTGATTTGATAAAACATTCTTTAATATGTATTGTTAACGCGCTAGGCTCCTTAGTGCTTCATTGACGTTCAATTCTCGGTTCGACTTATTGGAATCCGAACATTGAGAGGCATTTATGTTGGCGAATTGAGTTACACAAGGATATCAATGTCATTGTGTTAAGCATTCCTCAAGATCTTTCTGTTAGAACCAATATGTTATTCATTAGCTTTTTTAACCAACTTCAAAAAAGGAGAAGGAGATTCTCAATTCGACGCGTATGTTTTTTTATTAATGTTTGTTACCACATAATTTGTAATTTTTTTTGTTTGAAAGGGTATACTTCTAGATTGGTCCCATTTCATTCTTTCAAATCCGTTCCATTTTTATGTTAAAAATATTAATTTAATTAAACGTCTTTGTACCAGTACACCAACTCTTTTGGTGATAGGTCATTGCCCTTAGGTTATAATTTACCACTGCTGAAGCTTACTATCGGATAATATCTGACACGTTTTAGAAAATATTCAAATTAATATTATCTGTAACCTACTTACACTTACAAAACAACTAACTGTCTCACACAAAGCAACACAACTGTTCTAGACTCATAAGTTAAATTCAAATGGTTATTAAAACTATACTCCATTTTCCAAATATCAAAATTCACCACGTTTAATACAACAGCGGTGTAAAATAACCATATCTATCAACGTTCATATCCATATATTTTTGAAATTCTTTTATAAATTCTCCTCGTGCTACCAAGTATCCACGAGCAATCTAAGCCACTCTCAACATTGTTACCTCCGACAATATTTAACGTTTATACCACCACCGTTCATACTGCGCGCATAAACCCCCAAGGTAATACCCATAGATACACAAGCGGACAGTTTCGCATAAGGCTGGGAGATATCTAACGGAAAACAGAGACGTGTTAAAATGCTTCCCAGTATTTTCTATACCACTTCTCGCCGCTCCCTCCGGGGACCCGAGTCTCCCACTAACGTTATACTAACGTGTAAATAGACTTATTGCAATAGGGAGATACTGCTGGGAACTAGTTAATATTTAAATAAAGGTTATGAGATAAACGAATTAACGCCTTTAATGGGTGTTGTTAATCGAGTTGCTTGTTTAGTCCATGAGCCGGCAAACCCGAATCAATGTAAAAATATACATACACCTTACATTCTATTGATAAAAGAAAGAGTTTCTGAAACGATTATCATGATTAAGATCTATCTAAAAATCTATACTAATATTATAAAGCTGTAGAGTTTGTTTGTTTGATTGAACGCGCTAATCTCAGGAACTACTAGTCCGATTTGAAATTCTTTCAGTGTTAGATAGCCTATTTATCGAGGAAGGCTATTGGCTATATATTATCCCCGTATTCCAACGGGAACAGGCACCACGCGGGTAAAACGGCGCTACATCAGCTAGTAATTTTATATAGTTCTAAATTCCGTTAAAAAGTGAAATTGGAAAACTATGTTAAAACTTGGTTATTCACATTTAAAGCACTACTGATTACGGAATAATCCCGCGAGTTTTGGATTCAAGTTTATCTTATATGCATCTCGTTGTGCGCTAGCTACGAGCGCGATGCATCCACAACCGCGGCGTCCCGCGAGAGTTGCTTGAGCGGAACCCGATATCGTATCGATGCAACTTTGTACTCACGGTTCCGTTATGGAAGCGTAATCGCGATATGTCATTCCCGGTAAATACTCGCACATTAATAAATGCTGGTTGTAATCTCTTGCCTTAGCAACGGTTGGCAGGTAAACTTATAGCTGATATACTATGCCTTCAGTAAAAACTTTTTGCTTCGTTAAAGAGGGAAATATAATTTAAAAGACTTACGATTATAATCAAAATAAATAACTTTAAATAGTTTAAAAAAATAAAAAGAAAAATTAGCACGCACTAAAATTACAAATATTAGATTTAAGTCGCGTGACTATTTCTGACAGCAAACCCCCATGATATGGATATCCATTTCATATCCATATCATGGCGGTGGATTTCAAACAGCCAGTCCGCCATCTTGAAGAGGCCGCCATATTGGATTTGTAATGACGTTTCTTAGCTAGCCATGTATCATATCATCAGAACTCAGAGCGTGTGCAAAATTTCATCCTACTCGAAGACTGGGAAGTGACTCAAATTAAGATTCCAAGATTATATTTTATTGTGACACATCGGCTAGATAAGACTGGCAAACATAAGACTTTTCAAAGAATTTTCAAAATTGGTTCACCAGATCCAGAAATTACCCCCCAAAATCTAACAGTCATTATCTCTTTATATTATAAGTATAGATTACCAAAGATCTCTTTATGGTTCACTGATTCATTAATGTACAAAACATACACTTACCTTACTAATTATAAAACTGTAGAAATCTTGGAAGTCGAGTGGTAAAGCAATCTACGTTGTAAACGCGAAATTAACATTGTTATAAAGTAAATTAATAGTAATAGACATAATATTAACAGGGGCTGGTTCCCCACAAGATGCATCTAAGCCCAGACTCTTAACGTTCCCAGAGGAGACTGCCACGTGCTGCCACTTAGCAGTCTGTGAGTACACATTTAGAATTTTACAAAACAATCCAAACAACCTTATTACAAGTGAAATAGGGACCAAAATAGCACACTTGTTGTGAGATAGCATCACCCGAGTCTCTAGGAGCTTAGCAGTGTAAGAATTGCCTCGACATGTACAAAAATAGCGAACTGAAGTGTTTGGTACATTGAATTTTACTTTTAAAAAATCACAGCGGAAAAGGGAATGTAATACATTATTTCAAAAACCAGTGAAAACATTTGTGATTGTGTTTATTTACTAAGTACTATATCGTGATATCAATTTGTACAAAATTTGGTATAAAGTTAATTTTTCTTAAATATGTTTTTAAAATCAACTGTACCAACAGCCAACAAGCCATTCAACTGCATACATACTTAATTCTTATTATTATTTACTAGAACAATATCGTTATTGAACAATAAACTATCGTTATTAATTAATTATTATGAATTATAATACAAATTAATAAAGCTTCCACCAACTCCAGCCTTTTGACAGAGTAATTAAATTAATAAAGTTCCGTGTGTTTACAAGTATTCAAAAATTTTACTGTAAAATGAATATTAAAAGCAAAACAATGAGAACTTTTGCAAGGGACATCGTTAATTATTTTTTTCAACAGGGAAAGGTCGTAAATAAAAGTAAAGGGTGCTATTAAACGCATTATTCGCGCATATTTAATGTACTGGAAAGGTTAAAAGGCTTTTTATTTTCAACAGATTTATATAAAAAAAAATTGCCATTTAATTTAAACCCCCTTCAAAATGAGGTTTGAGATAAATCGGATAAAAAATTGCAAACGGAAAATTTTTATAAAGAAATGTGAAAATGTTCGAATAAAGTATGCAATCGACTTTAGACAGGAAGATCAGAGAAACCAAAAAAAATCAAACTCTATAAAAATAATTTTGAAGCACATTCCCAACGTCATCTACTAGTCGTTTTTTAATATAGTATCAAATCAAAAGAATTTCACTCTGAAATCTTGTTACACTATACATATTTTGTATAATAATAATATTTTTCTTATAAATTAATTATTATTATTTAATAGCAGTCTTTTTTTTTAATGTTTGAAATATTTATTTTTCTTATTGATTCTAATTTTTATCCATTATCGCCAGGTGGTGGAAATTTCTTAAAATGTTTTTTATCCTTTTATTTTTGGGTAAATTATAAATTACATGTACAATGGATACTGTACAGCCTATGTTTAGTTTATGTGAAATAATGGACTAGCATATAACGTAATTGTAAGCGTAGAAAGAGAAAATAAAATAATACAAAACGAGTAAACAGGGCAATACCATTCCGCGCCTACATGATTTGATTTTCGGAATTAATAATTCAAATGGGCAGAAGTCGTCTTGGGGTCACGGAGGCGGGGGCCGCGAAAAATAGATAATAAAATGTATTGAAATGGCTGCGGGCCGGATTATCCGGTTGAAAGTCAATGAATATTTGATTTCAATTTTTTTTCCCGACGTCGCCGTAAAGTATTCACGCCATACCTAATTTGATTTTCGCCATTCCGGTCGTTCGCCGGGGCAGTTTGCATTCATATTCAGACAGAATATGCGTTTGGGTTGCCTCTAGCTCGACTCTGATACAAATAAACAGGGGATATTTTTACATTACTTGCCGGGATAACCCGACCCAACTGATTACGTTTTGGGGATAATAACCAGCGCCAATATTAGAGACGCACTTCGAATCTCCTTCTTTTTCTAAACGCCCATTTATTATTTCCTATAAATTTTATCGGGTTCTATATATATTTTTTAGTTTTTTTCAAATTGTTGCTTTAAAAGGTTTGTGTATTTTATAATAATTAATAAGACGCGTTGGAAGTAGACGTATTTTTAAGGATTTGTAGTACCATAAACGTTTTATTTATATATCTAATATTAAAGTGATTATTTAAAATTATTTTATCTGGCATTATAATTCTATAATGCCAGAACAAAAACAAAGTTGGTCGAAATTGTCATATCATTTTTGTTACTGTTAATAGAATGGTATGACAAGATATTTTATTTCTTTGTTTTTCTAATTACGAAGTGAGGGACCTCCAATATCATCCAAACGACACGCAAAGGGCGTGAAACTTGAAGTTGGGATAAGATATTCTATATCTTACAGCGCTCATAACAATGTCGGATTTCCCTTGTCCCTTAATGAAATAAGATTCGTTTTTGCGAACTTGCATAAATGACAGCACAACGATATTTCACCGAGCTTGAATATTTGGGTCAACCTGTTTTTGTGTAATGGGGATAACAAAAGTAAATTTAACATTATATTTGGTGTAACTGCTACAAGGGAACCTTCGTTGGCAACAAAAGATGGGCGCCCTTGATACGACTTCGTGGATTTTAATTAAAATCTTACGCGTTGTGCGGGTAATGAAGGCAACTGATTCTACAATATACAACTCTGTGATTGTAGTATTTTGACGCACAATTTGTTAACAAGAAAAATTATTATCCCCACTCATTATAATAAAAATGTATTTACATTTTTATGATTAACAGTATATCATATTTTTAAGAGTACGAAAAGTAAGTAAAAAATATTATGAAACGGGAGGCCAAATTTACGGCAACTTTTTGACTGTATCTCGTACCCAAGAGCGAGAAATCTTTACAAAGAAACCATATATTTTATTCTGGCGTCGATTTGTTATTTATTAGTCGGGAATAGTCGTAACACGAGGGAGAGAATACAATAATATCGAAACGGTGAACCTATTTAGAGACGACTCTGCCTCGAAACTCCGTTTCGCTTCGATACTCCGGATCTGTGATGCAACCATTTTTACTAGAGCCTCGATGCCTGTTCTATTCTTTTAGTAACTCTCAATAAAAAAGATCATTCGATAGGCTAGACGTTTCTTCTTATGATGGGCGTGATCTAGCGACGGTCGGCGCCTGTATTTATTCGTTGCTAGTTAACTAGCATCGACTTTGCGGCAAAGACGACCAGTGAAATGAGGCGGATCGTGCACAAAAGTGATATTGTTATTTCCTCATGAGACATGCAAACGAGGAAGTTTGGAAGAAAACAAGGTGACAAAAAGCCGCCCGTGCGTGTCCCTTCCAACGAGTTACGAGCGGCTTCGTAATAATATTTATGTTATTGCTGAACGAATTTATTTCCATTTTTTTATTCAACAGACAGCTTGCGATATTACTGCCGGATTTGGATACACGATATCTAGTTCTACTTCCTATAAATGATGCCAATTTTATACCATAGTACGTAAGTACTACCTATAGAATAACATTTTCGTATGTATAAGCGACTTACCTCTGTGCCTATTGGTTTGTTTGTCGAACATTAACATGGCGTCCTCGATCTGCAACAAAAAAACATAAAATAAAGTTCAAATCCTTAAAAAGATCCGTGAGGAAAAATAGCGAAAAACAAGGGGTCGTGCGCGATTTGAGCCCCGCCCCAGCAATAAAACACTCGCGGGCTGTAATAACGAATAAGCACCGGTACAGAGTAAACCACACGCTGCAAATAAACTTTGATAAGCGGGGCGAGCAGGTAATAACGTATTCATAGAGAAATAAATGGAAAGTCGGCGGTTAGGACACGAACAATACACGCGAACGGAGATGCGCTGTCACCGCCTGTGTGTGGACCCGGGTGCCACCGAATTCGGCTCATTGTTACGATTTTAAATCTCCCCGCTCGCAAAGGCAATACATTCTTTATTGTACGAAATTGCGTTCTAAAATTCATACCGCAAACGTGCCACATTTCTCCAAATATACACGTGAAATCATAATTAAAAAAGTCGGATTAAACTTTCAGCTGAGCGCGTGAGATGTTGAATACCCTCAGGATGTGGCGCCGGTGCCCTTCACGCGGACTGTTTGTAAAAAGCGGGCAAGTTTAGTATGACAATTCGGCCCGAGGGTTTTGTCTGGCCGGAGTCGCTAGGCAGCGGCCGCCTCTCCCCGGGGCGACATTACGGGGGGCCTGTTACAACGTACTCCCGATGATCGATGTCGAATACCCGTAACAGGTGACCTTTTGCTGAATTATTCTTACCTGTAGAAATGTTTGTTTAGAGGTGATTTGTTTAACCGGGAATTGCGATGCCTTTGTTTGGACAACCATGACGGGATAACCCCTTTTTTGCGGTGAAAAAAAATTTAATACTGACAGTGGGTAACTTTTGCCGCGTTTGGATCGTTTTTAAAATTTTGAAAATCAAAATCAAAATTCTTTTGTTTCAAGTAGGTTTAGTTTATAAGCACTTTTGAAACGTCCAGTTTGACTATTAGTAAAGACTCTATCACCGGTACGGAAGGCAGGTTTCTGCCTTACACTATACATTACAAAATATAAAAAAAAATATATAAATATATATCAAATTCGACCAGTAGTTCCTGAGATTAGCGCGTTCAATCAATCAAACAAACAAACAAACTGTTCAGCTTTATAATATTAGTATAGATTTCGATTATTTTATCCTCTATTACAAAGCTCGGCAGAATTACTTATGTTAATGAAATTGATTTGAGACTTCGTGAATAATATCGTAAAATTGATAAAGAAGGCAATTTGCTAATTAAAGTATAGATTCTACGAAAACCTTCTGGCCTGATGAAAATTAATTGTAATTTATATATACAATGTAGTAGGTATTTCATTACCGTAGTTGATCTTCGAGAATTTGATGATAATCACTTTCCTAAATCAACACTGGTGTCTCAAAATCAATAGCTTGCTTAGGGATTGTTTTCATTAATTAAATTGGGCGATTTATATTGCTTTGTTATTAGAATAATAGACAATAATATTTGAATTTGCTTAAATGTAACTTTGTAAGAGCAAAAAAAAAACTTTTCATTACTTTTTTATTTTCTTCTTCTTTTATTCTTAAATTGATTTTTTTAGTTCAATACGTAGTTGCTAGCTGATTAAAATAAAAAAAATAACTAATTCAAAGAATTTATTTCTTTTTACAGTAACAGTAAATATTCAGTACAAGAGAAATGAGATCGATTTAAAAAGGTAGGTATTACTTCAATATTTTGTAACATTTTAAGTCGAATCAGGAATTATAACACTGTACTATACTCGTACTGCGGTCTGTAACAAAGTTTTTGCCTGTACAAACTCGAAGGACGTTTTTTGTGTACTTTTTCATAACTGATTGGCAGAGACAGGGTCTGGCATTGACCGGGGCTAATCCCCTGAGTAATGTTACAGCAAAACCAAAGTTTGGCCGGGTGATCAATGTTAACTCCCCCGGGCAACATTAGAAACTGCCGGTTTTGATTTTCCGATGTTTTATTTATATTGGGCGATAGACAATGGCTTCGTCCATATAGGTTAATGCCCAAAGAATAACCACGCTGGGCATGCAGGTTGGTCATTCGCTGCTGCCCGACACCGGCCAGTGCCATTTATAAAAAATCCAGCTGGTTGAGAATGGTTATACCGCCATTAGTCGGTCGCCAGAACCTCGTTGATCAATCTGTAGGGTGATTGAGTAGGCTTGGTGGGTGCTTTGTCCCGTAGGAGGGTTTTTATTAATACAGTATTTTATTAATATTATTTTAAATTAAAAATTGACAAATAAATAAATGAGAGAAAACATTTTACTTTATAATATAAAAATATTGTTATATACAAAACGTATTTTAATTTTTAAACAAAACTGTACAGAATAAAGTTGTTTATTTTGGCAGCACACGAGTGAGTTCGCGCCTTGTTACGCTGTTTACAACGCGCATTATTTTCACTTCAACTTAAGCACTTTAGCGAGTTTATATTTAATCTAAGCTTTTGTTTAGTGTCGCGTCTACATTCTGCTTTATGGCAAAGTTATGAGCGACGTATGTAAGTTAAAGTGGACCGCAGTATATTATTTGTACCGTCTGATGTTGCTGATATTGTATTTTATGCAATAAAGCTGCTCCCTTAGCGGCTGTCCCTTGTTGGCTACTGAACTATATACAATACTAACCAACGATAATAATGGTTTAATATTAAACTGATATGAGTAAATTGTAAAAAAATATAACATTTTTTAAATTAGAAAATTCTCTAAAATTGGTTAATGTAAACGTAAAAATAGAAGTTATTTTTGCATTTATAATATTAGCACAAATTATATTATAGTAAAAAAAGTTTTGGAAAATGATTTAAAAAATTTTATTTCATAAATACAGCTGAAGCGCCACCGTGCGGGTTAAATTTTGTACCAAATTATACAACATTTATAAAGGTGAAGGTTTGGTGGAGTTATTCACCAAGCCAACTAGGCACCTTAGTTTATAATGTCACTCGGTTTTCTGATATGGTTTGTAAAAAAAATAAACAGAAAATATTATTTTAATGAAAGGTATTATAAATAAATGTTACGGTACTAATTATTTTAATATACGCAGGTGCTTAGTTGCCTAGGTGGAGTTATATGTGAAGCTAAGAGTTTTAAAATCTATTTAAATTTACAAAATACCCAGGTTGGTCGCAGTTAAGTGTCAGCTTTACTCGAGAAGTCACGTAGCCACAAGTGTGGTCAGTAACAAGTGGTTCCCTAATACGAACATTTATGTACCCACCGCGGTACGGTCAGTCTAATTCGCCTTTTAATATTCGGGCAATGTGTGGAATTCTCTAGAACTTTGCTAATTCCACTCTTGCTGAAATATTCTTCATAGCTACTCGGATGAGTGAGCGAAATTGGAGACAATACACAGTGTGTACGCCCGGAATTTTTATGACTTTGCAGCCATCAGGGTGAAACAAGTTTTCACTTATTATTTACAGCGTCATAATTCATATCCTTTTTTTTCAGTCTAAGATGGAAGCGGGCTAACTTGTTAGGAGGAGGATGAAAATCCACACTCCTTTCGGTTTCTACACGACATCGTATCGGAACGCTAAATCGCTTGGCGGTACGTCTTTGTCGGTAGGGTGGTAACTACCCACGGCCGAAGCCTCCCACCAGCCAGACCTGGACAAATTAAGAAAACCTCAATCAGCCCAGCCGGGGATCGAACCCAGGACCTCCATCTTGTAAGTCCACTGCGCCACGGAGGCAGTCAGGATCCTTTGTAAAATATAATTAAATTTCACTACCATGTAATCTATACCTACTACTATTATAAAATTTATATGTATATAAAATTGATTTTTCATTTATTCGTTTGAATTGAGTAGGCTCTGAATCTACTAGACCGATTTGAGAGATTTTTTTAAACATTATAATCTAAACATTACCTGTTACCTATTAGAATCCCTGACGGAATAGGCTATATTTTTCTCAGTAATCCCACCGAAATGGGAACTACGTGGGTGAGTGGGTGAAACCGCGGGACGATATTAGTCTTATATCTTAATTGTCCTGGAAGTTAGCATGACATAAAATTATTTCAAAACAACAGAGTTTTAGAAGTGCATTTGCTGCGTTTGAATATCTAAAAACTAGTTATGCTAACGGTACGGTAGCAATATTATGATAATGGATTTTTAATCGCACCCTAAATACTAAATACAAATCACAAGGATTTACAAAACACATTGAAAGGAGTCTTAAATCAGATTGTAGTAAAAATATTTTTGAAAAGGATCCCATTTCTGTGACTAATAAGCATCAAATTGTATAAACAAGAATACGGTTTATTAAGTACGATTGACTACGGAACCCTAAACCTTCTGCAAGAGTACAGTGTAAACGCAAATCCAGAATAATTGCGTAAAAAAGAAAGCGTATAATACAAATTAATACAGCCGTGTCTAGAAACTATAGGAGCGTAGTGAATCTCGTAAACGGTAAAAGAGAAAAATTAAGGTTTAGAGATACCGAGTTACACTTAAACGTGCCTACGTCGCAAATTAATGAGACAGGTACCTCTGGGGAGTCGGCTGGCGTCTCCCCTTAAATAAAATACCTAATAATAGGACGACTGCTTAGTAGCAATGGGCGACATTAGAGGGAATTGTTACAAGTGCGTTTATTGATATAGCTCTTTTGGAGCCTTTTACACACAAAATGGGAACTAAAATAATATTATTTATTTAATCACTTCGTCTATTTGAAAATATAGGTGTTGCGGATAAAAATCTTTTCATATCAATGAATTTGAGACTACTTATACGTAATTAAATGAAAAATTGTGTAAAAGTTACACGAAAAATCATTTAATAGTTTAAAAAGAATAAAAATCAAGTATGTGAGTTAATTCAAATATTAAAGTACATACATACATTCCACTAAGACTTTTATAATTTTACCAAAATGTTCGTAACAAGCATTCTAAAATCCTAAAGTATAAATTTTACTTTAATAATAACAATATTATAAGAATTTATTTCTTCATTGCAATAACAATTCTTTCGCGATAAAAACTGTTATTTATTGATTCAAGTTTGTGTGTGAATTTTTATAAGTCCTCGTGAAAGTCGATTTGTTGAGTTTTGCTCGATTACTGCGAAGTCACTAGGGAAATACATCGAAAGCGAAAAGCAGAGACTGCATTTTTCGAGAAATATAGCGCACTGGAGATATTTTAGATAAAATTTCAACTTGTGAAATGCTTTACTAATACAAAACCAATCGTGAAGGTTTCAAAACAGTTTCCGCTACCACGTCTACAGTATTGTATGCGCTTGATTTACTGCCAAGTGCCGATAAGGATTACAGTCTACAGAAACAAAATGAAATAGTATTATGAAAATATCTTGCGACTTGGTCGCTAACTATGGGCCTTAGTCACTGAGATAGCTCAGTCAGGAAGCTGAAGTGGCAATGGACAGGCCCCATAGTACGAAGAGCTGAGGGACGTTGAGGTACTGAGGGAGGTTCGTCTGAACGTCATGCCTGAATAGCATGGATTGGGCATGCTATTCAGGCATGACGTCCAGACGAATGCTCTCACATACGTCCGGACGTTATGCGTGGGCCGCGATAGTTATGCACAAAAGCAGCTAAGGATACGACCGGTCGTAACGTTGTATATTGTGCGGTTTGGGTCGAGGTACTCATCAAATTATGAAAAGCATCGATGGGTATGTCGAATTATTATGTCAATTATATTTCTGGTTGTGTTACGATATTTTGTAGAGTTATCTAATATAATACATTTGGATGGATGGCTGTTAGTAAATTACACTGGAAGGACTGAAAAAATCTGATCTGATTATTTAACCAATCTAAGTTAAAAGTTATTCTTTACTTAGTAAAAATTAGTAAGTACATCAGCCTTTGTCATTATCATCAGACGATGGACGTCCATTTCTGGCCGTAAGCCTTTTGTAGGAACTATTAACACCACAGTTTTAGAGCAGGCATCTCCATCTTAGCCTTCCTAAACTTGATAGTATGTATTTTACAAGTTATGTTCGTTTGTGTATAGTAGATACATACATCTGTACATGAAAACAACAAGCTATCGCGGACAAGCACACAACAATTGTTGAATTACGAGCATTACATTCGGCAGCACGATCCATCAAAGCAAGCATGCAATATCGCTATTTGTGAACCCAGCATTTGTCAGTACTATCTGCACAATCACTACGTTTGGTTTGTTTGTCCGTTCGCAAGTCTATGCGGCAACGTACTTCGCAGGGTTGACTCTGCAACCTTTTTAATAATGGTATTTTTAACGTAAAATATTTACATGAGGCAAATCTTCTGTTGAATGTTAAATACAGGACGTTGTTGTCTATCTATACTAATATTATAAAGCTAAAGAGTTTGTTTGCTTGAACGTGACAATCTCAGGAACTGCTGGTCCGATATAAAAAAATCTATCAGTTTTTTTAAATTTGTGAAAAACTAAATTTCACGCGGAAGTAGTTGCGGGCGTCCGCTAGTATTTAATATGTCTCTTTAATCCATATTAAATAAATTATTAAATTCCATAAATTAATAATGTCGTATTGGTCTATAACTATAACGTAAAGAAAAAACCTCTAAAGTGCTAGCCCTGTCCGTGACGCATTGGTTTGCAAACATTCCGCGTTCACGCTTGCTCCACTATGCCGTTGATACTGTTTGTCGCCATTCCCTAGAGCCTAATTAAACGTATTTAATGCATAACCGAATTAGGTCAATACCGATTATAATCTTAGTACTTTATGATTTATGAAACCTTTCAATTTTCTCAGAAAGTTAGACTAACCGATAAAGCTCTATATAACTAAATATTTATCAAGAATTCAGATAGTGTTTTAAAATAATTCGTTAGAGCTAAGTCCTCCACTTTAGCACTTTGGGTTCGCAGACTTAGGTCGAAATCTAATGCTTGACAATCATTTCCCACTAATGTTATTATGTTACCATTTTGAGAAATCTGTACTTACAATAAATCTGTAGAGAGGTCAATACTGTACAAGAAATATATTTCCAAAATAACTATCATGGGGTGATTAGTGATCGATACTGATGCCAAAAATGCAATCAGTAAAAACAAACAAACAAAAACTTCTTTTTAACGAAACTATTCTTCACACTCCTGGGTAGGTAGGGGTAGGGTAGGGGTAGGGTAGGGGTAGGGTAGGGGTAGGGTAGGGGTAGGGTAGGGGTAGGGTAGGGGTAGGGTAGGGGTAGAGTAGGGGTAGGGTTGAGTCCCTACTCATCCCATGTATGGATGGATGGATGTATGGATGGTAGGATAGCTGTAAAATGGGAGTAGGGTGGGGTAGTAGTAGGGTTTCACGCGGACGTAGTCGCGGGCGTCCGCTAGTAGTAAATATTGTTATGTATTTGCATTGTATTATACGTTGAATCTTTGCAGCACGGTGAGTCTACTTCAGATCCCTTTTCCTTACAAAAAGAGAAAAAAGCCGCCAATATAATAAGCCGGGATTGAAGTATCTATTTTTTGACAAGACTTTTTTGTGTATATACACAGTAATCGAAAAATCTTATGCAAGTAAACAATGCGTTTAATTATTGCAATTGCTCATCGTGCCAAACTATAACTGTCAGGTAGTTTCTAGAAATTCTCTAACAATGCGATTATTTTCTCACTTTGGTCGCTGTAGTGGTTACTTTGGCAGTTCGGACGTAACCCATTCGTAATGGTCAGCTTTGCGTCCATCAAACACAAACTATTTCTGGAAGAATGCGTCTTGTCTTTAGTTGCCATGAATATATTTATGTTGAGTTTAGAGGAGTAACTGTATTGATAATATTTATGTTCGCTATCATTATCATCAATATCAAAGTAATCAGCCAAATTTAATAGCCGATTTCTAGTCTTCTCAAAGAAATTCGCTGTTTTTATGCAAGCTAAATGTATATTTTCATTCTGTAACGATTACCAGAAGATGGGAATGCTCAATATCGATCGCTCTACTTGCACTCCTAGGCACGGGTATGAAATACCATTTTTACATCTGTCATGAGAATTTGAGCTGAAAATTTATTAGAAGAAAGAAGTAATTGCCTACCTTACTCTTACCTCTCTTACCCCGTGAACGGTAATCACATATGCTAACCATTGAATCAACGAGATAGGTAGTGTACGCATCAGCTACGCTATTCTGTAACGATTTTTTTTGTAACTCGGAAGTACGAGTTTCAAATTCACCTCTCTGTTTAACACGATACTATAGAATGAGAAAGATAGCGGTGAATTCAAAACTCGCACTTGCAAGTTATACAAAACATCGTTAGAGAATAGCCGTGCTGGTTTATTTAATAAATTATATAAACCAGCACGGCTATTTTCTTTACCTATACGTATTATAACAATGTAAATACTTTAAAAGCTTAAACCAACTGAATTAATTATAAATTTCCTCGTATATTGTCTGACAATGTAGAATTAGAATACCAAAAGTGTCTTTATGGCTACACAACAGAATTAACTTGTATATTCAACTCTTAATCCGGCTTCCACTTCGCAAAAAACTTCTTGCTGTGTTTCAGACATGTTTGTCGGAGAGAGTTTTAAGCCCTTTGACGGAGGTACATGAAATCGGACAAGGGATGCTTCTTGCAAACCCGCAGCGATAAAGCTTTGGAATAGCGGTTTACAAATAGGTTTAGCGGTTGGCAAGTTTTTAATTGAATAACTTGCTATTTGAAATGCAGAATACATTACCGTAATTATTATTGTTGTTAACGTGGAACGGAATATTTGAATCTCAATATCTGTACTGCATTTGCAAATGTTTGTAATAGATTAAGAAGTTAGCCAAAATCAAAATTTGTTTGTTCATTAAAAACTGATGTATGTCCATTATACTTTTTTATTAATTCGATTATTGAATTTATAATTTTTTTTTTTTAAACTGTTATTTTTTTGTTTTCCTTTGCAAGAAAAGAATGTGTTAAACAGCCTTGTTTTTTTTTGAAATTGCAAGATACAATTTATTCAAAAATTATAAGTATATAGAAGGTTTGTTTGTGTGTAATTTTCAATTTTCTTAAGTAAACCAAGATAAAATGATGATCTTATTGACTTTCAAGTTTCAAAAAATCTCATCACGTAAATGTTTAAGAGAAAAGACAAAAATTTATTGAACAATAAAATAATAGCCTAGAATAAAAATCCGCAAGTCCTTCCGAGAATGTCTATCCCTAAATAAAAGAAACTCCCATTTGTGGGATACGCGTGGACACACAACATTATACATCCAAATTGAATTACGGCCTTACTTTCGGCAAGTCAGTCGAAAGTGGGAGAAAACTCAATAAAAACGAATCAGAATAAGGAGACTTCGGGAAATGGTATAAAGAAAAGTTTTAATTTGTTTAAATATTTCCGCGGGAGGAAGTTCCCCCGGTGGCTTGAATTCTATTGCCGGCAAGTCGCCTGAGGCGGCCTAATGGGACGAGCCACCTGGTCTTAAAGGTGACATAACAATTAACTCAAAGAACAAAATATTAGTTGAGCTAATAGAACCACTCAGATACAGTCCGCCCTCTGCCCTTCATAAACAACACCCCTTCCTGAGGACAGACTGTACAATTTTGTCGTATTTACGTAATGATTCTCAGGAGAACTCTCGGGTAAGGATAGCAGCATTTTATCCCTCTGTTTTTATAGGCGAATTGATTGGGCACCGGCCGGAATAATATCGGAATAGGATTAGTTTTCTTTGTAAGTTCGTGAGGAGCGTGAACTCGTTCGGCCTTTATTAAGTTCTAAATAATATAAGTTTCGTATATCTACTTTGCTAGCTAAAACATATATACCTATAACATATCATTGTACGAATCGATAGCTACAGATCTCACTACTATGTGAAAAGGGAAGCAATAAAATAACTTATACGAGTACTAGTAATGTTCTGATTTTGCTTTACGTAATTATTCAAAGGAAATGGTCCATTTCAGGTCCACCCTTCTACCCAGTATCATTAAAATTTAAAAAATACAAGGATTTAATGATAAATATTTATTTATGATAAATCTAAATAAGTGAATAAAGTTTTTGAGTTATATCAAGATGGCCTCCATAAAGCAACTATGACATGACAATTGACAGCAAACGTCAAATCGACTACTGCATTGAAAACGTCATCAATCCGCCATTATTACCCATATGAGTGTTGCATTTCTTGGGAGAGAACGAATATTATTTCGAAAGAATTAAAGTAAATTCGTAGATTTGTATAATCAAAAATATTTTTTTTTTTTATTTCCGCTAGGGTAAAATGACTGATCCTGGGCTCCATACAATTTTGGAACATCTCCTTTATCTGCCAATGTCATATTTTAAATATGTCATTGCCAGCTAAATTTTATTAGACAAAATCAAAGCTAATATTTATATATACTTGCTATTTAAGTATTGTTTTACTAGTACTGGTAAGTTTTAGATTGCTTTTATGTCCAATACAAAATTTCGAATCCAAAATATTTAAATACGTATTGAAATTTAAATTTTCTTTCCTTTAATTCAAAATTCTCTAAAAAGATAATTTTAATTTTCCTTTCGCAGAATTTAAATCGTTCAACAGAATCCAAACGAAATCACGCTCAAAGGGCCTTGTGTATACTGTTCAAATCTTATCAACAATTACGAGTGTCTTGAACCGTGAAGGATCGATGAATAAAATATGAAAGAAGTTTAAGCAAAGCCGAAAACGTTTTCCCTATTTGAATAATCACTTTAACAAACAAAACTCGGAATCCACTTCATTACTTATTAACCTGTGCTTGACAACGAGACATGTTAAAATCATTGGGGACGAGGAAATTATCTTGTATGAAATGTTGTAACTATGTATTTGCCTCGACTATGATGGATACAGTAGTTTGGTGCCCCATACTAAGTTCCAAGAAAAGCGTTAATATTCTTCTAAATGTTATAGTTTTCAATATTTAAGGCACTAGAACTTTATTTGAGTGCCCAACAACCGCGGTCAGGGCTCCAGAGTAAGAATCACTCAATCTGTTTATCCAGCAATAAAATAAAGCGAAAGCTTCTGAAGGTGTTAGTCGAAGCATTTTTATTTATATAATGTTTACCAAAAATTTTTGCTAACCAATGTGTTAAACCAACTGCTTGATTTTACTGTGTACTGTGTGTATATTATAAAATATCGGTTAAGTGATTTCCCACCGCATCGAAGAAAATAACTTACTACCAATGCCTGTTGAGAACATGACAATGAAAACAATGAAGGCATTCTTAAAAAACGCAGTAGTATACGATTGACTAGTAATTTAAATTCAAACACAAGTTACGTCAAATTTATTCTCAGCACCCTTGCTCTACAACTAAGCGTAAATGTACCTACTAGATAGGGATAATACCTACACATAATTTGTACTAGAACTCGGTTCTAGTACAAATTATGTGTAGGTATTATCAGTTATTAGTCGGTTTCGGTGAAAATTTTATTTTGAATATTTAAATACTTTGCGAAAAAATGTATATAAAATATTGCAGAGATGAAATCATAACGAAATGATAGCTAGTAAATTGAAGAGTTAATAAAAATGTATATATTGCTATCAAAGAGTTTAATGTTTTGATGGGTCGCCGCCACGTGACCCGAATAAACTTATCACCGAAAGTGAGCCCATCGTTTTTAATGATTAGAGCATTTCGCAAAGTTTGTACCACTTAAAACTTGGGACCTGGCTTGAACTGTGGCCCGATGTTAATTACCAACTTTTTAAAAACTGCAATTCATAATAGACAGCGCGGGTGAAAGATGAATGATGTGTTGGGTTTTTCATTACACTTTTTCGCCGAAGTTTCGTGAAAATGTACGAACAAAAACAACTTGAATTTGACAGCTGGCTTGTATAAAACATGCAAAGGGGTTCGGCCCTCCGTGGATATTGTGCGCTGTTGAAAGAGACGAATCATCTAGATTGTCTATTCATTTATTTACTTCCTATTACTTTATTTTGGTAGACTTCGTTGACTCTTCTGACACGTTCTAGGAGGTTCTATATTATTTGTCAAGTACAATTAAGGATTTTCTAAATTTATTTGAAGAAATAAGCGTTCCAGTAAATTGTTACGTGAAAACCAGACAGAGTACCTTTAAGTTAATTGATCAATCAAACAATCAAAAAATAATAATTTGCAAGAATATTGACAAAATAATAGGCTTTTTAAATTACTACTCTTGTGTATTTTAATAGAGCAAATCATTTTGCATTAGTTAAATATACAAGCGCTAGTTTCGTCAACGTAAAAGAAAACAATCTGGTATCCATACCACATAAACCTCCACATGAACAAAAAATATAAATACATCATTTCTAAACTATGGGACGTTTTATCTATGGTCATATTTACCCAGAACGTACTTCGCAAATTGGGTAATCAAGATAAAAAATCCATGAAACGTCCCATTCTATCAATTTACTCATTTACTTTAGTATACCTAACCGATTTATAAGATTGATTCGTGTTTTCAATACGAGTACGATGAAACTCTAGATAGAGCGGTCATTAATAAAGTGAAACGGAAATCGAATGTATAGTGAAATTCAGTGCAGTGCTAAATTGGCTCAGGTGGTAAACGTTCCGGCCAATATGTTTTGCTATTCGATATTGAGATAAATGAAATAGCCCGCAAAATACCTCAAGTGGAAGTGATATTGCAATTAACACAAAATTATATGAACGACACCTAATAAAATATTAATTATATCATTGTTTACAATATTATGATGTAATTTGTTTAGCCTGTTCTTCAAATTGTAGTGTAGAGGCATTAAAAAATGTGCCGGACAAGACTTTATCCGAGCGAGGACTTCTAATGTATTCAAGTTAAAATAGTGTCGTGGGTCTTCTTCTTCTAATTCTCCTTTACTGAAGGTCAGCGGTCAGCTTTTTAAACGTCCCCCAGTTTCTGTCTCTTCCTAGGCGGAAAAGAACTCCGTCTGTCTTTATGCTAGTCCACTCTCTAATGTTACGTAGTCAAGTCATCTCCCTTCTTTCTATTCGTCTTTTCCCTGTGATCTTTCCCATTATGATGGTCTGCGGCAAGCGGTATATGTTATGGACGAGCTATATTTTTTACGTATAAGCATCGCAATTTCCAAAAGGCTTCAAAATGCGTCAAAGTCCTCTATCAATGTTTTGAATTCTTTGACCTTGACGACCCTTAGCTTGTTACTATCGAAAGATTTTTTAAAATTCGATAATTTTTAGTGAAATCTTAAATACAATGTGAAAATATTTAGGGTTAAATCAAATATCAAAGCAAAGTCTCCGCACAGAAATTCCATATTGCGGTCTAAGTTTAAACAAACCAACACAAGAAACCTCACTGAAGACATAACAATGTTACCAAGTTGAGAACACCCCTTTTCATTGAAAATTATTCATTCGTCATCTGATTTCGTGAATTTTGCGACTGACGCGCTTCATCTTAGGCACTTATCATGAATAGAGTTGACATCCATTGTGATATTTTATTATTACTCTATGAAATGCAACGGGCCGCGAGATATTGTTAAATCCTTACAATGGAGAAACTGTCTTCTTTGGGTCGAGAGCGGAAAAGTTGAACAAAGATGTTAGCTTCAAAAGTGACAAAGAATCTATAATATTATATGCGGTACACATTTTAGTATTGCTCGTTACTTATTTCTAAAGGCTAGTTTAATTTAATAAAGTCACTTAAAAACCTTTTTCACTTTATTTAATTAATAGTTCATTTAGGTGACACTGCCAAACTCTTTTGTACCTTCAACGATTAACGATGCAAGCATAAATTATACATACATTATCTTTCCCGATGCATAACTATGAAATATATAGTATACTTACTTTGTTTACTCATTTAATTCTGCTAAAGTTAAAAAACTTGATAACATTCACCTCGAGTTAGAATTGAATTCATAATATAAACAGACCCTCGTAAAATAAGTAGGCGTAATACTGTTACATCCTTGAAGCCCATATTTTTTTGTATAACAATATAAGTTTGTTGCAAAAGAAATATAAAATTTAAGAATCGAATCGGGAGCCTCCTTGTTTATTGACGTCGATAAAAAATTGTATTAGCTTTGAATTTGCCAAGTTTCGTGGGATATAAATGAGTATTGTCAAAAGTTCAGATATTGAATATCGAGCAAGAGCAAGTTAGGTGTTCGATTTATTATTTCAGAGAGGGGATGCTGGGTGCATCTTGGAAGTGCGGTCGCCAGCGCGTGCCTGCATACCGCTAGCGCTACTTCACTTCCAATCTGCATATAAATCGGGTATCCATAATGACGTCGCTATCGCAAGCATCCCGAAATTCGTTCAAAATCCGATAAGCCCTGCCCGTGAAGGCCCTAATCCACAGAAGTTTGGATGACCCCGATAGAAGATAGACCTACCGTCTTCTATTATGTAAATTATCAGCCACATGAAAGTTTTGGACGGCCACTGTGGCCGCTAAGTTTGCGGCCAAAAGTTATGATATTGATCTATGTTATCTTTTGAAGGATCAGGTAACGTAGTTGCATAGAACGTCTTTGGTTAAACAACTTTTGACAAGTTTCGGAATTATTTGCTTTCACTTGTTCGTGTTCATTGTAGTGAATGATGTGTACAGTTACCTGTTTGAAATAATATTATCTCAAACTTATACGCACCGCTAACTCTTGTAACATGAGCATTGAAAATGGCAGGCGACCTGTTCAGAAGACAATTTGTACATGTAAATAACTTGGTAGTTTTCGTCAGTAGCAATGCTCTTAATTATGAAGCTCTACTACAAGGCTTATTTTATATCGTCAAACATTGTTGCTGTTTTTTTCAATAGTTTAAGTTTTCCGAGGAATCAATAGGCAAATGAGGCTTAGATGCGATATGATAGAATATGATAGAAGTTGTTAGCGTATTGTAAGACAAGCATTTACTCTGGATGTTTTGCAAAGTTTTTTTCATAGGTGTTGCCACTTAATAGAAGATGAATTATTAGCTTGTTTTCTTTTTGTTTGAAAAAAAAAATGTTTACGAGTACTTACAAGTCCTTTAAAAAGCGTTTGTTAAATATTTATATTGTCTACGAAGGAATCTTCTAGAAAATTTTGGAGTAGACAAACTTTGTTATTTTCATAAGGCACGGGCCTTGCCCTGACCCAGTTCCTTTTAATCCATCGCTTACCTATAAGGTTTTATTGGCAATGGCCCATTACGACCTACATTATCAACATCATCATCCGATTTTACTATTTCCAGTCACGTAATCTACAACGACGTATATAAACCATACGCCCAGCATAGTTCTGTGCCTAAAATAAGGGACTCGATTCAATTTGTATGAATGGGGAAGTGAGAAATATATATTTTCGCAAAACTTTTTCAATAACACTCACGCCGTAACATATCATGTCATTTTACATCCTTCTTGAGCCTTTTTGGTTTTTTTTTTTGCTGTGCCTAGAATCAACTTCTAAGACAAATATGAATAGGGAAATGAATTATATGGAAAGCTCCTTTTGCGTGACGTGTGAGAGATTGCGTCGCTTTGCGTCGACCTCTGAATTTAACCAGTCGCTTGTGAGCCGCGCAAAACTTGCCTCGAGGTTACATTAAGCCGATTGCCGGCGTCAATCAAAAGCCGCCTTTTTGCGCGATACCGTAATATAGGCACAACTCGACCAGATATTTTAGCTAATGTTTTTATTATGGGGCTTTGCGTACAGTAAACCGGTGTTAAATCGAATATAGGGATTTTAGTGACTTGAAACATGAATTTGGGTCTCGTAAATTAGATTATCATGTTTTTCTAGCTACTTATCTTGAATATATTTTATTACTTATTTTTTGTATTATTGTTTATAATATAGTAATGAATTTTATTAAATATAATAATAATAATTTATTTTAATCTATCAGTCTTAAAGTTTTCATATAGTCTATAACATTTAATATAAAAAATATTTCGCAAAAAGTACGGTTTGATTGTATTTCATATACAAGACAAGATGATATGTTTTTACGTCTGTTTTATATGACATTAATTGTATGTAACGGGGAACGACTAAATTCCACTTGTGATACGCGATTACAACTCAACTGCTCAACTAGCAGACTACAGTGGGGGCAGGGTATCCCTGTACCTGTCAAGAGTACCGGTCACGCGCCATTTTGGACACAATTGGGCGAGAGTCACGTTATCAACCTTTTACAGTCTTATTTATTCAAACAGTAAATAATTAAATCCTAATTACATGAAAATCTGATTCTAATATTATAACAATAATAATTAACGTAGTTTTTTCGAAAATAAACGATTATTTGACGTTATGAAATCTCGCATTCTTGCGAATTCGATAAACAGCCGTTCCCTTCCGTTGAATATTGGCAGTCAAGAAAATTATCGCTTGTAATAACTAAGCATTAGAAGATTCATTAAATCTATTGAAGAAATTCTCAGCAGACCCCCAATATAACGAGATGAGGCGGCCCATTTTCCGTCCGGCCTTTGCCGACCTTCGGTCCATCGAGTCGGGTGCCGTAACTGATAAATTAGAAGTCTTAAAACTGGTGGCAGGTGATTCGACACAAATTCCAAGTTCCTGGCCCTTGCCTTGCGAAAGTTTCAACAATTACTTCTACTTGCAATTTATGTCTCGGGGTGCCGATAAAATGGTAGCCTCAGCGCATTCGCTCGCCGATTTCCGATTTTTCACTGGAAAAAAGGTTTGGGTCCATAGCATTTATACCTTTTTAACATTGTACTTTTCGATATGTGACCTATTTGTCGACGCGTGTATCAAATACAGAACAGTGTGTTTGCGCTTTTTCGTGCCATTGTGATAGGGTACACAAAGCCTCAAATTTTCAACAAAAGGTTTTTTTTAGGAAAAAATATAGTATATAATATTTTTTTTACAAAATATTCGTACAGCGTACATGGAAAATAAATCGAAAATTAAAAATTCCTTGCTATTATTAACATATTATTAACAGGTTTTTAGTTTACAAAGAGATTGATCATGTGTTGATTTTCGTTTTATAAGAAAAGCCGTAATTATTATTTTATTGTGCGGTAAAACGTTATGTTAATTTTGGACATGCAGTTTGAAAATAATTAAATATAAAGCTAAATAATTAGGCGATCTGTTGCAAATAAAAACTTCAGTCTAGGTTTAATTCACACTCGTTGCACTATTGCTTTCTACCTGGTTTACTTGAGTTAATAATTATGTCAATAATCTTTTTAACATAAAAAGGGAACCAACTTCAAAGACGTATTTCAGTTATTTTGATTTTAACACAAAATTACTAAACCAATTTAAATGAAAATGAAATGAGACTAAAAAAGGAAGTATAAGAGTATCTTTCAAACAAAAAAACATTTTCAAAATTGGGTAATAAAGGACAAACCTATGAGGTAACAAACATTAAAGAAAAACACACGCATCAAATTGAGAACCTCCTCCTTTTTTATGAAGTCGGTCAAAAAACTATAACTAAAATACAAATATACCGGTTTCAAAATCAAATGTTACATTAGCTATATGTAATAAAAAGAAACAACAAAACTCTAACTTGAGGGTATCACATAGAAAGTCTAATAAAACCATTGATAGCGAAACGAGGCTTGTGCACAAAGTAGAAAGGTAATCAATCCATTTATTGAGAATGAAATAAAAATGGCAACATTGGCGAAATCTCGACACGACGCACTCTATACAAATGTTTCTACAGTGAATAATAGATGAGAAAATAGACCTTCGTTACGACTGCGATAGTCGATTTTAATGTTCTTATTATATTATTTAGAACACGGTAATGTTCCACTTTAACCCCAGAGCGTGTATGGCTTGTGGATTAAAGTTAGGATAGAAACCGTTTAGGCAACTGATACGTGAAGCGATCTCTAATATGGATAAGTACTCAACTGGATTGAACAGCGTTCTAATGAGGCAGTTTGGTCCGCTCCATTTTAGTACTAAAAGCTCCGACAAAACTAGCGAGTAGAACTTAATGTTGGAGATAAGACCATTTGTGTACTAAAAAATATATAGATGTTATTTTTAGAAAATAATATTTTTTATAAAAATTAAATGACAATACGTTAATAATGCGTACGTTAAAAAAAAAAGGCCTGTACCTAAGGGGGTTCCAGCAAAATAAAGATTTTTTTAAATAAATACCATAAAAATAGTTACCCACTAATTTTAAAAAATTAGGTAATTCTCATAAAATTGTATATAAGTACTGGAAATAAAAGCCTTTTTTTTATACGATAATAATATTAATTTTCCAACATAAAAACAACTAGATATAACGCGAAAAAAAAATGTGAACACTTTATATTATCAGTGGGGTAACCCCCCACTGATAATATAAAGTGTTCACATTTTTTTTTTCGCGTTATATCTAGGAGAACAACGTAAAAAATAAAATCATGTTCAAAAAAATTATCTAATTTAATAAGTCAATGTAATTTTTGACATTTGATCTTAGTTTTTGTATGAAAGCGTTGAACCATTACTATAAATGTGCGGGTAGCAAAGAATCGATTCTGGTTTTACAACTACATCCACATCTTTCTCCTAATTGGATTTCATAGTATTTACTTTTGTACAACGCGGCAAAAAAGTATAGCAATCACATTATTCAAAAACATCAGCGAAATTGTTAGACATCCGCATTCAATGGAACGCGTGCTTTTTCAACGGAAATTCCCCGTGATAGGTAAAAAGCGTCGATTTTGTTCTGTGTACGATAAATAAAAACGGGACCCACATTTCGTAGTGTTACTTTATAAGCGAGGCACATCGGGCCGGGCGCTTGCAAATGGTGCGAAACGACAATTTTAAAGCACAACATTGAATATACATATTACGTATCTGGCGTTCGCACGTACGCCGCGATTACTCGCTCTCTGCGAGCAAGTGCGCGCTGCTTTTAACGCATTACCATGAATAATATATGCCCAAATTGAAATGTCGCATTCGTGTCGTTCCAGCTGCCTGTCTGCTCGCCTCTTTCTGTATTCCACTGGTAGATTGCGCTGCCAATGGGCTTTACCTTTTATCGGAAGTGGTAACTTTGTTCTGAGATCTTTACCGTTAGTTTGTAAAACTTTTATCTGAGACACGAATTTCTATTCAAACGTGAAAACGTATTTGATTCATGTTTAAGTTGCTTTAATATTTATGAACCAAGATTTAGACTTCTTTAACATAATTATATTAATATCATTTACAAGACTATAATCTATTGCAAATATTACCTAGTTAATCTGATAATCTGGTCTAACTAAAATATGCTAATAATAAATGAAAGGGTTAATTAAAATGTCGCCTTATCAGTTATGACTTGAAAAACTCAATTTCCGTTTCTTAATAAATACTCGTTAAAACCAAGGAAGGATAATTATTACAAGATCGTAAAATCGTAAATGTATAAGTATAACGTTCATAGAATTGACCTATAATGTTGGAAGTAGACCGCGAGCAACACAAATTATATCCTTAAATATTTACTTTCTGAAGGAAACGGATAAGCGAATAATTGTCGGCAAATTATTACGCACTAATTTCCGAGCCACGTCTTAAATTCCACTAATGGAGTCCTGACTGCGTTGTACAAGGTATTTAGGAAGGTTTATAAATTGGGCATTAAACCTAATCACACGTTCATTATGCGAATTAAGCGAGATTTCCTTACAAACTATTAAAAGGGACCTGCCGACCCTAAGACGCGTAAAAGCGAGGGTCACCTACAGAAATCAAAGCCAGTCTTTATTTATGATCTGGACAAGGCTGCTCTATTTGGCCGAGATAAGTCCCTATAATATGCGTATACATAACCGACTTTATACTCACAGGGCTACGGCCACCTTACTCTATCTTGGGACAAAGATAAGATCTCCATTAGTCGTAGAGCTCATTCATCGTGTGAGTTAGCCGAAGGACAGGATCCGGGTCTATGTAATTACAATTACATACCTAAAGATCACATATGTAATACGTAAAACAAATCTAAAATTAACCTTATAAATTTTTAGGATTTTCAATTCCATTTGTTTAGATTTACACAAAAAAAGATAAATTAAAGCATATTTGGCACTGAAACTTGATAAATCTGTATGCCGAAGCTTTCGTTTCACCCTGCCACTGTACAATTATCAGATACTCTCATAGTTTTAAATTTAAGTTGAGTTCTATGGAGACTAAATTCAATTTAGATCTATCAGACGTTTATAATTTTAAACCACAATCATTTTAGAGAAATGGTCTAATGAGTACGATTTAATAAGCCTTCATGAGACATTAGACAAATATAAATAAACTGCTGAATTAAATAATTAGGTACGTTATAAATGATGCGGAAAGCGTAGATTTTGGAGGCCCCCGTTTAGTTTATCTCGCCACATAAGCCATGGCCTATCTGCCTAATCCATAAAGCACTACAGAGGACAAATAAGTTTGTTTAACGCTCAGAAGTAGGCATTAGCGTCGAGTGTTGTGCTAGTGTGCGGGTCTGTCCGTAATCAGATTAATTAGATGATTTTGCGGGCGTTATTAAAAGTTGAGCCGGCTGGAGCGCGGCTCAGTTACCTCGGCTAAGATACCGAGCTTATTCCCCGTACATACTGCTTAGCGGATATTATACGTGTGCCGGGAGTTCTCTTAAATGTTTTAGTATTTTCGACTGAGGTTGTGAACTCCGTGCCGTTTTGTTTGCGCGCTACAGTGGGCGGCCGGAATAATTCACTTAAGCTTAACTGGGAAAGATAATTAGGATTCTACGTCGGTTGATGCAAAATGAACGCGAAAAACATGGTGGAAGATTTTTTGCGCTCGTCCAGAAATTGAATTTTATATTTGTAGACGAAAATTCTGATGAACACATACTCCCTACGTTTAAACGATGAGAAGGCCCATCATGCTTAGTTAGATACAAGTTGTAAGTGTAAGTGAACTGTAGGTGCATGAATTTACATTTTCGTGTTCCGTTTTCGGTCAGGCATTATCTTGTGAATGGTTCAATGGGCCAACAATATTCAGAGTTCGTGATTTTATTTCAGTGTTCTATTATGCAACGTGTGACAATGTGGGCACAACAGGCAGTGGATAGGTAGGTCTCTTAGCAGTGGATCACGGCCCGCTGGGCATGGAACGCGCGACCGAACACGGCTCGTGTGCTGTCAGTCATAAAACAAAAAAAAAAATCGGTGAAATTCCAGTGGCTAACTCCCTGTTTAGTATTGGAGTGCAACAGAACGTGTGAACTTTAACAGTTAAAGCCGACACTGACAAAAGACTCAATTCAACTGAAAAATAAAACTATTGTACGTAGTGTTACATAAATCCGATATTATTTTCTTTTAAATCCACCAGTAATGCTGCACGGTTCGAATTGAATGGCGTTTTCAGTTTATTTTTTTCAAGTTCCCTCTTCAAAAGCCGGTCAGCGTTCGTCGCGTGTGTTCCTGCCCCGGGGGCGATAATGTGCTGTGCACCAATTCGTCTGGTCCGTTCTTTTGTTATTTCGTCTTTGTTCTCCGTGAAAGGTGGTATTGTTTTCTCGCCGGAATGGCCAGAGATTGCGCTAAGAGTCGAGATTAGTGACAACGTGACGTGTGTGCGTAATCATCCATTACACTTTTATTTGATTCCGATAACTGGTTTCCTGTTCGATGTTTTATCGTTTTATTTCATTAAACGTGAAACACTTTTATATGTAATAAATAGTTCTGATCATTAAACACCATGATCGTCTCAATTACTCTACACTAATTTTATAAAGAGAAAAGATTTGTATTTTTGCATGCAACGAATATATTCAAAAACAAGTGGACCGATTTGAAGATTTGTTTCACCGAACGCTGCATTATCTGGGAGTAACATAAGCTTTATTGTATTACGGGAATGGAAACTATTAGAGTGAAACTGAGACGTTTTACTAGTTATTAATACATTTATTTAGCTATTCTATTTTTCTATACAATATAACAAGTTGCAATCAAGTAAAGAGATACAGTACAAAGAAGTAGAATACAAAAGGCGGTAATATCGCTCAGTAGCAATCTCTGTTAAGCAACCTTAGAACTAAGAAAACATGAGGATAAAAGATAATGTCCGACTACTAGAAAACAGATCTTTTCTCTCATACAGAATTTAGACATTACACGAGTAGGTACACCACAATTTATTTGTGGGTGAGATAGGTACTTTTGATTCATGTCACATAATACTTTTTACAACTACAAATGAAATATTATGTTAAGAAATATTCACAGAATCACTTAAGCTTCATACAGAAAAATGTTTTCACACTGAAAAATTTAGTTTTTGCATATTAAAAGATTTTCATTTGTTGTAGCAGCCCTAATATTCATGCCAACTAAGGTTCAGACCAGAAAGGGTGAATTCGCCACGATTCTCTCGCTTGACCGTTGCGTCCACAAGGTGTTTGCGCGTTAACTGTACGCAACAAGTCGTCTCTAGTTTCTCGACTCGCGCGCAATACGCGCGAATCAAGCGCGCGTCAAGAGTCTGTATTCATGTACTTCGACAACGCGCGTATGATTTCGCGCGATACGATTCGCGACGAATTCGCCCCTTCTGGACAAGGACTAAGCAATATTGATGACACGCGTCGGCCAATGTATTTTAACGGCAGTCACTCCTGATCATTTAATACAGACAGTCGCTCGGTTCATAAGTACGTAGTCCGCGTAGCTGGTAATTTATATATTTTCACACTGTAACCTTTTCATTCGAATAAATGTTATATTGAACTCAGACTTGTTTCGCTTAAATTCCTTGACAGTAGACACGCACGTTTATTATTCATTCAGCCTTCTCTAATCAAATCAATTCAAATAACTTGCATATTTATTTCGAATGGTGTATCCTATACTTGAAAAACGCGTTAATCTCAGGAACTACTGGTCCGATTTGAAAAATACTTTCTGTGTTAGATAGCCTATATATTGACAAAGGCTATATATTATTATCTCCGTATTCCTACGGAAACCGGAACCACGCTGGTTAAACCGCGCGGCGTCAGCTAGTGTAAATTGAAACTAATAAAATTTTATTTTTTCTTTGGGATATGGAAATGAGTGTTATATAATAAATGGTAATAAATACGCAACTATTGTGTACACTAAGTATTTAAATACCTATAATGTCTGTATAAGTAATTAAAATTAATAGAACAGGTTAGATTTCCAACAACGAAGTATACATAATCGCTTTACTGAAACGTACCTTTGAAAAGTGACCGTACTGGTACTAACGCGAGGACGTTATATCAAATATAATACCATGAGTGGTTCAGTCATTACGCTGATTCAGTTCATTCTGGATAAGCGTTCTAGCCGGACAAGGCAGGAGCTTAGTTCAATGCACTACAATAGAGCACAGTAGGCAGCTGCGCGAATTATGCAGGCCCTCAATTGGATTAGGCGTCCCTTGCCAGCGTATATCTAATCGGTGCTGAGCGGCGTGTTGCGTGCACTGTCATGACACATATGTCTTCGGTGTGAAAAAAACATATTTTGTGGTGTTTTATCAGCTCAGCCAAGTGAAATCCGTTGTAAGTAGGTCTTTTCAGTTTTTGTTACTTTTAGTCTGCGTCTGTTTACAATTTTATTCGTTTAGTTTAAATGTCAATATTGACTATATTTTAAACAGAATACGGTTCCCAGACCTGTTTTTTTGATTCTTACGACTTGGATAAATACAAAATAAGAGTGAATAGGCATTTTCTTCGCAAGTACGTTCATAGGCCATAACTACGCTTACCGGTCAAGCGCAAAGTTATTACAATATAAATAAAGGCTGCGTTACAATGAAATAAACAAAGAATGAATGTGAATAAGCATAATAAATTAATATGTGTTAATTTAAATAAAAATAGATTGTCTGTAAAGTCGGTTTACTGACGATAGTTGAACGTGACAACGTCATAAGAAAATACTAATGAAATAGTTGCATTTTTCAAAAGAAAATGTTCGTTTTTGTAAAATACTGTTTAATAATCTTCATAGAGCAAAATATATTTTATTTCTTGTAAAAAAGTTAGAGCGAGGGAACGACGCATGACGTCATCTTTTTTCGAATGTGCAGCCAGCTCCATCGAATTATAAGATGTTGTCACGTCAAAAAGTATTTCAAAACTAGAATATACCTAAGACTATTTCTGAAGATGATCTGGTATCGAAATTGAACTTTTCGGATCTATAAGTATGGAAAACAACAAACGCGCTTTCCATCTTACAGACTTGTGCGGTTGTTGCAAAAAAAAAGCAAATCGCAAATTGTTTTAAGTTAAACGCAGTAAGGTGATCCAAAAGGTAATTACGCATCATACGGGCTAAACGTAATGCCATCAGTTTAGTTAGATGCACTAGAGCACGGTAGGCAGTTGTGCAAATTATGCAGGCACTCGATTGGATTAGGCGTACCCTTACCGGCATACATCTAATCGCTGAACGACGTGTTGCCTGCGCTTTCATGACATATATCACGATTATTTTGTTTGCAAAACGATGGGCGACTTTAAATTCTGTGCACAATTTTTATATAACTATTAAAATAATTTATTGCAGTAAACTACTTAAGTTGAGACATTATGAAGTGTTAGGTAAACTTAATTTGTTTACCGGTAAGATACTGTTGTAGAAAATATATTCCATCGTAACGAAGCGGCAAATTTAGTTGTACATTCTAAATGCGCTAGCTTAAAAGTTTTACCTACTCAGAAGATTATTGTGTGAAATATGAATAGCAAAACTAGGAGTAGATCGAAAGTGTGTAGACCTATACGTAATTACATCGTAATATAAAAATATTAAGTGAATTGCAAAAGAAAACTATATTTGCAATAAAAAGTGAATTTACAAAGAAACCCTTGGATTGAATTTGTAATTGAAAAATAATTACTTCTGTGTAGGTAAATAAATAAAAGTTATAAAAGTTCTGTTTAGTAGTAAAATGAATATTTTTTAATGAAAATAAAAAAATAAAATAAAAAAAGAATATTGTTTTGGTACTGAAAACGTAGAAATGTCCGATCGTTAAAAGGGAAAAAAAAGCAATTACACCGAGTTAACTGAGTAAGTTACGACGGTTGCTTAGAAAATTTAGAATTGCGATTTCATTGCCCGTGAATACTTTTGCAATTTAAAATGAGATTCCGTCGAATTTCAACGGAAACAGGGAAAAGGGACGTGTTTGTAATGGTTTATTTAATGTGTATCCTCTCGGCGTGCCACGCGGCGTTATCGCCGGCAAAATGGACAGTCCGGCCCCTTGAGGAACCCAAAAGGGTTTGGTTTTGGTAGGCACTTAATAATTGAAGTCGTTGAGATTCCGGACGCATTGTTGCGGCAACACCTGTGCCGCGTGGTGTGGGGGGGGGGGGGGGGAATGAGCGCTTAACGGGAAACAATCACGTTAATGTTTATTATAATGTCCGATTTATTGGCGATTCTCATTTACTGTCCACGTTTGTAAAGCGCTGGCTTATTGCGACGCACGCTACGCTCTCGATTTTACTGCGACGCGGCTTAACAGCACGCTGGAGCTTAATTAAAACTAAAACAACTCGGCAAATACATTGATCAGTCTAATACCCTTTGTTGTTTACGTTTATCAAGCAGCTTTGCCTATCCTAATGATCACAATTAAAACTGATGGCAGCTGCCTCATTATGTAAATAAAAAGATCTGTTCACCCAGATATTGTAGTACGATGAGTCGTTTTTTAATACCAAAATACTATATCTTTATACTTTAATATTCAGCTCAGTGTTAAGCACGAATTTCCTGTCAGAATGAGGGGTTAGGTCAATAATCCACCACGCTGGTCCAATGCGGATTGCCAGACTTTACTTACGTAGAGAATTAAGAAAATTTTCAGATAATAATTGAGTTTATAAAGTTTATTTCATTTGTTGTTTGAATTTCATCCTGTGCTTACGGCGGCACCAAAGTATGTACAGTGTGGGCATATATAGTGCAATGAACACAAGCCAGAAAATGTGTAATTATGCCTACTAAAAACTTGGTTTAGTTTAGGTATATAATTATCGCGTTTTTGCTAGTAGGAAATTATTAAATTATGCTACCAATATATCCTGCAAAATAACATTTTTATCACACAAAACTTGCGATTCGCCACTTGCACATACAACTATATTATAAACAGAATTTCGGTATGAAACTAAATCGGGTTCGCATTCTATGTGCTTTGATTCGAGAAATTTGTATGAATGTCGGCGTCTGCTCACATTAGTTATTCTGTGGTAGCGGGTTGCTATTCAGGTTAACTTAATACATTCATGCTGCTCATTTATTACGCTTCAGGTGTTAACTTGTCAAAGAAACCGGGCAAGTGCTTGCTGTATGCACCGATGGTATAATTGTATAAGTGTGCATGTGTTAGACATGTAAAAATTACTTTGGAAATAAGTTAAGATAAAAAATGCTGCATGTATTGAAATACTTATAAAATAACATAGGTATAGTTGTTTTACTTTAGGAAGACCGTTTGAGTTTTGTTGTAGGAGTAAGTCGATAGCACAAACGCCTTCATCAGCAGCCTGTATCCATCCACGCGCGCCACCACACACGATCCTCTGCCTTCCTCATCCAGCCACTTCCCACTACCTTTTTAATGTCGTCGGACCATCTAGCTGGAGGTCCTACATTGCGCTTGCACGAATACGTGGTCTCCACTCCAAACCACGTCTGCCACAGCGGCCATCGTTTTTCGAAATACATAACCCGCTCACTGCTACATCAGTTTGCCAATCCTTTGGGCTACGTCGATTAATTTTGTTCTTTTACAGACTTCCTCGTTTCAGATTTTGTCCTTCAGAGAGACCCCTAATATAGCCCTTTCTATAGCTCGCTGCGTGACTTTCAATTTGTGGATAAGGCCAAGCGTCAGTGTCCACGTGTCCACTCCATACGCTTTAGTGTATGTGAACTAAAGGGACGTTAGCAAAGATAAAGGAAGAGACATGTGACATGGAAACCCGTTACCAAGAAACAGGCGCTGTCATCAATAAGAAATCGACTTATTCTTTAGGATCATTATCATCTGACACAGTGAATTATACTAGCAGTAAAAACGCGTATAACTGTACTGTAAATTTAATATAGGTTAACCAATAACAAGTGGATTTTAAATGAATATAATTATAATTAAACAGGTGAGTTTACGTATAAAAAAAGTCGGATATGGATACGGATTGTTTTAAATTATAATGAAAGCGATCGCTATCCGGATAATGGCACGCGTACGATATACTCGCAATTATCAGACTTAATCACTATTGGGCATTTTCCCTTTCGGAATTGCTTTCGATTCAGGTTCCCGTAACTAATCTTGTAATATCCTATTGTTATTGTTTGGAATGAAGTTGTGTTTGCCCCAAGTTACTCCTGCTATTCGAGAAATGTTTGCTATCATGTTTATACGAATATAGATGTAGGGGCTCAGGATAAAATACGATATGCCAATTATATTGTCTTAGTGTTCGGAATTAGAGATGATCATAAAGTAAGGTATGCATCAATGTCATGGCTTTTTGTAATAGAATAGCTATGTTGAGTAATGTACTGACATTTTCCATTTCTGACAAACTAAGTTAGAGTACGTGATACGAGTAATGCTCTGTAAAGCATTAATAATACAATTAAACTAAAGCGGACCCTCGCGACTTCGTCCGCGTGAAACTCGATGTAAACTTTCAACTACCCCTACCCTTACCCCTACCCTTCTCTACCCTACCCTATACCTACCCTATCCCCTACCCTACTATACCCTACGCCTACCCTACCCCTACGTACCCCTATCCTACCCCTACGTACCCCTATCCTACCCTACCCCACCCCTACCCTACCCCTACCCTACACCGTTTTCTAATTATTTATACAATAACAATAAAGCTCAAATTGACTACGTTTTAGTTATAAAACATTTGTTTGGAAAAATCAAAAGGGGTATTTTTGTGGTTTTTCCGGCAATTATTCGAATTTTTATCGCCGTAAAAACCATCCTTCAACGTACTTCAACGTAAGTGCTAGAACCAGGTTGCATGTTAAGTTGGTTAGTTAGATGGTTTTTAAAGGTATTCTATAATCATCTTTAAATTATTATTGTCGGATATCATTCAGCCGACGATCTTTAAAAGCTTATTCAAAGAGAAGATATTGTCTAGTACACTCACACTCACTAGATACGCTCTATATTTCCTCCTACCTTATAAAGTAGGAGGAAATATAGAGCTTCTTTTAAGCAACTTCTATAGGATTTGCTTAAATTAAGCTTTCTAAAATTTTACAATACCTTTGATATTACTCCAGTAAGGGATTGTACCTAATGTGGGGCAACATTATTACCTCTAGAATATGCACTGATACGCGAAAACGGTTCAAACTGGCTGATGTCCAAGGAATCAGAACACACGGAAATCGAACTTAGATATATTATGTTATTATCAAATGAAGTACTTTAATATTTAGGTATTTCTTTTATCATGTTAGTTGAACATACTTGAAAAAGAAACAAAATATGTATACCTAATTTATGTAATTATTATTTCTCACATAACGTTTTGACGAATAGCATTTATTGATCGATGTAATCAATGTGATGTGATTTAGATCTAGTATATTTTGAAATCGCTTATATAGTCAAGACTGGTCTCAATTTAATTTACAATATCCATTTTATAAATCTTCGCCTTACTACTCTCACTACTCCACAGTTTGAATTGGAAACCCAAGAAAGCATTGTTGTTGGTTTTACTGCGATTCTTGAAAACAAAGGGCGAAAGAACGTAATCATTCACACGTAAGCCTCCTCAGGAGTGTGGGTTGGCGAATTTATGTGCAAATACGCTTCGGGACTGCCCAATGTGCTAATGAAAGGCGATACATTATTCAAACTTTGAATTATACAGTGGCATGTAAATCGATATTCGCACCGCATAGCAGCAGCCCGAATCATTCGAAGAATGAGCGGAATTGTAACTGAAGGGTCTTTGAATCACCGCAATTGTAATTAGTGGACGTCGGGCTATCGTCGTCGCCAGTTATGCAGGGATTCTGACGAATTTATTATAATATTCCTGTTATCGCTTTTTGTGTAATATTTACTGGCCTTTGTGTTTGTTAAAAGCACCAACGAAGCTCTGCAATTTGCTTTGCTTTTACTGTTACCAGATTTCAAATTAACATAATGTAAGTAATAGTGAAAGAGCGAATGTAGGCATGACTGATTAAATGTTTCAATTTGACTCCTTGTTTTGCTAACTATAACCACGTTCAGAGGCTTCTTTATTTAACACTTGTATTTTAAATCAAGCAGGGTGGTAGAGTATCTAAAAATAGTCAAAGTTGTCGTTCTTTTGGAACTTGCCCTTGTAAATAAAGTTTCCTTAAAATAAACGAATTTTGGATTTGTATTTAATGATATATATTACGTCCTGTACTCATTGGTGACGATATCAATATTATTTTCTGTTTTGTTTTTTACTTTTATTCGAAAAATCTTCATAATCTGCAATCTGCAAAGAAGCAGCTGGCACAACTGGAACTGGTAACAATATAGGGAAACATTTTATTGAGAATCGCAAAATGGAAAATCTCACTCGGATAGCCATGTACAGGCGTTGATTAGTACGGCAGAAACAAAAACTATTCCCGAACCGGGCGCAATAAACGAAGTGGAAAAAGTCGATATGAGAGGACTATCTGATTGTAGTACGTAAACGGCAATCCCAGATACGCGTTTATAGTGAATGGCCGCCATTTTTAAATGATTACTGCGCACAGATGCGTCCTTCGGACATCGAATGCAGACTACGACGGAATGCAAAAGATACGGATATCCTTTTCTAATTCAACGGAACGTAGAGCTCACAAAGTGCAGGAAACTTTCATCGCTACCATTGTAACTATCGTTTCTGTAAAATTCAATTATATTTTCTATTCAGAAATCCATTATTTCTTATTTTTTCTTTGTATTTTTTCTTTCTTTAGTTATTTTTTAGTTGTATTATTGTATGAACAAAAATGTGACCGATGTAAATTAATGCAAAAATTAAAACAAACAAATATATTTAACTGATTTAACCTAAATTTATTAAGATGTTTTAGATGTAAATTATTATAGTAGAAGTTAAAACAATATTTTTTAGTAGGTATAAGTATAGAGCAATAAAAACAAAGGAAGATGGTTGATTTTTCTTAAATAAAAGGCTACATAGTAAAGATTTTTTCTAAGCGATTAGGCTGCCTTTTGAATTTTACTTTCTTGATCTTAATGTTTCTATTCTTTTCCTTTTTAATGTATTATATTGGTTTACAAAACATGCGATGCGCTAAAAAATCCTGTCTGAGGAGGTCCTAAAATGATTTGTATTTTTTTAAAACACGACTAAAGGTCCGTTTTCCCCTTAAATTCTAAGCTATTAAGACTTCAGACCGTACATATGTGAAGATATAAAAGATTGAAAGATCACCGAACACAATAAACCCAGTTGAACGGGAAGCTTTCCGTCGATTAAAAGATTTTTCATTTAAAGAAGGAATAAAGTGCTTTTTTTGTGATAGGTACTCTCCTCTTTCTCTCCACTCATAGCTTTGTGTGCGTTGCGTCATAACCATTGATTGCTTCTGCACAATCGGACCGCATCGGAGTGCACGCACAGGCCTTTACAAAGGGATGGGGAATCAATTAGATAAAAGAAACACAACGTTGAAGATTCTCATTCCGCTGTGGGCTTCGACCGATAATTCTTCATAACGCGTTCGGGAATAATCCGATTCGAACTGGTTTTTTATCATGTTTCTTTATTACGAACATTTTCAACATGTCCAAATGTAAAATGCAATCGTTAGATGAATAGGACCTTTGTAGATAATTAATGGACGTTTGCATGTGTGTGCTTTTAAAGTTCCTAAACTCGGAGTGCACGCACGTCGCAAAGGCCTTTACAAAGGGATGGGGAATCAATTAGATAAAAGAAACACAACGTCGAAGATTCTCATTCCGCTGTGGGCTTTGACCGATAATTCTTCATAACGCGTTCGGGAATAATCCGATTTGAGCTGCAGTTTTATCATGTCTTTATTACGAACATTTTCAACATGTACAAATGTAAAATGCAATCGTTAGATGAATTGGACGTTTATAGAAAATAAATAGATGTTTGCATGTGTGTCCTATTAAAAATCCTAAAGAATTACTTAATCATATTGTGATTTTTCGTTGGTAATATATTATCGGAGTGCACGCACAGGCCTTTACAAAGGTATGGGGAATCAATTAGATAAAGAATCAACGTCGAAGATCCGCGTTCCGGTGTGGGCTTTGACCGATAATTCTTCATAACGCGTTCGGGAATAATCCGATTAGAGCTGCATTTTTATTACGTTTCTTTAAATGCATATAAATAATAAATAAGCATGTTTGTATGTTTGCCCTGTTTAAGTTCGTACACTACTATAATCCAGTTGAGATTCATTGGCGTCATGCTATTAAAGTACATATACAGGCCTCTACAAAGGAATGGGGGATGAATTGAATAAAAGAAATACCGCGTCAATAAATAATGATTGCAAAAATTTACTGAAAAATAATAAAGAAACTTTAAATTAATAAAATATGGTTAGACCATAGATAAATAACGTGAAAGTAAAATGAATAGCTACATTATAACAAGCAGAAACACACCCAATTAGTTTTAAAAAAAGTTATCCAAAAAATATAAATCTCTGCTTTAGGTATATCCATTGAATGTATGCATCACCAATGCATACAAATATAAGCTGAAAGTTTAATATTTTTACCAATCTCTGAACGATGGAGATATTTTAACATAAAAGGTATGGTACCTTCCAACACACACATAAACGTATCAAATAACTGAATAAAATGAAAAAAAAATATCCACTGCGAAAACGAATTCATTCGTCGGATATGTAAAATGTTAAAATATTCATCTACCCGCAGCTCCGTACACCGGAATTCATGGGCGAATATAGAGCACACAAAACTGCCGCTACAGCAAACCTCGCCGCATCAAAACAACAACTGGTACATTTGATTAAAATAAATAAAAGGAATCATAGTGCGCGAGTGCCGTCACTCTATCTAACCTCTGCGCCCGCCCTTGCATGCAGCGACAAATTTCCAACAAACGTATCAATGCAACAATCGTCTATTTGTAATACGAGTATGTTCCACCAAACACAATGCTGTTTACTCGTCGAATTTCAACGGCAAAATGACCGCATATCGGATTAGTATCTGAATAAATACCTACCATACACATTAGCGTATTATGTTGTGGGGTAAATAATGCATACTTGAACTGCAACGCCCATAAATATCATGCCAAGCATGTCGAATATGAGAAAGACGCAACACTCTAAAATGGCATATCTATTCTAAACGGAAGCTAAAATAGTATCGAGTTACAAATCGTACAGAAAATCTAGACGTTCGTTTGGCCGGGCTCCAATCGAGAAGTGATCATATCTGTCAATATTCTTTGAGCATACGATGCGTAAAACCCCTTCGATAGCTCGGCATTTGGGAACAAAGGAATCATATTTTTAATTTAAAATCTTATACGAGTATTGTAAGTTAAATTCTAACCACTTTATCTAATTATGGCAATCTGCTAAGTTATCATTTGGCAGTGATATTATAATGTCTCGAAAGTCTGAAGACAGTTCAAGGAATCGATTTTAAATAAAGATCAAAGAACGAGAGCTTTGCAGATAGTGTCATGGTGAAAAATTAAACAGTTCACTTATTCTGAAGCGACCTTCGTGGACAAGCAATCAACGTAATAATGCTTTAGTAACTATGGTTAAGCGGTGAAACGTTGTCTTACAGTGGTCGTAGTATCTTTTGTTAACAGGTCAAGTGGTTTAATATTGTCTTTGCCAAATTATATTTACTGTTGTTAAAGGTGTCGTTTAAGGTTTATTAAATCGACTAAAATACTGCGGCTATATTTTGGATATATTTCCAAAACGAAGGGGAGTTATAAAAATAATAATTGCAATTTGAAATAGACTTCACACTATATACGCTACGTCCACCAATACTGGGTTTTAACGCATCGCTTTTTTTAACTCTCGTGCGAATGAGGCTTTAAGAGACAGTGAAGTCATTTATTGATTACCAAAACTTGATTGAATCAACTTTAAAGTGACGTGCCATATCGCCATCGCCATGGCCAGAGTTACTCGTAAGATCCAAATTTTTTGTGAACAATTCTGTGCATGGACTGAAATACAATGTTCTCTACAAAATTATTTGTCATTTCATTTAGTTACTTGAACGTAGAGAGAAAAAGTTGTGAAACTAAAAGCCACGTAAAATTAACAGCGCCAGAAAACGTTATATTAGAACGCCAACGAAATGTTAGTAAGATGATGTTAAGTGGTAAAAGTTAACATTGTGGCGCGATACGCTCGAGGAAATGCGCATTTGAGTTTGCAGTCATGAAATGGATTCTAGTTTAAAACACAAGGAGCGCTTCAGTTGAACATAGTTGGGCGATATCGCACTCGTTAGACGGTTCCACGAGTGCGGCGTAACGACTACCTGTATGGTTTCAGACTCCTTTATATTATTGAGTTCAATAGCGATTCCATAAAGTTATCAGTTTTTTTTTTCAGTTGTCAGTTCTCGCTTAGCATGGAGACGCTTTCTTATCGATTTGTATTACGATACTTACGAGCCTTGTTGTTGTGTTCAAGATTTAATTTCTGGGCTGAAAAATATCCTATATCCTATATTTTATTACTAGTGGAAAATGTAGGTAATTAAAAAAAAAATCTAATCATTTTCATTTTAGCTAACCATACTTTATCAGCCGATAGTCGTCCACTGCTGGACATAGGCCTCTTGCATGAACCTCCAAGCACAACGGTCTCGAGCGGCCAGCATCCAGCGGCTCACTGCAACCCGCTTGATATCCTCGGTCTTCCTAGTGGGGGGTCGACCAACACTGCGCTTTCCGGTGTGCGATTGCCATTCTAACACTCTGGGATCCCAACTCACTCTGGGATGCAGATCTGGGGTCTATCGGCTCTTCCTATTGTCACTTCAGCTTCACGACACGCTGAGCTATGTCAGTGACTTTGTTTCGTCTGCAGATCTCCTCATTCCTGATTAGATCACGCATAGAATCTCCAAGCATAGCTCGCTCAATCTGCTGAGTGACTTTGAGCCTTCTAATTAGGCCCATAGTGAGCGACTAAGCCTCGGATCCGTAGTTCTACTAATTTTATCTGTGCGGATCTAATTTTTGCTTTTACACGTTTGATTTTTGCTTTCCCTGTAGTCCGGGGACCCCGTATCGGCTGACACAGTGGTAGCTTCACCCCAGAAGTATTCAATGAGGTTATTCTATAACCTCATTAATATAACAATAAAAACATCGTTTTCTCTGTTTGATTCGTGACTTATGCTGACTCGGAAAGTACTGTCATAACAATTTATTCCAACCGTAGCTCATAAACTAGGAACTCGCATGTTTTGGTACACTCAATGCAACATTTCCGTATATTTACAACGCTGTCGAGTTGTCAAGTTGTGCGGTAACATTTGGCCGACATTTACATACAATTTCATATTCATACCAGCATTAGGTGGGTTGAGGCATCGCTCGATGACGGTGATGTTCTAAATGAGTTTCATTTTGCCACACTATGGTAATAATAAAAAGGTACGGTAATGATAAAAGGGCGCGGTAATGAAAAAGAAATATATTTTAGGTACAAAGTGAGGAAATTCTAATTTCACTAGCTAGATCACATTAATTTGAAAAGGCGGGTGGTTTGTGTTAAACCTTTTCTGTGATGTTGAGTTATGTTAGTTAAGGACGAGTATAATTATTGCCTTTTTTCATTATTTTCTTGTATTTATCAAATTAACACTAGTTCATCGAATAGAGTAATAAACATAAAAAAAAAACATTATTTGAAATTTTTCAATTTAATTCTTTTAAGTTATTTATTTCTAAAGCATGATTAAAATGCATACACAATTACATTGAAAACTGTTATTCACTTAAGATTGAACACCATTGACCATAAAGATGGTCCATGATCCCAAAGCAATCTAACTTATTTCCATACAAAGATGAAATTTAAGGATTTTAATCTAGAAAAATTTTGAACTTGCTTTTCAGAAAGTAGGTACTCAACAGTTTTGGTAATAAAACAAGTCAATTTGCGCCACAATAATGGTTTTAAAATGAGGAGAACATTTATTTTCGCCGGTCGCTGAATTCATGATTTCTATCAATTTGCTTACATCAATACAAACTTCAAAATTCTGTTAACGTAACAAAGGATTTCAATTAAAAGGTAAACAAGTCGTTTCAATAAAACAACCACTTCAATTGTTATATTTAGCACAATTGGAAAGTTACCATAACTCGTGTACTGCTGATGCGAAAAAGACAAACGAAAGATTAAACAGTGCAAGTTATATTGAATAAAAACTTTGCTCTTGCATACTAATGCTAAAATTTGTATTCGACTGAGTTTGCTTGACTTTTCATTAAGTTTCTCGTTTCGTCGGGCGGGAGATGGAAATCATAGTAATCATTAAGTCTGATTAAGCATCTCGCAAATCGCACTTGTAATATCTTCTTTGTTCAATTTCGCCGAGAATAATTCTAGATTTATTTAGTGAAATGCTATTTTATGTTTAATATAAAATTTTCGAGCGCCATTTCAATCTGAAATAAAATTTGTGATTACAAATTTACTTAAGTGAAACCTTCACGTGAAAATGTATTTTATCTCGAGCAAAATGTTAGATATTCAGAATGGAGCTAAAATAAACTGTCGACACAAAAGTTGATATGACAGAAAGCTGCTCCTACATAGGTAGCACTAGGGATCCATAGAGAAATTGCACTTTAAGTAGGAAAAGACGAAGAGACAGGGCGTGCATTAGGCGAATTAAAAACTCTTTTCGCGCAGCACTACGTTTGTTTCTCGATTCAAAGCTCGCATGATTCTGAAAGTGAATAATGGGAAAGAGTTTAAATCAAATGTCTAAACAGGCCATCAAAGGGGGTGAAATGAGCACACTCAAAGTAAAACGCATTCGAATAACCGGCAAATGGACGGACCGTGAGCAGGTAATCGCGACGATCCGTGCAGAAACATATTTCAATGATGGATACTCTCAGACCAATTATAGAAGGACCTGTATCGCACTTATAGGCACGAACAAAATTGTCTGTCATTTTCTGAGGAAGACGAGCTTAGATTTTGTGTATCTTATACTACTAACTAGAAGTTTTTGCCCGTTTTTTACACAACTCAATTACACATAAAGGTATTTTTACGGAGCTCTTTAACCGACGAACACGATTACAACTATTTAACATCGATTCTATAGAGACAGTTTTTATAATCGCATTAGATCGTTGATCATATACTTTGACAGAAAAGTAACGTCTAGCGAGGCAGGTCCTATACAATAATTGGTCTGAGTGGATACTGAACACTGCTCGTAATTAATACACTTATTCAATGCGTCACATTTCTATCGGAATAATTGAAAGGTTACTGGCTATAGTTAATATTCTACGTGATTTTTTATACTTTTGTTACATGCGAAAAATGAAAAAAAAGTTTGTAGAAAGTTATATTTTATTGTAGAAATAGCTTGACAGTTAGTTAGATTATTGATGTTGAGTGTTATAGACAAGCAATTCAGGTCACGGATGCGCCACAAAGTACAAACAAAACCTATGACAGTATAATATCTATAAATAAATTATTATTTTTAATAGAAAAGTTTCGTAATTCTTTGGCAATTATATCTCCTTTAAGCAGTTATGTATCCACAGACTATTAAGTGTATTTGACATTGGAATTAAACGCATAATTTAATAGCATTCTTCACTTATCCGCATACAATGTCATAATTCAAATTTCTTCATACACCCAATATGTTGGAAAGGGCGTACAAAACTTTCTCTTCACCTTTTAGAATATAGGTATACGCATAAAACTCTGTAACTAACTCAAATCGCCGACGAAATTAATTATACGAGTACCTTACAACTATTTTGTAAGTAATAAAATATTTAGTTGCGTATAAAACCGCAAAGGGAGAGAAGAGCCTTTTAAAAGCCGTAACACCCTATATTACACGTTTAGGTTGGAAAATCTCCACCAAGATACTAAGGTCAAACGTAATAAATTTTGTTTTAGTCGGAAAACTATGCGGTCAGATATTTGGAGCATTTTGTTTTGTCTATGCCTTTATTCCTAGTAATCCATTAAGACTCATAGCGGATAGTCTGGGCAGGAGACTATTCATGTTCAATGACAGGCTCTTATGGGCGATAAAGATACTGAGAGACTGATCCTTTCGTATAAAACTAGTCCTAGAAAATAATTATCTTCATTGCTACAGAGAATGTCCGAACTAATTTAGCTTTAACGAACCTTTTTCATAGTCAATAATGACAATTTGATACAAGTTTATTGATATTGATATATTGTTATTATCTATAATATAAAAATGAATCTTGGGTAGGAAGGGGCAAAAAAGTGGTATGGTAGGGGTAGGATAGATGTAGGGTAGGATAAACTAGGGGCAGGGTTGGGTAAGGGCAGGGTAGGGTAGGCGTAGAGGGGTAGTAGGTCTAGCGAAGAAGTGCACAAAAGTCAAAGCAAAGCCGTGTCTGCTAGTTTAATATAAATTTTTGCTAGAGAGGATAATAATAAATTCGTAAGCATGTATATTATATATATAGTATGTAGTTTGTTACAAATTAAGAATTGCGCGACCAAAAATTATTCTGGCGTTCTGAGTTCTGCGATCTGCGCGACGATTGTAACTTTATACTATCGCGTAGATGGCTGAGGCGCCTGGCTACGTACTGTCTACGCGGTGCTGTGAAGTTAAATTAAAGGAAACGCATAACGTAGAACGCGTAACTAATAACACCTGAACACCTCTTTCTGTTTGTAGTGGCTCTAAGGTTGCCGACCGTAAAGGGTTTAAAAACGATAACTTTAGTGTCTTGTGTGGTGTTAGTATTGAACCGCAGTAGCAATTATTTTTACGTATTTAATCTACAGGAAATTTTATGACCGTCTCTGGGACTATTTGTAATGTGTAAAGGGTTCGCCCTTCCGAAGGACAGTTCGGGTCGGGATGCGGTTTTCTAAAGGGCTATTTGTTATGATTTCAAACAAGGCCCTGTCAGATAAAATGGCTTTTGTGCCTTATTTTATGTACACGATATTTTCGGAATAAAAGTCAAAACATATTCACGCCGAAGGGCCCACAGTAGTTTCGGAAACCGCTTGCGTACGGGATTTATATTGTTTAGAGATATTATACTTTGTTTTTATTTTATTTAATTAAATTTACTATTTATTTATATACATTATTGATAATGTCACCTTATTCATCGTATGAATCATGCTATTCTACAACTCTAATACGTGATAATCTTTCTCTATTTGCTATACAATAGCAAAAGACTTAAGAATGAATACGTGTATTACTATTTTTCGTAGTATGTGATACAAGCTCTGAAAAAAGTATTCCAAGTATTTGGAACACCGTGCGCTTTCGCCCCAGTAATAAATCACTGCCTGAGATCACTTACAATTGCTTCATGTTTTTCTCGTAAAGAAAGAGAAAGTAATAACTTCCCGGCCAATTACAACACTCTAGTTACATTAATCCCCGGGAATTTTTGCCCCAAAAAGGAAAGTTTCAAAACAAGTTACGCCCAAAAAGGATTCCGAAAAAACATAAATATCAATGGCGTGAAGGGCCCCTCGAAGGGTATCCAACAGCCATGCGTTTTATGGCCTATAATTCCGAGATTCAGATATGATCAATATCATATTCCTTCAATAACCGAAACTTTTCCGTCTTTCCTTGTTCTTATATTTATATGTAAGATAAAGTGTCCATCAACTAATAATGGCATACCGGAGTGTAAAAGAAGTCTCAATGCTTGTAAGTAAAACCTACTGTCTTGAATAATACTCGTATTTATTTTTGGATAATTGGACTTTTAAAATTTACTACTCGTATTATATGTATAATTGTAATATACTGCATTAAGCTTTAAACCGGCTAAAATTGCGGAATTCAAAACTTAAAATAATTAAAATTGAGTAATAGAGATAACGTCTCCATCAACTAATAATGGCAGACCGGAGTGTAAAAAAAGTCTCAATGCTTCTAAGTAAAACCTACTCTCTTGAATACTTAATACTTTTACTTTTACTTATTTTACTTATTTTTGGATAATCAGACTTGTAAAATTTACTACTCGTATTATAGGTATGTATTATTGTAGGTATACACTGCATTAAGCTTTAAACGGGCTGAAATTGCGGAATTCAAAACTTAAAATAATTAAAATTAAAGGTGGATTTAAGGTATTTTTATTAGTTTGAACTCGTAACATACCTACGTTTGAAACTAATAAGTTAGTAACTAACTAGTATATCGACCAAGAATAAAAAACGCACGACATATAATTCGTTTAATTGTTAAATTAATACACTAACGTTGTTACGTCAAGTTTTACAACTACTTAATAAGTAGAAAATGCAATACTGAATTTAAAACAATTTTTTTTAAAGCCATAAAGTTACCATAATCGCTACGTTCTCATAAAACACGAACGTCACGCAGGAATTGTTTGAATGTCGGCGCGTTAAAAAAAATGATGATTCATTTAGCAGGAACCATTATGAAATCGTTAAAATTTTTCCCCCGTGTATGGTAAAACATGATTATATAATTACCGTTTATTCACACGCACACAAAATCCGCTAAATGAAGCCTACACTTTGATATGATAATAAATTAAATAAACGTCATAAATACCGCGCCGAAATTAAATTAACGGATTATTTGCGTACGCAAATGTAAAGTAAGTGATTAAGCGTTTCCCACACGTTCTTACTCCCAAAAGAGTAATACGTTATGTAGCATAATTACTTTAGACAAAGCGGTGCGCCAGTTTAGGGAAGATGAAGAAGAATCGCAGGTGTAAATGGCCGTCTATTGCGCCTTCCATCACAGCACCGTACGTATCCACAAGCGGTTGCGGCTCACCGCGAAAATCACACATGAGGCTCACGTAATTAGGTCCATTTTACCTAAAACTATGTTTAAAGTTGTGGACGATTACCGCGTACGACGCGACGTACCGTTTGTGGTATAACTATGTCCCAGACACGAAACATTAGAGCCAATTCCCAACTGGCTTGTTGTATGAACAATTAAGTGTTCCGACTCACCCGCACGAGAAGAAACGTTAGGTGTGTTTAGCGCTGTTAAGTGCTTTGTCTAATCCGTCTATCATTACAGTGTCCATATGATTTAAGTTGTTGTTTTGAGCTAGACTCAATTGAGTCTACGGATAATTTGATGGAGTCTATTTTATTGCCGTATATTTAACATTAAAAAATTTAGTTTTTTGGTAATACTCAAATTATTTTAATTATTATTAACTCTACGATAATAACTGAGAATAAACCGGTGGTAGTAATTTAAACAAACTTGACGTTCCAAAAATGCCTTTATATCAACCTACTTGAATTAGTGATCTTAAAAGTTAATTCTATGGAGCTTCTTCTCCACATTTTATTCAAATTAATCCTATAACTATGAAAAATATCATAACTGACACGCTCATGGTGCCGCTCATGATTGTGCTATTTTTTTTAATTTCTTTCACTTCGCTGATTCGCTATCCAAAACGACATTTACCGTAGCTCGTTCGCTCACTTGTTGAGTAACGATCCGTTTCGGTTTCTTACTTTAAAGGGAACAACAGATAATTCCAATTCCCTCTCTGTAACATTGACAAACTACACGTTCAAAGAGATATCCTCACCCAACCGCGGCCATTAGTCTGACGAGAGCGAGTAACTTACCTGAAATGATAAATAAAACTTGTAAAGAACATGCTCTATCGGGTGTATTACATTTTCTAAGTCTGAACAAAGCCCGTTTGCTATAATGAGCATTGCGTGTGGCGCGTCAGACTTGTAAGCAAACAATTTTGGCACGCCTGAGTAAATAAGAGAGGGAATATCTTTGCCCGGGCGCCGTTAGTGCGGTGTATACTTGGATGTAACTCGAATTTGCTGAGTATCATCTTTTCTGCAAAGCTTTTGTTGATAATGAAATACAAATAGTATCCTCCAGTCTACTTGCAGCGGGTTTTGTTAGGAGAATCCGCAAGTATTTACATAGGTGAGTCAAGAAAGCTCGAGGGGTTGCAGAGAAAAATAACAGCTATTTCAGTATCCTGTTAAATGTTTATTGTAAACTAGCGGACGCCCGAGACTTCGTCCGCGTAGAATTCAGTTTTTCACAAACTCACGGGAACCATGGATTTTTCCGGGATGAAAAGTAAAATCTATTTCCATTCCAAATTTCAGCCAAATCGCTTCAATAGCCGCAGGGTAAAAGAGGAACAAACATACTTACACACTTACACACAAACTTTCGCCTTTATAATATTAGTGTAATAAAAAAAGTTTGGATGTAAATACGAGTATATGAATGTGTATTTAATGCAAAAAATACTGAACGGATTTGATTGAAATTTAAGCACGCAAGTTAGTCGTAAAAGTCGTAGATTATAATTATACAGAATCAAAATCATTATTTAACTCGTACTTGTTTATAAAATTTTGAATTCTGAAGATTTTTATGATTATTTCACAAATTACTTAAGCTTGGTTTAGACCATTGTTTTTCGGTTTTTCTAATTTTCTGGCTGGTTTAGCTAATCTTTTATTTCTTCCTGTTCTTATTACTAAAATAAATGGTCGTTTGTAAGTCGCGATGAATTTGAGAACGGCTTGACTGATCTGTATAAGTATTTATAGTTTTATTTATTTTAAATACAGGAATGGTTTAAAAATTATTGGTAATTTTTATATGGATATACTAAGTTTTACGTATCAGTAAAACATAAATTATGTTTCTCGTTATTGAGGTCAGTTTTCTTCGAAACAACGAAATTCTTCGTGGATGAAGTCGCGGGCTTCCTCTAGTAAAGTATATAATGTTTTAGGGTAGATGGATCCGCTATTTTACTTGCTTTGAAAATACCACAATGAGCTGCATGAAAGCACGAATAGGGCGGGGAATAAATTAATTTAAATTAACTAAGAGAAAAGGGACTAAGAAATTACTAGGCTGTGTGGTCGGAACCGCTTTTCTATTTTAATAGCGCCAAGACAAAGGTATAAAGGGATGGGGTTTTGTTATTGTTTGATAAATTTCTACGTACAACTTTATATTATTATCACTTATTGTTTAATGTAAGTATACCGCTACAGTATTATATAAATCTTTATAAAATTTAAATAGAGTTAATACTACAGGTAGAAACCTAAAACCATTTGTTTCTATCTATGGATTCATGTTATTTTTTTAAAAACTAATGAGTATGTATAGGTACTCCTCGTAGTTACTTCATTTATATTTTTTAAATGTTAAAGTTTTTTTCAAACCACCCCTGTTTCGCAAAATACACCGTATTTGTAACTAACATTCAGCAACTAATTTTATATACCTACAAGAGCAGAGTATATTTGTCAAAGCTCGGCACAACAAGAACAGAGAGCGCAATATAACTACGAGAAATTTACAAATCTGCAAGTTTGAACGCATAAATACATGCAGCCCGAGGAACTCGCCGCATTAAGCAACAATACGTAGAATGCAGAGTTGCATATATTAGCGTCTTGTCCTTTGGCGGGAAATCTAGGAAGTTCACCGTGGCCCACGATTTACATGGCTTCCGAAATAGTGAGGCTCGCCAAACTGGTGAAACTAAGCCACTCGTAAGACGGCGAGCGTAAAGTACCTACTTTTCGCACGAATAGTTTTCATGGCGTAAAATGTTCACATTATTATCCATCACCGTACGTACTGCAGTCGTAAATCGAGGAAATATTGTGTTAGCGAAATGAAGCGATGCAATGTCTTGGAAAAGTAAAATTTATGCATGAAAATGTGACAATTGCTTTTGTGAGTCTAAGTTTTAGTACAATGTGAACCTGTGGCTGTCAACATTTGGTTTGAGAAAAATATCAACTGCCTGACAAGATTTTAGAGTATATACCTATCTAATTCTTTGGCACGATCAATCCTGTTGAACGGATTACAATGTAATATTAGATTCATCTTAGTTGCAGGAGTAATTACTCTTTAAGTTTTGAAGATTGTTGATTTTAATATATTTTTCTAATTGGAATTGATACCGTGATAAGATTCATGTACATTGTATAATATGTTTGTTCTAACTGATTATCCCACTTCGCACTAATCACATTAATATTATAAAGGCGAAAGTTCGTGTGTAAGTGTGTAAGTGTGTAAGTATGTTTGTTCCTCTTTTACGCTGCGGCTACTGAAGCGATTTGGCTGAAATTTGAAATTGATTTTACTCTGGATTAAGACGTAGGCTACTTTTCATCCCGGAAAAATTCATGGTTCCCGTGGAGTTTGTGAAAAGCTGAATTCCACGCGGACGAAGTTGTGGGTGTTCGCTAGTTTTTTTATAATTTGAAGTAAATTGATGAGAAATTGATGAGAGAATTTGTCCATTGCCATCGGCGACGTCATCATAATCAGCTGATTGGAATTACAAATATCTCAGTCTTGAGGCGCTGTTGACCTGAGTAAAATAAGAGCCTAAATTAGAAAAGCAACGTATCTAAATGACTCGAAAAAGAAAAGTTTAATGAAAACATGAAGATGCACTGATAAGCCATAAAAGGTTTGAAATGAAATCGTGTTAACACTGGTAAAGGTTAACAAAAGCTATTCTCATTAGGCTAACGAGGCCGAAGCACTATCTAATCACGCTCAGTTGCCAAATTACGCGATTCGCTTTTAAATGTGGCGTACTTTAATCCCATGTACCGCGAATATCTGCGATCTGGTAGCTCAAAGGAAATTTTTAAAAGTTTGTCGGTCTTTTTGGCAATAACACTATTACATGTTGTAATAGATTTATTTTGCAGATTTTTTTGCTACAACGCCACTTAAATGCACTAAAGCACGATTCATCTTTGGGGATAATTGTTGGCCGACTCCAATTAAATGTTCCGAGGATGATGTGTTATAGTTACATAAAATATTCATACTCGTAGTTACAATAAGAATTAAATACAAACAATTTATATGTAATAAAGATAACTTTTTTATAATTTTTAACTTCTTAGTCGTAATTTATTTGCTACATATACGTATATTGCAGTATTTTTTTTTAAATAACGATAGTATACTTTTGTGAGTGTAATTCAAAATACTTTATTTTATATATGGCTTCTGTAATTACTATTGTTTTTAACCGACTTCAAAAAAAGGAGGAGCCTCTCAATTCAATACATGAAACTTTGTCTTTACATCAAATATGAAAACCGCTACTAACACAATTTTATTGTTATTAATCAAAACAGCAACGTTTTTTAACAACTTCAGTACTATAAATAGATTCAGAAACAGGATTTTACTCCAAAGCTGATATATTCTTAAAGCGATGCAGAAACAGACAGAACAATTTCTCTTCAGTCCGTGAAATTCTTTCCTCAACACGAGGCTAGCAGTAATGCCAAGAGGGAGATATATATATATATATATAAATTCCAAAACTGGTATATTCTTAAAGCGATAGCGAGGGAGAAATATTCAGCCTATATATATATATTTATATATATATACATAAGTTCCAAAACTAGTATATTCTTAAAGCGATAAAAATATTTAAAGACAATTTCTCTCCAGTGCGTGAAATTCTTTCCTCAACACGAGGCTAGCAGTAATGCCAAGAGGGAGAAATATTCCGTAAGATAAGCCTACAGTCTTGAATACGTACGCGCGCTAACTTAAGGGTTGCACCCATCGGCAGGATACGTTTATCGTTCCTCGTAAACCTGTAGGATAAGTCGCCTTACATGAGCTTGGAACGAGTTAAGACATAAAGCGGACATTAAGGAGAATCATAGTTCAAACTATTTACTATTCCGTTGGTCCTTATTGCTGTTTGTTTTAGGACTGTTTTCGTGTGTGAGTTGCATGAGTGCGGTAAGCACTATTCTCTCTAAGTTTGGCTGTGACATTATTATTTTAATTTGTCGAGTTACTCTGCGTACCACATGATTATTAGTGTTATTAATAGGTACAAATTTATTAAGTAAAATGAAATTTTATCTTATTTCAATTAAATTTGAATAATGGGTCAGAAATTCATAAAAATAATGAAATGAAGAAAAAATATGAACTCTGTAGCTAATTGTTAATCAATAGTTTAGAATATTGGATAGAAGCAGGCGTTACTTTGCGGAAGTTCATCATGATTATTTATTGATTTATTTATTTTGCTATCATGCAAAACTTTTCAATTGCACGTTGTAGAGTCAACATCTCCTGAGGATGCTCCGGTTTTGGGGTGAAACGTACGTAGATAGTATTTTGTCGGACCTGGGTGACGTTGTCGCATGGGTTCGTCGACTTTTCGTGGATGATAGCAAAATAAATAAATCAATATATAATAGTTTAGAACGTTGTCGCAGAAGTTTTCACCAAAGTTGACAATATACTCGTAACTTCCGATTTGCCAAATAACATAACTTATCACTTAGACACTAATAAATTAATCTAAAAGGCCCTACCGGTATGGTCACCCGCCGATAATTCAAGAGCTTGCTTGTCCTCCGTAGGGCCGATACGACCGTAATTTATTCCGTACAGCGCCAAATTAAATATAAAACATCGTCGTGGCGTATCAGTGTTAGTGACTGAGATAAATGAAGCCATTAGTAACGCGAGCTATACTTTTTTCGGTTCATCTGGCGGCGTCGACGGGGGTTACGGCGAGCTGGACCGAGACAGCGGTAGCCACACATACTTCATTTTAGGAAGGCTGAATAAGTATAGCTCCTGAAAAAACTTTGAGCTAAAATAGTTATCACATACATAAATGGCTTATTACTTATGAGCAGATTGCCATGTCGCAGAATACTCAAAAGAAAGAAAAAAAAGAAAATGTAAGGCTGAAAGTCTGTCAACCTTTGCTTCTACCATAGGTAATTACGGTAGCCAAATATGAAGTTCTGGCTTTGCTGTTGCTTGTAGTGACTGTGAACTGTGATCATCGAAGTATAAAACTTTTTTTTTATTATTTTATTCGGCATTATATGATCACCGGTTGCCAGTTGCCAGTTTATTAGCTTCGTAGCAACCCTTCCAAAAAACACCGTTAAAGCTTTTTCAAAGAGAACTTTGAAAATATCTAGCGAAGAATTTCCACAAAGTCTAGTGACTGGAGACATGATTTTTTATATTAATTAACCTGTAGAAAATTTCAAAAATGATATAATAACCATTTAAAAACGAAAAAATAAATCTACGGGCAGTATTTTATACTTGGACAATTAATGATCTGGCGTCTTGAAATCTGCTACCTTGCAAAGCCTCCACGTTTCAAACTCCACAATTGGCTACCAGTTACCTTTAGTCCTACTATACCTATACTACCATTCCCCTGCATGGACTGACATTTTAGCGCTTAGTAGGAGCATGGACTGACAATAGCCCTCCTTAGAAATATGTCTGGCCATCGCAAGCTCAGTCTAAGCGGGTTTGTGGACAATTTCATTAGAAAACGTTATATGTAAGTGGGCGTCGGGGTGACGTGGTTACGCGAACTACGACGACTGAATTACAAGCGACGTGATAAATTTTGCTGCCTCGCGACATTAGGCTCGCGGTGTAGGGCGGGGACGCGGTGCCGATGGAAAATGTTTTTCGTCCTTACGCGAAATTAAAACAAGGTGTGTCCTTGGTGTACTATAAAAACGTCCTATAAATAAAGGTGGTGAGTGCGAACGATGTGTGGATCGCACACTGCGTTAAATTGTACAGGTGCGCGGCGTTCGTGCTGATTGTTTGGGGACATTTTTTTATTCACTTAAATTTTGCTTGTAAATAAAATTGTAGTGCCTGTCTATGAGTACGAAATAACTATAATTATAAAACACATCTAAGCTTTTTTTTAAAATAAATAATAGACAACTTTTTATTTCGGTTTAAACCATAGAATTGAAAATTAATCTAGAAGAGTTAGTAAGATTAGTAACTATTTTTATCTTAAAAACTATGTTTGTATTGTTAGTGAATCTAAACGTATAGAGTTATATTATTGGGCAGCTCAGCCTCTCCTGTATTGACTCAAGGATGTCTAGAATATTAAAAACTGTCTGTCTAATTGTCCGGGCTGATCTATGGAACGGCTGAAATGTTTTAAGCGGGACTTTCACTGGTAGATTAGGTTATTGAGCAACATAAAGGCATATGCTCGTAGGTAACTGTAGGAATCTATTTATATTGAAGTAAAATTTTCCGCAACTATTTCATAAAATTTTAAATACGTCTGAAAAAATCTAATTTGAAAAAAAAAACATAGATTCGAAGATATTACGATTAGAATAGACCTAAAGAAATTGCCAAATACGAGATCTTAGCGCTTGGACTATAAATTCTTCCAAATTTATTTAGCGAGATTTTTAATATAATAATTGTAAGTATTCTCTGCATATTATATACACTCTTGTCTTTATTAGGAAATTAAATTTTGAATAAAACAAACGTAAAATAAATTAACCAATAACATTATTATTGCACTTAAAACTTTTCACTTAAAGTACCTACGAAGGGCCTTTGAGCTAGGTATTTATGAACTTTGAACTTCGTTATGTTGGAAGTCATATTTACCTTCAAATTTGTATCTACAAGAAAAATACATCTTTGTAATAAAATAACCAACCTAAAAGCTAAAAAGCCTTTCTGGCCTTATAGTAAAAATTTTGCTTATTTTGTGGCTTCACGGCGCACGTTTCTGGCCTCGATTTTTGCCACACTCACTCACGTGACGAATACTCACTCACTCACGTGACGAATACTGTTTTATGAGTGAAATGGTGACTTGACTTCTACTAGATTATTATATACTTTACATAGCTGACTGTACTTTAGTAATACATTTACTGCTACTATCTATCTATATCTATAATCTAGTAAAAAACAACGTCATAAGAATTAAATAAATAAAATACTGTTCGTTTTTCTAAAATATCGTTTAATAATCTTCATAGACCAGAATATACTATAAATATATTTCTTGTAAAGTGGGCAACCCATGAGGGAACGACGCATGACGTCATCTTTTTTAAATTTTCCATCCATCCATCCGTCCATCCAAATATAAGACGTTTTCCATCGAATTATAAGACGTTGTCTTGTCACGTCGAAAATTCATCAAATACAACCAAATACAATTTAGTTAGTATACTTTCATAATGTATAAAAAGCCAACTTTTTGAATAATATTTTTTCCTAAACCAAAGGATCAAGAGTATTCTGACATCACTAACATGATCTATACTTACAAGAAGTAAAGTGATCTACTAAACCGATTTTGAAAACTCTTTCACTTATAGAAAATCACATTATTTGTGAGTGTCATAGGCCTATTTATCCCTGTATTCCTAGTTATACTTTCAAAATGTAAAAAAATGCCAGAGAATTTTTTTGAATAATGATTTTTCCTAAATCAGATTGAAAAGGATCAAGAATCTTCTCACACCATGTTAGCCGATAAATAAGATTTAGCTGTTATGTTCCAAATAACATTGAGCAATATTTTATTGTTAATTCAAGTAAGTTGTATTTTATTATGGCTTAATAAATTTGCTAGGCAGCTTGGGATAGGTAACTGATGATTTACCGTTTTGTTTTACCGAAACGGAGATTTACGCGTTATCAACAGCTGCCTGAGATTTACTTAACGTCTTTGTAAACACGACAGCGTTATCTCGTGCCTATAAGCGACAGTATTCTGTGGAATGAGCCTGCGGTAGTCAGATATACCTAATTTTATGAAAGATGAATCTTGTCAGCCCTCTTGCTCCTAACTTAGGTAAGTAACGTAGCTCGGTCTGGACCGTGGTGGCTTTAAAGGTAGCAAATTTCAAGGAAACGATAAGGATAGAAGGATAGTAGCACTATTCGGTAACTATGTTTTTATAACTTGACCGTGTGAATCTAGACTATATGTCTTTGTCTAACACCGTATTATAGACAAAGATAAATAGTGAATTCGAAACTCACTCTTCCGAATAAAAACAACGTTATCCTCAATTGTCTGAGTATAAAACGTAACTATTGCTATTTTCTTTACAAGACCCTTAGCTTCGTGGCAACTCGTTGCTAGAGACCCTTCAAGTTTTCATAAAAAAATCTGTTTTTTTAATATTTGCCGCATGCTATCGCCTTACATAATTTCTCGTACAAGGCCGTGGAAAATTATAAAATGAAATTTTTTATTCTTGAACGGTTGAAGATCTGGACCCTTGTACCCTGGTGAATTGCGAAACTACCACAGTCCAAACTCCATAATTGACTACTATTCTTACTATAGTGGAAGCATTAGTCAATAAAATGTCAGTATACATAGAACGAGGAGACGTGATAGCCCAGTGGATATGACCTCTGTCCTTTAGTATTCGAACCTACGCCCTCCGAATCGAAATCTGGAGGGCAAAGTCCTCCAACTTTTCAGAGCTATGTGCATTTTACGAAATTAAATGTCACGTGTCTCAAATGGTGAAGGAAACCTGCATACCTAAGAAATTTCTTAGTTTTTGACATGTGTGAAGTCTGCCAATCCGCCCAATGCCAGCACGGAGGACTAAAGCCTAACCCCTCGCATTTTGAGAAGAGACTCGTGTTCAACACTGAGCCGAATATGGGTTGTAAATGATGATGAGAACGAGGTGTGTCAAGCTATCGCAACCTCTCAGTACAATGTGTTTACATCTTATTTTTTACTAGCTAACGCCGCGCGGTTTCACCCGCGTGGTTCCCGTTTCCGTAGGAATACGGTGATAAAATATAGCCTATAGCCTTCCTCATTATATGGGCAGAAAGAAAGATTTCTAACACTGAAATAATTTTTCAAATCGGACCAGTAGTTCCTGAGATTAGCGCGTTTAATCAAACAAACAAACAAACTTTTCAGCTTTATAACATTAGTATAGATTAATATTTCTAACGCGCCATCTTGAGACTTACCTCTTAGGGGAGAATGTGTAAAGAAGTACACATTTTTTAAACCAAAGCAAAGTCTTTACTGTTATTCTATTCTTTGCGTAGTGTGCGTTTAAGGTTGAAAAATAATAAAGGAAATAGAGAAAACAAAGAGCTGATTGTTGTTAATAATTCTGCTTTACTTGGTTGGTTGATGGTGTAGAAAATTATTCTGTTTCTTGTAGAAAAAATACATTTTAACGACGAACTAAATAATATATTAATATTTCAGTTTCAGTTTTAATACCTCATCACTGCTTTCTTTCAGGCAATGTTGTGGTCAAGCGTAAACCTATCAATTGAAAATTTCAATTAGGTACCGTAAATGGACTTACAAACAAATTGTGTTGTGTTTTTTTTTTAATTATTTATCATGATATGTTCTCGTGAAGACCAACAAGCAAGTATCGTCTAATGTAGAAATAATATACTCTTAGTATAATCTACCTTATTCTGTTGTTTATTTTGGCAAGGAATTAAATTTTAAGAATCTATAGCGACTAGAAATAGTGTGTGTACATTATTTAAACAACTAGCAAACGTCCCGCGCTTTTACCCTCATTCTCGTAATTACAGTGATACGATACAGCCTTTAACACTCACAAATAACGTAGTTTTCTTTTGGTAAAAGAATTTTCAAAATCGGTTTAGTAGATCCAGATATGACCTCGCACTTGACGGCCTCCGTGGCGCAGTGGTATGCGCGGTGGATTTACAAAACGGAGGTCCTGGGTTCGATCCCCGGCTGGGCAGATTGAGATTTTCTTAATTTGTCCAGGTCTGGCTGGTGGGAGGCTTGGGCCGTGGCTAGTTACCACCCTACCGGCAAAGACGTACCGCCAAGCGATTTAGCGTTCCGGTACGATGCCATGTATAAACCGAAAGGGGTGTGGATTTTCATCCTCCTCCTAACAAGTTAGCCCGCTTCCATCTTAGACTGCATCATCACTTACCATCAGGTGAGATTGTAGTCAAGGGCTAACTTGTAAAGAATAATAAAAAAAAAAAAAACAACCTGACAAACTCACAAATATTACCTCTATACTCGTACTATTATAATTATAGATCTAATTTACTTTAAGAAGTCGCTAATAATGTCGGGACTGAATGAACTTAACCAAAGATAGCACAGCTCGAAATTAAACTTCAGCTTATATTACTAGAAGGTTGTTATGAGCAGGAGTCATGAGGAAACGTCTTACAACGAAATGGAAGTAAATAAACGTTAAACACGACCACTTGAGAGTGTTTTCATTAAGAGCATTGCATGTTTGTACCGACAGCGATTACTCCGGGGGAAAAACCTAATTATGGTTGACACAGGGCGGGAGTAAAAAGCAGAGGTCTGGCGAGTATTTAGAGATTTGAGCAATTAACGTTGCGTCGCTCTACTAAGTCTTTCAGTTACATCTATTGAATCGTCTACGTGTTTTTAATACATGGCCTCTAATATAATACGAGTAACTAACAGGTTGTGTTTTTATATAAAAAAATACTATGCTTCTGTATAACTTTTAGTTTGGAAATAAATCTCTGAAAGATAAAACTGGCTGATTTTTGTTAACAAAATAATAAAATTAATAACATTGTCTGAAAAAAACTTTATAAATATTGATGATAAAATAAAACATCAGCGAATAACGCTTATCGAAAAAATAATGAAACATATTTGCATATGAGAGGTAAATTAAAAGAGGAAGAGAAAGTCATCAATGAAAACAACGCTGCATACAAAGTTACGCCCTGTACGGTGGGCGACGCAATACTTTTGTAATTTTACCGGACTATCGTCTTTCTGGTGATACATATAAGGGTTACAATCGTATGTACTAAAGTACTGTACTGTTGTATTCCGCTTTGTTACTCCGCTTTTATTAGAGCGCCTTTGATAGCTTCAGTGTCGTAGTTTTATGACAACACAGTCGGGGGAGGTAAGGATAACTAATTTTTTACGTCTATTAAATCCTTCCCATAACTCTTGGAACAATAAAGAGTAATACAAATTGGTATAATTACCCGCAATTCCGTCGGCGAGAGTTAAACCGGCAAATATTAATTTAATTCAATTATAAATTTGCATTTACATGCCGGTAATTTTTGCATGAAAGGAATAATTTCACGCGAATACCTTTATGTGTAGAGCGAACGAGCAAACGACGTTTTAACTTTTGTTAATTTTGAGAAACTTTGTGATTTTTACGAATTTCAACATTTCAACATATATTAGTTTTGGTCTACTTTTAGCTTGCGGTATTTTCACTAACCTTAGTAGTTTTAACAATTAATTTTACTGTTCTCGCGCGAAGTAGATAATAACAATCTCACTGGTTGAGATATTGGAACAGAACTCCCAAATATGTCTAATAATACGCTGTATATAATGCTCAAAAATATGGTGGTGGTATTTTATAATATGTTATCATGCTATGCCAACCAGCCTGCCTTTGCTGGACTTACTGAAAACTGTATGAGAACTTACACCTAACACTTTTAACCTGTGGAGACTGTTCTACAATATCTGCTCTATATCTTTATTATACTACTCTTGTATAACCTCCGCTCTCATATTGTTAATGATATTCAACTTACAAACAGATAGAGATTACATTTTTTTTACAAGACGGTAACTATATTTCTAAGACAATCTCCTCCTATAAAAATAATTATTTTCATAATATTTCAAGTCAATAAAACTCACTGTATATTGTACAAGAAAAAACATCGGTATGTTTTATTATGTAGACTCTGTTTTCTTTAAAAACATTTTGACGAAGTTTGGACAAAACAGATTATTCTATTTGATGGCTTCGGATAACTATAAACCAGTTTTATTGCTTGAAGGCTAATGAAAGTAGACCTTTTATTGATTTTAAAGAAGGAATTTAAAAGCATTTAAAGCCTTAAAGGCCATAAAGAAAGTTTAATGTTAGGCAGTTAATTGACGAAATCTAAAACACACAAAATGTCAAAATGTAGATTGTTTGACATGTATCTTTTGTAATTTAAAATTAAACAACTGAAAATAATTTACAAAATGATTGCTTTTTGTAGCACCTACAAATTAAACATAACAATGTATAGTGAAATACGACTGCACCGGTTTTTAACAGTTATATGTGAATGTAACAGGGATTTACAGCGCAGAATGAATAGTTACCAAAATAAATTGGAGTATTAATAAGTTTAGTCCAGAACAACGCAACTATTTCATTAGGTAACAATGGAATAAATGATCAGTTAGCTCAATACGTAGCAGCTAAAAATATGACTATCGTTTTTACAAGTTACAAATCCCAGAGCACACAAAAATATAATAAAAAATGCAAACGATTGGAATTGGATTCGAAATCCTATTACGACTTTTTAACACTTGTATGAATACGATTGCACCTTTCTATTTCGTACATTTCGTTATATTAAAATCCCCGCAGCATTCCGTATTCAATCTGCTATGTACATAACTTGATATTGCGATGTACGGGAGATGATATAAAACACATGTTGCACTATGAGATCTCCAACATCCAATAATTCAAAAATGAGCCCAGCTTGATAGCATGGTTTATTGCAGCTTATTTATCGGCACTTTTGATTTACGATCTTGTTTAATAACCGGTTTTTTCGTATGATGAATCCTTTTTTAATGTCACGGATATGTTTTTATCGTTGACTAGCGCCTTTATCGCGGTAGTAGTACATCTGATAAAAGTATTCTCTGTACCATGAAAAGTTATACGTTTTTGTCAATAAATATTATGTGTCTGTAGATACGTTGTTTATATAAAATCTAATTTAGAAGATTCTACACCAAAAAGAACAAAAATTTATATTTTTTACTTAACTTATTGTTTACTAAGGCATCAGGCGAAGACCATATAACGTAATTTATTGTTAAGTTGCATTATTTTGTAGCTTCAGGTTTGACTTGCCAAGTTAGCCATTTTTTATTTTAACCTATAGTTATTTTTTTTAAGTTATTTTTTTTTTAAATTTATAATATGATTATAGTCCTCGATCCAAAATGTCCATAATCCTATCCGTTAAATTTTAACGGCGTTTATTGCTTTGCGATAGCATTATTTTATTTGAAAATTCGCCCTCGTTATTACAACGAATCGCTTGTTTTCGCCTGCATAATTTGCTCCAATAGAGTTATATCTTTGGCCGAATCGCGGTACAGTGTAATAATCAGGACCATAATCATAAATATTGCGCTCGGGGAAAGAAAATAAAGCTTAAATAGAAATTAATTCGCTCAATCTCTCTTGTGTATGAATTGGCTTACTTTTAGTTAATAGGAAACCTTTCTACAGTCACGACACCTCCATTTATACCCAAATTTACCCGGGTCCACCCGAACACCCGAATAATCCACTGAGGGCCGTTCTACGCTCTCGTTTGTTGAAACGCGGAATCGCAGAACATTATTCTAATTTGCTTTCACGATAGCTTTCGAAGAAGCTATTTATTTGCGCCTTAAGCCAATCCGCGGTGTCGGCCTCTTCTACGCAACTTAAATTATGGAAAGAGTGTCTGAAATAATATGACCGAGGCACTTTTTTGTTCACAAATATGTATATTTTTCAATTGAAATGATTGTTATGCAATTATTTCATTTTAATTGAAATACGAGGAGCTTGTTATGCTTGGAGTTTCTCCGCGTGATCGAATCAGGAATGAGAAGATCCGCAGACGAACCAAAGTCACTGACATAGCTCAGCGAGTCGCGAAGCTGAAATGGCAATGGGTAGGTCACATAATTTGAAGAGCCGATGGACGTTGGGGTCCCAAGGTGCTGGAATGGCAACCCCACACCGGAAAGCGTAATGTTGGCTGACCCCCCACTAGGTGGACCGAGGATATCAAGCGGGTTGCAGGGAGCCGCTGGATGCTGGCGGCTCGAGATCGTTGTGCTTGGAGCTCCATGCGAGAGGCCTATGCCCAGCAGTGGACGTCTATCGGCTGATAAGGTAATTAAAATGCAATTATTATGTTCATCAAGTGTGTTATTGTTGTGTATTTTTGTACATGTTTCACTCATCGGTAATGACCTAAGACAATATTTTCGTTTATTAATCCTAAGCTTAATATTCTAAATTAGTTAAGAATGTATCAAATATCCCAACAAATATAGTTATGGTAACGAAAGTACATAAGTTTTACCATAAATTACGTTCTAATGTCAGAACACATGTGGCAATCTTAATTTAGAGGAATTGCCGGCGAAGTGAAAAATATTTTTGATATAAAATACGTACCCGATGCTAATAAAGTCGGGGTAATATCGAAAAGGTATTTTGTATGAATGGTTTTTCAGGGAGCCAAGAAAAAAGGGGACATAAAACTGAAAGAAACGAAAGTGGAAATACGACGAAGCCATATTTTATTTACTGCATACAATCGAACTTTTATCACGGTTTGTATCGTGTTAGTATTAGTTAGTATGTTGCCGCGTTTAGAGTATGGTTGTTACCGACCCCCGTTTACTCTCTGTATGTTTACGTATTACAGCAATAAAAAGTACCATGTTATGTTTCATTTTGAAAATTTGAGAGAGTTTTATAATATTAACATAATAACATAATATGTTATAATCGAAATTAAAATAATTAGTTGTAACTTACGGTTTTCAGTTTTTCATATAAGGACGATTTAACTAAATAGTTCTGGTCTGTAGCCCGCAATACATTCTTTTTGGTGTGATTTAAACTACCTCCTACCCTACCCCTACCCTGCCTCTACGCTACCCTACCCTACCCTACTCTACCCTACACTAACCCTGCCGCTACCCTACCCCTACCCTACCCTACCCCTACCCTACCCTACCTCTACCCTTTTTTAAATTTTTTCTGCCGTAAGAACCTTCTCCTGACAATAACAAACACATAAAAAAAAATGTGAAATTGGTCTAGCCGTTCACGCGTGTTGGCGTGACCAAGGGATATATGGATTCATTTATATATAGATAAAGGACAATGTCAACATAAAAATGGTACAGGCAACTTATATAAAGCGCAAATCATTTTCATATAATATAATATGTGAACAATTTACATAAACTGTGTGAACTGTAAGGAAATGTCGCGCAAAACGTAGGTAACACAAGACGGTGAAGGCTTCTATCAATGTAATAATTGGATTCTCGGGAAAACATTTTTTTAGGGGAAAAATGTTCGACAATTTATCAGTCAGCATAGTTTTCGACGTGATCGTGTTTCATCATCGTTTTTACGTCAAAGTAGCTCTGCTTCAGGCAGCCACGCTACGGAATTCTTATTACCCGTTCACTTTGGATACATTTTGTTTATATTGTAGTGAACTTCCTTCAAAAGGAACTTTAATTCTCCTCGCCACTCTAAATAGCGGAAATCGAGCTGCTTTATTACTTCGGGCGCGCTTTCTTTTGTTTTCTTTTGCGGTATTAAACAGCACGATGCGACATTTTGTCGTGAAAAAGATTGCGGTTGACTCGTTAAATAGACGGCGCTGCAAAAAAGAAAGTTTAGGTATCGTTAAACATGCGGTTATTTATATTTATGGTAAGTATATATAGAACTTACTTTACTGAATAAAAATAAAATTTATACTAATATTATAAAGCTGAAGAGTTTATTTGTTTGATTGAACGCGCTAATCTCAGGAACTACTGGTCCAATTTAAAAAAAAATTTCAGTGTTAGATAGCCACTATACACAATACACTACACGATATATTATCCACGTATTCCTACGGGAACGGGAACCACGCGGGTAAAACAACGCGGCGTCGTCTAGTGTGCTGTAATTTTTCGATTCGAATCAAGCAAGTGTCTGTTATAGAACTTTAAAGAGTGGTTGTTTGTCAACCCATGTTCTTACCATAGATCAATACACTACCTACTATCGTTTTACTATGTGTTTGGATCAAAGCCTCCTAAAACCATCATGATCCATGGTACGTTATGACAATCACAGGTTTTGAGATCTTTTGGAATGTTAAATGTTAATGAATATTTAATTTCAAAAAAAAAATTTGAAATTAAATATTCTCGAAAAAGCTCAATCACCTTAAATTTTAGAAATTATTAAACTTTTAAGAACAAATTTTGATCCAACGCTCACAACAGTTAAAGTCTACGGCTGAAAAGCTATACACTAGAAGTAGAGCATTTTAGTATTTTCCTTAAGAAACTGGTGAGAAAAGTAAACAGAACAGCCTACATTCAGTAAAATAAATATGTTGTGATAAGTCATGCATCGATATAAGCTGCGCAGAGATACAGTTTAGCCCCGATGCGGTGGGCTCACTCGATTCCACGTGTGAAAAATACCTATTCATCTTGGGAATACGTGTGCCGAACTCTTGTATTTATAAGGCGATACGGAGAATAAAACCGAAGGGAAAAAACGTATACTCCCGGTTCTGAGGCTGTACGTCTTACTGATTGTGAGATACGTCCCGCCGCGGCTTGAATTATTTGACAGTTAGAATTGACATTGTAGCTAGGCTTTGTTTGTTTTTTTTTGGTTAAAAGAATCTCTTTTTACCTGTATGTACCTACTTTGTACAATTTCAATTGATTTGTAAAAAGAAAACTTACACGACTAATAGTTTTAATTAAAAATTGTGTTGTGTTGTGCGATAGTAAAAGTAAAAGTAGTAAGATTATTTACGATTTATATGAATCTTTTCTTATTTGAATCAAACGTTTTTCAAAAGCATGTTTGTTAGACATTATTAAGAAAAGTTGGTACGGTAGCCAAGAGTCTGGACCGAGGTAGCTGCGAAGGTAGGTTTCAAAGTCCAAATCCAATATTTGGTAGGAGTACAGGCTGACGATCCTTTAGCCTTCATAAAATGAAGTATCTCTGGCTATCATAGAGAAAGTAGAGACCATTTTAGTTATGGTGATGTGATCACCCGCACTGGAACGCGCAGAGGACATTAATCGGATTGCATGAAGCCGCTGGATGCTGGCAGTTTGATACCGTTGGAATTCCATACATGAGGAATATATCTATCAGTGGACTGTTCATGATGATGATGATGATGATGATGATGATGATGATGGATGTGATTCACCAAGAATGACTAATATCAACAACCCCTTCCAACTCTAATTGCAGAAATGCAATTTATAACATCAAGTACACAATTTGTTGGGAGCAAAATATTTTCACTTATAGGACGCACGACAATGTCCGACATTTTGACGTGCATTCCTTACAAATTGTTTTTGTCTTCGGGAAACGTCAGCGTCCCATTTAATCAAGGTGGCCGCTAGCCCGAACACCTAATTATGTTTACTGTGTCCCTTCACTCCCCTTTTTTCCTTTTCTTCATTCCAGTAAAGTAGAGATTCATTTTGAACGCAATAAACTCGAGGAATCTGTAAATCTTCCTCTTACATTTTTACTCCGGTACAGTCTATTATTTTAACAAATATAAGATGTTGGTTTAACTTTTATTTAAGAGCTTTACTATAATATGAAAGTTAAGATATTTCTTATAAATATTTTTAGCGTTTTATTTAAAAATCATTTTCATATTGCCTTAAATACCATGCTTTCCTGTTTTTAGGTACTCTGAATTTGTAAATAAATCACTTAGGACTCTTTTAAAACAACTCCTATGGAAAGTTTTGGTCCTGTCAAAAAGTCTACAAAATATTTCCACATTTATTTATCCCAGCTTACTATATTACAGTTTTTTTATGATAAAGATATCTGGAGGATTTTTTTGTAAAGACGAAGACAACAATTGCCGGCAACTGCTCGACCAGTACTGCAAGTTCGATTTATCTCGTAGAAGGTTGTCAAAATAATGCTCAAATTTCCAAGCATGTTTGAGAAAAATGAATTTAACTTGATTTTGAATTCAAATTATCAACGTAACAGCCTCATAGTCTCATTACAGTCGGGCTCACAAAATCTATAGGTAGTGAACTTGTCCTTACCGGAGCCACGCACGATCCATTAATTACTACCGCAGCGTCGTAAGAGACGTCGGCCGTATCCCCTTTAACCACCCCCTAACCCCCTTACCCACTTCACTTCCATCAATATCCGAACACTGATCTTTTCTCAGCAATTTTCCATAAAGCCGTCATAGACTAAATTAATTAGCATACCTAATTGTCTTTTGAAATGAGAACAAAAATCGAGGGTCTCTCAACGCGAAATTCTGCGAGGCAATCAAAATCGGGGAATATTTTAACAATTTCACAATCACATGCAAAGTCGTGTTTTTTAAACTGGAAAAGTTAACGCCGAAATAAAAGTTACGCAAGATGAAGTACGGGAAGATTTAAATATTTTAATTAAAGCGAGAAGATAAGAATTATACGAAAGAAAATAATTAGCCAGCTTTTTGTGTGTCAGTTGCCTTAGGTTGGGCATTCACACATGCGTGAAACGAGCCCTATTCGATCTGGAAGGGGCTTTGAATACGACGGGTTTGTGTAGTAAGTCTATTTAAATGTCTACGTCGATTTTCGCATTCAAAGCCAATCGTGCAAACTCTAAATTGAAAAAATATAATGTACGTACGATCTTACTCTAACAAATTGTATACTGTAAACTAATTTTTATTCACAACTAAAATGAAAAAAGTTAACAGTAAAGTCCTCCCGATATTTCGGTTATGGTGGCAAATCTCATCTTGTGGCTAGCCAGAAGGATAATCTATGATAATTATGACCATGATAACCAAGATACGCAGTATATCATAATCCGATGTGACATCATCCAGAGAGAGATCAGGCGCAAGACTCTCTTCCTGTCATTATCTCGTCTTGACAAGGCTGTTTTAGAGATTTTTCATTTATGAAAACCCGTTTTTTATGTAGGCCTATGAAAAAGAAAAGCCGTAGACCAAATTGAAGACCTGATAACCGAATCAGTTAACCACGGAACCAATCGGTAGTCAACAATAGTTCAAATAATACTGACACCAGCACGTTTCAAAATTGTTTTAAAAATTAATGTTAGAAACTTACCGTGTACGTATTTTTAATAGTACCTTGATAAGCATTACCTATATTAAAATCATTGTAAATGAACAGCTATTGCGATAAAGATAAAATACAATTTGCTCCTGTTTTAAATGATCGGCTTATATCGTCTCATCGAGTCCATTGTAACAGGATTAAATACTTGGAGAGGATGTGTGTTTATAGAATATCAATCGACTTTATTTTATTGGAAATTTAAAAAGGATTTTTCAGAGGAACGTATAAAAAAACATCACATTTTATTTGCTAACACGATTGAAACTGGAGATAACTTCATACTTTATTCATAAGTTTAAAAGTTTTCGTACATTTTAAGTTAATAAGTTTTATCCGAGTGTAGTCAGTAATGGAGTACTTGATAAATATTATGTCATCTTAGTAAATAGAAACTCTTCAATAAAATTTGGAGATACATTAAATTAAATAGATGAAGTTTTGGCTGGTTTTAGTGTTGAACGTGTGTTTCTATGAAGTCACACGATACATCGTCATAAGAAGGCTCAGGAGTGACACAGCGGGAGATGGAACGAGCTATATTAGGAGTATCTCTGCGTGATCGAATCAGAAATGAGGAGGTCCACAAAGAACAAAAGTCACCGACATAGCTTATCGAGTTGCGAAGCTTAAGTAGCAATGGGCGGAACACATAGTTCTAAGAACCGATAGACGTTGGGGTCCCAAAGTGTTGGAATGGCAACCCCGCACTAGTAAGCGCAGTGTTGGTCGACCCCCACATCAGATAGACTGACGACATCAAGCGAGTCGCAGGGATTCTCTGTATGCAGGTGACTCAGTATCGTGATGTTTGGAAGCCCCTACAAAAGGCCTATGTCCTGCATTGGACGTCCAACACCCCATCGCAGCAATTCGCTTCTCTCTCTCTTCCGTCCTCACCGATATCATTTCACCGACACAAACCGGGTTTATACATCGACTGTAAGATCAGATTATGTTTGACTGAAGAGACAAAATCGATTGAAGATTGTAACGATTTATCTGTTATTTGGTATTGAGAGAGGTTATACCCTAAATTAAGACGTAGGTTGCTATTGCAAAAATCCATGGCTCTAGAAACTTCACGCATAAGGCCATCGTTGTACCAAACACATAAGTTACTAAGTATCATCGGTCTAAATAGTGATAACATGGCATGACCAATTGACCAATTGTTGATATGAGAGGTTTTCTACACTTTTATTAAATTTTTTATACTTTTATTACTTTTTCTTATTGAAGTGTAATACGCAACGAGTCGTAGCCTCAGGCGTCAACAATTACGAGTACAAAACTAGACGGGTAATACAAATCTCTCGCCCGGGGGTACGTTTATCCGAAGCGCCCCCGCACTATCTGGGAAACTATTACATCATTGCTTCAACGGTCTCGTCATTTCAATTTATTGAAAAATAAACTCTATGTTTATAGCAATAAAGAAAAACAATATTCTTAAGAATATACTGGATATGATTCAATTTAATACAATGTCGCTTCGTTATTTTTAGAGTTACGCTGCATAAAACTGGCGCATGTCGAGCCATGCATGCAAGGATTTGTAGTTCCCCTGGGTTATGAAAAGTTATCATTGTTTTATATTACCAGCTAAGTTCGCCTTGTTAACAATATTTTTAAAATAAAGCTTTAACTAAATCAACCCAATGATAATAATGTAGGTTAAGTAAAACTGAATTAATCTAAGCTCAATATATTTATATGTAGTTTCTATGACCACCATCGCTCGTCATAAAACAACTATATCTAGCTCACTAGGACCCCAGTGAATGGATGAATGGGAGCTATTCACGAAAAAGCATACACATCATAACAGTTGGAAAAACGGGCCACTCAGGTAACTGAAGAAAGAAAAATCTACGTCACAAGGGAAATTAAAAAAAAATACTATCTATTTTACTGCCGCCACGTGTACAGATTTTTTTACGATAACATTTGTACGATCTAAATTAAAATCAATTGTTTTTTATATTTCAAATGAATTCTATCGTAATGTTTTTAGTACAAAACTTCTGTATACGATTCTGTTTCACACTTTCTCTCTTTTACGATACCTTATTATTGTACACATTTAATATATATAAAAAAATGAGATAAATAATATAATAAATGTTTTTATTCGAGAAGTAGGTACGACTACAGTATCACGATAAAGCCGTTAACTTTAATTATGTTTCAACGAAATCATTTTCTACGAAGAAATTTTCTTTTAACGGGTGGATACTTAAAAGGTTCTTTAAAATAAAATGTACAGAGATTTCTACAAATGAAATGTATAAAGCTGTGCTCCTTGAGAGGCACTTGTGTGGTCCTGTAAAATGCTTCGAGAGCGTAATTAGTTCGCCATTAGCATAATATATTGGCACTTCAATGCTCGTACCATTGGAGCATTGGAGCAAACAAAAAATTTAACTCTTAATTCAGAAAATACGGGTACGTAATTTTATTATAAACTTGCAATTTCAGTTTCAAACGCTCAAAGTGCATTTAACTCCTACTGTGTATTTGAGATTGTTATTAGCAGTGAACGTGATCAAATTACGATTTCCGACGTTTTAACGAAAGCTTTAATAATGTGATTACATTTTAGATTACGAAAGCTGCGTAATATTCTCCTTCTCAGCCCAAATAAATATTTCAATGCGGTCCTAACAGTTCGCAGTCGAAAATAGACACGAAAACGTACTACAAAATGCAGCAAAAACTACGAACCGCAACCAAATGTCGTTGGTGGCCGGCGCTTTAGGAACCTTCGATCAACCGTCAGCGTATAACCAAATTAGAGCAATTTAAGTCAGGAAATTGGAAACGCTATCGGACGCTCGATGCGCCGTGCAACGGGAACGCCACTGTACTGGCATTTCAGACATCCACCGTTTCGGCAACCCTGGCTAATGTCGGAACAATGCACGAATCTGGACAGACAGATCCGAGCGGCCCCGAAGATAAACGACAATCGTGGATCGTTGTAACAACTGATTGATATACGGCCTCCGATGATATCATACCTATAGGGTAGTTAAACCGAATTCCGGACCCGCCTCAGTTACAGTTGGAGTGCTGCTGACAGTAAGCGATGTTTAGTTGCGGATTTAACGCACAAGAGTCGTTTTGCTACTATCTGAGGTCACTAAAACATGTTGCATTAATTAGTTTGTTATCGATCATAACAATTCAGACTAAATACGCTCTGAAAAAACGATATACGGCGCCTATGAAATAAAACGTATACTTTACGCAGTAATGTTTTAATATTTCAAGCTGATGCCATCTTGCAGATATGGTTACACTGATATCGATATCGGAAACAGTTTCAGTTATATTAAGTAATCCGAATATTGTATATTATACGCTCTAGAGAATTAATTATGCAAATGCGAGCAAAGCCTATTTCGAGAAGCCATTCTCAGGCAATTGCAATATTCAATATTGCAGCATTTGCAGCCAACGGACGTCGATACCCGATTCAAAGTAAACAGCAAATATTAGATGATAACAAGTAGTCGTGCAAGTTGCAGAAGGCTGGTGCACACGTCTTGGCTGGTAGTTATAGCCGGAAGTAGCAGCGGTCAGAGTTTTGGTTGGCTCGACGGCTAAAACAATAGCGAATCAAGCATGCAACGGAACTTTCTCAAAGACACCCTCTTGTGCGTGTGGCGCTAAGAGAAAGCCCGCTCGCTAACTTTATATTGGTTACGAAACTTTATCGTTAGCCGGGAACATTCATCCAGTATAAGCATCACACAGCGAGAGTATTAAATTGTTAATAAACAATTTCTTCCATGTAACGCGTTACAATGTGTCTCAGTGAAATATTATTTTCATCGTCAAAGACAGCTTGTCAAAATTGCGGCATACAACTTTATTAATGTATTTTTGTTCGGCTTCTAAATCTAAAAATAATATCCAAGGAGAAGAATCTCAGTAGAAATTCTCGTAAATAAAATTGTCCGCTTAACATTAAATAAAAGATCGGTTTAGCGAGGCAGATAGACAGATAAAAGCGGCATACATTTTCATGAGAGAACGGAAAAAATATAATATAAGCAAACCGCGACGAAATTGAGGGCCCAGTACATGTTCTGACAACGGAAGCAAACTTTTAGCGGAGACGATTCGTAACCGTAAGGTCATAAAAGATCATGGATCGAATAAAATGATACTTTCTCACCGCGTGTTGGAATACAATTTGGAAAACAGCAAGACCCTAATCGGTGTAGGCTTCGGAGATTACACCCTTCGTTCAGCTAATTAATTTTTAAGTCGGAATCTCGATGCTGGCACCCAACATTCGACTTTCAAGTGAATTTGACTACGATTTACATATTAATATTTTGTTCGGCGTCATCTTCTACGCAGTGCTTAAACTCGCTTTCAAATTGTGTTTTCTATTAAAACGGAGTGTAAATTTTGAATCTATTATCTCATCCGTTTTTAATTATACTGCGTAGAATTGAATAAAAACTGTATTAACTTTATTATACGAAGAGTTAAATTAATTGCCTGTACGCATCTATCCTAAACGTCCGCTTATACAAAATTATCGCGCTGGCTTATTCACTGGCAACAAGTTAAATAGAACAGATAAAAGTGCTTTAAACATGCTAACTATCACTCATTAAATGCACTCTACGTTATGATAGCACTTTAAAGCGCTAATAGGACAAATTCTGTAGAAGAATGCTTCAGAGAACTGCTAGATTAGTTCATGCAACAGGGAGTATGGTGTCGTAACGAACAAAATTTGCGGCGACCGTTCAGGCTATAAATCCGGCGTTTCCTAAATCCTTGAAAGGGCACCGTTGAGCAGCTTTCATCAGAAAATTCTCCATTATCTGAAGGAAATCGTTACCGGGGTTAAACCTCGCCCACCCTTCGGCCCCGACCGGTCGGGCTTTCATTTACGACGGCGTTGCGTGCACGCGTCCCCGCGGCCTTTGCTTCAGGTGGGCGTAGTCATTGTGTTCAGTATTTAAGTGGCTCATTTGATATTCCGAGACAGTTTGCATTCGGAGAGCTCGCACGTAGGGAGAGCCGGGCCGGTATCGAGACATCGGAGTCACGCATGTGTGCGTGCGCTATCGGTGCCGGTCCGTGTGCCTGCACGGCGCGCGCCGCTCTCCGTGGATATGAGCGCACGTGACGTCACCTCATGAGCACGGTACATCCCCGTATACGATACCGCGAGTGCCACGCACACGGACGCACCGTGGATTATACCGAGTTTGCGCAATGTTTATCCACAAATACACTAATGAAGGTACCTACAAAAGCGACTAGATTGTTAATTAAACTTGCTCAAAATGTGACACCCTTACGAAATGATGTCGACTCGAGAGCACAGTGCACGGCTTGAATGTTATTGAATTAATTTGTACTCAGAATTCTCGGTGTACGCTCTAAGTAGATTCAATAATGGCTTTCATTTATTTATCTTAGTTGGGAATACACTTTAGGCTTTTATGTGATGTTACGCGCTTTGATTATCCTATTAACTGAACCAACTCACTATCTTATGGCAATTAAGTTTAGAGATTAACTTGGTTTATAACAGCTTGTTGTTGGTAAAAGGTAATGTGAATTTCTAAATCTAATTACTGTATTACTGAAGTGGATGGATTCACAGGAACTACTGAGCAGTGGTTCCCTGAAGGATACTATTCCGTTTAGTTTACGTTTAGAATTTTTATATCACGAACACGGAATCTAAATGATTAATTTTACAACAAAGATTTTGGAACATACGTTGATTAGGAATCTTTGGGTTCTAAACTGGTGGAGGAGTAGTCATTTGGTCGTTGATAGTATGACAGGCGTTTAGACATAGTGATATGTCTTATATAACCAGGTTGGTACTGAGAGAATCAATGAACTACGGCTGTCTTAGTCCCTAATGGGCATACCCCTATGCCGATGTTAATGCAAGGTAATGTTAATAAAAGTTATAATGTTTTATTTAATATTTTATATAAATAACATTATGTACTGTATATCGATAAATGCTTTGAACGAAGAATTAAATCGACAAATCAAGTAAGCTATCTAATCTATCGGAAGAACTTACTATGACCATAATATAAATTGGCCGTATATATGATAATACGCATGATAATAACAAAAATTAATACTTAAAAAGTAATCTTACCGGGGTCCAATATAAACACTCTAATTTGTATACTCTTCTAATTAGAGTAATCATGGTTACAACTTTACATAGACACAAAAAAAGTAATTCAAAAGACTCCATCATTAGGCCGCCGACCAAAAGGAATAACCATTCCCTTAATCATTATTCTTAAAGACTCTTCATTAAATTCCTTTTATCTCTCCCGGGATATTTCCTTCGCTCGGCATCAATCACATTCACTCCGAAAAACTCGTTGGCTTTATTCTAAACTCTCATAATAGGTAATGAAGGTTTTGATCGTCGCGGGCGGCTGGCTCGGGCCGATTACTTTGAGAGGCACAATGACTGCCGCCTGTAGCCAATGCTGAATTCTGAAAAGTTCCTTAGTCAGAATCCATGCTAGATACGGGGCTAATTACGACGAAACTTTTGTAGATAGACACCTGCGCGGTGCCGCGGCTGCCAGACAAAGAGGCGAATTATCGCGGGCTTACAGCCACGGATATTTCGCTACGGGAACACGCACTTTAATGAATGGTAATAGGAGTCCTTTTCGCGTAACTGTAATGGCCGTCAGATGATTGGTTGATGCTGATGATTAAAGAGAAAGTTTATAATTGAAAAAAAAAATGTAGATCCTTTAGAGGATTTGATATAGACACACAATATGAACAAAAGGGCTCTACGAAAGTTTACGCGAATCTTTAGGTATACATACATATATTTAGCTAACAGAACCTCGCAGTTTGAACCACGTACTTATAATAAAATGTAGCCTATGTTATTCTCTGATAATGTAGCTTTCTATTGGTGACAGAATTTTTAGCAGATGAAACAAAAAAAATTATGTACCATGGTCCCCAATTCGGGTATAAAGTTCTTGGAGAAATGGTTATTTAGTTAAGTGACAGTGAATTACGAATCCTTAAAATGTGCGTGTTCTGACACGCGCTAGTCTAGTTTTTTTACTATAATAATAATAACCCGTACTTTAATGTCAGCTCTTTACACAACACAGATTAAACAAAAATACCTTAATAATATTTTATACTTTATAAGTCGTAGTGCACTAAAAGATATTGTCAATGCCATTTATTTTTTTCTTTTTCATGTTTTCGTAATTTAAGCTTTGAAATAATATTAAATTTTAATTTTACTCAATGTAAATGTGTTTTAGATAACCGCTGAATTCGGGAATCAAGGCTCAAGATCGTGATATTAAGATTTTCTTTCAGGAGGCCTATTGCTATAATCCGGTAGTAGACGTTCATCGGCTGATTATTATTACGATGATATTAAATATTGTATCGTACTGAATAAAACATAAATAAACATAATAAAGTCACTTACCGGTCCAAACTGTTCAAAGTAATTCTTTACATCTTCCAGCGTTGTGGGTGCTGATAGCCCTCCTACGAAGATTTTCTTTGTCCTGGTCACCATCTGGAAATAAAATTTAATGTTAGAAATTGTTTTACAAAAATATATATCGATACTTATAAAACCTACTATGTAAATTATGCTTCGATATGTTCCGATTTCTAAAAGTACTCAGAAATTATATTTCTGAATTTATGAGGCAAAGACGTCACAAGGATTTGCCAAATTTTTTCGGAAAATTGTTCAACAAATTAAAAATTAAAGACATAAAATGATCTTTATCAAAGTAATGCTACTTGCTTCGATAGAACTGACGATTAGATATTTAGTGGTTGTTGTCTTCAAACTAGGTTATCGGAACGTATCTATTATCTAAGGTAATTTATTTTTACATATTTAATAATAAAACGAAGGTTTTAATTATTATGTCATTATCGGGAAGCTATCAAAGATCGTATTTTCTCGAATATTTATGGATAATAACGAAGTAAAAAAGCAGAAGACTGGATAAGAATAACCGTCGAGATTTTCAGACTTATCAATGGCAAAGTAACCGAAGCACGCTTATTAGGCTTTGTTTTATAAAGATAATAATGATACAAATGAGGCTTTAATTTAATAAGTACTATCAAATTATTAAAAAATATCTGCTCTACGTATAAATCTAAGTAAAAGAACTATATTGTAATACTATTTTCAAAAGTGCCTACTTGAATTAATGAATTTTGAATTCAAATTTATTTACAAGAGTCCGTTCAAAATAAATTCTTCTTATCAAAATTTATCCTTTAATCTCCATAATATAACGGTATCAAATGAAAACCTCATTCAGAAAACGTACGTACATGACGTGGTGAGCGGAAAATCTTTACGTCAATATTTTATACGAAATTAGCATCTTTGCATACGGTGTTAGAGTCTTAAATTGCACGATAGCATATGTTTCCCGGTGAACGTGTCCAAGTGGCAGTCTTTCCCCACAAGCACGCCTTTTCCCTGCAAATCTTGAGTATGACATCCCGCAGCCTCCCCCAGTCACGTGGGCTCTCCAACTCAAGGTGCTTTCCGTTCGTTTAATTATACGACTATGCGCATGTAATTAAGAACAGTTTTGTATTTACGTGCCATGTGGATTATTCTTGAATTTCATACTTTTCGGAGCATTTTTGACGTGACAACGTGATTCGATGAAACCAGATACAAACTCGAAAAAAGATGACGTCATGCGTCGTTCCCTCGCTGTAGGGTTGCCAACTTTTTTTACGAGAAATAAAGTATATCTCACTCTAGGGTTGCCAACGTTTTTTTACAAGAAATAATGTATATTCTGGTCTATGAAGATTATTAAACAGTATTTTAGAAAAACGAACATTTTTTTTGCAAAATGCAACCATACTATCAGTATTTTCTTATGACGTTGTCACGTTCAACTATCGTCAGTAAACCGACTTTACAGACAACCGATTTTTTCGATGTAACTTTTTAAACCAGGAGATAAAAATGGATAATTTTATTTAATTACGTGTAGTCAGTTAAAAAATAAGTTATTTAAATATAACTATTAATTCAATTAAGATACATATTTTTAAACTTTCATTAATAGAAGTGTAAGTTGTACGAATGAGAAAGGTACTCCTAATTAAGGTCCGAGTTACCTTCAACATATTTTGAATGCCATTTTGCAAGCAAGAGATACAATTATAACATTACAGTGCAGAAATTCAATTACAAAACCATAGAACTGACGATGGCAAGAAATAAAACTGATCATGATTGCAGAAAATGTATTAAACGAAACCGTTAAACAACAAAAAAGCAACTAAAATTCCAGCTCGGAGATGCAAATATTACAGAAAATATACCGGCAAATAAAAATTGAATAAGAGGCATTCATTAATGGGATTGTAAAGGGTGCCCTCTAGGGAGCGAGTGTCAGGTTTGCCGGCCACGTCAGCCGAAACTGTTGGCAATTACCTTAAATGTGGACAACGCAGTTCATTCCACGGGGAAAATTATTATTCGCCGCATACCCAATTTTTGCTTCGCTCCAAATTGGAATCGGTTTGTGATTGCCTAGATTCATTATCACCGCAGCGATTGAATTACAATTTCTATTGTTTCTACCACCATATCATATATCAATGAAATTATTTGACTTTAAAATAGAAAGGTAAAAAAACGGAACAAAAAGCATATTTTCGGTATACGCGTCAGGATTGCTGAACCGACGATCTGAATAGACAAAAGCACCCTGGTCACAGAAATGCGGGCAGTTATATACAGCTAGTTCTCCATATTCCATCTATTTGAAAAATATCCTCTAGTTGATTAAAACAATTGAATTTATTGAAAAAAGAGGATTTATAAAATAGTTTTTGAATATTATGTGCTGTAACATTACACTTTGAAAAGCTTTGTATCGATTTTTTGTGGATTATCACGAACTTTACTGTCAACGTAATAGTAAATAAATTCAATTTCTTAAGTTCAAAATTTATTGATGTATTGTAAATTATTTCTATTACTTTATGTTATTAATATCTATGTGTTAGTATAAATTGTAGCAATTATCATTCTATTAGTAATTATTCCATTGTGAAAATGGGATTATCGATTCTGAACCAATCTAGATCAATAGTCTAAATCTAGATCTATTTTGTAACGATGTTTTTATAATTCGAAATTGTCTCGAATTCATCTTTTTCTATAATTTAGATAACGAGAGGTAGCGACACTGTTGTGTTATAATATAATAGTCAATAGTCAATATTTATTTATTTTCTAAATTTCAGATATTAATATTATAAGATAATGGTGATAATATTAGTCGAAACCTTCCAAGGGTTCCAAAGCGCATTGGTCCGAGAAGAGCCCACAACAAACCCAGCCAGGTTTTTTCTTTTTTAGTTTGTCACCATTCAACAATAGGTATATAAGTAGCCAGTCATTAACACTGTAATACGACTTCTATAAGCTTGCGTTTAATAAAATCATCGTCAAAAAATAACGTTACACTTCGACTATAAAAAAATAGATTAGTTTAGTAACAAAGTATTAATAAACGATACATAAATTCGATCCATTTCAAGCGAGATGAGAATCCAAACAGGAGTAAAACTCGTGATACAAAATTTCCGAACGCGTCGCGCAAACATCGAGCACGGCGCTCGTCGCTGGCGCTCGGACAAACGACATTACCGCCCCCTCGTTAACCGTACTCGGTTACTCGCTGTCATTTTGTTGTGAAAAATACAACAATTTAATTTAGTCTAACTTGACCACAGGCAGCAAACAGCGAATGGCCGCTGCGATGAAAAGCTACACACATCAATTACGGAATACAGTGGCCTGTCCCTTTGCCGCGCCGGTTGGCAACTTGCTCTAACTCAATTCATAACATGCCACTGACAGTGCATGTTGCACTGGCGAAATTTTCACATTTTCACCTTTATTTAACACGCCCGTGTACACGTTTCGTGTATAATAGCGAGACCTAACAAAGCGTGAGAGCACTATTTGGTAGAAGTAATAATTTTTATGCTGAAAATATCAACATTTTTTTTTATTATTTTAACAGAAGTTTAATAAAATAAATTCATTTGATATTTTGCGTTATTCGCTTACTTTTAAACAAAATTTTAAATAGCGGAGATCGAATTCAAGATCTGTTGGATTCAAATTCTAATTCTTAAGCTATTGTTAGTCTCACATTTTTTTGTTTCATATATTATATTTATCGCTTCTGTTCTCAGAATTGTCTACAACGTTCATACATAAAATATGACAAAGGTTATATAATTTTCTACATTCCTTTTATTAAAATAATAATATTAATTAGTTTGGCCGTTCAAAGTGATAATACTGCCAACATCTTGGGCACTATGCCCCGCTGCGGTGGATTCGAGGCTGTAGATTTAATTAAAATTTGGGAATAGTTTTCCTTTTTATTTTTGTACTATTATGAAATGAACTAAAATAATTTTTTAATAATTTTATTAAATAGCCAGGCATTTTATTAAAAAATACATAGAGATACACTTTAAACAGAAGCAGTATATTATTTCAATTGCACAGTCAATGCAACGTATGATCATGATCACCGGTGGACGTATAGTATGCGCCAAACTTCTAGTTCTAGTTCTGAAGTTGCGACACATCGAACTGTGCAGACATTATAACTATTTATTGTTTACTGCGAAGATAAACGCCTCGTGTTCAAAGCGGACTTGAAATTTGGCGCGCAAACACCTTTTGCACTCTGCAGTCAGTGACTCTCTCTCACTCTTAATGTCTTCAGTCCACGATGTTGAAGTCGCCCAATAATGCTCTTTGTATTATTCCATCTTTGGACCTTTGGACTCGAACATCCATCAATATTTGGAACTATAAACCCCACTTATTGCCACTTTAAAGGAGAAATTGGTTGGACATTAGGGAGACTAGACTCGACTAGGCAACTGAAACGTAATGTGTAAAGTTAGGAATGCGTTTCGCATACTGACTGCCATAGTCTGTTATTGGGATGGCATCGCGTGATTATGATTACCACTTTTGCTTATGTTTCTTTTACATAAATTTACTCTGACTATACAACACTGTATTGCCCGATGAGTGACTGTGAGCTTTCGTAACTAAATTATCTACTACAAAATATATTTTTAGCTTCAATACATTAAGCGCCTTTTAAACTTTCAATAAACGTATTACAATTAATTACTAAGTCCTGTCTAAAAGGTTTTTTCTCAGCTTCTTTCACACGTTTCCTAACATATAACAGTTGTCATATTTTAAGAAGATTATAAGCTATGAATGTAAACGGTATTGGTAAATTTTACTTTCATAAAATTGGAAATGTTTTTTTTTTTCTAAAAAGCATTAGATTTTATAAAAATTATCTACATATTGTGAGCGTTAACTTTATATGTATAATAAAAGTTGGTATTGTTTCAATTTTATTAATTAATCGTGGAAATCGTCATGCAGTATTGGCACACATTTCACTGCATAACGATTTTCCCGAGCAGTTAAGCTACTTAACGTCCGATGGTGAGATATTCGAGTTTATCTTATTTCTCTGCATTACATAATGATGTGTACACTAGCTCGCAACCAGTAAGCATTCCGTATAGATAGAGGGATGATCCCGTCTCCTCGTGTCGCACACCTTATCTACTTCACAGCTCATTAGGTCGCGCGCAGGCGTCTGCCAACAGATCTGTAACATTCGTAACAATACAGAGACCGTATGTATGGCGAATGGTAATTCTGAGGCTTAGGTTGCCTGTCTCGCTAGTTCGGTCGGAGAGTCGTGACATAAAATAAGTACCTACTCTGTGGTGCTCGACATCAGGCGACGCAAGACAGTAACCGCGTACGTTCTAAATGGCAGACATTAACGGAACGTTATTGCTTCCCCGCTTCACCAACACTTGCACAGTATTAATCTATCTCGTTCTGATGCTCGCTATCTGTCGTGGAGATAGTTCCGAGAACATCTAAACTTGGCTCCGTCTCGCATTGTTCATTCGAAGTTGAGAGGATTTAAAACACAGAGACACGTAACGATAGTTGATCAATGGAGGACTTAACTCGCAGCATCCGTGCACAAAAGAAATAGTACGTACAACGGAGGAGTACGCTATTGTGGAAGTTAATTAATTTCATCCTAGATTGCACTTTAATAAAACGTCGGTATAAAACTAAATAAAATTTAATTCCAGTTGTCGCGTGTTTCATTCAATATCCGATAAAGCGAGCGCAAACAAGTAAATGCGAAAGAAAAAACGTATGCATGTAAATGAACAAACTTCTGAGTACTTCGTGATCTGAATAAATAACGTCTGATCGATGCGTTGATAAGGCTACGTGAAATTTAAAGAAGATTCGTACAAACGAAGACACAGATGATAAAGGTATGACGTAGCTTACGGGTACAGAGGTAATTTGTGATGTTGTAGGGGGTAAGCTATGGATCTGCAGAACCGATTTTGAAAATTCTTCTACCACTAGGAATCCATGTTATTTGTGACTGCTTTATTTTATTCTTTAAGTAACAAATAAGTATTAATTGCGTATTTGTGTTAAAATGAATGTTTTATTCCTAATTTGAAAATTGTCATCAGTCGTAACAGATGTTCTAACAAAAGTGAGCAGTTACAAATGAAGAAACAGGGGCTTACTTATGTCACCGAGCAATTTATTTCAGCGAGAGAAAAATCGCCCAGATGCATACCAGGGTGTGCTACTTCAGAAATGCTTACGCGAGCGCTCACGAAACAATGGGCGCATTTAGCCATCTAAAAAGAGAAATAGCTCAGCGCACTTGTCATCGAAAGCCATTCGAAACACATCGGAGTGACTCCATATACACAAGGGTTGCATTCATATAGTAAGGTAGGCATACCTACTTATTTCTTTTATGCAGCCGCGCCTAGCGAGTGGTTGAAAGCGAGACGCTGCGATGCCTTGTCGCGCTTCCCCCTTCTTGCTTAATGCAAAAACCTATGCTGTACCAAGCCTGCGCTATTGTCAAGATTGACTACGACGGCTTTGTCTCAAAAAATATGGTGAGACGTAGAGATTTTCTTACATCCAAGTGTAAAAGATTCAATGGCAGCCAGAAAAGCATGTTGTATAACTTGTGTACGGAACTTCGGAACTCTTAAAAAAGTCATTATTGTACCTAACGCGGTCGTTATCGAGATTTATCTCGCCTTTCATGTAAAGGTCAGATATTCTTTATTTTCCTTTTTTCTTCACATAATCAAATAAAACTTGATTTTATGTTTCGACTCAAATTATATGAGGGGAGGGCAAAATAAAAAGTGAATAATGAATGCGGAGGCCGAATCCGGGACCGCGCGACCGTAGCAATTATTTTGTTTCGAGTGCCATCAACATGGTTCGTTCTTTCAAATTTTCATACATTAGGCAAATGTCGAGAATGCGTAATTAGGGCCGAAATGTTGTAAGCAGTCGCAAGGTTGCCAAGAGCATTTATACGTCGAGGGCCTGGACAATCGGATATGTTTTAAGCGACCTTCGGGCTCGCATAATACGAGTAGCGACCGGTACTTTTGGTTTGAAGTAAATGTTACTTTGCCTAACATTATTATTTTTAATTTAATTTGATACAAAAATAACATAATCTTTACAGAAATCAAGACGTAAAAGTAAATTTTTTCAAAAAAAACTTTTATTCGGTGTCTGGTCTGGTAGAGATTTTGTCAATTATATACTGCTACTTAATGGTGTAAATAGAGAATTTATGCGACTTAATTTTTTTTTAAATTTCGAGGACCCATGGATTTTTTAGGTATAAAAATAAGCCTATGTTTAGCTTCAAGTTTTAATTTATCTATAGATGAAATTTCAGCCAAATTGCTTCAGTAGTTTATTCATGAAAAGGTAACCGACAGAAAAAACGTCTATATTTCTTACTTTCGCGTTTGTAATATTAGAATGGATTAACAATGTTGAAAAATAGTACGTTTAATTATAAATTTATAGTAAATAAAACAATGTAAAAGGAATCAGCTTACGTTGAACTACATACAGCAATATTCCGTATGACACTTGTAGCGTGGGTAGACCGTTTCGTCTCCACATCGGTCGATAGTGTTGACGAACAAAATAAGCTCCCCTCCGGGTGGGAGTGTGGTGTCAAGAGGCTATAGGATTAAACTTAAACTGGGTTTGCCCGCAGTTTAATTATACAAAAGGTATGTACTCGCGTACCACTTGCGAAAATGTGCTGTTTCTCTGGCACATAAGTTAGAAATTAGTTAATTATATCCTTTACAGCAACTGAATGGTAAATAGAATTTCTAATTAGACATGTAGAAAGTGACACCCGGCGATGATAATACGAGTGTGTTTCATTATTAATGCAAGAGAAAAACATAAGCTAGGTGCTTTTATAATAGCCTGAAGGATTACGACGGGATCATGTAATGTTTTTGAATTTTACTCAACTTTCCACGATGGCGCAATGCAGAATTAAACTTTTCCACAAAATAATTACTAACACATTAATACCGCGCATGTGTGCGTGGAAATATTAAAAGTAGTTCGTACTCGCCAGGATTGTTGTAAATTGTGCGTTCCATGAAAAAGTTTTGCACTTTTGTAGCAAGGGAAAGGCCGGAGTCGATAAATTTGAAGAGTACTCCTACAACGAGCTTGCTGAATGAAATAGGACCTTATATTTCAAGATTACCGGATCGTAATCTCCTTCGAAATTTAATAATGGGGATCATACGAGAGGGAATACGTATTCTTTCAATCTTACATTAAATATTGTATCAGCATATGAGATCAAACCGTTTCAGGTATAATAGGCAAATTTAATTTTCATCCATCGCTTGACGCAAATATCGTCCTTAAAACGATAAAAAACATCAAGATGCATTTACAAGTATTACGCTGATTAACTTAAATTGTTATACAAACTGAATTTCAAAACAAAATTTACGAACCAGGTAGCTAGGTGAATCAGGTATAATAATTATGACAACAAAATTCTATGTTAACCGTAAATGTTATCAATTAAAATCGATAGGCAGTTTATTGAAAACCAATATTTTATATCATTATCCGCCATACGTTCAATACATCATACGATATACTCTGCTCGTTATTGACGGATTAGCTATTTGTGGAACGAAAGCATCGAGCAATATGAGAGGACTGTATTAAACTTTTCAAAACAAATACAGACTATTGATCTAAGACTATTTTTAACATAAAAGTAGAACGTTGATAGACACGAAAGTAAGTTCGCGGAAATTTCACGATAAGCGGAGAGTAAAAATACTTTGCAGCGATTTTCAAGGAAGAGAAAGAGCAAGGATTGCAAGTTTTCTCTTTCTTGCGGATTATTGCATGGTACAGGTAGATTTGTGGAAATTCTCGTATAAATTGCTCTCACAGACGTGGCTTATGAAAATTAACCGTCTGGTAAAATTTATTCTACCAATGAACTTGATGCAAAATCGCCATCCGTTATTACGTTGTAAAGAAAAAAATAATAATAACTAGAAGTATTACTCATAAATTAAAAACTATAAAAAGAATACTTGATACTAGATCGTAATTTATGAATCTGATCAATATTCTAATTGTGTATTGGATATTTTTAAATGGGAGTCGAGACCTTAGAGTAAATTCCAATATCTCTGTTTGTTCATGTTAATCTTGGTAAAAGGATCCAAAGCCGTGCACTTAGGGACGACTACAACATCTATAGTTGTGCTTCCAAGTTGCTGGATGTGCGTACTCGCAACGGAAAGTGCAGTGTTGGTCCCCCACTAGTTGTACTTCGACCCCCCACTAAGTGTACTAACGAAATAAAAATTATCACAGGAACTGCTCGTAACAGGCTCGAACAATACCATCGTGTTAAGAAGTGCCCACAAAAGGTCTATGTCCAGTAATGGAGTCCAATGGCTGATGTGACAATGATGATGATGATTATATAAGTTGATTACTTATTTTATATGTAATTATTTTAGTTAGATCAGACGTAGCGAAAATTTAAAAAAAAACTAATGTCTGTTCCAATTCTGTGCAAGTGACTGCGCCGTGTAAGACCAAAAGCAGTGTTGATCATTCTTACGTCGTTGCCCATTACAGCAACAACAATCTTTTAGCGGAATATCGATTTAAACGCAGGTGAAACGTTTTTGAACTTGCATGTCGCGTCGCTGCCACGTCTGTTTATATTTCAAAGTCTATGTCAAATGAAAGGAATTTTTTGCTATGTTTGTTGTGAAAGGATTTGTGAAAGCGTCAATTAGTTTCATGTGCGTCTGTATGCGAACGAATGTATGAGAAAATTCTTTTCCGAAAAATCCGTCCTTAAAACGTCGTCAGATTAGGTAGACGCTGCAAGCTAATAAGGAACCCTTAGAGTCGTTTCGCCCACATCTTCTGCTTGTCTTCGGGCCTCATCAGGTGATGCTTCTGCGATCGCCTAAAACCCCCGGTGATGCACATTAAGAAAAGCTAATAACTGAAATTCGTGGCCATGTTTTGATGTCTAAAAATCATTAAAAGTAAATAAACGATCTTAAGTAATAAGTGTTTTATAAAACATATGCTTGTAAAGTATCGCTAATTTCACCAATTTCAATATCGTAATGCATTTCATTACGCACATGTGCCGTGATGTAAAGTTTTGTATGAGACGTTTAACTGTGTTTTATCTATCTTTTTAGCTTATTACAAAAAGCAGTTTTATGCTTTAAAACATAAGTACAGATCTAGCTCTCCATTTACTCTTTGTCCCCTTTCTAAGAAACTCCATATTGAAAGAAAAAGGACTCGAAATGAATCGGTGGCACTAATTGCTCAGCCTATAAGTCGGATACGTGATTCAATACACTGGCGGGTCGAATGAATGATCTGAAGTGGCGTCCCTTGCTTGATGACAGAGCCACCCTCTCCCTTTCGGTGTGCGTTTGACGCATGATTTATTCCTTACGATGTCGCATTCTATAGATCGAACAAACAGAGGTCGTCTGCGGTTCATCTAATACATTTAAAATCTGTTATTTAATATTATATTTCTTGCCATCTAATTATTTTGTTTACAGATATTATAGAACTACAATGTATTTGTTTTCAATGTATTTCACTGTCAATGAAAATGTTAATATTTTTCGAAACTGACTTACGTAAACCTACTAATTACCTATATGACTACGGATCAGGAGATTCTTGGGTGAGACTGAAATTCCCTTTTCTATAGGAAGAAATGTTTGACCCCATATTCGGCTGATTAAAATGACGATGATGACTTAATTGATTTTTTGACGTGACACCGTCTTATAAATCGATGAAGCCGGCGCAGCCGAAAAAAGATGACGTCATGCGTCGTTCCCTCGCTCTAGGGTTGCCAACTCTTTTTACAAGAAATAAAATATATTCTGGTCTATGAAGATTATTAAACAGTATTTTAGAAAAACAAACATTTTTTTTGAAATATGCAACCATATTTTCTTATGACGTTGTCACGTTCAACTATCGTCAGTAAACGGACTTACAGAGAACTGATTTTTTTAAAGCGATATTTTTATAAATAGTATTTTTATACGGAGTTAAGAAAAAGATAATAGACTACTAATATAACAGTCTATAATAACAGAATACTAATTCAAAACTATGCCGTCATATATTATTAATAAATTGATATATAAACGAAGTTGATAATAGATACACTGTCCTGTAAGTTGTACTACCCGTACGTACTTCAGAAACTCAATTTCAAACTTTAACACGTAAGTGACACTTAGGAACCTGGTATAGTTCACATGAAGTTTATAATATTATGTTGAGTCATAATAATTATTAAAAATAAGGTATTGAATTTTAAAAACGTAAAATAAGCAGCTGGTATGAAAAAGTATTAAGATATCAAACAAATTTGAAATATAAACTATATATCATCTCGTTTTAAAAAAGGAATAAAAATAGAGAGGAAGGAAGAGAGAGAGTGAAAAGAAGTAAGTGAGGAAGAAAGAAAAAGAAGACAGTTTTCTTCTTCGTCTTTCAACTCCAGCTAGTCGTAAAGAGTGTCTTAGGATTTGGTAGGTACAACAATACTCCAACTGGAGTTAAGAAACTTCCGAACCTTACCCGAAGAGCTATTAAGGCTTGAAGAGAATAAGTCAAAGTCAAAGTTTATTTATTTCAATTAGGCTTAGCATACAAGCACTTTCGAAACGTCGGCAATAATAATATTAGAAATATTACTATTAATAATCGGTCGAAAACTTAAAATTAAAGTTACGAGGGTTCCAAACGGACCTTGGTTGAAGAAAAACCCAAACAAACTCATTCTTTGCGTAAACGAATTTGAGATATATCTTCTGATCTGTCTTAAACTCCGTGGCTTTAGTAATCGTGTTGTTCAATATATTCAAATAACACGATACAACACAGACAGACAGGTATAGCGAAAGACATATCATATTATTCGGGAGTTCTCAAGATCAAATAATTACGTACGTACGAACAGATACGCATACGACTGTATATAATATATATATGTACAGTATATACATATTCATAAAATGTATAAAATACGTTTATGGTATATCGAAAGACATATAATTTTATTCGGGAGTTCTCAAGATCAAACAATTACGTACGTACAAACAGACACGTTTATGACTGTATAAAATGTATATACACAAGATAGTGGCAGACAGACATGAGTTTTACGAGTGGTGAGGCGTAAAAACTTGTCAAGAGGAACACTTGAGACTTGCATTGTCGACCTGAATGTACACATGGAATACTTTTTAAAAGTGACTAAAATCCCCAACATAATTATCGTCATAAGTATAAAAATATAATATATATGAAAATATTTTAATATATACGTCTCATTAAAACAAATCGAAACAGTCCGCAAGTACTGTTCAGGTGGACTGTTTCGTTTTTGTTGATGAGAAGTATATAAACCCAAAAAGTTTTTAAATTTTTTTAGTATTAGCTCGCCATCACGTATTTGTACAGCGTGGTGGGTTTTAGCCCCATCCTCAGACTACCATTACCTAGATTCATATTCATTACAATAGATAGTTTAGTTGATAATAAAAACGGCAAGCCGAAAGTTAAGTTACATTATCTGTATCGATATGCGTACTCGTAACTACGAGAACAATAAACATAAATCTTAACAGCTACAAAAATAAATCTTACACTGTTGAAATAAGTTTCAAATAATTTACCTAATGGGACTTTTGTTCTTTTCAACTACACAATTTGTCAGAACAAAATATGTTGAGTGTTTTGTATATAATTGTGATTGTTTAACCGATTTGAAAACAAAATTGGTCATCAAATATTAAGATAGGTATTTCTATTTTTGTTCAATTTTCAAAGTTTGTAGACATAATGTTTTTTCTGAATATAATGATGTTTATGTATTTCTTGTATTTCATACCATAATATAAAAACTTTTTTCTCCCACTTAGGATTAAAAGCTATAAAAAGCTACGCATATGTATTCCATACATGCGTAGCTTTTTTTAGCCTTATGAGGTATCTTTAATAGTATTTTATTTTCACAGCATTTTTCAATCTTATTTTAAATTCAATATAATTAATTTTGGAAGAATTAAATTATACTAAGAGTAACGCATATTATTCACAAACGCAAAATTTATATTAAAGACATGTTTGTCAAATTAGGAAAATTACGATAACGAATCGAAAGTTCCGCGTTAGAATGGTTTTGAAATTCGTGAAAGTTGAACCCCGTAGCTAGGAATACGTTAATGGGATGCGCTTGTTTGCATAATTTGAATTTAATATTAAGAGGTAATATTTTTGTTTTTGGTGTAATAAAAAAAAACACAATTTCGTATTCAGTAAATCTGCAGCTAGTGCCAAATTGAGGCTTAAGTCGGGTTGCAGTTAATTGTAATAACCTTCTGACGAGCGAGCCGGGTCGGAGGAGGGGCGGGCGAGGGGTGGGGGGTGAGGGGTGGCGAGGGAGCAGTGCGCAAGCGCATCGGGCCAGGCACTCGAGCACGCGCTGCTTGTGGAGCGCCCTCAACGGCCACTCGGCGCTCGCCGCGTCGAATTGAAAAGATACCTACGCCGACACCGTACTGAATATTCGCCCACGTATCAAAACCGTAAAATGCAAATCTATGCAGTGCTTAGCCGAGCCCGCGTTTCCTCAAATGCAATCTGACTCGAATTATCATACACGAGTACTTAGCGAGGCTGCCGACATTGTAAAATATAATACCCACTCCCGGTAATATTAAAAGTTCAAATGGAAATATTATTTTAATAATGAAAAATGTTGCTTTAAACGCTCGGTGGCCGCCTAATCCGCTTTTATTCTCTAAGGGCCGTAAGTTTAATTTAAATATCTTTTTCCCCTGCTTATTAAGTGTGAAACTGTAATAGAAACCTTTAAATACTTTAGATGGAGTTAACTTTTTGTGGGCATTACAATTTGTTAGCTGCTCATTATCCTACTAATGTTATTTATGTGAAAATTTGTGTTTGGATGTTTATAATGTTTGTGTATGATTTGTTCAAGTTTTGGCACACGGCTTAAAACTTACAAGTTCCCTGGTCTGTCTGTTAACACTAATCTCTGAAATTCTGAACATATTTTTATATAAATTTTATCGGTAGATTGAACTTCTTTGAACAAACGAATAGAAAGACAAAAGCCGCCCATATTTTTCTCCAAGGTCCAACACTAAATTAAAATTAATATTAGTGTTTCTTTAGTAACTTTTAACTTCAAACAAATCCCCCTTTTTTGTAGAAAAAAAAAGGCTTGAGTGAGCCATTAAAAATATGCTGACGACTGTTGATTGTTGATGATTTAAAAAAAAAACTCTTTTCAAACACCCAATATGTAACTCCATTATGAAATTCATGACCGTAAAACAGCTTCGAACGCCTGAGTTCGCGTTAGAGTATTCAGTTAAGTTGGCCTCTAATTTGGCAAATGTATACAATCAAATTACAGCGTCCATCTAGTTGAGCTAATAGTATTTCGGACACGTTAATAGAAAACACAAACGAATGTGGATGATATAGAGGCGGGGGTCACAGGAGGGAAGCTTCGCACCCACGCTGTATAAATACTCGTACCGACCGAACAAACTTGCACATGTACAGCGCTCCAATTTATAATGCGGACAAGTAACACTGAAATGGATTTACAGCTGCAAAACTGCTTGTCTTTGATGAGGGTCTATTTTGAGATGCGGGCCGAGCGTACAGAAACATTCCAATATTCGAACCAATATATTATTATTACGTACGAATCCGAATCGATTCCGTGTTATAAAATTTATTACGCACTCGTCTCCGACGTTTCTTATTTGTAAACAGGCGCTTGAGCAACTCGTATTGGGGCCCTCGATAATGTTTGATGTCTCGTTAAAAATAAAATCGCTCGTAAATTGACACGAATAAATCCGTAACGCAAGTAATTTGTCGACAGACACGTCGGGGGGACGGTCTAGAAATAATTTTCTGACGTTCGATACGGTAGGAAATTATGATTAAAATTTTAATGAGATTAACTAGAAACGAAACGTTGCGGGCTTAAACTTGTCGGGAGTTGATTAATTTTTTCTAGGAATATCCTTGCATAAAATTATTTTAAGTGATTGAAGCGTTCTAAAGTGTATGCATTAGAGGGGTTGGTGTGTTCCGAAAAGCTTTCGTATTTGTTGAGCACGGCATTAAGCCTAAAAGCCGGCAGACTAATGTTTCGGTCTCCTACGGTTTGTCGCAGATTAAGGTGGCATGTTTAAGTTTCGTGTAATCTGTTGTAGGCGAAGTCCGCAGTGTCTTTTAGGCACGAATACTCAGTATGCAAGCGTTTCGCTGCATATCCGTCGTACGCGACCACGGAAGGAGTTCCGTTCACAAAATACTATGTTTATGTTTAGTTCTTTTAGAATTCCTCGTCGCAGTTGACTCTTCGTGCCGACACGCTGCTACAGCGCTCATAAATATTGTTATGCTTTGAAATGTTAAGCAATAATAAGCTACCTACATACTACGTTAAGAAATATACTAGCATATTTGAATTTGTAATCCTCAATTTGAGTGTTTACCTTGAAAGGTTTGAAATTGGTAAACTATTGCTCAAGTGGACAATATTTTTCATTTTTCTAAAAAAATCTAGACTTCGTTCACTTGGGATTCGAGGTTTTATACGGCTAACTTTTTTGGTTCAGTTATTTACTGCTGAGCTCAAGTCTCCTCTCAGAGTGAGAGGAGTTAGGACAATAGTCCAGCACTCTGGCCCAATGCAAATTAGCAGACTTCACACACGTAGAGAATTAAGAATATTCTCTGGTATGCAGGTTTCCTCACGATGTTATTCCTTCACCGTTTGAGACACGTGATATTTGATTTCTTAAAATGCACACAACTTAAAAGTTGGAGGTGTATACCCCGGACCGGATTCGAACCCACACCCACGGGAATCGGAAGCAGATGAACATAATATAAAGATGTTAGCGTGTACGAGCGTCTGAAATATAGATCAAAATAAAAAATAAAAAGGTTTCTGTGTTTACTCCTATTAAAGCACATTTTTATTTGTATTAATCAATGTAATAAACACACGGTTACCAGTCTATTATTATTTATGTAAAGACATCAAACTGTGTGTAGTGGATTTACTAACGAGCGGATAGTATAATTCGAGATATTTCGACTAATCTCCATTTTAAGAACGGGCGTGTCCTCCAGCCTTGGATTAGGGAACTTGCGTGACACTCATTAAGTAGGAATTAGGGGCGAGCCTGTATCAAGAACCGCGCCGAGAGTTATATGTAAAGGGTATTACGCATGTTTACGTTAAATCACATCATAAAACTTGTACGATTCTTGTGTTTATATAAAAATAAACATCATAAAAGTTTACAATTACAAGTGTTAATTTTTTTACACCTTATTGTTTACCCTAAACATTTATTTGACTGGGTTATTGTTTTGTGGTTTTATAGTGCCAAAAATTTTACTGTTTCTTTTTCAAGAAAGCTTCCACTTGCTTTCTTAGACGTCGTAAATTTGGCACAGAAATGGATTTTTACTCGGCGCTAACTAATGCGATTTTCCGCCTTTCTGTCCCAAGTTGTATTCAAATTGGTCGTTTAATATGTGTAGCTTAAAGTTAACCACATATTGCAAATACCTGTGCAGTTAATGCCTACTTAGTAGCGATAAAATTTATGCATTCAGATACTTTATCATGTAAAGCCATCGAAATATATTACTGCGGAATGCATAATAATATCGGTAAGGATACTTACCTATGTAAAATGTGTTCATCTTTTATTTTAGGAATTGCATTCAATTCTGTCAACCAATGAGAACCATTTATGATGAGATGGAAAAGATCTTTTTACTTTGTAGCAAGTGAGAAAAGCGTTTTTCTTATCAGTTCATATTAATATTCATGTTAAATTTGAAACCTTTTTATTATTTTTTTGTACAGTGATTTTATTTTGGAATTTTCAAGATTTTATTCTGTAAAAGTCGAAACCGCAAATCTTATTTGTAATAACCTTTAAGCATATTGAAGTGTTAAATTTATTTATAACATCAAAAAGCTATTACGTTCATCAAATAGGAGCTTACTAATTAATTTCTCATAATATGTTGTCAATATGGTATTTCTATAATCCCTTTCGAGGGGCGTACCTAAGTCTAACACAAATCCTACTTAGGAGTAACTTTCATTAAAGTAGACACTCGCTTTTGATGGCTGCCACATTGAGGAGCTAAGAGGAGTTTATTCAAACTTTTCTACTTATTAACTTGCCTATTAACGGTTTTGGAGTAGCGTTGACAAGCATTCATTTGGGAGTCGTAAATGGAATGGAAAAAATAGAAAGGGAAATCTTTCTTGGATCGGGTCGGCTGAGCGTGGTATTGGGGTTCAGCTATCCGTTGTAAGCCGCGCCGAACGCCTAATCCCCGGGCTCGGCTAACGCCGGCGGTTAGGCCCACTACGTAAATTTGTGTAATTTCGAATCTAGGCCAAGTGCCAAGGGATCGAGCTGCTTCGCGGCAATAGTGATTGATATGACGCTATAACGAACCGCCTTGCTCCGTTTCCCCGCCCTGTCACTCGCCTACGCTGCTCAATGCATTTGTAATAGCCCCCTGCTCTGTCTTTAGAGGATATAATTTGAAAATTTACATGAAATATTAAAGCAGTTATGCCTCTGTTTTGGTTGGGGAAGGTTATGTTTTATTTACAACCTGAATAAGTGAGCAACGTTGAAAATACTTGTCGTGCCTACACCTTAATGACGATTGGAAAAGTTAACACGTATTCGGTGTAGCATTTATAAATAATATAATCTGTATATAACTTTCTAATGTTTTATTGTTTTAGAAACCACGTTAGGCTGTCGTTAAAATCATTATATTACTGCTTTTCTGTTTTTTTTTGCTATTGACATTTTACGTTATTGTGTATATACTTTAAAGTAAATACCAAATAACAAAGTAAAGTTTTGCGTGTAAAGACCTAGAAAAATTATCTGAAATCATCAAATAAACTCAATTTATCAAATAATCCTAATATAAAACATTATATTTTACAAACCCAATTAATTTTTTCTACCATACCGCATACGTAGGACAATAATTCTAAATACCAGTTCAAAACATTTCACGCATTTTATACAAGTAGACATAACAATGCAACATATAACTGAATTTAACCCGCAAATATTTGAAATATTTTTAATAACGTTAACTCGTAACTGCTGAAACAAAGAATGCCCAAAGCTTAACTGGTCAGCGGAATATGAGAAACTCAATTTGAAATACGAATAGCTATGTGAAATTTTGAGGTTACTTTCAGCTGACTCAGAGAGTTATGCCATAACTCTAAGTAGGTATCATAACTAATACAAAATGCAATCGAAATTGACATTGGGCTAAAAATGGTAATCTTATAAATTATTAAAAGCATCAAAGATAAATGTTTTTAATAGATAACACGATGGACTTTGGAGAGATTAGACTTGCGTATGAGTTTCTTGTGAAATTTGGTTAAAGTTTTTAATGATACTTCTAAATTATTATTATTATTATTTTTTTGAGTCTATTGTTTTCCGATTACAATATGATAGATTTTAAACTAGATATTTCTTTAATTTTAAAGGCAGGAATGTAATTATTTAGGAGTATCCTAAATAATTATATTCCTGCCTTTAAAATTAAAGAAATATCTAGTTTATTTAGGAGTATCCTAAATAATTATATAATTTATATTATAATTTGTCAAATGGATTATCTAACACTGAAAGAATTTTTCAAATCGGACCAGTAGTTCCTGAGATTAGTTCAATCAAACAAACAAACAAACTCTTCAGCTTTATAATACTAGTATAGATAAAAAATCCTTATCTGCAGTAACTCAGAACAAACTGTAATTCCAAATCTGATACACGGACACGAGTAAATCGTACAAACGTACAACAGGAGCGATAGAAGCAAAACCCCCGTCAGTTTTGTAAATTACAATAAACTGGAGTACCAGTCCGTGGCCAGAATCCGTGATGCCCCGTCCTGCCGCGACAATAGGCTTAGTCCGGCCACACTGGCGGTGCAGATGTGAGCTCTCGACACCCATTAACTGAAACATCACTGATATAGATGTAGCCTTTGGGGATTCTGTTACTCCGAAAGCTGATGTAAGTTTGCCTTCGGATACAATGATAGTCGAAACAAATGGTTAGTTTTAAAACGTTGATACATATCTTTTGTTAATATATCCTACTAATATTAAAAAGGCGAAAGTTTGTGTGTAAGTGTGTAAGTATGTTTGTTTTTTTACGCTGCAGCTACTGAAGGAATTTGGAATGGAAAATTTATTTTACTCTGGATTAACACATAGGCTACTTTTCATCCCGGAAAAATCGATGGTTCCCGCGGGATTTGTGAATACTGAATTCCATGCGGACGAAGTCGCGGGCGTCCGCTAGTTTTTTAATAATTTTCTTTAGTATTATAAAATAATAGTGATACAAAGTTTATAACTAGCAGTTTATAACTTAGCCAGGTTTTATTTATTTGCTTACTTTCTTCGTTCCTGGTTGTGCTTTCAAGTGAATTTCGATTACCGATACCAGGCTTAATTACCGGGTTCTTCAGTGACAATGATGTCTGAATTACTATAAGTTACACCTACTAGGTGTACCTACATCTCGTGTTCTACAAGTTGTCACAGAATTGATATCAATTTTTGGCTGGTGGGAGGCTTCGGCCGTGGCTAGTTACCACCCTACCGGCAAAGACGTACCGCCAAGCGATTTAGCGTTCCGGTACGATGCCGTGTAGAAACCGAAAGGGGTGTGGATTTTCATCCTCCTCCTAACAAGTTAGTCCGCTTCCAGCTTAGACTGCATCATCACTTACCATCAGGTGAGATTGTAGTCAAGGGCTAACTTGTAAAGAATAAAAAAAAAAAAAAATTAACATTTAGGGAGAATGCAGCATATTATAAAACAAATATATAAGTAACATAGAATCATAGAATTAATACGAATTTGCTATTGATATACAGTCATACCTTTCGATCAAAAGTACTCTAGTTCATTAGTCAATCTCTATAATACACTAAAACACAAAGTCCTTTTTAAGAATCACTGGATTATTTACCAAGTTATATTTAAAAATGGAAATTGTACTTTATTTTCATGTTACTAAATGTTAAAATTACCTGAATAACCTCAAATAAATAAATTACATAGCATTAGGTAAAACGTGTTGACAAGCGAAATACACCCAAGCTTAGACGTTATTAATGTTTTTGTCCTGTGTTATTACGAATTTTAATTTTAGTTTCTAAGCTCTTAAATTAAAATTGTAGGCGGTAAAAAACTAATTGTGATACTTACAATATTCCGAATGGGTATAATTGGATATGGATATATATTTTGTTTTAGTTTCATTACTTTTTAAAAATGATTACACAGAGCCTAATAATGTTAACGTTTCAACATCAGTGACCCGAAATTGCGATTATTTGTAAGAAGTTTTTATTGTCAGCTATATGTTACAAGAGTCTATAAAGTTTGCCCAAATAACGTCGATATGTATTATGATAAAGCACAAAGGGATCGTCCCCGATTACCGCGGAATAGATCAGGCCACGATATCGAACAGGACGACCTCATTATTATTTGAAAGGTCCCATGATATAAATTCTAACGTCACGCAACTTTCTTGGCGTACACTCGTCAAAATAAAAACTATGTAATGTGATATTCTATTATCCATTCGAACCCGGTGTACGGGGCACGAATATGAATAAAGAAAGCCCGATACGATGTCTCCTGACAACCGCTGAAGGATTAGTTTTTATCACGCACAAATTTCCCCGAAAACGTTCCGAATAACAACGGGGCAACGATAATAATCTAGTTCGGCGTTCGATAAAAATTGAATTCCTTTTCAGTGCTTTTGTTTCGGGAAGCATCTAAGATTCACCTACAGAGGTATTTTATTTACAGACTGTGAAATTGTATTTGCTTAAAGGTCGAATGGAGGCAATATTGTGGACGTCGCGACGCTGCGGGCGGGAGATGCAATAAGCGGTGCGGCCAGCGGAGCCGTCGCCAATTTAAAGAAAGCCCACTGAACCGAAAGACAAGCGCATTGGCGGCTCACGACCGCACCCGCACCCATCTCTCTAAGGCTCTCATATAATTTTCAATCCAGCGAACTCTAAAATCGATTGCTCTTTGTAAGTGTGGAACAAAATAAAAGCCCGTCTACCGTGCAACGCTAAATTAGCGCTGTAATAAGACAATTTTCATTAGAATTATAATCATTCACTTGTAAACGGTGTATGAAAATTAGGTGCCGTTTTTGATACGGCAAATGATGCTAACAACGCTTAAGCGATAAAATTATAATATTATTACAGTTAATAGCTGTGTTAAAGGCCAATTTTATTATTATAATAAGCAAAAGTTAATTTACAATAAATGTACCTTTTTAGGGTTAATTGTGAAAATTAATGTAGGTGTTACAACATTTCTCTTTAATCGAAAAAATAGAACCTAACTTTTACACTTGAGTGTACTTTTACGGACCTCCGATATTTTTTTTATTTATTTTAATGCTTGTTAAATGATAACCTTAAAGCAAAACTAAAAGCTAAAAGTATGCTTTTTTCACTATAGAGAAAAATCCTAATAAGCTTGTTTTTTATTGATAACGTAAAAAATAATAGTCAGAAAATATCATTAAAAAGTGATTGTAGTGAAAAACATATCTTTTGTTGAAAAAAGGTCATTTAACGATTTATTTCTCGTTAACTCTCTATGATACAACATAAAAGTGCAACTCATCAATTAACAGTAAAAGTGCGACCACAACAACCAAAGTTAAGTGTCAAGAGACTGTCAACGTCGCTTTGACACTGACAGTTACAGTGTTACCATTAACAAATAATAATGTTGCTTGTTGAAATATGTATTACTAAACTAAATCATTTTAAAGCTACAAAATCTTACCTCGAGCATAATACAGTTCTATTTCGTTTAAATACTTTAAAAAGCTTAGCAGTGAAATATGGATACAAAAGAAAAGTTAAATAACCTTGCAAAATTATTTCATTAGGGGTACGATAATTGCAATTATTCACATAACGCTTCCTTACAAAGTCCGCAAAGTTATATGAGCAAATGTGTAATCTATAGACTTATCTGTCTCCTTAATACCTGTTTAATGAAAGGGTTGATCGTAAATCTACGCGTTTAAACTTCATACAGCGTCCTATTCGGCTTCTCTCGTCTCGTAATTAATGTTCTACCATCATAGAGAAAGTTCACAACTGTATTGAAACTACATAAGTATGAAAGTTTGCTTAGAGGTGAGAGTGCTCGAGTTCAACTCTAATACGAGTTAAAATATGTTAATACGATTAATTATATGTGATCAAGGAAATATTCCGATAGAGTGGCCAGTGGGAAAGTTTAAATGTGGCTACATTTTACCTAAGGATTACTTTGAATACTTAATCTGCAGCACGAAAATTAATTAGTGTTATACTAATAACAGTTTAATACTTTCAACTATGCTTGGTTTAGTAATAGTTGTCTAGACCAAGCAATTTCTATTCATTGATTGTTTAATGAGATTCGATTGATTATATTGGTTATATTTTATACCAAGGCCAATTTTTTTATAATGTTACTTGCCAGGGATCATTAAGATAAGGCCATTGTGATAAGGCCTTATTTATTGAACCTACTTCTTTTGTAGTAGGGGAGCCCATCATGGTAAATGTGGATTTACTTGACCGTCGCGGAAATGTATTGGATTTGGTAGATTAGATTATAGGAAGAATAAATAGTTGCATAGTATCCTTATATACTTTCAGTGGTGGAAAAAGATTGTAAAGACAGTTTTTATTTTAGCTTTAGAAAATATGACGTCACATTTATTACAAATGTATATTTACGTCAGAAAATATTATTGGTCATTCTGGAATTATTTCTTAAAAAATGAAAATGAAAAATGAAAGAAATAATCGCGCTCGAGGATCGACAACAAATATAACGGTCTCATTTTGCATCTGTGTAACCCTAACCAATCCTTTAAGTTACGTTCAAAATATCATCAGACTTTAGACTGCTTTTAACTATTGCATGACTGCCCACACTTACTTAACGTGCTGGTTGAATATTTCTGAAGTTGCTTTTTTATGGGTTGCCCTAAAGTACCTACCAATATTAACACTTGGTGAGGTACTCAACAACATGCATGGTATTATCTATCTTAATCTGCCGCGTTCGAGTAAATACAAAATCCCCTCCTTGTCTCCCCTACTATTATGTTCCTTTACTTATCATTAACCTACTATGGTGTAAAAATAAAGCGCTTGAATAAGTAATACCTGTATGTAAATGCCAAAATTTGGTTAAGAAATTAAGTTTACCTGCGTACGCCAAACTACTCCAGACACAGTCGTTACTATAAATATTCTACCTAATGAATGAACATAAAAGCAAGACCACCGTTAATCGGCATTAAGTATAGATATATGGCGCATGTAGGCGTTGAATTAGTAAATAGCAACCCCTAGCTCTCCGGGGAAGCAGCGGTAATAATAACCTTCTAAACAAACTACAAGTAATTACAACAAGAACAACTATTACTTCGTCAAACAGCTTAAGACGGCGGTCTTGTTTTATATTCAATTACACTGAGCGGTCAATTAGAAAGCAAATACCACGAGTGAGGCTCGCGATCAAACGATCCGTTTAGCTAAACGCCATAATTAACTTATCTTTGACGGCATATTATTCTATCATTTATTCCAGGTCGTGTTTAAAGAGGTCTTTTGCAGGCACATTTTGCTACCATTAAAATATTACCGCTGAAAACTCATTAGGTGGGTGTTTTTTGGGGTATAGAATATTAATAATATAACTAACAGCTGTCGAAAATCCATATAAGTAAACCTTTTTAAGTACCACTTAATAATTATGTATTTATTATAAAATTCGTCAAGTTTCAATTTCAGGAAAAAACCCTGGAAAGTTCTTATTTACCTACTAACAAAAATAATCAACTACTAAATAATTTATTATTCGAGGCGAAACACAGTTATCATAACAAATAAATAGAAGTGAGTGAAGAGTCACACAGAAGTTTTCTTTTTAACTTAATTTAAGGACCGTTAAATGTTTTTGTCATAGTTAAAACATACAGGTTTCTAAAACTTTACACTAAATAGATCTTATAAAATATTTATAAACCTCGTAGATTAATAAATAAAGCACGATGTTTCCAAATTGCTTTCCTTTATTTGATGGAATGTTACATTATGAATACATAAATACATCACAGAAAATTATGTACACAAAATACTCATAATGGAAAATAACCAAATAATTTTCAATAATCGTATTCTGTCTTTGACGTTAACCAAAATTCACTCTGGCGACAAATTCTGAACATTATAATTATTATTAGTTTCACGCATCATTAGGAGAAAATGTCACAAATGAACCAATCGCGGTGTGTTATTTAAATGTCACCAGTATTAATAACGTTTTTTGTAACATTTGTACACATTTCGTTTAATAAAATGTCACCAACCAATCATTTAACTGATAACATCACTAAATAATACTATGAACGCGTATGATAGTAACGAAATAACCAGCGGTATTTTAGAAGTAGGCAATCGAGTTTGTTATCGAGTGACAATGAATGAGTGATTTATTTAATTACCATAAACATGAGCAGTAGAAGTAGCAATGAATTCTATTTCTTAACATAGAGAAAACCCTATAAAACCCACTCGCCACATGGAGGCGAAGCGGTTATGTAGGATTCCTACCTAAGCCCCGGTATTCCAAATGGTCGATTGGTAGCTGGGCCATGGAAAAGCTTTGCACCAAACCGCAAACAACGATTGATATTTTCAGTATAATTTACAATGACTTACTAAATAGAAATGCTATTGAAACTATCAGGATTAAATCGTATGTATAGACCTATTTTAAGAATGGTAGAAGTTACACTTCAGAACGTGAAGTTTCGTGAATTTCCCCGACAAATATACCACACAGACTGAACTTGCTACTCGCAGAAATAAGCATAACGTACTGTCTGCCAAAAGAAGCTTTAATTTATTAAAAAGTTTGTATGGATGTTTGAATGTATGTTTGTTTGGTTGTTCGTTACTATTTAACTCGGCTACTACGAAAAAGCGATTTAGCTGAAATTTTGAATGAAAATAGATTTTACTCTGGATTTACACGTCATAGGCTTCTTTATATAACGAAATCTTCAAGGATTCCCGAGATTTGTGAAAACTGATGATTTTGATGATATGAATGTTTGTTACTCTTTCACGCCTCGACTATTGAACTGAATTATGTAAAATTTGGTTTTAAGATATATTATAGCCTGTATAACCACATATGCTACTTTTTATCCCGGAAAAATCCATGGTTCCCAACACATTTATGAAAAACTAAATTCCGCGGCCGAAGTTGCGGGCGTCCGCTAGTATTAGATATTACAGATGAAAGACACAAAGGTCGTTAGGAGCATTAGCTGTAATCGGATCACGATAGCAACAGTAACTTAGTGCAAGTTTAACGCACGGGAAGGGGGAATGATATATCACATCTTGACTAGGTTGCGTATGATATAAGTTTCATCTATCATCATTGTCGCCACTCCATCATTAGCCGTGTTTGCTCTTCACTAGGACAGAAACATCGGATTGCTGTTAGGCTTCACTAAACTTTTGCCAGGTTAACCAGATAGATTAACGGATTTTCCATTTCTGTCTTTATTCCCATTGTTATAAGATTCATATTGTTTTGATTTATGATGATGACAAAAATATATTAAATAATTTTACTATTCATTATTTTTAGAGATCAATAAAATCATAAATTTCGGTATGTGAAATATGTATGTACAGACAATAGTTGTGTGCTTCCATTTCTCGTCTACTTGACAAAAGGAAAAAGGTATAATTATTAAAAGCTCTAAGTTTCAGTTACTATTTAAAACTTGAGCTACTTTGTCTTCATCACTTCTACGATATATTTTTTCTTTTGACAGCGACTTAAACATTTAGATATAGCTTTGATTTATATAGGACTTGTTTAATATATTGCAGTTGCATTAACCCATTAGAGGTCAAATGAAAAGTACAAATGATATTTTTAAATAATCTTTACTTACTTATTAAAAAACAAAGAAACAAGCATGAAATTAAAGAAAATACTGAAAAATATTAGTTTTCATGAAATTACAGGGGTGTGCACAACTGAGTACAATGACCGCTTATGTATAAAAATTTTCAAAACACGCTTTATCAACACAAACTGTTTTGAGACACTTCTTACATTACCAGCGCACTCTTACATGACAAAAGACACACTGCAGCGGTCTTTCAGTTTTGATGGGGTATAAATTTAATAATGACCTATTCATAGTATAGTACTCGTTTATCGTTACTAGTATCAAAATTCATTACATATAAACGCCAAGAATTAGCAACGGACAAATCGAACATGTAAGTAAATAACACCCACCACCACTTTTTACCATGAACAGCAATTCTGTATAACGAGATAGACTCGTCAAGTTCATCAACGCCACCTATATTTTTGTTGTAAGTTTGAAATAAATGTGGTATCGCTACGTCTGTTTTCCCCCACTATTTTAGATTTCATCTAGAGACCAGTACATTGCTTCTTGGGGTAACTTGTGATATCCAAATACAAGGTTTTCTATATAATATAATCATATCAACAATCTTTTCAAATATTTGTATAGGCCCCTTAGCTCTTCACAAATCCCATTTTTCCTTTCACTGACTTCGCAAGGCGTTGTGATGTTGAAGTGTATGAAGGGGCACATTTCCGCCAGATTGGCATCGGATTGGATTGGCGGGTAACATCTTGTCGTCTTCTTTTTGACGCCAGTTCATCATCACTATCGTCGTTACTGCCATCTTCGGGATTCGTAAATACCTCTATAGTAGTAGGTACATCATGGGGCATGAAACACCCTGCTATATCTTCCTCGGCACCTTCCTCTTCATCAGTCAATGTGCTTGGATCGGGTGGTATGATAGCAAAATCACTTTCATCGTAAAACACCATCAAAAGCTTCCTCAAGCCCTATGTAGCATTCTCGAGGTGTAAATTGTTGTTTATTTATTACACGGAATATGGAAACTAAACCAGTTATTTTACTTACGTATGTTGTCATTGTACGCAAACGCGTACAGTACAATTTGTATGACCCTATTTTCGTTGTAGTTGTAAATAACTTATTGTATTCTAATTCAAATCTTACTTTGACATCTATTTTCTACTAATGTTATGAAAAAACAAACTTTTAATCGATGGTTATGAAAAAAATATATATATCATTCACTTACGTGCACAACGTTTTCGTGATGCAACTTCAACTGACACTATTTATCAAAAAATGTCAGACTACCCGCATAATGTTTAACAATATATCTAAACAGTTTTATAATAAAGTAAAATTATATGATTACCCTACTTAACTTTCCGAGTTCTACAATCTACACCTATGGATATGTCTGTACTCAGTTGTGTACAGTGACCTCAAATGGGTTAAAAAATATTTTTTGTTTGCAGAAGAAAACATTGTGTTTATAACAAAGATTTGTTAAAGTTGGATTTTATTAAAAAAAATAACAAAATTTACGTTTACACATTTTTATTAACACAAATTATTTATTTCTATAAACTGTTAATTAATTTCATTTCATTCAAATGTTTAAAAAAACGAATACCGGGCTTTTAAGCCAGACATTTTTTTAGTTTTTCCTTTAAAACGGTTGCGCTTTTGGTTTAAAATTACACAACACATCGCTTTTGGACGGTCGTACATAATGGTGGATTAGATATATTTCTAGGTAGGTACTCGTATTATATTAAACGAATAGATGGATTGAATTATAGTATAAGTAGCTGATTTTGCGATAAAACAATGTATTCGTATGAAAAAGAAAAAAAATATATAATGAATTGTTTTTTTTTATTTTAATATTTTTAGGGCCAGTTACCATAATCGACGTATTTTCTGTTTAAATTGAATTTTTAATATAATATATAAAATATAAGTGTAATTTATATTTGTTTTTAAACTAACCAAATTACAACTCTTATACTCTCCTCTACTCTACTTACAAAATATTACTATTATTACACTATATAGTTATCTAATCTATCTCTGTTTAGGTATGCTCTACAATCTATATCTAACTGATTAAGGTTAATCCATTATTTGTGAATAACGTGCTTTAAATCTAATCTTTACTTTCTACATCTAAATATATTTTATTTAACAAAAACATCTAAATATGATTCTATCTAATGTAAAATATTACAATATTTATAATATTAATTATATTTACAGAAAAATCTAAAGTATGAATTATAAAAAAAAGTTTCGCATCGCTCACTGGGTAGAGAGATGAAATTCTTTTATAATATTAAATATTATTTGTATTTTGTATATTAATGTACTTAGCAAATACATTAGATAATATACATTAAGTCTATAACTCTACAGTTCTGAAATATATTACAGACATTTTAATGTTCTATAAACATGTATTCGCTATGAGATATGTTTCTACGCATTGTTCTGCAAAGTGCAATGTTATTGTTTCACGGACAATAAAAGAATTTTGGAAGAGATTCGAGTATTTTGAATTCGCATGGAACTTTTAAAACTTTTTACTGCTTTCCATGAGTTATTTAGTCGTTATAAACATTTTATTTTCTAAGAAATGTTTTAGAATTCGTTACTGAAACTTTTGATAGGTATTTGACTATTAGTTATTTTTTTATAAAATCGGGAACCTTTATTTTTATATTATGATTTTTGTGATCAAATCTATTTAAATATAAATTTAAAACTACCACCAGTTTGGTAAGCAGACTCTATTGAGAAGAGCCGGTAAGAAACTTAGCAGTTTCTTTTTTTTAAGATATGATTCAATTTGTAATTAAGCATTTTTTATGTCAGGTTAACTCCGTAGATTATTATATCTATAGAAGTCTGATTTGTTGCTCTAAAAATGATGTTGTATTGATCAGCATTCTTTTTACCATTTTTACTAGATTTTATTTCATTTATTTACTAATACGAAAATATAAATAAGATTAATATATACATTTCGCATGACTGTATCTTTACATACTATTTTTATTTGTCTATACTTGAGTTGAATTTGTTTGTAGTAGGTATTACCTATGATGTTTGTGCGTATAGAAGTCAGTCCTTGCGATTCTTACTGAACAGTTATAATAATTATAATACTAAAATTATTATACCAGTTATTTTATTTTTAGTTCCATAATTCTTAATTTTTTTTCTTATAACTGAGATTGTTCAATATTACTGAATGTAGCTGTCCAGATTTTGCCAGCCGATGTTTAGCGCAATATTACTAGGGTTTTATTAGGAGTATATATATTTTTTATTTAATTACAAGTTAACCCTTGACTGTGATTTCACCTGATGTAATGTGAGGTACAAGTTTTTTATATATATTGTACTCTTTACGGTTTTTACGCTACATTTAATTTATTTTCACAGACTATAGTGTTACAAGGTACCTTTATGTGACATAAGGCTCCTACCCGCTATTTTAACCCTTAGGGTGACATAATTATGAAAACAAATCAATGTCAGCTTGTCAATTTATTTAATGTGGAAATTGTTTTTTTTTACCGTGGCCTTCTTCCCGACTCCCTTCCCAATATGATTGTTATTTAATGCACAGAGCATAAGCTGATTGACTTTTACGGGAAGTCACGCAAAACAAATATTAGAAGCAAAACGAAAAACACGTAGAAATAATTTTCCTTTACAAAGTAAAAATTTTATTCGAGGTAAATAATTGTATTTCGTTTTGCTTCTATTGTGTGCATGATAAAAGTTCGATACGTTTGATAGTTGCTTTACTTCAAGGAAATACAAATAAATTCGTTGCACTGCAAAGCTCGGAATTGTACAAAAATCTGCCTTATTTCCACTGCGTATTGAACTTCGACGCTCCTATGAAGTTTCGCTGAAATTGTAGATTCTCCGAATTGCGTTTGAAATGAAATTCCTATATAATAATTGCATCCGTTAAAATGAAATACTGCAGAAATGGATTGTGCATGTATTAAAATTAATCGAACGCCTGTGCAATAAATCAAGAATAACACTTGGCTAAAAATATTTTCGTAACAGAAATTTCTTGGCGCGTATTTAAGTAATGCGGTTGAGTTAGCCCGACCAACTGTATGAGCGTGAAAGAAACAAAAGCAACAGCAATGCTACAGGTGATTTTCTTCACCTAATTTTAAATATTCAATATTAAAATTAGTTTAACGTTTTAAATTTTTGACTGTAAATAATTTATTCACATTAAGCGTAGCAGTCAGTTACTAGTCAGTAATTACGTCAACTATGACTTGACTGAATTTTTCTACAAATCTATGACATATTTATATTTTTTGTCATTTTTGACTAAAAATATTGTCACACTACAGTACATACCTGATTTCTTGGAAACTTTATTTGACACTTAAACTTTTATTTGTTAATTTTACCAGTATTATAGAATATTTTTTTTATTTCACATTTAAAATAAAAAATATTTGTAAAAAATATTATGAACTTTTCACGCTCACACTGACGGAAACGTGTCAATTACTGCCACCCCAAATTTAGTTTCCCATAAAACAGCCTACCGGCGTATTTAAGAAAAGCCCTAAACTTGAACAATCCACAGTTAATATCACCGTTACATGCAATCCTACAATTTATTTCTAGCTATTAGTGTAGCAACTCTTATCTTATCGTAAAATTTCGTACATTAATACAAAACATTACGGCCGTACGCCGGTTTTTGATCCGTTCGAACGGAGCGTAACGGACGACTTTCGCACTGAATACTTTGCACGGTCAGCTCGTGTAATCTGTTTGTTGTTTATCGAGGGTCGAAAGCGACCGGAGAGCGACGCGGCGGCGCCGCGCGGCCGACGGCGGCCACTCGTGGCCCCGCGAAGTGCATCCGAGGCGCGCACTCCACTCGACAAACTTTACGCTCCCGAAATAAACTTTTCGCAACGCGCGCTATCGATCACGAGAGCTGGTAGCTGGACGCGTACTAACCCTGAGCGGCGTGCGGGTCGGGTCCGGCTCGGAGATCGGCTGCGGGAGCACTCGCGCGGTTGCGATCGGGAGCACTGACTTGAGCACTTTGGACATGTAAAGTCGGAGCGGACACGTGACGAGAGCGCGCGGCGCGGCCGGCGTCGGCGCGAGAGGAGCGGCGCGGCCGAGTGAGCGAGCGGAGAGTCCCCACGCGAACGGCCCCACGCGCCTGCCAGCGCGCGCACGGCCCGCCCCGCATCGACCGCCACCCCACCCCACCCCGCCGCCCCCCCGGCCCGGCCGCGACGCCCGACTGTTTTTCTCTCGGCACCGACCGGGGGACGCACCTGATTTTTTCCGTGATATTTTTTCCTCCCTCTCCTCGCGACGCGATCCGTTCGCTTTCATTACGGTTTCGAGTTTGATTTATCACCGCGGCGGCTCTGAAATATTCTTGCGATGGAACCGGCTGTCGAACTCTTACCTCCAATTAGCATTGATTTATCGAAATTATGGACAACTTAATGATGTACCTCTGATCTGTTTAAATACTTTTAAAGATTACAATTTTTCCATATTTTTCCCTATTAACTTCTTGTAATATTTTCACAACAGCGGATTTTTTTAAATAAAAGAAGGATCTTCAAATGTAGACTCAAATTTATTACTTCATATACAAATTAAATTGGTCTCATGTTTCACTCAGATTATGTTGATACTGAAGAAGTTAATTTTAATATTGCTTAAATTCATATAAAACGACAGCGCAATCGAAAAAATGCATTATTTTATTCCATCCTCATGACACGTAGTCAGTCGCATTGGAGATTGAATGCACTTAAGTTAGCGAACATACGTAGAGCGTAGCACCTGTCTACGGCGTAGCCAGTGCCTCCACGCGCCTCTACGGCCTACCGATTGGTATGCATCGACCACTACGCAACCTGGATCTCAATAACTAACATATTTGGCTGTGATTCAATTTTAATGTTTTCATATTTGTGTCATAACTTTCGGTAAAGAGGAAAACAAAAAGTGGCTCGACGGGAGCAAGAAGTTATTTGTAAACGTTGACGTCTCGGTATTTTCATGCAAAGTATGAGGCACCCTTGTTCCATTTTGAAATTGTTTTGGTGGTCGGTATGCGGTTTCGTTTCTGTTTCGTGAAGAGCTATGTTGTTGAGATTGTGTTATGAGTAGTTATTGCATATACTGTAGCAATAAAAGTTTTAGGACACTGACGAATGCAATATAGAGTTGGCATACAATTGCTAAACTTTGATAGTTTTTTGATTACTATCTAAGATATCCCTTTGTTAGGTAATGGTTTAGGGGACAAGTATTTATTAGATCCATTCGTGTTTTATAGCGCGTACATTTTGTGTAAAACTTTGATTTGTTGAAGCTGTTTTCTTATAAAAGGAACTTGACTGCGCAACTTTAGTCAAAATTGCTTACAATATCATTGTTCTAACAATAATTTCTTTGAACGTTGACTTATGCTTAACAGTGTTTTGTTTGAAATTAGGTTAGCTAATTAAAATTTTTATTCGTAAACACCAAAAATTTAATAAATTTAGAAAGAGTGTAACATTATTTTTTTTTAAAAAATGATAATTTTATATATCACGTATTAATAATAATCATTATAATATTGTGTTTATTTATCCTTAATATTATAATGGTGATGAAGTAAATATGTCGTTAAAACTAACTATCTCAGGGATTTTAACCCAAGAACGAGTTAACAATAAATTAAGTTACGTAATATTTTTGTTAGTATATATATTGTGTAGTATGATCACATTGTCGTTTATACACATTTTTTAAAGGAATTCAATATCAGTGATCATTATTTTTTACGTTATTTGGAATCGCTGTAGTGAGATTGTTGATTTCTGATTATATTCATCAAATATTTGTGGTATCAGCTTAAAATAATGTAATATTTATCTTAAATAAATTGCTCCAAAAACATTGTATAGCTGAGTTTATTGAAACGGCATGTATGTCACAAGTCCGTAAAGTATCAAGACAGAGAGTTGCGGAGAGAGTGAAGGGAGCTCCGTATTTTGTGACTTATTAAAAGGTGATTTTACTATCACAATAACTGACGCCAGACGGTTTTACCCACATAGTTCCCGTTCCCGTGGAAATACGTGGATTAATGTATAGTCTATGATAAACAACACAAATTTTTTCATTCATCATCTCGAGTCTTCTCTCAAAATGAGAGGGGTTAGGCACTACACCATGCGGGCCCAATGCGGATTGGCAGACTTCACACACGCAGAGAATTAAGATAATTCTCTGGTATGTAGGTTTCCTAACGATGTTTTTCCTGCACCATTTGAGACATGGAGGTGGATTTGTTAGAGGTGCATGCCCCGGACCGGATTCGAACCCTCACTCTCCGGAATCGGAGGTAGAGGTTATATCCACTGGGCTGTCATGAAGCTCACACAAATTTTACTTCTTTTTAATATCAGTATAGATTTTATTAACAGTGGAAACTAACTGATTCCTGTCAGTTCTGCAGTTTTTGATATTATCTTTATTTATTATTTTATTTTTAATATTTTAGTATTTATTTATATTGTATTATTATTATTATGTATTATTATCATGTCAATCATATCGTAAATACATTATTAATGACGAATTTTTGCTTGTTTTATTAAATGAATCAGTCTTTGAATAAATAAAATGGAGTAATTTTCTAGCAATTACGTTAAATATTGCATTAAAAAGTTTGATAATAATATGTTAGACTGTCTGAGATTTCACTTGAATCCTTGCTAGATCGTTAAATTCCAGGGAAGACAAGTGACACTAAATAGAAAACTCACTTACTGAGAAAAGCGTCTTCCTGCAGTTTTGCTTTATTTCATTTTGCAGCAATGAACCGTTGTAGGTATCGCTTTTGATAACAATGTTTGTAGCAAATACATAAACGACAGAGCAATTTGTTCTAAAACTAATTTTGTTTAACAATACTTTATACAGTATTGGTAAACATGCAAGCACCCAACAACGTAATTAATGATCTATCTTTCTTATATAAATGCGAAAGGTCAACACAAAAATCTCTTGACGTACAAAGATGAAATTTGGCAGGGAGGTTGTTTACAGATAGAAGACGTCCGCTAAGAACGAATTTTGCAAGAGGGCTGAATTAAAGAGGTCTAAGAGCGGACGCTAGTTTTTTTTATAAAAATATTGGACAATACTAGATACGAGTAAAAGTCAGTGGTAAGAAGCTTAAACTATCACATAAAATAATAAGACATAGACAATCTTATTTACTTACCTAAGCGGTAAGTCGTGATTAAAACTTGACTGTCTTGCACCATTAGGTATAGGCAAAAGATATTGTTTTTTGGCAATAAATGAATAAAAATTTCAAAAGTCACATAACATTAGAAAAAGTTATTCTACCTTATGAAGTCGGTTAAGTTGGACATTCTAGTAAGGTCTTTATTTGTGTAAACTTAAGAAAGTCAAAAAAGTCAAAATTCATTTATTTCAAATAGGCTTAGTTTACAAGCTCTTTCGAAACGAAAAAGAGTTAGCATAACAGAAGGGCATTTTTAAATTATTAAATGGTACATACAAGAAAAGAAGTTTGTAGTAAAACGCTTGCTTTGTACCTGCAAACATACTGTTGATTAGCAATGCTTTCTAAAAATATAGTTACTCGTAAATAAATCAGATATTTGATTTTCATCAAAACTAAAGGTGTAATATCAAATCAGTCTGTTAACAGGATGGGGGGTAAATTTCAATTACTAAATTTGACCCAACAAACAGGGAAAGCTAAATAAAAACGTTTAAAAATAAGTAAGACTGTCAAGTTTACTTATGTCAAAGCTTCAAGTCAAACATATCCCAAGATGTTGGTTACTTTATAAACTTTCGTAACCTGAGCAAATTCCCAGCGGGAACGTTAAAATAAGTGCAAGTAGTGTCCAGTCGCGGTGCTTGTAAATAAAGAAATAATAATAACGCTTTTATTCGACAGCGAGTGCCATGACGGCAGTAACATACGCTGATGGCTCCAGCGTAATGTCAAAGCAAACGTCAAAGTCGTAACTTGGCGGCGTTCATTAAAAAAGCCCACAAAACGGTTTGTACAACATGCTTTCCGACAGCGGAGCGGTAGAAATTAAAAATAATCACCGGTACGCGGCACGAAAGCAGAGATATGAAAAATAAGGGCGGTCACAGACATTAGGCGAGACAGTAAAAACGAACAGCGTTTATGACCTACGAAGTCTTGTTACTAAATTATTATTGCATATTTGCGGAGTTAATTCGAAATTGAAGTTATATTTTTGATATGGTAAAATTGTAAGAAATGTTCTTTATTGAATGTAATAATAAATAAGTACATAAAACAAAACCATGTAATTATTTCACATTGTTGTATCTCAGATTAAAGTTTAAATATTTATATAAATAAATAAATAAATAAAGTTTTATTTTCTACTTTGTTTATCGAGGGTTTGTTCATTATTGAACATGCCACCCACATAGGAGCCCCATTATACATATAATACCTTATTTACCTACGATTAATCGCTATCTTACTTTAAATAAACAACATTCTAGCCTCCTTAGATAAGGGTGCTTTGCGTTTTGTGCTTTGTGGTTTTTGTGACTTCCTAATAAAAAAACTTGATGTTTCAGAAGATACATGTCGTAAATATAATTATTAAATAACTAAATGTTTGTCGTTTAATTTAAGTACGACGATGTATTTTAAAAATATTGTCAAACCAGTGCAGAATTATTTTTTAAATAATTTACTTGAAAAAAGTTGTATTGTTTAGAAGTGAAAACAATAAAGTAGTCTTAAGTCCCTCGAAAAGTAAATTTTTACGTGGTTTTGTATGCCTATTCTTACAACGCTACTTTATTTATTTCATCAGGACTTTTTGTCTTGAGTTTGTATCAAGCCTTGAGGAGCATCTATCTGCGACTGGGTCAGAATATACGGATCTGGGATTACATAGGGCTGGTATCTTACGTGATAGTACTAGAGCTGAAACGCCTTTTGTTTGTATAGAAGCTGTGATTAATTATGTACTGCGAGTGGCAGGAGACGTAATTCCCGTATGGAAGAGTGTCAAATCATGTCATTTCCAGATATCGTTAAAAATTACTATGAAAATACGGAGGAGGAGGTTTTACGTTCGTCTGTATGTACTTATGTTTTTTACTTACTATAGATATGTGGATACATAGTAGTATATTATTTTATCTATTTTTAATTTGGAATCAATAAATGACGCAATGCTCTCCCGATCAGTCCGTGAGCTCACCCTGGGGTCATGCCTGAAAATCAGCGCTACAGTTAGCGTCTTAGCTGTAGCATAGAGCTGAGGCAGCGCCCCATTCAGCCGAAGCCTTAGTATTAAGTTAGTATTAATTCTCATGTATTTTTTCTTATTTATGTTATGTTGTTTTGGCTGAATAAATGTTTTTATTATTATTATTATTATTAAAATTTATAACTATACGATTTTTTTTTTCAAAAGATTATAATTATGAAGCAGTTTATAAATGTTTGGTAAATTGAAATTCTTATGTAAAATTGATTAGGTATGTTATTTTGAGAGATGTTATTTCAATGTAATATTGAGTAGTTTTAGCGGGACTACGTCTAAAAATGACTAAAATTGAAGTGATTTACTTTTTAATATTTATTTTTTACCCGAATGCCAAGGGTATTTTTTCGCGCGTATCTTATATGTATGTTTAGAATATTCTTTATTACCTCATATCTTCCCAACCGCATTTATGTAATAAAAATATCGTTATTTACTTTAGCTTGTTCACTTTATATAATAATTAATAATTCTGACACTCGTCTTTACTCGCAATTTTATAAATAGCTACTTTATTTTTTCATATACACACAATAATTAATTATTTGGAAAGATCTAATGGACACCGAGGATACAAGGGGTAATTTGACTTTCCAACAGCGTAAGAAAGTACTCTTTAGGGTTAAAATATAGCCTATAGCACTAGCTGATAATATAGCTTTCCATTGGTGAAATCGGTCCAGTAGTTTAATAGCCTATTCGTAAAAATACTCATATAATATAATATTAGTTAAGATATAGCTTTAAATTGACAATAACTATGTCAAGCAATAAATAAAATGCAACTGAAAAATGTCGTGCAAGCTCTTAAAGGTTCTCTGCATGGTTCCAACTCGTTAAAGACCTAAGCGGACGAATAGCAGTTCCTAATCGAATCACAATCCGCACTGACGTAACGACGGGCTTTGGTTGACAGTCCTCGGGGACAATGGAGCTTTGTACCATCTCTCGGTACATCTTTGAGATGTTTTGCGTTACTGGTTTATTATTAACGATACTTGCTCACTGCAGCGGTTTCGAAGTCTTTACGTTGATCATTATATATGAAGTCTATTGTCCAAATGCACGTTATATTAATAAATATTGTTACGAATTTTCAGATGTTGTGATGATAAAATTAAAATGTTATATAAATGTTGTAAATTAAATACTTGTTAATTGATGTAATAATTGTTATCTATGCATAAAATAATCCTATCTCTGCATGTTCTATATGTTGAGGCATTGAGGCTACAGAACATGAGTTTAATGACGGCCTCCGTGGCGCAGTGGTATGCGCAGTGGATTTACAAGACGGAGGTCCTGGGTTTGATCCCCGGCTAGGCCGATTGACATTCTTAATTGGTCCAGGTCTGGCTGGTGGGAGCCTTCGTCCGTGGCTAGTTACCACTCTACCGGGAAAGACGTACCGCCAAGCGATTTTGCGTTCCGGTACGAAGAAGAAGAAACCGAATGGGTTGTGGATTTTCATCCTCCTCCTAGTTAGCCCGCTTCCATCTTAGATTGCTTCATCACTTACCATCAGGTGAGATTGTAGTCAAGGGCTAACTTGTAAGGAATAAAAAAAACAAATTTCCCTCTTAATTTATTGTTAGACATTGGTGTTAACATGTCTAGCAATAAATTGACTAGATGAAGTTCATAAACTTCGGATTAGATTTATGAGACTGTCACACACGCTTTAAATTTAAGATACAGTCCTGTACGGTTTTGAATCATTAAGGGCCAGTGCGCAGAGCCATTGATAATCGAATCACAATTCTCAGTGATGTAACAACGGGATTCGGTTGACTATCTTTACACACGCCTCACTCCTCGGGGACGGTAGACCTTTGAACAATCTGCTAGTTTATATTTGAGATTATTTGCTCTAGTTGTTCTGGTATTACTAGTGTGTACTTTAAACAATGTCTCGGTTCACATATATTTATCTTTGTACAAGTATTATACACGTTTGATTTAACATGTGAATAAAAAATGTTAATTGAAAGTATTATAATTTTTTTTTAATTCTTTACAAGTAAGCCCTTGACTACAATCTCACCTGATGGTAAGTGATGGTGCAATCTAAGATGGATGTGGGCTAACCTGTTAGGACGAGGATGAAAATCCACACCCCTTTCGGTTTCTTCACGACATCGTACCGGAACGCTAAATCGCTTGGCGGTACTCTTTGTCGGTACCTAGCTAAGACCTCCCACCAGCCAGACCTGGACCAATTAAGAAAACCTTAATCTGCCCATCCGGGTATCGAACCCAGGACTTCCGTCTTTTAAATCAACCGCGCATAGCACTACGCCACGAAAGCCATCTATTTTTTTTAAATTATTTATTATATTAACAAGGGCACTTCAAATAATCACCAATTATAAAAACAAATACATTTGAGTTGTGAAAACTTTAATTAATTTTATTTTTTTGTGAACTATAATAATTAAAGATTAGGACGATTGTTTCGTGTTTTTGTAGAATAATAATTAAATTTCCTTCAACAAATTATAATTTTATTTCATTTCTTTGTTGATGTAATGTTTTTAAACATGACTAGGTTTTTCGCGTTAGCTTTTAGCGTTTTCGGTTCTGTGGGTTTTTCTATGCCTAAGCTTTATTTCACATTGACGCCCAACTGTCAATTTTTGTATTTTTTTTTTATTTCTACGGAATGACATAAGAAATCATGTTCCCTGTCGTCAAACATAACTTCGTGGCTCTGGTTAGTCTTCGATAGAGTATAGATAAAGAGCAGAGATATATAACATCCGAGAGATATATAAAAACTATATATAGCAGAGATATATAAAAATTACTAGTTCTCTTGAAACCTGCTACCTACCAAAGCTATCACAGTTCAAATTCCATAATTATTTACCGTATATTAATACAAACGAAAAAAAGTTCCAGCTTGTATTTTTTTTTATTGTGTTTTTTATTTGCAATCTGTTATTAAAAAAAAAAAACATTTAGCAAATGGTCTGTATGTCGTCATGACTTGGAGGGCATCACATCCAATGACATGAACCCTATGTATCCTTTTCTTTATTAACGGTCAGCAGGAGCTTTTCTTTTTAGTCTTTTAAATTTATACTCATTCTTCATGAATTGTGTTGCAAATATGTTTGGATGGTTATCTAGGCGCTTCTTATAGCCCTTCATTGTGTGTAATTTCTTCTTTTACAGATCTTATTTGTAGGTCTTAAAAAGGTTAATAAGGCATTTAAGAAGCTGAGCATAATCTTTGTATAAAATATTTTGTATAAAACCACCTTGTATAAAATAAAGGTTACCATAAGCTCTCAACCTTTAGACTACGTAATACATATATCAAAAGGCTTTACTACCTTTGAATGTCTCTTATAAATCTGGTCATTGATTTGTATTATATTAATTACTGCCGGTCGCCCACAACCTCGTCCACGTGAAGCTGTAACCTTACCTTCTCCTTACCTTACGTATCCTATGTCCGACTCTGGTTTTAAGCTACCTCTCCACCAATTTTAAGCCAAATCGTTCTAACCGTTCTTGAATTATAACTAAATATTGTAACCAACACAGCTTTCTTTTATATATAGATTTCTGAACATAAATTTCTTTGATTAGGACAAAAGGATTTTAAATTTGTAATTTTTAATTATTGTCTCAAAAGTTTTGAAAAAGAAAAACAAATATAAAGATAACATAGTATTTTAATACAACCGGAAGCTTTTAATCCAAGAAAATTAGAAACAGATTGGGTGAATTTTCTGAAGCACACTAAATCAATCTGATTAAGAGATTGGCTGATTTGAAAGTCTAAAATAGATAAAACTCTCATCAAATACAATCAGAGGTTGCCAGTCCAGAGCTTAAGGCCTATCTTTGCCTATTCCCTCTGTACAAATTTCATTACCACTTGCTCCTCCTATAATCCTCTGGACCAGTACTTAATCTACCCCGGTTTGATATCAACTCGAAAGAGCTACTATCTTCATTTTTACGTATAATCCATTTTTAATTGCCTTCTCGTTGACATTATTAAATTTTCAAGTAGAAATTAATTACAAAAACAAGTTCCGACCGCAATGACAACTGATTTTATCGTTTTGATGTTTGTTTAAGAACACTTAGGTTTCGGCGAGCCGCCCTTTTGTGATAATCTCTGTTATTTATTTATTGCTTTTAAAAAAGTTGTTTCTTCTGGAATAAGCTAAATGCATTCATCATGATCAACCCATATTCGGCTCACTGTTGAGCTCGAGTCTCACAATCTCCCAATGCGGATTGGCAGACTTCACACAAGCAGAGAATTAAGAAAAATCTTTGGTATGCAGGTTTCCTCACGATGTTTTCCTTCACCGTTTGAGACACGTGATATTTAATTTTTTAAAATGCACACAACTGAAAAGTTGGAGGTGCATGCCCCGGACTGGATTTGAATCCACACCCTCAAGAATCAGAGGCACTGGGCTATCACGGACTCAAATGCATTATATTTAATCAACATAGATTTATGCACTCATACACTTATCCGAATGTAAACGAAGCCTCACGAAAAAAGAATAAATGTTAACATATTCAAATAAAACAACGAACATTAAATTTAAAATCGTTTTTGCGTTTACATTCAAAACAAAGTTAGCCGTATTCATTACATTTAAAAAAAAACGTTCCTTGTTGACTACGGGTCATATGACCCGTATATAGAAAATACCTTCTAATACTGTATTATGTTGCTATACTAAAACCATACTCAATGTGCACTGTTTACCAACAATTGGTTGATTGGTTATATCATCTTTGAATTTCCTAATGTCTGGAATTCAAAATATTATATCAGACCAGCAATTGATTATTTAGATTTTTATTAGTACAGTACGGTTATTAGAGGCTATTTTATTAGTACGGTAAGTAAAACCGTAGGACACAGCTATATGAAAGCCATACTGGATGTGCACTGTTTAATAACAAACAAATTGAAAATGAGGGTATAATTCGCTAGTCATGTCACATCTAATGATAATTAAAACTAACTTGTTCTTAATCAAATAAAAATATATTTGATTAATAAGCTTAGAACATAGACATAATTAATATGTTTTGAATTGCATTTTATAAAACGCAATACATGAATTAAAAATGAAACAATTATGAAATGACATGCGTTTCTTACCTTCATTTCAAATTTGTTTGTTGGTAAAAAGTGCACATAGAGTATGGTTTTAGTACCTATAGCAACATAATACAGTATTAGAAGGTATTTTCTACTGCCGACCAATAAATTACTCTTCTTTTGTTCGCTTAATATAAGCAGGATAAATCATATTTCCCAGGACTGATTACTATTTATCGATTACCATAATTAAGCGCTTTGTACTTTCTACCTTGATATAAGGTAACTATGCAGTTTGTAAATAGAACACAATAATCCAGCAGCATCAATAATATTTGTGTATTTTAGGCACATATTAAGTTTCTTTTTGTATTTTTAGCTGTTCATTTAAAATATATACTCATTTCAATCACAACACAAGACAAGCATATTCCGAAAGTCCTCAGAAACAGCTCCGATTTCTTTAATAGCTCAGCTAGCCCCCCGTCAAGTAAGACTTTGGATACCTGCTCGTGGATTTAATAATTTATTATTATTCATCCTAGTTCAGATATTTTCGTTTAGTTGGTGGTAAAAAGGGAAATATTTATAATGTCATTTTTATGTTATATATTATAACTACTAAATTTAAAATTATCCAATTTATAATATATATACAAGGTTTCTTCCACCAATATTATTTATGTATACAAAATATCTTTCAGACTACTTTTGTAACTACTACTTTTGTTGCACACAGCTATAGGAATTCTATTTAATGGCCCTGAAAGCACAAATGGAAAAACAACTTTTTTAAAAGCTCTTCACGTTATATGGATCGTCAGTTCGTTTTAAACTGGTCGTCGGTTCAAAATGGACAGCTGAAATAGAAAACCTATCGAAAAAACAAAATTCAGGTGTAACATGCTAAATCAGAGTCTACAACACGTAAACGGGCATATGGAGTTAGACAAAAACGGTGAACGTTCGAATCACAGTACAGTTAGCAACAAAAAAATATAGAAATTATCTTCCACAGTAGGAAACTTACACAAAAATGTATATAATATATACGAGTACCTATATTAAAACAAATCACAAGGCACAAAAATTAAAATAACACAAATAACGTGCCGTCTCTCGATTGAACATACATTCGTAAGATGTGCTTTAGACTTTATTAAAATTATGATACGTTAATGAACCGTAGCTTAATTGTACTTATGTCAAAGCCATAGATAAATAAGATAGCCAAGATAAAAAGAAACCACTAATATAATATTTTGTTTTGTCATAGCAGTGCTTTTTGACCATAATTGACGTATATCCGTCAATTATGCATCCACTGCGATAGAAGAATACTTCCTAATTCCACCATAGTACAAATATATATATTTTTTAATCACTTCTAATCACTGCCATACGACACTACAATCCTACAATACGATAAAGCTAAAAAAATACATAAAAGTATTAAAACTCATAGCAAAAGAAAAAGTAAAAGCTGTACCCATATTCGTCTAATATTTTTGATGCCGACTATACAAAATTCCATTTGGTGCCGTCTAAAGGAAATGAAGCAATTAATTCGGCAGATGGCGTCGCCGTGCGAGTATTAATCATCAACTAATCGTTACTGCAGTCTTCGATTAATCCAGCCTCGATTCACACCGGTGACATAGATTGTCAGTGCCTTACGTAGATCTGTACATTTTTTTTACATTGAAAGTTTAGTAAATTATTCCTTATTTTGTATATTAGATTTACGAATGCCCGTGTTAATGTCGATTATTTTCAGCTAACTTATTTCTATGAAACAATGAAATAATGCTTTGTTTTTTATTTATTTATTTAATACTCTTTATTTGTACACCACAAAAATAAAAGAAAACAAGCAAAACAGAAACACAAGAAAAAGTAGAATACAAAAGGCGGCCTTATCGCTTAGTAGCGATCTCTTCCAGGCAACCTTATTATTAGTAGCTTTGTTATTAGTAGGTAATGTTTATTATTTCTGTAAAAACCTATAGATTGCGTATCTACGCTTCAGATTTATGGACTCAGGGAGGCTGTTTTTATTTAGTTGAACGTATTTCTTGCACGCCCTAATGTGAAGTCACGAAATGTTACCAAAGAGTGTCACTCCGTTTATACCATCGCGTAGGCCGTATTATAACAAAACATTATATCTGGAATGACTAAAGGGTTTAAAACTAGTCAAAAATTATCATATTATTTTTACAATACCAGTCACTCAAAGTTGACGTCTGTAATTTCGCAACCTTTGTCACAAATACATTGTCTTTGTTGTCAACTAATTTGATTTACAAAACAAACTTATATTATTTTGCAAAGAATACACAGAATAATAGATGTATACGGACAGGAAAGAAATTTGAGGGCTTAAGAACGAGTTAAACTCCTTTGAAAGCGCCGAAACTTTTCACAAAAGAGGGCCCCGCATGATTTGTGAATGCGTGTAATTTTTCAGACGTCATATTTTTTGTAACGGTTTTTCGGAATAAACTTCGCCATTGTATGGAGTGACTTTTTGGCATGTTTGCTTTTCTTAGTTCTTGGTAGAACGAAGTTTAATAGTGTATGACAGGAGAGTGAGGCAGGCTAGAATTTTATATTAGGACATCGGTTTAGTGTGGTTTAGGAACACGGCGCATTCTAATTGTGGTATTAAAGTTAATCTCTAGAGATAATTATTTAGTAAAATATTCGCCATTGGCCATCATCATATGTTATAAACATCTCCATCTTCTTTTGTATCTTCTGTTTCTATCTTATATCTTTCTATTCTATCTTGTATCTTTATTCTTTACATGTTAGCCCTAGACTACAATCTCACCTAAAGGTAAGTGATGATGCAATCTAAGATGAAAGCGTGCTAATTTGTTAGGAGGAGGATGAAAATCCACACCCCTTTCGGTTTCTACACGACGTCGTACCGGAACGCTAAATCGCTTGGCGGTACATCTTTGTCGGTAGGGTGGTAACTAGCCACGGCCGAAGCTTCCCACCAGCTGAACTTGTAACTATCGACCCTTAAATCTCTCTGTCCTAGTTCTGTGGAACAATAGGTAAAAAATAGAATATCCAGATTTTATAAAACCTTAATCCATTTGAAAAAAGGAGAATATTAAAATATTTATTTCAAATCACCATAATTTAATAAACTATTGTATTTAATATAAAAGATATACAAATATTTTCATCGTAGGCCGTTTATGCTACATTTATAGCTGTAAGTTTGGCTATCGATAGCTGTCATCTCAGAGATTGACGGGCTTCATCCGAGCAAAAGTATTTCGAAACACCGGATCAGCGGCTTTATTGAGTTAGATAAGAATTTCTGTTCATCATTTGAGAAATTTAGGGAAAAATACTGAAAGTTGTTTATCTTTACATTATTTTACGAAATTGACTTTATTAAACTCAACGTATTGGTATTAAAAATTATCATTATAAGTAATTTTTAAAAATTGTTCAGTTTGCTTTCATCTATTGAATAAAACACAAATAGTAGATACACCACCTAATCTAAAACCAATTGAATAGTTTTTCAAAAATCCTTAAGGTGATCAAGTTATTATTTTTTCGGATTTTTCAATTTTTATTTTTCAAACAAAAATCAGATCTTTGAAATCTCAATTCCAGCAGCTACAGCATTGAAAAACTGATTCAAGATTCTGAAAAATCCGAAAAAAAATATAACTTGGTCACTAGAGATTTTTCGAAAAGTATTCTTAAGGTGGTGTATCTACCATTTGCGTTTTATCTATTAATAACGGGACACTCTGTATAAATAAATAAGCATTTTAACAATTTCATGTTTTTTATATACTAAAATATTTTTTAAAATTGAAACACAATAAGTTTTACAACAGACTTTTACTACTTTTCTAATGGTGGTCACCGTTACCAAATATTTAATTATTACTTATACTTTCACGTTTTTAAAATAAAGTATTCCATATCTAATTTCCGAAGAGCAGACGAAAATAATTTCAATGCATAGCTGGAAATACGGGTTGCAACAAAAAATAAAACATACAGAGAAGCAAGCTCGTAACTTTCAAGTAGTAGGTGCGCTGCAATTAATTGGGATTAGTGTGTGACGCGGTGCGTTCGTTCCCAGTTATTTTTCACGTCACGAAAAGTCCGGCTGCGGCGCCACGGATTATTGAATTAAACTTGATAAGTGTATTAGTCAATGCTGTTGCTCCATTCCCCTGATTAATGGCTGACCGTTGCTTTTTCTCTCATTTATATGATAATGAGTCAGCAGCCGTCGAACACAATTATTAAGTGTAAATGAATGTAGTTGCGAAATCGCTTTTTGAAAAATGACTACGTATTCGAAATGATCTGTGCGTTCGGGATTGCTGAACTATCTGAATTTTAAAAGGGGATGCTTTAAAGTTTATACAAAATTAACTTTGCTTATTTCCAAACTGGATTATGTTAATTAAGCAGCTGCCGTTTGGTTGAAACAGTGTTCGGAAACGCTTGTAGTGTTGATTTACCTAATCAGTTTGTTTTGTATTGCGCACATAGAATAAACCAAAGTTATTGATATAAATTTGAAAGGAAAATTTATTTATGAAATCAGAAACTGTTACTCTCCTTAAGGAGAAGTTGTTACTATTACCTTAATAAATAACAACTTATTATTAACTTGAAAAATAATTACACAAATAAACACTAAAATTTCCTTAAGTTGAAAACGGGTTTTTCTGTGGTAGCATAGAATTAGTAAATATCTAGTCTTTTTAACACGTTCGCTACGATTTTTCTGTTCTCGTCCCTGCTACGGTACGAGAGTTTTTGATCCCGTATTAAATTTTTTTGTGTTGCGGAACGAGGTCAATTGACCTGACAGAAAGTTTTAGTACAAGGTCAAAAAACCTCGTACAGTACCAATGGAAAGAACAGAAAAATCAGTGCCGCAGCGAAAGTGTTAAAGGTAATTACTTGTACACAGAGATAAACAGAATAAATGAACTTTCATTATTAGATATTATCATCATATTATAGTAAAATATAGAATCAAAAGAGCCAGAATATCGAGAATATCTCTTTTTCTGTTGGTGAACTAAAATAAATCTCATGTGGCGGGGTTTAGCACTTGAACTATGTGCTCAAGATGGAACATAGTGCTTGAGTTGGTTCTTGTCCCTGTTGTTTGTAACGTAACTCACTTTTGTTTAGTCTCAATTTAAAAACACACATTTTAAAGAAAATAAATAACAGCTAAATTTCTTGTACCTGAAAATTATGAATCAAAAAGTATAGCTTTTGAAATCATTTGCAAATTTTATTCAATCTTGCAATACGATATTATAAAAATTTAGTTTTTCAGAATGTCAGATATTTTTCCAAACATTTCTAATTCATTTTTTAAATATTCTCGATTCCAAACATTTCTATTCGATTAGTAAAACAAACACAACTTAAAAAATCTTATATTATCTAAATAGTTATTCAGACAAAGCAGACATGACTATAGCATGGTTGTTTATCTAACACCAAACTGAAATTCCCAGATAATAAATTCGCTAACAAAAACTATGCTAAATTATGCAAGCGCATAAATAAAGATGTGACTACGGCGTAGCATCCAGCGTAGCTCTACGAAGGTTCCGTAGCACCAGTTGTACCTTGTACTATAATTCGGCGCTTCTAAACTCTTTAAAACTATTATCATAATTCTCAGTTCACATTTTGTCATGGCGGTTCTCGCTTGTTTTGTTCGCGTACTTAATTTTGCTCTATGCTGCGAATAGTAATTAATTGGGACTGAGAATTTTATTACGTCAGAATATGTTGCTGGAATTTATTATGACAAAATATGCAATTATGTAATGAACTCAGTTTTAATTATGTTTTTTCACACTTTATTTTACTACTACTACTATTTACATCATAAAAATATATAAAAACGTCATTAAGTAGCTTTGAAATAATAAAGTAAATTAATTTACTTTTTCAACTATTCACGATTATGGCGTTTTACGATTTATAATTTAATTATTTATATTCGTGTATGTTGTCAATATATTAAAAAGATTTTAATTTGTATATTAAAATATTTAAATGTAGATGTTTATTATGAAAATTTACCAGCGTGATAATATTGTCAAAATCAACTCCATCCTAATTTCAAAAGCGAACGTTAAGGCTTCGCGATCCAATTTCATGCCTTCATGAGCCTGCACCAATGGGCCTAGAGAATTTTCACTAACACAAAGTTATGATTAATTGAACCTATAATATGGAGAATACGTAATACTGAAATGTAACAAAGAACCTATGCTCAGACGAGAATTTTATGCTTAAATATATTAAGTATTAGGACGGTCTTTAGTTGTAGTATTTGTAATAGGCCTTGTCACAGGAATTTCTATTTTTTTTCCTTTTATATAAAAACATCGTTTTCTCGAACCGTATAAAATTTGATTTTAAGTGAGCGGAGATGTACAATATTATATTTCTTACTACGATTTAAACATAAAAAAAGAAAATCGTCTGTTATTTTTATATAAAACATAATAAATTTTTACATTGATATAAAATGTTCAAATTGAATTCCTTACCTAATTATTATAATCTAAAACGAAATTTTCGTGACAAAAACATATTGCGTTGCTTTTTCGAGTAAATATTTTATTGCAACCCCCTTCCTCTTCACCTCATTAAATAACTCGTTAACAAGAAATCTAAATGGGTAACCCCCAGCAATGACAAAAGTGTTTTACCTACAATTCAAATTTATTTTCGCTTTTAACCGCTATAAATTTTACCCTAGCCTTTGCATTATTTAGACCTTTATAAAATATAATAGCTTAGGGTTACAGTTGTAATAATATATGCGTTACTCCTTCGCAAACAAGTGTAATTTTAGTATTTGAGAAGCTTAAAATTCATAAGCTTTATTATCTTATCCATACAGTGTTTAAGCCATGTAATTTGTAGTGGTCCAAAATGTTTAACTATTTACTATAATGTTTTCTGTAAATTTTTATTCATAACTATTTCAAAGTTATGATTTAATAATTATATACTTACTATCGTAATCGTCGTCAGCCGCAATTTTTCTTACAAAAAAAAGTTTTTTTTTTTAAATTTGAAAGTAAATTCTTTAATATGGTTAGCTTAAATTAAAATAAAAAAATATTACATCAGTGCCCACGATCTATGATTTCACATTTATTCAGATTTTCTGTACCAGATCAGATGTATTATCGCAACTTGCCATAGTGCCGTCGAAAAATTGGAAAAGTATTTGATCTTTTTAAATTTTACGTCACAGCAACTTTATAATTAAAAACCCGATTCATTACTTAGCAGCCACGTGTTGCTCGTCGCGGGGCCACATAAAAGTCTAGATGTAGATTTTTCATCGTAACAATGCCTACACACAACTCTCTCGAGAGCTGGATATTCCTTACAGTTCTGACTTTCATAGCGAAGACAAAGGAACTTCCTACGTCCCAACAAAACGCCACGCCAGATGATGTGTCTATGGCGAGAAATTACAAAGGAAAATATATGTATGTAGACACGTCGAATTTAAAACGGGGCGTTTTTTTTTGCCTCCGTCTTGTCAAGATAACTATTGCGAGGATAGACAAAAAGGGGGTACACTGTACTTTGTTATGGATCCGCTGCAAAGCTGCTACTTAGTTTCAAGGTAGAGTTTCTGCATAAATACAGCGTACAGAGTAATGACAATGCTGTGATTTCTTTTTATACTAACCATCAAGTCTCTGTGAATTTTTTAAAATGCTTTTATTTAAGTTACATTCACAAAAGCTTATCTTGTATTAAAGTAATTTTCTAGAGATGTGATGACCATAGATTAATAATTAAAAAATTAGATAAAATCCAGTTGAATATTAAATTTACATTTTTGCGAAATTACCTATAGCAAATTAGTATTTTATTAAAATAGTTTTAATTCTTGCTAGAACCACCCTCCATTTCCATTTTTCCAGGTCTTTAGCAATTTGTAACTATAGATTACAATTTATAAAATTATATACATACCACACAAACTCTATATCTTCTACCCAAAGGAGATAAACGTGTCCCGTACAACTTTAGGACACAAATACTGTATTCGACTACTCAATTAGCACTCGTTGGTACAAACAAACACGAAAGGGATGTATTTGTGTACATGGGCTTATAGATATCTGGTGTGAATGGAACCGAATGTAGATGAGCCTCCCCCTACTTAAGTACTCGCACAAACAAAAGTCCTTACATAAATCTTGTCTCAGCGCGGCGCCGGATCACCTCTGCAGTCGACTACGCACACCCAACACTAACTTTTAAACGCAATAAATTACATTACCTTGAATTCGTGCAATAACATAATATAATGTTGTCGTCGTTTGTTAATTTAGTAATCATTACCTTTGTAATTTACAGAACTAGAGCCTGTAAAAACCAGACATACTTTAATCTTTTATTTTTTCATAAAATGAGGTATGGCTCTTACTTCATTTACTAGCTTCTGACTTAATCTTTTTTAGAGTATTTTGTACACATTGCTTAAAAGACAGATCCAACAAAAAAAACCTAACAAAAAAAAATAATGTTAAATGTAGAGACATAATCAATTCATCATTAAAACGTAGTGCCATCTTTCTGATGGAGTTTGGCCGTCAGTATGCGTTAAATTTTCTTATTTTTTACCACGCGTTTTAAGATCATAGCTCATTAGTGCCACCCGGGACCTGACTCGCACTGCCTCGCCGTCGCAGTGGGTGGACGCCGCTTTCTCACCAGTGAACCCCGCGTAGTCAACGGGTGGCTCTAATGAGCTACAACCTTTAGTTGTATGCAATCGAGTCTTGGCGAGATTAATAAAAACAGAAAATTATTAAATTCATCTAGCTAAAGCGCAAGAAGAGCGGACAAACTACTTTAAAAGGTACTTCAAAAGTAAGACAAACCCTATAAGTTTACTTTGTAGATGAATATTCATATAACTTTTATGAAGGTAAACCGCTTTTTACTTATCCTCCTACATTTAATTAGCGATTTTCTACGATGTCTTCTGCAGTGGCACCGCAAGGATTAATTCAATGAAAGTTAATTTTACAATTTTATGGATTTATACATAAAATTGTTAAATGTATTTAAAAATGAATTTATAGATCATAGATATCGTTTAGCGTTTATGATATAGCTCGTAAGTCTTGGATTAATTTATCTACAAGTATTAAAAAAGTTATACAATATTTTTTTTCGATTTTTAGTCTGTCTGTCCGTGTTTTTTTGTTATTCGGCATCACGCTAAAACTACTGAATGAATTCAAATGAAACTTGGCATGGTTTAAGACCATAATACGAAGAAGGTTATAGGATACTTTTTATTTCGAAAATAAAATAAGAAGAGCTTGAAAACGTGGTTTGTATCGAAAGTCCTTTATTTTAAGAGTTACAGTTTTTAAAAAAAATGTTAATAAATCATAAAAAAATACAAAATATAATGTGATTCAAAATTTTTTTTAATTCAACCCCTAAAGATGTGAAATAGGGCTTGAAAGTTAACATTGATTTCCACGCGAACGAAGTCGCGGGCGTCTGCTAGTAATATATATATACGAGATATTATCATATTTTAACTAAACTTTGGAGTATGTACAACAAAGCAAGAAACACGATTTTAATTTTAATGTTGCCAATACTGCTTGTTTTACAAAGTAATTTACTTTTAAGTAAAGTTAAATATTACTGAATTTATTTTAACATAAAAATGACGTGCCTATTAACAATGTATGACATGATTCTAGACTTACATGAAATGAAATCATGTAATATCAACCATTAAATTTAAAGTGCCGTCATAATATGTCACTCATACGCCAAATCGTTTGCTGCCTCATTCATTAGTTACAACGTACAGAATTAGTTTAGTCTACACTAGGGAATATCCAAGTTTTAGTATTAACAAGACGCTATGTATATTAATATAATAATTAATATTAGTTTTGATTAATGTTTGTAAAAGTTGGATTTGGTGCATTTTTTGTGTTTATTTTTGTTTTAAAATACTAGTTTTTTTGGTATTTTATTCTGTTGTGTTCTGTGTAATTTACTATCTTTGACGTATGCTAGTTGACATATACGAAATTGTCATCCGGTGCTTACTGGTGGATATCACACAGTGGGTACGAGTAAATGACATTTTGTCAATTGATTTGATGTTTATTTGAGTAGGCCAGCAGGAGCTTTAAGATTGAACGTTTTTGGACACATCATCAATATCATCAGCATATTTTTAATGGGTTTCTTTAGGGTACAGGGCTTTTTTATTAAAAGAAATAAGATATTGAGCTGAAAGCCTGAAACCTACCACGTTCCACACCGAAAAGGAGGATGAAAATCCACACCGAAAAGGAGTGTGGATTTTCATCCTCCTCCTTACAAGTTAGTCCGCTTTCATCTTAGACTGCATCATCACTTACCATCAAGTGAGATTGTAGTCAAGGGCTAACTTGTAAATAATAAAAGAAAAAGTTTTCTTCACATTATTTACAGAACGTCGTCAATTTATTTACTAAAAACAAATGAATAAATATTATGTATCTGTGAAATATTTTAAACACGGTTTGTTTTGGAGAATGGGCTCGTTGATTAACTGAATAAGGGACTCCGGAGATTGTGCCCTTTCCTCTCCAGAGCTATGCATCAAATTATTCTACAAGTTTATGTCTACTAAACGTTTTCAATGAAAATGAGACTATAAAGTTTCCGTGCGACGCAAAATGATTCTATTACGAATATGAAATGTTATTACCTCGGACGGATTATAAGCAGGAGCAGGTTCTCACAAATGAAATTGCTTCCCTCCTTTGGAATCCATTTTAAGGATGAATGATATAATTCTTACGAATAAAGACATTGTCAAGCGGCGGATGCGTTTATTAGAATGAAAGCGTCTTTCATAACAAAGGACCTATCCTGACTTAAGAACATCCTATAATCTATCATAAAAGAGCTCAGACTTAAGTGAAATGTAGTACCCAGGTAATATACGTAAAATAAAAGAGTTCGCAGCGCTTCAATATACTGAAAAGATTTCAAGATTTTTCGTATTCAACACATTTTGGCGGGAACGGGCAGGTCAGCAGAATTTGTTAATAGAAAGAGCTCGGCAAGCAAAGCGAAGGTATTTTCGTTAAACAAAGTTCTATTTACATAATGTAATTGTAATGAGAATCTAACCGCTATAATATGTGGTGTCCAAATATTTAAGTTTTGACGAGGAACGCGGCGTTCAAGTGAGATTGTACTTTAATTATTAATGAAATAGAAATGTAAGCGGTTTTCATGATAAAATTTAATGGGATTAGATTTGTCTGGAAAATTTACATATATTTCATGTTTTCTATGTATGTTAAATTATCGCGCAGTGTGATTAAAACTTGTAAGTTTACATACTTGAGTAGGTGTTATGACGGAAACCAATTGAATATTACCTGAAAACAAAAAAATACATATTATTAATAAAAATCCATTTCATCGATATAAAGACAGACATTGTTAGGCGAATAGAACATAAAAGCGCTACTTCTTATAGGTGTGATAGGACAATTTCACATACAATTTTATTTATTTAATAGATTTTGTAGTTGTGCTTCGTATTTACCTGATAGTATTTATTTTGTAAGTAAAAATAAATTAGAGTGAACAAAAAAAACAAACCGAACAACCAAACGTTTACCAAACGTTTGCACTAATTATTATCCGAATATTAATTATTGATATACTATCTACAAATACCACTGCACTTGAATGGTACAAACTATAAAATAATGAACAACTACTTCATATAAGATATGACATAAATATAAAATATACAGATATTTTTCATGAGTTTTTTTGTGCATATCGGGTGGGTCGAAGAATCGGCCAACATAAATTTTTCATACCCCTAAGTGGTAAGGGTTCACCCCAATTTTTTGGACAAAATTTTAATTTTTTATGGTGAGGTGCTTTAAAATACTAACCCTAAATTTTGACCCATCTACCATCAACCCCTATTTTTTAATAGGATTATGGCAAAACAACGTTTGCTGTGTCTGCTAATATAGGTATAAAGTACAAAATCATTGCTTAACCTATGTACTTCCGTCACCCTATATACAAGTACGTTGAAGGGCAGTGTAGCGGCCCGGAAGAGCCCGTAAAACGAGCCACGACTGCGTCTGACAAGCCAGGAAACTAATCGTAACTAATACGAATTAGTTTGCATCTCTTTGTTAGGCTCACTGGCGAGTTTGTGTTTCTTAGGGAAATTCATACTCTTAGTGAGGCAACTGACAATACACTCCTACACAAGTTTCCGTCCGCTTTATTGTTTTGGAGAGCCGTGATAGCCCAGTGGATACGACCTCTGCCTCCGATTCCGGAGGGTATGGGTTCGTATGCACCTCCAACTTTTCTGTTGTGTGCATTTTAAGAAATTATATATCACGTGTCTCAAACTTGCATACCTGAGAATTTTCATAAATCTCTGCGTGTGTGAAGTCTGCCAATCCGCATTGGGCCAGCGTGGTGGACTATTGGCCTGACCCCTTTCATTCTGAGAGGATACTCGAGCTCAGCAGTGAGCCGAATATGGGTTGATAATGATGATGAATGATGATTATTGTTTTGCTTTAAGTTATTTTTATACGCCAACTACGCGCGGTTTTACCCGCGTGGTTCTCTTTCCCGCAAGAATACGAGGATAATATATATTCTATAACCTTTCTCATTAAATGGGCTATCTAACACTGAAAGAATTTTTTAAAACGTACCAGTACTTCCTGAGATTAGCGCGTTTAAACAAACAAACAAACTCTTCAGCTTCCAATTTTCCGAAATTTTCCGAAATCTCTGCAGCTTTACTTTCCTACAGTATTTAAAATTAAATAATACTAACCTCTTTCTAATATATAGGGCCTCTAGTTTTATTAACTTTAGACGGATTCATAGATAACCGTTTAGTTTAAACTGGTGGTCCCTTCAAACTAACAAAATTAGTGATAATTTCAAAGTGTTAATTTTTGTTTTTTTACAAACAGATTCTTAAACCAAATTCTGAATTATTTTTTAAAGAATTTTGCTATCCAAAAACATCCCAAAGTAATGAAATAAACGATCCTTAATCCATAATGGCCAGAAAATTAAAAAATAAGCTAAATTTCAGCTTTCTAGTACTAAAAATGTCAGCTAAACCGCAGACGGTCAGACGGACAGACGAACAGAATGACAAAGCAAACCTGTAAGGATTCCGTGTTAACTATGGAACTCTAATAACACTGTGTCGACGAGAACATTTTCCTAGGACTTCCAATAATTTCACAGTTAAATTTGTTTTATTTGCTAGTCTATATTTAAGTCACCGATTCGTTAGGCCGTAAAGTAAAGAAAGACGTTGAGAAAGCATTTCCATCAAATACATTATAAGAAAATTCTAATTGTTCTAAAAAATAATCCATCATCTCCGTTGATAAAACGTCGGCTTAAGTCTTCTTATCACGTCTTACAATAATAATCTAGGAAGAAAAAGAACTTTCTTGAAAATAATAAAAATATTACGGCCCACAATTCTAGTAGCCACAATATAATTCTTGACAAATTAGATTTTTGCTAGGTATCGCTGGCTTAGACGAAATTACAGCTGACTTTGACTCGAGTGCAGGCTTTTAAACGTGAATTAGAGGCCGCGTCGCTCAAGCGTTAATGGCGTATTATGACGGAGTGGGTGTCGCTAAAAATCATGTAGCCATTTTAAAATTCTCCAACGATTCCAAATTTAATTACGCCAGAAACTTGAAGGAATTTCTCTCTATTATTATCAAACTAGTGAACGATCCGCGGGTTCACACGCGTATTTTACGTTACCGTAGAAATATTTCTTCATATTTCTTCAGCTGTCTGTTAGTAAAATCCTGTCAAATCCGTTTCAGGGATTAGCTAGACACTTGGTCTAGCTAGAGTCTAGACACAGAGACAAATTTAAAAAATTATATTTCGAAAGAGGTCGGAGAGAGACGCCGCGTGGTTTCACCCACGTGGTTCCCGTTCACGTAGGAATATGGGAATAATGTATAGTCTTCCTCGATAAATAGGCTATCTAAAACTGAAAGAATTTTTCAAATCGGATTACTACTTCCTGAGATTAGCGCGTTCAATCAAATAAACATTTGTTTGTTTATTCTTCTCTCAGCTTTATAATATTAGTATAGTTGTAAAAATTTACTAGAAATATATAAGTCCACTTTCATATGCATTAAGTGAAAATTTCATCATCATCATCATCATATCAGCCGATGGACGTTCACTGCAGGACATATGCCTTTTGTAGGGACTTCCAAACATCACGATACTGAGCCACCTACATCCAGCGAATCCCTGCGACTCGCTTGATGTCGTCAGTCCAACTGGTGGGGGGTCGGCCAACACTGCGCTTACTAGTTCGGGGTCGATATTCCAGCACTTTGGGACCCCAACGTCCATCGGCTCTTCGTACTATGTGCCCCGCCCATAGTGAAAATTTGTTAATTTAAAATTACAAACAGGCACTTTAATTTTTTTTTATCTGTAGATTGGTGCATCAAAAATTTACAGCCGCCTAAACATGCAATAATAATATTTACTGGTACAAAAGTATCTTTGTCGGATGATGCTCGGTTTTCCTAAATATTTAACATGCTTGGCCCATTACGCGCTTTGAAGGTAGCTTAGCAAATAAACCTTTTTAATTTTTTACATAATAACATACCAGAGTTCACGGCATGTTTGTACGTTGGGGTCCTGTTGCTAAATAATCGTGTGCCGGCCTTCGTCTGCCGGAAGTTATACAATGTCAATGTAATGTTAATGAGTAATACGTAATACAGTACTGAAATAAGAAAAAAATTAAAATACTGAATAGGTAAAGTCATTTCATAAAAAAAAAATATGAACAAGAACACTATAAAACTTATTGCTGACATTATTCAATGCTTTGTTCTTATCACAACTATATTTTTATATCTTTGATATATTTTTTATTTAAATTAATTTTAATAGACACCATTAGGTATAAGTTGCAATTTTCTCGAAAAATGTTTTTCAAGGCATTTATAGTTATATTACCTTATAGGAATATTAAATTTTCATTGATAAAAGTATATTTTATCTTAAATCTAACTAAATGCATTAGTTACATTGCAAGGTAGGTATTTCGTGCTAAAAGAGCGAAATTATTTCAAATTCAGCGTTAAGCCACGAATCTTTCGAGCAACCTTTCCATACCTTGTAGGATTTCCGAAAGAAAGCTGCTTGGAAAAACTTCTATTCCAACTCCGTGTAATCTTACTTATAAAAATAAACTTTTGCATTAACTGATTTTGAATCAGGGGCGCGAAACTTCCGAAGGTAGACTAACCCATGCCGATCGAGTCTTCGTAAAAGTTACGGAGTCAATCAGGGAGAAAATAGAAACAAATAAATATACACTTTGGTAGTTTTGACTTGATAAGCGTAAGTAGACTCAGAAACACAAATTTATGGAAGAGTTCGGCAGATAATGTAGAAGTTGTAAGATAAAAGAGGCTTTACTGGGCTTCGAGCACTGTGAGGAATGTAAGCGGGCTCAGGCGAGTATGTTTTAATGTGATCATAACTTACATACACATGTGACAGTATTATTTTGAACTTTGTTTTGTTCTATCGTGTTATGAGAAAAGGTGCTTAGCATAACTGTTTTATTCTTCGCACTTATAACGTTCAACTGTTACTGCTAAGAATAGCATATATTTTATTTTAATATCTTGTTTGAGTACCAAGATTTTAATATTTAATTTATTATTATTAGTATTGAGTTAAAATTATTGACACGATGTTAAAAGAAAGTGAAATTAATTTTTTCACACTATGGTTCCAAACGCAAACTGAGAAAAGAAGAGAAGGGAATACTCTTTTATTAATTTGGGCGCTCTCACTAATTAATAATTTTACACATAATTATAATCGTTTCCTGACAAGTACATTTTAATTATCTCATTCACCGCTGGTGTCGCTATCTTATAAGAAAATTTCCTTTTTTAAATCTTTCATAATTATTTTTGATACTTTAATAAATTAACGCGCATAAATTATAAAAAATATATATTTTTGACCTTGCTCTTCAATTTATACGTATTCTACGAAAGAAATATCCCATTCCGAATATATTAAAAAAAATATATAAAACAGTGTAGGCTCTAGGCTTTCAACTGAATAGGGCTTCCATTAGAGAACTCTGCCGTCTAGGTACCGAAAAACATGACATAAATTATAGCTAATCAGCGTTTGGCATCAATTTTTAAGTCAGAATATTACATAATTTTTTGCGAAGCACTCTCTGCGGTACACGTGAAGGGGATTACTTGATCTTCAAAAATGTTCACTCCCTTTTTGGATACAACGTTTGAGACTATACGTGTCGTACTTCGACTGAGCTGAGTGTAATTAAGGTGCAAAGATATCCGAAGTCTGCCGACTAGGGGAGGCTCGAGGGCCCTTCACTGGTCGGCTGTGTACTCAAAACCGATGAGTGTTGCGTAGGCTGCCATTATTCTTCTGGTTTTTGCGTTCAAAAGATTCAAAGAAAATTTAATTGGGTTAAAAAATAAATTCTCAAAGATTTTTGTGTTCAAAATCGCAGATAGGGAATATCGTTCGTTTCGGCAGTAGTAGGTTAGGTAGATAAATAATAAGTTATTGGATTTTTCTTTTAAAAAGTTGTCAATAGCAAACTAGGAAGGCGGTTTTGTGTCGACCGGAGTATCCTGCGCTTGACCTCCCTTCGGTGTTTCGTCCTAAATTGGATTACGAAAGCGAGGAAATGGGTATTCCGTCGATATTTTTGCTCATATTTGTGCATTGTACCTAATATCTTTGACAAGTGCCTATATCTAGAATCAAAATGAGATGGCAATTCGGGAGGATTTATGAAGATAAAAGAAATAATCGTATAATCTTATTAAGTTACTTTAACTTATACTTTGGCATCACGTTAATTTCTCGGGAGACCTCACACAAACTAAGCAATAGTAGCTGCCGGGCAGTCACATGTTTATTGAGAAATTGCCTAATCTCGAAGAGCTACAAAACAAAACCACATTGGAAATGTTGAACTAAAGTATTTCTTCTCTCCAAGGATGCCAGTAGTGGAACCCTTGTCTGCGCTAACCAATCACACCCTTAAGGCTCCCCGAATTACTGTCCGGACTGATTACCGCCTTCGTCCCCTCTCCCCCGCCTCGCCACCCCCATGCCCGTATACCTAGCTCGTCCTACGTCAACTATTATTTGTGTTTCCTACTGATAATTTGTGAGCTGGAAAAGTTCGACAAACACCAGTCATTTTATTAAATGTAAGAAAACTTCCCCTGAACTTTCGCATTGCGCTCTGGGATCATTCATTAATGCGATTCGATTTACTCGATCCAAAAGTTGATCAGATCAGACGTCTTTGATTGCCCGAATAATATTGTTAGAATAATTCGCGCCCATGAACCCAAAAGGTTTTGGTTTTTTCGATTATTATTAAATCACGTTGGTAAAACTTACCTCTGTTATGGGAATAAAGTAAAGTTAATAAATATTTACGCAATACAGTTTCCGCAAGTGAAAATTTAAAGCAACTTCTATTTGTGAAATCGTTGACAATTAAAAAAAAAACAATACGTTTACAAACATTTCTTTATTGAACGTTATCTTCATAAATATATAAATGTAATGGCACGCAAAATACACGGAGGCTTAATGCTTTTACATTCCCGATTTTTGTTCAAAATGTTTGCTCATTGGCGCGAAATGAAATCATCGCACCGAATATAGCCTCAAGAAGAAAAGCTATCACAGTATGTGTTTTACATATTCCTCCTTTCTGTATTTTCATTGTTTACTGCCTTTCAATGTCTCTTCCAGCCCCTTTCCGGTTTTGAAACTACATTTTCGTGGCATACGTATTACAAACTGTAGGTAAAAATATAATACTTCTATTTTATTAAAAAACAGTCCACCTTATTTGAATAATTAAGGTTTAATGTTTTTCACCAAAACTTAATTTGACCAAACAATATAATATTTGTAACTTTGTTAAAATTAACAATAAAAATTAAATAATTTCTTAATTTACGAATTTTAATATGTAGTATCTATAAATATGAGTATAAACTGTGTAGATGTCTTTATAAATTACTAGCTAACACGGCGCGGTTTCACTGACGTGGTTCCCGTTCCCGTAGAAATACGGGTATAACATATAGCCTATAACCTTCCTCGATAACTGGGCTATCTAACACTAAAATAATTTTTCAAATCGGATCAGTAGTACCTGAAATTAGCGTGTTCAAGCAAACAAACTCTTCAGTGTTATAATGCTAGTATATATAAACTGTAGGTGAAAACATAAAACTTCTAATGAAAACATGACATTCAACATTAATTATTCACGCCAAAATGTTAATTTGACATGCTCAACAAAATAATACGAGTAGGTACATTGTTAAAATTGACACTGAAAAATGCAATAATTGCTTAATTTACGAATTGTCATTGTGGTCTCAATAAATTATTGTCAATTCAAGAATATAAAATTGTACACCACAGCAATATATCACGATTGTCATTAATACCGATCCCACATAATTATCCAGTGTTCCAATTAAGCCCACGATAAAGTTATTATTGAAGAGCCTATCTTCGGTTGTATAACCGGCTCGTACAATTTTGCACGTCCGGGACAAAATTTCATAGTATGTTTAATTTAAATCATATTAACACTTAGGTTGAACATTTTTGCGTATCTGCTGAGAATCCATAATAATCATCATTATTAGCCAACTTACACGACGGATTTAGTGCAAGGCCTCGTTGCGATAGTGATATGGAGTTTAGACCCACCACGCTGTCCCAATATTCGACTCTTTAACGATCAATATCAGATGTTAATGACAATGACCGTAAACAATGTCTTAACGTGCTATCCGAAGCTTGGGCTTGCAACATTACCAAATTCCCAACAGGCTGAATTTTTACTGAAAAAATTCTAGGATTACAAAACCTTGTTATCCAAAGGCACTAAGGCTAACCATTGTATCTACGAAGCAGTATGTGAGCATCAAAAATAAATAGCCTATAAGCTATTTTCAAATTACAACGTAATCTCTGTTTATTCAGACCTATTCATCTATTTTACAGCGATAACAAAAATCCATCCATACTTAACTTTCGCTTTGACTCTATTTAGATTTAATAAGAAAATAAAGCCCTTTTTTAAGGTTTTAAAGTTGCAAACTGTGTGTAAAATTTAATAATGAAATACTTTGCTCTGTCGGCACTTAAACAGAGTTAAATTTGAACGAGGTCTTAGAAGTCGCAGGGTGCAGCGTGGGACGCGTCAGAAGATGGATTGCGGTGGTAATCAGTTAATGCATTATGCGGTTTAACCTGCAAACCGGACGGAAACTGTATATTATGCATAAATATTGATGTTGTTATAGCGTTACTCCATAACTTAATATTTGTTTAATCTAAATTGTTAGATAATTGTTCCACTGACTGACAATGCAATGTTGGTAGCGACTCTTCAATGCAATGCACGGTTGGCTAGAAATCTTAATAAAAAATTGTTGCGCCTTATCCTGAACCGACTGTTTATTATGCATAAATATTGATGATATTATAGCTTTACTATGTTACTTATTATTTGTTTAATCTAAATTGTTAGATAATTGTTTCATTGACTGGTAATGCAATGTTGGCTAGCGACTCTTCAATGCAATCAATGCAAGGTTGGCTAGAAATCTTAATAAAAAATTGTTGTGCCTTATGCTAACCTTAACCTTATGCCGACTGTTTATTATGCTTAAATATTCATGATAAAGCGTTACTCTGTTACTTATTATTTGTTTAATCTAAATTGTTAGATAATTGTTTCACTGATAATGCAATTTTGGCTAGCGACTCTTCAATGCAATGCAAGGTTGGCTAGAATTTTAATAAAAAGTTGTTGTGCCTTATGCTGAACTGACTGTTTATTATGCATAAATATTTATGATAAAGCGTTACTCTATAACTTAATATTTATTTTATCTAAATTGTTAGATAATTGTTCACTAACTGATAATCCAATGTTGGCTAGCGACTCTTCAATGCAATGCAAGGTTGGCTAGAATCTAAATAAAAAGTTGTTGTACCTTATGCTAGACCGACTGTTTATTTATGCATTAATATTGATGATATTATAACGTTACTCTATTGCTTAATATTTGTTTGATCTAAATTTTTAGTTAATATAATAAAGTTTCACTGACTGATAATGCAATGTTGGCTTACGACTCTGTAATGCAATGCAATGTTGGCTGGAGTCTGAATAAAAATGTATGTGCCTTATGCTAAACCGACTGTTTATTATGCATAAATATTGATGATATTACTAAAATCCTTCCGAAAATTCAGATAATTAATTATTTGACCATTGTTAGCTACTCAAAGCTTCTACTAAAATTACGCTAGAGAACTGTAATACCTACTTTAGCAAGTTATTAGAACAGAATGTAGATTTTTAGAGGTAGTTTTTATAGCATACTTTGGGCCTCTAATTCGTTAATATTGGATTTTAAATGAATGAGTTTATTACAAAAACATCTTTCCTTATAAATTTCTCCAATTTAACTTGAAACCTACCCAGACAATTGATAACAAACACAAAATACAGCGACATAAACATTTTAACCTAACAACAATATAAATCGTTCCCGCAAATTATCACAAGCTAAACACCGCGAGAACTGAAAGCATTCCACAGAAAAACCGTTCCCCAGCAAATAAAAAGTTCACAATAGCGTGAAAACATAACTCGATCGTTTATATTTTTGCTTAAAAACCGTTGAGGATAAAGCGGACACGCCAGAACAACGCATCGCGACCCAAAAGTAACAAAAGTAAGGTGCACATTTAAAAGATAGATGGCACCATTCGGATAATTCTGTTATCAACGAAGGAGAGAGTCCCCCCTCGTATACTTATTCGGCCGTTTCCTACGACGTTAAGTCCTTATAAAGGTAACTGTTTTTACTGAAAACCTCCTATTTTGGTGACAAAGCGCGCCTTTAGTCGGCCGAGTGAAAATTTTTAAGGGATTTTGCCCTTTTATTTGGTTAAAATAGTCTTTTTACAATGTAACGAAATATTTAGTACACGAGTATTGTTTCCTTTATGATATATAACTTGCTCTACGGTTTTACCCGCACACACCCCATCCCCGTGAGAACATTGTAATAATAATTATTAAAACAAAATACAAACGACTTCTAAACATTAACGTACTCACGAAACTAAAAAGGAAAAAATAACATTAGATATTATAATATTTTCTACGTATTGATCACTTTGAAGATGGTTATCTATCAAACCAGTAATCTATTAAATTCAGGCGTACTTTTCATAAAGATTTTTGTATCTCAGACATTCTGTTTTTCTTTCATGTGTTTTTTTCAGTAACGACTAAAATCAACACTACCCGGGATTGGCACCGACTTCAAAGTGATCAATAGGTAGAAAGTATTATTATGTTATTTTTTCCTTTTTAGTTTCGTAATTTCGTAAATAAAAATTATATTAAAATCGGGACTACTCAGTAAAAGCTACACGTGTTCATACATGAAAAAAAAATATACACGTCTGTTAATCTTCTCCCCGTTTTTCGTCAGTTGAAAAGTAGCTCGTATGCTATTCCAGATTGCATTCTATCTCTGGGTCAAATTTCATTCTGATCCATTCAGTCGTTCTGGAGTTAGATTGATGGAACTAACTATGTTTTGAATTATTTGTTTTTTTTATTATTAAGTACTAAATTTTAGTTTCTATTATTAAAAAGGCACATAGTACTCACACTCATTTTATAACACGAGTATGATTAACGTCGTCCCTAATTATTATATTATAAATCAGAATATGCTATAATATAAGACATAACACTCTAATCATCTGAATACATTAATTTAATATTAATTGTATTCGATGCTCGTTATTAATCAATATACTACTACTTGATATAGTAGTAATTAGTAATACGTAACAGAATATACGTAGTTAATGCCTACTTATTCGAAACTTTAATAAAATGTCTTTTTGGTCCGGTTGTTACCTTGTGGCTATTCGGTAACGAGGTCGCGGTGGGGTTTGAGTCCTGGATTGGATTTATAGGCTAGGCTTTCTCTTCAATGAAATTTTCAGTACAATAAAGTATAATTTTTTTTTTATTCTCTACAAGTTAGCCCTTGACTACAATCTCACCTAATGGTAAGTGATGATGCAATCTAAGATGTAAGCGGGCTAACTTGTTAAGAGTAGGATGAAATTCACACTCCTTTCGGTTTCTACACGACATCGTACCGGAATACTAAATCGCTTGGCGGTACGTCTTTCTCGGTAGTGTGGTAACTAGTCACGGCCGATTCCTCCCACCAGCCAGACCTGGACCAATTAAGAAAACCTCAATCGGCCCAGCCCGGAATCGAACCCAAGACCTCCGTCTTGTAAATCCACTGCGCACACCACTGCGCCGCGGAGGCCATTAAAAGTCATTAGATCCTATCCAATGGAACCACCTCAGTCGTACTGACTGAGGTGGTGGTTCCATCGTCATAATATATACAATAAATATTACAATAGTTAGGAAACAATAATTAAAATGCAATAAATAGTAAAAAAACAGTACAATAAAGTATTGAGTGCTTTAAAATACTTAATGAAAAAATAAACAAACGGACTAGTCATCCCTACGATTTTTAAAAGTCCTCGATTTCTCCAGGATTCCATCATCCGATCCTAACATGACAAAGATGACCTCAGGTATATACCCTTTTAAACGAAAAAAATTAAAATATCCAAAACGGTTCAGGCGAATAATGATGATTCGATATTGTTATATTTATAAGAATGCTCAAATATCGGCTATAAGTTAAAAAAAAATAGGTTTTTTGTGTGGATATTGACACGTCTTTGATATCCATCGGGTCATCCAGTACCAAACAATAATCTCAAAACAAACATCAGTGAGAAGTAGTTACGATTATGTCACAAACATAGCAAACAAAAAGTAGTTATCTCTGGGACCAGAGCAGTATAAGCATAGAAACAAAATTACTTTCTCGCAAAGTTTAGATTTATTGGCAACTATGTAAGACTCAGCATCTTTTAGTTGTTCTTAATACTAAATCATATTGATATCACGCCGAACGCTGACTAATGAAAACAGGATAAATGTTTTATAACACCCTTCTTGTTCTTTTACATTCTAATATTTCATTTATCTTTTTTATCTAATCTCCTATGAGTTATGTATTTTAAAAACACATTGTAAGTTTGCATTTAAATGTATGAAAGCCAAAACACTGTACTGTACTTATTAGGAACCAGTATGCTGAAATAAAAAAAAAATTATGAAGTTATATACAGTTACGGGAAAAACAAAAAAATGTTTATACGCACCGAATTATTTAATAATTTGGTTTGTTAAAGACGTTAGTGTTCAAGTATAAAAAGTTAACAAGTATTTTTAAACTTATTTTGTGATAGATCAACTTCAAATGTTATATTTGAACGAACGAAACATCAATATATCGTGGTACGTACCTACCACCACGATAAATTGATGTTTCCTGTTGCAAGAACTCCAAAAATTTACAGTAAAAATCATGTCATATATCGTGGTACGTACCTGTCTAAATATAAAGCAATGGTTGATATTTGTTATCAAAATGAACAATAACAACAATTAATAAAATATACAAGTGAAACATAAATCAATAATAAAACATTAATTTTATACTACATAAAACATTCGTACCTGTATCAAATAACTTTTACATAAAAAGGCTGTATTCCTAAATGTAAAAAGATTTTATAACGTACCTAAAATATATTTCCTCTGTCGAAATGTATTCGTAAAATATGAATACACTAACCCTGCGATGTGTATTTATCCAGTATATTGGTACATATTTTAATCATCGTAAAATGATCGCACGCCTCATAGATGCCACTCCCTACGCAGCTACTAAATCATAAAAACAGCTAAATACGTTCCACTGATACGGGAAAATCAATAATGACGCCATTTTCCCTTAATTGAAATTATTAGGTTGACTACTTTAATTTTAGGCTTCGTAGAAGTTTTATCCGGCATTTATTTCGTAATTTACTGACTTTGGACCGCGACTTCATGCGCATAGGTCGATATCATCACCATCATTTCAGCGAATGGACGTCCACTGCAGGACATAGGCCTTTTGTAGGGACTTCCAAACGTCACGATACTGAGCCATCTGCATCCAGCGAATCCTTGCGACTCGCTTGATGTCGTCAGTCCACCTGGTGAGGGGTCGACCAACACTTCGCTTTCTGGTGCGGGGTCGCCATTCTAGCACTTTGGGATCCCAACGTCCATCGGCTCTTCGAACTATGTGTTCCGCCCATTGCCACTTCAGCTTCGCAACCCGTTGAGCTATGTCAGTGACTTTGGTTCTTTTGCTGTGTCCTTGCTTCGCCTTATTTTTACATTATTTTTTGGATTCTGGACAGGTTTCTTGTAGGTACAGTTTTTTATGGTTGTGTTTTTTTTGTACTCTTATATACAACACTGAGTTGTAATAGGTTGAGTAAAAATTGTTAAGTGTACCTAACAAATATACAAACTCACTTTCGCAATGTTTGATATTAGAGAAGATCTCGTTTGTCATGTGGTTAACCTAATCATATATAAATGTGGTCCTGGATTCGAGCATGGGTTGGGCTATAAAACTTAGAAGTAGGTATGCATTTCTCCTCTTTCCCCTTAGTTCTCCTTGGCTAAGTATAATTCCGACCAAAAAATTATAAAACCGACTAAAACTTATTAAATTTATATTATACTTTGCGAACAAAAATAATGTCAGCTTTAAGATGCGTCATGCGACTCAAAACATGCGTGTGTAAACAATATACTATGGGATACAATTTCTTGTTTTTGTCATTTCAATTTCACCGTTCACTCCACCAAAAGATTCGCAGACGCCAGTTAATACCTAATTTAAATACAACTGTATGCTCTACTTCTACCTACTGGCAGGACGGTGTCCTTGTTCACAATGTCATATTTAAGACTAGCCAACGCTTTGCGGTTTCACTCGCGTAGTTCCCGTACCCGTCAGAATACGGCGATAAATGCATGTGACACTCACAAATGACGTGGCTTTCTGGTGAATAAAGAATCCGTTCTGTAGAACCCCATAAAAATTCATGCTCTCTCAATTTCCTAAATCTCTTAAAAGGCCAAACCGGCTGTGCATCAGTTAGCTTATTGTCATAATGTTGAAATTCTGTACGAATTTTCGAAATTAAATTAACCTCTTTAGTATTTCCAAACAAAAATAAAATGTCGACAGTAGATTTTTGAAACGGTAATCTGTTAAGAACTACTACTTTAAGAGTAAATAAATTCTCAATATAGTAAGTTTTTGTTCACGTAAAATACAATATTAAATCTACTATCTCGATAATATCTGTTATGATGTACTGAAAACTACATGAAATCGCAGCCTTACGTGCTACGAGTATACGGGCAAGGTGAAGTCTCTCCTTGAGTGGCTAGTTACAATGACGAGGCAGATAAAGTGGGTCGATAACGAGAAATAGCAACGTGAAAACGTGGCGAGAAAATAGCATTATTAACCTCCCGGGCATAATACGCGCGCCAGTGCGCCAGATATGGTAATGATTATGTAAATCTCCTCCTCACAGGTACATCTTGGGAACGTTATATACTTATTAAAACCAAGATTGCCAGAGCAAAGGGATTGTACGGTGGAAAAACTTCCCGAACATTTGAACTCCAACTCGAGTGTTTATCGCCTTTAAATTTTTACGACGTTAGTAATTCGAAATCTCAGGTTACTTGAAATCGGACCATCGACGTTGCAGTCTTACTAGGGGACTCTCTTTTCAATTTTCTTAGTTTCTCGCTCGGAGCAGGGAAGTATTGTATGGCTAGATTCTTATCTTTCTCAAAAGCTATTTAACTAAATGGAATTTACAGAGCCCGCACTGCAGTTCGACGAAGTGCATTGTAATATTTAAAATCTGGAAATTTGAGACAAAGCCGGCCTTTGTATTTATTTAGTGTTTCTCAAGTTTCCCTCAACTTACCCTTTAATTCTTACAAAGTATTTATGAAAGCACATAATTTGATGAACGAGAAAAATTGCTTTCCTCATCTATTAAACGAATTATTGTTGGTGATGCCTAACAGTTTTGACTTTAGCATAATTAAACAATAATTAAAATAGAAGTGGCGTCGAAAATGTTGAACTTGAATCACTTAATTGTGCCTCGTTAATCAAGAGAGCGGAGTTTTCTAAGTGCTGAAATTATTTGCCGCAAACATAAAACATGAAAATTCAAAGAGTTTCTCAAATATTTCCATCAACGCAGACGTCGGGGTGAACACAAAGTGAATTATACGAATAGAAAATATTGAAAACAAGCTGAGAGCATTAAAAACACTGACCTGGGGTCTTGTTAATGAACTTAATGAGTGAAGAAACTGAAGTTGTATAGCGAAAGAAACTTCTCGAAAGCATCTTGTAAGTTTCAATTCCAGAACGCTGTTACAACGCCGTGGCAACATTCACACAACTTTTCGAGAACAAAATGAATGCATCATAAAATAAATACGGCTTAATATCTTATTCATGAACTTAAGTGTTTTGTATTTTAACAGTTAAAAACTTTGCCAGACTTCTCTCTAGCAAAGAAGGTTTTTGTATATATTTTTACCTAATTATAAAGTAGATGAACCAAATTTGTATAAAGCCCAGCAGAGACTGAAATAAAAGAACATAAAATATTAAACATTTTTTATGATTATTTAGTTTGATGTATAAATTTATTTTATTTATAATAAAGGGATTTTATTATACGTACGTTTTAAATTTTAATGGTATAGTACGTACACCGGACATTAAATATACCATCTCCTTTTGTAAAATTTACTATCGATTCGGCGTTAAATTGATATATTTAACTAGCGGACGCCCGCGATTTCGTCCGCGTGAAATTTAGTTTTTCACAAAACCCGGGAACCATGGATTTTTCCAGGACAAAAAGTAGCCTATGTGTTAATCCAGAGTAAAATCTATTTTCATTTAAAATTTCAGCCAAATCCGTTCAGTAGTTGCGGCGTTAAAGAGTAACAAACATCCAAACAAACATCCATACAGACATTGGATAGAAGCAGGCTTTGTGGAAGTTCATCATGAATAGATAATAATTTATTTATTTTACTATCATCCGCAAAAAGCCAACAAACCCATGCAACAACTATGCATGTCCATCGGCTCTTCGAACTATGTGCCCCGCCCATTGCCACTTAAGCTTCGCAACTAGTTGAGCTATGTCGGTGACTTTGGTTCTTCTGCGGATCTCCTCATTTCTGATTCGATCACGCAAAGATACTCCTAACATAGTTCGTTCCATCGCCTGCTGTGTGACTCTGAGCCTTCTTATGAGGCCCATAGTTAGCGACCAAGTCTATCCATCCATCCATCTATCCATACAGACATCCATATAAACATTCGCGTTTATAATATAGGTAGGATGTACTTGAATAATAGTTAGTTACCAAGTAGTACATTAACGTATCAAATATAAACATTTCAGCAATACCTAGTCGAGAATTCTCAGTAAGTTTTGAGTGCGCTGGTCCAGACAGGAAGCCACGCTTTTCAGCGAAGGGCAAAAACTATTCCATTCCGCTTGCCCATAATATTACCTTTGATTTAAATTTCATGTTTGCATAAAATAACATTTCGTGCTCTTACGGACTGCCTTTAAGATCGGGTCTCTATTTTACTTTGGACCAAACTTTAGTAACATTTTCTTTAAAAACTATTTTAAATCAAATTAAAGTTTTATAAGATAACTTTGAAATGAAGCGGACATTTTTAAAGGTGTTTTAAGCGAATAGCATACTCATTCTAATTTTAAAATTTATAAATTTTAATGATTAACATTTCCTTACAACGTTCTTCTCTCAGTTACTGAACTTGATATAAACATAACAACAATTTGCATAACTAAGCGTTTATTATGTTGATAATATTTATTTTTAACCGACTTCCTTGATTACAACCCAATATCACAATATAATAAATATTTATTTTTGGCTATTTAATTTCGAAATAAACTAACTTAAAGGCAATTATAATTATTCTCAAAAAAGGCATGCAACGTAAAAATTAAAAATATCATAAAATTTAATTCTGTTTGCAAATATTATGTTGAAAAGCGTTGTGCGTCTTTATCTTTATTTTTTAACCTTTATGCGTTAGTTTTATGGTTAACACAAAAAGTGATTTTTCACAATAAATTTATGTGTATAATTCGCTAAAATTATAGAAATTTTCTCGACGGCCAAAAAAGCTCATATACGTATCAATTATAATATTCTAACAGAAGCATAGTTACATAAGTACTTACAATTTAGGCACTCATAAAATACACACCTAAAGCAGGAAGCAAAAAATAAATTACGCTTAATGTAATAAAAGAATTGGAAAATAATTCCAACAAAAAGCAAGTCTCCAAAACTTACGTCAGACACTCAGTAAAATGAAATACGTTGCCGGCACCGGCCTTCGCCAAATGGTTTAATATCGAAATGTGATCACTTAGCGCAATCTCCTACAAAAGAAAAAAATAACAGAAAAAAGCCCCAAATGTACTTAGCTTTTACTAGAAATCGAAATATGTATGTGGATATCACGTTTTACAACGGACGCCAAACAAAATCGATAGATTTTAATTTACCCTTTTTTTTTTAGAACGCACGAACCTTTTTGTTATTCAGTGGGCATATTGAGTTTCATAATAAAACTTTCCACTTCATTTCTTGCACATTTACTGAAATGCAAAAGGAAATAACTTCGACAATGATTACGGCCTCCGTAGCGCAGTGGATTTACAAGACGGAGGTCCTGGGTTCGATCCCCGGCTGGGCAGATTGAGAATTTCTTAATTTGTCCAGGTCTGGCTGGGAGGCTGCGGCCGTGGCTAGTTACCACCCTACCGACAAAGACGTATCGCCAAGCGATTTAGAGTTCCGGTACGATGCCGTGTAGAAACCGAAAGGGGTGGGGATTTTCATCCTCCTCCTAACAAGTTAGCCCGCTTCCATCCTAGACTGCATCATCACTTACCATCAGGTGAGATTGTAGTCAAGGGCTAACTTGTAAAGAATAAAGAAAAACGTTACAATATAGTGCTAAGGTTTTTTCTGATAAATCTTTTTTACATGATTTAAAAAACATCAGTATTGGCCACCTCTTAATGACTGTAGACCACCCAAGCCAGATTCAAACCTAGGCTAAAACTATTGGACCAACGAGGCAATTCTCTGATTAAAACTAAACGTTGGTAACATACCTACATAATGCTTTGCTTTGCTACACTGAAAATTGACTATTTTTTAAAGTTTTCACTGTTTAACATACCTTTATGAACACAACCGATATTTATATGATTTTTAAATTAAAATGCACATCAGAGAACTGCCGATTGAATTCTTCATTGCAGTAAAAGCGCCCAAGAGGAAAATATTTACGCTTTTTCGAAATGCAGAAATCAAGTAACAAGGAATTGGTTTTAGCGAGTAGTACCGTCAGAAACCGAGCCGCTGAATAAAACGGGCGAACTGCGCGGTAATAATGGTTACCTTGCTGAAGTATGAGTAGTGAAATTTGAGTGCCTACGCTACATTGCCGGCAAATAAGTTGGCGAAGATGCTGAGTAATTTGTTGGCTCTTTTTAATATTTCCAAGTACTCACCCCGGCGAGTGAAATTTAAATCGAATATTGCGGTGGAAGAAAGATTATTGTCTGAGTATTGGGAAGATAATTTATTTTTAAAATTGCTGATTATATTATAATGATTTATTTATTTTGCTATCATCCGCGAAAAGTCGATGAACCCATGCGACAACGTCATTCAGGTCCGACAAAATACTCTCTACGTAAGTTTCACCCCGAAACCGGAGCATCCTCAGATGTTGACTCTACAACATGCATTTGCACGGGTTGGGTTCGTCGACTTTTCGCGGATGATAGCAAATTAAATAAATCATTATAATATAATCATGATGAACTTCCGCAAAGTAACGCCTGCTTCTATCCAATACATATTGCTGAGTTACGTTATAGCCCAGTGGATATGACCTCTGCTTCCGATTCCGCAGGGTGGTGGGTTCGAATCCGGTCCGGGGCATGCAGCTCCAACTTTTCAGTTGTGTACATTTTAAGAAAATTAAATATCACGTGTCTCGGTGAAGAAAAACATCGTGAGGAAACCTGCATAACTGATATTTTTTCTTCTCTGCGTGTGTGAAGTCTGCCAATCCGCATTGGGCCAGCGTGGTGGACTATTGGCCTAACGCCTCTCATTATGAGAAGAACTCAGCAGTGAGCCGAATAATCTTCGATAGGTTAACAATATTATGAGAAATTATATAATATTAAAAACTAGATAGATAGATTCTCATACAAACAATTACGGATTTCCTAAGTGAGTATCAATCATACCAATTTATGTTATACTTACCGAACTCAGAACGGATAATGCTAAAAGCTATTACTTCCTAAATCTGTGTTACCAAATATTATGTTAAATCTAAAAATCAATAGCTCATAGTTTTGAACCCTGCCCCTTAGATTATAGCCATAATCACTTCCAGAAATAGTTAGAGGGAATATTGATCGAGTCTAGAATATATTTTTAATAATTCTTATAATTTTTTTATTGTAAAAACATCAGATTAAAATATAGCAACCTCAAAGTAACAAAATACATTCTGCTACGCACGCGAGTAAATAATATTCGTATATCGAATTTTGTAGTGGAAGTGAAATTTTTGTCTGAATATTTATAATAATCTTATTAATTACGTGGTATCAATTAAAATCTGATATAAACTGAAAGTAATAAAATACGTTCTACTGTGGTTCCAACAATATTTTTTTTTCATTTAAGAAAAATTAATAAATGTATAAACATGAATATGAAAGGTTTTAGATAATATTTTTCAAAAAATAACCAGTAAGTAGATTTTACGGATTCAAATCCTATAAGTCCTACAGCCCAATTTCAATGATACAGTTCTAGGAACGAAATACGTATAAATAATTCTTAGGATACACAATATACTAATTTAAATAATTTGTAAGAAAACCACTTCAAATTGGTTTAGTAGTTTTAAGCAAACAGACAGATCAGTAGGCAGAAAATAATCAAAATTTAGTTTTTGTTGTAGTATGGTGTTTCATTCTATTGCCGCCCTATTTAAATTTTGACTATTTTGTTTGCAAATACAGACACTTAGCGTCGACTCTCTTATTATAATACACATCAACTTTATAAATAACTTATTTCGTGTCCTTCACGTGTGAGGGTTATGCCCACATTCATTCATCCATCAATTTTACTGAAAGAATCGCAAATAAAAGTTAGCTAGGAAAAACATAAATACACAATATCAAAAGTGCTATAAAAGGGTATCGCCAGTGATGGTTTTATTGTAGCAATCCAGATGGGCAGTCAAATGGCACGGGACCTGACCATGATTAGTTCGGGGACTGCAGTGTACTGGAAATAGAGATAGAGAAAAATATAGCGCCGATTGCTTCCATTTACCGTTAAACCTCCAATAGTATGTACCTATGAAGATTACACTGTGGAATGACAAACCAAAAAGGCTTTACTTTGGTTACAATATGTTTGGTATAGCGGTTTTAAAGCTGATTCATAAAGATTTTTACTTTTTAGAATTTATTCTATGATGTATTAATTTATGTGTTCTGAAATTGAATAATACTGGTGAAATACATGATATAATTACTATAACTGACCAACTAGTTTTATATCCTTACGGGGATCTTAGCCATGACCTTATAATGCAAAATGGTGTAAATTGAATTGGCGCGAGAATTATTGTACTAACGCCGCCAATTAGGGGTGCTATTAAGATTGTTCTTGTAAGAAAAATCCCAATAACGTATCCTTTTTGTTGGCCTGAGCCGGGATTAGACTGTCTAAATCTAAGTTTTGCATGCTTTTTCTGATAAATAAGATAAGAATATACTGCAGAGATAATCAATGTGATAATATTTTTCATTATTTAATGATATTAAAACAGTCATCAATGTTTGCCGCGATCTGTAGGCAGGCAAATGGCACGGGACCTAACGGTTATTAGTTCAGGGACTGCAATGACTGCAACGATCGGATATTATAAAGTTGAGAAAAATATCTAGCAACGGCTGTCCAATTAACCCAATACTTTTCTAGATACTCCGTAGGTACTCTCTAGAAACTAGATTCTACGCGTCATCCTACCGCAATTTAAAATTACTTAATTTCTACTTGTTTTGATTTTGTTGTCTTTGTGTCTTTGTAACTATCAACCAGCCAAAGCTTACGAATACATAAGACATGGACTAGTTTTCTTACTAAATACTTCAGACACAAAAGCTACTTTACATTTTAGCCTGGAAAAATCCATGATTCCCGCGAGATTTGTGAAAAACTGAATACCACGCAGACGAAGTAGTGAGCGTCCGCTAGTTAACTAACTTTTTTTATTAAAAAAATAAAAAGTTATCTAAAATAAGAAACGACATAACCTTCAGTGTTTTACTATTTGAGTGATGCTTGGACAAACAGACAACAATTAATAAATAAATCATTTTAGAATCCAGTGTAACGGTAATATGAGTATAAAAAAAACATTCATTCTATATATACTAATTTTACAATGCATGTCACGTTACTCATTGTAAATGGCTGAACCTATTTGGATAAAAACTTACGAGGTTTATTTGAAAGGGTCGCTGCCTCATAAACCTTCCTTACCGGCAGAAATGACATAGTAATAACGTTTTTTATTACATGAATAGATTTTCCAAAAATAACACAAAATAATGTCTATCGGAATCGCTAGTGGTTAGATATGTAATAAATATAAGTATAGGAAAAAATCTACCAATAATTAAGTTTATCAATTATTTATATCAATTTATTAAGAAATAACATTAATTTTGGGTCCGCAGATGGGATCCGGCGAATAACTGTTAACCGAATAGATTATTCTGAACACGATAATATAGTTTTTATCCCCACTCGGCTCGGCGGTAGGAGAGGTAATATCCTTATTTATTTCCGTTGGGTGTTCGCCCGCTAATTGCGACGCGCTACCCAGTGATTTTCCACGATCCCGCTTCTTATTGTAATTACTCGCGATATTTATGCTCAGTTTTCAGTGTTAATAGACTCTGTCGTGGAAACTTTTGTTGTGCCCATCCCTACAATAGTACACAATGAATGACGTCTCTTAATTTTAATATCACCGCTAATGTCCTTTATTAAAAGCTCCATCACTTGTTCACACAGAAAATTATTACCATAATAAATCGTCATATTTCCGCGAATGCAGTGTCATCGCCGAATTAAAATAACTGTTTGAATGACAACATTGCTCGACTCAGAATGTTTTCTAATAGCGTTCTTTAGCAAATCTTTTTATATAAACACGATTCATCACGAAATCTCGAAGACCGCTTGACGTATAACAATGAAGTTTAAAAGGGAGGTAGCATGTATTAGCTATAGAACGAATGTTGCGATGTCATGAGCGGACGAAGTCGCGGGCGACCACTAGTATAGTAATATAAGTAATACGTTTAAGGCAAGTAAATGTTTTTATGGGAATTTAATTTACAATCAGCGACATCAAATGCGGGGGAGATTCGCTATAATGGCAACAGAAATGCAAATAGAACTGATTGGCTCTCTGCGTCCCCGTCGCAGCACTTACCTGTCTTTACCTTGTAAATTTTATCAACGCTTGCACGTTCGACGCTGATTTAAAGGATTCAATATAGCAAATCCGTTAACACTAAACGTATTTATTGTTAGAATCAAAAGAAAATCAGTTCGCCGAAATCTCGTACATTACAAGCAGAATTTATTAGCAATTGCGTACCCGAAAATGTTTCTCGGGCCCTACAAGCGGGCCTGCACGTTACTATTTCATGTTGTTGCGATTCATTTCACTGTGGGCCGGATAAGTACGCATAGTATGGCCCAGTCGTAATTTGGTCCCGGCATACTACTATTTACGAATTGCAAACACGTTCTAGTACATAGGTTGGGAGGTGAACCGCCGTGCGCCCTTCGCTACATCGACAGTATTCAAATTCTACCCAACTACCGGAGTAAAGTTCCCGTTGTGAATAGATAAGATTAATGGTAGCAGGATCGTCCGTCAGAGAATTGAGGCAGTAGCCGTTTTCTCGGATCGTTCGATACTTGCACCTCGTTGATTACCGCCTAGAAACCATCTGTCTCGACAACGTCTACGAACTGATTTTAAAGCGCTTAAGGATACTCATTTTGAAAATAGATTGGAGCGAAATGTGGCTATCATTTCTAAGCCCGTAAATAGCGTAGTGATTAGTCTTTCAACGGGCTAACTTTCGCGTGCATCAGTAATTGAAGTAGCACGTATCATAGACTTTGTAAACGGTATGAAAGCAGTTTGTAGCACGTAAACGCCTACTGTGAGAATATGAGGGACATATCACATCGTGTGCAAACTCTCGAGACCTCTTAACAACGTACAATAGAATTTTATAGAAGGAAAAAATTGCGCAATTCACGACAAAAGGGAGAACCTATTGAACAAGCAATAAAAACTATTCTAAGTATTACTTTGGATATAATTGAAGCTGCAGTTTGTTTTGAGTTTAGAAAAATATAACATATTAACTACATTGTTGTGTATACATATAAATGCCTCGTCAGTCAGTTTGCCTATGAGACTTCGAATTAAATAGTCCTGGATTACAGTCATTGGCCGGGTTATAAGTATTTGAATTTTCATTCTTGCAAGAAATTTTTCGGTAAACAATAAATAAAGAGCTATATTAATGTTACCACCCTACCGACAATGATGTACCGCCAAGCGATTGAGCGTTCCGGTACGATGTCGTGTAGAAAGGAGTGTAGATCATCTTCCTACTCCTAATAAGTTAGCCCGCTTTCATCTTAGATTGCATCATCACTTATCATCAGGTGAGATTGTAGTCAAGGTCTAACTTGTAGAGAATAAAAAAAACACCGCATTAGAATAGTGTGGCACGTTTAAACTCAACATCTGCTCTCTGTAAAGAAAGAGGCCTGGCCCTGTATTGGACCGTGAAAATATATAAATAATGATGATGATTCATGCACTACTGTGACTAAAATACTAACGTAAAAAATTTTAATAAAAAAATTCAACCGACTTCAAAAACATAAAACATACTGCCTAAACTAAAAAGCGAAAAATAATATCATTCGAAGCTCTATATATCATATTATGTACTAACTGATGATCAGTTTGAAGGCGGTACTAGCCCGACGATGTATCGGGTAAGGGGCCACTTCAGGGAGTATAAAAATTCCAACGAAAAAAAAAATTCAAAATTGGTTAAGAAACGACGAAGTTCTGAGGTAACAAAAATTAAAAAAAAAAGAACATACGCCTCGAATTGAGAACCTCCTCCTATTTTTGAAGTCGGTAACTAAAATATGACAATAAAGCGTTATATCGAAAGTTATACTGTTCATATATCTATGCTAAATATCAAGTTATACGGTTATGTGGAAGTGGTGCCAACTCTACATGCAAGATTTGACTTTCACAATAAACTACCGGAACAAGTTAGTAGCAGAGTTTGCTATCAAAAAGATAAATAAAAACGAGTAACAATTTTTGCATATATTCATTATTGTCGGAATGGCCAATTGGTTGATCAATTTGCATTTTAATAGGCGGTTGGAATTACATGTGATATTTAAAGTGCAAATTAGAATCTGCATTAATAGATGGGGAAACTGATTTAACATTAGAGCTGAAAATTCAGTGACAAGTCCAGTATCAATATTAACAGTTGCCATTTTGGGAATGAAGTTAATTTCACTAATACGGAAATTTGTATTTATAATATTGTTTTAATTTGCAGAAAATTTCAAACGGTAAATAATTATGCGAGTGAATAGCAAATGCTACTATAATCGGAATTTGGCTGAGCTAACGTTTTTCAATGTGCACTAATTGATTATTTAGTATTTATTATTTGGTTTTGGTTGAGCAAATATACTCACATACGCTGATTTTGTGTTCATTTACATTTGATAGCTATTAGTAATGGTTTTTGTTATTTCTACACTTGTACTAGGTTAAAATATGCCACAATAGTTGTAACGGACGAAACAAAACACAGAAATAATCGGCGAAAAATTAGCTCTTCGGGACGTATATCGTTGCAAAGGATGTAGACAGTTGGGTAATTCTTAACGAACTGGACGGTTTAAAAATCTGTCAAAACTGACAGTTGCCTTTGAACGTTATACGTTCCGTTGTTTGCTCGGCCCGTTTATTTTATTAAATACATACAATAATAAGGTCGGGATTTTCTTTATAAATATAATAATAATTTGCGTCGCTAACAATAGTGATGATAACACATTCATAAAAACTTACTCGTTTTCTGGTTCAGTTACTTGAGGAATACGTATTCATATTTTTCTTAAGTGCCCATTATATTATTTTTCTTTTATTTCATTGTGTTTATAATTTCAGGAATGTACTTTTTTCATCTAATTAAAAATAGTAAAAAATATCATCATTATCAACCCATATTCGGCTCACTGCTGAGCTCGAGTCTCCTCTCAGAATGAGAGGGGTTAGGCCTTAGTCCACCACGCTGGCCTAATGCGGATTGGCAGACTTCACACACGCAGATAATTAAGAAAATTCTCTGGTTTGCAGGTTTCCTCGCGATGTTTTTCCTTCACCGATTGAGACACGTGATATTTAATTTCTTAAAATGCACTCAACTGAAAAGTTGGAAGTGCATGCCCCGGGCCGGATTCGGACCTACACCCTCCGGAATCGGAGGCATCATACCCACTGAGCTATCACGGTCACAGTAAAAAAAAAAGTAAAAAATATATGAAATGTCTAATAGACAATCCAGACAAATAAGAAAGCCATAATTTAATATTTCATTTTCGAAATTTTTTAGCTTAATTATATACTTTTGAATACAACCGATGGTTGTTTTAATTATTAATAATTTAAATGAAAAGAAAACGCTAGAGGTTTAAAATTCTATATCTCTAGAGAAATCAGAATTCTAGATAAACGAAGTCAGGGGTCGTTCAATTTATGAATTAAGTCGAAGATGTACCTACAAAGGTTTCAACTATGAACAGGTGGGTGAAATTATTTAATTGAACAATAACAGCCTTAAGTTACAGTCTGTTTATGTAAATCTCAATTACTATAGCCAGATGAAACAGCTTTACGATTCGTAGTTTCATTAAAGTTGGTTGCACACTAATGCAAGTCATTTCAACCTAAATCTGCGAAGTTGTTTAATTTATACTAGCACTTTTCTGTTATTTTTTACGAACATATGGGTTGATAAATGAAAAGATTACTGAAACGATAGAAATCTTTTTCTTAATGCTCGTCCAGCTTTCGACATTGTTATTCAATCAGAGGGCCTAGTGGCAGTTTGATACTGTTACTATCGCGTTAACGTAAACGCAAATTTCTAAGGAATTGAAACAGCGCCATCTAGTGGCACTACTGCACAACTTTTTCAATTCCATATAAATTTCCCGTTTACGTCAACGCGATAGTAACAGTATGAAAATATTTAAAACACTAGTGCGAGTTTTCAATATTTTCATACTGTTACTATAGCGTTGACGTAAACAGGAAATTAGCACAAAGCAATAAAAATGTACCTTTTACTACACGTTTGCACGGGACCCTCGCTGCGCAAGTCCAGCTCGCACTTGGCCGGTTTTTTATATAGTATAGTTTATTTTTTATATATAGTCAATGTAGAGAAAACAAACGCTGTCAGGTACGTCTTTGCTCTACGAATTAAGAACGTGTAGTCAGAAAACAGAAAGAAAATAAATATTAATAATATGTGAAGTGTATTTAAAGACAGATAAGTGCCTAAAAGAGGGCCTAGTAGCAGTTTGATACTGTTACCGTCACGTAACGTAAACGCGAATTTCTAAGGAATTGAAACAGCGCCATCTATTGCTGCACAACTATTTCAATTCCATATAAATTTGCGTAAACGTCAACGCGATAGTAACAGTATGAAAATATTGAAAACTCCCACTAGGCACTCAGTTTATTTTTACACCAGTAAAACATTACTCATATTAAGTATCTCTTGAAAAGCGAAAACTTTAATCCATGTAATTTTAGTTGGTATATAGAAGCACAGATAATAAAGTATTTATACGCGCTTAGCAACATTGTAACGTTTTAACTTCTAAACGGCTACGTGACCTCAATCAGGTGCTTAGTGACACCACGGAACGGTGTTTTGCATAACTAGCAGCGATCTTTACATATAAATAGTTAAGGTTACTTCAAACGGTGCATGTATCGATTTCCACCTGTTTTATTGTAATTACGTTGTATGTATTAATGAAAATATAAATAATGTTACTGTGAGATTTATGGGATGGTGTTACTAGTGTTACGTGTGTTAATGTTTTTTTTTTTTCAAATACCATGTGTATGTGGAGCCTTTGTGTCGAGGAATAAAAGGTTCACTTGTGACCTCACTCTTCAAACTTTGTGTGAGTATGTGATATTCATGGTGAATCGGACAAAATTACAAATGTACATAACACCGTTTAAATGCCGATTTTTGCAGAATATTAAATAAAACATAGTCAATTTAATGATTTTAAACTTATTTCGTGGTTGTTCATTATGAATGTTATTTAAACGGGTACATACCACGATAAAACGACGAGATTTTTATTGTCGATATTTCGACCCAGTTGCATGGATCGTGGTCCCGTCGTGACCACATTCATAGTCAATTTGTAGGGATATATTATTTGTTATACGCAGACGCAACGCAGTGTCGAAGATGACGTGAAAGAAACGCCTTACCGAAATGAATCGCTTTTACAATTACTTTAATGAATATCACATACGAGTAAATATATATGGGCGGAGCAGACTAAATTGTACTTCTGATAACGGAGAAGCCGTAGCCTAAACATTTTTTTTCTGGACCCACGGACTAAACATAATATCAAAATTATCTTAATATCTTTGTATCAAGTTACAAGTTAACAAAATATACATGTACTAGAAGTGCTCGTTTAAATATACTACATTAGTTATACTATATAGTATGCAGTTGTATCGTATTGGCAATGCCGCAACGCACAATAAATATCGATTTGGATCACGCTATCGGCTCGTAAGTGGCCGTGTATTCTCAAATACTCACGACGATGCCTTAACCGCCCTAAATCCTATGTACATTCCGTCTATATATACACAAATTTTTGGAAGACAGTTTGGTTTTGACTTGGTAAGGCTTTGTTGTCACGGAAATACCTACAAGTTTTTGCAGTATTCGATTTAACGACATCATGTATTTGTTAAAAAGTATACTATAAAAACGTACAGGACAATGCCGTGTGTATCCCTAAGATATTTAAACATACGTGGAGGAAATATTTTTATATGTTGATATCTGTAAATAGCTACTAAGCAACGGTTTTCCTAGTAGGTATACGGTTTCAATATCACACTCCTTCTATATCCGATGGCGTGCATAAAGTTGTCGAACAGGATAGGCATTAGTAAGACAAATTTACCAAACTGGAGATTGCATTTCTTAAGCGTTAAAAAAACCTCTCTCAGGGTATGCAGTCCTTTAAAACATGAATGAAGAGCACGCTACTGTATATCACTATAAAGAAGAATCTAACGCATCACCAGTGCTTTATAGAATCGTTCTTGGTGGCGATCGGTCAAATCACGTGCTCGCATCTCCATATGAAAGCTTTCAGATTTAATACATAAACAGCGATCGTTCATAATCAAGCGAGAGTCCATCAAAATAATCATTTGCTTTACGAACGCTGTCGATATGCGACATTCGGTGTGGTAATTAATGCAAATCAATGGTGGGACGTGCGATTGATTCGGGGCTAGCGGAAACCCGATCAATTACGTTAATGAGCCCCGAGGATCCGTATCGCTGACGTTTCAGTATTATGCAAATACCATAGACAAGTTATATAGAGACCTGCCGCGGTAGACAATACCCGTATGTCAAAGTATAAGATCAACGATCTAACGTCTTTATAAACTGTTACTATAGAATCGGTGTTATCGTCGTAATCGTTTTCGTAGTTGCGTAGGTTTGCGTAGTTGAATGATGTATAAAACGGTCAACAACTTCTAGATTACTAAAATATCAAGTTAAGAGCGCGCAGCACGTCGGTACGATATGGATAAAAGCGCAAGCGAGACGCCGAATTATGACTTTCACGTGAGTGAAAAGCACGGAGCGATTGACGCGCGACGCAAATTTTATGACGTGAGCGCCAAAACCATTTTTACCTAATTGCAAATTAAACAACATAACGAAAAACAAAATGGCCGTGTTCAAGATGTATACCTAATTTTCTATACAAAACAATAATTTAAGAAAATAAGTTTGCTTTCCCTGAGATTGAAAGCAAAATGTGAGCAAATCATGTATTTTTCAAAAAAATAAACTATCGAGAAAAGTTTTACAAATTGTGTATTTTGTATAGTCACAACGAAGCTTGAAGAATTCACTTTGAAATATCATTTACCCAAATATCAGGCTCCTAACTTTTCCAGAATCTGAGATCCAGAACCATTTGTAACCACCAAATTACATATTGCACACTCTTAAGTTTCGTTTGTAAATAATTTTAACTTATATAGGTAAATCAAATTGTAATAAAAATAATATTTAAAAAGAATCGTCTTCTGCCAGAACAGCAAAACATCGATCAAGTAATCGAATATTATGTGTAACGAGTCTAAGCGATGTAAATGTGTGTATTACGATGAAATGTATAGTTGTGTGTGTGTAAGTGTGTGTGTATAGAAGGGACATATAATATATTTATTGGAGGTAAAATATATTATCGATGTAAATTTACCTCGTCCCCCTCAAAAAATTACACTATTACAAGCATTTTGGTGAATTTGGGCGCGATGCAACTCCAAAATAATTCCTCTATGGAAAATACTTATGCTTATTTCTGAATGGTGAGCGAGCGAGCTGCGCGGAGTTTGCGGACTAACGTTATCCGATGAGCGTCTTAAGAACTGTTTTAAATTGAATATAACATCCCGAGGAACAAGTATATAAATAAATAAATTGAACAATTTTACTGTAGGTAAATACGAACGTTATAAGATCTTGAAAATACGCTTATACTTACACTATAATATTATAATAAATGGCTATTTTAAATATGCGTGAGACTTTAGAAAGCCTGACATGGTACAGTTGACTCTAAAAAAATAATACCTACTAATCTTCTTCTTACTTACTTACTTCTGGATTACAACTTGCGCTATGGGACGAACCTTACACGGCGCACCACACATTGTCGCACACTGGTGTACATGCTCGACAGCGAAGAAGGATGGTCTAACGTTGCCTCCTCTTGTGACATCGTCATTGGCTTAAAGGAGCATCGGAGCAGCAGAGAGAGCGGGCGCCTAACGCTGACCTACTCCGCAGTAGAAGGACGAGTGATAGAAGGCGCCGATATGCGTACCATCTACCCTTGGAGACATCACTGAGTGCAACGACGAGCGTGTCGGTATGCGAAAGTCACTCTACGATCGGGATACGTCAAAGCAGCGTCAAAAAAATGGTACGAACCCTACCCAACAAATCAATAATATTGACAACTAGCGGACGCCCGCAACTTCGTCCGCATGGAATTCACAAATCCCACGGGAACAATAGACTTTTCCGGGATGAAAAGTAGCCTATTTGTTAATCCAGATTAAAATCTATTTCGATTCCAAATTTCAGCCTAATCGGTTCGGCATAAAAGATAAAAATATACTTACACACTTTCGCACTTACACACAAACCTCTCGCCTTTATAATATTAGTGTGATATTTTTAAATTACAATTACAATAGACTGTGAGCGGGCAACCATTTACTTCATGTAGGTATTTATTGAATGTACAATATACATATAATTGTGTATACTTTATTTTATTTCTTACGTAGGTCCATTGGTAACTGACTCTGTACTGGTATCCGATACCTTAACAAGATCTCGTCAGCGATGATGACGAGGTGTGTCGAAATGGTTTAGGCATTATGCAAATGCCATCAGTAGGTAGGAACTGGAAGCATCTGTCGGACATCACCGATATTCATGCCGAACAAAAGCCTCCTCAATGCGTTTATAATTATGCATCTCGTATTTCAAATTGAGATTATTCCGAGCTATTTGGATGACCGAGCTCTGGTTATTGACTACCGACGCCCCGGAGTTTCACCCGCGTAGTTCCCGTTCCTGCAAGAGTGTGGAGATAAAATATAGCCTATGGACACTTACAAATAACGTGGCTTTCTAGTGGTAAAAATCCAGAGATTACCCTTTACAATACCACAAACTTTATTTACTTCTTTATAATATTATACGCAGAAGCGTAAAGTTCTCATTTTCGTAGGAAATACGGGGATAAAATATAGCTTTATTACTTACTGATAATGCAGATTTCTATTGATAGAAGATTTTTTTAAATCGGTCAAATAGTTTTTGAGTTTATTTGTTACATACAAAAAATACAAATCTTTCCTATATTCAATACTAGTGAAGATAAAGGAAAATCTTTATAAACTCCTGCATTTTCAAGGTATCAGCTGGAAATCAGCGCTGTATGTCCAATTGTATGATTGGAACTTTTTTAACCTCCGACGCCAAACGAGGGTGTTTTAAGTTTGACGTGTCTGTCTGTCTGTCAGTCTATCCGTGGCACCATAGCCCCCAAACGGATGAAGCGATTTAAATCTAGTTTTCTTTGTATAAAAGGTTTTGATGGCCTCAGTGGCGCAGTGGTATGCGCGGTGGATTTAATGACGGAGGTCCTGGGTTCGATCCCCGGCTGGGCCGATTGAGGTTTTCTTAATTGGTTCAGGTCTAGCTGGTGGGAGATTTTTCAAAATTTTCTATTTTATCATAGAATCAGGATCAGTACGCCACTATATCAAGTTTGACATAGTGGTGATCTGATATTTATACTACTTTTGATCTTGACATTTTTTTTTTTGACTAGCCCAGTGGATATGACCTCTGCCTCCAATCCAGTCCAGGGCATGCACCTCCAACTTTTTACGTGCATTTTAAGAAATTAAATATAACGTGTCTCAAACGGTGAAAGAAAACCATCGTCAGGAAACCTGTATACCTAAGAATTTTTTTAATTATCTACGTGTGTGAAGTCTGCCAATCCGCATTTGGCCACCGTGGTGGACTATTGGCCTACTCCTCTCATTCTGAGAGGAGACTCGTGCTCAGCAGCGAGCTGAATACGGGTTTATAATGATGAAAGTTTTCTATGGAAAACTGTAATTTTAGCCTATCAACTAACAATATTATGTCATTCATGATATTCAAGGCATGGTGATGAGGTGTATCGAAATGGATTACGCATTATGCAAATGCTATCAGCAGTAGCCGAGAGCATCTGTCTAACATCGTGGGGATCCACGTTATCGCTGTACGACAAAGGCCTCCTAAATGCGATAGATGGTGTCTGTGTTAAAACAGATTAAAAGGATTAGACTGACCGATCAGAAGATATTTAGATATTACTATCGTTAATTAATAATATTACTATCGTTAATTAATAATTTTAATTGAATTATTATATAATTTAATTAACAACTTATAAACATTGTTAAACATTTAAAAAACAGGACACATTATTAAATGAGAGAAAAAGTAATTAATAAAATCTGCATTTTTGGGCATGATGTATTTTTTTTTAAATTTAAAAGTATTAACCAATTTGAAAGGTCAAGAACAGGGTAAATCCACTACGCTGCTAGAATGTGGGCGAATCGCGGAGCATTCATTATACCTAGTTTGTAATGATATGAAACCTATGGATTTAGTTAGTAGGTTATACACTTAGGTATAGATGTGCTTAAATTAAGGATTTTGTACGTATGTAGGTTTTTGAACTTATTTTAAACACTGTGTATTGTTTTTAATTATACCTATTTTGTTATTTTCTTGGAACTTGTCAAGTTGCACACAAATAAAATATATTTTTTTTAATTTTTAAAAAAACCGCTCTTGCGCTTCCGGGGCTTATAAGAGCTCAAGAAACTGGCGGTCAGGACTCCAAAGTGAAGAACCTCCTCACAATACGCGTCGTTTCAAGGACAACTGTCTTCTGTATCTTACCCTTGATCCAACAGCCAAGCGAAAGCTTCCTATGGTCCAATATCCAAGCAAAAACTTCACGGTACACCAAACAAATAAAAATATTATAATGATTATTTTTATCACTAGCAAAAATTAAGGCATCAATTATTATTTTTTATTTGTGTTAGTAACATAAGATGTTTGTATGTAGACGAGAAATAGTAGAATCGGATTCCGAAATTGAGACAGTTTCATTAGAAAGGGCACAAAATGGATGTCCGCTCAATACTAAAACTAAGAGGCGGAACGTCGTTAGCTATGACTAATGGAAGGACACCTTCAGAAATGAGCATCGAGAAAGGATCCAATATTTCTAAGAACTATTACATTCGAACTGAGTTATAGGCACGTACTTTGAAGGGAAAGTCAACAATCCCAACTCACCACTTACTGGTAATAAACTTTATAATACAAATAAAGGACTGGGATTACTCTTGTAGGACATAATATCACGTTAGTAGTCATAAAAACTACGCGGATAGTGTGTAAACAGGGGTAGGGTTGGTAAGATATGACCGCAATGCACCAAAGTAAGTGACGTAGCTCCTTGTAGGGCGACACTGACGAGATCGTTTATCAAAGTCAATATCGACTGTCGACACTCAGCCACATATAGCGACTACATACTTGCTCACGCATACATGTTGACGCCAACTTTGGATTTTGCTTCCCTTATGATGATTAATATAATTAAAACGTTTGCATTGTTATGCTATTTGTTATTCTACGAATATTATAAACGCGAAAGTTTGTATGTTTGTTACTCTTTAACGCCGCAACGCAACAACTGATTTGTTTAAAATTTAAAAAGAAGACAGATTATACCCTGGATTAACAGATAGGATACTTTATATTCACAAAAAAATCATGATTTTTGCGAGATTTGCGAAAAACTGATGGTTATGATTTTGTTGTGATGGTAGATAGATTATTAGAGCCTGAATTTACACCAAGGCTTATTTTCATCGCAAATGATTCCCGCGAGATTTGTGATGTTTGATAAGCATAGTATGAATATTTGTTACTGTGTCACGCAAAAACTACTTAATGGATTTGACTGAAATTTGGAATGGACATGATTTATGGAAAACTTAATTTTACGCATACATAACTAGTAATAACTATCGGTCTTGGTGGATGGGCACTCAGTAATACAAGCTACCACATTAGTAATACAAATAAACACAAAAACTGCAACACCGATTTGAACAATTCTTTGACCAGTAGAAAGCTACATTATCAGGGTGTAACATAGGTTATATTTTATTCACATTTTTGCACGGGAATGGGAACTATGTAAGTAAAACCGCGAGTTTCTGCTTGTCAGGGATAAATTTGTGGAATTTAAGATTAATGTGTAAATTATCCTTTTCTGTTTTACGAAAAAAACATATAAGGATTAATAATAATAATAAAAAAATGAACTTAAATTGGTAGATATTTACAGCGTTCTAATCATCGTTGCAAATATCGTCACGAAAGCGTTCGACAGGAACAAAATCAACAAACAGGAATACTACGAAACAATACAAGAAGCAATACTGGCATAAATCAAATTTTTGTATTCGTACCGACTCGATATTTCTAATATTAAAACGCAAGTCAAGGCGGGACGCGCATTTTATAAGATCGCCGGGGAAGACGGCGACTATTAAAAATAGAGGAACTCCGCAACGTATTTCAGTTGTCATATTTCACGGTTTGGTCGATGTATAAACACGTTCCCCGTTCAATCATGCGGCGATAGGCGGCGCCAGTATACGAATAAATCAAGCCTCTCACTTTTTCACCTGCCATACACAAAAGCCTTCGCACTGAAACTTGATTCGGGTTATTTCTGACGAAATATCAGCCTATTTGTTATACTATTGATACGGGAGCACGTGTGCCGCCTAAGTTTGTACTCGTTTACGAGAGGGATTGACTGAAAATTGCTTTACTAGTGTGCATGGAATTCGATTTTAAAGCGCGTCAAACATCGCTCTATTGCCTATATAGCTGCTAGTAATAACTAGCTCTTTCTGTCTTTTACTAGTTCTTTCTTTCTTTTAAAACTACTGCTTAGTTATCTATAATATTAAGTAATCTATAATGTTTTCTGTTACTAAAACAGATATCTAACTATCATGGTATTAAATAATTTAAGTGCGTATATTTATTTCAATTACCTGTGGCTATCGATCTACGTGAATTGAATGGATTTTTCGTTAATTAAATGCTTAGTGTGTCTACACTAAGCATTTAATTAACGAAAAAACAGTAGGTATATAATCTATAAAATAATCATATTTCCTTGGAAATGTATTAAAACTAGCTGACGCCGCGCAGTTTCACTCGCGTGGTTTCCGTTTCCGTAGGAGTACGGGGATAATATATAGCTTTCATCCTTCCTCGATAAATGGGCTATCTAACACTGAAAGAATTTTTCAAATCGGATTAGTAGTTCCTGAGATTAGCGCCTTCAATCAAAAACAAACATACAAACTCTTCAGCTATATATATTAGTATAGAAGTATAGATAAGTACTACGCTCTATTTACATTTTGCCCATTTTTGTTAAAAATTTTAAGGAGCAAACAGGTTTATTTGTTTGTAGTGAAATTTTGTAATCCCGTGCTCTGTTTTATTCTATCTGCAACAACATACACTCATACGACGATTCGTTACAACTCGTACAATATATTCGTTTATCTTCAAAAACCTGCCTTATAACGGATTGAATTATAAATGTAGAATCAAGCATAAAAGTAGAATCTAAGCTACGCAGACGGTTTGATACAATTTCTTCAGCAATCTGTAGATATTGTACCCGTATCTAAAGCGATTCGCAAGTATCGACGTCGTCAAATTTTTATGATACCATAAATAATGCTGATCACTTTCTGTATAAGTACAAGAAATATTTCATTTATTATCTATACTAATGTTAAAAAGAGAAAAATTTGATTGTTTGTTTGTTTGCATTGAATATGCTATATAACCACTGGACCGATTTGCAAAACTCTTGGCTCAATCGAAAGCTATGATCGGGTAGGATAGGCAATATTGTATCCCCATATACTTCGGAAATAGGTATCTATATCTATACTATTATATAAAGCTGAAGAGTATGTTTGTTTGTTTAATTGAATGCGCTAATCTCAGTAACTACTGGTCCGATTTGAAAAAATCTTTTGGTGTTAGATAGCCCATTTATCGAGGAAGGCTACAGGCTATATTTTATTTTTATCGTTCTTACCGTTGAGCTATAAAGGCTACTATACCATATTATACCTTGGAGGCCGTTGGATCAGCTTCCACCTTCACACAGGAAGTAAAACTATGAGAAATTGTAATGTTATCATCAACTGTAAATTTTATTATTGTACCTATGATTTTTTTTAAAAGAGCAACTGTTGAGTTTCTTGCCGGTTTCTTCTCAGCAGAACCTGCCTTCCGAACCGGTGTTAGATAGACTCTTTACAAATGTAAACTCTAAACAAACTGACGTATCAAAAGTGCTTGTAACTGAGCCTTTTTGAAATGAATGAATTTTGAATTTTTACCATATTATTGAATTGTCACCGAAGGTAAGTAAGTATACAATAGAACGTCAAGATATGACCTTGATTAGGTTTGAAGATTTGACCTACACATATAGCTATTAACAGGGCAAGTTATAAATAAGAGTCGTAAAAAGGGCTTCCTATCAGCCGCACAAGTAAAATCGGACTAAGGAAGTGTGAGACATCTCATTGCGGGATCGGTAAGTGCCTATTTGAGGCTACATACCCACTTAGGAACGGCGCGAGCCGATAGCGTAATCCAAATCGACATGTATTGTGCGTTGCGATATCTATTGCTAACGGAATACGGCTGTGGACTATTCCAAATGTATAATCGCCATAAATGGATTTAATGCAAATTTAGCTTCGGATTCAACGGCCATTCCATTTGAATTTCCAGATTTTATATAAGATCTTATTGGTTGTTCGAACACATAATATTATATAATCCATAGCGCTGTGTTATGCAATATTATAGGATACTAGCTGACGCCGCGCGGTTTTGCCTGCGTGGTCCCCGGTCCCGTAGAAAAACGGGGATAATTATTTATAGCCTTCCTCGATAAATGGGCTATCCAACACTGAAAGATTTTTTCAAATCAGACCAGTAGTTCCTGAGATTAGCGCGTTCAATCAAACAAACAAACACAAAACGAACTCTTCAGCTTTATATATTAGTATAGATTTGGTGAATCCCGTTTTTCGTATAAAAGTAAATACCTTAATCTATTAATTGTAAGATAATCTATATAGGTATCAATGCCCTGAGCAAAGTAAAAATTCTATAAAAATATCGCAAAAAAATATTTTAGTGGTTTGTAAGAACAATGTTCAAATGTGTTGTTATGATAAACAAGACGTGTGATAACGAAACCAGTTTATCGAATAACCGTTGCTCTTTGCTCAGGACTTCCAAACATCATGTTCGTAAGCCGGTAAACATCTATTGGATCACAGTTTGAGGGCCTGAATAGCTCAACAGCAATGTCACCGAGGGTTTTTGGTTCGATTCCCGCCCCGCTGGACTATTGTCGTACCCACTCCTAATACAGTTTTTCACGAGTAGTTGGAGGAGAATGCGAATATTGGTCATACATATTAAAAAGCCATGGCAAATATATATTTTTTTTAAGTTACCCGCTTGTTGTCATCCATCCTGATGGTAATGCTATTCTAGCACTGACCCCAAAGTCTATCTCTACAAAGTCAAAAACTTTGAATCTCTACAAAGTGGAATTTTATTGAGTCACTGATATCAGATAATTTCAAACTGAAAACAAAGTTGTTCTTGTGACATTTCACCTCAGAATCAGACAGTGTGTATGGAACCAGACAATCGCGTTTCACTAATTTCAGCAGCTTTTATTTTTCCATCTAAATCTCTATCCGAACGGAATTGAAACAAAAATCGCTATCGAAGTGCTTGCCAACAAGATAATACGAATTCTATCTCATACACCGCCCAATATAAAACCTGCTAACGTAAATGTAACATCAAAAAGCGAAGCGTAGCAATCTAGCGGGGAATAATTTTTCCGTGTGATTGCAATGTGATGTTTTGGCGCATCGCTCGACAAATAGCCCCCGTCGCAGTCCGCAGGGCGGGCCGCTGACGTTACAATTTCTACCAGCGACGGTACCTAGCGGGTGTCTAAAAAAAAATTGTGGAAATTGGCGAAGAGCTGCGGAACCTTGGGGTGTCGGCCGATTCGCCGCGTTGCAACACGGAGATTGTACTGTCTGTTTCGTTTGCCTCTTAGCATCTTATTTCCGCATAGAAAAATTGCGAGGAGACCAAATTTTTGCCGGAAAATTGTCTCTAATATTACATCTCCCCAAGTGGAAACTAAAAGTAGTCCCACTCTACCGTTCACGTGCAAATGAATAGGTAGGTAAGATACTGGAAATAGCGAGAAAGTATACATATGGATAGATACTGCTTTCGAAAGACGTGGCTTTGGTAGTTGAAGTAAGGACGCGCATCAGTGTGAAACTGAAAGAAAAGTTTTTTTTTAATTGCCATCTATCTATCATCATTATCAATCCATATTCGGCTCACTGCTAAGCTCGAGTCTCCTTTCAGAACGAGAGGGGTTAGGAATTAAAAAAAAATTCTGATATACAGGTTTCCTCACGATGTTTTCCTTCACCGTCTGAGACACGTGATATCTAATTTCTTAAAATGCACACAACTGAAAAGTTGGAGGTGCATGCCCCGGACCGGATTTGAACCCACACCCTCCGGAATCGAAGGCAGAGGTAATATCCACTGGGCTATCACGGCTCTTATCTATCTATGAATACATATTATATGGCTGTAAAGCAATGGTTGTTTGCTAAACCCCATGTATCACCCATAAATGAAATTACTTAACAATGCATTTCTGCTACCCTAGTGACCTTTAGTTAACACACACACGCGGTTGTTCTGTCATATTACTACATGCAGAGTACAACCGCCTTCCGAAAATAGAACATCCATATCAGAAACACATAATGCGATGATAAACCAAATGAAAGTCAACGGTATCTAGTTGGTAGTTAAATAACTCATTCTCATTCTTGGAAACGTTCCCTAACTTAATAAACGACAAGAGTAGGAAGCTTGGCGTGAAAGTTGAGAGCGTATGCTATCTCATGCAAATTACGGCAGATTTATCATAAGACGTCTCCGTAATTGCGACGTGAGGAGATATGGCGGGAGCGGTTAAAGCAACGCCGCAGAAAAAAGGCAATTAAAGGGATAAACTGGAACAGTTAGGTCAGACGTCACGGATGTGATGCCGGGAAGGGCGGCAATCATTGCGGCTACGTACTCGGAGTACGTTCCTTATTGACGCGATAAAGCGATAGCTAAATACAACAATATATAATAATTTATTTATTTTGCTAGCATCCGCGAAAAGCCGACGAATCCATGCGACAACGTCACCCAAGTCCGACAAAATACTCTCTACGTATGTTTCACCCCGCAACCGGAGTATCCTCAGGTGATGTTGACTCTACGCATTGCAAAGTGGAGTTAGGAGATAAGTAAGAAAATATAGAATTATAGTAATAGATTTTTTTAATTGTAAGCATAATTTTGTGAGAAGGTTCCTCAGTCTGGAACACGGTAACGGTAAAATAAAAAGAACTATATTAAAAAAATAAAAAAGAACGTGGATATTTATTAAACTAAATTACTTTGTCATCAAAATAACGAAATAAATATTCAGACAAAATTCATTTATTTCAATTAAGCTAGCATGCAAGCACTTTTGTAACGTCAGGTTATGTTATGAGATAATGGTGATAATTTAAGTCGAAAACTTAAAATTAAAATTACGAGGGTTCCAAACTCGATAATTAGAAAGATGCCCGCCGCCACAGCCTCTGTGACTGGCAAGATTTTATTTAAAAAACAAATAATATATTATGAATTAATAATAATTATGGTGTCTGATGAACTATTACTTGCTCTCTTACAGTGGAATTCATAAAGGTTGTAGGGGCACCCTCAGTGGATCATTCTCCCGCTGAGTGTCAAATTCTCAAACAAATAGAGGTTAAATTTGACACTCAGCGGCTGCATGATCCTCTGGGTTGTGCCCCTACAACGACTATGAATCCCATAAGACTAACTTGGAACTGGCGGTGGAGATCAAAAAAATATTATTTTTGTCAAAAATTCTAAGTCACTGAGGATTATAACTATACTCTATACATCCAAAGTAGTTTAGATCAAGATATCATGGTGGTATAAATAAACTCACTAAAAGGATTAGATGTCTAAATACAAAACTGCCCAAAAGAAGTTAGGCCAGTTATGTAGAATTAGACATTCTTTACATACTTAATTTATAATACAACTAGAAGTACATCGGTCTTGTCTTTTAGGCGTCATTCAAGCAAGTTTTTTTAAATGACCTTAAAAAAGCGTTAAAATATAAAAAATGCATTCCCAATTATAATGTTCACAAGACAGCGTCTTTAAAACACGACGCTTTTTCATCGAGTAGTGTTGCATTTAGATTTTTGGGCGTTGGAAATAGATCTTCATTCAACCTCATACGCTACGTCCCCCAATCTCTTTTTACGCCATTTAACGCATCACTTTTTTAACTCTCGTGCGAATGAAGCCTTAATAACTATAAAAGTATTACATTCCAACAAACCATTGCAATGTCTACTTAAAATTATAAGAAACTAGCGGACGCCCGCGACTTCATCCGCGTGAAACTCGATGTAAACTTTCAACCACCTCTACCCTACCCCTACCCTACCCTACCCTACCCGAAAAAAAAAGTAAAGTATGTCCTCCTCCTGGCTCTAAGCTGGCGCTAAATCGGTTCAGCCGTTCTTGAGTTATAAGTGGAGTAACTAACACGACTTTCTTTTATATATATAGATAGGTACCTAGAAATAAGTACTATGTACGTGTAGGTATTTAGAAAATTAGAGTCACGTCGCAACTCGCTAGTACTCACGCCTCAGTTGCGTAGGTGTGTGCGAGGCTTTAAGATCCGCTTTACACGTAAAGGGCGGGGGCAATATCATAGACTACAGACTAGAGACGGAGCGGTAACATCCGCTAGCGATGCTATTGCACTTGAAGCCTTACAGCGCTGAAAGCAATACAGTTATTTGATTTGAGTCGGGTGTTTGCCGCCGTCTTCCGCTGGATTGTGTTTCCTGGTTTGGCAGATGTCAAAGTTGTATATTTTGAAACAAAGGCTTTGGCTTTTATATTTACAGCGTTTGTATCAATGTATAATCGTAAACTTGAAATTTGGCAGGGAGGTAGTTTATAATTAGTAGACGTTCGCTAAGAACGGATTTTGCGAGAGGGCCAGATTGTGGAGGTCAAATGATGAAGTTACGGTCGTCTGCTACTAACTACTAGTATTTCTAAGAAAGAGAAGCTTGACTAGCCTCTGAAGTACCACAGTTTGAAAAAGAGACGTTACACAAATACTGACAGCGGGTATTTCTTTAGACGGTCAGCGTCTGATCAGCGTGACTCTAAAACCAGCTTAAAGTAGATACTTGAGGTATGAACACTGGCCAACAAAGTTACAGTTAAGTTTTCGACTTTAACTATCACCATTAAATCATAACATATCATGACGTTTCAAAAGTGCTTGTTAACTAAACCTAATTCAAATAAATGAACTTTGACTTTGAAGAAGCCCAACGCTGACCAACAATTATAGGCTCTGGCTCTAAAAATATACTGAAATATTTATTTATTAGTAAAAGGGAACCAATAGCATTATTCGTTAACAACCCATATTCGGCTCACTGCGGAGCTCGAGTTTCCTATCAGAATGAGAGGGGTTAAGCCACCACCACGCTGGCCCTATGCAGATTGGCAGACTTGACACACGCAGAGAATTAAGAAAATTCTCTGCTAAGCAGGCTTCCTCACGATGTTTTCCTTCACCGTGATATTTAATTTCTTAAAATGCACATAACTGAAAAGTTGGAGGTACATGCCCCGGACCGGATTCGAAACCACACCCTCCGGAATCGGAGGCAGAGGTCATATCCACTGGGCTATCACTACTATGTAGCATTATTAAACTATATAAATAAACTTCACAACAAGTTAAACAAAAAAAACTGTTTTGACACAACTTTAACCTCAGTAACTTCATTACGCCATAACTTGAAATAAACAATGTTAGTATTAACCGGGTAGTTACTTATATCTCAAAACATTTTAGCCGGACAAGTTAAGTTAGCGAGTGGACCGTGGGTTAATGGGTTGTCATCGTATGATGGGTCGACGCCTTACAAGTTACTAGCTCATCAGGATTGCGGACACCGTGACATCCCCTTATTGACAGCCGCTTAGTACGGAAAATGTGGTGCTAGATGAGTTAAGTAAGTTTTAAGCTATTGTGTAATTAAGTGACAATTTATTAAGTGACAATTTATTCTGAAAACGTGTCATCTTTGTAAAACTTATGAATTTATGAAATAATTGTTATCTACTAGCGGACAGCCTAAGCTGGACTAGCCAACAGACGAACGGCTCAATGTCGAATGACAGATTGGCGAGTAACAGTATAAGAGAAAGGAGAAAAAAAAATCTACTAGAGGACGCCTGCGACTTGGTCCGCGTGGAGTTCAGTTTTTCATAAATTCCGCGGGAACCATGGATTTTTCCGGGATGAAAAGTAGCCTATGTCTTAATCCAGAGCAAAATTTCCATTCCAAATTTCAGCTTAAATCGCTTTAGTAGCTGCAGCGTAATATAGGAACAAACATACTTACAAACTTACACACGAACTTTCGCCTTTATAATATTAGTGTGATTATTATCTATGCAGCTTGTACATATTATGTTTTCTGTGTCTATGCTTTCATTAATATTTTTTTATACAATATGTTAATTATTACGTAATATTCACATGTACGAGTATGTGTATAACATAGGAATCATTCCTTGATAACCCATATTCGGCTCACTGTTAAGCACGAGTCTCCTTTCTGAATGAGAGGAGTTAGGTTAATAGTTTACCACGCTGGCCCAGTGCGGTTTGGCAGACTTCACACACGCAGAGAATTGAAAAAAAATCTTAGATTTGCAGTTTTCCTCGCGATGTTTTTCCTTCACCGTTTGAGACACGTGATATTTTAATTTCTTAAAATGCACACAACTGAAAAGTTAGAAGTCCATGCCCCGGATTGGATTAGAACCAACGCCTTCAGAATCGAAGGCAAAGGTCATTTCCACGGGACTATGATAGATATGATGCATTTATACACTAAAACAAATGTAAAAATTTTAATAACGAACAAAAATCCTTGTTATTTGTTATAACAAGGATTTCCGTATTATGATAAAATCCTTTAGAAATTGTTTACTTTATAAATGGATGAAAATGCAAGGCGGGCAGGCGGTGCGTTTTTGTTTCATTTCTTTAACACAATTTAGTTAAAGACTTTAAGATTTGGCAAGGGGCCGATCGTCTATACTCTTTAATATTACATTGTACTAGCTTTGTATCTGAATTGATTTTGATATTGTTTTGTAATATTTACTATATGTAATATTTTATTAACTTTTAATCAAAACTATATTGATAACAAGTTAAATTATATGTTTTACCTGACCTCAACTGTATATTAGTAACTAACTAACTAAGTATAACAATATTATAAAGAGGTAAAGTTTGTGGTTCTGTAGGAGGTAATCTCTGGATCTACAGACCTATTTTGAAAAATATTTCACCACTAGAAAGTCACGTTATTTGTGAGTGTCATAGGGTATATTTTATCCTCGTATTCTAACGGGAGCGGGAACTACGCGGCTGAAACCACGGGGCAACGGCTAGTATAATATAATTACACTAGCTAACGCCGCGCGGTTTCACCCGCGTTGTTCCTGTTACCGTAAGAATACAGAGATAATATATAGCATAGAGCCTTCCTCGATAAATGGGTTATCTAACACTGAAAAAATGTTTCATATCGGACCAGTAGTTCCTGAGATTAACGCGTTCAATCAATCAAACAAACAAACAAACCCTTCAGCTTTATAATATTAGTAAGTATAGATACACTGTGCTTATGCACAGTAACTCATTGGAAAGGAGTAAAGTAACTTACCAGTTAAATAATCTATTCTTATCTATATATTCGTATTACATCACATTTTTTCAATAGTATAGTGAGAGAGAGAGAGTAGTTTTGCTACAGAGATTATCCGAGAACATATTACCCCCATACTTATTTCTGTTGCCACTCAGCAATGCTGTGTTTCAGTCTGAAGAGCAAAGTTATTGCTGTAATTACAGGCATATCTACGCCTTAGGTTGAATGGAGACAAGGTGGCAACTTGCAAAACGTGTTAGTTGCATGTTTTTTGTTTATATGTTTTAACTTAACCATTAGATTGGCCATTATAGATTATAGATTAACCATTAGAGTGGCTTGTTTACCATTAGATTGGCTTGCTTACCATCATTTTTGGCTTGCTTACCATCAAATTGGCTTGCTTACCATCAGATTGGCTATTTATCATCAGATTGACTTACTTACCATTAGACTGACTTGCTTACCATCAGATTGGCTTGCTTACCATCAGATTGGCTATTTATCATCAGATTGACTTATTTACCATTAGATTGACTTGCTTACCATCAGATTGGCTAGCTTACCATCAGATTGGCTTGCTTACCACCAGCTGGGCTTTTGGTTTCGTCCATCAATTATTACTGTATATGATATTTTGGTACGGTGGTCTGAAAGCGAGTACGTCTTCTTTTTGCGTTTTAACCACGTCACGGTGTGCCAATTTTAGCATTAATAAAATGACTAAACGTGACCCGCCGTGTCCCGCCATCCATCACGGCCGAGCGTCAAGTGTTGTCCGAACGATTAAAAAAACTGTACCTAACTGATGCGCCCCCAAAGAGGAAATTGGTTAAGAGCCGGCCACTTTAAAGATTGTATCGTTAGAACTTTTTCGTGGAGAGTAATTTTTGAATATTAACTTAATGTTATTATAAGCGTGTTTATTATAAATGCGAGAGAGGGTTCGTTTGTCACGCTTCCAAGTATTAACTACTGAACAGATCATCTTCAAATTTCAAACTTATGTTGACAGAGGCATAAGGATTTAAAAATTTTAATACGCGAGTGTAGCCACAGGCAATAGCGTAGATATAATAAAACAAAAATAAAATATAATTATAAAAATCACTTTCGAGATATAGTTGGTGCTCGTAATCTACGTACTCGTAAATACGTAAATTATCGCAATAAGGCAAAAATATATCTACTACGTTGTTTAGTTTATAAATATTATTATTTTGCTTAGAGAACGTAATCAAATGTACAACGGCTCTTCTTCTAGAAAGTATTTCGGAGCCGGTAAATGTTCTAGGAGAGGGTGCGATTAAATATTAAATTCGTGGTCCGGAATTTTGACCTGAAAAGCGGTGGGTTTCGTTCTATGTCCGTTCCGTAACCCGTACCCACATCCGGACTGAAAATAACACAAATATAATATGTAATTTTTCGACGTCGAAATAATTACATTTTAGATTATGCAGTAAGAGAGGCCCTTTATAACTTTTTTTACAATATGAAAACTCATTTTATAAACAATTATTTAAAGTTACGCACGAATAACGGATCAACTTGTTTTAACAACAAACTGAATAGGGAATTAATCTTGTTGTTAAAAGACACTTATAGTTGCCTCGCAAGCCAAATAGAACTGACGTAGGTTTTAGTTAAAACCAGCGCAAATAACACAAACAAGAGACGCCGAAGTAACTTGAAGGCACGTCGTGTGCGAACGCGATAACACTAATGATTGATATACTCATACGTCTCTGTTCAAACTAATGACAGGGTGAGGGTGTTGACTTTCAAGTTATTAATTAATAATGCTATTATTTTAGCAAATTATACATGCCCCGTCATACGGGACGAGTACCAGGCGGACATAATGATACAGGGAGATCAATGTACGTAATTGCGAATTCTTTCAAAGCGGCCAGTGAAAAAGGGGACTGCCTGTGACGTGTTCGCTCAAATACAGGCTTATAAAATGAAAACGATAGCGGCGGTGTACGGTGAAGTTTTAAACGCGAATCTATTGATACGAAGCGGTGGGAATAGTTGAAAAGTTAATATGAAAGAGGTTTATTCCTTATAATAGGAATCGATTAGAATATAATGGAAAACTTTTTATGAACTAACAAGCTATCTATATACAAAGCGTTTTGTGTCTTTATTTCTCATTCGTGTAGCTAGGATTTGAAATTCGCTTCCAAAGTCAGTGTGTCCTATTTTATAACTTGGTTAAGATAAGTCAAGTAAAAAGGCTTAATCTATGCTATTTCCACCTAAGGCCATATCTATATTTCATATATTGAAAGTACCAGGTGGGGTGTCCCGTTTAAAATTATTAATTGTTGTGTTTCAGTTAAACCTATAATTAACATTTCTTATTCTTAACTTATATGGACTATAAACTGTAATTTGTCATGGGATTAAATATTTATAACTATGTAGGTACAAACCTGTAGGCTAAGCAAATGTTGATGACAATTAGTTAAACAGTTTTTTTTAAATATTTCCTCTTTGCAATATTAGTTAAAATATAAATAAATGTTTTAATGTTGTACCACAATATTTCGCTCGTTTTAAATTTATTTAGGTCGAAAAATTACAGTAATTAAGATTTTCCTTTAAGACCCTTCATTAGAAACAAAACACGGTCGATTTACCTAGTGTTTATTTTATTTTTCGTTGTAATTTTAAATAATATCTTAAGATTTCATAATCGTGATTACTTTCAGCTTATCGTCGTGAGTATTTCATATATTATTAAAAAAATCCTTTAATTGTATTAAATAACTAGGTATCTATACTAATTTTGTAAGTATAGTTATACATTTTTCTTTCTGCAAAATTATTTAATGGATGTTCAAGGGTAATAAAGTAGCTCTGCGATCCCTTTAAGCCCATAATCATCTTACTAAGCTTGTATGTGATTGAAAAAATCACCTACACTTCCAAGACGAGGGCAAATCTAACATGAGACGCCTTTAGAAATACATTGAAACCCCCTACGTGCTCCAAACACTAGGGTGCGCCTCTGGCAGACCTATTGCGTTCGCTTAAATTCTAAACAATCCCCGGTTACCCAGCTGCTGTCCCGGTGAAGAACTCTTCATCAAATACTCAATATAACTTCTCACCACCTTCAAGATTTTGAAAGTGAAAAATTAAAATGGGGGTTAATAATTTTAAACAATTATTCGAATATAAAAACGTCTGTCGTTTATGCTAAAAAGTTATAAAAAATATATATACGCAGTTAAATAACGATTTTTTTATCATACATACTCGCATTTTATTCTCGTAAATAATTATTATCCCACCGTCCCAACTTCAGAGTTGTTCCAAATTAAAATAGTTAGAGGCATATAAAACCTTACATGACGTCGAAAGTATTAAAGTAAGTAATTGTTGACAAGAAGTATGTAGGAATTCATAAAATACACGAGAGAAAGCCAAGTTATGAGGAGGTCCCAACATGATTAAATGCAATTTCTTTACAAAGTATGCTCCCGGCTCTATGTAGAACTTTTCCTTTTAAGGCCGTTTTCTAAAACTCGGGCGATATTCGAGTGATTGTAGAAATATTATAGAGAACATACATATTAATATTAGTTAGTATAATTTATTTTTCCTTTAGATTTCATACCTTAGGTGTCAATAAATAATACCTTAATATACTTATATAGATTTTTTTAACATTCTGTGGATATCTCATAGTGTTAATAAGAAAATAAAATACTGTTCTTTGGTCTCATTAAAATAAGCTCGATTATTTGTTTGCTTAATGAGAGTATTTTTAAAACTGAAATAAAAATACACGTAGTAATTTATGGTTGGTTTTTATTATATTTCTTTCCAGAAATTGTTAATCAGACCACGCAGTTATTAAGTAAGTTTAAATTATATTAATTGATTATGAAACACGGCTAAAACTTACGTGATATTAAATCGGAGTATGCCCCATTAGTTTTGAGCCAATACGGGGCCCTTAGTCATGAGCTGGTTCTTGCAACGCGGCACGATCCAAACGGCGAAGCGGCGGCGCGACGCGCAGCTGCACGCATCGCGCGCTGGCTAGTCGGGCATACTCCGATCTAATATCACGTGAGTTTTAGCCGTGTTTCATAATCAATTAATATGAATAACACTCAGGATAGTTTATATTCTAAAATAAGTTTAAATTGTTTTCTGGAACTATTTATTATTGTAGTTTGATGGTTCATTTAAGAATTATGCGCTTAAATATTCGTTTTTTTTTAATATTGTTTTTGATTAGGGTATGTGTGTATTTGATGCAACTTTTCCACGTTGTAAAAATGAAAATCTATTTTCATTTATGTTCGCCTACGCCAGTATCGAGTTACGGCATCAATTATTTTTATGCATAGGATGCGAAGAAAATTTCCCAGCCTCTGTTGCTCTAGCGCTTTAGTTGATTTCCCACTTCGATAGAACTTGTGTAATCAGCTCAAGAAAAATGTACAGAGAAAGCGCAGCTGGTCCCGATACATGCAAAACTTTGATTTTAACTCTGAATATGCCGGGAACTAATACTCCTACAATGTAATTTGGTTTTATTGTTACTGGACGGCTTTAGAGTTTCGTTCTAACTGGAAACACGTGTAACTTCTTTGGGTCTAAACAACTATTTTTTAAATTTATTAAACTTACTTTTTTGTACGAAACAACTTTTTAGCTAACTAACTTAGTTATACAAACACTTTTAGTTTGTTATTTTAACAGACTCCTTATTCTGTATTTTAAAGTAAGAGAGTATTTTTGAACTGAACCGATTTTGAAAATTATTTTACAACTAGAAAGCTACATTATTTGTGACTGATAATTGGCTATATTTTATTCCCGTATTCTAACGGGAACAGGAGTTATGCGTGTAAAACCGCACTAGGTGGACAATATTATGAGTGTAAAACGAAAATTACTAAAAAAAAATCTTTAATGACTCTCATGAAAACTAGCTACCTATACGCGCTAAAATGGCGCTTCAGCGAAGTTCAATGGCACATCGTTAATTAAAGGTAAAATACGCCATATAACATAGACGTGAATAATGCGGGCGGCGTCCGCTGCAGCTTCACTCTGCGGTCGCTGGACTTATGCGCTGCTGGACGCTAGTTATGAGCTCCGTCCCGCCCATAAGTCACTCGCTACATCTGTTCCATCATGCCCCGAACTTACCTTCATTATAAAGCAGTAGGTATAGACTGAGAGACCACTGTTCGATTACTAGGTTTATCTCAAATAGGACAAGGGGACTACGTTATCCATAATAATGTAAATGAGTGAGTCTTTGTTTATTACGCTTTTACTTATAACTTCTACAGCCAATCTGCGGTCGCTGGACTTATGCGCTGCTGGACGCTAGTTTTGAGGTCTATCTCGCCCATAAGTCACTCGCTACATCTGTTCCATCATGTCCCGAACTTACCTTCATTATAAAGCAGTAGGTATAGACTGAGAGACCGCTGTTCGATCACTATATCAACTACTTTCTTAAATAGCACAAGATATTATGTGAAATGAAAGTGTATGTCTGTTTGTTACGCTCAAACGCTCCAGGACCAAGGCGTGTTTGAAACCCTCGTAAGTTAATTTTAAGTTTTTGATCTTAATTATTTGACATTTCAAAATAGCTGGTAAGAAGCCTTATTACTTTGACTTTGACTAAGTAAAGAACAGAAATTTTCATCCAGTAAAGGTATTTTCCAAGGCATATAATAACCAACCAACCGTACAAAATAACTAGTTTAAAAATATATTTTTCTTGATTGTAATTTATTACATATGTCAACAATATTTTTTAAAATTATTTACTTCGTCCGCGTGAAATTTAGTTTTTCATATATCCTTCGGGAACCATAGATATTTCCGAGATGACAAGTAGCCTACGTGTTAATCCAGAGTAAAATCTATTTCCATTCCAAATTTCAGCCGAATCGGTTCAGTAGTTGCGGCGTTAAAGAGTAACAAACATCCAAATAAACATCCATACAAACTTTTGCGTTTATAATATTAGTAGGATAAAAATACACTTAAACTTGTGGCATAGGTGTTCAGTGTAGACTACATTGTCGGCTTAGATGGGATGTGGATTGTAATAATAGTCATCGTCGGTGAATAAAAAAGAATATTTTATTGTTTTACTATAAAAGTATAAAAAATTATATAATTTTCGGCGACCGCAGCCCACATAAATATAAGTAACACACCAAGAGGCGTGTTGAAAGTTATAAAAACTACAATAAAAGCGCCACGAGTGCGATTCCGTGTAACCAGACATCCAAATCACCTATTCCGCGAGGCGCTACCCTATAAAAAGCCTACAATTTCATTAAATCCACCCTAAATAGTTACAAAGAACTTTGTTATTTCGCTGTCAGTCAGCGTTTAAAGCCCGACAACAAAGTTAAAACGAAGTAATTAAAAAAGAAAACACAGAATACTTACAAAGTCGGAAGCCGGTCTCTCTTCACTTAAATTACTTGCGATTACACCGACAAAACGCTTAATGAAACACGTTAAATCGCACCAACTGGTCTTGCCGCGGCCCGCCACGCCACCATTCCTAATGTAAAGCTAAGCGCAAATAAAAGTCAAACGATTCGACTGCGATTTAGAAAGAAAAAATCGGTTTCTGTTAACTTATCGATGTTTTTAATTTCACTACTATTAAATGATTGGTTCTGCATCTGCATTTTTTTTATGTATAAAAATTCCTACATCACGAAATATAGCAACTTCAACTTTCGGCTGGTGGGAGGCTTCGGCCGTGGCTAGTTACCACCCTACCGACAAAAACGCGATTTAGCGTTTCGGTACGATTTCGTATACAAACCGAAAGGGGTGTGGATTGTCATCCTACTCCAAACAAGTTAGCCCGCTTCCAACTTAGATTGCATCATCACTTACCATCAGGTGAGATTGTAGTCAAAGGCTAACTTGTACAGAATAAAAAAAAGCAATGTATATTGTGTATCAAACTTTAAAAATGTTAAACTGTAAGCAAGCTATAAAAATCGCGAATAATTTGTTTCGTGTTTTCGAAGATTATAGTAAATCACACACGTAAAAGGATTAAGACTAAAAAGGACAAATAGTAAATCTTTATATATTTACTATAAAACTAAATATGAACTATGTCACTTTCACTGAGATGAATGTAATGATATATTAAAGTATTAGGTATAATAAATAGCAACACAACATTGGAATCGTTTGGGTTCACTTTGAAGTTATAGTAAATAGTAACGCTCTAGCAAATTCTAAATTCAAATATTATTAATATTATGCTAGTTACTCTACTAAAGTCCCACCGTAAGAAGTGTTGGATCCTTGAAACTACTTCAGCAAAGTCCATTAGGGAATATAAACCCACGTAATTTTCCTTCATATTACGCCGTATACTATATCGATCTTATATTTCGAGTCGTGTTTAATTATCGATGATTAAATGAAGTCAATACTACTATAATACTAGTACACGTATACACATGTATACGTATATATGGAACGCGGGAACCAAAGATTTTTCCGAGATAAAGTAGCCTTTATGTTACTCAATAACCTCATCTTCTAGAAAAGTCTAACTAAAATTTAATTTTAGTGGGACTGTTGCTGTTATATTGAAATGCTGCTGTTATATGCTGTTATATTGAAATCATAGACAGACAATTCAATTTTATTTTATTTTCATTTGAAGATTAATTTATTTTGTAAATACTTATTAATCTAAGATTAAATATGAAGAAATTACAAATGTGGGTGGAATGGTGACTTTTGTGTCGGAAATTGCTTTCACTATAAAGAAAAAAGATTTCAATAACGTCGGGATAATCAAATCTTCATCGTATAAACTCTCCGTAAACAGCTTACAAATTGGCCTCTCCTACAAATTGGTTTGTGAGCTACCATAGATAAATACACAGAAATACAGACACTAATACAAAGACTCACAGATACATAAACACACAGATACACAAATACACACAGTAATGTTATAACACTCCACTTATTCAACACAAACACCATAAGTCGGATTGTATCAGGCCTTAGTTTGCACAGAGCTTTATCTATCGGACTACGTTATGTGGTGTGTGGTAGTTTTTTACTCAAATATCATACCCGTAAGGAAAGATGGGCCTACGTCAGTAGAGTCCATTATCTAGATCCTTTTAAACCTTGAAATTAATGTTATAGAAATATATTTATTATTTTATTATATTATTCCTTTTTTAACGATTTATTTGTATTGGTAAATAAAAATACACTATAAGTACAAAATACTCTTTGAGAACTTTATTTCGCTGAAGTAATTAGTTGCGTTGAAAAGATAATATTCTTATTAAATATTAATAAGAAAATAAAGATCAATTAGATCAATTATAAAGATAAGAATTCTGACACTATGAATATACACAGTATTTGTGTATCTGTGTAATTTCCACTAATTCAACAGAAAAAACGTAAGTCGGATTGTATCGCGCCTTAGTTTGCACAGAGCTTTACTTAGCGGACTACGTTCTGCGGTGGGTGGTAGTTTTTACTCAAATATCTTACCCGTAAGGAGAGTTGGAACTACTTCAGTAAAGTCCATTAAGGAATATAAACTCACGCCGCGGTGATTACAAATGCCACCGATTTCGGAGACCGTTTTGGGTCGATTAGAGCTTTTTAATTGAAACCTTCCCGACTGAACTTTGAACGGACATCATTTTTAAATTAACCGACCCTATTGACTATTTTACGTGTTATTAGATCTTATTAAACCTTTTAATGAATATTTCAATATATATTTCTACTGATTTTATGATATTCTTAAATTAAACGATTAAATTTTTATAATTAAACGATCCTTCGAAAAATCGAAAAATAATATCGGTCTTATTGACGAAGACATGATCAAAATTAATAAATAAAACGATATTTTTATTCCTAAAAACCATTATTTATTAGTTAATACTAATAGGTAAGTATATGGTAGAAAACAAAGTCTGTACATTTAGGTATTTTCAACTACAGATGCGATTTCCAACAATAGTTATGGTAATTGAAAAACAAGGTTTAATACGTGTATTATAATTTCAAAAAATGTCATAGTTCAGAGCTTCCACGCCAACAAAGTCGCGGGCTTCCGTTCATCATCATCATTATTAACCCATATTCGGCTCACTGCTTAGCTCGAGTCTCCTCACAGAACGAGAGGGGTTAGGCCAATAGTCCACCACGCTGGCCCAATGCGGATTGGCAGACTTCACACACGCAGAGAATTAAGAAAATTCTCTGGTATGCAGGTTTCCTTACGATGTTTTTCCTTCACCGTTTAAAACACGTAATATTTAACTTATTCCGTTAGTAATATATAAATACTAGCGGACGCCCGCGACTTCGTCCGCGTGAAACTCGATGTAAACTTTCAACTACCCCAACCCTACCCTACACCCTACCCCTACCCTACTCCTACCATACCCCTACCCTACCCTTACCCTACCCCAAAACAAAAAAGTAAAAAGTATCCTGTGTTCTTCTCCTGGCTCTAAACTACCTCCCTGCCAATTTTCAGCTAAAGCGGTTCAGCCGTTCTTGAGTTATAAGTGGAGTAACTAACACGACTTTCTTTTATATATATATAGATTAATACGTAAATTATAATTCAACCCTTTAAACAGGAAGTTGAAAATGAACACGTAATGTATTAAATCACGGTGGACGAGCTCATACAATCGCTCCGTATAAATATGTAAGCGAAGGAAACGCTGACGTCTGCGTTCCGCCGCGTCGGTGCGGAAGCCGCGTCAATTAACTTGGCCGCGATGACATATTAGTCTTTGTTCCCTGTTCCCTGTTCCCTCTTCCCTGTTCCAATGTCCCCAGCTCGCTGCCACTCCCCCGCCACTTTCTATGCCCGCAAGAAACTATCTACAAGACTTAACGGCCGACTACTGAAACGTCAATTAATTGCTGTAGCCATTTTAGTGACTGGTTTTTAATGCGTACTATAAGAACATGATGCAGAATTTGGTTTTATCTATGTAATATACTATCTGACGTCGCGCGGTTTAACCCGCGTGGTTCCCGTTCCCGTAGAAATACCGAGATTATATATAGCCTATAGCTTACCTCGATAAATGGGCTATCTAACACTGAAACAATTTTTCAAATCGGACCAGTAGTTCCTGAGATTAGCGCGTTCAATCAAACAAACAAACAAACTCTTCAGCTTTATAATATTAGTATAGATTAGCCGACGCCCGCGGTTTTACCCGTGTAGTTCCCGTTTCCGTGAGAATATGGAGATAAAATATAGCCAATGACACTCACAAAAGAAGTTTCAGTAGACGCTAATATACCAGAAACTCTATCTGTTTATACTATCAATAAAGTATAGATATTTTAGATATTACTATGTTATAAAAAGCGCAGATTATTAGAGGGAATACAGCCATAGACATGTATAAAAATCTTTATTAATGCCTATGTCTAGCAAGAGATATCCATCGGCTTAGTGAGCATGTTTTGTATGTATAAATTTAGTGTTCTTATATGCGATTTAAACGATTTGCTTGATATATACTAAGGAGGATTTTTAAACATTCCAAATATTCAATCTCTCTCATTTCAATCTCATCTCGATCTCAATTCGTAAACCATAGGTTCAATTTCGCGATTGATTTACAATACGAAAAGATTTTTCGTATTGTACAATGTCAATTAAATGACTGTATTTAATTTAATTATACACTAAGTTTACCTAAATAAAATATAGTAATTTCAGTATTTTTCAATTAATTATACAGTTATTTCTGCAAGTTATTAATCTGTAATCAAACCTAATTTATATTTTAAACTATAACTTAGCTAATGTAATTGTGATTACAGGTAGGCTTAAATTAGAAAAATAAAATGTTAAACTTCAAGAAACACTCAAAGTTGAATCAGTGATGCGCCAGAACTATCCCCGAATTTTATGTTACGTAACAGTGTCAAAATAATTGCTTGGAATACATTTCCTGGCATTGGTTTGCAGTATTTTTTATTCTCGAAAAATTCAATATCACGTCGAGCTCCTGCCAGATGTCGGACAATTAAATTCCCCGGATCGATACTAAATTAAATAGATCCACTGCGAAAATAAAAAGTTTAGTGACTGTCAATGTCAAACAAAGAAGATGAAAAAAGTTTTTTCTCTCAATTCCATTTTCCTCCACGATTCCTCTTTCACAGTCTCTAAAAGTTTTCAAAATAAGAGGTTTTCGCGAGAGTCTCAATTATCGATAAAGACGATATTAAAAATTCGTTTGTTTTGTTCTTCGCCTGAGCCCGGAGAGCGGTGTCCCCTTTTTTCTATTGTTTCCGTAAGAAGGGAGCCAGGAGCGGCGGCAAACGATAATCACAAATTTGAATTTCGGCCTGCAAGTACTGACTGAATCATCCGATTTTGCGCGTCGTTTATCATAGCGAATAATTAGGCGAAGGGCAAGTTATTTTTCCGTTAGAATAATACTATTTACTTCGTTGAGCAGCTCTTTTCGGTTGACGATTATTTTGCTTTTGGTTTTATTGTGCTAATTACAACTTTTACAAAAGTGTCTCAAAAACAAAAACATTGTTTTAGCCCTCTGCTTTGTAAAATGACTTTAAGCCGTCAGCCTCAGCCATTAACACAAAACAACCAATAAATATTTCTTTTAACATAATATTTAATGATATTATATAGAGGTAAAGTTTGTGGTAAGTAATCCCTGGATCTATACCGATCTGTACCATTTTGAAAATTCTTTTATACCAATAGAAATCCTTCCACATTAGTTGTAAATGTCTTAAGCTATATCGCCGTAAGCTCCCGGTAACGGGAACTATATGGGTGAAACCGCGGGGCATCGGCTAGTATTTTATAACCTCGTCCGCTGTTCATCGATAAATAGATTACCTATGGCGACGTCGTGATCAATGGCGACTTGCAGCACCACCGTGTTTTGACTTATGACTTTCGTTTTTCTTGAGAAAAAGGCTGATTACTGTTTAAAAGAAGACACCGTTACATAGCACACGCATCAAGTTGAAAACCTCCTCCTTTTTTGAAGTTTATTAAAAATATGATTTGTTTCTAAAGTAAAAATAGACGGAACAAAATAATACTAAGGGTTAACCCCTGTCCCATAAAGAACACATACAATAATGTCCAGTGCTCTTCAAACTTAGACGTATCTATCTCGATGTTTAAGCTCATGCGCGTTTATATAAGAACACAGCAATGTTGCCTGGATGACTCCCTGAACCCGATGACCTCTACTGTTAGTAAGACTATCTTCTCATTACATAATACAATCAGCAATGCCTTTGAAATCGGCTAAGGATCAATAGATTCTCTGAATTTACATGCGTAGTTGCCGTTTGGTAATACTATGATAAAGGAACATGCTCTAAATTTATTCGTGAGCATTATAGTGTACCTAACATGTATGAGGCACTGCTCCCTTAATGTATTCATGTAATTCGCATATCCGGCATCCCCTTTGACCGGCCACGCAACACCGCATGGGCTGCCCGGATAGAGTAATATAACCTCATGTTTTAAAACCATCCATCACGTTTAATGTCCATATAAAAGAAGCAACGAATTTTCCATTCCTTTCTCACGTATTTAACTCTCGTAGATTGTTTTATTACGAACTTTTATTTCATTTGCTTCGTCTGTAATCCTATGTGCCTCTTTGGTTCTTAATTGTTTTGCAATCTGCTTTTCAAGCATTTGATTGAGTTATAATTCGGCTTACCTACCTGATTTCAGAGGAATACAAGAATAATTTTATGCTTGGTCACTCATCAATATGAGCAAGTGGATCAATAATGGCTAAATAAGTTTGGATAATTCTTGCAAACGTTATGAATACCAATGTAACTTTTTATCTGCATCAACTGATCATTATATTCGCTAAGACGTTTTAGAGGTAGATACCTACAGAAGATAAAGGCCAATATGAGACTTGAATAAATAAAAAAGAGCCCTAAATTACAAATTAAGGAAAAAAATCTATACTGATATTATAAAGCTAAAGAGATTGTGAACGCGCTAACCTCAGGAACTACTGGTCCGATTTAAAAAATTCTTTCAGTGTTAGATAGCCCATTAGAAGGATATAGGCTAAATTATCCCCATATTCCTACGGGAACGGGAACCACGCGAGTGAAACCGCGAGGTGTCAGCTAGTGTGAGTTTAAAGTAGAAGCTAGTTAATCAATATATTTATTTAAATTTTTTACATACCATTTTAAATTTTAGAAATTATATTGGTGAGTCCGTTTATAAAGAGAAGTTTCAATGTTGTTTCGAAAACAAATGAAATGCATTCGTTAAAACAATTCAATAGACGAAATTTCCTTCCAATGCGCGTACCCCCGATATTCATTATGATGTAGGAAATTCGTCAAAACACGATTGTCTGGAGCGGAAATTGTGCACTCAGTCTCGAAAGTCGAAACGCACGAATTTTGTTTTTGATCTTTTCCAGTTGCTACACCTTATTTTTTGGAAAATAATGGAATACGAGTGCAGCATAAGCTGCAATAAAATTCAAAATTGATTAATGATAAAACGGGTTTCAAAAACGGAACAGCCGCTTGCATGTTTCCCGTTGAAATTGTATAGTTTTTTGTAATTAAAATCTATGTGTTATTCCAGTTTAGGATCTACCAAATTTGATCAAAATACATCAAGTGGTTTTGCGTGAGTGTGAGTAATAATCATCCTGATACACAAACTTCATAATTTTGAAACATTTTAATAGTTCTGCTGATTTTAATAGGTGCGCCAAGACTGTCACAAAAAATAGAATCGTGACGTTTTCATCATTATTTTTTTGGAACATAATTTTTTTTTGACACCATGTCATTCTTAATCGTGAGCTTCCGCATATTCCAACTACGTTTATCAGTATTATAGAAAACTAGCGGACGCCCGCGACTTCGTCCGCGTGGAATTTAGTTTTTCACAAATCTCTCGGGAACCATGGATTTTTCCGGGATACAGAGTAGCCTATGTGTTAATCCAGGCTATAATTTATCTCAATACCAAATTGCAGCTAATTAAGTTAAGTAGTCGAGGCGTGAAAGAGTAACAAACATTCATATCATTAAAACCATCAGTTTTCAAAAATCTCGAGAAACCATGGATTTTTTCGGAATAAAAAGTAGCCTATATGTTAATCCAGAGTAAAATCCATTCCCATTCTAAATTTTAGCCAAATCGCTTCAGTAGCAGCGGCGTTAAAGAGTAACAAACATCCAAACAAACTTTCGCGTTTATAATATTAGTAGGATAGTCCAGTTACTGTAAATTCAGAAATAAATCTAACTAAGTAAGACTATTATATTTTAAAATAAAATATAACGTTTGAAGCTTTAATCCTGTAGTCGAGAAGCCGTGCGTTTTATATCAAACTTTGTCTTTATTTTCTACTTTCATACATTCATTTTATTCGTTCAAGAACTGTCCAGCTTTCTTTAAACTTTAAAATACTCGTACTTCCTCGGAAAAAGACTGCGAATCCGTTTCTAAACTTGTTTGTACTATACTTTTATTTTTAATTGCTAAAGGCTATTATTTTTTGAGTTCATTATTTTCAACTGTCTTTTATTATTTCAAACGTTAGGCAGGTATGTTTTTACTCGTAATATGATTAGAAGATTTGCATTATTAGGAACTAGGAGATCTAAGATACGGTTTCTCGCTCGGCTCAATAAAGAATACGTATTAATATAACCCTACAGGTAAAAAAATACCGACATAGCTCGAGTTGTTGAGAGAAACGAGTTGCCTAGTTCGATGAGCCGATGGACGTTGGGGTCCCAAAGTGCTGGAATGGCGACCCCGCACTATTAAGCGTAGTGTTGGTCGACCCCCACCAGGTGGACTGACGATATCAAGCGAGTCATTCGCTGAATGCAGACGACTCAGTATCGTGATGTTTCGAGTCCCTACAAAAGACCTAAGTCCTGCAGTGAACGTCCATCGGCTGACATGATGATGATGACAGGTAAAGATATAAAACATACAAACTGTTCAAAATTGCGGGTCAAACCTTAGATTACATAATTTCTGAACGTTATGTGATATCGTTGCATATGCATACTCTTTATATTGAAAAGAAACCTTGAATATGGAATAATTGATTGCTTTTCTATACACTACGATGCACATAAAGATCTATATAGAAACATAGATCATAAATGTACATAGGCGAATAGACTTATCTTACATTAAATTGAAAATACCCAGCTTTTACTGCAAAATAAAGATGGAAACGCAAATGGACTGAATATGTAGTCGCGATTCAATCAGGGAGCTATAGAGAGACCGGACGATCTCAAGATCACAGCCCGCATACTAAATTATTAGCCCTTAGTTATTTATGCATCATGAGCCAACATCTTAATAGCGAGCGAGAGTTATGTCCAGCCTAAAATAATATTTTGTGTAAATGTTTGAAAATAAACAAGCGCCGCTCGCCGGTGCTTTACATTCACAATATGTCGTAAGTTTAGTGTTCGCCCTTGTGGCAGTTTAATATTTTAATGGGCCCAATAAAGCATGCTCTAAGTTCCAATTTATGTACCTCCGCAATTTGATGGGTTGCTATAAAATTATATCATAGGCTTACCTTTGGGTGTGCTCTTCTGGGAAACGCCACTTTGGGGTCTATCTGTAAAGATAAAATAAAGTCTTGAATATATTTTTCTACATTATAAGAATGGCGCATTTCTCATTCCTCATCGTGCAATGTCTCATTGAAAATTTGATAAAGATTTGCGAGGCACCGGGTGAAATAAAAAATGGAAGGGATGCTTTGCCTAACAATGACAAAAGCATTTATCGACCACATCAAAAATAAATAAATATTTTTGAATAATAGAAGCCTTTGAAACGACATTACATTTTTTATTATACTAATTATAGGGGTATGTAAATTTGTAATTTAATAAAAATTAAAATAATTTAACTTAACAAAACACATGAAATTTCAATTGTAATTCGTAATAATTGACAAGATAATACAATTACAGCGTTTGTTAAAATTAAAATATATTGTGAAACATTTTGCCATGTGTTTAACAATCGTCATCATTTTCATTTCTTTTAAAACATCACGATAGACTAACATTTTTCGATTTACTTTTCATGGAATAATGTCAATTCATCAGATATCTTAGTACTTATACAACAGACTACACTTACTTTGTGGCTAGATAGAGATGTGTGTATTGTCCAAATTTATTATTCATATTTATTTAAACCTATAACATATTTTATGTATTATTTACTAATATTATAAACGCGAAAGTTTGTATGGATTTTTGGATATATGTTTGGACGTTTGTTACTCTTTAATGCCGCTACTATTGAAGCGAATGGAAATGGATTTTACTCTGGATTAACACATAGGCTACTTTTTACCCGGAAAAATTCATGGTGTCCCGAGATTTGCGATAACTGATGATTTTGATGATATGAATGTTTGTTACTCTTTAACGCCTTGACTACTGGACCGAAATAGCTAAAATTTGGTATTGAGATATATTATAGCCTGGATTAACACACTTTTACTTTTTATCCCGGAAAAATCCATGGATCCCGAGGGATTTGTGAAAAACTAAATTCCACGCGGACGAAGTCTCGGGCGTCCGCTAGTAAAATATAATGACTCACTATGGTTTTCACAATGGCCAAGTGCGTAAAATGGAAAACGATGGTTTTCAAGGTGCCCTTTTTAACGACCAGCTAATTTTAATTTATAAAAAATAAGCAATGCAGATAAACCGACCGCGTCAACAGCACTGAGAAGACGGGCTAGTTAATTTTAACTTAATGACTCGAGCACGAAAAAAAAAATCACTCAGGCGTTTCCACCCTCTAATCATGGGCGTACGTCCGGGGAGGAAGCGAGCGCGATAAATTCGCATCGCATGCGGCACTGGCCAGAAAAAAGGTACACTTTTGATTCCGAAGCATTGCTTCCAGTACCTTGTCCAGTACCGACTTTGCGACATATCTCTACTAGTAAAATAGCAGAATGTTTTATAACTAGCGGCGCCCGCGACTTCGTCCGCGTGAAAGTCGATGTAAGCTTTCAACGCGTATTTCACCCCGTTTTGTTTATATTGTTGTAAATGAATGGAGGTGAAACGCAGACGCACGTTTTGTAAGTAGTCCTCTGATCATTTTACAAAGATATAACTCAAAATGTAAATAATAGGAAAAAATCCCCCGATTTCGATAATATATAGCTTATAGCCTTTCTCGCTAAATGGGCTATCTAACGCTGAAAGATTTTTTTAATCGGACTAGTAGTTCCTGAGATTAGCGCGTTAATGCAAACAATAAACAAACTCTATAACTTTTTAAAATTAGTATAGACTAGTGGACGCCCGCGACTTCGTCCGCATGAAAGTCGTTCTATCCTACATATCCTACCCTACCCTAACCTACCTCTACCCTACCTCTACCCTACCCTATCCCAACCCTACCCCTACCCTACCTCTACCCTACCCTACCCCTGCCCTACACTACCCCTACCCTACTCCTACCCAACCCTACCCTACCCCTACCCTACCCTGCACTTCTTTATTTATTCTTCCCACCGCGAGTCACGTCGAGCGCGGCAACCGTTACACAAAAATAATCCATATAGCATGAATTAGTATTCACGCGCGATGGCTTAGCGTATTTCATGTATAACTTTGGTGTTTCTTTACCGATTTTTATGATTCTTTTTTTATTAAATAGGTAATAATGTTAACTTTCTTATTAGGGATGAGTGATGAGTGTTATAAATATAAGAGTAGACAAATATAATTAGAAAGCTCCGAACTGCTAAGCTATCGGGAGTTACACGTGTTATTGTGAGTCAACCATAAAAGATAGACATATATATACTGTTGTGTTTTTATAGATAATTTTAAGTAAAACATTTCCGTCATACATGATTTCTATGTAGCTTTAACCATTAAGGCTGTACACGCGACGGAAGCTTAAAAAACTGAGTAACTTCTCCCGTTTTCTCAACATTTCTCTTCACTGCTCTGCTCCTATTGATCGTAGCGTAATGAAAAGTATTCTATAACCTGCCCAGGAGTATGTAGAATAATTGTACCAAGTTTCGTTATAATCCGTCCAGTAGTTTTTGTTTCTATAAAGAACATACAGACAGACAGACAGACAGACAGACAGACAGACAGACAGACAGACAAAAATTTTACTGATTGCATTTTTGGCATCAGTATCGATCACTTGTCACCCCCTGATAGTTATTTTGGAAATATATTTCATGTACAGAATTGACCTCTCTACAGATTTATTATAAGTATAGATGATCGGACTGCTATAGCAACTATTCTCTAGGTAAGTGATTTTGGTAAGGGGTTAGACGATACCTATTACTATTATAAGTTCTTTTCTATAAACACAATTAATACCATTTGAATTCTTAAACGTAATATTAGTGATAAGATTATTTTTTTAACAGTACCTATGTAATCTAATAATTGTATCTAATAAAAACAAACGAGAAATCAAACGTGTTTTTTTTACTTTTATTTAAACTAACATAATTAATTTCTTAGCATAAATACATTGATGAAAATAAAAGTGTTTTATATTTATTTATATCTAGTGAGTTTATAGTTTGAGGTTATGTCTGCAACGTTTTGAATTTTGACATCAACGAAAGCATAGCTCCAATGCTGTCGCCGTTATAATATAAATTTCCAAGTATATTATGAGCTAGGTACCTGCATATTACAGACTCAGACATGCCCTGCAATTAATAACGAGCCGACGCACGTGTCGCTGATGTTGCAGACTTGTAATTTACTGCAGACATCCGGCGTTTGACGCGAAAATCGGAAGCGTACCTTAAACTCGCTCCGGCCATGCGGCTGCACTGTCCGTTCTAAAATCCCGGCTGCAAAAAAGCATCGGACTGAAAACCTTCCACCGTGGTCCTGTCACTCGATTTCTCCTCTCGTCTTTTTCATGTAACCGAGCGGTACTATTTCATACGTGGCACTGTTTAAGCCCTCAGATTTTCTCCGGCAACGAGCGATCGCTTTGCTCTTTTTTCTCGTTTCTCGACGCGCCGCTGACCGTTATAATCGCAAAATATAAACCCAAAGAAGCTACCTTTGACATTTTAAGGGTAAAACGTTTCATTTCCACACGTACTCGCCTTATTGCCGGCTGGTTTCTAAATTCGTTTATGGGATTTTGTTAGCAATATATTTTAAGTAAAGCCTAGCTATTGCACATTAATCTGGACTTTGAATTATTATGAGAGTGGTGATCTTATCCCAAGGAGATGATAAAAAAGAAGATACTTAGAAGTGAAAAAAGTTCATAATCATCATCATCATGTCAGCCGATGGACCTCCACTTCAGGACATAGGCCCTTTGTAGGGACTTCCAAACATCACGATACTGAGCTACCTGCATCCAGCGAATACCTAGGACTCGCTTGATGTCGTCAGTCCACCTGGTGGGGGGTCGACCAACACCGCGCTTTCTTGTTTGGGGTCGTCATTCCAGCACCTTGGGACCCCAACGAAGTAAACTAGTTCGTAAAAAGTTATTTTTATCTAATCTACATATTTTTTTTGAACGAATTTCTTTTAGCAGTACAGTGAACTTGGAAAAATTGTCACGTAGCGCAAAATAATCGAACAAAGTATCACAGATTAACTGGGAGTATTAGAAGGTTGATTTATTTAGTCACTACAGTGTATTTTAATTGTTTTTCACTACATACTTCACGAACCAATTTTTAACGAATCTTTTTTAACGAAAAATGTCTTCTGAAAGTTGACTCAACATGACGAACACGTGTTATGTATAAAATAGAGAAAGGTACGTATTAATAGGTCATGTGAAAGGTCTATGTGTACAATTTATAGTAGAGCGTCAATGTAAAAAAAGTACTGTACAATGTACACTGTACAGTTGTACACCAGTGAACTCTAACAGACGTGAAATGATAACAATACAAACAAACAAAAAATAATGAAAAACGTCAAAAAAATCAGGTATTCTTTTCACAAAAGCAGATACAACCGTAATGAATAAGCGTTCTAACAAAATTTCTAAAAGTATCACAATGAATGCAGGACTCGTAGGCATCCAGGACTGCGTAATTACGAACCAAGCGTGAGAGAATAATTTAAAAGATTTTGCCCAAGAGGACTGCATTATTACAATATCAGAGAAACGGCTTTACGGCGTCATTCATACATTCTTAATTATTTAATTATCTTTTGAGTGCGCCACGGAATAACCCAGCTGCAGAAAATACGGTATAATTTGATTAAATTGGATTTTCACTCTGGAGAATATTCATTTTTATAACGATATTGTAATTAGGTATGAAAGCTGAAAGTAACGAGTTGTACTTGCTCGTACCTACTGAGTATTACATATGGCACAGGAATCTTTAACAAATTTCGAACTCACAGAAGTCAAGATAGTCATTGTCGACCATGAAGCGTCACGCAAGCAATTTTGTTAACGCGGTAAAATGACCACGAAAGTATAGAGAGCAAGCAGAAAAATCATAAAACCCCAGATGGTGGCGCTAAAGCGATTAAGCGGGTCGATGATAAATTTTAACGAGTTATTTTAATGGAAGCGATCGCAGTCAGTGGCTAGCCTGCAGCCTGTGCCGATAGAAAAATAAAACGAAGCACCAAAAGACTGCTCCGTTCGTGATTGCGAGGCTTTTTATATTAAGATACTTTTAGAAGTTTGATGATAACGACTTTCACATTAAACAATTTGAGCTTAAATTCTTTGTAGCAGGAAAATTTTAAGTGAATTTTTGCCTTCTTTTATTTTTTCTATAATATGTTGCCTAATTATCCATGCTTAGATATTGTTTATCTGTTGTTTGAATTGTTAGTGTCTAATATAAGACTGTGACTTCCCATGAGACAATAAGTAATAAATTATCAATGATTACTTGACATTTATAAATTTTATTTACCATCCATTTACTAATCCGTATTCAAGAAAACAAATCCATTTTTTTATTCTTTACAAGTTAGTCCTTGATTACAATCTCACCTGATGGTAAGTGATGATGCAATCTAAGATGGAAGCGGGCTAACTTGTTAGGAGGAGGATCCACACCCCTTTCGGTTTCTACACGACATCGTACCAGAAAGCTAAATCGCTTGGCGATACGTCTTTGTCGGTAGGGTGGTAATTAACTAGGCCGAAGCTTCCCACCAGCCAGACCTGGACCAATTAAGAAAACCTCAATCGACCCAGCCGGGGATCGAACCCAGGACGTCCGTCTTGTAAATCCACCGCGCATACCACTGCGCCACAGAGGCCGTCAAAAATTCCAATTCTAATAGTTCTAATTCTAACATTATAAACTCCTAAGATTTCTTAATTAGTGAGGAATTGAAATGGTAAGCAGAATGTGATTAGTTTATTCATATAGACAATGTTGTTATATTTGTAAACTACACTCCACGTAGTAAAAATCTTTTGCAATCATCAAAACTGATTTTGTTAAAAATTTAAGCTATTCTGATTCCCCTGCTAGTACGAACGTGAAATGTTGGCCTAGAATACAAACATTGCGCGCCAAGTTAACAGATTTTCGTGAACATAGTCGTATATCGTATTTTTCATGCATGTAACATAAAAAACTGGTCAAAACGGAAGCAACGCAAAATTGACAGCGAAATATCGATATCATACGAATGTGACATTTTGATATGGGAACCATTTGCGTGATTACAATCGACGCAGTGGCGCACCCTCCTTGGTCGACCTCCCCCTTCCTACAACTTCCCTTGCGATAAAGATTGACATTGGGTTTTAACTTTCAAATTATCTTAAGTCGTACGTTGAAGAACAAACTAAAAGGTACCTTAACCCTATCGTATTATATACTATAATCGCTAAACTATTTGCAAATTTTAGCGTGTCATCGCAAGAAAAGATTACAGGAGAAAGCACATTAGTCGGATATCACTGGTGGTTGAAAAAGAGCATGTCGCGTTATGGACGATGCCTTCGACGTAAAGTCGATTACGTTAAATTTTGTATTAAGTAAACATTCAATATCGACTTCTTCCATAGTTTCGAATGCTATTGTTGGAATAATAATGTTTGCTTAAGGGTACTGCAAACTTTGATGTTAGACAATGTAATAAGGCGAATACACGAGTATTAAACATTGCGGATTCGGTGATAAGTATATATAACTAAATAATCGATTACGCTCCCAAATATTTTTTCCAGCGGGTGGTATTTTTAACCCCCTTCGCAAAAAGAGGGGTGTTATAAGTTTGACGTGCCTGTCTGTCAGTCTATCTGTGGCATCATAGCTCTCGAACGAATGAAGCGATTTCAATTTAGTTTTTTTTTTTATATTAAAGGTGACTTACGGACGAGTGATCTTGCTTGATGAAAATCAGTTGAGCCGTTTAAAAGTTGTGGGGGGCGAAAGTGGGGAAGAACAACTGAATATCTGCAAATACACTCGAATGGAGTCTCAAATGAAAGCGCACTGAAAAAGAATTTTGATGACTTGATCGAGAGTGTAATTAATAATTTCATGACATTTATTTTTCGAAAATAATAATAATGATCATTTTTAAGTACGTATGCAAATGATAAGTGTCATAGTCGATTACAATTAAAATTACACATTACCTACTTTAATAGAAAGGTTAATGGTAGAATCGTGGTAGAAGGAGTATTGCATAATGTCCATTGTAACAATGAGTAGGATTACTATCGGGTATCCTGTGTCGATTCAGTTGCACCTAAGCGTTCGCACACGGTACAAATGGATTCATTGATCTTGTACCGGTACCGTGTATGGTCAGTATTTCATCTAAGCACGCTATAAATCGGATATATTATATCTGTAACATTCATTTTATTATAGGAGACAATTTATTTTTACGCAATATAACATTGTCTTTCAATATGCGGTTGGTGTGAGGTCAGTTGCGTTTGGATGTTAGTAGCCAATTATTGAGTTTTGAAGTCAAACTCAAGTACAAAAATCTTTTTTATAATAATAATAATGTTTAAGAATAATTAAAAATACGCATCAACTGGATATTGATTATGAATTTATAAAATGTTTTAAATTTAGTTTTGCAAAATTGTAATATAAATACAAGTAGGTATTACTATTAAAATTATTAAAAAGTAACTGTAATTCTTACATCGGTAAGAATTACAGTTATTTTTTCTGTATGGTTCATATTTCATGAAAGAATATTTTTATTATTTACCTTACGTTTTAAAATAATAACCTCACCACGTTATTTACAAGTCAATAAAAATATTCACCTTTTTACGTATGAAAATTCCGCAAGCGTAATCTCAATAAAATAATAACGTACCAACGATTAAAGTTCATCTTTTTCATGATTTAAAAATTACATAACGTCACAGTATATAACTTTAATCATTAAAACGTGCAGGTAAATAATATATTAAACCATGCAAACTATAAGTCTCATTAATTCGTTCTACGAAACATTAATACAATAATGGGCCGCTTTCGCTGTGTACATACAATTTCAATCAGCGAGTGTTTTGTTCAAGTCCCGATAATTAACAATAGTTACCGCGCAGGGTAGGCAAGTACAAGAAAGTTTAATGACGCACTCAGGAAACTGTAACTGAATTTATTTACCGACGCAAGTGTCTGCGTCAAGTGGCACCGCATCATTTGCTGTTCAGTCAACGCGGTCTAACTCCCCTAATTGGAACAAATTTGGCTGCAGGTGCAATACTTGAGTTGGCTCAAGATTAGAAGCAGGCTATTGCAGCATATTCCCAGCTATTCCGTCTAAAATATGTGATGTGCAACGCGCGAGTTGCGGCCCGATAGCGCCTTGCTCCATTCCGCTCCGCCGGCGTCGTCACCCACGGGTGCGCTTCGACTAACTAGAATTAAATTAAGAACAATATTTACCCTCTACGTCTGTGATATATGATATGGCACATTTAAGCCAAAGCAACGTTTGGTGACGACTTGCGCGTCCATTTCCTTTAGATCGACTCACCAGGTATATTTAGACGCCTTTATTTGATCTGTAAGTTATTTCTTGTTCTTGTAATTTAATGACAAGTTAGAGCCCTATACTGTTATCTCACCTAATGTTAAGTGACGATGAAGTTTATGATGACCAACAACCAACCATACGTGCGCAGTTTCTACGCGAAATTGTACTGGAGCTTTAAGCCACTTGGCGGTACGTCTTTAAATGATCTAACTGGTAACAATTTGGAATTGGAAGTTTATCACTCTCCATCGCCGATGCTTATAAAAACCATTAAATTATTATTAATGGAGTAGGTATAGGATTAATTTTCCGATTTTGTTAAATTGATATGTATATTATTATTATCATTGATTATTGTTTTGTATTTTATTTACTATTTTTTTTTTCTTTTATGTTATTTTTATTGTAGTTTGTAAATTGTGTCTCACCAGTAATTTTGTTAGTAATTATATAAAATTATAATGTATATTTATAGCCTGGGAAAACAAATTGGGCAACTGTAATGCCTTCCCGGTTATAGTTTAAGTAAATAAATAAATATCCACAGCCAAACCTGAGTCAATTTAAAAAAATATAAAATCGTAAACTGACCCGTACTGGGACTCGAATCCAGGACCTCTCTGTCGGGAACAGCAATACCAACTATGCCAGATGTCGTGAAAAGTTATAATCAAACAAAAACACGTGGTGATTATACAGTGACACAACAAATCTTTTTAATTGCACCAGCTTTCCATTTAATAAAGAAATATGCAAACAAACTGCGACACGATCGGAAAACACTTGACACAGATTGTTTATAAAGTAGGGTTTGTTTTTACGCCCGCGGAGACATGCCGTAATGAAACCTCACTGGGGAGGCTCTGCAAACGTCATTACTGGGGCACGCATAAATATGCAAGGCAGGTAACGCGCGTTTTCATGCGACGTCGCAAGAATTTTATCGCTCGTTTAATTCCGTGTGAAAAAAGTGGTCAAGTTTGTGTCACGTGTTCGTGTGTTCCTTTGCATATATTATAAAAAATTAAAAAAAAAATCAACCGACTTCAAAAACATTCAAAATTCAAAATTCATTTATTTCAAGTAGGCTCAGTTTACAAGCACTTTTGATACGTCAGTTGACTATTTGTAAAGATTCTAGCACCGGTTCGGAAGGCAGATTATGCTGAGAAGAAACCGGCAGGAAACTCAACAGAAGCTCTTTTAGAAAAAAATTATACAATATTATAATAAACAGTTGAAGACAACATTACAATTTTAAAGTTTTACTTCCTGTGTGAAGGTGGAAGCTGATCCAACGGTCTCCAAGCATCTTTATCATTAAGGAACTCATCGATGGTGTAGTAACCTCGACTAAGCAAATGTTTTTTAACACCTAGCTTATAGCTATGCATTGGCATGTCCATCACAGTCTTGGGGATATAATATGTTATCAGTTTATCCTTTCAATCAAAAAATAGGTTCTGGCGTTTTCGGTAATCGGTTAATATACTTACATATTAGAAAAAGGAAATAATAGATCCCGACGAATTCATTGAGAAGGCTACTCCTTTTTTTGGAGTCGGTTAAAAATTTGTAGAATTTTAATTTTATTTCTAAAGAAAACTAGCTATCGCCGCCGTTTTAAAAGTTATTTTTATTGCACTGCGGCACATTTTTTTTAATAAAATATACCTTATAGTTATTTTATGTACCCAAGATAATGCGTATGCGTTTAATGATGATGATCAGTTTAGTAGTTAACGTTATATAGAGTAACAAACATAATCATACAAATTTTTCTAATTCATTAGTATCGATAAAGATAAGCTCCAGATATCGATAAAGTTTTTTATTTTATTTTTTATTTATTAAAAAATAAAATAACCCATTGGTTTTTTATTTTATTTTTATTTGTTTATTATTCTACAAAATACGTATTTAAATTAAGCTTAACCATGATGCAACACAAACCACATTTATTTTTACTGTGCACTGGTTTATTACATAGACAATAATAAAAAAAAAACAATCAAAAAGAGAAAAGAAAAAAGAAGAATCATAAGTGAACAATTAAATGGCATATAGTTTATGTAAATATTTTCTTTAAATTTGAATTTAAATAAACTCTTAAGTAACAATAAATAGTCCATACAAGTATATCCATGCTAGATAGCTCCTAAATTCTAACCCAGTCTAGTACTCTGACAAGACAAGGTGGCCAAAACGCTGGCAGGGTTACACGCCTTGAATGGCTAGGATTATATACTGGCCAATGTAACTGCCAGATTTCCGGTCACCTGTGGACTCAATAAGACCGGATGACAAATTGTCGTTCGCTTTTCGTTCCACAGACTCTGTATCTTCAACAATTAAATTTTTTTAATATTTATTTTGTTATCTAAGTATTGCAATGCATGCTTCAACAATAAAGTAAAATGTATAATTTCTCAGTATCGTGATGTTTGGAAGTCCCTACAAAAGGCCTATGTCCTGCAGTGGACGTCCATCGGCTGATATGATGATGATGATGATGCTTGCATGAAATTCTCGATATAGAAAATGATATTTTTAAACAATCATTTAAGCGCATTTCTTATTTAGTTTTTAAAAGAAATCCTACTAAATATTATAAGCGCGAAAGTTTTTATGGATGTTTGTTACTCTTTAACGTCGCAACCACCGATTTTGTTGATATTTGGCATGGAAATAGATTTTACTCTGGATTAAAACAAAGGGTACTTTTCATCCCGGAAAGATTCGATGGTTCCTGAGGGATTTGTGAAAAACTAAATTTCACGCGGACAAAATCGCGGGCTTCCGCTAGTATTTTTATAAACTGAACCCTAGAGACAAGACAGATCGTTAATAAATTAATCCATGTACTAAGGAACTCTAAAAATGAGATTCTTTTCGGGAGTAACGCGAGACGAACGATCGCGTGGGAACCGACACACTGCCCCGCTTGGGCCTAAGCTCACCTAAGTGCAGCCGAAGGAAATTTCCATCACTTTGGGGGATATTACTTTCTGTTAAATAGGGGTAAAGAAAGTACAAACGGAAAGGGTGAAAATGTAACTGCACGTAATATTATAGGATAGATTTTCTGTTACTTAACGCTTTACTTAGCTATCACACCTTAAAAATTACTTATTAACAAACTATACTTAACTGCTGAACTCGTGTCTCCTCTCAGAATGGGATTTTAGGGATTAGGTCTTAGTCTACCACGCCACATGTGTGTTAGCAGACTTCACACACGTAGAGAATTAAGAAAGTTCTCAGTTTTTCCTTCACCGTTTGAGACACGTGATATTTAATTTCTTAAAATGTACATAACTGAAAAGTTGGAGGTGCATGCCCCGGAGCGGATTCAAACCTACACCCTCCGAAACGAAGGCAGAGGCCATATCCACACTATCACGGCCCTAATAATGGCCCAAAATTTGGCCCTCGTTGAATGTTCGTAAAATATTAGCTGAATCTTCGCTTTAAAGAGCCAGGTATAACCTCTGTACAAAAAAAATGAGCCAACTCTTCTGTCTCCAGTCAATACAATTTGCCGCGGTAAATAATTTCGAAAAAAAATTTTCGCACTACAACTCAAAAGGAAGGTTAGAAAGTCATACTTGTGCCACATAACGTTTTCAGATTTATCTTTTGCATCTTTGCAATCTTTGCGTCTTATGACAAGGATCAACGTGTCAACCCAAGTAGCGTTCCACATTAAGGCCCGCAGATAGCAAAATACATGAATAGAATAAGATACATAATATTGGATAAATCTCACTCAGCGATGCTGGTGACAACACCACTGACGGGAGTCTGCGGGCAGTGATCTCATGAGACGAAGATTACAACGTTTTGTCCTGCGTCCGAGATCTAGACTTAAATGTTTATAATACAAGGAAGTAGTAATGCTGGAAATGTCTGGCTTTTTTGGCGTTTAATGTTGTTTTGGCGACAAGGTTTCACCACCTTCTGTTTAGAGTTTGATACCTTATTCACAAGTTTTGGTTTAGTCATTTGACTTAAAGTAAGAAAGTGACAAACCTTACTAGTTTGACTATCTCACACTTATCAGAATGTGGTGAAACTAGACTTTAGTAAAAGGCATAAACGACATCTATCATTTGGTCACAGTTAGCAATGCTCTTGCGATTCCTGGATTTGAGACTCCCAGGTAAACTTAGGATGCTATTTATTAGTCTACAAGGTTTTGGTTAAATCTACGACCTTACAGGCAGAAGTATTACAATTATTGATTGAAATCACCACAAAAAGGACTTAGTGAATGTTAGTTACTTAATTATTTTTATTTGACAATTACAGATACATCATCAATTGATACACAAAATAAAATTACCATGTTTCAATTTTATTATTATTTGTTTTATAATGGAGACAAAATATATATTTTTTGTAAAGTAAATTTGGCGTCAGGCAGTTCAACAACTGTTGTATTATTCATCCAAGTGCATTAATGCAGTATTGTCTAACAAATGACTAAGTTGGAGCAACTTATCCAGCAAGTATTCCTGATCTATGCCCAGAAGTGCGGGCAGACATCCGGCGCAGATATTTGCAGTCAAAACAGACTTAGGGCGCTTCGTGCACTCTGCGCATGTCACTCCGTTTCTGTATTATTTATTAACTCCAACGAGCTTCCGATGCTACTTTATTCCATTGTGCAACTGTATCCACGCCGGGTTCTGATGTCCGAGTCCGGGAAGTTTGCCCCGACTGACACGACTGCGGAAAACTTTCCGTGCATAGAATGAATACGCCTGTCAGCCAAATGTAAACATGGGAGGCTTGATATATTCCACAATTCGTAAAATCTCCAATGCTTTGAAACCGTTTAAATCTACTTAAAATATACTGCAATAAGTTACCGGGGAAGTTTTGCAAAGTTTTCTGAAATTCTCCTACAAATGCACTTGATATTAAATGTAAAACCGGCACAAACGAAATTTGTCTACGTTTGCGAGGTCGGAGATGTTATTGGGAGACCCCGTGGTAGTAAAGGACTCTATATTAAGCATTCCTGTCCCCCAATCTCTTCAGGTGGGCGCGGGACATACACTCAACTTGAACTTATTATTTTGGGGTCGCATGCAAAGCGTTTGTTTTTCTCCGCTCTCTAATATACATATATTTCATCCTTTTATTAAATTTCGTAAATGGTTGTTATTTTTTTATACACTGAATATCATATAGTATAAAATCATATAGATCTGTCACCGTTAGGTTTTTCTTATAAAAATGATTTTGTGGACTACAATTTAAGTTTGTGTCTCAAAAAACCTTATTACTCGTAAATAACATCAGTATTTAATTAATAAACTGTTTAAACTTTAATTTATCAATGAGATATTTAGATAGATAGATATTTCTTATATTATATTGACATATTTATTTAATAGTGTTTGAAACCTCTCGTGGATAAGCAGAAGTTCAGCAGTTTTATTTCTTCGTTGATTACTTGTCAATTTACGAGACTTTTTAGCATCTTATTTACATCAGTTTATTTTGTGAATATTATTTCGATGTACCTAATCGTGCCTACCCACCAACGTAATGAACGCAAACGTCAAGTTATCTTGTGTAAGAGCCCGTTTTAAGCCCGGCTTTGAATCGTCCATCATTAATGAACTCGTTATAACGTTAATTGTTGCCACAATCGGGCGAGGCGTGGCATTAAAACGGCATTAAAAATGTACGTATAGCATTTAAAGATTCCCATTTCGCGGTAGTCGCGTGCGGCCGATTTACTAAAGCTACTGGCCCCGTGCCCGTTAAAGCAGATTACGGTCGAAAAAAAATCAACAGCTCTTGGCGTTATGAGTTAATTTTGGAAGAATAACGCGGGCGCCGGTTAGTGTTTCCCTTTATTTGGAGTTCCGGGCGCTCGTTTTGTTTGAACGGGTAATCCAGCGCAAAAACTCGTCGACTCTACATTATGTAGTGGCACCACAAATGTGTGTTTGCTATGTTGCCGGGACGTAATTGTCGAGCGATAAAAATCACTTAGTGTTTTTGTTGTAACATCTAGATTCAACCGCTAAGTGGGGAAAGTAACTTAGTAAGGATCAGATTAGATGCGCGCCACTGATGGTAACGCGAGTCGTACACATGCATGCCAACAATGTTTATTTGGCAACTGAATAATCCAACTGTGGATAATTTTCTTTTGTACACAGTTTTTTAAAGCTATTTCTTAGAAGTTTATCGCAAAATATCTTCATAAGAGTTTCGACCTCGTTATTCATGAATTGAAAAGTGCTCGATAAAATTTAAATAATCTTTTATCTGTATAGTATTAATACTATCTACGTGGAAAGCAACTTTATAAATTGTTTCAGTTATTTGTTGTATGATATAGACCGACTGATAAAAAGAGAAGAAAGAAAAGATACAAAGCATAATAGATTTTTCTACTCTCATATACACAATAAAAAAATCATTAATAATAATTAAAGTTTGTATTTTTATCAAAAAGTTTTACATTATATAGAACTATTTTATTACAATCAAGATGCTATCCATGCCCTCGTCAACAATTTTGTCAGAAAATTAATCTGTTAAAATATCCAACAACTTCAAAACATAAAAATGATAACAAAATAACGAAGTAGACGTTATAAACGAGCAAAAAAGCAGACGTACGATTTATTATTTACTTTCCGCCTTGTAAAATATGTAAATTCCAACAGTACGATGCTTATGAAAATTAAATATTTACACGTACGTGATTAAAAAAAAAAGCGACAGCTACAGTGTATGAAAGTACTCAGCCGGCGAAACCCGCATTGGGCAGTCAAGTGTAAAAAACGCTTAATTAAATTCCGATGCGTATTTCGCCGAATCACGTTCGACTTTAACGCATTTAATTTGCCATGATCATAAATTCATATTACCACCTAACACGTTCCGCGCACACTGAATTCGAAAATATGAGCTAGGTAGTCGCCGTCGTCCATGAAAATAAAATGCTTTTCAATGCATCCATTGAAGTATGTTACCGTGCAGCTGCATAAATTTGCTGTAGTACGCTATTTGAATTATTGCATAACTTGTATACACGTCTCAGAACCTGGCGCTCGCTGTGCAGACACCTTCATTTTTTCCGTTTATCGACACTTTGGTAGCGGGAATGCCGGAAATGTATTGATTTGTATCAAACTTGAGTCCAGTGACAATTTATCAAGCTTTGCAGTGATTTTAAGAAAATTACATTTACATTTATGTTGAGATTTAGTATCTACTTCAATTACTTAATTAAAAATAATTCAATTTATGGTTTATTTTTAATTGGTAGTGTGGTGTACTAAAATATAAGTACACCAATTTTTTTATACTCGTACTATTAGATAGGTTCTGTGCCTACAAAATTATCGCGTAAAGTTCCAAACGCAGCTACTCCATTGGACGAACACATGCACAATGTTATGTATTATACTAGCGGACGCTTGCGACTTTGTTCGCGTGGAATTAAATTTTTCACAGATCCCGCGGGAACCATGGATTTTTCCGGGATGAAAAGTATGCCTATGTGTTAATCCAGAGTAAAATCTATTTCCATTCAAAATTTCAGCCAAATCGCTTCAGTAGCCGCAGCGTAAAAGGGGAAAAAACATAATTACACACTTACACACAGACTTTCGCCTTTATAATTAATTAATAATTAATAATTAATGTGATTATATGTATGTGTAGTTTTTACACTTTCTGAACACACAATTGGTCATTGTATTATTTAGGTATTATTATGCTCAAGTAACTTTCGTTGTTTATTATGCGACTAAATGAAATCACGCCAGCTGAGTGACTTTGTTCGCCTCAGTTTCGACATGATACTGCCATATAGTATAAAATCATTAAAGTACACAACATTTCCAGAAGTCTTCAGAACTTCAGTGTGTCTAGTGGGAGTTTTCAATATATTCATACTGTTACTATCGCGTTGACGTAAACGCGAATTTATATGGAATTGAAACAGTTGTGCAGTAGTGCCACTAGAATGATGGCGCTGTTTCAATTCCTTAGAAATTCGCGTTTACGTTAACGCGATAGTAACAGTATCAAATTGCCATTAGGCCTTCTGTTCATACTTTTCGTCAGTGCCGAGTAGACGCTGCCGTATCGTCAAATACCTCAAATTAAATTAGTGGACACCTCAGTACAAACGGGGCAATTAATGAAATGTATTTAATTATGTAAAATAATAAATACTTTATACAAAACAATTGTATTAAGATAAATAAAGCTTATTCCTTTTGAATAATATAAAAGCAATAACTTTACAACGTCTCCTTATATCTTTTGAGAAAAAAGAATTATAAGTCATCCCGGATTGGCTTCTATACAATACAATAAAAGCTACTCGAGGAAACTATGGAAAACCGGAAGAAGGATTTTTAATTGGCTTCGAAATAATGATCTACACAAATAATATTTTCTGTTGAAAATATTTAATGGATGTTCACGACAAACATTTCCAATATTAGGACAATTTGCATGATCGATCTTAAAAGATTTTTAATCTTTAAATATATAATTTGTGGTTCTAATTAACTAAACCTTTTGATAACTATAATAATAATCTAGACGGCGAGGCTATTTATTTGATCAATGATTTCATATTCGTAAATGATAAATGAAATGAAAATGATTTCAGGGATTGAAACTTTAACTACTGAGTTAAAGGGGAGACGAAAATGAGGGAGGTCCAGATTTCAAGAAAAGGATGCTGCCTGCTGCTGTCTTTGCTTTTTTTTTAACGGATCATTTTAACCGACTTCAAAAAAGAAGAACGTTCGCAATTCAGCGCGAATATTTTTTTATGTTATTTTGTCATTTATTAACCAATTTTGAAAATAACGTTTTTGTTTGAAAGAGTTGTACTTTCAGATTATTTTATTTTCACGAAAATCAGTTTAGTAATTTTGTGTTAAAATCAAAATAACTGAAACAAGTGAACGAAATTGTCCATACTGTGGCGTTTTCGTTCACTATGCTAGGAACTAAAAATGGAAAAATAAAATATTTTTAACAAAAAAATTGAATCGACTTCAAAGACACAATTACTCTTAGAAGCGAAATATTACATCGTACTTATGTCCTTTCTAAAGTGTTGTCCAAAAACAAAATAAACTTTAAGAGCCGTTTTGGCATTGCACCGCCTTTAAACCAATCAATTTATTTTGTCTATAAATCTATTGCTCGTATCAACTATTGCTACAACTACTACGTACTACGCCAGTCCAGGTATTGCGACAATCGAAAGAATAGCAAAACAATTGAAATATTATTTATTCATAAGGAAATTCCTCAAAGTGATGCCAGATTTTATTCAATACATTATGATATGGTTTTTATCAGAGATTTTAACGTAAAGTAATGACGTATCCGGTTATTAATTACCAAGTAACTCTGCATTTTGCAACAGCCGGACTGTAAAGTATAAAAGTACATCACGTTTTTTAACACTGCCAATATGAAACCACGTAAAATATCGAAACTTTCCCCGGGTAAAGGAAAATTTTAATTTTTCGCAAAATTCCGTCGCTACATATTTTAAAAGTCGACATGATTTATTAATGTCGGATCGTAAATGCCATTTAGCTGTGATGGGAAGTATTTGTGTCACATTCAGGATACGTCAACGCTCTTTTATCGTCCTATCTAATATCGTTTTCTATTACGCCATCGCTCTAGGATAAAAAGAAATAACGACCACACATTTTCCCCCGAACGGCCACTTTAAGGCTTTTGAAACCTTAAAGATATTATAGACATGAAATAAGAATAATAATTATTAAGCTGCATATTGCTAATTTATTTATTTTCTTAGCTTATTTACTATTTTTAGCTTAGGTAAGTTAGTTTCATGTTAGTAATGTTTAGCTAAATAAGTTTGTATATATTTAAAAAAAATACTATAAAGGTTAATATACACGAGTAGCAACTGCTGCCGACGACTGCTTTTGACTGCCGTTGACTGCCGCCGAGACGTCGCTGACTGCAGTCGACTGCAGTCGTCGGTAAGAAATGCTGCTCGTGGAAATGAACACTTACTTACTTATTATATTAATACTGTCATACATTAGTACCTTTAATGTCAGCCACTGACGATCAAGTAATCTCACATGCTTGCAGCGCTAACGGTTTGACGTTCGATCCATCCGTCCGTTGGTTATAAAGATTAGCTTCCATAGGGAGTGTTAGGGTATGTTTAGTATATAGAGTGATATAGGGACAGAGAAAGCGACTTTTTATAATATGTAGTGATGTTAGTGATTATATTATTATTTCTATTGCATCTATTAGACAGTTTAATTTCAATAGATCCATGATTAACAACGTATAAATAGTTAATATGGCAGTCAAAAATACACAAAAGAAAATGTTATTAGGGAGAAATAAGTTCATAATTCATTTATAGCTAATAGTTAAAGTAAATAAAAGTTCTTATACGATAACTTAAGTGTATTCGCCCGGAGCGATTTCCAGTCGATATGTGTTTGGAACAAAGTTGATAGGAAAACTGAAGTTCCAGTATTTCTTAATAAAATATAAATGGGAAAAGTTTGTATTTAAAGGATGGATTATGTTGAGGTAACGATAATAAAACGAAATTGTGAGATAGATAATGCGATAGAATATTAATTGAAAAACAATTTATTTTTGTCTGGAATCAGATTGTACAGCGTGGATATGCATCAATTTTATACTATTGACTGTAGGAATAAGTGGATTTTATACGGATAACTATCGCCTATAAAAGTGCATTTTATGGGTGCTTTCCCTAGTGCCTATTTCCGCGAATCTGAAGCAGAGGTGTTAAGCTAAATTGAGTACTAAGTAGCCAAGTTGTTAGCGATCCTGCCTTCTACACCGAAGGCCGTAAGATCAATTAATACAAATGAAAAATATTTGTGTGATGAGATTTCAAGTGTCTGAGTGGCTGTTTATTCATCAGTCAGCGTAGCTTCTGTTATGGTTACTAAAGATACTGTTACACATGCTCTAAAATAGCATGCTAAAAACGTGCTATTAAGTATGCTCCATACTAGCATGCTTATCATCAGTAAACATTTGCTAGCAATACGCATGCTATTTTTAAGTATGCTCCTGAATAAGCATGTTTAAAGCAGACATTCCAATTAAACATGCTAATTTGTATCTATCGCTCTCTGTCTATAGTATACAGAATAACAATGCTGATCGACTAGCATACTCAATAAGCAAACCTGCTCAGACGCGTTAAAAGCACACCCCGTTTCACCCACGCAGCAAGAAGCATGCTCATAAATCGCACGACCGTTGATTCCTGAGCAAGCTCGAAGTAAGCATGCTCATTATTAGCAATTTTGCGATACACATGCTAATAAGTAGTAACTGCTCAATAGTAGCATGAATTGATTTTTACAAACCTAGAGTCACTTAACCACAAACGTACTCAAAGTTTCATAATAGCAAATAGATAATCATTTATTCCCACAAGCCAATATAAACAAAGCACTATTTTCCGCGTTCGTTTTATGTAAATTGAGTAAAATGCTCTTCTCGCTCGATTTGCGAGGCTTCGGCTAATCTTCCACCAGTCGACTACAATTTAATCAAAGTAAACAACGACAGTGGTGTAATTTGTCTAGATTATTTCGCGGCGAGCTGTGGAAATCGCCTTTTTATCTATCCCTACGTACAATATACGAGACGTAATAATAACGTACTCGAGAGCTCGTAATGTGTCTCGGATCCCGAGATGAGTATGATTGTATCTACATAAATGACTAGACATTTGATAAATAATAATACTCTTTTATTAAACTGCTCTAGCGGTCCTGTGGTTAGGCTTTGTGACTTCGGATCATTAGGTCTAAGGCTATTAGTATTTAGATAGTTAGTCTTGGATTGGGTTGAAGACAAAAGTCTTCGAACAGTGCGTGTTGCCTATTAAGTGTTATATATACGTGTTCCAAGACTTGGTCGCTAACTGTGGGCCTCATAAGAAGGCTCAGAGTCACTCAGCAGCCGATGGAACGAGCTATGTTAGGAGTATCTCTGCGTGATCTAATCAGGAGGAGATCCGCAGAGAACCAAAGTCACCGACATAGCTCAACGAGTTGCGAAGCTGAAGTTGCAATGGGCGAGGGCATAGTTCAAAGAGCCGATGGACGTTGGGGTCCCAAAGTGCTGGAATGGCGACCCCGCATTAGTTAGCGCGATGTTGGTCGACCCCCCACCAGGTGGACTGACGACATCATAGGTCCAGCGATTCGCTGGATGCAGGTGGCTTAGAATCGTGATGTTTGGAAGTCCCTACAAAAGGCCTATGTCCGGCAGTGTACGCCCATCGGCTGATATGACGATAATGATGATGGGTTGAGCTTTGAAATATTGAGTAGCAGTAGTCCACCACGCTGGCCCAATGCGGATTGACAGACTTCACACACACAGAGAACTAAGAAAATTCTCTGGTATGCAGGTTTCTTCACGAAGTTTTTCTTTTACCGTTTGAGAAAAATGCACACAACTGAAAAGTTGGAGGTGCATGCCCCGGACCGGATTCGAACCCACACCCTCCAGAATCGGAGGCAGCCAAATCACAGCCGAGTATTAAATATTCTCTTGATACTCGGCTGTTTTATTGTTGTATACTCGGATGATATATTATATCATGTAGAAAACGAAATGGGTCTGGATTTTCATCCTTACGTCTAACCAGTTAGCCCGCTTCTATCTTGGATTGCATCATCATTTACCATCAGGTGAGATTGCAGTCAAGTATATACATACATGCATAGCTATAAAAAAGAGGTCAAAGGTTCGATTCTTTGGGTATATTAAGGGTATATTTTCTTAATTAGTTAGTAGTAGTAACGACCGACAAAGTTTAGGTTGCCAGAAACCAGTTTTGGACTTTACATCTATTTAATTATACCTTTTATTGTTTACCTTGTTTATTAAGCCCTAAAGTTGGTTTCTTTCAAAATATTTACATGTTCCATTATTAAAAAGCGCAAACGTACAGCGAAATGCATAAAAAAAATTTAGTTTTTACGTTATTTGAAACTTTTCATTACTCAAAACGGCATACATTTCAGGCTATTGCAATATTTTCAGCTCATAGAAATAACTGTTTCATCCAATAATAAAACACTTGCACCAGTTTGACCTATTCGTCGGTTTCCGTGCTACATTTGAAACTAAGATAAATGGACAATGAATTCAATAAAATAAAGCATAGCCCGTACAATAAATTGGCCATTTAGATCGCTCTTAATTGAACTTTAAATGCGTGATAAAGGCAAAATTACAAGGTTTTATCATTTTAAATGCTTTGTTTATTTAATGACTACATAAATTGTATTGTAATATATTTTTTTATACAACAAAAATTGGCCTTTTTAAAGGAGGTTGGCGAAAGTGGGAGTTACAGTCTGAATTGTCGTACACACATACATTTGTATTGATTAAAACTATTATTTTGTAAGATGCTTGTAAAAAAATATTGAGATTTTACAGAACGAAAATCAAAAGAAAAAAAATGCATTTTATTAACAAAAAAGTCGTTTGCAAAAACGACTTGTCGTATTTTCAGTTGTATGTCAGCGGTGGTGTTTTTCACATTTGTGTATAAATAAGGTACCTACTAATTTAAGGTATATCTTTTTTCCCTGCTTTTTAAGACTGTTTCACTTATCACTTCCATTCACTTACCATTCACTTTTCTCTTAGTTTAATCACGATAAACAACTATTAATAGGTTTCCATTATGCACGCTACTTCTATCAGCTAGTCCCAAAATACATGCAATCTCGCCATTCTCCTTTATTATTTACAAGTTAACCCTTGACTACAATCTCACCTGATGGTAAGCGATGATGCAATCTAAGATGGAATCGTGCTAACTTGTTAGGAGGAGGAGGAAACCCACACCCCTTTCGGTTTTTACACGACGTCGTACCGGAACGCTAAATCGCTTGGCGGTAAGTCTTTGTCGGGTGGTAACTAGCCACGGCCAAAGCTTCTCACCAGCCACACCTGGACTAATTAAGAAAACCTCAATCGGTCCAGCCGGTTATAAAACCAAGGACGTCCGTGTGGTAAGTCCACTGCGCCACGGAGGCCGTCAAAATTTTTTTTTGTTGTATAAAAAAAAATATATTTTTTTTTTATACAACAAAAATCGGTGTTTTTAAATTTATATTGTTACCAAACTGTTTTTAAATAGAAAAAAACAATAATTATAACATACTTCTAATTCTAACTCGCAATTGTCATTTTTATTATTTTTTCTGGTTAGACTTAAAAAATGTTTATACCTTACATCTCTTACGTAAACATTCTAAAATCTTGATAGAAAAACATAAGGCGGCCGTGATTTTACGCTTTATGATGGCTGCAGAGGCCATTTGCCCGAGGACACAGAATTTATGACATTCTGAATGTGACAATAAACTCTCAAGAAATCAGGAACTTATTCCCTGCAGTCATAACGCTTAGAAATTGAGACATGCCTTTGAGATGTTTAATTTTATATGACATGTGCACAATCATCTTATACGGCTCCTAGTTTATATATTGTGTCGCTGTGAGACTTCTTGTATTAAATATTACTTACTAGCTGACGCCGTGCGGTTTCACCCGCGTGGTTCTCATTATACGGGGATAATATATAGCCTATAGCCTTCCTCGATAAATCTAACACTGAACGAATTTTTCAAATCGGACCATTAGTTCCTGAGATTAGCGCCTTCAATCAAACAAACAAACAAACTCTTCAGCTTTATAATATTAGTATAGATTTTTTATACATAACTATCAGATACATCTGACTTTGTCGACAAGAAAATTTTTAATTATATCATCCTACTTTAATTATCGTCACACATCAACAAATAAATATACACATAGCCGTGACAAATTATATACCTAAACCTTCCGCATAACTCAATCTATCTATTAGTAGAATCCTCATGGAAAATCCGAATAGTAGTTTTCTAATTTATTACAAACAGTTAGACAGACAGACGCAGCAGAGGACTTTGTTTTTAGGGTTCCGTAGACCACAAGGACCCTTATTTGATTTGTATAGATAGCATGAGCACTACGTAGGTTGTATATAAAGGTAAGTAATTTATATTCTCTTTGAATAATCGCTATAAAATATTTAACAGAAGGGGATGTTATATTGCGAAAGATCATTAAATGATATAATATGAGTTATAAATATACAAATAAATTTATAAAATAAAAAATAAATAAAATAAAATAATATGTCGAGCCATATTATTTACATACATTTTTTAAATTTTCATATTTAATCAAAATTATCAAATATATTGAGCAATATTTGTAAACTTTGATAGGCGATTTATATATGATCAGTTTTTGTTTAAACAAGCTTATGTTTAAACTGGTAACGTACTTATTTCATTTAGATTTGTTTCACATTTTTTGTTAGAACAAATTAGAATCATTTTAGTTCTATGAGTAACGTTCAACGTTTTGCGTAAGATTAATGCTCAAACAATAAATCCATAACAGTGTGAATTAAAAACATATTTTTGACGATATTATGAAATTTGATAATAAATAAATATTAAATAATATTAAAGAAAACTTATTTTAACTTAGCAAAAGATTTTGTATTAAGCGAAACAAGATATGAAAAGTTCGTACCTTTTTACCATCTAATTCGTGTGTTGCTTGCGCTAAAACTTTGTCTACGCTGGCTGGGTCGCCGAATGTGATAAACCCGAAGCCCCTGTAACAAAAAGAAATTTCAATCTTACCTTATACCTCATACAATTATTATACAGTACAGCTTATGTTACTATGGGCCTCATAAGAAGGCTCAGAGTCACACAGCGGGCGATGGAACGAGTTAAGAGTATCTCTGCGTGATCGAATCAGAAATGAGGAGATCCGCAGAAGAACCAAAGTCACGGATATAGGTCAGCGAGTTGCAAAGCTGTTGGCAATGGGCGGGGCACATAGTTCAAAGAGCCGATGGACGTTGGGGTCCCAAAGTACTGGAATGGCGACCCCGCACTAGAAAGCGCAGTGTTGGTTGACCCCCCACCAGGTGGACTGACAACATCAAGCGTGTCGCAGGTATTCGCTAGATGCAGGTGGCCCAGTATCGTAATGTTTGGAAGTCCCTACTAAAAGGCCTATGTCCTGTAGTGGACGTCCATTGGCTGATATGATGATGATGATGACAGCTTATGAGGTTTATCTAAACATCTCTATCTAACACTAGGCTACGACTTTTTATGCTTGAAATTCTGTTTGACACAAATCCCGCGGGAACCATGTTTTTTTGATAGAAACATAAGTAGCTTACATGTTAATGCAGAGTTAAATCTATTTCCATTCCAAATTTCAGCCAAATCGCTTCAGTAGTAGCGGCATTAAAGAGTAACAAACATCCAAGCAAACAACCATCCATACAAACTTTCGCGTTTATAATATCAGTAGGATTTATAAATAGTCACATTTTGGGATTAGAGTCTCTACGAAGGCCTGCTTATGTCCAGCGATGGACTTCGACAGCGATGATGATTGTGACTTTTAAAAACGGAAAAATAACAAAATGGATACATCGGTAAATAAAAATATTTATAACTATACAACCCATAGCGAATTACGGACAAAAAATGCATTTCGTAAACTTTTTATTTAGTAGAGTTTCAATTTTAAAAACTTTTTCACTCGATACAAAAGACGTGGAAGGTCTTTATAGGCTTAAAAAATGAAAACTGGCATCAAAGTAAAAACTTTAAACAAGTAAATTGAATAATAACAGCGATTTTCAGTAAGTCGACGTCGGCCACGAGCGCTCGGGCGATAAATAATAAAAAGCCTTCTCCACTTTAGGACTTGCAAAAATCGCAATTTATAGAGCATTTTAATTTCACTTAGCCGATCCATATTTTACATGTGGCGGCGCCCCCGACCGGGCTCCGGACTCGAATTAATACTAAATTGAAATTGTAAAAATGGAAATACAATTTTCTCCTTGTACCCCACCCTCTCCACCTTGCCGTGAGTGCCGTTGGTGTTGCCAGAAACGTGTTATAATAACACCATCTTCCATTATAAATTTCACGCAAAGCGTTATTAACGGTTCCTGGAATTGTTTTTTTTGGTAAAACCTACATACCTTTGTGAAAAATATCTGAATATACAAGTATATAAAAAAATGTCTAAGCGTATTAAATGTACTCGAGCCTTTATAAGATTCATGGCTTAATACACCCTTATACTCGCAGACGAGAATGTAGTATATATAGTAAGGGCGCTTGTATATGGAAATTGAAAATAACGAGGACCTCCGTTCACACATCGAGCTGACTGTGTATAACACGACCACTAATAATCGACCCACCGCATCCTTGTGCTAACCCCTATTTCTACCAATCTATTGCCGATACAAGAGACGTGGCAGGTCTCTCCAACTTGGTAGCACTACACTGGCGTGGAGTTGAGAGGCCTTTTGCCGAATGGAGTTACGTCCTACTTATCTTTAAGAAGACGACGCCTTATTTTCTTCTTACAAGAAACAACTAAGTTTCCTAACAAAACACGGGGAAATTGCTTGTAAATGTGGAACTTATTTGTGAAAAAATAATATTATAGGTATTATTATTATTGTTGTTGGAGTACTTTTTAAGTATCTACGTATTACACAAATTTTGTTCCGTTGTTTTTGTTTCTCATAGTCTTTTCGACCGGCGAAAAACACAGAGAAGTTTATCAATATTGTTCAAAATAAAACTTTTTTAATCTTTGATCTTTTTTTAATTCGACGCGTATACGCATGCATTTTATGATAATTTTTTCTTGAGTGGTCCGAGTTTGATAATTTTTTTGTTATTGGAAAGGGGCCCAAAGTAAGGATAGGAAATAGGGGATGGTTTTAAAGTAAAACTACGTATAGCTTCTTATAAAGTACCTAGTCCGATTTTGATAATTATTTTTTACTTAATAGATTGTATGAAACTCACTTTTTCCTAGAGTAAATTATCAATTTCAAGTCTAGCTTCAAACAATTTCTGCAAGTCCAATTTTAAACCAAACTATCCCAAGTTTAACAAGAAATAAAACTAAAACCTCTTCAAATTTTGCAACCCATTTAGTCTCCTCAAGAATCGATAAAAGTTCTCAATAAAATATAAAGTTCGTACTTCCAAGCGTAATTCAAGTTGCATTTCACGTCAAAGATCTCTAAATGTGGACATTATGCCTACATCTTGGCTCCGGACCAGTGAATTTTACGTGTTAGAATTTGTACGTGAAAGTATTCCGCTTACAACGGCTACTTTATATGAAGTTGGATAACTTGACGTAATTTTGTTACAAAGTTCTAAAGTTGTACAACTCGGCAGTTCTAGATGACTTTTTCTCAACAAGGACAGAAATTAATTGGCCTCAACTCTATGCAGGCTGTGTTATTTGGGAACACAACTTTAGAATTCAATATTACTTTCGCGTGGTTTCTTCTTAGTGTTATTAAATTTTCGTGTATCTTTTTAAGTTTTGAAGACGCAAAATGTAACCTTTTACCTATTTGAGTGGATTACTCGTTGCTTAACTTATTAGACTGTCCTGCTATGATGATCAAAATAATATAATACAACGCATGTTAATTAAGATGTTTCTGTTTTTGTAAGGATTTTTGTTATTCATTTTCAAGATAACGTGATAAAAATGATATGCGAGCGATGGAAGTTTTATTCTACCAATATCCCTGACTATTGACTACCATACCTGAGCTATTTAATTGACTAATTCAAACTCAAAATTCATTTATTTGAAGTAGGCTCAGTAAACAAGCACTTTAGAAACGTCAGTTGATTATTTGTAAAGATTGTACCATCGATTCGGAAGGAAGGTTCTGCTGAGAAGAACCAGCAAGGAAATCGCTCTTTACAATTTCTTATAGTTTTACTTCCTGTGTGAAGGTGGAAGCTGATCCAATGGCCTCCATGCACCTTTATTATTAAGGAACTCATCAATGGTGTAGTAACCTCGACTAAGTAAACGTTTTTTAACACATTGACAGGTCCATCACAGTCTTGAAGATCTTGTTATAGTTACTAGTATTGTTTACTAGTAAATCATTCGAGTTGGGAATACGACCTCTCGAATATTTAAAGATCCAATTGTAATATTTGAAATAAAATTAATAGAAAGATTCACTGTCAAGTTCCGGGTATGACAGAGAGGAAACTTAATTTCATTTAGAAGTTTCGTCACGTTACTCTACAATTTAATCTCCAACGCGTTATCGTGAACAAATCTAGTAGGCGCATGGCACTGAAGCGGCCCTGATAATCCACGCGGCTATTGTGTTTGGACAAAACTCGAAGAAAATAAATATAGGACGGGGTCGAGGTAAAACCCTAAACCGCAACGTCAGGAACAAATAGCGGTAACTCCCGTATTCATGGCTCATGGCTGCAGCCCGGGGTGGGAACCGATCGCAATTACTGGCGGAATTAATATCACGCCCCAAATGTGGCTCGCACATTTATACGTATCGAGTGCAATATTGTCTCCTTTATTAGTTGCCGAGACAAATGCTGCCACCGTCGTAATTCTATACTCATTTCGGTCTTCGATTGCCATCTTTCTTATTTTATCGTGATAATTAATATTTCTTATAACCGCTGCGTAGTTGACGTATTGCACGCACATTTCCTATTTTTTTTGGATGAAATGAAAATTGGTTCCGTCTAAAATATTATGTGTGTATATTTATAGGTCAAAGTCGAAATTCATTTATTTCAGTTAGGCTTAGTACACGAGTACTTTTGATTTTAATTAGTCGAAAACTTAAAATTAAAGTTACGAAGAACTTAGTGCTTACAATTGGTCGCTAACTATGGGCCTCATAAGAAGGCTTAGAGCCACACAGCGGGCGATGGAACGAGTTATGTTAGGAGTATATCTGCGTGATCGAATCAGAAATTAGCAGAACCGCAGAAAAACCAAAGTCACCGACATAGCTCAGTGGATTGCGAAGCTGAAGCGGCAAGGGGCTGAACACATAGTTCGAAGAGCCGATGGACGTTGGGGTCCCAAAGTGCCGTAACGGCGACCCCGCACTAGTAAGTGCAATGTTGGTCGACCCCCCACCAGGTGGACGGACGACATCAAGCGAGTCGCTGGGATTCGCTGGATGCAGGTGGCTCAGTATCGTGATGTTTGGAATTCCCTACTAAAGGCCTATGTCCTGCACGTAGACGTCCATCGGCTAATATGATGATGATTGATGATGACGATGAAGTGCTTACAATTCGTTGGTCCAGTAGTAATTCGGCTTTGGATTAAAAATAGTGTAGAACAAAAAAAAGATACTCGGTTTCTTTCCAAGAATTTTCAGTAACAACCTGAAGAGAAGTCAAAATGCTGGTTTAAACCCTTCAAATAGCGACAAAACTCATCAAAGTCAAAAGGCTATTATGAGTGTGTAATTCTTCATTGACAAGAAATAAATAAGTTTGTTATATTCTACACTTATGACTAAAGACAGGCGGTGATACTTACCACTATACTACCGAGGAATGCCGATCAGTGATAGCCCAGTGGATAGGACCTCTGCCTTCGATTCAGACGGCGTAGGTTTGAATCTTTTTCAGTTATATGCATTTTAAGAATTCAAACGGTGAAAGAAAAACATCATGAGGAAACCTACATAACTGAGAAATTTCTTAATTTTCTACATGGGTGAAGTCTGCAAATCTGCATTGGGCCAGTTTGGTGGACCCGGTTAGGCCAATAATTGGCCTAACCGGGTCCATTCTGAGAGAAGAAAAAAAAAGTGAGCCGAAAATGGATTGCTAAAGATGAAGACTTAAAAGGCAGCAGAGACAACCAAAAAATCTGCAAAATATCTTAGTCAGCTTAGTCAGGTGTTTGGCTGTACGAGGTTATTGCGTATCATTGTGAGGCACAGATAGGCAAATGGGAAGTGCTTAACAGCTAAACAACTAATAGATTTGACATTAGCTGAAAACAATTTAAATTACAATACAATGGTCAATATCACCATCGAAAATAATACATCGATGTTATTATTTCATTGTTGTAATGTGATAACTTAATACATAATTCACAATGAAATTAAGTAATCCTATAATTAATCTAAATGGACCGTACAGCTGAATGGTTCAAAACAATCAGCCCAGCCGCAAAATACGCGCATTAAACGAAGTGAATGGCCGCCTCGGGGGAACCCTGATAAATTAAATTGATTAGGAACCCGTACGATGTTACCCGTCGATGTAGTGCCGCGTAAAAATAAAGCCAAGTGAAAAATAACGCATCCAGAGGATCGCGATTTCTGTAACTAACTCCGAGGTTACTGTTTTCTCTTATTTCTTTTCCATTATAACCGATATTTCAGGATTTGTTTTGCTAATCTTTTGAATAATTTCGCCGTTTACGCCCACAAATTCGCCGATCATTTCTGCAGGAATTCGTTTGTCCTTTTAAAATTAGAGCAGATATTCTGGATACTTAATACACTTTAAATAAAATGAAGAATCTCATTATGGATTTTGAGTTTTTATCCGATAATGAGATTTTTTAACTACCACCTACAATGTAGGAATCTTCACGTCATCATTTTTTAACATTAGGCATTGTACAGCAATGTATTTTTTTAATGCAGGTACTTAATGATATTATTAAAATGATAAATATTATAAAATCATCATCATCATCCAGCATCATCGACGTCAATTAAAAAATCATTAACAATTGTACAACGCACACCTATTCGCGTAAAGTTAACTTAATAAACCCTTCTCTAATTAAGCCCTGGCGCGCAAGCAAGGAACTACTGCCAAAATATGCTTCGTAAAGCAGCGATTCAGTGCCTCCGTTAGGTAAGCCTTAAACAGCGATTAAAATTTAAGCCCGAATTTAGACGGCCTAATCTCATCGTTGCCCCGACTCACTGCATTTTGTGACCTGACGTAAATAAAAGACAATGAGCAAGTATAATGGGGTAAAGGGGTTACATTATCTGTTATGGTTGAAGAGGCTGACGTGTCAGAATGACGTCGAGCTTTTGATCTTTCTATGGAACACTATGAAATAATGGCTGCGATAATGATGAACGAGCTAACCATACATCAGATATTGCCAGTGAAGGATTTCCTAAAGAGGATAACGTTTATCTTTGTAATCATTATCTAGATGCTTAGTTATTACCTTAAATTTTGTAAATACGAAAAATACAAGGTGCTACCTTGCCGAAGCATTTTCAGGATAAAACTATTGAATAAATAAATTTGTTATGTTTACTTAATTAAATTAAATATTAAATAAAATCATTCGTTATGCTTATGAATATTTTTATTATTATTTAAAAAATTAAATATCACGTGTCTCAAACGGTGAAGGAATAACATCGTGAGGAAACCTGCATACCAGATAATTTTCTTAATTCTCTGCGTGTGTGAAGTCTGCCAATCCGCGTTGGGCTAGCGTGGTGGACTATTGGCCTACCGCTCTCATTCTGCGAGGAGACTCGAGCTCAGCAGTGAACCGAATATGGGTTGATAATGATGAATTCATTATGAAAGGTTTTATCCTTTAACAATCGGACGCCCACGACTTTATCTGCCCTTAGAGCTCCTTGATCCGAGCATGTCGCAAAATGCATTTTTAGCTATTATGTATAAACTACATCCCTGCCAAATTTTATCTTTGTACGTCATGAGGTTTCGAAATTTTCGCTTTTATATATTTAGATTATTATCTTGTTTATTAATGTGTATGCTAGAAAAATAGCAGGCTATCTTTTACAATGGAAATCCTGACAATACCTATTGCTGGGTGAACAGTAGTGCCGAACTTAGTGACGCAAACTGAAGACAAGGTTCCTATATAGGTTGGCAGTTGGCAGTAAACAAACACGGCGTGTGTAGCTGCCGATAAGCCTGTCTCTACAAGCAACTACAGTCGAATCTCCGTCTCTCATGCTTCTACTGTGCTTCTATAATGTTGCGTAGGTATTGTACATCAGACATTTCAAGGCGGATTGTGGTTTAATCTCAACTAATATATAAAGCTGAAGAGTTTGTTTGGTTGAATGCGCTAATCTTAGGAACTACTGGTCGGATTTGAAAAATTCTTACAGTGTTAGATAGCTCATTTATTAAGGACGGCTATAGGCTATATATTATCCCCGTATTCTTAGGGGACCAGGAACCACGCGGGTGAAACCGCGCGTCGTCAGCTAGTTTGATTATATGACAGAAACTTTATCATAACTAGTAATTTTACTTATTTTGCAAGAGTATGTGATTGCTTTTATCATTATAAAATTACATTTGTCAGCTCATGCGCCTGTATGTAACTAAAATATATAATTGAAGAGGTTGGATCATAACGGCTTTTAAAATTTTAATTTTAAAGGTTTCTGACGAAGGTTTGTTACGAAGCTAAGTGTCTAGTGGATGGAAATTATTTTAGATGTAATTATTTTACATGTAGTTATTTATGCCACTGTCTTGTAATTGGGCCACTGTAGCATGAATAGACAGCACGAGTGCTACAATCGCTGATCGCTGCAGAGGCATACAATACTTTTCCTACGACCATAATAAAAGAAATAAAAGTATTAACAAAATTTGGTAAATAATAGGTATATAAAATTGGCGTTGGGCATAGCCTCCGCGATTTTTGTATCGGCGTGGCCTTCTAGATTTTTCTCTTAGGAAGCCTGAGTGTTTGTAGCCAATGACATGGAACTCAATGTCGGAGAGTCATTAATCTCATTATAGGATTAACCATGTACGCAGGAGATATTATAGTGCACAAGTGCATGCGCAAGCACAGGTGCACTCTCTTTTCCCTTCCTCTCATGGTCTAATGGGATGGCAGACTTATATGTCGATAGACCTCATACCGCACTACATAAAACTTTAGTATGAATTCAAAGAACCTCGTAGCTCACCAGAGGAAAGTACAGAAAAAACAGTGTCGCAGCGAAAGTGTTAAAAAGATCATTTAATTATAACTAAACTAGTTACTAAGCTAGACCTTTTAGTCCGTACTATAACTGACCACAGACTAGTGAGGCTATACAATACCTACATTATATAACAATCTCAATAATTCATCATATTATATTATTTGTTTACAGTCTGCACCGAGCATTGTTTACCGAATGAGTACAAGGATACCGCGATAGAGGTCAATGTGTACTTAGTTAATAATTACATAGTCTGTGTCGATATTTCGTACTATTGATTATGAATATGTTTACGATTATCTTGTTTATTAGCCCATATCTCAAGATGTTAACACAATTATTTGTTGAAATGCTCAGTTTGTTTACAATCATCATCATCTTCTTTACCTTATTCCACATATGTGGGGTAGTCAAAATATCTTAATCTCTTCCACTCGCTTTTCATCCAGCCGATGGACGTCCACTGCAGGACATAGGCCTTTTTAGGGACTTCCAAACATCACGATACATCCTTCCAACGAATCCTCGCGATTCGGTTGATGTCGTCAGCCCACCAGGGGGTCGACCAACACTGCGCTTTTTACTTTGTTTACAATATGTATTCATTTGCCGTGAATCTCCAGTTACTGGTTGAAATAAAAATTGTTTAACTTAAACTTCTTTTCAATGGTAACTGAATCGGATCAGTCATCAAAATGATGTGGTTTCAACTGAGTATTTCCCATATCCATGGAAATACGGGGAAATAATAGTTTATGTATGTTATACTCGCTGAACATTTAGCTTTCCATTGATGAAAGAGTTATTAAAATCGGTCTAGAAGTATCAGAGCCTTTTCGTAACAACAAAAAATTAAAAAAAAATCTTACCTTACCTATTTAAAATATTACTTATGATGTTAAATTGTGAAATACGATTGTAATATTTATGTTGAAATGAATGCAAGATAAATAACCAATGACAGAAAAAGATAATAAATAAGACTTAACTTAAAGAAGTAACTAAATAACGTAATATTTAAGACATTCCGTGGTTTCTAAAATCCGTTTTGCATATTGGCAACGAACTAACTAAATATCTTGTAGATATAAATCAGATCTTCAGGTGATGGAACGTTGAAGATCAATCCGATAAAGAATGAATCCAATTCACGGTCAATGTAAAGTTTGGATCAAAGCCAAAACCACATACTTGGTAATAAATAGACCAAACGTAATAAACAAGATTTATTCTTAAGACCTCCCTGTTTGATCTTGTATCTCTGCACGTGTCATTTTACGCTACCTTCTTTAGGTTACGGTCCAGTGAGCTGGGGGTCTGTCCACACTAGCTTAACATATATTGGAATACTTAATAGAAATTTGGGGAACTGCTGCTCAGACACATCTTAACAAATTACAACGCACACAAAACAAATTAATCAAGACACTATTTCATTATAATTTTTACACACCAACAAAAGATCTTTACACTAAAACAAAACTATTCAATATCACGCAACTATACACATACAATGCCTGTCTCTTGATTAAAAAAATCATGACCAACACACTACATTCTACTATAACATTTAAGCATAGGACTAACTTTGACGACCTCTGTGGCGCAGTGGTATGCGCGGTGGATTTACAAGACGGAGGTCCTGGGTTCGATCCCCGGCTGGGCCGATTGAGATTTTCTTAATTGGTCCAGGTCTGGCTGGTGGGAGGCTTCGGCCGTGACTAGTTACCACCCTACCGGCAAAGACGTACCGCCAAGCGATTTAGCGTTCCGGTACGATGTCGTGTAGAAACCGAAAAGGGGTGTGGATTTTCATCCTCCTCCTAACAAGTTAGCCCGATACCATCTTAGCCAGGTGAGATTGTAGTCAAGGGCTAACTTGTAAAGAATAAAAAAAAAGCGATTTGGCGGAAATTTGGAATGAAAAAATCATGATTCCCGGATTGGTAAAAAAATCATATTCAGGCGAACGGAGTCGCAGGCGTTTTGTAATTGTTTGTGTAATAAAATAAAAGAAAAAAAAAAGAACCGCACAAATCTTAAATTAATTTGTATAAAAATTGTTGCTACTGATCCGTATCCAATGACGCCGGGTTTATAATGAAAATTTATATAGAATCGTAAAAAAATTTCGTTTCCATTTGAAAAACATTCCAGCGACGGTGATTTGTTTTCACAAATAGTCTTCCCTATTACATTCCATTAATTTTGATACGGAACGCTAAAACGTTAAATGTGATTAATACCATGATTTTTTCTTACATTCATCGCTAACTCATATAATAGGGTGATACAAATTAGATTCATAAATATCCGTCTAATTGTCCCATTATTATCTGTTCGCTGATATCTATTTAGCTTATTACTATCAGACAGTTTGTTATCAGTAACACCATTATAATTTAACCACAAAATAAATACTAGTAGCGCGAATGGCAAATGTTATTAATTGAAATACCCTCAATGCATTGCGTATTCAATATTTATGTAACTCTACATAATTATTTCGCGACACTTCGCTCGTGACAAATAATTTTCCAAACGCACTGCTCCAATTTGAATGCGTTACAAATTGATGCCGTCTATTCGCTAACATTAATTTTTGTTTTGTTCGTATCCAACGAAATCGTGATTTCAAAACGATTTATTAATAATGTCAATTTATTATAATGCATGCGTTAATAATAAATTCATGTTTAAAACAATGCACTGTTTTGAATTTAGATAGATAAATTGTTGACGCCTATTTGGACGATGCTTTAATGTAATTGACATGTTATTTTTGATGATGATGTATATACAAATGATACCTACTCGTATATACAAAACCAGCGGACGCCCGCGACTTCGTCCGCGTGGAATTCAGTTTTTCACAAATCCCACGAGAACCATGGTTTATTCCGGGATGAAAAGCCTATGTATTAATCCAGAGTAAAACCTATTTCAGCTAAATCGCTTCAGTACCTTTGCTTATACACTTGCTTTGTTTCTACAAGTTGATTTATTATTGTCTTATGAAGATTGTGAGTTTTTTAACTTCATCATCATCGTCATTCACTGCACGACATAGGCCTACGAAAGCCCTAAGCTTAAGCTAAGCTAAAACTAGGTAGTAAATTAATTTAAAATTTAAATGTAGCATAGTCAAAGGAAACTTACTATGTATCCCAAGCCTAGTAAACCGAGTAACTACTTTCCGAATATTTAAGTTTTATCATAAATATTTCGTAACATTTCGTATTTCTTCAAATTTTGGAGACTGTCAGGCCCATCCACGATATGAAGTTTCATTGTTTTGACTAAAAGAAATTACCTACAAGCAAGTCATGAAATTGGTATTACCTAAAATTTACCCTACTAAAGGTTTTTGAGCTTATGTATTATATAATAAGTAGAGTTGGTATAAGTTCAACATACTCTTTATGCTTTATTTTCAGAGGAGGTGTCGCTAAATTCGTCTCAATTGTGACCATTTACGCATACAGGTTTTTGATTTTTTTATTTTTAGCTTTTTGATGATTTTTTTTATTAATTTATTCATTTATTATTTCATAATCATATTATAAATACGAAAGAAAGTATGTGTCTGTCTGTATGTAATTGTTAATGCTAAGCCGCTGAAGCTTTGGATGAAATTTGGTACATAGATAAATGAACCTTAGAACAGAACATAGGCTACTTTTTACCCCGGAAAAAAATCATTGTTCCCGCGGGATTTATAAAAAAACAGAATATCACGCGAACGGATTCGCGTGCACCCGCTAGTCATATTATAGTCTTCAAAAGTGGATTAAAAAAATATGAGAAAACCAATGTTGAACAAAGGTTTCACAATATTTTTCATTACAACTTTATTAACAAATCAAACTGTAACCAAAATAAGACCCTAGAATGGCAGAGAATGCCTTGAGTGAAGTCACGCACTTGTGAACGCTGTGTGTAGGGTTAAAGGTACCTTTGACTGTTAACAAACACTCACCTTTTCCTCTCAAGTCACTCTCCCCGCCTATACCAAGTAACTCATAAAGAATTACACAAGAACGGCTTGAACGCCAAGATACTACGATTTCCTACAATAGTTTCAAAATAATTAAAATTTATGTTTTGTTTACGGGAGAACTTTAATTATTTATTGAACTGCCCGAGACCATTTTTCAATGAACAACACTAAAAATGTTGATTCATTACATAATCTCGTAATCTACTCTGTAATGTAATTAATTTGTGGTCGGTAACTGAAAGCTCTTCCGTAGTAGATTAATGGTTTGTGTATTGCAAACGCATGCCGCACTCAATTGGACTATTTAATTTAATCACTAGCTTTGCTCGCGGTTCTGTACGTCTAATTTAGGTAATATTTAATTAGGTTGTATCATGGGAGTATAAATACGTAATATCGCGATGGATTGTAAATGTTTTATCACATAATTTTGAATTTTACTTAATTCAAGGTAAGGTAATTATTTATATTAAGCTAGTTTGTTTATTTATCAATTAAGTTTTGTTGTTTTTTCTCTTTTGCCTTTTCTTTTAGTTTGTTTTTATTATTATTATCTATTTTATCACATTGGATTTTGCTTGGACGCTTTCTAGGTCTAGTTTTTATAAAAATTTCACCTTGGTAGAAAGTAAATTGTTAATGTATAACAAATATAAATAAATATAATAATAATAATAAATTAAGTTTTATCTTGGAGTTATCTTAATTTAAAACATAATTTTAAAGTTAAATTACATGTCGTTACAAAACAGTTATCATGTTTTATGCAAATAAATAAATTATTATTATCCGTTTGTAGAATAAAAATGTTTCAAAATCTGGACACAGTAGGTAGTAGGTATTAGAGTTTCTGGCAATGAAGTATTGTCTTCTAAAATAAATGGATTTTACTTATTCTTACTTAAATATAAAAACATTATAAATGATTTTCATATTCCTCCCTAAGCATTTGAAATATTAGCCGATAAATAAAAAAAATATATGAATAATTCGGCGGAACATTCGCATTTTGGTTCAAATTTACATTTTGGACGCCGATGTTATTAATGATAGTGTAATGAGTCGAAAGGTGGGACTCCTTATTTAAATATTACAAACGTTAAATACAAGTTTGCGTGGAATTAAGAATGCTAAACAAATGTTTGTTGTAGATTTAGGATTAACATTGTTTTGATAAGATAAGTCTTGCTTAGTTAGACCACATTATAGTAAAGCGGATTAAACACGGGCGGTAATTTGTGGGAAACTACTTGCTTAAAACGTCTTTAACACTATTAAAGTTAATTAGTAAACTGTAATTTGGCTGAAATAATATTATAAATTTATTTACCGGTTACTAAGCAATTGGGCATCGTGGAGACCATTTACCAGACCTTTGAAGTTTAAGTAGTAAAGCTACTGTTACACATGCTCATTTCAAGCACGAAAGCATGCTACTATTGAGCAGTTGCTACTTATTAGCATGTGTATCGCAACATTGCTAATAATGAGCATGCTTATTTCGAGCTCCGCTTATACTTAGTCCGACTAGAGCTACGTTTGGGACTAGAAATACTTGAAATCAGTACTATTACGTAGCTATAATTAATGTATATTTATATTTACTATAATATTACTGGCTGACTTTGTGACATATGGAAGCAAGTTAATGTAGCTGGCACCATGGTGCATACTTAAAGATATGGCTATTTTAAAAAAATGTTTTTCACCTCGAGTCTATAGCGTCTCACAGTCGTTGTGTTGGTTTTTTAACTTCACCTATCTAAGAACATAACCCTTCTTGCAGTCGGGTAAAAAACAATAACACATTTTTATTAAATACATTTTGAGTTTGAGTTTGACTTTATCTGTCAAAGTGAGTGTGGTCGTTATGGAACATTGGGCGCCGGATGGTTAGATGATTTTTTTTTAAAACACACCCTCTGTGTTTAACATTAAAAAAATAATAAACAAAGAAAGAAGATGGTACATTTCAGGTCTACTCTTGTACCCCGTATCATTCAAATTTAAAAAATACAAGGATTTTATTAAAATCTAAATAAGTGAATAAATCTAACTAAATAACTAAAATTAAAACCCAAGTTTTCGAGATAAACCAAGATGGCGCCCATAAAGCAACTATGAGATGACAATTGACAGCAAACGTCAAATCGACTACTGCATTGAAAATATGCAATATATAAAATATTCAGTCAAATCGACTACTGCATTGAAAATATGCAATATATAATATATAAAATATTAAAAATCATCAATCCGCCATTAATACTCATATTGGTGTAGGATTTCTTGGGAGAAAAAGAATATTATTTCGAAAGAATTGAAGTAAATTCATAGATTTGTATAATCAAAAATAGTTTAAAAAATATTTTCTTTCATTTCCGCCAGGGTACCATGACTGACCCTGGGCTCCATACAATTTTGGACCATCTCCTTTTCTTATGTGAATGTACTAGGTTCGTGCATATTAGAGTATATTTGTGAAGTTGGCGAATAGTACAAAGCACAGTCTAAATCACGACCCGCTTGAAACGGGAAGTGTCGTGAGACAGTAACACTATTCCATTTAGCTAAAATACATTAGGCAATATGGCCATTAGGGATGTTATTATTTGACCAACCGAAGGTAGCGTGCACGAAGACCGTTCCACCCCAACGAAATTTACACCGCCAGATTTGCAGCAGACCGTTTTGATATTAAAACGTTCACAGCTTTTGTCGACGAATATTTGGAGTATTTACGGCATACTCTGCATACTTTTAGTTGTATCCTAGTTTTTACATTCAATATGCTTATGCTTCGATAATTAGGTACTTGGGCCCAAAATATTTATTCATGACAATACAATTTCAACTTATTCTTGACTAACGGACGTTCAGGACTTCGTCCGTGTGGTATTTAGTTTTCACAAATCCCTCGGGAACAATGGATTTTTCCGGGATAAAAAGTAGCCTATGTGTTAATTCAGGCTATATTATGTCTCAATACCAAATTTCAGCTTATTCAGTTCAGTAGTCGAGGCGTGAAAGAGTAACAAACATTCATATCATCAAAATCATCAGTTTTCGTAAATCTTGGGATATCATGGATTTTTTCGGGATAAAAAGTAGCCTATGTGTTAATCCAGAGTTAAATCTATTTCCATTCCAAATTTCTGCCAAATCGCTTCATTAGTAATGGCGTTAAAGAGTAACAAATATCCATACAAACTTTCGTGTTTATAATTAGTAGGATATTCATGGTGAGTCGAATAAAACTATGAACTTAGTGAACCACGGTGGTTGATCTTTTTTTTTTATTCTCTACAAGTTATCTCTTGACTACAATCTCACCTGATGATAAGTGATGATGCAATCTAAGATGAAAGCGGGCTAACTTGTTAGGAGTAGGATGAAATCCACACTCCTTTCGGTTTCTACACGACATCGTACTGGAACGCTAAATCGCTTGGCGGTACGTCTTTGTCGGTTGGGTGGTAACTAGCCACGGCCTCCCACCAGCCAAATTCCTCGTTTACTTTATCTTTAACAATTTTACTTTATCTTTAAAATCGTAGTTTTTTTCACTAAAAAATGTTTCCCTATAGTGGTGGGACAATTTTCTTCATAACTTTGTTCGACTGGCCATGAATATCACATACATTATTTTAATTGTTTGAGCAGTCATAAATAAATATTCTGTTCCTGGGCCCACAGACCATTACACATTAGCTAATAGTGGAGGTCATTCAGAATTATTACTACTTGACTAACCAAAGATGGCGTGCGTGAAGGCCATTTCACCGCAGCAAAATTTACACTGGCAGATATAGGTACACCAGACGGTCTGATATTAAAGCGTCTGCAGCTTTTGTATAGAACTAACTAGTGCCGTTTATACAGCGCGCCTCAATGGTAGTGGAGATAAAAGTTTACGGCTCATACATAAAACGATTTTCAAATCATATTTATGGGTCGTCCGAACATCTGCAATGGCTAGTTCGCGAGGAAATTGAAACCGTCGAGTGCATAACGCTTTCACGAACAATTTAAGTTTGTATTGTGTTCAGGACGCCACGAACGATGTGCTTTTTGCAATGGTCAGCAGATCCGACCAACTTTATTGTTGTTGTGTGTTTGCGCGGCCCTTTCAACGTCTTTTGTGAGTTTGAAACAATAGCTTTACTAAAGTTTCAGCGCTTGCCATTTCTAGTAACTGTAATTAGTTTAAGTTGTTATAAATATAGTGTACTATTACGTGGCCTTCTTGACTTTACTTGACAGTTATTACTGACGACACCTTCCTCACATTTTATTTCTCATAGGTGTTTTTTTCTCATCAGATTACATAGAATTTTTGAAATGAAAATCAAAACTGTAGTAACTATAATTAGTTTCAGTTGTTATAAATATAGTGTACTATTACGTGGCCTTCTTGACTTTACTTGACAGTTATTTTTTTATTTCTCACAGGTGTTTTTTTCTCTTCAGATTACTGAGAATTTCTTAAAACAAAAATCAAAAGTTAAGAGTGATCAAAAGAGCTTTACTTTACTCTAGGCCTGTATGCTTACTGCTGTAGGTAAATATCAACAAACCCTTTTAATATATTTATTATTAGCAGAACAAAAAGATGATCACCTGATATGCCTGAAGTAGAAAGTCTTTGTTTGTAATGCATTAACATTACAAACAAAGACTTTCATCAGGTTAGAAGAAATGCTAGAAAAACGACTTACAACGACGCTGGAACTATCAACTAGAAGAAAAGGTGTTCCTCTATGTATGCAATTACTTAGCGTTTTCCTTTAGATATTACTATAATAAGTATCTCAAATAGACTCAATCTATACTAATATTATAAAGCTAAAAAGATTGTTTGATTCAACGCGCTAATCTCAGGAACTACTGGTCCGATTTAAAAAAAAAATATTTCAGTGTTAGATAGCCCATTTATCGAGAAAGGCTATAGGCTATACAATATTCCCGTATTCCTACGGAAACCGGAACCATGCGGGTGAAACCGCGCGGCGTCAGCTAGTCGTTAATAAAACTCTAACTTCCAGACTTATATGTGTGCAAACTTGAGATTCCAAGAGTCACAAGTTCACAAAGGTAAGTAATTGAAGAAGACAAACGCTCCAACAATAGCAACAAGCAAGAAGCGACGAGTACCAACAGTGTGACCAAGTCCGCAAAACTTGAGTGTAATTTAATTTGCATCGCAGCTAAAATAAAGGCGTCAGCGGTAAGGGCGGGACAATGTCACGGGTGGACGCGTACTAACAATAGAGTTAGCATGAGCTTATATTCTGTATCTCGTGGTTGTTGGGAGTTTTGTAAATAACTATAACATCTAAATATATATCTGCGAAAGCTCACTCGTCCCGAAATCTCGAAAAACATTTGACATACAAAGTCAAAAATTGGCAAGGAGGTAGTTCGTTTGCATATAACGAATATTGTGAGAGGGGTAGATTAAGGGGTAGGGTCTAAGAGCGGACGAAGTCACAGGCGTCCGCCCTAAATTTTAATAAAGCTTTTTTCCGAGGAAAACAGAATTGCCACCAAATTTTCATAAATTTAAAAAAAAACTTGAGCGAAAATAAAGAAGCTCAACAAAAATTATAATAAACTGAAATCTCACTTATTGTATGTATTTCAATAGTGAAAATCTTATTCAAATCGGATTTACCAACTTCAGAAAAATGCGAAGCAAGTACGTATTATACCTATGATTTTAGAAAATTACTATTTGTGTGAACCTAAATTCAGTAAATTCTTATCATAATTAGATAAATAGTTAACCCCAACACATATTATATTTCAAACAATAGTTTAAAGTCTTCCTAAAATATGGATTTTAGTAATGAAAATTGCATTCAAATCGAAAATAATTTAGAAACTTTCCTTTACGTGTAAACCTAATTCAGTAAATTTTCATCACAATCGGGTAAATAGCTAAAAAGAAAACATTGCAAGAATGAAACATATTTTGTAGATTTTATGTAGACATAAATTTGTTACCTCTACAGAAACTGAGAGACATCCTGCATTTATTCCTTTCATTATCTATAGTAATACGTATAATCTGCTGAGTTTGCTTCAATTTTAAATAACCAGACTGCATCTAAACTTAAAGTTGAAAGGGACAATATCACGGGTGAACGCGTTCTGTGAGCACCCCGCAGTAGAAACTAAGAGGACAGCAATAAGCTTGATATGTGCAAGTGGAAGGAACCAAGACTTTATAATCCTCGAAGAGACAAGTTCTAAGAACGGTGTAAGACTGCTTGCTTAACCACAACAATGGCCCTCATGTTTAGGGATATTTAGCTATACTGTATTAAAGTTTCTCAACTTTCAATTAGCAAAAATATTGTATTATCACATCGTAGGAAATAATCGACATTATTTCAATTTTCATCATCATCTGCCTATAATGACTACTACTACAGGGCCAGACCTCCATTTTTTTTTCTTTACAAGTTAGCCCTTGATTACAATTTCATCTGATGATAAGTGACGATGCAATCTAAGATGGGCTAGCCCAATGTGAAGCCCGTGGTGAACTATTAGCCTAACCCTCTAATCCGGAGAGGATATTCGTGCTTAACAGTGAGCAATGATGATGATAATCACCGGTACTTCCCAGAAACTTGAAATATTTTTTTCAATTAAAAATACTTATCATTTTAATGACCACATGAGGCGTAGGTGTAAAATGAATCATCATTATCAACCCAGAACAAATTTCCTCACGATGTTTTTCCTTCACCGTTTGAGACACGTGATATTTAATTTCTTAAAAAATATGCAATGCTTAAATTAACTGAATTTCACGTGTTAGATATCGCGAGCTTCCATTACTGCTTTAATAATATATATTTAGGTAGTTTAGTTAAATGTTATTGTTTTAGTTAGTTGTACATATTTGATAACAGAATTAAAATACTTGAAGTATTCTGCTTTAATAAATATACAACTTTATATTAGTAAGTCCAAAATCATGATAAAATAATCAATTTAGTCGTCTTCCATATTAATTATCCACCCAGCAGCTACATTTTAATTATTTTGCACTTATAAGCCACGTTAACACCAAAGTATATTGTACAAACAAGAATTTCAATTAAGTCAAGACGGGGTATGCAGACAAATAAATGATTTCACACACACACGCACACACCCGCTTGTTACACCTTGATAAGGCGTCCACTTAATTAAAACAAACGTTCAGTACAAAATAAGTAGACACTTAAGTTCTGTAAGAGAGCCACAATCATACTAATATTACCCGTAAAGAGTCATCGTTGAAAATGAGACGCTCCTTTAATTTTCTCGAAATCGCCTAGCTCGGTCTCAGTTTTAATTCGACAAGAAAGAGGCTCGCTATCAAAAGAACTAACGGCGTCCCCAACGAGGCATTTCCATACGCGAGGAGAAAAGGGAGGAGTTGTATTAGTTCTCGACCGATTACGTTCCCCGCTTCGTTGCGAAGCCTCGTGTAGAATAAACTTCATTACGATTTAAGTATGGCAAATTATATCTTTGAATATCGAGCAAACGTACGTCTGGTGTAATGACCTAAGTATAAGGTAATTTGCATGCTCTGAGGTGCAATAACATATAATACACTTTAAGATACTGGAGTTTAGTTTGAATCGCAAAAACTTCGGCTGTAAAGACTGTTTAACTAGACAAGTTTTAGAATAGTAATTAGTAATAGTTAGCTAACTAGTTATAAATTATTATTACAATTACATAAAGAGTTTGTAATTAATTTTAAACTTTAATAGAATAAGCTTTTCTTTGATTTTGTTGATGCAGAAGAACTAAAGGTGTCTTCAAATTTGAGTGAGTGCTTCCATATTTTATCCAAAATATTTTTAATTTTCTATGGTACTCTTTCAATGATAGTAAAATCAATTAATGTTATTATTTTATTGAATTCGATATATTTACATAAAATATTAACCTTCGATAATTTCACTGTCTATAAACATTTTAGTCAGCTGTGCCAAATCTGTACCACTTAACCCTTAAAACATTAGGAGAGAGCGTCTTTTCAGTAAACCACAATCCGGGCACACAATATACCTTCCTGCAAAGGAGAACAAAGGGTATATCTACTCCTCAAGTTAAAATAATAGGAATTCTTAGTATTATGTATATAACACTACTACTTTGAAGTGAAAATCTTTTGGTAACGCTTCAAAATGTTGAAAATCCTTGCATCCTGTAGGTAAAGTCAGCTCTTACATATTGAGTAAAGGATTTGGGTGCACGGACTGGAAGCGGCCCCGCGAGTAAAGTAAATAGTAGCCGTGAAAGGGCCTCGCCAAAGAGATCTAAATCACTCTTTGTCTCGTGTTAAACGCATCCCTTTGAGAGATTTTCTATCTTCCAAGAGTTCCACACTAGGATTGTATTGAACGTCAGAACTGAATGCTGCAACATTGCATTTTTCAAACATCATAATAACTGCACCGACTAGTTTATAATAATATTGAAATATACTTATTATAATAAACTATGTTCATCCGGTTGACCACGGTTTTGAATTGTCCATGTGACATACAAAGGAGATAAGATAAGATGTCCAAAATTGGAACCACTTTTCAACAAATTTTAGGACGAAATGAGATACCTACAGAAATGAAAAATATCCTAAAAATATTGTACTTATAAAATATTGTATAAATATAAATAAATAAATATTCGCCAACAGGGAAAATAAGCTGATTTTATTATTTTCACACCGATCCAGCTTTACAAACGTATATCGTAGTGATTTATTTACTTTTTGATGCGTATTTCACTGATTGTAATTTTTTGTCAGTTGTCTTTGCAAACGCGTGCTGTCAATGTCAAAGTCAATCAATGAATGAGATTTCATTGTCAAACTTCATTATTTTCTTTCGCTTGTTGTATTTGTGCGTAAGTGCAAGAGTTTTTTTTGCAATTGCACGTCAACATCTTCTGAGGATGCTTCGGTTTCGGCTTGAAACGTACGTCGGGTGCGTCGGCTTTTCGCGGATGATAGCAAAATAAACAAATTATTATCTATTCATGATGAACTTCCCCAAAGTAACGCCTGCTTCTATCCAATAGTACTTTAACTGATTAGGCCAATGTAGATTTCTCTGAAAATTGGATTTATATACTTCTTATGTCCTATTTTCAGCTCTGTATGATTTAGATAATTTAGGCCCGAGTTTTTCAGTGTTGTGTTGTGTCATTTTTAGAATTGAATAACAAATTCACACTTCAGTGGCACATATTATATTTTTTAATTTCATTATAAATAAGCTGAATTAAAAATTCGTTGTTTTTCAAGTTAGCTTAGTTTACAAGTATTTTGAAATGTCGAGTTTTGTATCCGAATTTACCACTGATTCTAATGACTATTATTAATTATAATATATGCTAGAACTAATCTAGCGCAAATGAGCGTCTTGAACTAGTTCTATGTTAAATTAATTTCATATATTAAGTTCCATAAACAATAACAAAGTTTAAGTTCGGATTACGCGTGCCAACGCTATTTGCCGACGAAGAGGTGTCGTGTATGGAACAAAATAAGTTTTAATTAATGGATTGGTATTAAGAGACGTGAACATTGCGTAGAGATTTGGGACGTTATTTTGGCAAGCTCGTGTCACAGAATTAGATAAATGGAGATGTACCTTAACATGATTAAATAGATATTATACTACGCACACAATGTAAATGGATATTTTATTATTACTCCTGTAATATGATGATATTTTGTTCACAAAACCTGCTAATCAATCAATATAGGTAAATATTAAAAGGTATTATTAAAAGACGCCCCGCGGTTTCACCCACGTAGTACACTATGTCAGTATGGCAAGATTTTTTAAACAGTCAAGTAATTTTCGAGTTAAATTAAATAACAGAAAACAGGTGAACAAACTAACAAAAACAAATATTACCTCTTTCTAATATTGACTTAGATTATTCTTATCTATACTAATATTAGAAAGCTGAAGAGTTTAATTGTTTGTTTGATTGAACGCGCTAATCTCAGCAACTACTGGTCCGATTTAAAAATTTCTTTCAGTATTAGATAGCCCATTTATCAAGGAAGGTTATATATTCCCGTATTCCTATGGGAACGGAAACCAAGCGGGTGAAACCGCGCGGTGTCAACTAGTTTAAAAATAAATTCCATATCAACTGTAATGGAAGTAGTATTACTAAACTGTACAAGACGATTTGGTTATAAAATATTAATCAAATAGATACCTAACAAGCTAAACAGCTATATATCACGGTCTGATTAGAGCTTCAACAGATGAGATGGTAAAAGTTTCCAAGTTAATCTCAAGGATATCGAGAGCTTATATGGACAAAAAGCAGAGGGAAAACAATATTATAGCGACATAACTAATAACAGGAAGTCACCTCGTTACTCACAAGTAAATGTTATGTCGACAATCTCGCGCGCCCTCCACTTCTCGACTTAATGAATGAGAATAATTTTGCCAAAATACTTCGGAGAGACGGGACACACGCCCGGGGAATTTTTCAATTTGCATCTGACATAATGTAATAAGAGTTACACCGAGGATGCCGACGTTGTAATTAATAACCTGTGAAATATTACCTGTTACAATGAATTTAGAACATAAAAGTTGAGTGATAAATTTAAATAACAAGCCCAGAGTGTACTCCGGCGTCCCCAAATACTTGGGAATAGTTGGCGGGGTGATAAGTTGATATGCCACGTCTGGACGCTTTGCGCGAATCGCAACTTTATTCGCATTTAATGAACGCGTGAACACGGAATAACTTTGAGAAAGCTTGAATAATGTATGCCCTAACGAGATGTTTTTCTTGAACGAATCTCATTAACCCACTTTCTGATTGTCTGAATGTAAAGTTTGGGAAGTTCTTGTTCAAAGAAATCTTTTGTGCGTGTAAATCAAATCATTTCCAATTAAAACTAGGTACTACTTAATATACAAATTCAGTTATATTATAGAACTAACCACGACCGGAAACAAAATAAGAGAGCAAATTTATACTTTTGTATTAAGTCGGGATAAAACGGGTTTTAAAACAGTTCTTACAGCACCACCCGGATTAGGCTTTGTACTAAATTAAACCCGCTATTATAAAATCACACACACGGCTGGCTAAAATCGAATACCCTTTATTGCGTCCATAAAATAACCGATATTATCTCAAGCGAGCTAACTGTGCCATAAAAGTAATCCTTCTATTTTAATGGCTTCCCAACCTGCGGTATGCAACTATGTCTAATTTACTGGACTCCTGAAATCCCTCAGGGGTTTTTAAAATTTTCATCTTTTTTACAAACTGGATTAGTGTTGCAATTAATTTCTAGGGGTTGGTATAATGAAAATATGAAACGGTATTTTCAATAAATCGCAAGAATAATTCTCATGTTCCTTCACTGAACTAGAACCGATATAGCATTTTAAATATTCACATATAATCCTTCGCCCCGCGTTGTTTAATCGCTGCGTTAAATTCGAGAAAAGTCGAGAACATATCAAATATTAACAGAGCCCGAGCGTTGTTTCGGAAAATTGGATAATATCGCGCTATTGCATCAAATCTAAGCACACTCTCTCCGAGATAGAAATTAACCTACCGAAAAAGGAAACGGCGGCTAATTCGTTTTCTATAGAAAATCGGGCAACCTAAAATCGTTTCTTTTTTCTCGAATCCCCCTCGAATCATCATTAATCAAGTGGAACTGAAGTTTCACGCTACCTCCCGAATCTAATTTCACAAACAAAGAAAGCGAAAACCTGTCTACCTTTATCAATCAAAACTGTTTGAAAATTCTATTCCGTTAGTTCGCACTGCGGAGGCGCGCAACGAGACAATTGGAAAAATGTATCACGAGTAAAAAGTCGTATCGGAATGTAATATCGAGAGGACGTACGGAATATTCTTGTCAAGTGAAAATAAAGGGTCGAAAAATACAGTGACAGTTTGTGAGTGGACGGTGGTCATCTGAAGCGGGCGGAAGTTTCGAATAAATAAACTCCGGGCAAATAACGGCACCTTTCTCCGCGTCGGCGGCTGTCAGCGAAAACAGTACCCGCTCAAATGACATACTCGTAGTCTATGACAGCCGGAGTCAGGCTGCTTGATATTGTTAATTCTGTTTTGAAAACACTCCTGTCGAGAGAGAATATTTCCACCAACGATTTATTTGATTTCAATTTATTGAATAAACGAATAAAAGACGCGTAGGTACGAGTACAGTGTGAGAAGAATTTAAAACGTTTCAGTAATTTAATTTACAGCACACGCTCAGAATCTTTATAGAATGTATGGAACAAAAAGGTTCAACAAACAAAAGGAAATTACACACAATAATTAAGCAAAATAAAAGCAAAGCGAACTCCTAGAGAGTACAATAAATATTTATTTAAGACAAACCTATATCAATAATCCTATATATTAGGTATAGTTCAAACGTATATTCTTTATGGCTTTAAATATTTCTAGATCTCGTATTTAAAGTAACAGAAAACTATATAATATAACTAATATATACATGTAAATATCGGGCTAAGTTATTATCTCTATATTAATTATATAGCTACATACATAAATAAATTGAAACCAACAAATCCGCCATTAAAGTCAGCGGAAAACCACTGGGGTCAGTAGCATAAAATTTAAACCACAGCTCCCTTATATAAAACAGGGTTTGAAATGACGTCGGTAATTTTTGAGGTCTAACCCTCAAAGGGATTAAATTGTTGGACTATCCAAACTAACTCACATAGCTCCATAAAACAAATAATTAATTTGGCACGTATTGTATCGTTTCTGAAATTACGAACAGTTAACACATTTGTAGTTTATTACTAGACTAATAATACTGATATTTTAATATTGCTAATTAAATTTTAATAATTTTGATAATTATAAAAAATATGTATGAAACGTAAAGTGAAGTTAATATCGCTAAATAACATTGCTACAAAAAAATATGTCAATTGAGGATTTCGTCGACACAAACATCAAAACTTTCCGACATAGCGAAAAAACCTTTTTTACAAATTCAACGAATACCAAAGTCCCGGTCCCATTCCATCACATTTGACTAGGCAAACATTCAGACCCCACTATCTACCATTGACTTAAATTCATTGACTTCCCGTACTGAGAAAAAAGCAATTTCACCTCTCCCTTCACTGCGGTCGGCATATTAAGGAAGCAATATTATGCAGATTGAATAGTGACTTAGGTATTAGCTCTAGATTTTTTAAATCGAAAGATAACGGACGAAAACTGGCAGTTCAATTTTACTTCTCTCCGATAATAACCTGCGGGTAACGACAATCAGTGTGAAAATCTTAATACAAATCTCATGCAGTTTTATGGAAACTGTTACTGTGTGCTTTTTGATTTTCCCTTTCAAACTAATTTGTGCTGGGGGACCCGTCAATTTAAGTTCTTTAAAAAAATTATATGAATTATATATGATAGCGAACCAAGGTGTCATGCAGGGAAATGCCTTGTAAACCTAGCCTTACTTACATAGATATTGAAGTATCTTTCGACAAAATTATATAAAATCTCCTAATGCTTTTAAGAATATATACGTTAGTGAGTGTATAATCAACCTTTTCTACAATCTGGTACTTATCTATCGCTATTGTAACATGACGATTACTGACAGTAACTTGCCGCATATTCGTTGAAAAAAACCATGCGAATAATATACATTTCAAAATAGTTGAACCGCTCATTTTTTACATAAAATTCAGCAACGCGAGTAGTATGTAAAAATTCTACACAGTATGATACGAGTACAGTACAAATGTTAAGGAAGCAATATTATGCAAATCCGAGCGTGGCTGCCGCAAATATAAAAAGCTCTCGTTCACCTCGCACTTTGCATCTCAAGGCAGGGCATGCATCTGACTGATACCGAGATGCCCCTAGAGAAAAAAATGAATAGGGTATTTGTAATTCTATGCCATTTAGTGTTATCTGCGTGAGCCTCGTCTTGCCTTCACATTTTTACATGAAGTTGGGAAAATTTTTCGCTTCACTGATTATCATATTTATTTTGTGGAACTTTCTCATAAGGTTTGACATAGTATCTTTATAACAAAATACTCTTCAATAACTGAGGCTTCATTTACATTGGCGTAGAGTCGACGCAAAAGTTCGCGATGTATGTGGAAACACGTTAAAGAGTTCAACTCTAGCTCGATTTATTAACGTACTTTGTGCTGGGCTACTTCACTCGACTCGGACGCTAGAAGCCGCGGGTCGCTCGTTGCCACACGTCTTTCTATTTACTTGACACATGTAGCTACGGAAAAAATGAAGTTACAGTTCAATATATTATAGACATGTCGCTTCGTTTCGACTGCGCCAATGTGAATGGTGCTTTATGAATAGGAACTTTGTACGTAATTTCACTTAATCACTAAAACCTATTAAACATTGTCCAGTTGTGTCCGTTTTTAGGATAAAGTTTTACTATCTTCGCCCTTGTGTCTAACATATTAAACGCTACATAGGAACAAAATAACTTTAGGAAACGGAAATCTAGCTTCATTGGATGTTAAACTGATAGCAACAACCGATGTCGGTCGTCAACGTCGCTCGCTTTGTCTAGCACGGGAGCTGCCAAACCAAACTTGGATATTTACATAACAATGGCTCGGATTTCATTCATACCTACCATATACAGGGCGTAGGATGCCTGAACGCAAACTAGTTCATATTAAAATAGATGCGAAACTCTGGTTTTGGAAGTACGTACAAGCAAATACGAATTTACGTTAAATCTCAAACGATCTAATAGAATGAACTCTGTAAATTATTATCTGTATTATCAAATAATAGGAACGTCTCAAATATAAATGCATATCATATACAAAAGCGTAAAATGACTCCTCTAAAACCACTTGACGTACAAAAATGATATTTGGCAGGGAGGTAGTTTAGTCAATAGACGTCCGCTATGAACGGATTCTCATACAAAGCCAGATTGTCAGAAGAAGTTGAAGGGCAGAAGAGGTTGCGGGCGTCCGGTGGTATTTTATTTAAAGTATCGATTGACAGTCTTGCTAGCGTTGCTATAAAATACCTAGGTACGCAAAAAAAATATTTAATTAAATAAAAAGATTAATTTCAATTTGTTACGAGTACCTACAAATAAAAAGGAAATAGAAATCACAATTCCTTATTTTCCGTTTAAGTAGCAGTGCCATTCTTCGATTTGAATTTCACCGCTTGCGGAAATTTTTTTAAAGATAGTGGCAAAAGTCTTAAGATATACATCTTTTAATGTCATAGTAACTGTACACTGTAAAAATTTCAAGTTTCGCTCAAATTTCGTTATAAACGATATACCTAACCTTTGTTATATAAAGTCATGTCTACATTTGACATTTTGAATGTGCACTTTCCCTGGGACAAGGAGTAAGGACTCTTGAACCAAAGTCGCTTACCACTCAACGTATTTGATCTTCGAAAACAAGCCCGCTATTACCGTTTACGTTTTGTGTCTCGATTGAAACAAATCGCGATACGAACAATTTGAAAACAATTACAGGGGATTTTAGAGGTCACGTCTTTGAACATTTAAGGCTTAGGGGTACCGGTTATGTTCTAAAAATTTTGTAATAAAATTTTATTACGCACTTATATCCAAAGCTTAGGCGGTTACAATAAAAAATTGATACGGGATCTATAGTAAAAAGGCTAATATGGACAAATTTGTGAAAAACTTTTTATGCGAAATATATATGAAGCATGTACCTACATGAAACATTGGTCAGGAAATTACTGATCTATATTTTCAAAACTGACCTGAAATTGTAACTAATTAATACTTATATAATTTTTTTGGTTTCTTCTGAACTTATTTGTTTCGTTAAATATCTAAACCTTAAATTATTATAATAGTATAGTAGCATGCTATTTAACAAAATTTAACATTAGTTTTGATGAAAAGGTTTAATAATAATAAATGCAAGTTGGTACCTAAGCACATTATTGAATGATTTACCACGTTAGTTTAAAAAGATATAAAAAATTTAGAGTTTCAAAACTTTCCAGAAAACTTTAAGTAGAAAGCTAACTTCAGTATTTTTTTTTTATTTTAGGTTTGGTAGTTCCGGAGAAAAGGGGGAGAAAAGAAGAAGAAGAAAGAAAGATTTTATTTGGATTTTATTTGGGAGGGGAGGAATGGTCTATTTTATTGAATATCTTGAAATCTATAAAAAAAATATCTCGACCTCCTGGCGTGATGGCAGTCAAGGGCTAGCTTGTCAAAGAATAATAAAAAAAACAAAGAAATATTTTATCAAACAAATAATTTGTTATATAAATACCATTCCACCAAATAACAACAAACAAAAGAGAGCCACAAAAATGTATTCTGACTATGAGTTACATTTTCTCCGTAATCTGCTAGACCAGGAAATCTTCAGCCTCCCTCTTTCCTTAATTAGCGGAATATAACAAAGAAAAAGAAGCAACAGGAAGCAATGCAAAGAATGATAAAAGGAAGGCTTGCGACCGTTGGTACTGCGTAATAAGTCCATATCTATAGGCGAGCGAAACCTTCCATTTGAAAGATTAACTTTGATTATATTATGATTGATACTAGGTTTATCGCTCTGTGGCTATTTCTGTGGCGTCGTTTATCATTTGGTGAAAACTTTTGATGCATTACTTTGTTTCTAATGACTGCCATAGCAAAATTAAAAGTAAGAAATCAACCTACATAAACATCTATTGTTACTAACCATAAATCTAGTAGATCGTGATTTATTTATTTTTTTATTTTATACATTTATTTGTAATCAACAGCGTAACAGTAGGTACATCATTATTAGATTACATAAGCTTTAAACTAAGGCCACAAACATTACAGAAAATACATAAATTATACAAAGCTACAATACAATTTCAGGTATATTAACATTAAAAGATAAAATTTTTCTATAGAATCTTAACAAAATTTTTGTGAATGTGTGTGAGCATGTTTGAGTGTCTGTGTTTGTGTGTGTGTAAGTGTAAATTATAAAGTTCTGTGTGTCTTGATCACTTCTTTTTTTAGTTGTTATATAACAAAAACTTTGATTCGAAAGGCTAAATTTCTACTCCCATTAGTGTTACATGGTAAATAGCCACGATTTTAGTCAAAACCAGACAAATCTGAACATTTTACCGGGGACCTCGTCTTGCGTGGATTTTCATTGTTATGATACGTCTTAATTTAAAGTGTTTAGATATATTACATCTCCAATTGTGAGTTCAGATTAGAAATAGGTAAATATAAGATATTTCACTTGTTACGCAAAGCCTATAGAAACATATTCGTTATAAAACTAGGTTTGTATATAGGTGACGATGACTTAAGATGGACCTTTTACTAGTTTCATGAAGAAATTAGACATAAGTATATCTATAAAATTATAAAATAAATATTTATATCGGCAGTTTAACCACGAAATTCAATTACTTTAAGCTTGTGACTATTTAGCTAGTTATTTGGTATGAGTAAATTAACTGTTGCTACTATTCTGTTTTATCTCTAACAGTTAACTTCATTTACTTCAAATAAAGCTAACAAAAACATTATTCGCACACACAAAAAAGTAGCAACTTGATTTGCGACGAAAGCGCCTTGCTTTGGCATTTAAGTCAACCGTAAAAGTATCGAATAAATTGTAGGTCAGAAGGGACAGATAAAGAAAAGCTTTTTGCGTTTTTCTTTAAGCTTTTTCACTACAGTATTGACTTTATTTTAATTTAAATTTAAGGAAAATGTAGGATTTGTTCCTACATTTTCCTTACGAACAGACAAAGAATGTAAGCAATTTTATTTATCGTAAATAGCCGGAAAGGATGTCGAAGCATTATCAACTAAAATAAATACCATCCAATTCTTATTTACAGATCTATAATTATGATAATCAATGCTGTTTTGGTCGCCTCCTGGATTCCAATCGTTGAAATAATCAGATCGTCTTTCTCCCAAATACAATTACTATTGGTAGCTTTAATTTTGGATGGAAGATAGTGTTACATGATTGTGCATTTTTTTTTAGTAGGGGGGAAATCCTTATGGACTCCGGTCAAGTAGTGCAGGGCTCCTACCGTCTGAGAACCCCTACTACCTTCAATGACGCTGTGCCTTGCAAAGGACGTTTTCTAAGGCCTTCAGTACATGTCATTATAGTTAACTAGCGGACGCCCGCGACTTCGTCCGCGTGGAAGACAGTGTACACTTTCAAGACCTATTTAACCACTTTAGAGTTTGAATTTTAAATTTTTTTAAATCCTATACAATACAAACTTTCAACCTATAACTTTCTACGTATTATGGTCTTAACCCGTGCCAAGTTTTGTTTGAATTCATTCAGTAGTTTCAGCGTGATGATCGAATAACAAAAAAACACGGACTGACAGACAGACAGACAGATAGACAAAAAATCAAAAACAAATAATTTTAGCTTCAGTATCGATTATATAATACCCCCCAACAAAAATTTTCAAAATATCTTCAATGTACTGAATCTACAAAATGTACAGATTTCATATTATAAGCATAGATGCTAGATGGCGCTAATAGTACTCTATGCCACGGTAACGTTTGGTGTTACAAATGGTATAAGTAAAATCTCAAATAGCTAATAAATGTAAATAATTCGACCAGTTTAGTTTTATTATAAGTATACATATCCGATATGCAAAGTCAAATACTAACATGAGCCTGCTAACGCTAAAAGGAGCAATATTTATTTATTTATTATTCTACAAAATATATATTGAAAATAAGCGTAACCATAATGCAACGCAAACCACAGTTGATTTTACTGTGCATATATAATGTGGGGCTAAGCACTAAGCCCCTCTTTCTAAAAGGAAGAGGCTTGACCTTGTAGTGGACTAAAAATAGGATGACGAAGATAAAATACAAATCCTATTCGAAACGAAAACAGGAGGGTACCCTCCTGATAACAACACCGAGGTGTTATTTAATATTTTCGCGAATTAAAATTGACATTTATGAATATAAAGGCAAAGTCACGGTAAAATTATTAAAAACGGCAAAAATTTATCGCGAGCTGTCAAAGTGGGCAAGCGAATAATTCTTTCAAAGGCCAGCTTAAAGTGTTATGTTTTATTTTGATATGTCACTCGTCATTAGCCTTTAGAGCTCCACGCTATATAAATGTCTCTAGATTTCAGGATTAACGTTTTCGCTTATTCAATTTTTATATTTTTTAACAGTTAAATTATTTTTCCGTACAGAAACTTATCACTTAAATATTATTTGTTTTATAATGCCGTGTCTCAGAAAGAACATTCCACAAGTATTAATAAACGTGATCTATTCATTTTTGTGATTATTATCCACCAACCGAATAGGTATATATTTTTTATATGGAGTAGGCTCGCGCTTGACCGTGATTTTACCTGATGATCGCTTCGTACAAGATCTAGGGATGTCAATGACATAGGTATCGGAGTGACTTAGTGGCGAATAACAAACATTCAGATTTTCTAAAATGACAAAAGTCTCTTAGACCTGTTGGCCTATTCACTAATTTTGAGTAACTATAGTGGATATACACAAAATTTACAGTGTGTTTGCCATTGTGATTCTCGTTAACAACGGAATACGAAAAATGCGGTTGTTATCATATTATTAGGTTGTTGTCACATTAGGTGGCTAATAGAACTAAGTTAGTGAATGGGCTGGCAGTAGTTTTGGCTGAATTGTCATCAAAATCCTAACAAGTTATCCCGCTTCCATGTTAGATTGCATCATCACTTACCATCAGGTGAGATTGTAGTCAAGGGATAACTTGTAAATAACGATAATAGGAGTAATAATAATAGAAGCATTATGCAATTGGACTTCTTATCCAAGGCAGAAGATTAAGTGAGGTATCTGCATGATCCGTGAGCCATGATAGCCCAGTGGATATGACCTCTGCCTCCGATTCTGGAGGGTGTGGGTTCGAATCCGGTCCGCGGCATGCACCTCAACTCTTCAGTTGTGTGCATTTTAAGAAATTAAATATTATCACGTATCTCAAACGGTGACGGAAAACATCGTGAGGAAACCTGCATACCTGAGAATATTCTTAACTCTGCGTGTGTGAAGTCTGCCAATTCGCAATGGGCCAGCGTGGTGGACTATTGGCCTAACCCCTTCCATTCTGAGAGGAGACTCGAGCTTAGTATTGAGCCGAATATGTGTTGATAATGATGATCATCTACATGATCCGAATAGTTTGAATAAGTAAAGTACCTATTATTTTTTATATTAGGTAACAAATACTATAATAATAGAGTCATAGTCAGATATAAGTTGCATAAACTCAGTTAAACTATGAACGGATTCCATTTTCTCTAGGCAAGCATACTTACTTGTGATATCATGCTAAAGAGCAAAATTGCAAAATTTCGGGTTCGTAGTAATTAATTCCGCTTACTTTAGAGGCGATTAAGACTTCATTGTGGAAGCTTATTATCCGATATTTAGGGGAACGTTATTCCGTCGTTCCTATTTTTGTTTATCTTTAAATATTTAAGACAGTGTTGGATTTGAAACTTGTATTAATTAACTAAGGATTTGTTATTGAATAAGAAAAATATCAAACGTAGGTCTCTCTAATCTCTGTAATCTATCTCTCTGGTAAGCTCTTTTTGGTCGTTATCTTCTTGGTAAAAGTCTTGTCTACATTTTATTATCCTCGTCACATTGTTCACTATTATCTTCCATATATTAGATAAATATTATCTAAATGACTTTTTTCATGCTTTAAAACTTGTTACAGATTTAACGAAACCAAGTACAATATTTTCCATACCATGAAACTACTCAATTGATTTTGATACGATTTTCAATACAAAATTCATTTATTTCATATAGGCTCAGTTTACAAGCACTTTTGAAACGTCAGTTGGCTTTGTAAAGATTCTTCCACCGGTTTGGAAGGCAGAAAGTTTCATCTGCAAACAATATTTGGTACGTATAAAATTAAAAAAAAATCAATGTTAGTAACAATTTTGGGACGTTTACATCATGGTCAAAGCTTATAAACAACACTTCTGACATGTTAGCAACTACATGATAGCGAAATCAGGTGGGTACTTGACGATAAAATAATATGATGATAATGATTTTGACAAGGAACCTTTAAAATTTATATTATACTTTTCTCATTCCCTGTAGAGTAACACTATACATACATAATCGTACGATATACCAAGTAGAGACTGATCGCGCGAGACGCACGCGCGGCTTTTCAAAGAGTGCATGAGTGTGTGACACATTGAAACACACCATTTTCGACCTCCACATATCAAACATAACATAAACATAACACATATACATTGCCCCGTCAGCTAGGGCCAACCAATCTAAGTCAACTCTCGACCTTTTGACCGTAAGTAGTAATTGCCTAACGATCTAACCTTTTATTTGAAGGCTCTCGTTTCGCTGTGCAAAGTTTTTAGGGTAGTTGTGTGAGAATATAAATCACTAGCTAGTGAAAATATTACAATAATTATTAAGTGTCTGAAGTAGTCCAATCTCTACGAAAAAACATTTGATTTAATTAGATCTTATATTGTAAATAAATTCAAGCACCCTCAAGCATCGTATTAGGGAGATAATTTTATTATAACGTCACAAATTATAATAAGAACAGTGGAACATAAAACTCGAACGATAAAATTTCAAATTAGCCCATAAATCTGGTGCAATTGAAGGATCGCGACCCGCGACAAAGACATCAGAACTTCATCCTCAAAATGAGTATCGGAAATTTACATCAACTCGTAATACTGAACCGGCTGAGCCTTTATTGTAAACGCCGTAATTTGAATTTCGTCTTTGATATTCAAATGAACCTCTACTTGAGACACTGCCTTAGTTATTTGAGTTTTTGTAAAGCAATCAAGTTTGTTTATAGGATCCCATGTAATTGCAAATCTCGCTCTGCGGTCTTAATTAATGCATTCAATCAGTTTTACCTAAAATCATTTTCATTTGAAGGAACCGTATTTTTAAAATCAAACGGAAAGATTGTTTAAAACGTTACGATAATTTTGTATTACGACAATTGATTTGCCGATAATCGTATAAAACAGCCACACAGCTTAGTAAATTTTTCGTTTTCATAACTCGATAGTATGAGTTTCAAATTCGTTCTCTATCTCTCCCTGTCTCACATGATAATACATATAGAGACAGGGAGAGACGAATTCGAAACTCCCACTCAAGTGAAGTTATAAAAAACATCACAGAATAGCGCTACTGATCGGAAATGCAAAATATTTGTTTTCACACCGTTCCTAAGTAGGTAGTTGGTATGAACTTGAAATACTTGTCTTACGCGAGAATAACTTACCAAAGTTTCAACACAAACCGATGTATGGCTTAGTGTAGTATAAAAGACGCTACATTCGATTTATTTACACACGAAATAATAAGCCTTTAATCCCCATAACATTTACATTCTAACGATAATATTTAAGGTTACCTATAGTAAGTAGTACTATGAACATAACGTCACAAATTAAATACTTCCATAAAGAACCCCTTTTTAACCCCTTAGGGGGGAAATTATTAAAACCCTTGATTTGATTTTAACAGTTGTACAATGAACAACTGTTAAAAATAATAACTGAATAAATTTCTAGATAGTCATCAAAAACAAGCTTCAAGCAAAGTAGCAATAAAGATAAGTCTCCTTGCCTCCCCGTGCCAAGAAGGTATCTATGAGGATTTCCCCACGTTAAAAAAAAGATAAAAATCATTCACATGGTTAACCTACCAAAATAAGTAACTCGAATGTTGATGAGTACAAATTAAAATAGACAATTGACGGTCATTTGACCGTCTCCATGGCGCAGTGGTTAAGCGCGTTGGATTTGTAAGACGGAGGTCCTGGGAGACTGATTGAGGTTTTCTTAATTGATCCAGGTCTGGTGGGAGGCTTCGACCGTGGCTAGTTACCACCCTACCGGCAAAGACGTACCGCCAAGCGTTCCAGTACAGTGCCGTGTAGAAACCAAAAAGGAGTGTGGATTTTCATTCTACTCGTAACAAGTTAGCCCGCTTCCTTAGATTGCATAATCGCTTACCATCAGGGTAACTTGTAAAGAAATTAAAAAAAAAATTGAGACATGTTGAGACAAGTTTTTCACCATTCCGTAACCACTACGTCACAGCGGCGTCAATAGACAGCTTGCTAATCGAAAAATCTATAATTATACACCCTCTATTCCCTATTACAGTCCAAAATTTCCATATAGGATCGCGTGCGTGCAATGCCTTCCGTGAGGAAACTTTTCACCCGTCCGTCTGAGATATAATCGATATCGGAACGGAATTGACAAGTCACGAATTTGACTACGACGGCATACCCTTGCCTTCTGCAGAACGTCTAATGGCCTATCGTTTAACTTAGCCTATTAGTTCAGGACTATAAAACAAGTTTAAGAGTTGGTTTTCTTTGGAAATAATTCTAATTAGATTGGTAATAAAACTTGGTAGTAAGTAGGTACTACAGTTGTAAGATCGAGATAATTTTGGACTTAAATTGTGAGCATTTATGTTTCGGGTTTTAATAAATTAACATTTTACTAGCGGACGCCTGCAACTTCGTCCGCGTGGAATTTTCCGCGTTTTTCGCAAGTCCCTCTGGAACCATGGATTTTTCCGAGATGAAAAGTATGTGTTAATCCAGAGTAAAATCTATTTCCATTCCAAATTTCAGTCAAATCCCTTCAGAATTAGCGGCGTTAAAGAGTAACAAACATCCAAACAAACAACCATACAAACTTTTGCGTTTATAATGTTAGTAGGGTTACTTTTTAATTGTGTATACACTTATTAAAAAGTTATTAAATAAAAAATATAAGCAACAATTTTATATGCTTTAGTTTAACTTATAATGAAATACAACAGAAGATTATCCCTTTCTTAAAATAATTTTATCCTTCAAATGTTATCATAAACATAACAAAGCTGTAAAAAAATGTAACGTGGTAGTTTTTCTCCTGATAGAGATGTTTATAGCTATTATGACGAAAGTCCCCAAATTTGAAACAGGCTCTACATTTCCGAAAATAGATCTGACATTTTATTATAACATGAACAAACAAGCAATTGAAATTTCAAGTTCTTATAGGTCAACGGTAAAAGGAAGGTCGCAAATAATTCGGACCACAAATCCTTTAATAAACTTTAACCTTCAAAAATTACTGTGCTGTAATCGCCGATTGCTATCACCGTACTCCAATGGGAATGAAAACTATGCGGGTAAAACTGCAGTCTCAAACGGTGAAGGAAAAACATCGTGAGGAAATCTGCATACCAGAGAATTTTCTAAATTCGCTGTGAGTGTGTCTACCAATCCGCATTGGGCCAGCGTGGTGGACTATTGGCTTTACCCCTCTCATTCCTGAGACTTGAGCTCAGCAGTGAGCCGAATATGAATTGATAATGATGAAAGCTGTAGGGCGTCCGCAGTTAAATAATAAACTAGACATATTCTATGCTATATTACCTAGAAAGAGGTAAAGTTTGTGGTGTTGTAGGGGGTAATCCCTGGATCTAGAACCGATTTTCTTTCTGTTACTCGTACCAGTAGAAAAATTAATTCCCAACTATTCATTTCTTTTTCAACAGAAATTAATAGTTGGGAAAGCTGGAAATCTGAGGGTTATTAAACAGTTATTTCTTATGGACATAACGACTCTAATAAATTATTACCAGTATAGTTAACTCTGGTATAGTTATTACCAGTATAGTATAGTTAACTACTATATTATAAAGGAAGCCTGCATAATATAGTAGTGTTCCGCGGTTTTACTCACGAAATTCCGGTACAAATATGGGTCAATGCTATATGCCACATTTTAATCAATCTCTATACCAAAATTTATTCAGCTGTTTAGCCGTTCTGATGTTATATAATTAGGTATGTTATGAGTTTATTTTATAAATTATTAGCAAAAGCCCCGCGGTTTTATTTACGTAGTCCCAGTTGCCGTTAGAATACTGGGATTAAATATAGGCTATATTAATATATTCGGTCATAGAAGCGTAACAAACAATCCTATCGCATTTATAATATAAAGGAAGTATGGATATAAAGATAATCGTTACCCTTATTATTATAAATACGTTGAAAAATTCTCTCTCCTACTCAATATTAATCCGTTCAGTTAAAAGCTATAAATATTCGAAACCGTCAGCTCCATCTATAAATAAGGTTTAAATTTTAAACGCGCCGTGCCAGTAATTACAAGCGAAGCGAAAATATTGCAAACCCGACAACGTGTCGACAAGGCGTCGCGTTAGCACGTTAGCGTGCATTCTTTCCCTGCGTTCATTACCATAACAAGTAGTTTCGTTAATCAAATGTACTAAATTAATAGCGCAGTTTAGTCGACGTTCCGCCTGGCAATCAGACGGTCATTACAAATTGCCAGCAATTACTGCGACACTCACCCCTACCTGCTCGTGGCGGCTTTTTTTTTCATACACGGTAAATATTCCATAATGTTGTACGTACGGTGCGTCGTAAATAAACATTAATGGTATGGAACTTAATTTTGCCCCTATTTTACTTAGGTACGTGAAATTATTATTCATGTTGCAATATACATATTTTTATTCGTCGTCATCAACCCATATTCGGCTCACTGCAGAGCTCGAGTCTCCTCTCAGAATGAGAGGGGTTAGGCCAATAGTCCACCACGCTGGCCCAATGCGGATTGGCAGACTTCACACACGCAGAGAATTAAGAAATTTTTCTGGTGTGTAGGTTTCCTCACGATGTTTTCCTTCGCCGTTTGAGACACGTGATATTTAAATTCTTAAAATGCACACAACTGAAAAGTTGGAGGTGCATGCCCAGGACCGGATTCGAACCTACAATCATCATCATCGCAAAAGTGATCCGAATTTAGCTACTTCCTGAACACACAACTAGACATTATAATGTACTAGACTATATTAAGGTATTATTTGTTCAGAAAAAAAAACTTTTTTTGAAGTCGGTTAAAAAGAAAATAATTATCAAGTGTCTCGAACAATGAAGAACAACGTAAACATAGGCTAGGAAACATCGTGAGGGTTTCCTCTTCTCCTTACAAACCTGAGAATTTTATCTTACTTTAATCTCTACGTGTGAAGTCTGCCAATCCGCATTGGGCCAGCGTAGTGTCCTAACCCTTCCCATCTCAAAGATTTAAGGGTTATTTAAAAAGCTTTCGTTGTTTATTAGGTGACTAAATGAAATTAGTATAAAATCTTTGATTTTACTGTCCTAAAGTGAAGACTTTTCTTAGTATTAGTGTACAAAATTGAATATTCAAGACGTGAACAGTTACTGTAAAGATCCAGTTACATTTATCCTTTAGGACTTTGCATTCGAACCGTTATCCCGCAATGTGTATATGAATAGATATTTATTTTACAGACTCAAAGGTGAACAAAGCTCTCAATTCCTCATTCTTTGAATGATCATATCACGATTTCTCGAATGTTTCACTCTTTCAGATCTAAATTCTTTATATTTGCTTTTGGCGTTTGCTGCCGCGCATAAAAATTCTTTTGTACTGAATTCAGTACCCCAAAGCGGGTGAATAAATAATTTATTTTAAATCTATGATAACAGTGCATTTGCAATTGATTGTAAGTTAGCCCTTATCCGCACAAGAGTTTTTTTAACGGAAGTTAAAAAAGCGTTCAAATACAACAAATGCATTCCCATTGTAACTTTATATGTTCATACGACGGGGTTTTTAAAACACGATTTCTTGCAGTGCTGCATTTGCAAATTTAGGCGTTGGATATTTCTAATGCCCAACTTGCATTTAACTTCATACTTTAATTGAACGTTTTTTAACGTACGTTAAAAAGACTCTCGTGCGAATTAGGGCTTATTTGACTTTATTTATTGCACCCATACATTAAGAATGTTTGGTAATTATGTTTTTTTTTAAATATAAAATTTTTGCTAATTTTATTCAATGCACAGAATATTTGATATTACTTTTTAAGGCATAGAGTAGAGACGAAAAGTTGAAAGTAAAAGTTAGTTAGCTTGGCAATATTAGCCTACCTTAGCATGTAACATTGACCAAGACAAAACGTTTTTTTTTTTCAAAAAAATATTATCACTCAACTTTTCCCCATGCAAATCTTTGCTTCAGTCAAATATTAAATCGCTCTGTATCAAATCCTATTTAATCCAAAAAGAAAATTAATTTTCGCAAGCCAATTTTATGATAATGTTTTAATTTTGAGTCTTACTTAAAAAAGCTCTTGCCTCGTATAAAATTGAAAAACCGTATTAACAACTCTGCAAAAGTGACAAGATGGTAATTTTAATTAAACTTTCCACAATCATTATCAGATAACATTTATTCATTAATTTTTAATGGCCCCAAGTCGAAGGCTGATAATTTTTCGCTAAGAAAGGAAATGATGTCGAATTTATCTCTAAATCGTTGGGAAATACTTTGTATTAACTTGGCGGAAATATGGAAATCTTACAGTTTTATAACTTTGGGAAAATTATTTTTTCATAAAATGAATAATTAATACCGGTATCTTAGATGTGATTAATTTTGGGCTAAGACTACTTGAAAGGAGAAGTTTAAATGTATTAGAGTGTTTAATTTATATTTTACTTTACCTTTAACTTGCGATGTATTAACATTCTAATTTCAACATTATTAGTTTGTTTGTAAAAATTAAAAATTTTACGTCTAAATTTTTTAAATGTGCCTATAACTTGCTTAAAGACCTTGGCCTCCCTAGAAGTGCAGCTAGTTCTATATTAAAACGAGTATCCAAAGCTGCTCTAATAGGATCCTATCAAATTTGCTTTCCTTCACCCTACATACAGAAGTCACAAGTCCTGGACTTAGCTTGGTGTTTTTCTTTCAACCACGCGATGGACCCGGCAACTGCACGGTGAATCCATGGAATGCTAAGATATTCGTCTCTGATATGCCTCATCGGTGCGTTATCGGATCAACACAATGTGTGTCACAACTGTGTTTCGACGACACACGCACAATTTTGAAAATTCTTTTACCATCAGAAGGCCTTTTATTTATTTGTGAGTATCAAAGGCACTTCATCTCCGTATTCTCACGGGAATGAGAACTACGTGGGTGAAACCGCAGAGCGAAGGCTAGTTTAAAATATATGGAAAGCGATGCAGTTTGGTCGCTGCGACGTCACAATAGAACGCAACGTACTAATGGGGCAACGTATTGGAACAGATCGGCTTTGATAGTTCGATTTCCGCCGCATTATATGAACAAGCTTAAGCATAACAACCCAGGCTGGGTTTGAAATACGAATAAGGTGCAAGTAACTCGACTTTCGAGTTTCGACCGGAGGGTGTGGGTTCGAATCGGTCCGGGGCATGCACATCCAACTTTTCAGTTGTGTGCAATTTAAGAAATCAAATATCACGTTTCTCAAACGGTGAAGGAAAAACATCGTGAGAAAACCTGCATACCAGAGAATTTTCTTAATTCTATGCGTGTGTGAAGTCTGCCAATCCGCATTGGGCCAGCGTGGACTATTGGCCTAACCCCTCTCATTCTGAGAGGAGACTCGAGCTCAGCAGTGAGCCGAATATGGGTTAATGATGTTTTATAGATATCTATACTAATATTATAAAGATGAAGAGTTTGTTTGTTTGTTTTACTGAACGCGCTAATCTCAAGAACTATTGGTCCGATTTGAAAAATCCTTTCAATGTTAGATAGCCCATTTGTCGGGGAAAGCTATAGGCTATATTTTATCCCCGTATTCCTACGAAAACGGGAACCACGCGTGTGAAATCGCATGGCGTCAGCTAGTTATGTATATTCTTATATAAACCAGTAACTTTAATATTTTTTTATAATTCTAAACTTAGACAACCCCTTCAGTAACTTAGTGACTTGAAAAGTTCCATATAAAGTTTTTCATTATTAGAGGATTAGCGTGGGCCGAGGAATAACTCCCCAAGTATTGAAGAAAGGGGCCGGCTATAACCCGAAAGGAATATAACGCATTCAAATATCTAAGAAATTTATCAACCTTCGAGCACTGGGCCCAATACGTTTGGGTCGTTTATGGCATATTACAGTCGAAGACTCGTCAGCTCTACGCCGGAAAAGTCAATTTGACGCAGATTACGGAGCGACTGAACGAAATCTTACTAAAATACGAATATTTTCAGACGACTCGTAAGATATGAACAAAATATGTAATACCGGGTTGCACGTTGATTTGATAAATCTGTTTAGCATTTTGTTTTCAATTATATTTTCAGTGTATTTTTTTATCTTCATTTAATGTTTACGTACCTAAGTGTTTTATACAAATACTAATAGTTTTATTACTGAGACAAATTTCAGTAATTATAGAAAGCATCGTTATTACTTCTGTTTTAAAAAAATGTTCTATTCAATTCTTTTTTTTATTCTTTACAAGTTATCCCTTGACTACAATCTCACCTGATGGTAAGTAATTATGTAGTCTAAGATGGAAGCGGGCTTACAAGTTAGGAGGAGGATGAAAATCCAAACAACTTTCGTTTTCTACACGACATCGTACTGGAACGCTAAATCGCTTGGCGGAACGTTTTTGTCGGTAGGGTGGTAACTAGCCACGGTCAATGCCTCCAACCAGCCAGACCTGGATCAATTAAGAAAATCTCAATCGGTCCAGCCGGGGAGCGAACCCAGGACCTCCGTTTTGTAAGTCCACCGCGCAAACCACTGCGCCACGGAGGCCGTCAAATTCTCTTAATAATCTGGTCTTAGTTATTAAAAATAGTTACAAATTCGAGCAACGGCAATACATATTCGAGGCTTTTTTGTATTTTAATAGCTTCTGTTATAAAATCAGTTATGTGTTAAAGCACTGATAATGGGATTGCCAAAATCGACCGTGTTTATATCCCAATAGCGCGCTCTCATTGATAACGTCCGAGCCTTTTATGTCCATATCGAGACCTATAGATATTGTAATGGATAAGAGTGTTCTACCATAAAAGATTCACATAAAGCTTTTGATAACATGAAATGAAGGCATAATATTGAAAGCATTTTAAAGGTATAAATTAAAAATCAGTTGGTATATTTATATGAGAATACTAGTCAACTCCTCGCGGTTTTACCGGCGTAGTTCTCATACCCTTGAGGATTCGGGGATAAAATATAGCCTATGACTCTCATAAATAACGTGACTTTTTATTGGTAAAAGAATTTTCATGTCTTATTTTAAAAACACTGGGGGTTAGTTACTATACCAAATATTTCCCTATACGGACAATGTGATTTGGTTTTTTCGATAATGATCTTTTATGACGTCAATTGCATAAAAAAATTTTAAGTCAATTGAAAAACAACCTCTAAAAGTGCGTTCCATCATTATCTAGGCTGGTGTCGTCCTATCTTGAAATGCAAAAAAATAAATAACTAAAATATTTTTTTAATAACATATATTCAGTTCACTGTTGAGCACGAGTCTCTTCTCGGAATGAGAGGGGTTAAGGCAATAGTCACGCTGTTCCAATTTTAAAAATAATGGATTGGCAGACTTCACACACCTAAAGAATTAAGAAAATTCTCAGGCATGCAGATATATCGATTCCAAATACCGATTTCAAGGAAAGCAGTATTTGGGATCTTTGATTTTGGCGGCCTCCGTGGCGTAGTGGTATGCGCGGTGGATTTACAAGACGGAGGTCCTGGGTTCGATTCTCGGCTGGGCCGATTGAGGTTTTCTGAATTGGTCCAGGTCTGGCTAGTTACCACCCTACCGGAAAAGACGTACTGCCAAGCGATTTAACGTTCCGGTACGATGTCGTGTAGAAAGCGCCACTTTCATTTTAGATTGTATCATAACTTACCATCAAGTGAGATTGTGGTCAAGGGGCTAACTTGTAAATAATTAAAAAAAAAGGTTACATTAATTATTGCGCTTTAAAAGTAATAAAGAGAGACTCTGTGTCATCTATGAATTAAGGGCTGTACTCCGCATACATGTAAAAATCCCAGAAAAGGCTCTCGTTTGAACTAAAAGGGCTATCATATATAAAGTGATACAAACTGTATCTAAGCGTCCACTGAGTGGATAGTGTAACTCTATGGGCGCGTTTCGCGACGATGTTCTATTACAAAAGGGAATTGGATCTTGATTCATTGGTCCGGAAAATCGGCAGCGTACCTTGATAATTTCATTTCTGTACAATTTGACCGCGGCCGTGGTCAGTCGATTCTTGGGGGCCTCCGTGGAGCGAACACAATACTGGGACTCCCCTAAGGATCTAACACACAATGCTAAGCTTTTATTGCCTCCTTTACAATCTCCCATTACCTCCAAGGCTTCTGCGCTACTGGGAATCAGATTCGTTACAGTGTTTTTTATTTTCTTCCCTTTGAACGATTTCTGTGTCACCCGAGTTGCGATAGTAACAAACTGTATTTTATTTCGCGATAAGAAATTAGATTCTGTTTCTCGAAACGAAACGTAGTGGATACCCACTACGGACGAACTCTGCGTTTTGTTGGAATCTAAAAGCGTGTATTGTGTGAAGCAATAACGGCTAGTGGGGGAGCAGTTGCATCAAAAATATCGTATTAGAGACCACCTTTATCGGTGGTCGCTACAGGGATGACTTTGCTCAGCTTTTACACAGATTGTATTGGAGCAAATACGATGCTATATTGTAAATACGCTTCCTGCTGGAACAAATTGAAAATTTGTAAAATTTATGAATATAAATAAATATTTGCTACACTGAAGGGGAGATCACTTAAGTAAAAACTAAAGTAGCTATCACTATCAACCCTTTTACGCCTCCTTCATTATAGGAGAGTGGATATGGAGCTTGGACCCACCATACTGCTCCAATGCGGGTTGGCGGGATTAGGGTGATAATGTTACATTACCGACCACTATCAGATAATAATATAAGTGTTCTAGACCGATGGCTTAACGTACTTTCCGAAGCACGGGTGTAACATTACCAACATCCCAACTCCAGGCTGATAATTTTTACTGAAAAGATCTTAGAATAAAGAACAGAAGTAGCTATAAATTGTGTGATTTAGGTGTATGTTTAACCCTTGATTATCCATAGAAATGCTAATGGCGTGATTTTTTTTCTTTATCACGAAACACTTCGACTGGGTACTCGACTATTCATGTTAAAGATTTGCTTATATATTATAGTAAAGATAGGGATAAGATCATAGGGTAACATTCATCCAGTCCAACCCAATGGTGGGTGTTATATAATCGACAGATGGGTGTTATATAGTCGGCAGGTAGGTGTTATATTGTCATACACTATAAACATGATATTTCACAAAAAAAATATATATTTATATGTTCTGATTGAATTGTTTATTTTTAATCCCTCAAAATTAGTATTTCTTCATTTGTAACCTTGACAACATCGTGTACACACAATTTTATGAAAATCATTTGTACCTAATTAGTGCCTGAAAGCATTACATCAAAGAATTCGTATTTAAAATATTATTTAGTAACGTACTGTTTACTATGACTTCGGCATATAACTCAAGTTACGTGCGGTAGCAGTACATTGTACCAGGTATTCCTAGTATCTCCTACGTAGACTATATACTCATGTTACAGACTTTGATTTAAATCCTACCTGACCTACCTACCTACTTGTCTACTCACTCCGTCAATTAGTACTAAGCGTAAATCAAAGTTACTGAGATTTGAATAACCAAAACCAGCTGAAAAACCACCAAGCACCTTCTCCTGATCAAAATGCACAAAAGCTTGACTTGTGACGCAACAAAAACAGCATCGTTGAGCTAGCAGCCACCTGCGTAGTGTAATTATACTAATAATATTTTTTTTACTTTTTATTCTCTACAAAGTTAGCCCTTGGATACAACCTCACCTGATGGTAAGTGATGATGCAATCTAAGATAGAAGCGGGCTAATTTGTTAGGAGAAGGATGAAAGGGTGAAATCTACACTCCTTTTGATTCCTACACGACATCGTACCGGAACGCTAAATTGCTTGGTGGTATGTCTTTGTCGGTAGGGGGGTGGCTAGCCACGGCCGAAGCCTCCCACCAGCCAGACTTCTACCAATTAAGAAAACCAAATTAGGAAAATATGTTACAAACGACGATTTTAATCACGGAATAAAGCGTTACCGTTAGCGTTTTCCATGTTCTGTGGTTTTAATCCATTCACACCGTCTACTTACTCTTAGGCTACAAATAAATCAAAGTTACAGAGATTTAAATAACCAAACCACCTAGAAAACCACCAAAAATCTTATCATAATCAGAGTGAAAATTAAAAAATGTATGGGGATGACATTTGTTATAGACAGGTCACGTGATCAAGTTGTCGATCGAATCTGTCATTCCCACATATTTCGATAGTTTTCTAAACGCCAGCGTTTGTAAAAAGAGAATCGACGTGCCACATGGCTAGAGGCTCTGTGGTTTCAACCCATTCAGACTGTCAACTTACTTGTAGGCTACAAATAAATCAAAGTTACAGAGATGTAAATAACCAAACCAGCTGGAAAACCACCAACCATCTTATCCTGATCAAAGTGCACGAAAGCAACATCTTCGTTTAACTTGTGACAAACTCGCAACAAAAATAGCATCGTCGGCGTATCCAGCAGCCAAGTTAAAGTGCTGACGCTGACGCTCGCGTTGTCAACTTGAAATTACAGGGCGCAGGGACACAGTTCGTAGAACCCGCACCTTTTATTCAAAGCTTTGCAACTCTGCGGGCTGTTGTGCAGCTTAACTTGCACTCTTTGTTCGTGCGATAGTCAAATAGGATAAAAAACGAATCCGTCGTATCCAGTTCGACCGCAATGCATTTACGATTTCTCGTGTTTTATCTCCGACGATAGCGCCACACTTTGTATGTTGTATATAGTTTTACGAGCGTTTGGCGATCTCGCAACACTTATATACTATTGCTTGAAATGCTCTACGTTCGATTCGCAGTTACAAACAAAATAGATATTTAAAACCATTTGAATTTCTGAATTAGCTCAAGGCTTGGCCGCTTTGGACGACACCAAGCTACTGGCAAAATCGTGCCACTAGCTATTTGCGCTACGATGCATAATACGTTGCACAAAATAAAAACAATCAAGGTTTTGCACTCTATGAACTTTCATGCTTTTACTATAAGTTAACTAACTCACGTACTAGCGAATGTAAGCCACTGACGATCAAGTAAGCTCACATCTATGTAGCGCTAATACCTTGACAGCCGATAAAAGTGACCGTGTGTTGGTCTCGATGTACATGACGTCATGCCAAATGGGACTAACACACGATCAGTTTCATCGGACGTCAAGCCGTTAGTGCTACAAGCATATCGGATGGTGAGTGGCTAGGCTAACATACCTAACTCAAACGATTTTGTTTTTTACAATTTTATCACGAATATTGCTAATGTTTGTTTTTTGTCTTTTACTATCATGAAACGTTAAAGCAAGAAGATGAAGCTTATATTCCAATTTACTCTCTTATTAATTATTTTATACCCAAGCAATGTAATTATGTTATACATAAGTGCGAGATGTTTTACTTTCACTGAAACCTTACTAAAGTCAACAAGTACTTTGATAAAGCTACACATAAACAGGAGCATTTCTTTCAAGTTCTCAAAAACCTTGCGTTAGCAACACAGCATCTGACTAAAAACTCGGTAGCAACGAACGTTGTCAACTCCAAATTACAAGGCACAGAAATCCTGTTCATACAAGCCGCACCTTCTTTTGAAAGCTTTGCGAGTCTGTGGGCTGTTTCAACTTAACTTGCACTCTTTGTACGCGCTATTACCGAATAGGGATAAAAACGTTATGTCGTATCCGCTCGATAGTACCTACACTCGATATTTGCGGTTTTACTCGTTAGTGTGTAATAGAAAACCTACTTTTTGCCTTTTTACAGAATGTGGATACTAAATTTTAAATGAAAATCTACATGTGAGTATTTTACTCACTTATATACTAAAGTACTCCGACTTTTAAGTTACGTTAATTTTAAGAAATTAAATATCACATGCCTTAAACGGTGTAGGAAAAACATCTTGAGGAAACCTGCATTCCTGAGAATTTTAATATTTCTCTACATGGTGTGAAGCGTGGTGGACTGATAGCCTAACCCCTCTCATTCTGAAGAAGACACTCATGTTCAACAGTGAGCTGAATATGAGTTGTTACTGATAATGATGATGATAATATTTTTTTTTAAATATTACGAACTATACTAGGTATATTTTACTACGAAATAGTACAAACGTGTAAACAATTTTCGTGAACACGGGAAATAATGAAACATGTTCACAAGCACAAGTTTTTTTAGCACAGAACATTTATAAAATAGCCCGCCAACAAACGTTTAAAATAATTTACGCTGAAGGGTTGGTGCATTTACATAAATATTAGGTAGCGATAGTCTAAAACATAAACATTACACGCGATAAGGGTAATTTATGAAAATTTCATGTACGTATTTGTATTTCATAATTTAAAAATGAAAATACTGTTATTACGTACGTAAGAGGCTACGTCCGCGTCGCGGGTCGCATTGCTACGTGACGTTCAGACTTTAGAGCTTGGTCACGTTGACTCGCGGGAGCGGGGAATGGGATGGCGAAAAACAAAGATTTCTGATATTCTTTTCAAGCATTTACCATACCTTTAAGTCTAGGCATGTCTATAAAGTTTCGTCACAAAACAATTTAATATTTTATGTGAAAAATTAATGTGTTAAATAAGCTGATGTGTGCACTAGAGACATATTTTGTCTTTAAATTTTTCTACATGAAGTCCCCACAAAAACAGTTGTTAAAATGTCTATCAATAAAATTTTAGGTGTTTTGGAATAATAAATAGAGTAATAAATCCGAATTCGTTCAATATCGTATATTATTTCATGGCTATGAGTACAAGTGTATGAGTAATAAAATGTATGGATCAAAAACACATCACATCAGCTTGCATAATAATAACCTCATAATACCTTTTCGTAGCGTAGATAAATCAACATAATTATAACATATTGTGCACTGCAGTTGATCACTCATTGTAGGTACACATAATATGAAATCGCTACTACACACTACTGAAGACGTTCGTCGGATGAGCCAACAAACAAGTATTAATGCATTGGGCTCCCATCCGCTAATTGTTCTTGAACAAGTGCTTAGTCTGTTATGATCGCCATGCCCGCGCCTTCTAGTAAAACGTGACCGCAAGAGTAGAGAGTTATTTTTTTCTTTATCGACAAGTGCACACTTAAATGAAATCCTAGCTGATATTAAAAGATGACGCAGCCTTAGTTAGTATTTACCATTTTAGTATTTATTTATTGAAGCATAGTAAAAATTATTTAAGAAATCTATACTAATATTATGATGCTGTAAAGGGTTTGTGTGTTTGATTGATTGATTGAACGCACTAATCTCAGGAACTATCCGTCCGATTTGAAAAATTCTTTCAGTGTTAGATAGCCCATTTATCGAGGAAGGCTATAAGTTATATATTATCCCCGTATTCCTACGGTAACGGAAACCACGCGGGTGAAACCGCGTGGCGTCAGCTAGTACAAGATAAAATTCCATATTGAATCTTTTTTCCCAAACACCAAATACTATGACGACACAAAACGGCCAATAGTGTTGGCCATTTCGTGACGTCATAGTATTAGTAAACTTATATACGTCAAAGTAACGTATGTCCGCTTTTTTGCATTAATCCGATCTTAAAGTTTTGACTCACAGTTATTCAAAAACAAAAAACAAAATTTGCTTGACGTAATGGCACGGACAACATATAGACCATCATGGTGAACAGCGTTTTCGGACGTTTAATCAAAAGTTTAATTTAAAATTGAAATTTGGGAAGTCTCAAACATGTTTACATTTTTTTACGATTATTAATTATTAGAACCATAATAACAATTTAAGTTAAAAAAAAGTGTCAACTAGCCCTGACAATAATTTATTGGTTGACAATAATGTTTACATTTGAAATACATTTTATTTGATTAAAGTCAATAACAATATTAATAAGTTTACGAATTAGCAAATTAGTGAGACTCATAATCTTACTTAGTCCTTGAAGGAATTTGAAGGCTATTTTGTTGACGGACGCAAAGCTAATACTTTTATCTAGCAAGACTCATTTGGCCTCTAAAATTTCAATTTCTCTAAAGCTTAGTACGAATTAGTGTAATGAGGCGCGATATAATTTTATAGTCCGGCAAAAACGTAATTAGCGATGAAAAGATTTACCACAACAATTACTTAAATTTATTCACAGGCCATTTAAAGCGATCGTTGTACAATTCCTAACATAGATTTACCCAAGGGCTTCGGCGCTACACTCTCCGTTTTCCAGAAAACAACTCCATCCGGGCACGTTCCGTCAATAATTTTCTTTGAACATCACAGATCTCGCCCGAGAACAAATCGAGGTGCAGTAAACATCGAATAAAGCGGCTTGTCTATAAAATATCATTTCTAGCTTAAGGTTTTTGTTTTTCCATCGGATCCCGTTCTACAAGTGGGCAATAATTGAAAACGAAACTCTTTTGCGCAAAGGCGAGATGGCGAGACACAAAATAAAGGCGCTCCGAATAGATTGAACGTATAAAATTTTCAGTTGAAATTCGCACGGAGCGCCGCCGCGGGTGGTGCTCTGTATCTTTTTACTTTGTAACCTTACTTTTTATTCCATTAGCGCTCACGTGAGGCCCCTGTAGCCAAATATCGTGGAATAATAAAAGCTGTTTAGTAATGATAATACGGAACGCAGCCCGCGCCACACTAGCCTAACTGAATTAAACTTGTGCGCCATGAATTTCGTGTTTATGCTTATTGCCGTAGCAAATTAGTTTGTTTACAAACTAACGTACACTTTTCACGGAATTCATGTTAGCCACAACGCTACGTAGTTTCCCCGCGAAATGGAATTATGAATGCAAAGTAAGGTTAAACGCCGTTAAGATGAATGCAAGTTCATCGAGTAGAACTTTCACAATGGCCGCCTGGTGGAAAAAAACTTGGTCACATTTTTAACTCTGGGAAAATCCGCAAGCGTTTCAAATTGTGATCCTCTTTGGAGCTCTCTCTTTACTTTATATGCGCAATGTACAACGCTATTGCTCTAACACAAAACTTTTTATTTTCGTTTATACCGAGTCAATCGTCCGCGAACATTTTTCAGGCAAAGTTTAACAGTGGAGGCAATCGCTCCTGAAATTCGAAAATGAAATCGTTCCGAGCGTCGCCAAGATTTATCGATGGATGTTTGAATTTACTTTCAAACTTTCCTGGCATAAAACTTATGACACGTAATCGTATATTATACTCGAGATTTTTTCTGCATTCGGAAAAATTTTCTTTTGTTTCAAAGTAGCTGCTGGTGAAAGTTTCTTTGGATTTGTAAGTCTGAATACGTACGCAGCGATGGCCACTGGGGCATACCATGTTCCGAAGTAGAATCGATGTTATCCGCGCAATGTGGGGCGACCCCACCCCAGTGAGGTATCACCATAAAGTCAGCTGTATAAGTTAAGGATATAATATAATATAATATAGCTCAATTGCGTTTTATCATCGTCAAAATACTTTGCAAAGGGTCAAATATGTTTAACATTAATAGAGGAGAAATTAATTATGACGATGTAAACAACTCTCTCATGAAAGTGGTACAGTGGTTTGAAGCTAATAACTTAGTGCTCAATAGAAAGAAAACAAAATGCATAAACTTTACATTACCTAACGTGCAGCAAGTAAAGGCCAATGATAAGCTTAATAATGAGGAATTAGATCTGTTTGATACCACTGTTTTTCTTAGAATTACATAAGATGCTAAGCTTTTATTTCCAAATTCAAAACAACTTAATAAAGAATCTAAATATATAAAACTCAAAGGTGACTGACAGACTGACACAGTGATCTATCAACGCACAGCCCAAACCACAGTACGAATCGGGCTGAAATTTAGCATGCAGGTAGAAGTTATGACGTAGGCATCCACTATGATGGAATTTTGATCAATTCTACCCCCAAGGGGTAGAATTGATTAGATTAAAATAGGGGATGAAAGTTTGTATAAAACTTTGTCAATTTTACGGCGATTTGGCGGAAATTGGGAATGAAAATAGATTTTATTCTGCATTAACACAAAGATTTTTATACCGGAAAAATCCATGGATACCGCGGGGTTTGTGAAAAACTTATTTCCACGCGAACGAAGTCGCGGGCTTTCGCTAGTTAAGTATAAAGAAATGTGTAATGTTTCTATAAACATTCTAATTAGGTACAGATCAAACAGGTTAGAAACATGAACTACTTTTACAAACAAGAAAATCTTCATATATCTATGATAATTATGTGAAAATGTGTTTTCCATTGAGAGTTATTAATACGGTCGTACAGCTATGTGAGCACGTAGCCAAGTGACGACGCCCGCTGATGTATTTGAGAAAAATTTCCTCCTATAACCGCACGTAACTGAAAACACACCTTTTTATACCGTTTGCCCTGCAATATTCAAAGTACTTATCAAGTATTTCGTATAAATTTTAAGATACTTTCTACCACATTTATTTTTTAATGGTCTTATGAAAATAAAATTGAATATCACCACAATTAAATTTTAAAATGTTGTTTATAGACTAGAAGAAGAAGAAGCGGAGTGTTGGTCGACCCCCCACTAGGTGGACCGAAGACATCAAGCGGGTTGCAGGGAGCCGGTGGATGCTGGCGGCTCGAGACCGTTCTGTTTGGAAGTCCATGCAAGAGGCCTATGTCCAGCAGTAGACGTCCATCGTCTGACAATGATGATGCATTATATTAAAAAAGTTCTCCGCCGTATTTCTGTTTGTTCGCGATATATTCAAACTACTAAACGGATTTTCATGCGTTTTTCATTAATAAATAAAGTGATATAGGATGAAGGTGTTAATAAGGTTTTGTGTAAATGGTTTAAAATATGACGATAATAGTATAAAGTATCGAAAAGTTGAAATCGCTGCCCTTCATGTGCGGACGAAGTCGCGCGCGTTCACAAGTTTACTTTAAAATCTAAATGTAAACAATAACCAGATAGAACCTTCAATAAATTTACATTTTTAAACAGTCTTTATTTACTTACAAACGCCGAGAGCACTTTTTAGTTGTACAACTTCCCACACTACAATCTAACAAAAGGCAACAATCACAGGAGAACATTTATTACACTTTCAGTAAGGCTTTATTCAATGATCGAACGGAATTCTAAGGAAATGAGTGTCTCGAGTTTCCGACGTTCTTTTAGAACTGCAAACATTTATAGGGAGTGCCGATCGTTGCATAGAAAAAAGCAAACAAGATTCACTGAACGCCACACGTCATCGCAGGGCATATTCAAGGGATGCGCCTTAAAATTTCCAATAAAAATCTGAAAACCCTGTTTGTATTGAGTCGATATTTCATTTCATCTCATTCGCACCGCGTCTAGACTTCGAATAGTGGGATTGCTTATATACAGTCCAATACATAATGCATGAACGGAAAATATAGGTCCCAGCTTTCATTTTGTACGAGCCACTAGTGAAATTAACAAGTTTTTATTGGCATTACTCCAATCGAATAAGATTGTTAAAATGGTAAAATTTAAGTTACACTAAAATATTATCACAAGTTTAGCAGATTTCTTTACTCGTAAATAATTACGCAATGTATAGGAATGTATAATAATAAAATTTAAATCATTATGAACCTAAATAACAATGGTCTGGTGTTTGTTGATGGAATTCATAATATATATTCAATAATATTCATAATACTAAAGTAAACTGTTACAGTTTGTATAAATTATAGCTGATGCGGTGACGCCGCGCGGTTTTACCCGCGTGGTTTAAGAAATTGGGGATAATATATAGCCTATAGCCTTCCTCGATAAATGGTCTATCTAACACTGAAAGATTTTTTCAAATCGGACCAGTTGTTCCTGAGATTAGCGCGTTCAATCAAACAAACAAACTCTTCAGCTTTATATATTAGTATAGAATTATTTAATTTTTTGAAACAGTGCACAAGATCTAATTATGTCCATAAACTAAAATACATTTCATCAAATCATCAAATACATCTTCATTGTTTGAAGAAAATCACACAATATAATACAGTTAACAAATAGACTCGTTTTAACTAAAAATATATCCCAAAACGATTAAATTCCACGCAGTGAAAACTGCTCATAAAATACAAATTATAATTTAAACAAATTATAAATTATAATAAATCAAATTAAAGTGATAATTTATAAAGTAGAGTTAAATAGAAAACTCCTTAAGTGTCGAGTATGTAATTAATAATTATGTATTCTTTAAGTAACGTAATATGATCCAGATAAAAAAAAAAAACAAAAAAAAAATAAGTTTAAGAACTGTAATTAAAAAGTTACAAAATGGTATTCGTAACAACAACGATTGTAATAAATGTGTTATATGTCAATCGACCCAAACCATAATGACAAATCCATTGATAACATTCCAAACAATCGACATTGTAGTTTTATGTAAATTTTTAAGGTAAATTTACGTGCATATACTGCTAAAATCATAACCTTACTTATGATTTTACTATACGATAGTCGGTAAAAAGCTTTGTCATAACACTGCCAACTAAAAATTTAACAGCGTAAAGTATGTCTATCGGTATCTATGTGTATCTGTCATATCCGACAATACATAACGTCAAGCTTCATCTCTTAATCAGTTGCTAAGCTGCATTCACACTGTTGCGAAAAGTCAGTGACAAGTAGAAGCCGGCATGGCGCGTTTTGACGCTAAAATCAATCAAGCACCGATGTGTAATAGTGCCTATTTGTTCTCGTCCAGAATTGCAGCGGTTAATCCTTGGCACGCCACGAAAGGCATGTCCGCATAAAATAATCCACGATAGAAAATCCCTTACATGCACGCACACAAATGTCGCATTGGTTCTTGGCTTGGATTCTTCCTACTCATTAGATTAAATAATAAATGAGATGTGGATAGCGTGGTATAATTGTAAGTGCTCGCATCCATTGATTATGCCAACAACATTAAGTTCCAGTTTGCTTTTATCTATGCTTCGAAAAGTGAAATTGAGTTATCTACATTTAAAAATAAGGAAAATTGTAGACGAATACTTATTAGAATAGAAAAGTTTTTTTTAAACCTATATTGTATTTTTTCGCTAACGATTATATTTTAAATTGCTGTTTTTTTTTGTATCTCCTGCAAAAATACAACTTGGCAACTTCGTTCGTAACACTCCCGATGATCCGCGCGGGCCGGGGGACGTATATAACGATGAATGAAAAACCGTTTACGGTGCGAGGTGCATCAGTCGTGACTGATGCACTCCATTTCCCCGCACGCAGTCTTTCCCCCCGTCGCTCGCATATCAAGGGAGTGTCATTTATGAACTTGCCAAACTATAATACCTAATTGACGAAACAGTAGGTAAAGGGCAGGACATAAAAGGTTTTCAACGCGGACAAAGCTCACTTCGGTCGAAACTTTCCCATTGCCATCTTTATTTTTTTTTTATTCTCTACAGCCCTTAGCCCTTGACTACAATCTCAACTGATGGTAAGTGATGATGCAATCTAAGATGGAAGTGGGCTAACTTGTTAGGAGTAAGATGAAATCCACACTCCTTTCGGTTTCTACACGACATCACACCGGAACGCTAAATCGCTTGGCGGTACGTCTTTGTTGGTAGGGTGGTAACCACCAGCCACCAACCAGACCTGGACCAATTAAGAAAACCTGAATTGGCCCAGCCGGGGATCGAACCCAGGACCACAGCCTTGTAAATCCACCGCGCACACCACTGCGCCACGGATGCAGTCAAATTTTGTTAGTGTAAAGAAATAACAATAGAGGACCTCATTATCTATTTTCATACAAACAGCAAACCAATAAGCAGAGAAGTCCAGTGAAGATCCAATAGATACACAATATGTAAGAACAAACTTATACTGCACATTAGAAACAAGTACACGCTGCAGTATCGCTGTATACAGGAAGAAATTTTTTCAAGTACGGATATTTTTATATTTTGTACATAAACAAAATTTAATGAACACGTATTTTTTCTTTTTTTTTTTAACTCAACAATAACAAAGTTATCGTTAGCTAAATTTTAAACATTTAAACAGAATTTGAGGGTCACCCTATCGCTGTACTAAGTAATAGCACAGTAATAGGCAACTACAAAATCAGCTGGTAGGTACTAGGTTAGCGAGCGCCCGCGCCGAGGGCCGTTGACCTTTCTACGTTTATTTTTGTACCTATTATTTTTTATAATAATTAAAGGTCGTCACTTTTGAGTTGAGTATCGATTTTCCCTTCATACTTTATTGGGCTTAGGACCATCAATAATGCGTAGTAATAATAAAAATTATAAACTTTCGATTGGAATAATGAAATACAAATGATGATTATTATTACGCAAACTTTTGCATTAAAGGATGATTCGACTTAAATGCGCAAGCGACGGCAGATTGTCTGTCACTAATCGCCCATCGGCAATTCGGCAGGCGTCCTCAGGGATTTTTCGATCCCCTCACCCCTGCCACCCCCGTCAGCCGAAGCCGAAGCGATATGACTACTGCCGGTATTTCTTTGTCGGCGTCTTACAAAGTGCCGCCAGCAGTTGCGCAGTTTGTTTGGGAATGTGTCCATTATTTTGTTATTTCTGAGACATAAATTGAAAAAAAAAATTACATAAAATGTATCGAACTGTTTGTAGATTTATGTTCTATTAATGATACAGAACCACGAAAAAAAATGTCCGCACTAAAGTCCGAATCACCCTGTATATTGCAAAATTGGTAGCACGCTAACGACCCACTTACGCCACTAGATTCGGTGGTAAATTCAACCAAATAGGCAATAAGAGTGAGTAGCGGACTGCAGCGACGCACTGTACACGGTCTTGTTACCGACTCAATCTGGCACTATAAGGCTGCTGATACACTAACACTTTTATATTTTTGTTTTTTTTAAGTGAAACTTTTTTTTAATGCCTATATTTTTTTCGTCTATCTATCGCATGTCTTAGTACAGCTGCGGCATAGCAGCCAAGGTCAATATGGCGGCGCTCATAATTTCACTTGCATCCTACTTTTACAAAACTACACATAGTTTTTTTTTTTATCTTTTGCGCTCTCTTAGAAGCTTCACGGTGTAATGTCACCGATTTATGAACAATAATTTTATTACATGGAGGCGAAAATCGTTGATCAAGTTTTACTATATTTGGAGGGTTCCTTCAATATGTTATTATTTTCATTTTAGTTCAGAAAATATACATAAAATTTTTTTTGACGAGACAACGTCTTATAATTCGATGAAGTTGGCTGCATACTCGAAGAAAGATGACGTCATGCGTCGTTCCCTCGCTCTAAAGTTGCCAACGTTTTTTTACAATAAATAAAGTATATTCTGGTTTATGAAGATTATTAAACTGTATTTTAGAAAACAAACATATTGAAAAATGCAACCATTCCATTAGTATTTTCTTATGACGTTGTCACGTTCAACTATCGTCAGTAAACCGAGTTTTTTTTCATATCAAATATATAATTGTTATATTGATAGGTATAAGAAAGTTCAAAAGAAGGTAGTTACCAAACTATTGTCAAAAATTTTCTGGACCAGACGTAGACTACAAAGGAAAACATTTCTTGTGAACAGCATGCCTGATGTGTAAATTTATCTATCGTAAGCTACTGTTAAATTATATCAAATAATGTAGAATTTAGTAAAAAAATGTAGAGTGACCGTTGCGAGCTTACTAGGATCAGCAAATGTTGAAATCAATCTAAAACTATCCTTACATCGGTAAGCAGAGTACTGCACCAGCGATAGTATTGTTAGCTCTACGCTGATCGCTCCAACAAGCTTAGCACTCATGAAGATTGCTCTCCCAACGTTGTAACTCGATCTACTGATTCTAAACAAGCAAAAATTTGTGATATACTTAGAGGGACCCTTTTAATTTGTGTTTACTTGTAGAATCAATACACACAAATAAAATAGCTATTTACACCAAAAAATCAGGTTTTTTTAAATCTGTCTGTCTGTTTGTTTGAGTTAATCTCTAGGACCTAAAAAAGCTGGTGGTTCCCGCGGGATTTGTAAAAAACTGAATTTAACAAAGTCGAAGTATGGAACAAAGTCGCGGGCGTCCGCTAGTTATTTATTCTTCTTGATATGACTTTTATGAGTACGTTTAAACATAGGTAGATGTACATTTATCATTTATTAAGTAGATTGAGTAATAAATGCATTTAGCCGTTTTCTGTGAAATCGACAAATCTGTTAGAAAGTTATAAAAAGTTGATAGCAACAAATTAACTAAACGAAAAATTTGCTTCTCGTATCTTTTTAACCGACTTCCAAAAAGGAGGAGGTTCTACGTTCGACTGTATGTATGTTTTTTTTTTTTTTTTTTATGTATGTCCAGCGATAATTCCGTCATTTGTGGACCGATTTTGAAAATTCTTTTTTTGTTTTGAAGGGTTTGATTCCAGGGTGGTCCCATTTTTTTCATGTCAGGATCTGATGATGGCATCCTGGAGAAATCGAGGGGAACTTTCGAAAATCGTAAAGACGGGTAGTGCGTTTGTTAGTGTTTCCATAAGGTATTTTAAACCACTACAATTTTATGAAGGTCTGGAGTTGGTCTGATGATGGAGCCGATACACAGACGATGGAACTCGTTAACGATTTGCAGCAGGTACCTTTTGTTTAGGCTTGATTTATTTGTATTGATGAGAACTTTCCACCTAGATGGGTTGTTACTGTATTAAGGGTCTGATGATGAAGACGAAGGAGAGTTAAGAGAACTACTCAACGGTTCACAGTAGCTACCTTGTGTTTGGACTTGATAAATTTTATATTGATGAGAACTTTTCACCCATATGGATTGTGACTGCACAGGGGGTCTGCCGATGAAGACGGAGGACAGTCACCTTTCACGTTTTTCTGAATATTCATATTACGTGAAGGGGGAGTGAAATTTTGTATATGAGTTAAGGTAGTATTTTTAAAATTGGAATTGTAGGACTTAGATACTTATCATAAGAAAATAACGTTTCAACTAATTGCTCATTAATTTTTGTTCACACTCAGTAGGTGTGCTAACACTAAAAATGAAAAAATAAAAATTTTAATAAAAAAAATTCAACCGACTTCCAACTCAAATATTAACCTAAACTAAAAAGCAAAAAATAACATCTTACCTACGTGCTACTTTCTGATCAGTTTGAAGGCGGTGCCAATCCAGTGACATGTTTTAATTAAAGCTGTTTCTGAAAGAACCACAGAAATTGTGTAATTTATACGGCTTGAATTAAAACATCACTGGATTGGCACCGCCTTCAAACTGATCATAAAGTAGCACGTAGGTAAGATGTTATTTTTTGCTTTTTAGTTTAGGTTAATATTTGAGTTGGAAGTCGGTTGAATTTTTTTTATTAAAATTTTTTTAATAATTCTTGACGAACTAAATTGTTAAGATACTTAGTAGAAAATGCAACATAAGTTTGGAACATCAATTCTTCACCGCCTAGTTATATCAACCGCCGTGTACTAAAACTAAAAGTCATATAGGTCATGCATAAATAATAGCCTCAAATTTACCTCCCTGATAACAAGGACATTTACAAATTTAGCGTGCTGATAACGTGAACATTTACAAATTCAGAAGCAGCTTGAAAGATTGCGTTTAGCGTCCGTCCAATGATACGACACGTACCAGCCCGGCCTACCGTCGTATAGCCTGCGATAGCTAGACTTACCTCATTTAAGAAAGGCTATATTAAATACCTCATTAAGTTAAAACTTAAATTTTGTCAGCCTATAGTCCTGCTATATACATTACGCCTCATACCCTACTTCATTTAAGTAAAGCTGAAAATTTATCAGCCTATAGTCCTGCTATATACATCACGCCTCATACCCATTGGGGTAGGAGACCACGTCCTTCTACTTGCTAGGTTCTTTGCATATCTCCCTTGCTTCTTCCATTCTCATCAGTCCTATTATACAAATTCATCGGTTTCTTGACCTGGTCTTAATTGAGAATGTCTTGGATTTGGACCAGGAACGTTCGCCTTGGCGTTCTTTTAACCGACTTCAAAAAAGGAGGAGCTTATCAATTCGTCTGAATCTACATAGGTACAACAAAAATGTTTCTACTAAACTAAAAAGCGAAAAATAACATCGTCCTATGTGCTACCTTCTCATCAGTTTGAACACGGTACAAGTTAATGATGTATGCCGTTTAAATCATAAAGATTTTGACTGGAATTTCAGACAGTTATTTCAGATACGGATTTAATTAACACAACACTAACTTGAAACTTAGTATCTATCCCCTTCAAACTGATCAGAAGGTAGCACATAGTACGATGTTATTTTTCGCTTTTTAGTTTAGTAGAAACATTTTCGTGATTTTGAAGTCGGTTGTATTTTTTTTTAATTTTTTATTCCAATTTCCGTTTACACTCGCATAAATAATTTGTTAATCTCCTTTCGTTCATCCTCTCTACATGCCCAAACCATCTAAGCATACCTTTCTCAATTTTTTTTAAATGAAGAACAATTTTGGTCTCTACATCTTCTTTTATATAATAGGAATATACATGGTCCTACTATATTATATAGGCAAATACGACAGCCCATTATGAGCTTTGGATTATGGTATGTACGTATGGCCGTTGAAACTTTAGTCAAAATTAAAAAAAAAAAATGTATTTTTTCAATTTTGACTTTTAACTTTTAACCTTCCTAAATGTCTGTGGTATGTCTGGCTTAGCAGGCTCTCGGTCTATCCGTCCAGTGCGATACGACACGTAGGCACCAGCGCGGCCTACCGTCGTATCATAATAACGGGGGATAGCTTCATACGATGGCCGATTAATGAAGCCGGCGTGCTCCACAGAACGTTGCCGTAATAGTTTTACGACTAACCCCTATCCCCCCTCCCCACGGCTCGGCCCGACTCGACTACTTGATTATGCATCGCACACTTCCTACCGATTATCGAACTAGTAATGAACGCTACCGCATACAAAATTTAGAAACTTTTTACCATATTCCGATTTCACTAATTTTTATCCCAAAAGTTTTAAACTGCGATTATCGTCCGTAATAGCATTACGTTCCGGCTATCTGGACTTCCTTATTTTAAACGTGCTCCTGGTAAAATTAAATTATTGTATCTACATGTATATTTTTTGTATTATCCATAATAAAATCAAATTAAAATTTAGAAATTATAAAAATATACATATACAATATGAAATGAGTAAGAACTACCTACTTATTATTATAAGCGAACAACAATTATTTTCATTTTACTTACTGATACTCTATCTTCTTGCAAAAACCCTTAAAACTAACTATCAAATACTCAATGAAAGTTATCATAACTGCAATACAACCATAGAGCGCCTTCGTGATAAGTAATAAACAAAGCTATCACACAGAAGTCGAACAATGACGCAGTCAGTTAGAATACAACGCGTATGTACGCAACATAGGTAATATAATAACAAACATGCATGATCCCTGAAGCAAACATTAGAGCCTATTGCATAATATATCCTACTACGAAGATTATTATCAGCAAAGTAATCCTATGTAAAACAAGTTCTGCAAAAATGCAAAATCGTCTGCACTAGATAGAATTAATGCAAATTCTATCCAGATAAAAGTCCTCGTAGACGGTGCTCAATAGCGATTTTATTAAATTTCATATGATATGCTACGAACACGTTGATCCAATTCAACTATAGCTCGACGAGTCGTGAGTCCTCTCGAGCATGAATTAAGCACTTTAGCCGGTCGCGCATCTGTTAAGATATGGCGGAGCGGCGACGTCTGCGAGCGCGGGAGGGGGGGACGCGTGAATCCCTCTCATTTACCACCACTCGCCTCTCTGTAGATGTTTGCCGAAGCGATTCCACCGAAGGATCCTTCCTTTATGGTGCTACTTAGAGTCTCATAGTGATTCGCGGTTTTATTTCGGACGGCTCATGTAATGGGGCGTACATTTTTCACGCTACGCGAATGGCGGACCCGGTAATCTTTGCATTTATATCGTGATCCTTTATTGATTTTAGATTTTTAGTGGAAAGCGAAACGAATGAAACGAGCGTGAATGGAGACGCGCTCTCTGTAAGCCGGTGTAAGCCCCGACGATGATATAAACTTCCATTCAGCCGGGCACATATCAGAAACCCTAAAGTTAGTACCACGCAGTATGTAATAAACTCCTTGTGTGCGATATATTTCGCTAATTTACGTGTACATTATGCTGAATAAAAAGTTTCATAAATGATTTAGAAATACTTTCACAATCTATAAATCATATCATTAGCTCGACCCTCCAACAGGAAAGGGGTATCTTAAGTTTTAAAACTTCAGCCATAAAATTATGATAAAGGGTTTTGTTTTTACGAGTAAAATAATTTACCCAAAGTCACGTTTAAACACTTAACGCCTATGAAATCAGGAATAACACTGTTTTTGCAGAAAATTGCGTCGAGGAAATGTTGTTATAACGCGAAATGCTCAAATTAATTAAGAAAGTAATTTCTGTAAGCAATCAAAACGAAACTAATTTGTCTTGTTCTCTGTTGTATATAAATTCGTCATTAACAACGATACAACTGAATTGAATACATTTTTCTCGCGTAGACCCTTCACACCCTTACAGCCTAAAAGAAAAGAAACAAAAGGAATGGGACCTACCATTAAAATAAATAAAAGGAAATAAAGCACCAACCGCAAATTATTTCACTTACCTACTTCTTTTTATAAAAATGCGAACGACGCATTAAATTTTGGGGAGAAAGGAAACTCCCTTGTAAGCAATATCGAGCAGGCAAATTTTTCAGATATTGCCTTCAGGTAGAGCACATTTATTATGTACCCGAATATATTACTCTTGATTCATTGGCCTTAGATATTGATTTACTTTGCTTGCATAAACTGTAGTTGGGTGAAAGTCCACGGGTAAACTACCGGGCTTTGACTTGAAGAATTAAGGGTAAAGTTCGTGCGTGCGGATTCTGGGAGCTGAACTTTCCTAACTAAGGACACCTTGCACAACTACCATTGTTACTAGTTTATGACCGGTACAACTATTAAATACACTAGTATTATGTTTGTCTTTAGTTTCTATAGTTTACCTAATATAATTAATAATAATTACTAGCGGCCGCCTGGTTTTTCACGAATTTTCTTCACGAATCTTGAATTTTTCGGGATAAAAAGTTGCATGTTTTTCTTCAACCAAAATTCATCAGACTCAGTTTAGGGGTTTCATATAATCAGTACATTAGTCAACCAATATACCTCGATTAATTCCGCTATCGCTCTAGTTTACCTAAATATTTTAACATAAAAAAATATTTAATCTAGAAAGACAAAAGACATACAAAAATTTTAAAAAAAGGAGTAGGTATACGAAAAGACTAACAATAATAGTCCAAAACTTAAACTGTTAAGAACATCGTATTAACATGATAATTATAAATCTATACTAGCGGACGCCCGCGACTTCGTCCGCGTGGAATTTAGTTTTTCACAATTCCCTCGGGAACTATGAATTATTTCGAGATAAAAACTCATAGTCCGTTTTATCTCCGTACTAGTGGACGCCTGCGACTTCATCCGCGTGGAATTTAGTATTTTACAAATCCCTTGGTTACCATGGATTTTTCCGAAATAAAAAGTAGCCTATGTGTTAATCCACGCTATAATATATCTCTATACCAAATTTCAGCTAATTCGGTTCAGTAGTCGAGACATGGAAGAGTAACAAACATTCATATCATCAAAATCATCATCTTTCGCAAATCTCGGGAAACCATGGATTACAGTAGCTTATGTGTTAATACAGAGTGAAATCTATTTCCATTCCAAATTTCAGCAAAATCGCGGCGTTAAAGAGTAACAAACATCCAAACATCCATACAAACTTTCACGTTTATAATATTAGTAGGATTTGAAACGGATAAAAAATTTGGATAAAAAAAAGAGTAAAAAGAAAGAACCAACAATTGTAATCCGAAAATTAAACTGCTGACTGTACGAGAAATTATACAACCGAGTAAAGTAGGCAGGCTGTCACTTAATATCGTTGTTTACGGCGGTAACTTCTAAACTGTTATCACTTTCAGGACACCGGCGGTACATCTTGGCCTTTGCCGATGTCCACTTGATTTACGGTTACGATAAGGTGTCGACCTAAAAAGTTTCGTACTGCCCCAAGACGAGGAATATTGTCTCGGAAGATTTAAAACCGAAAAACAACACAAAACATTATCTCGCCTGTTTTTTTTGTTTCCACGAAATATCTCTCGGTCTACCGACTCTTCGCTATCAGTTTGGGTCGGTACGTGAATTATGTTGCTTACATTTATTTCAGAGCCCTGAATCCCAAGAACTATTGCACGTTATAAATTGCGATGGGGATATTGATATAAAAAATAATAAGGTTTTTTTGTATAGTTTGATAAGTTGGGCAAGTTATTTATATTTCTGCTGGCGTTCTTGCAGAATATAAAAAGCATTGAGATTTTTGAAAATTACAAAAAAAAATCAGCTTTAACATCGTGAATAATTTTATATTTATGATTACCGTGTGGATTTATGTGATTCTGTGTAGCTTTATATGACTGCCTGGCCACTGTAGGTTGTTTGAAGTCAATGTGGGTGTTTGGTAAATTACAAATAATCTGGTTTTAATAATAATATGTACATGACAAATGAATACCAAAAGTGGTTGATTAAATTTAGTGTACGCTTAAATTATATAATATTAACCAAAGCGGTTAACCAAGTTGGCGGAAAATTTTAAGGAGGTGCTTGTTAAAAGCTAAAAGTACTTAATTTGATGCTGGTTTCTGTGAACCTTGGAAATTTCTCTCGATTTCTTTATTTAACTTAACAAGAAACTTTGCGTCATTTAATATTTAATATGACTCTTAACTAGCGATAGTTCTGGATTACATTTTTACAACAGTGACTACCTACAAAAATTCAAAATTAATTTATTTCTAAAAAGGCAATAACTTTTCAAAAATGCTTGTAACTTTAGAAAGTCAGGATTATGTCATAATTTAATATAATGGTAATTAATACCACTAGGGTGGTAATAATAGTCGAAAACTTAAAATTAAAGTTAAGAGGGTTGCGCCTTGGTCCGAGAAGTTACAGTGTATATAATATTGGGACTGGAAAAACTACCTACTCTATGTAAGTGCTTTATGTCCCACAAAATTAAAAAAGCCCAATTTAGTAAAAATCCTAAATTTACGCATATGACGTAGCGCGCATTCATCATTCTTAACCCATAGTGTTTGTGTATATATACACAAACACTACACTTGCCAAACTGTTCGATATGTACAACTGGACAAAACTTTCAATTGCTTTAAGTTAAACACTTTCTAAATTACATCGGCAAAGTGGGCGAACAGCCTAAAGCGTAGCAGCGGCTACATTCAGATTCCCAACTGATCCGTTCCAATATCGAAGCCAAGGATATTATTTCAGGGCCGAGACACGGTTAATATTGAGTTGTGAAACCTACGATTTACCTAAGAGAGACGCTGTTAACGGAACAACTTTAGCTTGACACTTTGACAACTTATTTCTTGTCTCGGGACTTACTAAATCTCTCTGTTTGTTTATATAGCGGTTTGATTGCTGTTCGGATTGGGTTTAGATATAGAGTAATGTTTTCTATGCTTAATGTAGGGGACTTTATGGCGGGGTGACGTAGCTATTGTGTTTATACTGAAAACACACATATTATCTGCTTTAAACTAGTAGAGGGAAGTGACTCTAGTGTGGCACTAGTAAGAGACTCGTTTAATTATTCGCTGTCTTATGTTAGTTACTTATACCGAGCATGGTAAATAGTAGCAAACTAAGGGCTTATAGGTACAGAATCATACTGTATAAATGAAACTTCCTGGTACTGATACATTAAAGGAGATGGTCCATTTCAGGTCCACTCTTGTACCCCGTATTATTAAAATTTAAAAAATACAAAGATTTTATTAAAATCTAAATAAGTGAATAAATGTAACTAAATAAAAAAAAAAAAAAAAATTAAAACCCAAGTTTTTGAGTTATATCAAAATGGCGCCCCTAAAGAAACTATGACATGACATTTGACAGCAAACTTCAAACCGACTACTGCATTGAAAACGTCATCATTCCGTCATTATTACCCATATTAGTGTTGCATTTCTTGGGAGAGAATAAATATTATTTCGAAAGAATTAAAGAAGTGAAGTAAGTAAAGTAGATTCGTAGATTTGTATAATCAAAAATAGTTAAAAAAATATTTTCGTTTATTTAGGGTACAATAACTGATCCTGGGCTCCATACAATTAACAAAAAGTAATATAGACAAATTAACCGTATCAATAAATGATATGCCAAACTTTATCTTAATTCATTCTACTCTTTCTTATTATGCAAAAACACAATATCGTTATTAAACAAAACATAGAAGACGAAGTAGAAAATAATTGTATGAAGTTTAAAATCTCTCCATACATCAACTATTTGACGCAAGATGAACATAAGATTAGTTTTCTTATCACAGGCATCATGAGATAGAGGTATAACCCTCGCATCTTGTAGATATGAAACGATTCCATATCTCCGCAGAGCCAGCAGCACGGAACGAGATATTTGAGCGATTCGCAAACCAACACAGCTATTAAAGGAATTTAGTTTCGCAACCTGCAAAGTTGATAGCGAAATCTCCACTCATTCATCTCGCCCAAATGCTTAATTCAGTTGAAATAATTCTGAGTTCCATTGTTAAGTTACTAAATTTGAAGCCCGACATTTAACTGCTTACAATTCAAAGGTAACCGCAAATTTCTAAACGAGTATGCTTCTATAGAATGAAACTTATTTGCAAACCAATAACTTTTAGCCGGAGTTAGCCAGTTCACGCCGGCTTGGACTGAGCAACCGCGGCCAACAAACTATATATTAAAGGCATTCCTTTTCAGGTTTTGCTAATGTTAAACATCCCATATTGGGAAGGGATCATTGCTTGTTCAAAACTTTTGATCAAACAACATAATAAGCCCTTAAACATTTCAGATACCCTTCATCCGTTCCTAATTAAAATCAATACTGGTGAGTAAGCTGTGCTCTTTTGACCTACTTGAATATCAAAGACGTAAATTTATATGGAAGGCTTTTCAATATTGCACTGGACACACTTCCGCGTGTCTCGATTTTTTACAAATCGTACAAGAGATATTAATTGACCAAGGGGTTTAGTTGTTGCTATCCTGGTAGTCCTATGGGTTTTTTATGAGATTTTTAAAATATGAAAAGCACTTATTGTCTTTTTTATTCTTCTGCCAACTTGTTTGCAAAATAATCGGTTGAGTGGTTGACATAAATCAACCAAGTAACTAACTTTAAAAAATTAAAAATATATAACTTCATTATTGATTTAGGTTTAGAGACTTTTTTTAAAGAAAGTGCCAGTGTAAAATCTAAAAAAAAGACAAAACATTTTTCCTAATCATAAAGTATGATGGATTGCAAAAAATACGTACCTCGACCGCCTCGTCGTGGGATCTTTCATAACCATAACCTCTGTGATTTCGCCGAATTTATTAAAGTAGTCTCGTAGGCTTTCTGTAACAAAAAGAAAAATGTGTGAATATATGTGGTATTTTGAAAAGATTACCAAGAAACTCTTACGTACTTAGATATCATGGGCTGACTTCATTTAGGAGGCTTAGTAAAAAAAAGTATAAAATGTTGATGGTATATCACGAGTCAAGCCCAAGCCATCTAATGACGTCACCCAAATTCAGGGTGGAAAAAATCACCGAATCCAACTCGACTATGACGGAATGAAAATGTGCCCTTTCTTTGTTAAAACAAAAAGCGAACAACGCGATAATTATGTAAACACCTGAAAGTTAATTAGGTTTCTTTGTTTCCACAAAGCGATAGCTATTTCTAAAATCGTAAGATGTTACGCATCGGCATGGGACAAAGAAAGTTCGTGGTACATACTCTGAGCAGTAACACAATGGAAGGGACGCGTCTTGTAGCGAAACCTTTTCGATTCCCAGTTCATAAAAGTAAGACGATAAGAGTCGTACCCTCTGAATGACTTAAGAAGCCGTCATCGAAAATGTTTCAACGTACTCTGAATGGGAATGCTCTGTGAGTGTTTCATGTTACAAAAGATTTTCTGTGACACGACATTCTTATGTGTTTAATATCATATTTTTGGTGTTCCGGAACAGAGTTCTTTAGAACCCCAGTCAGTGACAACACTTTCTATGGCTGCTTCATCTACACTTACCATCTCGTAAATATAGTCATCATCATTCATTATCAACCCATATTCGGCTCACTGCTAACTCAAGATGAGAGGGGTTAGGCCAATAGACCACCACGCTGGCCCAATGCGGATTGGCAGACTTCACACACGCAGAGAGTTTAGAAAATTATCTGGTGTGCAGGTTTCCTCATTATGTTTTCCTTCACCGTTTGAGACACGTGATATTTAATTTCTTAAAATGCACACAACTGAAAAGTTGGAGGTGCATCCCCCGAACCGGTTCAAACTCACTCACTCCGAAATCGGAGGCAGAGTTCATATCCACTGGGCTAACACGGCTCTGTAAATATAGTACTTATAATAATATGCTCCTTTCCTTATATCTTTGTCCTTACTATTGATCCAATTGAGATGAAACTTCCAATTATAATAAAACAGAGGTAATCTTCTCCAATCTAAGGCTGGATGGAGGTATTTTAGGTGGCAATCTTTATTCGGGTGGATTTTAGGTATACTATATAACTTTAGAGAGGAACTGTGCTTCAGTTCCGAATTTATACTAGTAATTAAAGATCTGAAGAAGACTCACCAGCTGGCGGCTTTAAGTGCATTGCACAGAAGCCCATTGGTCTTTAAATCTATGCCACGTGTGGTAAGATATGTATCAGATACAGACAGATACTCCTGAGTTGGAACCATATCAGCTCGGTAGTTCTTGCGTCTAAATGCCTTCTTCGTCACCGCAAGTTTGCTTTCAAATCTTATCATGCCCACTCCTAACGGCCTTTCAGTTTATTATTAGGAAAAAGAGAATTATTAATAACTAGCCGACGCCCACGATTTCGTCCGCGTGGAATTTAATTTTTCACAAACCCCTAGGGAACCATCGATTTTTCCGGGATAAAAAGTAGCCTATGTGTTAATCCAGACTATAATCTATGTCTGCTTCAAATTTCAGGTGATTCGATTCAGTAGCCAAGGCGTGAAAGAGTAATAAACATTCATAGCACCAAAATCATCAGATTTTTTCGGGATAAAAAGTAGCCTATGTGTTAATGTTGAGTAAAATCTATTTCCATTTTAAATTTCAGCCAAATCTCTTCAGGAGTAGCGGTGTTAAAGAGTAACAAACATCCAAAAAAACACCCAAACAAACATCCATAAAAACTTTCGCGTTTATAATATTAGTAGGATTAGTAGGATTGGTAAAAAGAACAAACCATCAACATGCTTCTACGGAACCCTTCATAGCACTATCAACTCCATCTCAATCAAGTTTTTGTACCTATTCATATTGGTTTGTTAAAGCATCTCAAATGTCTGCCTCAAACATATGCAAGAAGCTCCAAGTTTGGATTTGCGGTGGTCGTATTACTCACTAATGGATGGGGTGGGAAGGCTCCCTTTAAAATGAATATGCTGATTTCCCACGTTCGTGTTTTTAGGCTTATTTTACATAATTTCCGGTCAGTAACTGATGCATTATTTTGATTGATATTGTTGGTATACATACTTATAAATAAAAAATCAAACTTCTGATAATAATTTAAAATATTGTGGCGTTTCGATGGTTTTGTACATTTGCGTGATTGAAATAATATTTTAGGGATCTGTGATTCTGTTACAAAATCACTTGGTTGAAATTAAACATGATATTTTATTTTTATAAAACGTGAATGTATATGAATTGTGCTCGACATTTTTATTTATTTTGCTTATTCCTTTTGCCAAATCTTTAACGATTAAAAATACGAGTATGATCAGAAAATGTTTACAATATTGTACAAACAGAAATAACAAATTTTAATAAATTATATTCAATCGACTTCAAAAACGTACCTACTAAATTAAAATACGAAAATAACATCATATACAATTCTACCTACTGATCAGTTTGAAAGCGGCGCTAACCCGATAATGTATTAATTCGAGCCATGAATGGCTTAACACCGCCTTTAAACTGATCAGCAGGTAGAACTCCCTACAATGCCACAAACTCTACCTCTTTATAATTAGTATAGATTAGGTTCCATTTGCACCCTTATATAACTGAATAGAAATAACTGTTTAAAGTAAATCAGAATTTCGAAAATCCATTAAACGATTGTTTATTAAATAACTAGTATCCCGGTAAATCAGAATTAGAGTAATAATCGGGTTACTTGATAAATTTGGACTAAATACTAGTTCAATAATGAAATTTGTAACATTGCGGCAATAATTTAAAATTAGTAAAGGTGATATTTCACTATACATTAAGTTCATCTACACTGTACACTATGAGGGTTTTCGATTAATACTAATTAAGAACAAACAGGCCAATCACAAGAGGCTTATTGTAGGATACATTCCAATTTAAACTTGCCTTCAATTCGAAAGTGCGGCGCTTCTAAAACCAAATGTTGGGCCTTGCTTTTAAAGTCGATTTTCGACTTGTTTCGGACTGAACTTTTCTAATCTGACCAGACTCCGGCTTCAGTACCGCACTTCGAAACATTAATGAAAAGTAACGATTGCATGTCCACTTCGCCATTAATCAGCTCTGCCGTGTATGAAGCGACCGGCTACTTACATTTTATTTATTTCTATGGGACCGTTTTATATTTTATTGATTGTAGCCACTTTCATCAAGTCGCATTTAGCCATTCATTGCAGCTAGTTCTGCTGTTTTTACATTTTGTTCGGATATTTAATTTTATGACATATATTTTTCTCCCCCCTTCTTCAGTGAAGAGAATGGAATAAAAATCCGAAACTTGGGAAAAGACTGAATAAATTACGGATGAATTATAAAAGGTAAGTATCTGTTTACAACGTGACAAACCTACTTTGGGATAGCTGTACCATCATATTCCGCTTTAGGTATTTATGCTGCACATTAGCGTTGCTGTCATTTGGTCTAAAAGGAATGTTGATGAAATTAAAGGCACATAATGCAGTGCAACACGCACTGTTCGAATCAGAAATGAGGAGATCTGCAGAAGGACCAAAGTCACTGACATAGCTCAACGAGTTGCGAAGCTGAAGTGGTAATGGGCGGGGCACATAGTTCAATAGAGCCGATGGATGTTGGGTTGGGGTCCCAGTCCCAAAGTGCTGGAATGGAACTAGAAAGCGCAGTGTTGGTCGACCCCCCACCAGGTGGACTGACAACATCAAGCGAGTCGCAGGGATTCACTGGATGCAGGTGGCTCAGTATCGTGATGTTTGGAAGTCCCTGCAAAAGGCCTATGTCCTGCAGTGGACGTCTATCGGCTGATATGATGATGAATGCAGGGCAGCTCAGATGAGCACTTATCTTGGCGTGCTCTAAAAAGTGTTGCTCTGTTGTAGTCGATGAATTTGCATAAGGGTCTGCTGATTCCGTTACCTACAAACACAAGCCTCAAAATCTCCACTGTAATGGGCCTGGTCATGGTTTTGATACCCCTCGTCGGACTATTGTCATAGCCGCCTGTAATGTTTTGCCCACTGGTTCACGCCATATTAACTCGGCTTCGCTCGATGTTCCGTCTTATTTATTGTTTTACTGGGCATTTGACTTTCCAGCGATCGTCAACGTATTTGTGATACCCCCCGGCGGCCATTTTAGAAATAGTTTGGACTGCATCCATAGACTCGTTTACTTATTAATCTATGACTACATCCTATAGCCTGTATTACGCCGCCCCTCACTCGTTTTTCTGATTAATGGGAGGAAATTTATTTCTATTATTTCTATTAAGATTAAATAAAATACACATAAGTAGCTTAATTCGACTGCTCCCTTGGAACTAAAAGTAAAATCTGGCAGTCGAATTCGATTAAACAACCAAGATCCGCAACAAATTCGTATGTTAGGAGAAAGAAACACACCGAATTTTCTAGTTTCACGTTAGATTTTGCGTGCACAGCTATAAGCAGTATAAAGGACAGTGCGGGTGGATTCAGCTCAGTTGTTTAACGACCATAAAATTAGCATTTGGCCAGCGAGTGGTAGTTTCAATGTGCACGAGTATTAGGTACCTAAATAAATAATTGACGCTCTCTCCAAAAAATCCGAAAATGCAATAGTATACGAATAGAACAGCTTTTAAAGCCTAAGAGAGTATATCTTTTTAAGTATTTGATTCTCTAATACGACGGCCTCCGTGGTGCAGTGGTATGCGCGATGAATTTACAAAACGGAGGTCCTAGATTCGATTCCCCTCTGGGCCGATTGAGGTTTTCTTAATTGTTCCAGGTCTGGCTGGTGGGAGGCTTCTGCCGTGGTTAGTTATCACCCAACCGACAAAGACGTACCGCCTAGCGATTTAGTGTTCCGGTACGATGTCATGTAGAGACCGGAAGGAGTGTGGATTTCGTCCTACTCCTAACAAGTTAGCCCGCTTCCATCTTAGATTGCATCATCACTTACCATCAGGTGAGATTTTAGTCAAGGACTAACTTGTAAAAAAAAAATTAAAAAAAAAACTCGTCAGTGTTTTCATTGTAAGAACTTCTTAATCGAAAGCCTCGAACAAGGTATGTTTCATCTTATTCATCATCATTATTAAAAACCAATATTCTACACACAGTGCAGCACGAGTCTCCTCGTTGAGAGAGATTTGGTTAATAGTCCATCATCGCACCACGCTGGCCCAATGCGGATTGGCAGACTTCACACACGCAGGCGGATCTGAGACTTGATCGCTGATTATGGGCCTTATTAGAAGGCTCAAAGTCACTCAGCGGGCGATGGAGCAAGCTATGCTTGAGTTTCTCTGCGTTATCGGATCAGGAATGAGGAGATCCGTAAACGAACCAACGTCACTGACATAGCTCAGCGAGTCGCGAAGCAGACGTGGTAATGGGCATTCCACATCGTTGGAAGAGCCGATGGACGTTGGGGTCCCAAGGTGCTGGAGTGGCGACCCCGCACCGGAAAGCGCTGTGTTGGTCGACCCTCTTTTAGGTGGACCGAAGATATCAAGCGAGTTGCAGTGAGCCCCCGGAAGCTAGCGGCTTGAGACCGTTGTGCTTGGAGGTCCACGCAAGAGGTATATGTCCAGCAGTGGACGTCTATGGGCTGATAAGGTAAGGTACACACGTAGATAATTAAGAAAATTCTCAGGCGTGCAGGTTTCCTCACGATATTTTTCCTTCAATAATTGAGACGCGTAATATTTTATTTCTTAAAATGCACATAACTAAATAGTTGAAGGTGCATGCCCCTGACCGGATTCGAACCTCGTGATGAATGATGATGATAATGAATGAAACCTTTCGTATTTATATATTTAGACTAGACAACGAAATTCTTAGTTACAAGAATAACTAAGAATTAACTAACTAATTTTAAATCCTACATATAAAATAAAAGATAACGTAGTACTCTTATTTAGGATTCCAAATGAAATCAGTATTGAATCTTTACTGGTTTGGAACTACGCCTACAAAGCAATACTGTACAGGACAGTGCGGGTGAGTTCGGCACAGTTGTTCAACCACCATAAAATTAGCATTTGGCTAGCGAGTAGCATTTTCAACCAAACAAGTAGGTACCTGAAATGTTTACCCACTCTTCTCACTAATAGGGATTTGCTTCTCGTTATAATGTTCTATCGAATTCAAGCCACTGAGTCAAAACCCAAGGCACCGCCTTCAAACTGATCAGAAGGTACCACATATGTGCGATGTTATTTTTTGCTTTTTAGTTTTGGTTAATTTTTGTGTGTTGGAAGTCGGTTGAATTTTTTTATTAATTTTTTTTTGTAAATTTAATTTTTAACAGCTCCATGGTAAAGTAGACGGAATAACCACCAGGTTATCCTTGGTTCGACCCCCGGTCGTCAAACTGTTGACGTACACGCAATTAGACGATTGACAACTCAGTCTTTACGATTAGTTGGAGAGGAAAGTAAATATTGCTGATAATAAAAAAAAATTATATTATCTAATATTAAAAAAAACATAGATCTATCAATTATCTTTTCTCTTTTTCAGTTTCGAAATGGAACGGTATAGAGGAAATAATGCGGAAAATCGTATGAAGAAAATCCGTTTCAGAGTTTCTGAGCGTACGAAGTGCTTTCTACATATTATTTCTAAATGTAAAAAAAAAATAATATCTCTTTAATCAACAAGTCATTCGGCTAAGTTTTTCATAAAGACAGTCAGATGGTACACTTTGATATTACTTATCTCTTTTATAAAATATTATAATAAATATTACACTGCTTTAAAATAAATTTTAAAACACCTCTACATTCCATTTAAAAGCATACGTAAGAGAAATTTTAATTATGCTTTTTGACTCTGTCAATTATGCCGGTAATGGACATGACTTTTCAGCATGTAAAGTCCCCTGAATTAAAGTAGTGGTTTAAATATCCTGCAAAAATATATGTAGGTATGATTGCGTATAAATTTCAGTTGCAATTGGCTCAGGAAGCGGCAAGGTTCAATTTAATGGTGGTTGCGCATGACAAAATATGCTGCGTCGCCTCTTCTTCGATGATAACGTATTATTGCAGGGTTGCCACACGATTCATTTAGATACTGGCGAATTGTGCATTTTTCAGGAAGAAAAGTAGCCTTTTGTGGTATTCTTGACTATAATCTATCATTGTGCCAGCCTTATCTCTTTACATGAATGAATAAGTCATAAACATTTTAGTTTTTTTTTGTATAAAATAAGAAGTCGGTAATTAGCTCGTAAGCTCGTAACACTCGACAGACGTCTTCTTTTACAAACGTTGGTTTACAATGTCTTTTAAATTAAAAATATTAGGTACTGATTCTATCTCCCTCTCTCTCTCTCTCTCTCTGTCTATCTCTCTCTCACTCTCTCTGTCTATCTCTCTCTCTCTCTTTCTCTCTCTCTCTCTCTTGGTGGTGAAATGTTATTTTTTTATTAATTAATTCTGAAGTGTAATAAAAATATATAATATTTTTGCAAGAATAATCCAATAGGAACCTAACCAGGCCTTAACCCATAGATACTCTATAGAACGTCGAATGTAATTCTTTTCAGTAACTTATATTGGCTTTATTTTTCTAAAGTTCAATATTTTTGTAGTTTTTTAGTCAAAAGTCCATTATTTATATAATTGTAATCCAAGATGTCAGGTTCGAATGTGTATAAAATTTGCCATAGTCTTAAAATCATACGACATTCTTAATTTGATAGAAATAATTTGTTGGCAACATTTTAAATTCTTTGGTGCAATTATACTTGAGTTTTAAAATGACAACAAATACTAACAATCATACCTTTTCTTTTTTTATGTTATTCGTAACAACTTTTCACACCCCTAAATACAACCGGTAGGTATAATACCCATATAAATCTACATTACATTGCCTAGAAATTGCGAATAAAATAGATTAATATCAACAAAAATTTAATAAGTGCGTCGGCGGTTCCAAATAATAATATTTGCGACAAAAGAACGGAAGGTTGAATTCTAAAGTATTTCATTTGGGAAACCTAATAAAGCATTGTACCTACTTAACGAAGCTAAGGAATAAAGAAATAACAAATCTTAAATTTTACAAATCACATAATACGAACGTAGCCTCGCCAAAAGTAAAATCAATTATAGTGAGTGGCTGGATTCCGAAAATATTTAATTATTATTTTTGGCACGTATTCAAAATAATAACCTCTCGGACACGAGTTCAGCATTTCGACTTTATTTGCAAAAAATATAGATTGACCTAGCTCAATACTAGATTTTTATGAAAATACGTTTCTTAATTTGTGCTAGTGTGGTTAATCAGAAAAAAATAGAGTAACCGAAATAAATAGTGTAGGAAATATTATTTTGGTTCTTGTATCCTAATTTTTTATTCCAATTGCGTGATTTGAGACGAATATCATAGCATTCCATGAATTCCCGTGCGGGTGCGTGGTAGAAAGAAAAACTCCGAGCAGCGTCCTGAACTTGTGACTACAGGATGTAGGGTTAAGGAATTCCTTGACGATCGATCAATACTCGCCGTTCTCTGCTCCCTGTCTAGCCAAATTTGGTAAGATCTTATTAGAGCAGCTTTGGATACTCGTTCGAATACAGAATTAGCTGCACTTCTAGGCCAAGGTCTTTAAACAAGTTATATAGAGATTTTGCTGGTAATCCTCTCGCACCTACATATACAGACTAACTACATAGCCATTTTTATTTAGTTCATTTGTTAGATCTTTGTTATTCGATAGAAGTTTTCATAGATAGAGCAAGAATAAGTCATAGCCATATATTTCATTGAAGCTGAAGGCTTGTCAATCCATACTCCTATAAAAGGAATGTACTGTAGTCAATTATTATCTAGTTTTGATTATGGTGACTTTGTAATGTAGCAGTTTTCAAGGGTCCAAGGCCTGTAGCCAAGTGGCACGTCGATTCTCTTTCTAAAAACGTAAACGCTTCGAAAATTCAAAAATGTATAAGGATGACATTTGCTATCAACAGGTCAGGTGATCAAGTTATCGATCGGATCTGTCATTCCCATATATTTTTATAATTTTCGTACCATTAGCGTTTGTAGAAAGAGAATCAACGTGCCACTTAGCTACAGGTCCAGTTTATAGATCCTAAGCCGTCTAAGTAAAAAGCTGTTTTCTTTTAGCCTTCATTAAATGAGGTATAGTATAGTTTATGAGAGCCGTGATAGCACAGTGGATATACCTCTGCCTCCAATTCCGGATGGTGTAGGTTCGAATCTGGTCAGGGGTATGCGCCACCCACTTTTCAGATATGTGCATTTAAGTATCAATATCACATGTCATAAACGGTGAAAGAAAAACATCGTACGGAAACCTGCATACCTGAGATTTTTTTGCTATTATTATGATTATTGGGCTAGCATGGTTGACTATTTAGCCTATCCCCTCTTATTCTGACAGGAGACTCGAGCTTAGCAGAGAGCTGAATATGGTGTGATAATGATGATGATGATGAAATGAAGTATGTCTGGCTATGATAGGATCTGGGGCCATAATGTTAATAATGTAAACACTGACGCAAAGAAATAACCATATAAAAGTACGATATCAATAAAACACTTTAAAATATTCCTTGTCGTCCTTTCAATTGTTCATCGAAGAATAATTAGGGGAATTCTGAAACAGCTTGGACTTCAAATGCTCCCTAATTGGCAGTTTTAATCTACTAACTTTTGTGCGGAATTCAGCAAAAGTAGGCACCCAACTTGTCGTGGTCGGTGGTAAAACGAATCAAAACCGTCTAACTGTGAATTTATAAATGTATTTCAGCAAATTATGAGGATCGGAATGGTTATTTTAATTAATTCGTATTTCGGTGAGCCATTGTGAGATGTAAACAAGCGTTATTTTGCTTGTGTTTCGAGATTGAGGGAGATGAAGTATGAATAAAGAATTGTTTTCCTGTTGAATAGAAGCAGACGCAGGTACGTTGAGGGAGTGTGTTAAGAACAATGAATAAATATTTTATTTTACTCAAGCGCCAATGCCAGATCATCCAGTAATCACTATAAAAACAACTTTATTGTTATTTAATTATTTTTTCAAAATTTCTTTGGAGTTGGAGCCAACCAATCTTTATAAGAAATTGTAATGTTAAGAGTAATTGAATTATTAGAAAAAAAAACCATTTATGTACACTTTATTTGTACACCACAGAACTAGAAGAAAAACAAATAATGTGACAGAAAGTATTGTACAGAAGTATGACACAAAAGGCCTTATCGCTATACGTTGCTATTTATTCCAGGCAACCTTGGGTTTAGGAAACTGTTTGAATACGAGAATGCAAATGAAATCTATCATGCTTCGTTATCAACCTATATTCGGCCACTGCTGAGCTCGAATCTCCTTTAAGAATAAGAGAGGTTAGGCCTTAGTCCATAACGCTGGCCCAATGCGGATTGGCAGACTTCACACACGTGGATAATTAAGAAAATTCTCTGGTATGCAGGTTTCCTCACGATGTTTTCCTTCACCGTTTAAGACACGTGATATTTAATTTCTTAAAAATCTATCATGCTTAAATATATTTTAATCTAAGTCATCCTTGGTTATAGCTTTTATCTCCTCTATTTTTATTTAAGAGCCTTGAAGGCTTGTAGGCTGAAGAAGGTTAAACGATTGCCGCGGGCTACAGCTCTCTAAAAATTTTCAAACGATAGATTTTGTATACTATAGGATTATATTATATTCGGCTGGCGAGCGGAGGCTTTTGCTACGGCAGTTGCTCAACCACCATAAAATTGGAAACTAGTGAACTGAGCCCGTTCGGAATAACCTGTAGTATCATTAAAAAAACTGCTATGTTATTCCAAATCCACACTAATATTGTAAATATGAAAGTAAGTCTGTCTGTAAAGGTAACACTTTACCAGGTAACAGGTTAGCTTATAGAGATAAATTGGACCTGACAGCAGGACATGGTTTTTTTTTGATCCCGGAAAAAAAGAACGCGCACAGAGTCGTTGACGTTCATTATACAAAATATTATCTTGTTCGTTATTTATAGTAATAGATAGTAATCATAGCGTTTCAATATGTATTGATTAGATCTTTTTGTCTGACATTAATCTCATTGTTAAAAAACACGATAAAATAAAATAATATATTTTGTAGACTTCATTAAATTAAATTGCAACGTAGCTCCAGCATAAGTCACTCGTGACTGCCGTTATAAATGGTGCTTGAAAACTTGTTAATTGAATTTAACAAGCATTTTGTTTTATTCGTAGGTTACATGAAATGAATTAGATATGATAAAATATTGTATGTCACGTGTAAAATTGCGTAAGTAAATATATTTTTCACATTCTTTATAGAACTAGAATTTATAGTAATAATATTTACGCATGTTTTTAATAACCCCTGATGGAAGAGTGTAATGCTACACTGTGTAACACTTTCCAAGTATGTGTGTGTGGCTGTGGCATCATATGGTCTGGCAAGTTTGTTAATGACACTCCCATGATATGTGGGAGACGGGGGGAAAGACAGCGCGGGCGTGAAATCGTGAGTGCGAAGAAGTGTGATGCACCTCACTTCCTCGTGGGTTTTTCATTCATCGCTACACGCCCTCCGGCCCGCTCGGACTATCATCCGATAGTGTTACGAAGTTGCCAAGCTATAACGTCTAATGTCAGCCAATGACGATATGTATGACACCATGCACATCGCAACCAACTCACGATCAGTTTTATCGCACGTCATGCCGTTAGCGCTGCATGCATGTGAGATTAATTGATCGTCAGTGGCTGATATAAACGGAACGATAGATTATACCTGAATAAGATTTTTTATCGCTTTATTGATTGAGATTATAATACTTGGCTACATTATATACCATGGAAATAATTTTTGTGTTTAATGACTTTAAGTAAATATTCGTTGGTATATCATCAATATCATCAGACAAATATTACGGTAATTAACATGGAAAATTGATTTAATATATTTACTTAAAAGTTTCCAATAAAATCTCGTATACATATTATAAATATTAAGTTACATCGCAGCTTATCAAAAAAATTGGTTTAATTTAGTCAACCGAAACAAAACAAGACAAAAGAAATATTCTGCCTTAATGATACTTTTAACGTTTATACAGTACTTTAAAACGGTGTCCTGCGTATAAAGTCGGGCCATTAAATGTGTATTGTGGTTGGCGAGGTGCCAGCCACGGACTGCCACACGTCCGAATCTGTGAATCTCTAAGTCTCTTGCTTCGTTTTGGATGATTTCGACGTTACAACACTGAATCAACAACAATGAACACAACAATGTGTTCATTGTTGTTGATTTAGTTGATTTTTTGATTCAGTTGATTTTATTCTTTACAAGTGAGCCCTTGATTACAATCTCACCTAATAAGTGATGATGCTATCTAAGATGGAAGCGGGCTAACTTGTTAGGAGGAGGATGAAAATCCACGAATGTACTTTATTTCTTGTAAAAAATGTTGGCAACCCTAGAGCGAGGGAACGACGCATGACGTCATCTTTTTTCGAGTGTGCATGCTCTATCGAATCATAAGAGGTTTTCACGTCAAAAATAGAACGTTTTCGATCTCTTGACCGCCAGCGTGGTGAATCTAAGCTCTATGTACCCTATTCTTCTTCCTTCTGGGCCTTTTCCGTATTTGGCCATGTGCTTGGCCGTTGTGCGTTCCCTCTTACATAAGGAGGAAGGCATGGATATGTAATGGGCCATTAAAATAGGCTGATATGTAACGAGAACAATGTATCTATCACAAAGAAATTTATCAACAATAAAAGTCAAGATATGGTTCGAGAATATAATCTAAGAACTGGAATTTCAACCGGCAAAATGCTGTTTTGATTTATAGCCCACAAATTCTCCCGCGTGGATTTAGAATTAAATTAATTGACCTTCAGAAAGCATCGTGGTGAATAATAAATAGATACAATGCTGCATATCTCTTTTTATTAATTGATTTATGCTAATAATATAGATGTAAAATTTGTGGAAGAGCCGTGATAGCCCAGTGTATATGACATCTGCCTCCGATTCTGGAAGGTGTGGAATCAAATCTGGTCCGGAGCATGCAACTCCAACTTTTCAATTGTGTGCATTCTAAGAAATTACATATCACGTGTCTCAAACGCTGAAGGAAAAACATCGAGAGGAAACTTGCAAACCAGAGATTTTTTTCAATTCTCTGCTAATCCGCATTGGGCCAGCGTGGTGGACTATTGGCCTAACCGCTCTCAAAGAGGAAACTCGAGCTCAGCAGTGAGACGGATATGGGTTGATAATGATGAATGATGATGAAAGTTTGTGGTATTCGAGAGGGTAATCTCTTATCTTCCTTAGTATAGGTATACTAAAGCGATTTTATAAATTCTTTTATGACAAGAATACCTTGTCACTTGTAAATCATAGGCTACATTTTATCCCCGTATTCAACGGGAACCGGAGACCGCGAGATGTCGTTATCTTTTAATTTGATTGAAACAACAAAAGAAAACGCATCATAATTATGCATGAAATCTGCGCATCATAGATTACAGATGTCTTGAAACGACTAATAAAGTGAGCAGCTGGACTAGAATAGCAATCTGCCTGTGGACGTCCATTAGACGAAATCATCGGCCCATTTGGTTCGACAAATTACTCAAGCACGAGTGATCAAAATGGTAATACGCCTTATTGTATTGATCTCAGTCAACAACTGCCGCTGTCTCTGCTGAGATATGACCTGGCAGCGGTACGTAGCTAATTTCGCAGCGACCATTCATCTAGACATCGCGGACCTGGCTTCTGAATGGGAGCAGAGACAATATTAGTAGGAGGCCCAATAATGTAGCGCATAAATTATTCTATAAATTGCATTTGGAAATAGAACGGCGATTAACCACGAATATAAATTACGTCTCTCATTATCTGTCCCTATTCATCCTGCTGGAATTTTTAAATGTTGTAATGCCTAAATAGAATAATTCATTGTGGACTGTAAACGAAATATTACTACTACTATTAAAATATAGAACTGATGGTTTGAAAGCACTATTGTGTTTCTATTATTATTTTGTATATTAGCCGAAGCCCCGCGGTTTCACTCGCGTAGTTCCTGTACCCGTAAGAATCCTACTAATATTATAAACGCGAAAGTTTGTATGGATGTTTGGATGTTTGTTACTCTTTAACTCAGCTACTACTAAAGCCATTTGGCTGAAATTTGGAATGGAAATGGAATTTACTCTGGATTAACACATTTTATCCCGAAAAAATCCATGGTTTCCCGAGATTTGCGTAAACTAATGATTTTTATGATATGAATGTATGTTACTCTTTCACGCCTCGACTACTGAACCGAATTAGCTGAAATTTGGTATTAAGATATATTATAGCCTGGATTAACACATAGACTACTTTTTATCCCGGAAAAATCCATGGTTCCCGAGGGATTTGTGAAAAACTAAATTCCACGCGGACGAAGTCGCGGGCGTCCGCTAGTACGGAAATAAAACGGACTATGACATTCACAAATAACGTGGCTTTAATTTTTTTAGCAGTTCAGAGATTACCCCCTACAATACCATTAGCTTTACCTTTTTGTTATATTAGTTTAGATGATTACGGTAACAACATAATGAATGGTAATACAACAACATAAATGAATGTTGTCTTTCCAATATATTCACGTCTTAAAAATGCAAAAGTATTTGACCAAACAACATGGAATAACACTATTAATAAATCATACAAAAATAAAATAAGAATTTCATTGACCATTATGGCTGAAGATTAAATTTTGGCGTGGGAGTATCAACAGATAGCTTTTATGACCCCAACAAGTAGGTACGTGATCCAAATATCGTATTACAGTAAAAAATGACACTCAATAAACCCTTGACATTTCGCCAAATAAAAATCATAAACCAACTGAACGGTATTCAGCTATACCTATGGGGTGGTAATATGAAACACACCATACAGTATTTGAAGATGCTTAAAGATTCATAAACCTAAGCTTTCTACCTCAGCGTCAGTCGTAAAGTTGAGTGTTATGTTCGCGAGTGTAATATTACATTCGTGTTATATTGTAACTTGAAGTGTTAGTGACTTTCTACACCTGATGACGTCATGAATAAATCGTTCAAATGTATAGACGAAGCGTACCATCATTATACATTTATGCTACTTTTGATACCCCATGTCTTAGAAACAATGCAACAATAATAATGTCCTCCTTACAAACATAGTGGCCTATTTCACTATCAAGACTTGGAGTCTACTACAAAATATTTTTTGTGTAAGCCTACGTAAACAAGCAGCACTCTATTTGCTCAGTATCATAGACTACTGGGACAGTACATCGTAATAAACACTTCTAAACACAAGTGTGTATTTAAGTACTTTAACCACCGGATTTTAATATCACTAAGAAAATAAAAAAAAATGCATGCATGCATTTCCAACTTTACAGTTGTGTGCATTTTAAGAAATTAAATATCACGTGTCTCTAACGGTGAAGGAAAATATCATGAGAAAACCTGCATACCAGAGTCTGCCAATCCGCATTGGGCCAGCGTGGTGGACTATTGGCCTAACCCCTCTCATTCTAAGAGGTGACTCGAGCTCAGCAGTGAGCTGAATATGGGTTGGTAATGAACGGACGAACGATTGTTCTAGTAATATATATACCTAAGTTGAAGCTAGTTCGATTCATTAAAAATGGAAGTACGAAAACAAGTTAAAATCCCAAAAAAATTCAAATTTCAGGTAGACGAAGTAGCCAGTCTGCTGGTGTTATTATAAACCAGTGGTAATGTAACTAGCTTCTTATGTTCCTAGCCTTAGATACCTAGATACAAGTAGGTATCATGGAAAGCGTTTGAAACACACAATATTAAGGGCTATTTTAAGTAGGTACTTAATAAATATAAGAGAACGGTGGCCAAAATGTAATCAACTAAATGAAAATCTTACGCAACTTATTAATATTCCGCGTCGGAGGAGTTTTCAACGAAATATTAAAAGACAGTTCTAAGTAAAGCAACAAGTTAAACTCTTGGTTGTTGAAAATAATTATTTTGCATTACAAACAATGAAACGCTTTTGACTTTTGTCGCTTTGATCTGTAGCATTTGATAATTAAACAAAGTGAGTAGAAACAGATACAGAGTTTGTGAAAGGCGGTATTTTGTATTATTTGCAAATTGATGACATAGAAGATATCTAAAATGAAGATTTTTAGTAAATATTATCTCTAACTACGAAGGTATTCATTGGGAATGGTAGATAATTCAGACACCTGAAAAACGTAAAAGTCTCAAGATAAGCCTATGCTTCTACCTTATTAAAGAACTTACTACTAACTACTAATAGACCACCACGGTGGTAGTGGATGAATGGATGGAAGATTGCAAAGGTTCAAAACCTTTTGTAGCTAACACCATAAACGAGCAAGGAATAAGAATAACAATAAGAATTGTTTTATTTAAATAACTCAGTACATAAATAGCAATGACGTCCTGGCCCTTAAACTAGGTAAGTCCGTGTCTTAAGGGCCAGTGACTTCCCTGGGTACATATGCTACATACAATATCCATACAATATCCAAAAGAATTTTTATAAGGATCTTAAAAATACAATACTAAAAAAAAGTTTATAATTATTAATTTTGTGTGCATGTGTTAGTGCGTGTGTGTGTGTTAATACATGCATGCGTGTAAGTGCGAGTATGTCTGCGAGTAACACTGTGTGTGTGCGTGCGTGTGTATGCATGCGGCTGTGTGTCGTGCGTATGAGTGTGAGTTAGGAGTGAGAAGAACATGATAGTTATGGACCTGCCAATGCATAAGTATAAGCAGCGTGTTAAAAACATTTTCTTAGTCGATGTTACACAATTGATGAATTTCCTAATGATAAAAATGCTTGAAGATCATTGGATCAGCTTCCACTCCACACAGGAAGTAAAACTATAATAAATTGTTATGATGTTAACAATTGTATATGTATGATTTTTTAAAAGAGCAATTATATCTTGCCGGCTCTTCTCAGCAGATGCTGCCTTCCGAACCGGTGGCAGAGTGTTTACAAATAGTCAACCTTGACGTTTCAAAAATGCTTGCAATCGCCTATTTGAAATAAATGAGTTTAGATTTTGAATAGTGATAATAAATTATGACTCCATCGCACTACATCCTACAAAAATAAGTTGATATAGAATTACTCATATCATATCTCAAGACAACGACAATTGTTGACAGAGAAACAATTATTCCATATTAACTGATAATATATTATGCGTTATATCACCTTAATCATTCTACATGACGTTAAATGATATGGACATGGCTATCATTAGCATAAACGCTATAAAATTACACTGTTCATATGTAGATGTTATGAATTGTATCATTTTGTATGATGAAATATACGCATTGCATATTCAGAGTGACCTCTTTGGCTCATTGAGTTCAAGGTGTTAATGAATGAATCAGAAAAAAAAACGATTTACACGAACCTTTTTGATTTGCATACTTTTGTGTGTGTGTGTGTGTGTGTTTTATATTATAACTGTACCTACCTATTAACCTATTAACTTATGACTTATACTCTTATAATTTAATTCATAATGGCAAATTCAGAATAGTGATAATAAAAAAGTTAATTGTTGCAGTTATATTAAAACTATCATCACTACAAAGTACATCAAGATTTCCTGAACTTGAGTGAAAATTTTATGTCACCACGTGTGTAAGGAAAGCACCACCATATTGAGATTTCATTACGTCCACATATTTACGTACAACATACCTACGAGGATATACAAGTATATACAGGAAGAAATTTTTTTTAGTGCGGATATTTTTATATTTTGTACATAAACAAAATTTAATGATCACGTATTTTTTCTTTTTTTTTTTAACTCAAAAATAACAAAATTATCGTTAGCTAAAGTTATTTACTTTTGAACAGAATTTTAGGGTCACCCTATTGTGCGTTTATTTTATTTTCGTTTGATACCTAAAGGACGTCACCAGATCACTTTTAAGCTGAATATATCTTGTTTAGTAATAATATATACATTATTTTGTTATTTTAGAGACATAAATTTAAAAAAAAATTACATAAAATGTATCGAACTGTTTGTAGATTTATATTCTATTATTGATACAGAACCACGAAAAAAAATATCCGCACTAAAGACCGAATCACCCTGTATAAATAAGAATTCACTATGTTAGTATTCTATTTATTTGTAATAACAATACTAAGGAATTGAACTGAATACTTAGTACTTTTAAATTATTTTTTTTTTGTATCAAGTATTTTTTTTTTATCTTGGATATCTTGCGCTTGACTACAATCATGCCTGATGGTGAGCTATGATGAGGTCTAAGATGAAACGCGCTTGCCTAGAAGATGCCTATATACGCTTGCCTTGAAGGTGCACAAATTGTACGTATAGATTGATTAAATTGTAGAAGTAGCGTAAAAGAAAGGATTCACAAAAGTTCATTAATTATTGTTTAATATCTCTGAAATCGATAGTAAAATCACTTTACAAAGCTTCGACTTTTCAAAAGTGCTTGTAAAGGAAGCTTGTATACGAATTTGAATGTGACAACAGTAAATAAATCCCTGAAAATGATTACAATGTGTAAACAGTGTAGCACAAAGTTCAGACGTCACTTATTTAATAATACAGGGGAAGATATACAGAAATTTGTGTCGTCGACCGTACACATGCCTCGGCGCTGGCGGTTAGAAGATTAGTTGACAATGTCAGGAGGAACAAAGTTCCCCAAAGTTCATCTCGGGTAGAACTTCCGGCGCTGTGTGCCCTTAAATTGAAACTGTACAACATCTGCACTGCTTTGATAGTTATTGAGAATAAATTACCCATCATCTTCTGTGGCGAGGAATATGTTTGGAAAGTTTGCCGCATGCCAATTTCTTGTTACGTCACTCACAATGCTCTAACATAATGAAATTAGTTTCTAAAACTAAACACTATAATATATTATAATAAATATATAGAATATCAAATATGTCAGTAACTAATTATCCTCTAGATATATTATTAATATTCATGGGGTTCTGTGAACTATAGGATTTTGTAGATATTATTATATTTTCTTTTATATCACTTTTCCGATTTAAATTAAGTTTACTGAGTTTGGTACCCAACCCCAAGGATCCGACTTAGCCATGTTTCATATAATTTAGTTGAGTAGAACCGGTGATATGATATGAAGTAGCTAAATATCTATGATGCTTTTCTGTACTATCAATACTAATTTTAAAAAACTGAAGAGTTTGTTTGTTTGTTTGTTTGATTGAACGCGCTAAACTAAGGAGCTACTGGTCCGATTTGAAAAATTATTTCAGTGCTAGATAGCCCATTTATCGAATCGAGGAAGTGTATAGGGTATTTATTATCACCGTATTCTTACGGGAACGGGAACTACAAAAACGGGTGAAACCGAAGGGCGACAACTGGCACCATATGAAGTTATATAACGTGTGTGCTTTATGCCAGTGCTGAGGTCTAACAAATAATTCAAATATGATATCACGAAATGGACTCCAATACTTACTTGAGTCCCTCTTTCTGCGATACAAATAAAGCCTTCTATTTTACATTTAGCCAAGTCTGAGTACCTAACTACGACCTGAATTTGACTGTCAAAGCGCAGAAGTAAATCACGCAATAAAAAACATAAAAATGCCACAAATAAACTTAATTCATACATTTATGTCGTTTAAACATAGCGAATAAAATGAAAAGCGAACGAAAAATACCGCAGCAGAATAAAATCGTAAAAAAAAACAATATATTACGATCGCACCATTATGGGCGAATCTGAATGTGTCAGTGCGTAATTTATCGCGGAACGTGTTTTTTTGTGGAGGCTCTCTTGACCTCGTAAAAAACAGCTGGGCGTGGGGGGCCGAAATCAGAGGACCACTCGAGAGGCTCCGCTCGCGCCTATCAAAAGTGGGAAAAACAAGCGATCGCCACTCGATTCAGTCGGGAGGATGACACTTCACACTCCGCCGTGATTTTTACAATGTTTCCACTCAGCTTTTCGCAATCGCTTTGATGTGTGGCCTACTTTTTAGCTATTGCGCGTTCAAGATCTACAGTACTTTCATTGTTTTTAAAGTGTTCCCTTTGCCGGGGAAGAGCCATTGACTTGCCCGATTCTATTTATCCGAATCTTGATCTGTAAGCCGACATTCTGAAGAGAATTCTTATATTATTATTGCGTAACAAACATACAAATAAAAAAACGAGTGATTCCTTTTCTATTCGCATTAACAATCAGTCCAAATACAAAAGCAATGTATCTTTAATGGGTCGTTATTACACTCATTGTGATTGACCTCCAAGATCGGAAATTTCGGTGATTTCTTACTAAGTTTTCAGTTTTACTTTGCGCGTTGCGCCATTCGTTGGTTCGAATGTTAGTTCCAGTTTTCGCCACCGGGTCAGAAAAGTTTGTAGCAGTAGATTTTTAACAATCACTGTCATTTGGTTGATCGCAATAACGCCAATAATTTTACGAATATGTCATACATGACAGGCGACATCAATAATGACATGCAACATCAATAATGATTGGCGCGAAATTTAAATTTGACATAACGGAATAGTATATTTTTCTACCACTTTGTATTTTCAACTACATTTTTAGCTCTGGTTTACACTGCATCACATAACATGACTCAAAATAAAAATGAAATAAATAAACCATAGATACTTTACAGCGCATAGCTTCGTCGATACATTCATCTAAAAATGGAATTTTATACTGCGACAATTTAGTGCGGCCAACGGTGACTATTATTTTTTTTTACAGAACATTTATACGCTGACAGCGACAAAAATTTGCGTCAGGCTAAGTGCCAAATTTATAACATTGGTCTACATTGCTAAAGGTTTTTCGCTAATTGGTTTGGTTAGGCAAGGATTGTTAAAGATAAAATATGCGATGCGGAATGTTTTATATTCTGATCGATTGCTTCATTATAGTTGCAAAGCTTGGTAGATGTAATGATGTTTTACGTCAACGTTTAAGTTTAGAAAAAAAATCGAATGAAATTGAAAAAAAAATACACAACAATCAGTTTATGGAAGTTTTCAAGTGCAAGTTAAGACAAATAATATTTTTTACGGATAAAGAATGAAATGCCAATGTTTGTCACCGCATATGACACCACAAAGAATTTAGTCATAACTTTATATAAATATTGCGATACTTACTTTTCTCTTTTCAGTTCATTACGCTTTTTAAGCAGTCGGGTTTTTTGTTTTTATAAATATATATTTTTAATATTTTTCCGTAACTACTAAAGAAAGTTAGCGGTAAACGCACTTGTGAACTAAGTATATAGAAAATGACAAAGATATTAACTATCCTGAAAGCGTACAATTAACACTTTTTAAAGGGTCATAAATTGTTCATTATCTTATAATAATTTTGAGAACATAAAAAAATATTTTTAAATATTTTTTTGACGGTCTACATTTTATCTGTTTCATGACATCACGTAAACACTAAACCTTAGCCAAACGGTTTAGTGTTTGACTAAAATATTAGATAGTAATTAGTTTGACGTTTATACCTTTAGTATCATCAAGTAACATCGAGATGTCACAAAGTGGACGACAGCGTTTTTGAATTTGAAAAAATTAACTAATATCGATATATTTCGGGCCCTTATTCCATTTAGTCAACTACCCTATTGTAATTTTTGATTTTGATTTAAAATGAGTTGACAATATCAACATTAACATGTTCGGAGCCGCGGGCGATGGCTAGTGATAATTATATTTTGGTACGGGTGCTCATAATATATTAATGTGTCATCACGTACGAGTATCTATACAAAATTCTGACCACTAACACACAATTACCACATCAATGAAACCCAATATCATATTTGTTACAAAATACTGGTATTCAATGGACCAGGATTATTTTAAACTATGCCAATTTGCGATTTTTTTAATTACCTAATTTAAGTTGCATTTTATTATTGTTTTGTTTCAGATAAATTATTATGAATAACTATGATGACTCATTAAGTTTCTTATTTAACTTAATGTATAGAACTCTACAAAAGTATAATTAACTTCAGTACTTTAGTAACTTTGATTTAAATTTCCATGTTTATTTTTTTTAAGTTAAACACAGAGGTTTATGTTTTAAAGAAAAAATCATATAGTCAAACTTAAACTCAAAATGTATTTAATAAAAATGTGTTTTTGTTTTTTTACCCAACTGCAAGAAGGGTTATGTTCTTAGATAGGTGAAGTTAAAAAACCAACACGAATTAAAAATATTGTGATAAGGGTATTAAAATTAAAGTCAATGGCTCATCAAGAGGATTTCAAAATAGCCATATTAAAAAAATTACAATTAGAAAAACGTTATTTATTAATCGCTTTATAAAAATACGCGAGGCGGAAGACTAGGTACGTGCAGGTTAGACAGTCGGGTTTTTTATTTTTTTAATTATTGACTTATTTAACAAAATAATTTATTAATAGCCACATCTTTGTATGTATCATGGTGCCAGCAACATTAACTTGCTTCCATATGTCACTAAATCAGCCAGTTATATTATAGTAAATATAGATATACATTAATTATAGCTACGTAATAGTACTGATTTCAAGTATTTCTAGTCCCAAACGTAGCTCTAGTCGGACTATCTGTTCATTGCACAGTTCTCGAGTCAACTAGTCTGAGTGACTTTAATTCATCGAATGCGATGCCATCTGGGATTACTTGAGGCTGTCTCGGTTAAGACCACTGGATGTTTGATCGTGCCTTAGTTTACTTAAGAGCAAGGAAGCGTTTGCTTACATAATTCCGTTTAATTTTGATTTTATTATTTCATTAATAATAATTATTTTTGTTATAGCTAATTGAGTTTTTTTTTAATACAAATGTGTGATGTTTTTTCGAATACAGTATCTATTGTTAGGTGTTGCTTTTTAGTTCTGCTCTGATGATGATGTTCGAAATGACTTTTTGATCTTTGTAACTGAAAATGACAGCTTTCATCTCATTCGCTGACATTGGCGTATCTAGGATTATTTCCTAGGGTGGGCCCCCTGACATGCCGCTGAGGAGAGTCGACACACAATATTCGTTTACAATGTTTGTGGATGCTGACCTTTGAAACGGGTCTATTGATTATATTGATAGCCCAGAACTCTAGGGTGGGCACTGGACCATACCTGGGTGAGTACGGCCCAATCAGGCGGTCCAGGTGACTGTTGACATATCGTCAAAGCTACCTTTAGACATAATCCTGTCGCTCACAAACCCGAAGGGACCGTTTGTGTGGTTCCGCTGTTAGTTTTATTTGGCAATACTACTGTTAAAATGTAACTTATTAACCTCATTATAATAAGACGAAAAATAATATCTGGTATGTTATTATTATTATTACTATTATTTTAAATTTTATTAGAAAAGAAAATAAATTTTATTAAAAAATAAAAAGGCTATTTATTATAATATTATTATAGGAAACAATATTAATTATATTAATATATATACAATAATTCACTTTTATCGCTGATGGACGTCCACTGCTGGACATGTAATAATAAAAATAACCTTTATTTCAATACAAATTACAATAAATGATACAAATTTGTCAATATACAATATACAATCTAATTATTATTTAATGTCAATTGAATAAATTATTTTATTTTATTTAGTTTAGTTTTTCTTTTTATTTATAAATATAATGTCAATTTAATAATAAGTAACGATTATATGTACGAGTATGTCAATATTTTATTTTGTTATTGAAGCACCCATTTTTAGGTATAGGCCTCCTCCATCCTTTTCCATTCAATTTTATCCCTCGCAAGTCTAGTCCATATTATACCCGCTGCTGGACATGTGACTTCTAAACACAATGTGCCTGCGCCGTACATTATTTTACATATGGTACCTACTTAACTTTATATTTGTCAATTTCCTTACATAAACACATTCAAAAGTGATGTGTTTGAGAGTGGAATAGAAATACAGATAAATATTACAATGTACAATCCACATTGTAATAACCAATTACAATTATTTGTAATTAAAATTAAGCTTCCGTTTTGAAAGACGTGCGGTTCACCGAACGTTACATCCCACCACAAACATTGCTAATTAATTGTTAGAATGTTTTGAAAACATCAAGTCAGTGCAAGCATGTCTTACAGATTTAATAGACAACGGGGAAGGCAGAGTTTCTTGTGAACTCCACTGAAGTTGGAATAAGTTGTGCATACCCTTAAATTGAAATGGATACTGAAATGCCATAGTTATTTACTTATTGCTAGGCTAGGTATACATGACTAATTATATATACTTTTGTTTTTTATCTCTTATTTATTTATTTCTCCTTTTTTTTAATTTCTAACAATGTTATACATACAAAATATACAAAACACTATTAAAAACTTTGAAAAAAATTTAACCCTCCCGCTTCAGGACATTTGAGTGCCCAAGCAACCGGTGGTCAGGGCGCCATAGTAAGGAACCTCCTCACAATACGCGCCGTCTCAAGAATCACTGCCTTCTGTATCCGACTCTTGATCTAACAGTTCAGTCTAACAGCGAAAGCTTCTTAAGGTGTTGGTCGAAGCTTTTCGCTGTAAGACCATTGACTGAAACAACTATCGGAACAATAATATTCGACTCAACATTCCACATGGAGATAATCTCGTGAGCAAGGTCTATTGTTTATTTTTACGGTTTCGTACTTCAAAAGAAAAAAAAGGGATGCTTAAAAGATCACTTTGAGATCAGTAATAAAAGGTTTGACAGACTCTATCGGAAATGCGTGGAGTATCAAGTTAAAATATAAAACCGTACTGAGGTAAGTTGTGAAAAATCAAACATACTTTAACTAAATTTTAATTAACTTAATCAAATAATTTAAAAAAAAATAAAAATTCTTATTCAAAAGTTATAAAGTTTCAAGGCTTTTCAGCAAACTTCAAGTAGAAAGCTGAATTTTATTCAAAAGTTATTTGAAAAAAAAAACTTAAAAACTATTTATTTCAAAATTACAAACAAAATATATTATTTATTTATTTTTTTCAGCATTCAACACTCTCAAGAGAATCAAAACTTTCCGTTGATCTAGAATTATGACAATTGGTAAATAAATAACATCGTTATAGGACATTACAAGAAATAATCTTGAAACTCCGACTCGCACTTGTCCGTTTTTTTTTCTGAACTATCTTATATTTTGTTATTTTCTTTTAAGAATATTAATTGCTATACTATATACCTCTCGCATAGTGGTATGATTTGTTAGGAGTGGGTATAACTATAACACTATAATAAACGGATGGAAAACAAACCCGTGAACATGACTATGAATGTTGAATCCAGCCCCATAATCATGGCACGGCTGAGACAATTTAAACATTTATTAAAACACAAAGGGTACAACTTAAAAATATCATTTAAACATTATCATTTAATAACATTAAAATAGGCATACATTAAAAATTATATATATCTATAGTTTATTTTTTAATTCCCCGACACATCCTTCAACAAATCAGCAGTACTGCCTGGTAGCAGAAATATGCCCCCCGACTTTCAGCTGTAGTAAATCGTTAGGAAAACTATTACAGTTTATAATACTGCTGAAAGTTTTACTATTACTAAAAAGTCATAAATGTTGTTGTACTATCTATACTAATATTATAAATCTGAAGAGTTTGTTTGTTTGCTTGAACGCGCTAATCTCAGGAACTACTGATCAGATTTGAAAAATTACTTCAGTATTAGATAGCCCATTTATCGAGGAAAGCTATAAGCTATAATTCACCTTGTAATTTTCATAAATGCAAAAATAATAAAGTTAATATCACTTTGATATATTTTTGTAAAGCATGTTACACAAATTTATCGAATGAAATTCATTTTCGATTTATGTGTAATAATATAGAGGCTCTGCGTTGGCGAGTATATTTAATATTTTACAGAGTCGCCTCACGCTCCGTCTTCAACGGCCCCTGATTGCCGCCCGATCGAAATTATATTTCTACATTCAACCTAGCCGGACAAGATGGCTCTTTACGTCGTCATAAAGGACTTGTTAAATATTTGATTTTGTATAATATTATCAAGAAAGTACTTTGTAGAGTTTTGAAGCATCACTAACTTTCAATCTAACTACTTCTACCATTACTTTTCTTTACAAGTAGGTAGGAGTACCTCAAAGATACCTCTATAAGAGAGAGCGAATAAAAAAATTGCTACCCAGTACGTACCTAGTTGGCATAGAGACAAAGCCAAATGACAATGTCACCCAGACCCAACAGAAAATTCTCTTAGTACGTATCACTCCTTTCTAAATGTAGCATTGGGTATTCGGTACCGCGACCCGTGACCGCGACCTGCGACCGCGACCGCTGCGCATGACTTTATATAGAGCACTAAACAAATTCCGAGACCTTGTCGCGCGACCGCCTTTGTTTAGTGCTCCATATAAATTCACACTAAGCATTGGGTCGCATCGTCGGTCGCGATCGCAGGTCGCGGTCGCGGGTCGTGGTCGCCAAGAACCGAATGCTACCTTAAGATGTAAGAAAATCATTTATTATTATTTTCATCAGTCTATATTATATCAGTCCATCATCGCGCAGCTCCAGTACCGTTTGCCAGCTATTTGTGATCATGATCACACAATTACAGCGCTAAGAGACATCTACAATTAGAGATACAAGGTAAAAATTGTATGTCTCTTACATGAAATGACAAGGACATTGGACATGAGGATGTTGGCAATAATGAACATGGTTGTGACACGTGGAATTAATTCTGAATTTAACCCTTAATATGTAGTCATAATTGTATATAATATTAGGCAAACCATAGGAATGTTGGGATGGAAAATGCAAAAGAAGACATAATCAGAAAAATAAACCATGACAGAGAAAACAAGAAAACATTTTTTTTCTTGGCAAAAATATTTTTTATAAAAAAGTATGTCCATTGTGTTAATGTTGTTGCCGTCAAATAATTGCATACTACTTGGATCCCATAAATAATAATACGATCGAATTCGAAGGATTCCAGTAACTATTTATTAATCTGTGCCTCAGGTATTTTCTTGCTATTTCAATGTATGAGATTTCATTTGTATTTATGAAGCAGCGCGTATGTTGTGGGTAGGAACATTTGATTCGATATTACCACGTTCAACCTTATACTCACTTACGAAAACTTGATCATTAATATAGAGAAATCGTTAAATTGATACTATACAACTTGAAAATAATTTTAAATCCATGAGTAATCTATATCTATACTTATATAAACTGTAGAGAGGTCAATTCTGTACATGAAATATATTTCCAAAATAACTATCAGGGGGTGATTAGGGATCGATACTGATGCCAATATTGCAATCAGTAAAATTTTCGTCTGTCTGTCTGTATGTTCATTATAGAAACAAGAAGTACTCGAAGGATTTTAACGAAACTTGGTGCAATTGTTCTTCATTCTCCTGATAATGAAAAGAATACTATAACCTGCCCAGAAGTATGAAGAATAATTGTACCAAGTTTCGTTAAAATCCGTCGAGTAGTTTTTATTTCTATAACGAACATACAGACAGACAAAAATTTTACTGATTGTATTTTTGGTATTAGTATCGATTACTGATCACCCCCTGAGAGTTATTTTGGAAATATATTTCATGTACAGAATTGACCTCTCTACAGATTTATTATAAGTATAGATTATCGTCGTTATCAACCCATATACGGCTCACTGCTGAGCTCGAGTCTCCTCTCAGAATGAGAGGGGTTAGGCCAATAGTCCACCACGCTGGCCCAATGCGGATTCGCAGACTTCACACGCAGATAATTAAGAAATTCTCTGGTGTGCAGGTTTCCTCACGATGTTTTCCTTCACCGATTGAGACACGTGATATTTAATTTCTTAAAATGCACACAACTGATAGTTGGAGGTGCATGCCCCGGACCGGATTCGATTTCACACCCTCCGAAATCGGAGGCAAAGGTCATATCCACTGGGCTATCACGGCATTAAGTATAGATTATACTCGTAACTAAAACTATAAATAGACTGAATAGTTGAGTTAATGATAAAAAGATTATATTAATATGTTCATCTTACCGGACAAATGGAATATTATATAAAATGAAACAGACTTATTTCTCTGTAATATAAATAACAAGAAGACAGTTTCATTGTAGTATCTACCCACGTAGGTTTCTTTGCTCGGAATAAAAAATTAAGTAATATCGCGTGACGTATCATAGCGCTCGGGTACGTCTGAAAGAGTAGCCGAGGTATTTGTTAATTTTGCCTCCATTATACAAAATTCAGTTTTCTTAAACCAACCCTCCACTGACGTAGGAGCTTGTCAAGCTAACAATAGAAAATTTGCACATGCGAAACTCGGCATTTTATTTTATGCTTGCGTTAACATAATATTCTTTAAATATTTAAATCAGCTTTGTTGTAGTGCTAAATCAGATTTTGTGTGGATTTTAAGGCGCTTTGTTTAATTTGTTTTTTAACAAGACAACTTTCTGGCAATGAGAATTTTAACGCTTTTTTAGATCAGGAACTTACCAAAGTATATACCAACATAATAAACAAAGTAAGTTACCTTCGCATGAAGTGGGTTCTAGATTAATTTAGATGGTAGAAAAAATCCCATAATCCCTTAGCCCTAACTGACTCTCTGCGGTAACCGATAATTCTTTCTCTGACTGACTGACTCAATACTCTATTTATGCATGTTAAGATTTATTAAAAATGTGGGAAAGCTCGATACTACAATTTATCTACTATAGTATTAGTTAACACTTTCTATAAGAACGTCTGATATATCTGCAAGTCTACATTGTATTTGGTTCGTACGTATAATATAATGTACGATAAATGACAGTTTTGAAATTAATTCATGTTTGATACTACAAAAATAAAATACAAGCCGTAAAGCGAAAAATAACATCGCTTTTAAAAGGAATTAATTCTTGACTGTTATATAAATAGTAAGTCATTGCATAAATGAGGGATCTCAAAAAGCGCTGAACGTAAATGCACGTATTTAACAAGACTATAATAAAACGCCGTGTAAATTGAATATTCACGCTTACAGGCCGAGGTTGATGAACTTTGAGGATCTTGTGAATATTAATACACGAAGGACCTGGAAGCCTGACCCTGAATAATGGAGGACTTTCTTGAAAAAATAAGATGGGCTCTAGAAAATAAGCAACAACGAGGCAACCGCATTCACTTGAGGACGGATTAAAATATTTTGTATGCAAAAAGAACAATATGACGTACCTTACTAAAAAGTGGCTACTAGGAATGTATAAAAGACGCATTTGATGCTCTCATAAAATATATTTCAAAACTGTTACAATTGTATATGAACGAGTATCGAGTAGGTACATTTTGCTGGAACGACCTGGAAGCCTGACCCTGAATAATGGAGGAATTTCTTGAAAAAATAAGATTGACGTTTCAAGTTTCTCGATTACAGGTGGTATTAACATTCATTAAGTATATTTTGTGTTATTGTAGAAGGGAGGTATCAGTGTTGGAGGTATTAGAGTGTATTTGATGACTTGAGCTCAGTTGTTTTTTAGGCAGCGTAGACACCGTCACGCTGCCAATCACGTTAGTAATTTTGTAATTATTGATAATTTTATATGTTGTAATTATTGTTTGTTTAAATTGTTTAGTGTGGGAATGGCGAACATGTCGGGCAGGGCAGGTGAGTGTTGAAGCATTCTAAAGGGATCCTTTAAAGCTACAAGGTCACAAGTCCTGAGACCTGCTCGAGGTGTTTCCTCTGCCACAAAATAATGGTACAATCACTGTCGCTGCTGCTGTTACGTCACATGGGATCTAGAAAATAAGTACCAATGAGGCAATTTTACTTGAGGATGTATTAAAATATTTTGTATGCAAAAAGAACAATTAGACGTACCTTGCTGAGAAGTATACGAGTAGCTACTTGGAATGTATACAAATAGGAATATGATGCTTTCAATAAGTTTATTTCAAATTGTTACAATGTAATATGTACAAGGAGACATTATTTACAATTTAAGATATTTGAATTTCCATTATTTTGGATATTTTCAGCTCCATTCATGGTGATTACCTGAAACAAATAAAAAATAAATTTAGTGTGTATTACTTATATAATAAATGTGATAAAATTGTTTAATTAAAACTTAGCACATGCTATTGTACGCGAAAAACTGACGAATTGAAGCGTCACATAGACCCGACAGAACTATTACGTTTCACTCCGAAACCAGACAATGCTTAACACGTTCGCTGCGGTACGAGGTCAATTGACCTCGTACACCTAGCGTCTTCAAGAGTTAGTACCACACTACAAAGTTTTAGTATGTGGTCAAAAAAACCTCGTACCACCGCACCAGAGGAAAGTACAGAAAAATCAGTGCCGCAACGAATGTGTTAAGAGATGTTGTTTAGAATTTGTTCAACATTGGTTTTCTTATTTTTGTAATCCACTTCTGAGTCTGCTAAAACTATATTATATTGAGATAAACTTTGTGGTATTGTAAAGGGTAATCTCTGGAGATACTAAACCGACTTTGATAATTCTTTTACCACTAAAAAGCCATTTTATTTGTTACTGTCATATCCTATTTATTATCCTCGTATTCTCGTTGCGGCTGGTAGCTAATTAAATCAATTATTCTGTTCATAATGAACTTCTTCAAGTTAACGCCTGTTTCAAACAATAGTACATCATTTTAATAAATATTCTTAATAAAATACCAATACCGTAGGTACATACAATTGGTTACTGTCTGTAGGTATAACTTTAACATAAAATATTTGATGTTGAACTTATTGGGATATAAAATCTTAGTAAGTGAGGTGTATCATCGAGGCGGTGAAATAGATCACTCCCTGTAGGGAAACGTCAATCGGCTACTGATTTATAGAGGGTGCCTCGGCGCCGCCGTCAGCAACGTCTACTAAACTGTCCCCTGTACTGAAACCGTTTTGCTCGTGTTCCAGCGGGCTACCGGCAAACAAGTCACTCACCTGCCGTCTCTCCCTCATCGAAAATGCGAACCCTAGAAAATGCCTTTATAAACGAATCCATTTTAAATTCTGAATAGTCTACCAAAACACGGACGGAACTTCCAGACATGACATGCGTGTTAACGAAATGTTGGCGCTTGGTCAATTTCAACGGAAATTTTACAGAGTTTACGTTGAATTTCGTAACAAATTAAATCGTACCCTAATAGATCCGTTCAACAAAGTTCGACGTTTCCAAGTCGGAACGTTTCTAGTTTTCTTTTAATTAGAGAAAATTTGAAAATACATAAAACAAAAATCGCTAACAAGGAAAATTGTTAATTTGCAAGGGGTCTTTTATGCAAACTTTCAACGCCAACTTGACCTAAGAATTCAATCAGGACTCGGTTGGCAATAATTGCACGATCCGAGAGCGCACTATTGCAAAACTTTACATCCCCTTGTTGGCGTTCTATTGAAAACATCTTAGCGCTATTCGTGCTGCTTGCCTGGCAATAAATTACTACGAGACGGGCTACTCATCATATAAAGTTATTTAATCTGCAAATGCAAATCCAAATTATGACTTCCGCCTCTAGGGGTAAAATGTGTTTTTGAAGCTGTTGTATGTCACAGAGACAGAATTGTGTGTGCCAAGAGCATTAAAAATGAATTAATAAAAGGAATCTTGTGCGTTTACTTTTGGGGAAAATATCTAAATCTAATTAAAACATTTTAGAAGCACTGAAGAAGTTTTTAGTTCAATTTAACGGCAATCAAGGCGGCCGTTGAGGATGGGGCGTGAGAGGAATCCCTAAAATATTAAACGTGCCAGAATGACGAGAAGCGGCGGGACAGTGTCCACATTATATTGATATTTGCGTTATACATCAAATTATTTTTTGAATAATTTTCCAAAATATCTATTATTAGATATAGGTATCTACTCGTAATCTCACGATTTAGTTATTACACTACGTCTTCCATCTTAATGAAAAACGAATCGAAATCTTTTTGAAACTACACTAGTAGTTATATAATTCTAACTGACCACTTATACCTAATGTAAGAACAACACAGAAAATAATTGAAAATAGATCGAAATTTTAAACATTATCTTTTACTATTTTTGGATTCGTTATTTTCAGTTTGCTGTTTCATTGTAATATGTAGAAATATAGAAATATTTTTGAAGCGGTGAATAAGTTTTGGTTCAATTTAACGACAATCAGGGCGGTTGTTGAAGTCAACGCGTGAGAGGAATTCGTAAAATATTAAATGTGGGAGTATGACAACACGCGGTGGACTCTATACACGAGGATATAGACTTTAACTTAAACATTAAAATGTTCAACATTAGTAGTTGTGTTTTTTTTGAGCACAATTATCTTCTACTAGTAGACGCCGCGCGGTTTCCGTTCCCTTTAGAATACGGGAATAAAATATAGCCTCGATAAATGGGCTATCTAACACTGAAAGAATTTTTCAAATCGGACCAGTAGTTCCTGAGATTAGCGCGTTCAAACAAACAAACAAACTCTTTAGCTTTATAATATTAGTATAGATAATTAATACTTGTTTCGGGCATGCGGTGAAGAAGTTTTGAATCAGACAGTTGTTCAGTTCAGTTTGACAGTCATCAAATTTAGAGGATAAAGATTTGCACCGAAAGACGTCCAAGTCATGTTTTAGTAAAGTAACTTATAAATATTCCGCACTAACTTTATTATTATTATATTACAGCTCTAACTTGGCAGCAATCACATCTAAAAGTGATAAGAGAAGATGCTGCCTACGATGGAGCAGTTACCTAGAAGTTGCGTAAAGATGAAAGATAAAAAGGCAGCTGGAAGGGACCTGCAAGATTTGCAATATTATATTTATATTATTGCAATATATTATATAATATGTCAAATTATATATTATATATATATTGCAATGTCTATCAATCAAGAGATTGAAAAGGGAGGAAGTAGATCAAGAGAGAGACGATATGAAAGAACTTACTTTTTCAGAGGAAGATGTCAAAAACGCTGCTAATAAAATAAAAACAGGAAAAGCTCCTGGACATGACTCTTTGCCCCCAGAAGTTATACGACATGTACTTCTAAAATACCCCACCTATTTTGCCACATTATTTAACGGGCTCCTTAAAAGCGGGCAGTTCCCAGAGACATGGAAACTTGCTAAGCTAATCCTGATTGATAAGCCGAAAAAGAATCCTACTGAACCCACTAAATACCGACCAATCTGCCTAATCAATGTTCTGGCCAAGGTTTATGAGACCCTTCTCAATCACAGACTGATACAAGAGATTGACAAAAATGGTGGTCTTCATAACAACCAGTATGGTTTCAGAAAGGGAAGAACAACTATTGACGCTATCAGGGAGGTGGTAAAATCGGCAAGATTAGCCAAAGAAGAAAAACAGTGGAATGGCTTAATCTTGATAGATGTGCGGAATGCATTTAATATGGCATCATGGACTAAAATAATCAATAAGCTCAAAGCAAGAAATGTTAATAAATACATAGTAAATAGCATAATTGATTATCTGGACCACAGAGCTATCCAAATAGACAAGGAGGTAAAAGTTGAAATTCAAGGTGGCGTTCCTCAGGGGTCCGTACTCGGTCCAACCCTATGGAACGTTTTGTATGATGATGTTATGTCATTAGAAGTGCCAGGAGGTGTTAAATTGGTGTGCTATGCAGACGATCTAGCAGTATCAGTTACGGCTAAAGACAGTGAAGACCTAGTAAGGAAAGGAAATGAGACTCTACATAATATAATGCTATGGATGGAGCATAATCAACTAGAAATTGCGCCGGAAAAAACCGTGGCCATTATTTTTAATAGGAGGCTAAGCTCCGATTACATATTCACTTGCGGTAATACATCGGTTGTACCCTCTTCCGCCGTGACCTACCTAGGTGTGACCCTGGATTCGAGCCTGACTTTTGGTAAGCATATAAATGCGGCGTGTAAGAAGGCGCAGAAAACTGTAAGGGCACTCAGCACGATGCTACCTAATACGCGGGGCCCGAGCTCCAGAAAACGGAGAACATTAGCTCTGGCTATGGAATCTGTTGTTATGTACGCGGCGCCAGTATGGGTTTCAGCCATGGACAAAGAAATCTATAAAACCGCCGTATTAAGCGCACAGAGAACTATGGCTCTAAGGACATGTTGCGCATACAGAACTATATCCACCGATGCTGCTCTTGTGCTGGCAAGTCTTATCCCGGCCCATCTTCTAGCACGAGAAAGGTTTAGCACCTATGAGCTAAAAATGCCAGAGGAAAGAAGACTGGCCAGAGAAATGACTCTAGAGGCTTGGCAACATGAATGGGACAACTCTGCGAAAGGACGACGGACACATAGGCTGATTAGAAACATAAAAAGGTGGTTAGAGAGGAAACACGGCACAATCACGTTTCGGATGACTCAGTGTTTCACTGGCCATGGGGTTTTTATGCAGTACCTTTCACGCATTAAAAAAAGGAACTACGCCATATGTTTGTACTGCATGGACCCCAACGACGATGCCGAACATACCATATTTTGCTGTCCACGTTTTAAAATAGAAAGAGATGAAGTAAGAAAGGAGCTAGGACGAGAAATCACTGTAGAAAACTTAATTAATATAATGCTGGAATCAAGTGAGAAGTGGGACCTAATAAGAAGTTTTCTAGAAAGCATAATGAAAATAAAGGAGAAAGATGAAAAGATACTCGGAAAGTGAGAAAAGACTGCGACGTTGGTGGTAGGCCGAATGGCAGGTACACCAGCGTTCTGAAGGTAGGAGGGGTTTTTAGCCGGTAGGAGACCGGCACTACCCAAACGGGTGTCCATGAGGATTTTCCCCCTACAAGAAAAAAAAAAAATGTCTAGAAGTTATATAGTAAGAAGCCCCTTCTTAATGGGAGAGTAGAAGAAAAGTTCCAGAACTCTCGAAAACAGACGCAATACCTACTAATACATGCAGGTAACCTTTCCGCGAAGCTTGTCTTTTAATATCATCATAAAATATATCACACTAATGGACGCCCCCGACTTCGTCTAGCCCTAGACCTCTTAGTCTGACCCTCTTGCCAAATCCGATCCTTTTTTTTATTATTTACAAGTTACCCCTTGACTACAAGCTTACCTGATGGTAAGTGATGATGCAATCTAAGATAGAGGCGGGCTGCTTTGTTAGGAGGAGAATGAAAGTCCACATCCCTTTCGATTTCCACATGACATCGTACCTGGACACTAAATCGCTTGGCGGTACGTCTTTGTCGGTCGGGTGGTAACGGCACGGCCCATGGCCTAGCCGGGGATCGAACCCAATACCTTCATCTTGTAAATCCATCGTCATAATGGACGTCTACTAACTATGAACTATCTCTTTGCCATATTTCAGCTCTGTATCGAGATATCGAGATATATGAGTGATCAATGGTATATTATATTTAGACATAATTATTTATAGATACGTTAGCTTTTCAAGTGTTCCCATTAAAAATCAATGTCACTGAAATATTTAAACGTTATTACTATTTATTATCAGCAGTTTCAATTTTTTGTGTATCCCAATCAAACAATGTGTTTACGCCGCCCGCACTGTTTGGTCGGAATGTAGGGACATCATCAATATGTGAAAATCTCATTCGGGATTTAACATCGGGAATGGTGAAACATTTATGATACGAACACAAGCAGAAACCAAACAATTTCACGAATGAACGTGCCCTAGCATACAATAACGTTGATTTTTAAGGTCATACTCGTTTTAATTGTTCTGTAGGACTGACGGTTGATTTTTTTTTTCAATGGTTTTAAATTGATTTCTTCTTTACAATTTCATTTTTATATTGTTCGATATGAGTTTATTATTTTAGCTATAAGTTTTAAGGGTTTATTGTTTTATGTAAACTGATATACTTAAATCGACTTTACGTAATACTATAATATTATGTGTGGTTGAAATAAATTCGATAACTGTTAAACTTAATAAGGTATGCTTTATAATACGATTTATATGTTTATATAGAGAAAAAAAAAGCTTGATTATGTTTTGGTATCGTATAAATAACTATAATCACTTGATTATTAAATAAATAATTAACTTTTTATTTCGGTTAACACCATAGATTGAAAATTAATCTAGAAGAGTTCGTAACAATTTTTGTCTTAAAAAATAATGTTAGTATTGTTAGTGAACCTAAACATTTGAGTTATATTACTAACTATTATATTCACTTATTTTGAAAACACATACAGACACTTAATTTTTTTTTTATATGTATTACCTACCTATATACCTACAACCAGTTTTTGCTCTGTGACATAGATGGTCTATGTGGTCTGTGATGTATATGATGGTCTGGAATGTCACAGACTGTTGAACATCAGTGATTTCCCAGAGACAACGTGCACCTATTCTGCAGAAAGTCTACGAACATAATACCAGTCACGGACGGCTTCCGATGGGCCCAAAGAGATGAACTATAAATTCATTGTCTAAGTTTGCACAGACAGCGCTCTCTGGACTCAGAAGATTAATTTTCTTAGTTCAGATTGTTTCGTGACCCATTGTGCAAGTGATAATTGGATTTTCTCCACTATCGATGATTTAGGTGCTTAAGCTTAACTTTTAAGCGGAATTTATGTTGAATGGCTGATGTTTTATGCTAATTACCTTGTTGTGTTTATTAATTTTTATTTTCTGTGGTTGCATTTTGCTTTCAAATATTCATTTTTATTCTCAGATATTATAAGACAAAAACAAACACAAAAGAGATGATGACAGTTTTTTAATTGTAAATCAAGAGTATGCTAATAGTAAAGCAATTTTGTAGAAGTAACAGGGTATCAGAGATTGTTATTTTCGGAGCTACAGGGATTTAAATGGTCATTTTTATGGCGCTGCCACGGCTTAAAATGCTCCATATTAAATAATTGTTGAAATCGTCGATTGTAAGGAAACTAAAAATGTATGATTATTCATCTACTTACGTTAAGAAAAATTTGATTGATTTTCACATGTTTAGTCACCGTCCCCATTTAAAGTTTCATTATTATGAGCTTATTTTATAGGGCTACTACAGAACAATGCTTCTATTCTTGTGGAAGAAGGGATATGGAGCTCAGACCCACCGTGCAATGCTTATATTGATATTTTTTGTTCTCTAAAAGTCATTAAGAGATGACGAAGATAAATAAGCTCAAACTCAAGTTTTAGTTCAGTTAAGTTTAAGTTAGTTTCAACTGTTTAGTTTAGGAATTCCTATGACCACCTTCTGAGTCTATTTCCAGTCTATTTTCAGGTTCAGATCAGCTTAAAGACTCCATATTATTCTATTGTCACGCCAGTTTACTTCATTTCAGACTTCTAATATTTGATCCTCACAATATACTAATCGTGTAAAAATTAATAAAGACTTGCTACTAGTATGTATTTAAATTCTCAAATGCACATTTGAGAATGAATGCATCGTTTATTTTGTACACTTTGGTTTGGCGTGCGAATAGCAAGTACGAAAACTTATGACACATTGGAGTGTGGTACCACGCCCTCTGCGTGCCGTCGCCTCTAAAATACCAATTATATGCTTGCCTACTAAACTTTATTATTGCAGGGTTACGGATTTTCTCTAAATTGTAAGAAGTATCTATATAAGTACCTATATTTTATAAAGAATGTTTTTCAGCAATTACATGTTTTTGATTCAATTAACTTGGTATTTAATATCCTTAATTTTGGAGTTTTTAGGGCTCCAAACGTACGATACGTGCAAAAACGGAACCCTCATAAGATTTCGAATGTCTGTCTGTTTTCTCCGAATCATCATCATCATCATCATCATATCAGCCGATGGACGTCCACTGCAGGACATAGGCCTTTTGTAGGGACTTCCAAACATCACGATACTGAGCCACCTGCATCCAGCGAATCCCTGCGACTCGCTTGATGTCGTCAGTCCACCTGGTGGGGGGTCGGCCAACACTGCGCTTACTAGTGCGGGGTCGCCATTCCAGCACTTTGGGACCCCAACGTCCATCGGCTCTTCGCACTATGTGCCCCGCCCATTGCCACTTCAGCTTCGCAACTCGTTGAGCTATGTCGTTGACTTTGGTTCTTCTGCGGATCTCCTCATTTTTGATTCGATCACGCAGAGATATACTATAGATATAGATACTCCTAACATAGCTCGTTCCATCGCCCGCTGTGTGACTCTGAGCCTTCTTATGAGGCCCATAGTTAGCGACCAATGTTTCTCCGAATGTACTCGACCAATTAAGTTAGGTATTATCTCATACATATTATCTCCTACCGAAAATTGCTACTTCTGTGGAGAAAAGCACACTGCGACATGCTTTATTCGTATGCGCTGACGACTCGAAGGGCGGCACAGGGAGTGGCTGGCCAGTGGACTCTGGTAGCCTGATTACTCGTATACTGTCCAGCGAAGGCAGGTATGCGAACATATGCTGCGAAGAGAAGATAGGGAAAGGAAGAGAAATAATCGAGAGGCAGTTAGCACGATGTGATGCCAGTTCCGTGTTAACTTTGAAGATTGAAAAAAAAAATAAAGCTCTTCCATGACGCAAGTATGGGAACGTCTGAACATAAAATCAACTTAACAGTCCAGCGAACAAATTGGTCTTGTAGAAAGTTGTCGACTTTTCACACTTTTTGTTATGAGAAATCCAACTTTGTAGAGATTCTACGTTTCCGACCACAATCTTCCGCGTCAGGTGAGTAGCGGCAATAAAAGAGTTGTGTTTTATGACCAGCTTCGTCATTCACAAGTGATTCAATGCCTTGCGATTGTTCAATGTATTTTACAGGGAAAAAAAATTACCTTAAAAATTTTACGTTTATTCATCGTACTTAAATAAATTCAATTACAATTTTACATAGACTACAACACAAATTACATACGTACATGTATAAGAAATATTGTGAAAGTTAAGTCGTCTACTTAGACGTTCTGTCACTTCGTAATAGGTTCGTAAGGTAATACGAACTATTGTTACTGAGTATATTCTCAGCCCATATCATAAAATATTATTTAATCATATCATAAAATATTATTCATTCATATCATCAACGTAAGGTTAATAACCTAAGGTTGATGATATGGGCTAGGAATATTATTATTTTTATGATTTTCAATTGCGGTGATTTGTCTACCCAGAATCACGTGGACGTGCACAAAATATCTTTTTCCCTCATTCCTGATCCATATTGTGCCATATCAACTTTCAGTTTCCCTTGGGGATCCTCAAGTCAACAGTGAATAGGCATTTTCCAGACATGCGTTTCCATTGTAGGCTGTATCATGGCTAATTGCAGTCAAAGCTAATAAAAACCTGCTGCCGTATACGGGAGAGCATGGGAAATCAGATATATTGGCACCGTAAAGCGTTATGTAAAGAAGCGGTTAAACCTTCCATAATAAGTTATCACTTTAAGAAAACAACGTGGTAGGCTTTGTTTATAGCTTACTACGATCTGCAAGAAATTAGAAAAGAGGTAAAAAAACGAGTAGAATTAAGTAAATTAGTTCGATAACCTGTAACTCAGTGCCTGAAGACAAAAGTCTTCGAACAGTGCGTGTTGCCAGTGATGACCTATGGTTCCGAGACTTGGTCGCTAACTATGGGCCTCATAAGAAGGCTTAGAGTCACAAAGCGGGCGATGGAACGAGCTATGTTAGGAGTATCTCTGCGTGATCGAATCAGAAATGAGGAGATTCGCAGAAGAACCAAAGTCACCGACATAGCTCAACGAGTTGCGAAGCTGAAGTGGCAATGGGCGGGGCACATAGTTCGAAGAGCCGATGAACGTTGGGGTCCCAAGGTACTGGAATGGCGACCCCGCACTAGTAAGCGCAGTGTTGGCCGACCCCCCACCAGGTGGACTGACGACATCAAGCGAGTCGCAGGGATTCGCTGGATGCAGGCGGCTCAGTATCGTGATGTTTGGAAGTCCCTACAAAAGGCCTATGTCCTGCAGTGGACGTCCATCGGCTGATATGATGATGATGATGATGAACCTGTAACTTGAAACCGTCGCGCTTGTAATTATTATACTACTAGTATTTATTAACAATGTGTACTTTGCCTTGAGTTCAATATATACTATCTAATTACAAGTAAAATATAGAAATTATAGCGTCTACGAGCGTGGGAACGCGTCCTGTCAGCAGCACACAGTATAGTTTCACATAAATATAATTATAGGTATGTACTCGGGTTCTTCGACGGTAAACTCAAGTTTTAAATAAGTTAAACTACTATTGATCTTTTCTAATGTGTTAGAGCTTCAGTGTCGATCGACGGCCCTCTCATTAAATATTGCTTAAAAGTAGCCGTAAGTAACTTGTTTGTAGGAACGGACGGCCATTATTGGTTCCGTCTTTTTTACGAACTCGTAAACTCGGTGCTAAGTTGTACTAAAAGCTGGGAAAATTGGGGGATTTTCCTCAATCTAGGTTGGCGGAATCAATGATTTCTGTTTCAATCAAAAAGTTGGGAACGAACCATTGCAGTCAAAATAGGAGGTCAGATAGATAAAACCTTCTGATGACTACGACCCAGATCAAGCATTGTGCTTGGAATCCTTTGGTTATTTATATTCGTTTAGTTATAATACTGCATAAGCTGATCTGATTGCATCGACTTAATGTATTTTTTTAAAACATTGCTTAAATTTATGATTGGCAATTTCAAAACTTTACTGTAAAAGAGTACACCCAAACCTAAGAATGGATGTGTGCACTTTTTAAATCCGTTAAGAATCTGATAAAAATCATAAAAACTAATTTATAGAGTATGATTTTATCTTATTACTTTCGGCCGTTTTCCGTTGATTGAGTTACAAAAATCCCAGTGTCCGTTTAGACATTTATACATTTCAAATGTGAAATTTAGAAATCTAAGTACTCGTATATGAAAATTAACCACGGATCGTGTAAACACGTCAAACGCATATCTGAATTCACATTTGTCACTAAACATGTTTGCAGCGGCCGTTATATGTCTGTCAGTAATCACTCGAGCACACACAATTATCGGGTTAGGTGAAATGACACTGTAGTGTTGATTGGACACATTTTAAACACAGCGGCTAACTGGCGGAGTTCATTATGGTCCATTATTAGACGCTAGGCTGCTGTTCTATTTTTTGTTGTATCGTATGATCTACCAAGTAACACGATGCTATCGTGGATTACATCCTCACTTTACATCGAAGAAATTTCGTTTAACAATTCTAAAAAATGTTTTTGAAATCCGTTGTGATGTTTCATAGAGTAATAAAGATCCTTTTAACCTACTCACAGGTCACAAGTCCTGGGACCTGCTCGAGGTGTTTCCTCTAACACAAAATAATGGTACAATCATTGTCGCTGCTACCCGACTCGTGTCTGTCAAACGTTGTACAGTAGGTATATCTATACTAATATTATAAAGCTGAAGAGTTTGTTTGTTTGTTTATTTGTTTGTTTGATTGAACGCGCTAATCTCAGGAACTACTGGTCCGATTTGGAAAATTCTTTCTGTGCCCAAGATAGCCTATTTATCGAGGAAGGCTATAATTGTCCCTGTATTCCTACGGAAACCGGGAACCACGCAGGAAAAACAGTGTGGCGTCAGCTAGTTGATAACAAAGGAAGTCGACAAATGTTACTGTTACTTTCTCAGTTATTTTCATTTTAACTTTGATATCCATTCTGTCATCGCGTTGTAACAAAGTTTTATTCCGAAAACCGCACGAGATTCTCTCGCATGGAAATTAGATTCACCTAATTTCCATTTTCAATAAATTAGTCATAAGGATGTGTCATATGCACATCGGAACACACATTTGTCAGTTAATGTGTCTGCAGTCCGCGCTATATATCTGTCAGTAATCGCTCGAGCACACAATTATCGCCCCGTATATTACGTAACTTTGGTAGTCGGTACACTGAATGCGATAATCACAATCCTTACCATTGATAGGCAAACTTGCACTAATGGCTACAATTCACAGCTCAAGTAAGAGTACCATTAATTCAGCCAATGGAACCGTTCCGACGGTCTCAATGAATCAATCGGGTTTCGTAATACAGGCACATGTTACGTAAAATGTCACTGCCGTTGAATAGACAAATTTCGCGCGAATCGGCTAACTGGACGCATTAGCAGCCTGGGGGCGTATTAGCGAAGTACTGGTGGGCCGATAATAGACAACGGAAAATGGTGCTAATTAACAGCAAGCTAAGAGGTTTCTCTAGAGTGGCGTTGCAAATGTTTTACAACAAAGCCGATATCGAGTGCCGCTTGGGTCAGCTTAGTGATCTAACCAGACATAACAAAGTTAAACAGGGAGAAATAGCTTGCATACTTAATGCATAAAGTCATTTAAGTCACTTACATTTTTAATTATTTAAAATATTTTTATCTTAAGTTATTGCATGACTTTAATGCCTCATAAACATTTTTGTTCGCTAATACAAGCCAAAATGGAAGTGCACTAACTTGAAAAATTTGAATAGCCCTACATAGTATCTAAGCATCATCTATGGGAGTTATTGATGTGAAACATCTATAGTCGTACGTAAACCGATTTCTGGCGTGGCGACGCATGCCGTGGCGACGCGTCGCCACGCTATGTGATGGTATATATGTACAGTCTATATGCAGTAGTGTGTACGGTGTGGCGATGCGCAATCGACTGTGCGATTCTTTCCCACTCGATCCGGCGTTAAGCCATCTCTCTCCCTACATTGAGCTCGGATACGTGTAGTGTATACTCCGTAGTGTATACAGTGTTGTTTAAATTTTACAAAAGAATGTCGATGTTTCACATATGTCAGGCGTCAGACGGCTCACATTTTTTTATTTTTAATCGTATATCTATTATCGAGGACAACCACAATTATAACAAAAGATTGTACAATTCACGATATTGTTAATAGTAAGACATTGTTGGATATTGTTTAATCATTATTCGTGCAAGGTAAAGCAGTAATACGCATATGAGCCGGTATACAAAATACATTGCTGTACTACTGTTATTGTCGTAGGTAGTCTTTTTGGTAATGTATTCAAAAATTCTCCTTTACATTTTCATTCGCACATTGCAGTCACGTTTATAGAGCAAAAATTTATTCTAGTTTATTAAAAAAAAAACTAAGACTCAACAGTGGACAGTCACAGCAACCATTAAAGTTACAAAAGGCTGTCTCTTTAAACAATACAGTGAAAATAAAATAATTTATACAGGAAAGCTTAACTTCAAAAGAGTCTTTCACTCAAAAATAAAGCGTGTTGTAGTACCTAAACAAGGTGGAACATTGTTTTGCATAACAAAGAGAAAAAAAAAACACCTAAAGGAAAACATAAAGCCACACTTTATTCTCAGAATACTTATTCAAATGAGGCTGTCCCTTCTAAGTTTGTTTTCAATCAAAAACTCGCACAGCTTTGTGTCGCTAAACTTTATAAATGAGACGATTATCCTCGCGGCTCGCGTGAGATAGCAAATGTACGCGGCGTCGGTCCAGCGTCTGTGCCCGCGGCGTGCGCCGTCCCGATAAGCGCTTCAGCGCTGGTCACCTGCGCTGCATGAATTGCAGCGCTTTTTAACTCTCACTCCCCTCATGCTAACTTCATCCGGCTAAAGCGCTCGCACTTTATTTATGACTTCGAACTTGACAACAACGCCGACAGCTCAGTAAAGTTTCCCGCGGAAAAAGTAAATTTAATAACGAGTATGAACGACTAAGCACACAATTTATTATAACGTTGTATTAAAATTATGGCTTAGAGTATTTTATAAAACAAAAGACTTACAACTTTACTAAATCTAAAAATTTAAAAATCTTCCTCTAAGATAGACTGCAATATATAAGCGGCTTAAGTTTCTATTTGACGCTGATGGCTTATTGGTTGCTTGCGTAACTGTGCTGGCCAATGGGGTGAAATTGTCAAATTAAATAAGTCAAAGCTAAGCTTGACTGGCTCCGCTTGTATATTATAAACGCAAAAATGAGTCCGTTTCACTTAACTACCTGTTCCATCGATAACAATTAGAAGTTTTGATCATTGACTGGACAACAGAAAAAAAATACAGTGTTGAAAATTACTTCTCAAGACGGATAGAACTACCGATATCCACGTGAGTAACCGTGGGTGAAGATTAGTGATAGCCCAGTGGAATGGAGACTTCTGCCTCTGATTTCGCAGGGTGTAGGTTCGAATCCGGTCCGGGGCATGCACCTCCAACGTTTCAGTTGTGTGCATTTTAAGAAATAAAACATCTCGTGTCTCAAACGGTGAAGGAAAACATCGTGAGGAAACCTGCACACCAGAGAGCTTTCTTAATTCTCCGCGTGTGTGAAGTCTGCTAATCCGCATTAGGCCAGCATAAGGCCTAACCTCACCCAAACGTGGGTAACATTTATTAGGTAGGTATATAAAAAAGTTGAAAAGAATCTTATATTACAACCACGGGCGTAGCTACAGCCGTATCAGCAGTATCAATGATACGGGGCCTCTGGCCTACAGGGGCCCCTTAAGTATTTAATCCACAATCTCACTTAACACGTTTTTATTTAATCCACAATCTCACTTAATCTGGTGCTTCGCGAAAAAAACATGAAAACACTAAAGAGATTAGGAATTTGCCGCTCCAAAAAACAAACCCCCCCCCCCCAATTATTTTAATACAGGGGCCCTGGTAGGCAAGCTACGCCACTGATTACAATTTATTTATTTTACCTGTAATATTGGATTCTCTAACAATAAAAATATACAATTAGGTATATCCTTAGTAAGAATCCTTAAGTAATTAATGAAAAAAGCAAGAAGGAGTACAATGATACGTGCAGCAGGGTACATCAAGATTAGCTCGAGGCTGAAGTCTGATTACTTCCCACGTAAAGAGAGCTCGGTGCCTCCTGCGATTGCAAGATGAACATTTTGTAAATCCTTTTTTAAAAAGACCAACTTCTTCCAACCTCATAAATCCGACGACTTCAATTACATGCAAATAAGGTTTCAGCGGATAAATAAGAAGGTACTAATAAACTTTTCACTTGAGCACTTCTGGTTTTTTCCGTGTGCAAAAACTCAGGTCAAACCTTAATGTACTGTAGTTATAAAACAAATATTTTACAATAAACTTATACTCTTAGGTTATTATTAGTAGTTATTATTTGAATAGAGCAACGATTTATCTGTATAGAGGCGTTATTTTAAGCCGTCTTCAAAAAGAGGTTCTATATTCGACCCGTATACATTTCGTTTGAATGGCCGCAATTTTTCCAAACCTACCGATACAATCCGGACGGGATTATCGTTATAAAAAAGTATATTTTTCAGGGAAGATTAAATTTGAAGATGATTTTTAAATTACTTCTTTCAGCTATGCCACCCGGACCACAACAAACTTTACAAAAAAGGTACATCTCTGAGGATGCTCCGGCTTTGGAGTAAAATGTGCTCATTACTCATTAGATTGATAGAAATAGAGATTTTCGGGTCTAAACGGCGTTGCGGTTTGGTTTCATTGATTTTTCGCGAAGAATAGCAAAATATAACCAGTTATTAAATTTCTTACACAAACAAATGTCAGCTTATCTTCGACATTCTATAATTATGACTGCACTAGCTGATGCCGCGCGGTTTCATCCACGTGGTTCCCGTTCCCGTAGGGATACGGGGATAATAAATAGCCTATGGCCTTCATCGATAAATGGGCTATCTAACACTAAAAGAATTTTTCAAATCGGACTAGTAGTTCCTCAGATTAGCGCGTTTAACCAAACCAACTCTTCAGCTTTACAATATTAGTATAGATTTTACCCACACTTCCTCTACATAATAATAATGATATTGGTTACTTTTACATTCATAATATCATTTTATCTGCAGGACTGCATCGATTCTGTTCTCCGTTCAATTAAATTATTTGCGTTCAATCGTATAGTTTTTTTTTTGTTTACATGAACGTTGTTTCAAAAAGCCTCGCAAAATATCGAGTTAGTATCGAATGAAAATAAATGGACTAAAAGTGGCCAAACGCCTGCTCAAAATGAATTGCAAACAGTATTACATTTTGGAAACAATCTACGTTAAACCAAAGGGGAATGATGTGGCAGCTCTTTATATTGCAATTTTTGTGCCCAAACAAAACGAATTTGCCGCGCAATCAAAGCGGGAATCCGATTGATGACATGGCGGAATAATTGTTTCGTGAAATTGAAAATATCGCGGCTTGTGTCTGCGTAACTCCTTAAAAAACAATCCATAGCTCGTTAGCGTATTCAAAAATTCGTAATTATTATGTTTTCAATAACGTTTTTTCAAAATTTTGTGTTGCTTTTAACATGCACTATGATGCACATGCACATGATGTTTATTATCATACACTAGATTCTTAAGTTATTTATAGCCAGTTATTAGTATAGAATTACTATAGTTATAACGGGGAATGACTAAATTCCACTTCTGATAACGGAGAAGCCGTCCCCTTTCATTCTGAGAGGAGACTCGTGCTCAATAGTGAGTATTATAATCGGTATACAAATGCATCGCAACGCACTCACAATATGCCCTAGAAAATGCTGCCCTACGACCATCATCCTGTGACAGCTATGGTTTGTGAGCATAGATGGCCAGATCTTTGTAATTTTATTAAAGAACTAAATCGCATCTTCGTTGGCATGAAATTCAGTTTTTCATAAATCCCTCGGGAACCATAAATATTTCGGGATAAATATGTTGCTCAATAGCCTCCTCTATCTACCTGTGAGAGTCCCGTTTAAATCGGTTCAGCCGGTCTAGAGATTAGTCCGTACCAACAGGCAGAACTTTAAAAAAGCTTGTTTGTGTTTTAGTATCGTGTAAATAGCTGTAAGCATTTGCAAAAAGACAGTTAACTTGCAGATATCTTAAAATGGAAGAGAGACACTTCAATTTTATATATAATACATATAATTATGATTGTCATCCCAACTTCTATAAGAACAAATAGGTAGGTAAATTACAAATACTGATTAACAGTGACTTTGAACGATAACAGAGATTATACCCTTAACCGTCCAAGTATAAAGTGTAACTTTGATATTATGTTTTTTTGGGTGATAATTTTTAGGAATCATGAAGAGTAGCTAAACCTAAACACAATAAAAAATAATGTTTCTAAAATGCTTTCAAGCCATAGTGAGCACGTAGGCCAATCGAAATCCAAGAAAATGCGCCTCAAACTGCCTTTGATAAGAGTCTAAGCCTTACAACAATACCTAACCAAATTTTCTCTTGCTAGCGACATTCTAATTCAGTTAGAATTTTCTATTGTCGACTGCACGGACTGCACTGTCCTACTGACCAGCTTTTGGTAATTTGTGCATTATATCACTAAATCAATTGAAGACATATGTCACGAAATTATGTATACAAAATTTCGTGTATACAAATACACTTGAATGTATTTGTATACCTATTTTTACAATTTTTGTCTTTTGTAAAAGTAATTCAAAATAAAATTTATTGCGTATAAGTTTCAGTAAAATATTTCACACTTAAAATGTTTAGGCCAAAATACCACTTTCTGGCAAATAAAGAATATAATAGGAAAGGTTTTGGCAGTGGCTAGTTACCGCCCTACCGGCAATGACGTACCGCCAATCGACTTAGCGTTCCGGTACGATGTCGTGTAGAAACCGAAAGGGGAGTGGATACATCCTACTCCTAACAACTATCAGGTGAGATAGTAGTCAAGGGCTAACTTGTAGAGAATAAAAAATAACGTCTACTAATTTCTATAATCAATATTTTTTAAAAAGTTTTGACAGTCTAAATTCTTCTGATAACTTTAAACCATAATCTAAACTTAAATACGTCAAATAACTAAATGAACACGTATCACATCAGAATCGGCCCATCAAATATTTACGTACATAATAAACCTTTAGATATAACTTTAATACGTAATACGTCGAATAAAATATCTTATCTATAATCCAAACATATTATATTATAGCAATAAAAAGCTGTTCCCATCACACCTGTGACATGTCCTATAAAACTTTACCAATATGCCGTATTTCACAGTCAACTTCAATCTCAAATAGCGATATATTATGAAGCGATTTCCTACATAGGTACAAGTTAAAGAATTGGAGGAAACTTATAATAATAATAATAATAATAATAATTGTTTATTTGCAAGAATACAACATTCCACTAAATTAATAGTGTGCAAATATAAAAAATACAAATAGTCACAATTACTAAATTAAATGAAATGAGATTAAGAAAAAGATAAATACAGTCACAGTTACTAAATTAAATTAAATGAAATTACAAATAAAAAAGAAAAAATAACATCAATAGTCATAATTACCAAATTAAATTAAAAATAAAAATAAAATAAAGTTACACTTGCAATACAATATACAAAATTCATTATTTTTACAATTAACATTTTTACAATTATTATTTTAATAGTTCTTTGACATTATAGTAGGTTTTACTTATCAACCAGTCGTATAATTTTCTTTTAAATTGTGCCATAGGTAACGCTTTAATATCTTTCGGAATGCGGTTAAATATTTTGATACACATCGCAGGACAATTCTTTAAGTATAATTTAGTTCTAGGAGAATAATTCAGCATCAAGTTATGAGGGTTTCTTGTATCACTATAGTGCAAATCAGATTTTTTACAAAAGAGGTACTCATACTTTTTTATAAAAACGCAGATAGTGAAAATATACATACTTGGCAATGTTAACACATTCAGTTTTCTAAACAATGGTTTGCAAGTGTCTAGAGGCGCCGCACCACACATTGCTCGTACACTTTTCTTTTGGGCAACAAATGCCCTGTTGATATCGGTACCATTTCCCCAAAATGGCAACCCATATCGTAGGGTGGAAGCAACATATGCATGATAGACCTCTAAACAGGTTTTTTGATCTAGGATGTTTCTGAGTCTTCTAAGAACGAAACAGAAGCTATTTATCTTTCCTGAAACCTTAGTAGTGTGTTCTTTCCAATTAAGTTGATTATCTATATATACACCAAGAAACTTTATGCTATTTATGGATTCTACTGTTATGCCATTATATTGTATATTTAAAGGATCTTTTAGATTATTAATATTAAAATGAATGTATTTTGACTTCGCTAAATTTATTTGGAGATTGTTAATGTCAAGCCAGTTAATAATAGATTGAATTGTAAGATTAATTTCATTTTCGTGTCCTTTAATAGTAGTACTTTTGTTTGTCGATACAATAATTGCAATGTCATCTGCGTATAAAACAGTTTTATAGTTAGTTGTGTCAATAATGTCATTTATATAGATAAGGAACAAAAAGGGTCCTAATATGCTCCCTTGCGGAACGCCATATCTATTATTCCTGTACTCGGATTTAAATTCTTTAAGTTCCATGTCTATGATTTTCTTTATTATAACTGACTGACTGCGATTGATCAGGTAAGATTTTATCCATTGTAGAACATGTCCTCTTATCCCTACTTTTTCTAATTTTGCTAACAAAATTTCATGGCTCACAAAATCAAATGCCTTCGATAGGTCAAAAAATAAGCCAGTAGTATTATTTTTCGGTATTACTTATCGGGGTAGCTTCTCGCATATTCATTCTCTCGGACGTGAAGCCTACACTATGTGCGTAGGGTTGTCTCTCAAATAGCCACCTACAATTTTAAAGTGAATAATCGACTTAAATAATAAACATCTGCAAATTAACGCCTATTTTTACCCGACTTCAAAAAAGAGGAGGTTCTCCATTCGACGGGTATGTTTTTTTTAATGTTTGCTACCGCATAAGTTCGTCGCTTCTTAACCAATTTTAATTTTTTTTTGTTTCTGATCACTTTGAAGGCGGTGCCAACACAGTGATGCATTTACTAAAGCTGATTAAATCATTAACGTTTAGGATTTAAAGACAGTTCTATCCCCTGGTTATTTCAGAAACGACTCTAATTAATAAGTCACTGGCTTTGCACCGCCTTCAAAGGGATCAGAATGTAGCACATACGATGTTATTTTTCGCTTTTCAGTTTATTTTTGTGATTTTGTGAATTTTGAGCAGTCAACCTTTTTTTATTAATTTTATTATTTCAATGACATTGTTTATTTGACTGAATATAACTTCAAATAAACGCGCTATAATGTGCAATTAAAATAAAATCACGAATCGACCAAATCGACCAAAATCATAAGAACAACGTATTTTTAATTGTCTTAAAATACGTGTTGTTAAGAAAAGATAGAACATAAAACATTTGTCATAATACACAGCTTGAAACAGCGCCCTAAGTATGGAACGTTATAAATTGTACGTTTAGAAACATAATGTACAAAAAATATCCTCTTTGACATAAGATATTTCACATTTAGAGACAGCCCTGTGATAAATGGTTACATTTTCCAAGATGTTTGTGCGTTCCCAGAATATATGTCGACCAAAACTTAGTTCTTCACAAAAAGCACTTTATGAAAGAGAATCCGGTGGACCTTTTTGTGACCTGCTGAATATCACTGACACTACGTTCCTTTGATAATATCTTCAATGCATGTCAAAGAAATTCGTTTAGGAAAAAAATAATAGAAAAAAGGCAAGAAAATATGAAATACATTAAAATATACAAACAAAAAAAATGTTATATAAAAAATTGGAATTTTGTGGAGTCACTAAATACTAATAAAAAATCGCGTCTGTAAGGTTTTCATGAATTTATATGAAAGGTGAGCCGTGATAGCCCAGTGGATGACCGCTGCCTGCGTTTCCGGAAGAAGTGGGTTCGAATCCGGTCCGGGGCATGCACCTCCAACATTTCAGTTGTGTGCATTTTAAGAAATTACGGTGAAGAAAAACATCGTGAGGGAACCTGCATACCAGAAAATTTTTTTAATTCTCTGAGTGTGTGAAGTCTGCCAATCCGCATTGGGCCAGCGTGCTGGACTATTGGCCTAACCCCTCTCATTCTGAGAGGAGACTCGAGCTCAGCAGTAAGTCGAATATGGGTTCATAACGATATAAAAGGTTTGTGAGTTATTGGCTAAAATATGGCCACGATTAGTGAATATGCCGAAATAAATCGTAAATATCGTATAGAGCTGGTACCTAGTTAAATGGTAATGTATATTTTTGATTGGATCATCGTTACTTACTTTTCTAGAACTAGCCGACGCCCCATCGTTTTACCTACGTACTTCCCGTTTCCGTTAGAATACGGATCCAGAGATTAGCTGTTCTTCCTACAATACTATAAAATTTACTTCTATAGAGTATTAGTATAGATAGGCTACCTGGCTGCTTAGTTTTTTTATAAGATTGTAGTTGATCAATGCATAGACTATAGTGGACTGTTGGAAATAGTAGTCTAGGTGGCGCGAATTGTTTCGTAAAGAGTAAGGATTTACAGAGGGGTAGCGATCAGTTGGCGGGAACGACTTGAGATATAAGGCGCTCGTCTTCCGGTCGGCTTCAGTATGCTCGTGGCATTCGAGCCGTCCACATTTCTTGTTGTGTAGTTCTTTATGGGTTACTTAGGATAGGCAGGGAGAGTGACTTGAGTGGATAAGGCGAGTGTTAGATATCTGTCAAGGGCCCCCTTAACCCTACACACATCGTTCACAAGTGCGTGACTCCACTCAAAGTCATTCTCTGCCATTGTAGGGTCTTATTTTGGTTACAGTTTGATTTGTAGATTAAGTTGTCCTAACAAATATTGTGAATCATAACCTTTGTTCGACATTGGTTTTCTTATTTCTGTAAACCACTTCTGAGTCTACTAAAAGTTTATATTATGAAATTATACACAACACGAAATATTAGTCATTATAATGTGTATATAATAAGAACCTTATTCAATTAATATTCGTTATAAGTTTCCAGACCATATTTGTCATGCGGTTGTCTCATCTCGGTCGTAGATTAGTATGTGCTGTCACGAACTCGGCACACCTCAAAACTAAGGATCACATACTCGGGAAGCAACTAGTTTCATACCACTTGTGAATAGCGGGAGGTTATTTGAAAATTTAAACATACATTTTATTCAGTTTGTACGGAAGGCAAATTGTTTTATTATTGTGATTCACGTTATATTGCCGTATATGGCGGTAGACTAGCGGAGTGAATATTGTTAACCATGTGACTGATACCATGTAACAGCTATTTACTACTTTTTTTTTAATTACTCTCATTTATTTATTAGTCTTTTTTTTTTAATTTTTAACAATGTCAGTAAACATAAAATACAAAACACTATTATAAATTTATAGAAAAAATCAACCCTTCCGCTGCGAGACATTTGAGTGCCCAAGCAACCGGCAGTCAGGGCTCTAGAGTGAGGAACCTCCTCGCAATACGCGCCGCCTCGAGAATCACTGCCTTCTGTACCCGACTCTTCATCCAACAGTTCAGCGAAAGCTTCTTAAGGTGTTGGTCGAAGCTTTTCGCTACAAGACCATTGACTGAAACAACTATCGGAACAATAACAGTTGACTCAACATTCCACATTGCGGTAATCTACTACTTATCCTTTCAAGCCTCAACAGCTCAGCGGTAAAAGGTCCGATACACACAACAATAGTTGTGTGTATTGTTGTTGGAGAGGATTGGGTAATGGGTATATTGGTCATATTGAAAAATGAAAATTATTAAACCAACACGCTTGCTCACATAGATCAACGGTAGGTGGTAATATTTTAAGTAAAATTGTTGTTTTTTTTTTGACAAATAAGCTAAAATAATAGGTAACAAACAAAAGCGAAAGGATACTAAAAAGTAATACTTATAAGTAATTAAGTATTAAATGATAAGTTTGATATCTACAGAAGCGAATAAAACAACAACTTATATTGAACCTACGGGAGTATACAATTAGTCACATCATTCCTTCGTTTCACTGTATTTTTCGCATACAATTTCATAAAGTAATATGATTATAATAATTTATTCGAATTAAACACCTAAAGCGCTAATAAAAATCCATTATTCTAAATATACCATTTAGTTGCTTATTCATACCGTAACGAATTTTAAACGATTCTTCTAATTTGAATATTGCATAACAATTCCATTAAAATTTATTGACAAATAGTTGTCTATTACAGGTCGAATGGTATTCATCTGCAATGGAATTAATTGAATTATTAAACTGAGTTTGCAATAAGTACTATTTGTATTAGGAGACGGTAACTCAATTTACTCATCTCAAACTCAGTCAAAAAAACTACATTATAATTACAATTATTTATTATAATTACAAAGTTAAATTTAAATGAAAAAGTTCTTATATAATACAGCGATAGTGGATTGAAAAATTGTAAGTATTTTATGAATTGGTTATTTATGTATTGTTGAAACGAGTGTAACTTTTTAATTTCAATTATTAGAGGGCTTCTTCCAAGTCGAGAAACAAGGCACAGTTATAACATCTTTCTTATAGGCAGTCAGACTACTACGTAATTACCTGACCATATCAATGTTGAAGATACGTCGATGAGCAATCTTCTTTACTAATAATTTACAGAGGTAAAGATATGGTATTGTAGTAATCTTTAGATCGATTGAACTGATTTTAAAAATTCTTTTACCATTTAACAGTCGTTATTTGTGAGTGACATATTTTATCCGCGTATTCCCCCGGGAACAGCAACTACGCGGGCGAAACTTCTGTTAGTTAACGATAAACAAATGCTGGTCATTTAGTCGCTCTCTCTTAGACTATAGTGCATTAAACACTATTCTAACTTTCACTGATATACGCACAGGGAATAATATCCAATGAATATACTTCCAACGCAGGACTATCAAATTTGACATTTATATGCATAAAGTTCGTTTATATGAAAATTCGGTGCTAAAATAACACTGCTTTTACCATGAACCTCATATAAATACGAAAATTGAATAAACAAGCCCATTCCTCCGGGTTCACGCTAACAATATGTATTTTTTGTCTTGTTTTTATTTATTAGCTTTAAATATTTCATAATACATCATTTCTTTATATAATCTAATAGATAAATAGCTCCAATTGTTGAAGTACAACCTTTTACAGAGTCGATGCGTTGTAACATTCTTTACCAAAATCTCTGGATAATAAATTAAATTACAATGGGTATAAATTGGCTACTAGAGGGTTTTTATAAATCGACCCTAATTTACAAACGGATTAGCCATATTAATAATACATGTAAGTGCGTAACGAAGCGAGTACCAGGAGGGTAGCATAAGGAGGCAGTCCTTCGATGGTTCTAGAACCTCATCAGTAGTCAACCGAGTCTTTATGTAATTACGTAAAAATTTTCGATCGTAATGGATGAAAATTAATTTAGTCTTTTTTATTAGCCCGTTGTACATATAAGTGCGTAATGAAGCGCACGGTATCAGGAGGGTAGCGCAAGGAGGCAGTGATGCGATCGCTCTCGGACCGCATCAGGAATCAATTAGGAACGGCTGGCGGCCACGACGTGCCTCCCGCATGAATTATTGACGACGTTGCCGGCCGCGTGAACCGCCCCTAACACATGATTTCGATCTAAAACCGATTATAAATTTTAAAATGAGATTGTTATTCTTTCTGATCCCCTATTATAATAATTTTATCCAAACCCTTGATAGAGAAGCATTCATCATCTATTATATCGGCCCACTACAGTAAATTAGAAGAGGGAATGTAGAGTTTAGATCTACGACGCTGATCGAATGCAGGTTGGCGGGCATAGGGTATCACACTTTAATCTGTCTTTAATATTCCATAGAACCAACATAATCGAACAATTTTTGTCATATTTTACAAAATTATAAATGTATATTATTTAATATTATTATTATGATAGATATACACCACACACACTAGGTTACAAAAAAATAGTAATTCTTTTAAGGGCAATTGCATACGTTTCTATAATAAACTACCACATGAGTTCAAAGTGTTTATTTTACGCAAGCATTTAGGAAAGTCTTATTATAGTGTTAATGATTATATAAATGATAAGAAATATTGGTGTTAAACTGTATTAAACAAGTTTTGACTAAATCATACTAATAACTTCACAAATCATGCCCAGGTTTAATGGTGGCAAAATATTACTGGCTGCATTTTCACGTTGGATAGCCAGACTGATCTTTTGCGCAAAAAATGGCCACCCATTCTGTCATCAGTTGAGGCAATTAGCCGCGGTTTCTTAATATTGTATTCTTTCTCAATAATAATGATGAAAAGTTTTGGGAATATTGTTTCATACAAAATACGGCACTACATACATACGAAAGCGAGTACGTCACTGAGGCGCTGACGGGACGCCAACGTGGTGTTTACATAACACCATGTCTCGTCGCCGCCATGTCCACGTTTGATCCCGTTACGTATAACAAGAACTTACTGTGGACATTTGCACGTTGGACATTTAATCCTTTACATAAAAAAAAGTCAAAAACTATAACCCGACTACGTAAAAAAGTGGTCTAAAAAGGACGAAACAAGAAAATATTTCAGATAGAAATCGAGAAATGTATGTAAATGTATAGGTACAAAAATGATAATGGTAGAGCCATGGTCGCACCCATGATATACCTACTGTGTTACGTGTACTAAGTATGTTTAACTAAGGCGTTCCTTGCGTAAATTAAAAATAGTCGCATTCTGTTATGAAACGACTGGACGGCGCGAACTTCAGGATTGCATTTTAAAGATATATTTTCACTTAATTAATATGATATATATATATATACATATTTGTAATGTGCTCGCCAACACCTTTCTTTTGATACCAAACATATAGTGATTATCTCGGTTTAATTTTTTTCGAGGTTAGAATATGAGGTATAAATTCCGTCATATATTTTCTTTTTATAAAATTTATATAGCTCATATCTCAATTTGAATTATTACGAATTTTTCGACACCTCATTTATGAAAATCATCAAAATAATCACCTTAAACAAAATTCGTAGTTGGGACACCGTGCCACTACTAGTTTAATCGTCGACAAAATTTCATCGGTGTAATGTCGTATGGTTAAACAATAGGTACCTACGAGTACTCCACGATTGTTGGAAAACTCTATTTCCTTACCGATTATCCTGTCCGTCATGCAATTAGCTGGAAGTGACGGTTTTAAGTTTGAATAGGTAAATTTAATTTCAGTTTTCAATAGTGACTTTTTTTATTCTTTACAAGTCAGCCCTTGACTGCAATTTCACCTGATGGTGTGATGACGCAAGCTAAGATGGAAGCGGGCTAACTTGTTAGGCTTAGGATGAAAATCCACACTCATTTCGGTTTCTAGATGACATCGTACAAAAACACTAAATCGCTAGGCGGCACGTCTTTGTCGTTAGGGTGGTAACTAGCGACGGCCGAAGCCTCCCACTAGCCAAACCTGGACCAATTAAGAAAACGTCAATCGGCCCAGCCGGGGATAGCTCCGTAGGAGCATACTTTGACATTCTTTCATCCTACGTTTCCTACGTTTCTATGGATGTTTGTTACTCTTTACCGCTGCTACTAGGTACTGAAGAGATTTAGCTGAAATTTGGAATGGAAATAGATTTTACTCTAAATTAACATAGGCTACTTTTCATCCCGAAAATACCCCCGGTTCAACATATCCCCGTTCCCCGCGGGATATGTGAAAAGCTGAATTCCACGCGGACGAAGTCGGGGGCGTCCGCTAGTCTTTTATATCACAAAAGTCACATAACAGACTCTAAATCTATTAAGGAGATAAGATCAAAAAAAGTGGGCAGATGGTATTTAAAATTATGTTGAGTTAATTCTGTTTAAATATTTTCCCAGTGTAAAGTTGACCGGCAAACTGAAGTGTCGAGAAAGACCGCGCGCTGTATGCATTTAGTAACATCGCCTCGTCTGCTTCGGAGTGAAATGTACGTTTCATTATTATAATACAGCACTCAAGTCGGTCGGGTTTGTGAGAGAAAAGGCGTGAGACGCCAAAGTTACCATTTTATTGTGTAAATGCGAGAGCGTTATTTTGAAACAGCGGTGTATGTGTGACTGACAAAATTTACACTTCAGAGTTAAAGGGATTTAAAGTTTCCTCTCTACTGCAGATAAGCGTGTTTGGCCTTTTGCGAATTGTGTTGTCTGCACAATACACACAGTCATACGTGTAATGAAGCCTCGCAGAAGCGGTTAAACAACTTGCGATGCCTATTTATTCCAGCTTCTGTCAACTCGAGACATCCTTTGAATTGCGTACGCAGAGTCAAGGATACATACCTACTTTAAATGCTAAGTAAGATTCTGTTACTCAGTTTTTGCAAAGCGAGGACTTAAATCACACTAATATTATAAAGGCGAAAGTTTGTATGTATGTGTGTATAAGTATGTTTGTTCCTCTTTTACGCTGCGGCTACTGAAGCGATTTGGCTGAAATTTGGAATGGAAATAGATTTTACTCTGGATTAACACATAAGCTTAGCTTAGCATAGAGTTTTCATCCCGGGAAACTCCATGGTTCCCGCGAGATGTGTGAAAAACTGAATTCCACGCGGACAAAGTCACGGGCGTCCGCTAGTAAATACTATTTAACGTAAAAGAAAAACACCTACCTACCTGAGAAGAGAACAGTGGTTGCTCTTTTAACACAATGTCTTTTTACAATATTATTTTTATAATATATTTATATTTTAATATTACTAGCGCACTGACTTCGTTCGCGTGAATTTTAGTTTTACACAAATCCCTCGGAAATCATGACTTTTTGGGATGAAAAGTAGCTTAAGTGTTAACCCAAAGTAAAATCTATTTTCATTGCAAATTTCAATCAAATTGCTTCAGTAGTTGCGGCGATAAATAGTAACAAACATCCAAACAAACATCCATACAAACTTTCGGAACATTTGAGTGCCTAAACAACTCTGGTCAGGGCTCTAGAGTGAGGAACCTCCTCACAATACGCGCCGTTTCAAGAATTACTGCCTTTTGTTCTCTTGCTCCAAAAATTAAGTGAAAGCTTCTTAAGATTAATAATTATTACTATTACTTCTATTTCCCTTGTGGAGATAAGGGCCGGTCTAATTCCCTGCAAGGATTTTTGTCATTCAAACTTATCAACAGAAAACTTCTACTTAATAGGTGAGTTGTAAGATATTTTAAGTTAGGCCAGGTTTTACCTACCATAATAAGCTAAAATTTAAGAAAATACTCGTAGGTTAATAATGTATCTAGTAAACATGACATCACATACGTCATACTGCGTTTAGTAAGCGTTATGTTAATAATTAACCGCAGAATGAAGACGTAATACGCTTCAGAAGCTTTGAGCGTATTATAAACGTTCCGTATACGGTGCCGCAATTACATTGCACCTGATTAGTTTCAAGATGTCCTAACAAATGTCAGCTAAAATAGATTAATTATATGAGCAATGATTTAATGTACAAATGTAGTGGCTGGTTAGCTCAAATTTGACTGATACGCTGCCGCGTACCTCGAATATAATACAATCGAAGGTTATCAGAGACTTAATTAAGATAGATCTTCTTCTCTTTAAGAGATTTTTAAACATGCATTAGTTTCCAATCTTTAGTTGTTTGAATCGATTTAATTATGTTTATAAAAATTGCTTTTGCGACACGGTCTTGTCCGTTATCAACCCATATTCGGTTCACTGCTGAGCTGGAGTCTCCTCTCAGAATGAGAGGGGTTAGGCCAATAGTCCACCACGCTGGCCCAATACGGATTGGCGGACTTCACACACTCAGAAAATTAAGAAAATTCTCTGGTATGCAGGTTTCCTCACGGTGTTTTCCGGCACCGTTTGAGGCACGTGATATCTATCTAGATTCTTAAAATGCACACAGCTGAAAAGTTGGAGATGAATGCCCTGGAATAGATTCGAACCCACATCTTCCGGAAATCTGGAATCCCTCTGGAATCGAATGCAGAGGTCATATCCACTGGGCTGTCACGGTTCACACGGTCTTGTACCGCGTGGATACGCTGAGGTAACTTCAACTGGTGTAATTAGGTTTTTAGTCCCGGTAAATCGAAAACCAAAACAGTATCTTTTGTAAAAAAAAAATATAGCAGCCCGTGCTTACATTTCTGTGCCTCGACAATCAATTATATCATGTCAGTTATAATCTCTAACTTTAATTTAATTTAAGCCCTTAAAATTAAATTGAATCCATTCTTACTACACTTCTAAAGGAAAGTCGTAAACTTATTATAGAACCTCCGTGGTTCGAAAATCACTTCTCTCCTTTGGACAGACTGTCTAGCTGTATAAGATTATTGACAAATTCATTAAAGCACTCCTATCAACCAAGTAATTCATTATTGCTATCAAAAAACCACTCCAAAAATTTGCATGTAAATCTGCAACAATTATTTTACATCGACGAATACTTCCGCACTTTCGGCGACACGTTCGCACATTAACTGCATAAAGTATGAGCGACGTAAAACGTAACCGAATAGGTATGAGTTACCATATTAGGGAAAGCAGGCACTACCTGAAAACTTACTCACTTCATGACGTCAGAGTCACCCGACGTACCAAAGTGAGTGACATTAATGAGACGCGCGAGCAATTTGTCTATGCGCGCTTGCATACATATTTACTCGCGGTAGCGGACCATTATTTTTATTATACGATGCACAGTTAAAAATGATATCATCGAGCGCTTTGTAAATAGCTGCTCTCTGTTGTACTAGACACTAATTAACTGGCAAAGGTCGATTGTTAACAGAGTTGACATTTTATTTTATTTAACTTTACGGCTGCGCGATAACGGTTTTAGATAAAAGTAATAGTTTTTCAATAAAAGCTCGTATAAAACGGCTCGTGTTTCAAACGTTGTCAAAACATTAAAATGGTCTATTACATCCTCTTTCACATCGATTTCGGTAGAATGTTTAATTAAAATATTGGTACACTGTTTGGTTACATATTGTAAATCAGTGGGTCCTTTAACTTCTTTGCTGCAAAATCTTTGTGGCTAATGGGGGTTGTAACCTTGCTTACTTTTTGTGGGAATTATTTGAACAACCTAAAAATATTTCTGTGATGAGCATAGGTGTTTTCTAGTATGTGTTTATCTAAATAGGTAGGTATATAAAATCGATGGTCACTCATCTCGAAATATCTAAAACCGCTTTTAAAAGGGAGGTAGTTTATTGGGACTGGACTGGATTAAAGAGGTATAAGACCGGACGAAGTCGCGGGCGTCCGCTAGTATTATGTGTGTGTATAAATAAGTATATTTGCTATATCTATATATAGATCATAAATTCACATTATGATAATACCTGCAATCTTTGAACTGTAATATAATCATAGACTATGCTTACTTTGAGGCTTGTCAGTGATCTGTAATATTCTATTGTCCAAATATATTTTTAAAGTAATTAGATCAAACTTAGATCAAATAATTTCTGACCGCTGGCTATGCTAAAACATACATTTCACATTTTAAAGCTTAAAGTAATTCAGGACATCATAATAAGCGTTGAATAAAATATTTAAAACGTTGAATATTTCATAAAAATCTGAGCGAAGTTGCGAGCTAAATCTATTTGTTTTACCGTTACCGTGCCAGTGGTTCATGAAATTGAATTCAAAACTGCGTTTGTACCCCTCTAAAATCTGTTCGACGTTGCGTAATCTTTCGATAACTTTATACTGACGAGATTTGGATGCGATTTTCGATTGTTGTAGGCCAGAACTGTAAAATTTTTCGGATTCATTTGTTCTTTCTCTATTGTACGATACAAAAAGAAATTCGTATTTCGAAATTAACAATGACTAACTGACTAAAACTTTATGTTTATTTTTATTATTTACAAATTAGCTCTTGACTATAATCTCACCTAATGGTAAGTGATGATGCAATCTAAGATGGAAGCGGGCTAACTTGTTAAAGTGAAAATTTACACCCCTTTCGGTTTCTATACCACATCGTACCGCTACATCGCTGGCGTTACGTCTTTGCCGGTAGGATGGTAACTAGCCACGGCTGAAGCCTCCTACCAGCCAAAACACTAAAATTATTATACTGCGGCGATCCCGTGGTCAACTTGTCAACTAAATCTGGTTGCTGATCATGATATCTTAGGTTCCTCGGCTCATCAGGGAAAGTACTATCCAGCATACTTACATCTGTTGTCATAGAACATTGTTCTGTTCCAGCCTTAATAGTTAAAAACAAAAATTGTTCGTACTCGACTAAAATAGACTAGTTTACACTTTTTTAAAAGGATCTTAAATTATACATTATCGTTCTACTAGATTGAAAATAAATTATCATATTTTTTTGAGACATGAATACATAAAAAATCAGTTTTGAAATATGTTTTGACAAAACGAGCCAAAACGCTATCGGTCATGTATAAGGTCACGTAAACCCGTAAACACTCTCTGCCTCTCCCTCCTTATAGGAGGGACCTGGGCCTGACCTGTTTATATAGGTTGTACGCGTCATGTTAGCACATTCCTGGACTTGGTCTTTGGTTCTATTTATTGACGTTGGTTTTTCACTTACCACCAGATAGGCCATCTGTTTCTGCAGACGAAGGGAGGAAGAGCGAAGGAAATGTCGCATAAGAGTAAAGCGCATTAGAAAATCGCTAATGTGAACGCACCCTAAGTACGCGCCTTTTCACTTGTTGCGTAATTTGTAGCACACATACCTACGAGTACCTACCTACAATAGGGATGATGACTAGGTTTGAATAAATTGATTTTTATGATACATACGGGCAAATAAGGTCTATGTTAACTAATTTATACATAAAAAACAAAGGTTGACTAGATATTTGCAAAATAAATAAGAGTATAAAATCAAAATCGATATTTAATAGATTTTGATTTTATTTTTTTTATCGTAATTAGATGAAAATTCATACAGTTTTAGCTTCCTTACATTAAATGTGACATTTTTCAATGTATGAACTATAAACATAAACGCACAAATAACAAAGATCTTAGTAATTTTGTTTGACCGCATACAAATCTATGGATCATTATGGACCTACGACGTCATTAAATCTTACTATTTTTTATGGGGCGTTTTTCAGGGATCCGAGGCAGCGCCGCACATCTGACCCTTTAAATTCTTGTAGGCTCTCCGAAAGTAATGATCGCAGATACCCTGTTACTTTTACAAAATTGCTTTACTATTAGCATACCTACACACACATACACATAATACTGTTTATAAATTTCTAAGGGCCGTGACAGCCTATTACAAATAGTCAAACATACGTTTTAAAGTGCTTACTTAGCCTACTTGAAATATATATGAATTTTGAATTTAAACCACGGTGCAACAAACAAATCACCAGTTACAATAAAAATGTAACCATATCAGATCGATTACTTTTAAATACTCGTGACTTAAATACTCTGTATTTAAAGCAGTCACAATCGAATGGGAAAACTGATTGGCAATACTACCAACAACAATACAATTTAAAACATGTCCATTGCTTGTATTTGATTAATTGCAGACTGTAACAATATTCGCAAAAGTCGCACTATTTACTTTTGCACAGATGCTGTCATCAAAAAAGGAAATACACTGATAAATCCATACATGCATACTTAAAGTATGAATACCAAAGTAAGTTGGTTCGTTTGTTAGTTTGATGTAAGAAAATGTTACTACTTAAAGTATAATAATATTATAAATACACTCTAAGTGGCAAATTAGATTTAAATTAAAACAACAATAAAATTTTAGGCCTAAATTTATAAACTACTCGATGAAAGAAATAAGGTAAGTCGTAGATAGTAGAGTTACTACAAAACAGACATAGATGCAGACAGACTTGATCTTTGAGCACTAAAAATTTAACGTCGTTATTAGCCGAAGACAGCTGAATGAGAATTTTTTTTCGAGATATAAAGTAAAATGAAACTCTATCATAACTCATCCGAGAAAGTAGAAAGTATTAGTGTAATTCGTATTTTTGTTAATAATTTTTAGGTATGGAATTACAGACACGGGAGACTTAACAGCTATCCCTCAGGTCGTCACGGGGAAGTTGATATTAAGAAATGTTGCTCTGTAGCGATAGCTTTCTACTTAACATCAGGTTTCTACTTAATATCACTTGTCTGGACAAATACTATAAAAAATATAATATTTTCTGAATTATTAATATTTTGCGGCTTCAACAACAGTCTGCGATCATCTTTTATAAACGTTAGCGATATAAAAGTCGTGATCTTGTACGTCGAACACAATAAATGCCCATCGCAAAATCCAGTTACGTTACGAGTCTCGACAATTGATAGAGAAACTGTGTGCAACGATGAAATTTAAAAAGTCATTTATTTCGAAATGCTTTTTCTCGGGTCGCCCGCGGCGGAGCGGTATCAATTTTATTTTCCGTCGCGGCTTCCTGGCTCGGGACATTCGTTTGTAAATACTTATATACTTGTATACCTTGGAATGGATTAACTTGAGATGACAGAAAGTTCTTGGATACTCATGGACTTGCTGCAATTATATTCATCTACCTGAATCTTACCTTATTGCCTGAAAAACTAAACTAAATTAAAAAAATATAATATTTCAGATCTGGCGGCTTTGGCCGTGGCAAGTTACCACCCTACCGGCAAAGACGTACCGCCAAGGTATTTATCGTACCTGTTTGATGTCGTGTAGAAACCGAAGGGGGTGTGGATTTTAATCCTCCTCCTAACAATTTAGTCCTCTTCTATCCAAGATTGTATCATCACTTACCATCAAGTGAGGTTGTAGTCTAACTTGTAAAAAATAAAAAGTAATCTATCCGCTTCTTTCAAAAGATAACTGGCAACACACAAATATTATGAGTACAAAAGACATAACGGTAATTAATCAGCGTAAATTATCCTAGTCTTAACTTTACTGTTAGGTTAGATGTAACGTTTCGACCGTGATTCCATATAAAAAGCCTCACGCCAAGGGATTAACTTTCCGCTACGTTTATTACCCAATGGGTGTGAGCGTAAGAGTCTCTTCACAACTGCTACAATATTTTTGTTTTAGATTATACTTCCTAAGTGTGGATTATTATGGTTATTAAAAAAAAAGTAATCATATATTTACATTTTTCTAAAAAAATAAGTGATAATGAAATATTATAAAAACCTAAAAAAAGCGTATATGGACCCAAGCGACCCGAGACGTCTCTTAGCGTAGAGGTTCTCCAGAGAAGAACCCCCTCGCTATTAGGAATGTTTCTAGAAATTAATTTATGGGCGTTACTCTTATATCTGTTCTACCTATAGGTAAAAACGTAAAATTAAGGCTTACTGCACTAAGACTTTTCTAAAGTATAGCTTTAGTAATTATAAACGAATACAAAATATGTTTATTAAGTCTGTCAAAGATCGGATAATGGTAACCATCACTGAATGATTTTGCGTTAATTGACCAGAAATTAATCCGAACCAAATTTTGGGCAAGTTTACATTAAATAATCGCATTAATTAGAATAACTGTCCACCGAAGCATTATATTCATCAGATGCGCTTGTAAATAGCTAAATAACTGCGAACAATGGAGTTAGGGTCATTTAAACTAGGCTAAAACATCATACTCAGATGATATACACAATTTATAAATCGAGTATATTTACCGCGTAACAAATATTTTAAAGTATGATAAAATATTAAATTTTAATATCAACATTCATATGTCCTTAGATCAACATTTATATATTCTTAGGTCCTTGCGTCTGCAAGATCGATGCCCTGGAGATGTGGTGTTGGAGACGTTTGTTGAGGATTCCTTGGACAGCATTCAGAACCAACATTTCCATTCTCAATGCACTAAAGATAAAAGAAAGACTTTCGTCGACTGTGCTCTTACGGGTCTTAAAGTTCTTTGGCCACATCTCCAGAAATCATGATTCAATAGAGCGGTTGGTAGTGCAAGGCAAAAGATCCAGAGGCCGATCTCCAACAAACTGGATGGATTTAGTTAAGACTGCTACACTATGATCTTTGTTGGAGTGTACTCAAAATGCAGCCAATCGCCAAGTGTGTACGATTAAGAAGATTCATAATTATGTCAGTGGTAAATGGGTCGGACTTATCACCGTGGGGTGGTGGTTCGATCCCCGCCCCGCTGGATTATTATCGTACCCACTGCTAATGTAGTATTTTTCGACTAATTGGAGAGGATTAGTCATCATCATCATCATTACAGCCGATGGACGTCCACTGTAGACCTATTGTAGGCACTTCCAAACATCACGAGCCTGAGCCGCCTGCATCCAGCGAACTCCTGCGACTCGCTTGACATCGCCAGTCCACCTGGTGGGGGGTCGACCAACACTGCGTTTTTTTATGCAATACTAGCGGACCACCGCGACTTCGTCCGCGTAAGAATGCTGTTGCTGTTGTATCGCTGTTGTGGATAATAATAATTAACACAATTAAATAATATACTCGTATTTGTACATAACTATCGCACAAATGCAGTGTTCTAAAATTTTCGTAGCTTATAAGATAAAAATCGTTCCCTTTTTAACTCCAACGTATTACACTTGATTTGTTCATAACGGTCTTAAAGACCAAATTTATACATTTAAATTGCCTGCAATATAACCACCAATATCTTCTAATATAGTAAAAATCTCAAGTCACCGGGTTTTTTGATTACCCAAAAAAACACTTTTCTACCCTCACCCCCCTTTATTAATCGCGACTGTTTGAAACCGAATATTTTTGTTTAAAAAAAAATATATACTAACAACGTTTGCTGGGTCAGCTAGTTATCAAAAAACTATTTGCTTAAAGAGACACCATGGCAATTTTTCATTATAATATTTCTCGTATATAAACAAGAAAGGTATACAAATAGGAGTTTTCTGACGATTCCATGTATTTGTAATTCTGATCACGTAGGTATTAGGTACCTACTCGTATAATATGAATCAAGGAGGCACAAGGCCGTGTTGTTTACTTCTCAATTCGATCTCATATTTTATTCCTGAATTTTAAGCTATGGAAATGAATCGCCGTCACCCGCCGCGTGCTCTTGAACAGATTATTTTGTTTTTTTTTTTAATTTCAAGGTCTTTTTTTGCTAACCAATTCGAGGATATTTATTTCATGATACAAAGTAATGGAATCGAAATGCATTATTGAATAGGAACAAGCTTTTTTTGCTGAAGTACGTCACTATTTTTTTTTACAAAAAATTCCCTTGATACGTGGCGTTTACTAGATAAATACAGAGCTCTAGTTTTCCTCCACCATAAGAACATCATCAGATTTGTAAGTACAGCTCGTGCCGATTAAATTGACATCTGCCTCGAATGATGTTTGTACTGTGTTTGTATGGTTGTGCTTGGTAGCCAGATGTCAAGTTGATGCACACGAGTTATACGTACCTATAATGTAAAGTGATATCAGTCTTAACTGATTCGGTCATTGGAGTTGATCTACTCGATATACGAGTTTTTTTTTTCTTTTTAGATCTTACTTTATTTTCAAGAACAACATATTAATTAAAATAAATTAAAACTACGAGTACGTCTATACTAATATTATAAAATGGTAATGTTTGTGAGTTTGTAAGGTTGTAGGCGGTAATCTATTTTGAAATTTTCCGAACCGATTCTGAAAATTCTTTTAACAATTTTAAGCCACGATAGTGGACAAGCACGGGAACGACAACTACATAGGTAAAACCGCAAGGCATCTTCTAGTACAATATAATTAGTAAATCACACGATAATTTAGATTTCAACTGCATAAAACGCAGTAGTAAATAGTAAATGCTCTAAATTCAAATCTGTGAGTGTACGCAAAACATATCCACATAATACATAAAACCTTTTTTGCGTGCATCATTATTTCTATAAGTCACGAACACAATTCATCATAAAACATCGCCTACTTACTGAATAAACCCGAGTATCATAACAATATCAAAGAGACTACGTACTTTATAACCTCACGCATCCACGAGTAAAACCTTTATCAAAACTTTAGTAGAGGCAAAAATGTTTTTCAGTGGCTCGGAGCCCGTACCCAAGTCCCCCTCCAGGAAAAAAGTGACGAAAAGTTGAAGCGCAAAAATAAAAATGTTAACAAAATGACTTTGTAATCCTATCAAACACTTTACGTTTTCCTCGTTATAAATTAAGTTACGTAACGATTTCAGAATCAAATAAATTAAAAGATTACATCTCATATTTATGGTGGGAAAACATTTTTCTACGGCCGTGTTTGCTACAACCTCATCGCGGTATTACATTTGGGAAACAATCTCCTTTGAGGGTAGCTCAAACAAAAAATAATTTATATTTCTCTTATAAAATGATCACGAAAGATGAGCCGTCCTCTACGACATATTACCGAAAATTTGCGTAATGCTCACTCCGTAGAGGCCCCGGGCGCCTATTGCGATATGAAAAGTAAAACGTTTATAATACGGGTGAAAATGAAGTATGGTTGGTGGAGTTAGAAAGAGAAAAGATAAGAAAATAATGCGCCCCCATATATCATCACAATCGCTAGAACTCGCCAGTCAGGGCTGGCCACCGACCCTCTTTAGCCGTACAAAATTCTTCTAACATTTAGCTGAACAGGAATCATTTACACCATTAAAGGGCCGGAAATTTACTTCAATAAATACGTGTGCTTTTTGTATAAGAAAATGTATTTGTTGCTCATCGTATGACAGAGAATTATTATTTCATTTAACTAATGGAAGTGACTATTTACACGTAAACGGTACGAATTAATTTATTTTAAATATATGAACTGAGGCAATGGGCAGGCCACATAGTTCGAATGGACAAGTAAGTAAGCGCAGTGTTGGTCGACCCACTCACTAGGTGAAGACATCAAGCGCTGGTCCATGAAAGAGGCCTATATCCAGCAGTGGACGTCCATTGGCTGATAATGATGATGATGATCATATCCGGATAAATAATAATTATATGTAATTCGTACGGTTTGCGTACAACTATAGCTTCTCCCTTAACTAATTGGGATTTTTTTAACATTTATTTTAACATATTGGTCTAGTTTCCTTTATTTTATTTGGACCCGATCCTTGAAGGACATTCAAATGAAACATACAATGTTAATACTAATACATAAGTTAGAAGACAGAAAGTTATAAATATAGCAGAAAAAAATAACATTCTACACAGAAGTAGGAAAACGATATCCTTAAAAACGTGAAACAAAGTTAAAACAACGTTAATTAGCATACTTTGAGGTTGAATATAATCTCAGAGAATTGAGTTAGAACTTCGCTGCAGTACGGTTCGTTATAACAAGTACTATGCTCCTAATGTGGTGTTTTTGATGAAAAATAAGGCCCACGTGTTTTAAATTACGGCGTTTAAGAAATTAAATATCACGTGTCTCAAACGGTAAAGGAAATATCGTGAAGAAACCTCATACCAGAGAATTTTGTGAGTTCTCTACGTGTGTGAAGTCTACCAATCCGCATTGGGCGATGTGGACTATGCCTGACCCCTCTCACTCTGAGGGGAGACTCGTGTTCAACAGTGAGCTGAATATAGGTTGTTTATGATGACGATGATGTTTAAAATATTACCTACCACGTTCCGAAAGCGAAAAGACTAAAGTCTAGGAATGCGAGTACATTCGTAATTCGAACCCAACCCCTAAAACATTTGTGTACATTAGAATGTAATATTAAAATTGAGTGATAGTTCAGGCACTAATATATTATATTATATAATATATTTCGTTCTTTTGGAAGTTAAACCGTATATGGTGATGATAAAGCTACAACACCAAAACTGTGTTCTCAGATTCAGATATCATTAGTTTTTGTGACGAAAGACGTCAAAAATGGCAAAATTTGGAAATTCAGTTTTACATACAACGCTACAAATTTCACGTTCAATTAAGTTGTGGAAAGACGTGTTTTCAGTTACGTTCAGACAAGAAAAATCGAAGTTTGTGAAATTGCTGGAGCCGATGTCCAGTTTTCGTAGCATTTACATTTATCTACTACGAGAATTGGAAAAATCTAATTTTCCCGGATTTCATGGATCAGATGAAATCGTTTTTTGCATATTTTGGTTTTAATTTAACAGAACGTGCATGATTGTTTAACTACGAATTGAAGAAGGAATAGATTATAGTTATTTTTAGGATTCCGTACTCTATTAAATAATACCTAAACAATTTTACGAGGATATCATGCCACTTTGTCTGAAGTTTATATTATGTCCTATGCCGTTGGCATAGTGCAAATTCGTATGTCTACTGACTATACTCTGATTATTACTAAGAATGCATAATATTATATTGAAAATTTGGATCTGAACCCTTGTTTCATACAGTACACCATATAAAACAGGGAATAAAGTCCTTGTTTATATTAAATCCTACATAATTATTGATGAACATAGGCTATAGCCTATGTATGTATGATTCTAATGGTGAAAGAATTTCTCAAATCAGTCTAGTAGTTTCTGAGCCTATTCAATTCATAAATAAAACAAACGTATCTTTCCGTGAACATAACATCAGTAGACAAGTAAACAAGGAAACAAACATGTATACCCCTAATATATTACAGGATTCCTGGTGAAGTACCCTCAATGACGTGCCCGCATTTACCCGAAGTAACTTCGTTTTATAGCCAAACTTCATAATCTTTAAGTAATTTATTTTCTAGCAAAACCGTGAAACTTGTAAATCCCTGATAGAGTGGTTCTGAACAAAAAAAATGTCAACCAGGTGTGTAATAAAACTTTTTTAAGCATTTAATAATAATTTATTACGCGCTCTCTACGGCAAGATGAATTATTGTCTCTGAGGGAAAAATAACTAGTAGAGTTTACGTGGCTTTATGGTTACTAAATAGGTAGAAAATTTGAAATCTAGAATTTTGTACAGCGTGTAATGACTTAATTCATCATCACCTTCATTAGCATCATCATCATCACCATCAGCATCCAATTTAATGACATTTGAACTCCCTTTGAGCGAGGGCTAGGATTTGGACTTCCACCCACCACGCTGCTTCAACCCGGTTTGGTGGGTAATGTAATATTACTGACTTATACTCGTATCTGTAAGAATCATTATCAGATATTAACTATGAAGACATTGGCAGACGTTTATAGGTTGTAACTAAGAAAGGCTCAAAATTTCAAAGCTTAACACAGAATCTATTGGCTATTCTTCAATGATGAGTGAGTCTATAATTTATTTTGTCATCTGATGACTCACAGCTAGACTGAACGAGGCATTTCGTTTAGTAATTTCGTGTATAAGCGTAATTATTTTACACACAGTCAGTTTGTAGTGTTCCATTTATAGATGTAACCAATATGTTCTTCCTATACGGAAATCTCCTGAATCTATCATTGTCGATGTCAAATGCAAATCCAATTAAAATGATTCTTTGACAACTGTCCCTACTGTGACTAAAATACAGTTAAGGAAATGTCTGCATGTCTGTCTATCGGCTTATATGAGTTACTTTTGAACAGCTGCGATAATTGCCACATAGAGCGACGTATCAACCCTTTGTGTTAGCCATGGTATTAGCACTGATATTGTTAAATTCTAATATAAGAACACTGCACAGCTTTCCATTCATGTAGTATAAAAACTGATTTGTCAATTATTAAAACCAAACTCCTTCTATTTCCCAATTTATACAATTCTTAACTAAGTAAAAAGTACTATTACTATGACGTAGGACACTGACATTCCGAAGAACCACAGTATGCAAGTTAATAAATATTATGACCTAAAACTAAAAATGGCTATGTGGTTAGTCTGTACGCTGTAGAAGTAGGTGCGAGAGGATTACCGGGAAAATCTCTCTATAAATTACTTAAAGCTCTGGGCCTCTCTAGAACTGCAGCAAGTTATATATGAGAGCGGGTATCCAAAATTGCTCTAATAGGATCTTACCAATTTTGGCTAGTCAGGAAGAACAACACGAGCGGAGAAAGGGAATGGTAATCGATTGTCAAGGAATTCCTTTACCCTACATCCATTGGCCACAAGTCCAGGACTCTGCTCGGAGTTTTTCTAACTACCACGCGATTGACTCGGCACCCGCACGGTGAATCCGTAGAATGCTAAGAGATTCGTCTCATAGGTAAACTACTCTTATCGGTCCATAATTTTAAAAGCTACACTGTCACAAACATAGAAAAATATATCTATCTTTTTTACTTCGGTTGTTAAAACAACTGTAAATCTTATAGCAATACGTGAGAAAGCAGTCAAGCATATCCAGTCATCTCCAACGCAATCTAACTGTGCACTGATATAATCAAGAACCAATCTTCAAAGCAGCAAATCACATGTAAGATTTATTGCTTTAAAATAACACGAGCTCAACTAGAGTTCAACTAGACGTCAACCGGCGGGTAAATTAGTTCCCAGACGGTTGGGCCATTTCATTTGCTCGCACATTCGGCAAACTAGACAAATTATTGCGAACTGTGCTACACATTCTTGGGATTAGTTTACTGGTCCGCTTCAAACGGGGATCTGTCATTTGGTCATTGGCTAGTCAGTTTTGTCTTGTTAAGAATTTTGTACGGTTCATTTAGAAGCTTACAGAATGAATGCTCAAGTATATAAAGAACCTACACAGATCTACTGTTTTAAGAACTGGAAAACACAGTGCAGCACCCACTACTATTAAGCTTACATATACCGTAGCGTTTTCTATTTTCTGTGATATAGACAGAAGTTACCTTTTTTTACACAGCATTTGCTTGATGCTGATGGCTAGATACCGTTGTGTTTGGAAGTTCGTCAGTGGACGTCCTCTGGTTGGTGAAAATGGTAAAATTAGATGCTAATTAGATGATAGATTAGATTAGATCTAAATAAATAAAACAATAGCTTTTACCGATATTACATTTCTTTTTTTATTATTTTGACCTTGGAACTTTTGGCATGTTAATTAAATCAATTGTAATTAGCCAAATTGAAGCAAAAATGAATCCTACATTTTATTTTGCTCGAAACAAAGCGGATATCTACAGCAAAAGGTCAGTTATTCCAAACTTGAAAAAAAGACAAGTTATGTTATGTTAAATAATAACTATAGGAAATTACTGCCATCAACCCATTATTCTTTGTCTCGGCTCAAGATATCTTCCGTACAAACTATAAATAGTTGCAGATCGTAGATCGGTCAGTTTTAGTTGGTGTAAAATTAATGTGCAGCAATAAAGATCGCGCCATAAATTAGACTGAAGTGGTTGGCTAGTCAATCAGTCTTTAGTTCTTGTAAAGTTTAATATCTCGTTAATATTAGTGTCATAAATTATCATTAAATTTTTTTTTAAATAAAGAAAAAAATACTTAGAACGCGGAAGATGGACATTAATTACATTATAAATCTAAAAGGGCCTAAATAAGTGTAATCAAATTTAGGCCCGACACATATCTGGGGAAGCGTAGGGTCAATTTTATGAGTATAAAACTAATATTGATGCTCTTAGTGTTGAAATAAAGTACAAATTTAAAGTACAAAAAATACAGTAACTAATTCTCGTAATGCAAAGAATGTAAGAAAAAGAAAAGGTATTGTGACGTAGAGCATTAGTTACCATTAGGTAACCAATACTTTCATCAAATATGCAATGGCCTTTAATAAGGTAGAAGAACAAGAAGAAGAAATACTTTATTGCACACAAAAACATTAAAAAGATAATTTAGACTTAGCATGCAAAGGCGGCCTTATTACTATAAGTAATCTCTAGAAAGAAAGAGCGGGAAGGTGCAATAGGTACATTAGATGTAATTATATATATATAAATATATATATACTTAAATATGATATTAAAACTATCAAACTTGCTGGTCTAAAATTAAAAAAAAAACTGATTACAGCAATAGAAACTTGTTGAAATACGAAACAAGATTCAACCGCAAAATTACTGATTGCGAGAAGGTACTATTGTGTGCTATGCCCTTAAAGAGTGGCAGAGCTTTCAAGCTCCTATGTTTCCTGCCAATTCTCATTTGAGTAAGTACTTACGTTAGCAATAGATGATATAAGAACATCACCAAAACCAACGTTATTTGAACGTGTTATTGCCTACGTAAAATTGTACCGAGCTCTTTATTTTAACATACGAGTTCGTCATTTGTTTCAGAAAATAAACAATAAATGAATACGACACAACGTGTACCTCAAGCCATTAACATTGTTTTCATGACAGCACAATGACTAAGGTAAATAAAAACCGGGCAATATAATATGAAGAGGCCACTTAATAAAATTACATGAACGAATGACAGCGCGATATCGTAATGGCATAGATAAATAACGGAATTAATAAAATGATTGATAGTTTCGGCACAAAATAGGGTGGTTATAAAATGAAGGCGAGGCTATCGATATTACCAAGCGTTTATTGAACAGACGCGGGTTTTACAAAAAAAATTGGGGCCATATTTAAAATGGGAAAATTTTGCGACCTACGAAAGACCTTACTTATAACATTTTAGGGTTCCGTACTTCAATAAGAAAAAAACGAAACTCTTCTAAAACCATTTTGTTGTCTGTCTGTCAAGACCCTTTATCTCGGGAATGCGTGAAGTTAACAAGTTGCAATAAACCGTATATTAAAAGTCTACGGTCTTATAAAGTTGTGAAAAAAACAATCTTCTAAGTTAACGTAAACACAAGATATGCCCGTTTGTTCGGCAAATAAACGTAAATTTCATTCTTTTAATTTTCGACACTCAAAAGTAATGAAAACTCATACTTACCGTTGACTATAAAATTTGACAAGCGACATCGATATTGATCACAAGTACAAGTAAAAATGTCAAAGTAATTTAACCTTGAAAAGGGGTAAGTTTTTGCAGCAGAATTTCTGGAAAAGCTCGGCAAAATCTGCACGTACGGAACCCTCGGTGGACGAGTCCGACTCGCACTTGTTTGATATTTTTAATTTTTAGAACTATTTTAGAAAAAAAATACATTAAATTAGTGTTATTTTCTTCGCTAGATGTTTATACTACAGGTCTTCTATAGAGCAACTAGTTGCCGAAGTAATTTCTTTGGCTGCTAGCAGCAAGTGCGCTCGGGTGTTCGCAGTTAATAGTGAATGGTATCAATTAAAACTGTCCCGTCTGATTTATTTTATTGGTTCGGCAATTGATTACATTACGCCAAATTGACCGCAATAAATGGCAGTCTCAGGACGCTCGCGCCGCACTGCGCTCGGAAATGATATGATTTTGGTGACTGTTGCAATAATTCCTCTGCTGTTGTCGATAATATACCTAGGACATATGATCCAGTTAGGTAGGTCCAATTTCGAGAAAGAGTCGAACCGTCGAATCCACCTCGGCTGGGCTGCATTCGGGAAACTTTGCGACATCTTTTCGACCGAAATTCCTCAAAGACAAAAGTCTTCGAACAGTGCGTGTTGCCAGTGTTGACCTACGGTTCCGAGACTTGGTCGCTAACTATGAGCCTCATAAGAAGGCTCAGAGTCACACAGCGAGCGATGGAACGAGCTATGTTAAGAGTATATCTGTGTGATCGAATCAGAAATGAGGAGATCCGCAGAAGAACCAAAGTCACCGACATAGCCCAAAGAGTTGCGAAGCTGAATTGGGCGGGGCACATAGTTTGAAGAGCCGATGGACGTTGGGGTCCCAAAGTGCTGGAATGGCGACCCCGCACTAGTAAGCGCAGTGTTGGCCGACCCCCCACCAGGTGGACTGACATGATACTGACTGACTGATGATAATATGACTCAAATATGTAATGCATGTTCTTTAAGCAACTGAACCATGGAAAACTGAGAACTGTAGATTTGATAACGGAGTAGGTATTCGACAAACACTTTCTGAATCTCGGCATGACTAACAGTTCTCTGCACTGGCATGCAAAATTGCATAGCATTTATGTGGAAGAGGACAAGACACCTTTACCGTAATGCTTAGAACCAACTGAACATCTATACAATGCGAAGCCAACCTTGTCTCTTTGTCAGTAATGCAACTGACGATCGGTATCTTGGGCGGCTTGCTGATTTACTCGATTGACTTGACTGGCTGGATTGATAGCAGAAGGCTAGCACTATAGAACCTACGCATAAACCAAGTCCGACCCATGGTAAAAGTTCAATTAATAGAGAAATTGTTACAAGAGGACATTCAGCATTATTCCTCCAAGCTATTCCATATATGATTAAGTGACAAAACGCCATAAATATCTGACTACCCACTCGTTAGCAACAATTAATGGCATTTTTTTCTAAATGGCCGGAAAATATATAAATTATCCGCTCGAAAAAGAGATTTAAATACAGGAGAGGCATTATTTTTACAAATCACTCTTGGAACGTGTCAGAAATGTATCACAAAGCTTTTCACGATGAAATATAGATTAACTAGGAATTGGAATATATTTTGGCATTTATATTTGATGGATTCCAATATAAATATTCTTTATAGGTATTTGTAGGTAAAAAGCGGTTTAGCTTATCAATAATATCGTTGAATGGTGTGGTTTTACAATTTACCAAACTGAAAGTAAGCTTTTAGAATAATGATACACACATACATACATTGATTTAATATTTTCGATTGATTTTTGAAGTTTTATAATAATTAAAATACTAAATTGACAATTACAGTAGTTTCATAGTAGGTTCTCTACTATTAATTCAAGCCTAAGCCACTGAACTGATTATAAATTTTCTCTAATGAATAGCTACATTACAACGAGTATTAAAGACTAGCTGACGCCGCGGGGTTTCACCTGCGTGGTTCCCATTACCATAGGAATACGGGAATAATATATAGCCTTCCTCGATAAATGGGCTATCTAACACTAAAATAATTTTTCAAATCGGACCAGTAGTTCCTGATATTAGCGCGTTCAAGCAAACAAACAAACATACTCCTCAGCTTTATAATATTAGTATAGAATATATGTGATCCCAGTTTTCCAAAGTCAAATTCAAAGTCAAAATTCATTTATTTCAAATAGGCTTAGTTTACAAGCTCTTTCGAAACGTCTGGTAATAATCTTAAACTTAAGATAATGGTGATAATAATTATTCGGAAATTTAAAATTAAAGTTACGAGGGTTCCGAACGCGCCTTGGTCCGAGAAGAGCCCACAACAAACTCAGCCAGGTTTATCCTTTTTTAGTTAATCAACATTTAACAATAGGTATATAAGTAGCCTGTTACGTAATACATTTAATTTTCAAGCAATTTTGTCGTTTACGTAATCATTAACACTATAATACTTTCCCAATGGGAACTAAGCGAGTAAAACCGCACGGCGGTGCTAGTATAAGGATAAAGGTAACCGCTTAATATGGAATAACGATCGACTTACTGTGGTTATTATTAAATAGAGGCGGCCAATCGTTAATCAAAAACTAAACCAACAATTAGATAGCGCTTTTGTTTGTTAAAATTATATTGTAAATCAGCACACCGGATAGCCAAACAGTTAATTAAACGTAACTAGGTTTAATCAAATTGGGTACAAATTACACGGTGGCAAACAGTCAGGAGCGATAAAACTAGCCTTTGAGTCCTGGAATGATTGAACTGGATACAGTTTGTTTATTTACATATCGACTCGGTTTAACGACTGCGCTTTTTTAGGGAGAACGGCTTTTTTTAAAACAAAAACGCCCACGAATTCGTCCACCCTTAGACTTCTTTAATCCTGACAACGTATCGCTGCAAAAATGGAGTAACTTCTCCCGTGTTCTCAACGTTTCCCTTCACTGCTCTGCTGTTATTGATCGTAGCATGATGAAAAGTATACTATAACCTGCCCTGGAGTTTAAAAAATAATTGTACCAAGTTTTGTTAAAATCCGTCGAGTCATTGTAGAAAAACGACTCGACGGAACTTCTCTACGTAAGACTAGCATTGGGTCAGCGTGGTGGACTATTAGCCTAACCTCTCTCATTCTGAGAGTAGACTCGTGCTCAATAGTGAGCTGAATATGAGTCTTCTGAAAATCCACGACGCAAACTAATAGAAAATTTAAATTAAGCATTATTATAAGCTTAGAATAGGCTAACCATTGGACCACCGAGGCGGTTAGAACTTTAACATATTATAAATGTATAACATTTGAGTAAACGCTCGGAAACATATCGCGTAATGGCCTTTGTCGTTAACAAAAAGCGGCTGATCCAGCCCAGAAACGCTTTGCACCCCGTTTCCTTTAGCCAGTTGACAACATAATTATGGAGTGCACCGAACGAATCGGTCGATACTAACGGAAATAGACGTGTTTCGTCGATAAGACAAATACCATTTTCTTTATTGATACACCTACCTTATACCTTATTTAATGTAATAAGTAAGTACAATTTAACTCTGTAAAGGAATACAGAAGATCTTTTATCATTTTTAGAAGGCAGAAAGTTTGAGCCCATGCTCCTACGAAAGGTAAGGTATGCAACATTTCTTACTAGCTGACGCCGCGCGGTTTTACCTGCGTGGTTCCCGTTCCCGTAGGACTACGGGGATAATATATAGCCTATAGCCTTCCTCGACAAATGGGCTATCTAACACTGAAAGAATATTTGAAATTAGACCAGTAGTTCCTGAGATTAGCACGTTCAATCAAACAAACTCTTCAGTTTTATATTATTAGTATAGATTTTCAGTCACCATCATAATTTCCAATTATGTAGGTAAGGAATTTGTTAGTATATTTCTACATTATAGGTTCTTTTAGGATACGCCCCGGGTACGGAGTGTTCCAAACTAAAAATTACAGAAGCGATTTCTAGAAAATTCATTATTCTAAGATTATTTTGATTTAAAGTTTCTAATTTTATTTTTAAGGCAAAACATGTATTTAATATTAACGAGGTGGTTAAATCAGTGTTTCAGCATAGACATTTCAATTTTATCCCATGCACACTGCACTTGTTGCAGAGACGAAGAAGATTCCGCGGCAAATACTAGATGGCGTTAGTTTAACTGGAAAAGTTTGATAGAGTTTAGTTGTGGTAGCAGTGATAGATGTCGCCACGCAATTATAACAATTAAAATTGTTAATTAACGAGAAGATTAATAAATATTAAAACCATTTATTGAATAAAAATGTTTTAATTCATACCTAACTTTGTCTTAAATCTGTTGTTGTTTTATATTTCAGATATTCGGTCTGCATCTTAAATCTCTACGATCCAGCAGGTATAGAAATTGCACTATTTTGTTGATGCTTTTACTTTCTGCCTATAAAGGGTGGCATTCTTACGTGGTTGGCATCCATTTAGGCCTACTATGCGCCCCACGGCATATCTCTTGAAGAGAAAAGACTCATTTGACCAAATAGCATCCGAACCCGAAATATTGCTATCTCTTTCGTCTTATCGCTACGAAAGATATAGCAATATTTCCGGTTCGATGCTATTGGTCAAAAATAAGTAATTTTGTCTTCACAAGATATTGTGGCGGGCAATGCTTGTCCGAACTGCTAGTGTGAATTCATTCTATCTACAATCTAAACATTCCAATTATAGAATGCATAGGTGATTTGTAGTCAAGTGAATCCAATCCTAGGCCTCATAATCGCTTTCCATGATTAAAATCGCAAACAGTATTGGCCGTATATACAATAATTTATTTATTTTGACTCTATAGATGTTGACTCTACAACGTGCAATTGCAAAGTCCGACTTTGCAATTGCACGTTATAGAGTCAACATCTCCTGAGGATGCCGGTTTCGGTGTGAAACGTACGTAGAGAGTATTTTGTCGGACCTGGGTGACGTTGTCGCATGGATTTGTCGCCTTTTCGCGGATGATAGCAAAATAAATAAATTATTGTCTATTCATGATGAACTTCCGCAAATTAACGCCTGCTTCTATCCAGTATTGACCGTAACAAAATATCTCACGATTGTTTTTGACGTGTATACGCTACAAATCTGTCGTGACGCATGTCAGCGCAAGTTAACTCGGCAACATTGTAACAAAAAATTCACAACGCTTGCGTGTTCTAAAAGTTTAGGTTGTTTGTGGTGTTCTGGCGTGAGATCAAAGGTATTGTCATGGTTTAGGAGCAATTCGCGTTTAACGTCGGAACACAATCCGATATAAATCACATGTCACACTGTCAGGGCACCGCAAACATCCGACACTCACAAATGTAACCACAATACGTATTATTACGTTACTTCAAATGACAACGACTTTATTTATATCGTAATCACAGGGTGCGATCAACATTGTTGCGTTTGACTACAATCATAGCGGTTAGAAAGGAATTAAGAGGTCTAGAATGGGACACGCTTGCCTAGAAAGTGCCTATTAATAAGTTAACCCTTTACAATCTCACCTAATGGTAAGTGATGATGCAGTCTAAGATGGAAGCGCGCTAACTTATTAGGAGGAGGATGAAAATCCACACCCCTTTCGGTTTCTACACGGCATCGTACTGGAACGCTAAATCGCTTGGCGGTACGTCTTTGCCGGTAGGGTGGTAACTAGCCACGGCCGAAGCCTCCCACCAGCCAGACCTGGACCGATTAAGAAAATCTCAATCTGCCCAGCCGGGGATCGAACCCAGGACCTTTTTGTAAATCCACCGTGCATACCACTGCGGCACAAAGGCCGTCAAATATTCCTATTTACTCTATTTCATGTCATGCTTATACGTGGGTTTGTGATCTCACATAATGTCAAGTGACGATACAGGTTAGGTTGGTAACGCGCTATAAGCGTAATGGTAACCCATAGCGACAACTATAGTAACTACCACCAGAAGTGTTATCATACCAATGGCGGCGCAATAGTCTTAACCCTATCTCTGTCGTCCCAAAGTAATGAAAGAGATAGCGATATTTCCGGTGGCGCCGCAATTTATTGACTTTTGTCTATTTCTCTTCTAGAAAACTAGAAAAATGTATGGGAATGACAGATATTGATCACGTGACCTGTCGATAGCAAATGTCATTCTCTTTTTTCTAGTTTTCGAAGCGTTAGCGATCGTAGAAAGAGAATCGACGTGCCACTTGGCTAGGGGGGGCAGGTATCCTCGATTTTATAAATTTAATAAACATAAATAGATTTTTTTCTCGATGAGAGGTACTTACTCTCTATTCTTTTCAGTACCCCTGCCAACGTATAGTACTGTACCAAAATTTCGTAATGAGTAACAAACAAAGTCATCATCTTAATTGATTATGAAACACGGCTAAAACTCACGTGATATTACGTCGAAGTATGCCCGACTAGTTTCGAACAACACTCACGATAGTTTAAATTCTAAAAAAGTCATCATCATCTCCTTACCCTTATCCCACTTAAGTGGGGTCGGAAAAATATGTCAATCTTTTCCATTCGTCTCTATTACTCGTCAACTCATCATCCACTCCTTTTACACACATGTCCTCTTTCACACAATCCAACCATCTCTTCTTTGGCCTTCCTCTCCTCTTATGACCTTCCACTTGCACATTCAACATTTTTCTAGTAATATGACTTTCCTCTCTACGCATTACATGTCCATACCAAGCTAACCTTCTACTCCTCAATTTTTCTGTCACTGGCGCCACCTTATTTTCTGATCAAAGTATCGCATTTATTTTTATATAGTTATTGTGAAGAACATAAACTATATTTTAATGAATGCAACAGCAAAAGTACAAGTAGATGACAAGGAAAGGTATTAAAAAGTTTTCTAAAAAATAGTTCCAGTTTTTATGTTCACCGCGGTCCCGGGAAAGATTCCCGCTTGTCAGTTCTCTGTTTTTAAGAAACTTTTGAATTCTCAGATGGGTATTTTATTTTATTATTCTACCTGTTGAATAGTTCAAACTTTTAATTCTAGCGACTTCATAATTTTCATTGTGACAGAATCCAAAGTTTAATTGTTTCGCTTCTGTTATTTTAAAATGATCTCTTAAGATCTTATTTTGTAATAAAATTTTGAATTCAGAATATTGGTTAATGAAATTACGTTCGCGTTATTTATTTAGTTTGTATTATTTTTTTATATTTACATGCGTCAATGTTATATCACGTAAAGAGCTAAAGACGTATTGTCGACTAATAGCGGCGGCATCCAAAATAATGCTGTCTCTTTCATCCTATTGCTTGGAAAGAGACAGCAATATTTTTAATGCTTTCGGTTGACATGATATCTTTTCTTTGTACTATCGGTCGACAATATGTATTGTGTGGTGTAATAATGTCTTTTCTTCTCACTATTGGTCGACAATATTTTTGATTTGCAACTGTTTTATAATCTACTAAATTTTCTATTAAAATAATCTTTAGCACAGCATCAAGAATTTAGTGTAGTGTTGTAGGTACAATAACTAAAATCACGTTTTGTAGTGCTAATTCTGTTTAATAAGTAATTAATACAATAAGTTTTAAAAGCATTTTATAGCGTTAGGGAAATAAAAATAAGGGTAAATTTAAATTTTCAACTGCAACACAAATTCAAGGAGCAGTTGTTTCCGACAACGCACGTGCCTCAAGAAATGACTGCTCTCAAAATTTATGTGATCTTATTCGTTTAGCAGCGAGAAATTTTTAATTCTATTTAACATTCCGTAAATACGAGACTTTTTCCACAAAGCATTACATACACTAAAAGAGAACAAATAGTGTAGTTTTTAAAACAATTTGTGAAATTCGTATAGTTTTTTATTATTCCCACGAGAACAAAGGCATGTGAGAATGTATGTGGTGTAAAATATTTATTATTATTCTTCCCCACTTTAATTCCAGATTTATTAACATAAATAAAATATATTCCTTATAATAATTTTAATCTGCTTAAAACATACTATAAAATAGTGACGAGTGTTTGATCCAATTCGGAAATTATTGGAGTGCAAACTAGTAAAGAAGTAAATAATTAAGAATCAGAATCAGAATCATTCATTTGCAAGAAACATTAAATTTAGCTATACAAAGTTAAAAATAAATTACATTAAGTTTAAAAGTAATATAATTACAACTATTTTTTGAAGTATCAGCAAAGTACTCTTCTATGGAGTAGTAACATTTTTGTAGAAACTTTGTAAGTTTTTCTTTAAGTGTAGGTTTGCTGATGCTTCTGTCTGCTAGGTGTTGTGGCAAGTTGTTATAAATTTTAGGAGTCATGTGTAAGATATTTTTGTTAAATTGCGCTAATGAATGTTTCAAGTAAACAAGGTCTCCGGCTGGGCAGATTGAGATTTTCTTAATTTGTCCAGGTCTGGCTGGTGGGAGGCTTCGGCCGTGGCTAGTTACCACCCTACCGGCAAAGACGTACCGCCAAGCGATTTAGCGTTCCGGTTCGATGCCGTGTAGAAACTGAAAGGGGTGTGGATTTTAATCCTCCTCCTAACAAGTTAGCCCGCTTCCATCTTAGACTGCATCATCTTACTTTACCATCAGGTGAGATTGTAGTCAAGGGCTAACTTGAAAAGAATAAAAAAAAAAGGTAAAAAACTGATAGGTATAAGAAATGATGACTTTGGACGAAGAAAAATGAATAGGTAAAGTAAACGTAGCAATTAAAGCCTAAAGAAATGAAGTTTGTAAAGTTTTGCGAAAACACTTATCGCTCCCGGCCAAGACCACGTACAATTGTCAACGAAGTTTCTGTCGCGTTTCTCTCTAATCTTAATTGAAAATTCAATCATTTATTCATCTGATCGAAGTCGTTAAGGCTCTAATGGGTAGCGTGACTTCTTGCTCCATTTTTACTTCGAATTAAAATTGCTGGCTAATTTTCTCGTGTAGGGGGCGAAGCTTTCGTTGAAAAGTGCCTAAACGCTTTTTGTAACAAGTCCCCAATTTATTTTAATCGCATGACTGACCCACGTATGCGTTGCAAAAGCATTTTAGTACCTAATAACATTTCTTTATACTTGATTAGACTGATTGCCGCAATTTCTTTGGCGCGCAAAATAGTAAACCATTATTTATATCAAATTAAGACAATAATATTAATTTTGACTACAAAATGTAACACTACAAGACGACATTGCACCTCTCTTTCTCGTGACACTTTTTAAAGTTAAAATCTCCAAAAAATCTTTTAAAGTTGTAATTTCAAAAAACAGTGAACAGTCGCGAAATTTTTGCGAAAAACTGATTTTCGTGACCTTCTGACGTTTGTAACTTTTTTAGCCGGCACGATATCGATGTTGATTTTTCACATCTCCATAATAACACCGTAATAAAGGTGTATACAAAAAATCAGCTCAGTAAGAATTTTTCACCAGTTTGAAGTTTAAAATGCCTAAATTTACTGGACTATATTGGGTTGTTCGAAAAGGGAAAAAGTTACATGACGCATGTGTTGGAACACAGGGTGCATGTAGAAAGAGTAATTCAGCGTGGCCAATTAGGCAAGTTTTGACGTGGTGTGTATTTTCAGATTGAACAAAACTACTAGGTTTTTACGTTTATGCAACTTACAGAATCAGTGGCGTAACCATACCATCTAAGGTCAAACTAAAACCATTGGTTTGGACCATAAAAATCGTAACCTATTTTTAACATTAGATTACTTATTAGCTTACGGATTAATGGGCAGGGGAAAGCCCCAAGTCTGTGGCCTGGTGTCATTTTTCCAACTCTGCTACTCTACAGTTATGACACTGTTAGCTAAAGTTTAAACTCAAGTGGAAGAACATACCTGCATTAATTTAACACAAACAATGACAATATTTTACTCAATTTTTATTTTTTGCTTGCTATATTTTTTCCCAAAACACTAGTATACTCATAGATTTTTACCTTCGACTTTCGCTTATACACACAGCAGTATGTGCTCATAATATTGTATTATGTTCCTCCTGGCCCCTCAAAACAATACAAGGGCTTGCGTTAATATAATAAAATAGTATTACCGTCTCAATATTTATCCAAGCTGGCAATAAAATAAGTAGAAAACGCAGGAATATCTTCGCCCGTGGGAATAACTGGAGGCAAAAGAAAAATGCATTTATGCCAGGCTTATTGAGTTTCCAATAACGAGTGGTAATGAAGTATGGATCGCAATATTGTCATGACCCATGTTCATTTGATATTCATGAGGTTATGAGTTCTATCATAAGTCCACGTGTTCCTCGACGAAACTTGTTTTATTTATTGAAAGGAATTCAATGGAATAAGTTGATGAGTTTGTATTGAACGGTGTTTGTGGCCGCAGGTGGCCGAATGTATTCGACTGAAACGATTTCTACACCTTCAACTAAATCAAAGACCAAGAAAACGTTGATTTGAACTAGATCTTCATATTCTACGCCAATAGTATTTATTGATTATTATTACAATCAAGCTTAATAACATTTGGATTGCGGAAAATTAATAGGAAAAAATTGTGCCTCTGTAAAGTAGTGTTAAACTACATTGCAATTTATAAGTTTTACAATTACATAAGTAGTAAAAAGTAGACAGACAGAAAACACGACTCTAAATCTAAACTAAAACAAAAGCCAAAATACGAATGCACGAAAAAGCGAATGTTTTGCCTAAACCCTGTATTCCAGTCCAAGGACCCTATTTGCGGTGGACGAAGCAACACGAGAATCATGAGATCAATCTAGGGTTGCCACCACTGTTTTCTTCATAAGTAGAGTAAAGAAGTAAATAATTTAGGTATTGCAAGCGCACACTTCTAAGACATTAAATTACAAGTTCGTTGATTCGTGAACTCAGTTGGTCTAATATGAATTATATGCTAAATTAAACATACTCAAATATTAAAGTTGTGTTATACATTTCGTTAATTTTAATGTTAAGAATAACGGCACAACTCTATATACATTTAATGCTGTAAGAGTTACAACAAACATGTACATTGACACTTCTGCTATCAAATTAGCGACAAAGTCTCCCTATAATTTAAATTCAGTCACGGGGGCATAAAAAAATATACGTATTTATTTCACCACATCACGTAATAATTTTAGTAGCAGATTTTAGTTTATATTTAAGATGACTTTGTGTTATTTAAGAAGTTTGTAATTTCATCCAGATCATAGAATTTTCAAATAATGCTTTTAATTTCGTTTTGGCTCAGTGATGTAACTTGAACAAGATTATTATCTGGCAACCCTAAATCGATGGCACGAATCGGTCACTGGCCACCGATAAAGTAACGTCGCTTGCCTACGCCATCTGACCGAACGAATAAAAAGACCTATCGACCTAAATCTATTGTTTGCAGTGAAAAAGTTAAGTCAGCTTTTTATTGTTTTAACTTGAAAGTTTGAATAATTTGAGTCAAAAAAAATTAACAATGTTACATAATAATACCTGCATTAACATAATTTTGGAAAATGTTATTGTTTAAAAATAAACTCTACGAATCTAGTCTTATAATATAAATAACTGCATTTGCTGTTGCATAACTTCAACGGGAACGCATAGACTTACATTTCAAAATTAAAAAAATACTGTTTTTGTCTCTTTTGATAGCCTCCTTTAGAACCTAGTTAATTGTTCAATTTTCACAAAAACCAAACTAGTTAATGTTTGGAAAATATACCTACACGGATAACTGACTGACGTAATTAACAAAGACCCAACTGAAATTGCAAAAGCTATCAAGCTGAGGACAAAAGATTCCTTTTGTGATAAAAATAATCAATAAGAAATATTTTTTGAAACCTTTACTTCAAAAGGGGAAATGGGAAGGGAAACTGTATAAATACCTGATTGTTGAATATAAGGAAGTAAGGGACAAAGGATTAAAGATTTAAATGTGCACGATGATAGTTATACTAAAAATAGTTTCAAAGAATATTTACATTATTCAAATCATTAGTGAGGCTATAACTAAATGAGACGGTCAGAACACACAGAAAGTCATTTGCCAAATACCAAAACGCGGTACAATAAACGCTATCGCGGTTTTCGCGAAGCTGAGAGCTCAAACTTTGCGAGAATTTATTTCATTCTTATTGTACTATTATGCCGTTCTCAGCTACACAACATAAATAATAATGCGGGCCGTTATAGGGTCATTACAGTGGGAACGGGCCAGAGTGACGTTACAAGCCCCTTCTATCTCTCACGTACTGTGTACACTACAGGCTGAGTTATACGATGAATTAGTCTTTCGTGATCTAATTTTATATCAGTTGTAAAATCGTGAACAACATTCAGAGATGTTATTATATTTGGTTTGTCTTTTTATTTACTGTCTATATTGAGTGAAGTTTACTAGGTAACTGTAAATTATACCAATTTGTCGTAACTGAATGTTTATTGAGCAGACTAACAGATGCTGTGAATCTAGAATTATCTGATTTCTAGAGTAATAAGTATTATTTTCCGTGTCCAGGATGTAATTCTATCTCTGTATCAAAATTTCTCAAAACCGCTTCAGCGACTATAATACAAAAGGGATAAAACATTACTAAAACTGTGTTATTTTTTTAATGGACATTTTATTGTATCTATTTTAAAAATATTATACTGTTTTGGGATCGTCAATACTGATAAGAGTTGTTAAATATTAGTATATGTGTTTGTATCAAATAAACCATTGAATTTCAGAAATATTTAGCGTACCTACAGCTGCACTTTTCTTAACATTTTACTAAAACGAAATTAATGATAGAGCTTAAGAATATTTAGAACTTAGTTTTTATCATCTGGCCTACCTATTGCTTTGTTACAACCTTTTCAGACTTCTTGAAACTGTACAAACAATACATGTCATTATTGCATTACAAATTAATCCACAGCAGCTCGTTGTAAACGTAGACGTATCAATCTTGAGACGCGCTTACGAAGACCAGTATCTGAATTCTTTGCGAGCAGCATAGAAGCCGAGATGAAAGCAGGGTCATTACACGAAACAAAGAGCGAAAGCCGCTCAAACTGTGCATAAATCGTACCGTGATGTTTACCTACGTCGAGACTTCCTAGGACGCCGCCAAAGAAAACTCAGCCTAGTTTACTAGGAAACGTACGCTGAAAGAAACTGTTTTCAGTGTTTCCTTATGAATATTTTCAAAACAAAATCTAAATATTAAAAAGTTGAAAGTCTTTTTTTACGTGTAGGTACATACCTCATCTTTCCTGAAAGCACTTTTTATTTAATTTTACGTCATAGAGTAGGTAAGTTAAGAATACGTCTAAATATTTGAATTTATAAGATAGAGACGTAAATTCTTTGTTAGTTATGAGTGATACCACACTTATAAATTAATGATTATGGCAACATTAATACAAGTAATTGCAAGATTACCTACTTACTCGTCCATAATCGATGTAACTTGAATCTTGGCAAAAAGAATATAGTAAATAATCTATCATATAATTATATTGTATGTACCAATAATAGCTTATGTGTTATACCTGACTAATCCCCTAAAATACTTATTAAGTTTTCTAAAATATTACAATTTTGTCAAAAAAAGTCGTTCTCAAGAATAAGAAGAAAATATAGATTCAGATTCAGATGCATATAATACATAGTATGTATTTTGATTGAATGAACAACAAAATCACATTGAAATATCAACCTTACTAAAATTCAATACAACTGAAAACAAATTGTAGCATTTTAAAACACAAGTTCAGTCTCGTACTGCAGAATATCATGTTTACTATTTGAGGACTTATCTCCGAGCGCACAGATATTATCTGATGCTTAATTAATGTGATGTATAGAACAAGCCACCGTACAGATGGTTGGGCACACGCCAACGTTTTCTTTTTGCTCCACACACGTATTTAGTGATGTGACAATTATTACATCGATAACTTTCTTGAAATTTAATATTATAATTTCGTTTGTGTCTGAATGTTTTATATTATTAATTTATATTTTCTACGACGTCATTAAACTCATTAAAGGTGTCAAGGTAGAACCAACGAATTTAATATTTTATGCGTAAAAAACTTGTTATCGACGGAAACTTCGTGTGAATTTAGGATTACATTTCATTAAATTATTGTGTATATGTTATTTTTAATTAAAATAGCGCATTTTTTATCATACACTAGTTTTCTGACTGCATTTGTTAGACATTTAGTATATTGCTAAAAAATTACATTACATTTAGTATCCTACTAAATGTGTAATTTAATTTAAATTTAAATACTTTCAATATAACATAATGTTTTAAAAATATAAAAAAAAAATTGTTGGTAACTTCTACTTGCATATGTATAATGTAGACTATATTTATCACACCATCGAAGGAGACCTGCGATGTTGTCGACATTGAACTTGATTTTTTTACTTGTAAAAATATTTATGATAAGCAGACAGACAGAACTGGACAAAAATATACCATCTGGTTTTTCTGTTACTAAGTAACAAACAAACTTGCACAATAACAATATAGTAGGATTATTATTAAGTTGAGGTTACAACACTACAATACCGTCTGACTAGTACTGAATACTCAAGGAATGAGACACTGAATACGACGGCAACCACAAATCAGTAGCCGCTTTGTTCTTTCACGAACGCAAACAATTCGATGAGAAATCGGCACAGCACTATTTTAGACATAATTACGTATTGAGGATAATGGATTTATATACTTTGTTTAATGTTGTGTAAAGTTACAGTATGAATGTAATAGGTCTTTGTTTCAACGTACTTTCTTATTGTATTGTAAAAATAGTAAAATTCTAATGTAATCCCAATTTTCCGAAAAACGACGATTTAATTTACAAGGCCTTCGAAATACTAATTGAAGAAATAAAGCATAAATGAGTGAAATTATTCAAATATAACTTTGAATATTTGGATATTCTAAACAAACATCTTAGAAGAAGTTCTAAGTCCGCCAGTTGCTTAGCATTAGAAGTCATGGTTAGTAGTATGTAGCACACATTACATAATTTGATAAGAAAAGATTCCACGCCTAATGTAAAACAGAAGAGGAACTAATTGTACAAGTTAAACCTTTTGTTCCAGCACTATATTATGTAGTTCAGCGAAAGTTGAACACGGTCATTACGTGTTTTGTACTGGCTATTCGGGAATTGGTATTTTGTTTCTACTTCTAATAGATAGGGATATCGCCGTGCGTTGGGAATCGCTAACACTTTATCCGTAGATGTTTGGTAATTATCTTCATTGCATTGTTAAGTGTTACGGACGCAAACATGCGCTGTTTGCGATATAAACAGTCAACATTGAATATAAACTATTTGTTGTTGTTATTTAATCAAATATATTCGTTTTGCTGCATTAACTGTTATTGTTACGGTAATAAGCACGTTAATGAATAGCAAATTCATCATTCATCTGTTTCTTCTAAAATAGACATGATTTATCATTATTTGTTTTTACTGTCCTGATTTTATCAATATTGTAGTCACTTATTACTTAATGTAATAATGTGTCTTTATTTAATCTCAATGAAATAATTATGAAAGAAAATTAGGGTTTTAAAATAAATACAGGTGTTTTAAAACTTTATCAGGGATGTCATTCCTACCTATAGCGATGCTTTGCGTTTCATGTTGCAATTTTGTGTGACAGAAAAAATACAAGTAGTACATTCGACCTCTTTTCAGAGTAATTACGAGTCATCGTCAATATCATCATTAACAGCCGATGGACGTCTACTGCTGGACATAAGCGTTTTGCATGGACTTCCAAAGAAAACGGTCTCGAGCAGCCAGTATCCAGCGGATCCCTGTAACCCGCTTGATGTTGGTCCACCTAGTGGTAGGTCGACCAACACTGCGCTTTCTGATATAATTACGAGTATATACTGATAAATACTTAATTTATTTTTATTTTATTTTATTAGGTACATCGAGTTTACTATAAAATAAAATTAATTACCTATTAAGAATATAAATATTATAAATACAAGAGATAAGAATCAAACAGCAGCTTCAACAGAAAGCAACAAAACAATTTGATAACGAAACCCTAACGGCAGTTTTATTAGTATCAATTTCTTGCAAATCTCGACCACTCAAAACGTTACCGAACAAACAACCTCCTGGTTAATTAAAGTATGAAACGTTGGTGGATGAAAATTAAATAGGCTCTAGCAAATTGCGTTTAAACGAGGGTTCTGATCCCAGCCACTTTGTGCTAGTGGCGACTTTGTAAGGTTTTGCTTTGCTATGGTCACTTTTATGTCACCGAAAATTGTATTTGCGCAACTCCTGTATCATGTTTTGCTTTTGGTTTTCATGGTTCATTTGTTTCGTTATGTTTTGACTACCGATTAATTTACTGTTACTGCTTGTCTTTAGGATGTTTTATTTTTATTTCTTAGTTTAGGGATAGCGAGATACATAGACTGTTCTGATCTATCTTTAATAAGCTTAACTCTAACTTCCCTATGATCAAACTTTATTTTAACTATTGGATAGAAGCAGGCGTTACTTTGCGGAAGTTCATCATGATTATATAATGATTTATTTATTTTGCTATCATCCGCGAAAATTCGGCGAACCCATGCGACAACGTCACCCAGGTCCGACAAAATACTCTCTACGTACGTTTCACCCCGAAACCGGAGCATCCTCATGAGATGTTGACTCTACAACGTGCAATTGCAAATCTTTTTGCAACGTACGTAGAGAGTATTTTGTCGGACCTGGGTGACGTTGTCGCATGGGTTCGCCGAATTTTCGCGGACGATAGCAAAATAAATAAATCATTATATAATCTTTATTTTAACGTTAAGTTAGCTTTTTCCTGCACTCCCATTTAATGTTAAATCGCCATGCAGTTTAAGATTGATGCAATAATTGTAAAAGAATACGTTTTATTCAACATTATACTATCTAATCGGTTTTAAGCAGCAACTTTTAGTAACGCTATGTAATTTGGCAGTGTTATTTATCTGCAGTTGATCGATGGTTACTATACCAGAATTGAAAACTGAGCCTAAAATTTAGAAACATTAAAAAACCTTAACCAGTATTCTTAAATTTAAAATCAAAATTACCAAAATTTTTTTTTTCGATTCGTAGTAGGTACTTACCTACTAAAAATTGTCACAAAAAGAATTGAAGAAGTACAAGCTTACATTTCAATGCACAATCTAAGCCGCACTGCTATATTTTATACTGTAGTTTCTAAATTGTGCAATAGGACAGTAATAAAAATCGGTTCTCTTCCGTATAGTTCCACTGATCGCGGCATTTATTGCATCCCGGAATAATAAAAGTTTCCGCAAAGAGTTCTAAGACTGAGCTCGTTTACAAGTTTTAAAACTCTGTACGAACTACTCCTTCATTTATTATAAGACGATCTTTATATTAAAATTGTTGTCGCTGCAGTGTATTGATCATTTTATTAGTAGCTATTTAACTCGTACACTTTTAATACTCTTCCAAATTCTCAGATCTCACTCTTATTTTTGATTGACTTATAATAAAAGATACCTCTTCTTTTTCTTTTTTTGACACTTTTATGCGTAGGTATTTATTTAATATTCTTTATTTGTACACCACAAAAATAAAAGAAAACAAGCAAAACAGAAACACAAGAAAAAGTAGAATACAAAAGGCGGCCTTATCGCTTAGTAGCGATCTCTTCCAGGCAACCTTAGGCTTAGGAACTTATTAGGACAACTGTAGGTGGTGTGTACGTAATAATATTGTACATATACATACATACAAATAACTACACACTAATACATAAACCATAATACACAAATTATATAATAATTATAAATATCATAAAATAAACTAATATATATAATATATCATTATGTCGTATGATAAATATTCTAATAAAATAAAATATGTAACTAGTGACTAAGATAATATGTCTTAACGGATTTTTTAAACATATCAAGGGATTTGGATTTCCGAATGTCGACTGGGAGTGCATTCCATAGCTTAATAGCACGAACAACAACTGAACACTTATAAAATTTACTCCTATGGAAAGGCATACACAGAGTAAGAGCACGACATGTTCTTAGCTCTGATTGCACTCCCAGAAATGTGAATTTCTCCTTAAGATAAGGAGGATATTTTGGATTAAAGAGCACACAGTACAGAAGAGAAAGTACATGCAGATCCCGGCGACGGCGAATAGGAAGCCACTTGAGTTTCTGACGAAATTCAGATATATGGTCATATTTGCGAAGGCTAAATATAAACCGAATTGCAACATTTTGAAGTCGCTCAAGTTTATTAAGATAGTCCTCAGTCAAACTGGGATAGCTTGCGTCCGCATAATCGAGAACAGAGAGTAGGAGAGAATTTGCTAACATAACTTTGGTAGGAATTGGAAGAAGAGAACGTAGGCGTCGTAACGAACTCAACGTCGCAAACGTCCTCCTACTCAACTCCTTGATATGCATGCACCACGATAATTCCTTGTCCATAACAACTCCAAGGTTTTTAACCGAATCACAATACGGTATCATGACACCGTTGTAAATAATAGGTGGTACGTCGCCCCAAACAACTCTTGAGATTAGACTAGGACTGCCAATAATAATTGTTTTTGATTTAATAGGGTTAACCTTAAGCCCATACTGTTTGCTCCATACTCAGGTATCTCATATGTTCATGTTTTGATATTTGCAATTTTTAAGAATATGTTATTTTTTAAATTATTTGTCAAATTTTATATTCTCCACAGATTTGGCAACTAGAATTAAATCAAACTAGAATAAAGTAGAGGACGAAAATTCTGTTTTTCACAAATCTCGCAGGAGCCATGGAGTTTTCCGAAATAAAAAGCAGTCTATGTTCTGCTCCAAGGTCCAATTTATCTCTATACCAAATTTTATTCAAATCGGTTAAGTGGTTTAACCTTCGCATTTATAATATTAGCATGGATGCAATTGTTTTCATGTAGGTACCTAGACGTGTATGTTAAAGATAGAATTTCAAATAATTTCGTGATATTTACAGCAACTGACCAGATTTGGATAGAGTTTTTTTAATAAAAGAGTAGGCAGGTATTTTGATTTCCCAGTAGGTAAATATCTGTTAAGAAAACAAAATTAGAAAATACCTATACTAAATCCAGAAATTGGAACAAAATATCAAATTCAAATCGCAGCATTGCTATTGAGAAATCAATAAATTAAACTCTGAGGATATCCTTGCCAAGCAACGTGTTCAACGTTGTTTAAACGGTTGGATGCAAATAACTGAATCATGTGCAAACAAAACAATCAGTTAATTAGCAACTATATGCTAATTAACTAATTAATTTGTTTAAGTTTGCCGTTAAGCCCGTTTTAAGCTGTGACGCGACTAGCCAGAGAGTTAAACTGAGTTTTTGAATAGAGCAGGCGTTAATTTGAGAAAGTTCAACGTGTATAAAAACGGTTTCATCGTAAACCTGTAGCTCTACTCTGAAATTATGTTTGTATAACTCATTAATATGAGAGAATCTATCTTTCTCTGACAATATCTCTGAGATAGATAGAGAGGAACAGAGCCGAATTTTATACTCACAACTATCAAGTTATAAAACATGCGTTTTCGCCCACGATGACAAGTTCCCCAATTTCTTACGTCACCCAGACCACCGTTAGACGTCATCCACGGTCACAATACTTAACGGCCCATAAGACGAGATTTGCAAAACTCACAGGAGACACCCTTAGGCAGTTGTTCCGCTATCTCTTCTTCTACTTCTGCCTTCAGACACCATCAGACGAAGCTTTCAAAAGCTCCGCTGACGCCGCTGAGGTCCCATTAAGGAGCCTACAGCATTACGGCATACGGAATACACAATCAAAAACTGTGTGTACTGTGACGATCGCGTTAACGCAAACGCGAATTTCCAAGGAACTGAAACAGCGCCATCTAGTGGCACTACTGAACAACTGTTTCAATTCCATATAAATTCTCGTTTACGTTAACGCAATAGGAACAGTATGAAAATATTCTAACTCCCACTAGGCACACTTTTGTAGAAAAACGAAATCGTTTTTCAAAGTACCGTCTTTGGAAAAAAAAACATATTCGTGATTATATAATGATTTATTTATTTTGCTATCATTCGCGAAAAGTTGACGAACCCATGCGACATCGTCACCCAGGTCCGACAAAATACTCTCTACGTACGTTTCACCCCGAAACCGGAGCATCCTCAGGAGATGTTGACTCTACAACGTGCAATTGGCAATTGCAATCATGATGAACTTCCGCAAAGTAACGCCTGCTTCTATCCAAACATCGTCGTCATCAACCCATATTCGGCTCACTGCTGAGCTCGAGTCTCCTCTCAGAATTAGAGGGGTTAGGCCAATAGTCCACCACGCTGGCCCAATGCGGATTGGCAGACTTCACACACGCAGAGAATTAAGATAATTCTCTGGTATGCAGCTTTCCTCACGATGTTTTTCCTTCACCGATTGAGACACGTGATATCTAATTTCTTAAAATGCACACAACTGAAAAGTTGGTGGTGCATGACCGCAACCGGATTCGAACTCACACCCGCAGAGGTCATATCCACTAGGCTATCACGGCTTCATATCCAAACATATTCGTTACTATACCTACTCTTTTGTACTCCTTCAAGATGACGACGATGGGTGGGGATTATGCTCATTTAGCATTTTATCACGCTCGGGAAATCTGCATAGTGTCTTAGTAGGGTATTATGTGTAATCCGGCATGCCGCAGCGTTTGTTTATTCGGCAACTACTATATAAATAAAATGTAAATGTCTCACTTAACTGGTGTAGTATTTTACGTGATAATAGTAAGTTACTTCCTGTCTTCACCAACTTCGTCTGCATGCAATTTACCCATTGAGAATACTTAATTGTTTGTTTCAGCAAAAAGTAAAATACGAAACGTGTATTTTTAAATTTTTGTTATTTTTTTATTAAAGCTTAAAACAATAAAACCTACGAGTTTTATTGCACAAGCTTAAAAAACCTGAGAAAATTATGTTTAGTTTCCTTAATTCAGGCTGATAGAAAAGACATATTGGTATAAAAAGTAACAGGAAAGTTTGAAATTTCTGTGTTATCAGACAAAAATTACCACGGGTTTAAGATCCCAAATAAGGTTGACCTTCACCTATCACTTTCATCATCATCATCATCATCATCATCACCCACTGCTGGACATTAGCCAAGCATATAATATACATATAGTACAAAATATGGACTTCATCCGTACCTAGTATGGATCGTTTTCCATATGACGTCATCGGCACGCAGCGCAAAAGTTGCTTCTCGGGGCATCGCATTGCTGACTGGTAGATTCGTGCGATCCGTGCGACGCGGATCAGTGGAAATACTTGTATGACTTTTTATGCAAAGAACACTACAATCCGAGATGCGATGCGTCCGATACTTATGTCAAAGTCAAAGTCAAAATTCATTTATTTCAAATAGGCTTAGTTTACAAGCTCTTTCGAAACGTCGAAACGTATGACGTGGATACGTGGACGCCTATCTTTAGGCCGCCATAATCACTCGTTCTAAAATTTTCAACTAAACCGTACGCGAAATAAACGCGTTATAAACACGAAAGTTTGTATGGATCTTTGAATGTTTGTTTGGATGTTTGTCTCTTTAACGCCGCTACTACTGAAGCGATTTGGCTGGAATTTAGAATGGAAATAGATTTTACTCATAGATATAGATTTGCGAAAACTGATGATTTTGATGATATGAATGTTTGTTACTCTTTCACGCCTCGACAACTGAACTGAATTAGCTGAAATTTGGTATTGAGATATATTATAACATGGCTTAACACATAGGCTACTTTTTAACCCGGAAAATTCCACGGTTCCCGAGGGATTTGTAAAAAACTAAATTCCATGCGGACGAAGTCGCGGGCTAGTATAACATATATAAGAAATTAATTTCTAGTCTATACTCTTTTTAAGCGTTCATTGGTGGCGATGCGCTCACTCTTATTGCAGTTTTAAAAAAAAAAGAACACGTCGATTGTAGGCGATGGCTCGTTGAAGCGAAATTATATGCACTCAACAAACACAGCCGACTGCGACGTCGCTACGCCAATTCACCAAATGTTGTGCACTGCATGTAGCCGATAAATTTTTGCACGCTTCTCTCTTGCCAATACTAGGCAATAAATGCTGGAAGCGAACTTTGACTTAATAAAATTCATGCCTTGTTTTTTTTATCAAAAATCTATAATGTTATGCTATTCGAATATTTTTACGACGCTTATTTCACTATTAGAGCCGCGTAAGTCAAGCGGGACATCTTATGTGCAAAGCGAAAAAACTATGCGAAACATTTTAATTTTTAAGTAGAAAAATCTGAATTGCGAGCTCTGATATTTCGTGACAATCTGTTGAGTAGTTCCCTGGGAGACAAAAGAAAAACTCGCAAAGATGCAACTTGTAAGACCTACTTCCTTTTTAGAATGCACACTCACTTTCACTAAGACTTGCTAAGTCCATGATTTCTTGTACGAAGATTTGATGTTTCTTTTTATGTTGTGTAGTCGTTGCTTATAACAAATAAGAGGTCATACTTACATAGCATAGGCGTAGCTCGTCCAGTTGCCCTATACACTAATAAAGTCTTTATTAACAACATGTTAAAATAAACATCAAATCAACTAAGAAATGTAATCTATCCACTGTATGATACCCACGAATGGTTGTGATGAAGTTCTGTGCATTGCTAATTACGTATATGACAACTATCATACGTCAAAGTTAGTGAATTAGCCTGCAGGAAAGTAACTGTCCGTCGTCATCAACCAATATTTGGCTCACTGGTAAGCTCGAGTCTCCTCTCAGAATGAGAGGGGTTAGGCCAATAGTCCACCACGCTGGCCCAATGCGGATTGGCAGACTTCACACAAGCAGAGAATTAAGATAATTCTCTGGTATGCAGGTTTCCCCACGATGTTTTCCTTCACCGATTGAGACTCGTGATATTTAATTTCTTAAAATGCACACAACTGAAAAGTTGGAGGTACTGCGCCGGACCGGATTCGAACCCACACCCTCCGGAATCGGAGGCACTGGGCTATCACGGTTCAAGTAACTGTCCGCGTGTTAATAAATTATTTCCCGTCTATTTACTAGCACCTAAGACTTAACAAGTGAAACAACAAGTTGGTAGTGCAAGGGAAAGTCTAAGGCAAAAGATCCAGAGGTCGATCTCCAACCCGCTGGACGGATTTAGTTAAGGCTGCTACACAATCATCTTTGGTGGAGTGTACTTAAAATGCAGCCAATCTGCAAAAGTAGAGGAGCATTGCACAGAAGGCGTCGTTCGTCGCTGCAACCACGATCACCCTGCCAAGAGTGTACGATTAAGAAGAAGAAGACTTAACACCTAAACTTCAGGTTTGGTCGCAGGGCAATGCATTGTACAAAGTGTTTCTCTATTAGACACGAGCATTGGAGTATCGAAGATTCTTAGGGTGGGCCTGGCCCCTGACATGCCGCAGAGCAGACACGACACACAATATAGAAATTTCGTTTACAATGTTTGTGGACACTGGTCTCTGAAACGGGTTTACTGAGTACCCAAAAATTTTAGGGTGGGACACTGGACCATTGTAGGGTGGGCAACCCCCCCCCCCCTCCTCCCATATATACGCCTTAGTTAGGCCGATCAAATTAGTTAGCAATCAAAGCTTAACTTTTCCTTATTCCTTAAATAATATAAAAGGAACTACTTGAGTTATACTCAGCTCGATTTGTTGCATACAATATGTCTGAATGCACCTGTTCACTTCGTATTTATATACTGGAAATCAACACACGCCATGCAATTATTTTGAGTCTTGGATTATAATGCTTTGCGTTCACGTTGTTAAGACGCTTCTATTTCAAAATAGTGCAATCTACAACCATCCCAACGAAAAACTTCAATAAATGTTATAAGTAATAATTATTGTGTTAATTGTATTTAATTATTTATTTATTTATTTATTTCATACACATATATATATAAACATTACAGGCCTAACCTAATGTGTTTATATAAACTATCTATAATTCCTGAATTACTTGAACGTATCTGCTGAAAGTTCTGTGAAATTCAGCAGGCGAGGAGAAAAACAAATCTAAATCCGGGTCCCACTCCAATACCCCGCTTAGCAATGCCAACGCGCGAACAAGAGGTGACTCGCGGGTTTGCACCAACCTACATGTTGGAATAGTGAACAGTTTCACTATTTCTTAAAATTAAGTGTTATATTCATAATTTTTTGTAATACCTGCCTCAAAAATACCTTAAAAATGTAATTGATTAAGTAGCAATACCCGCGTCTTGGTAAATGTTTGTTAATTCTATGTACCTATTTTTTTTTATTAATTACAATTTTGTGTGATATATGTGTGTTGTGTGATGTATATGATGAAACAGATAGCATGCAATATTTTCATTCATTAAGAAATAGCACAATAAGGGCCCAAACATATGTGTGTGTACTAAGACTGTATGTATGTCTATTAACAATACGTCATAATAATTTATCTCCTATCCATCTCTATTAATATATCTCCTATCCATCAATATTGGGCAATTGTGAAATTTAGGCAATTGTTTGTGATTAGCAGTGGTTAGTTACCACCCTACCGGCAAAGACGTACCGCCAAGCAATTTAGCGTTCTGCTACGATGTCATGTAGAAATTGAAAGAAGTGTGGATTTTCATCCTACTGCTGACAAGTTAGTATGATGAGAGTATGATGGAAGCGGATCTTACTCTCATAATCATCACTTATCATCAGGTGAGATTGCAGTCAAGGGCTAAACTTACAAAGAATTAAAAAAAAGATCTGCATCGTACGTCTGCGGATCTGTGGATGCCTACCATTATCGACTTATTCGTTATCTCAAAAGCTAACATGACGCGGTACTGACGCATTTGTCAATAAAAAGTCAGTGACGATGATAATCTCCAAAACAGTTTTCACACCGCAATACCGTGTTTGAGTTTGATAACCATGATAACAATGTCGCATGTCAGTGCCGTTCAAAATCGACACTGCAGTATAATTTTTATTAAGTCTATTTTCTTGCCGTTTGTAATGGCCCTGCTGTTAGCAATAAACCGTTTTAATATCTTTGACCGGTGACGCAGCGGCGACGTTTCATTCATTATTCTGCACTGAATACGATCTCTCGGATAAAATGTTCCCGGTTAATTATTTCCGTACTGTCTCATGACTATCGCGTTGATAAATTGTTATGACGTATTGGTAACAGACATACATACACTCACACACATAAGTTTGGGCCTCTACCTAATGTGCTATTTCTTTTATGAATTGAAAATTTGCCTGCTGAATATGATAGTAACTAGCACATATAGTATATATAGCAGGCAAAATTTAAACTTTAAAAAGGCTCGTGTAAGTGAACCTTTTATGTAAAAAAATTAATAAACTATGATTTTATAAATTTATATGAATAGGTACATAATGTAGATAAAACAAATAAAAATAATATTACTTACCTAATTGTTGTGGTAATTCCAGAATATCAGAAAAATATTTACCTCGGCAATTATTTCGTAAATCCAGCATCCAAATTAAAATGAAATGTTAGCTTTTTGCAGTTACATATAAGTAAATTAGTTGCAAAAAACTTCTTTTTTTTTCGTAGATAAAAATAATTTGAGTTCTCTGTGAACAGTTTTATATTATGCACTCAATAATTTAAATTAGATTAGAATAAATTAGATTATGTTGTACCTATGAATTAATGGATATCTATCTATAGCTAAGAAGTGCAATGATACATACTTACTATGTAAAAAATGTAAAATTTCTGAAAATCTATTAATAAGTAAGCATTAACATAATTTGTCAATATAATTAAATGTAAGCATGAATTTAATGTATTAGCGGTTGATTTTCCTTAATAAATAAATAGTTAGGTGTACCTACTTTTAATAGAATCCAGTTAACTCTATACGATACTAGAGGACGCCCGCGACTTCGTCCGCGTGACACTCGATGTAAACTTTCAACTATCCCTACCCAACGCTACCCCTACCCTACCCCCTACCCTACCTTACCCTACCTTACCCTACCCTACCTTACCCTACCTTACCCTACCCTACCCCTACCTTTTCCTGAATTTTCTTTGCTATAAACCTCACGGAGCCCGAGACCTTTCTAGTGAATGCAAAACCGTGGAAATCGGTTCGTGCGTTCTAGAGTTATAGCATCAGGAAGGAAAACCCGACTTATTTTTATATAGTAGATGAATAATATTAACAATATAATAAGAGTAATCGAATCATCAGATATCATCCAATGCAGTCTTAAATATTATCGCGCATATTTCCATTTATAAACGTATGAGTAATTTATTTTTATTTGATTTTATAATCAACTGAACGTACAGTTTGTCCACTTTATTTACATGCTGTAGCGTAAATATTTTTAATTTTGCTTCGCAAAGGTCGGTGTGGTTAGCATTGACATATCAATTTCTCCCTTGGGAACTATTCTACTTACCTACTACCTTTTTCAATGTTTTTATTAACTACAGTATGCATAACATTTCTATGCTTTCTATGGCTGTTTTTTACCTAACTTAATTTCTTGTTTTTATTAATGAAATTTACAGGTGGCTGTCTTCTACGGCAATCTTAATTGGAAACCTTTGCAAGCAAGCTATTCATCTTATCTAACACTGAAAGAATTTTTCAAATCGGACCAGTAGTTCCTGTGATTAGCGCATTCAATCAAACAAACAAACAAACTCTTCAGCTTTATAATATTAGTATAGATTATAAGTAAACATTTTGATACTCAATACTTTGTTGATTCTAAGTAATTTGCCTTTTCGTTATGAACTATTTCGTCAAAGAACAGCTATAAAGAAAGATAGTCTTGTAACAATAGACACTTGCAAACTAAAATACAATATAGGTTCCTACTACCTACTGATATCTATCTTTAAGACTCTCTCTAGTCTCCCAGTTAAGCTCCAAGCGGAAACCGGTCAAGAGGGACGCGGAAGAGTCTTTCCAATTATGAAAATAATAAAAGATCTCAAGAAGTGCCATCTATGCGCCTTTATCAAGACCCAAGAAAAATGTCTCGGCTAGCAAATTTTGTGCAAGTCTTAAAAACTTTTTAATACTTTTTATGGGGTCGTAATTATAAAACGCTCTAGTACCTCCCATCTTAAAACCTTCACGGACCTTTTTTCCGGTATTTTAACAGTCAACCCATTATGGTTCTTATATTTTGATTAAAAAAAAGTTTGCGATTATTACGCGCGTGTACACGCGAGGAGGTTAGTCGGGTAACCTATGACATTCACAAATAATGTGACTTTTTAGTGGTAAAAGCTTTATCTAAATTGGTTTAGTAGATCTAAAGATCCCCTACAACAACACAAACCTTACCTCTTTATAATATTAGTAGAGATTATCTTCATTGTAACTTCACACATCACTCTGTCATTTAATCAATCAACTGAAAAAATAAAATAAAAATCGAAATCTAACAAAAACAATTCTTCTAATCACTATTTAGAAATATTTTCACGATAATTGATAGTTTCAATCAGTTCAGTTACCCATCAATCAACGGATTGAAATTGTAAAAGGGGTTAATATCAGTATGCAATCATGGATTATAGATAGGTTATTAATAGTAATATAAGATTACCGAAACAGAGAAACGAAATAGCTATGATAAACGAATGCAAACACAGTTATACGCTCGCTTGAAATGGTTGCCTTTAAACAAAAAAGCCTCCGTCATAAATATTGCCAAACCGCAGCAGGATAGAATCGAATATGAGGGGAAATAAAAAAAAAATATTAAAATTTCGTAGTCGCAATCCCGGCTATCGCTATCAAAGCACGTCCAATCAAAACGAGACGTGACAATGAATCAAAACCTTTCCGATCTGTGAATAGCTCGCTAACTTATTGGCGGTTCTTTATTTGTTGATTGGTGTTTGACACCTCCGCGGGAGGGCCTGTTGGCCCATATTTTTATTTAATTAACTTACTAGGCAAGAAACACACAGAATTCGTACCGTATTCCGAACTGAAGAGTACCACAGTCGTACCTAGTGGCGAGATGGAAAAGCACAGTACAAGTTCAAGCACACAAAAAAAAAACTTGATTCTAGCGGACACTCCATCCGCCTTTAGACCTCTTTAATCCGGCCCTCTCGCAAAATTTGCAGACTGCTAATCAAACTTCCTACCAATTTTCATCTTTGTACGTAAAGCGGTTTTCGATATTTCAAGAAATTTATGCCTAATCAGAACTATTTAATGAGTATTTAGCAATAACTTTTGTTTTTGTAGTTATAATAATTGTAGGACCAAGCAGAACGTCACCTGGTGGTAAGTGGCAAACCTTCGACTTTGCAACTCTATACAGATTATGTAAGAAACATATCGTTATTATATTATAAAGCATAATGTGCTTTCAAAGTTTTTTTTTTCGGCGTGCTCTGCACTCTTCTCTGCCAACTAAAAAAAAAAACTTAAATGTATTTTGCAAATAAAAATTACTATTAAGTACTTTCTCAGGTACAAACTAAATAGGTCCAATAATTTCCGTACCCGACCGGCGTCTGTGTGTTTAGCACTTTACTGGGCGCACGTTACCGGGACACGTGGGCGGGCGGCAAGGGTATTACAATGCTGACTAATTTACGCGCGGTTTCACTTAGTTTTATTTTTTCCACGACCGCTTTACCCGCTTAGAACTCCGTTTAATATTTACGAAATTCGTTTCATTTCGAATCCGGCCAAAAGCGATTGTGGACTCACAAATGTGTAAATGTTGAACTTTTTTTTTCCAAAAAGGAATATTAAAAATGTTTTTTGTTGTTAAATTACACTCTATACAATCAGACGTGCTAGAATGCGGATTGGCAGACTTCACTTACGCAGGAAAGTAAGAAAATTCTTAGGTATGCAGGTTTCCTCACGATATTTTTTCTTGCAATATAATGCACATAGGGTAATTCCAGGATAGATGCCCCAGTGGGATAGATGACTTGATTTTTATTTCACTATGTTAGGAGCACTGTAGGAGTTAAATTTTACTGTAAGTAACGAGTCCTCCCCCTGCAAACCTTAGTGTCGGGAGGAATTTCGACCGGAGTGCATGCGTTTCGTCTGTGTGAGTAAAAATGTTCCGCGGTGAGACGACAAAAGGCGCCAAAATAAGATTCGTAAGTTCTTTCAACAGTGTATTTTTTCTCTCGCTTATAATTTTTTTTTTTTTTCTATTTGTCTGCTTGCATTGAAGATTAGCCTATGTAAAGTGATAGATTTTATAGTAATTGAAACTCAACTTTTGTTTTTATTGATAAGGGCATCTATCCCCTACAAAAAGTATAGTTGCCCCGTTTTTTATTAGGATAGATGCCCCTAAGGGCAACTATCCCCAACTGTTTATTATAAGTGTTGTGTTGTTGCAGGAGAGCAAAATGCCTCGTAAATATAAAAGGAAACAGGGTGTTGTCCCTCGTACTGTAACCTAGACCGAAGACAGTATGCTAGCAGCGTTTGAAGAGATGAAAAAGGGAGAGAAAGGCGTAAATCAGATTTCTAGAATATAAGGAATACCATTTAAAATATTAAGACGAAGATTTGCCGTTAACAGCAATTCTTATTTTTAAAGTTACTGTATGTGTTGTTGTTTTAAATTTGAATTACTTTTACTTTGCATTGTATTGCATCATATCATTGTAGTTACTGTCTGGCATAATTATTACTGAAAAAAATTATATATATCTAGCATTTATTTTTATTTGTTTTATGAAAACATCCTGTAATAACAAAAAACGACTCGTGGCTCTTACATTCAAATTAGGAGAAGCTGGATTTCCGCTGGACCGAACAGCAATACGTCAGTTAGCATACCAGTTTGCTAAAAAGCTACAGCTAAAGTATAACTTTGACAAAGATGGCCAAGAAATGAAAATGAAAGTTATATAAAACACCATAAAGACTGATTATAATAATATAGTTGTTTGATTTCAGAACAAACCAATTACAATGTTCAATCTAAGTCGCCAATCCCCACTAAGGGCACCTATCCTCAGAAGATTTTTCATGATAAGTCTTCTATCCGCCACAGTAGGCGTCTATCCCATTTTTTAGAGGTCCATAAAATTACAATTTACACAAAATCTACACAGTCTATATCAGAAAGATTCAGATAATATAGAACATTAAGAAATATATTTAATATCTCCCAAAGAACGCAATGCTCTAAGATTATAAAATTCGGAGTTATTTAGCATTTTCCAAAAGTGGGGCATCTATCCTGGACTTACCCTAACTTAAAAATTGGAGGTGCATGTCTCCGACCGGATTTGAACCTCCACCATCCAGAAATTGGAGGCAGAGGTCATAACCACTATACTTTACATACGTAATTATAATTAGTAATAGGCGTTTAATTTTATTTTTAGAATTGATATTGATTTATGGGTTACCAGGCGACCATAATGTGCCAACAATCGCCTGTTACATTCTTAAATATTTTACTTTACAAAATGTAGTTAATTTTCTTCGAAATGTAATATTTAATTTAAAATTTTATCTCATTACTTTAATTGCAATGGACGTTTGTTTAATTGTAATGAGGATGTGGTTTCGAGACCTACCCTTACTTTGTCTATGCATGTCGCTTATTACGATAGCTCATTTTTCGTATTATGATACGTAGTAGTGACAGCAAATAGTGGCCCGTTGGCTCCCTATTGAAACAATAGAAACTATAGCTTAGAAGGTATGTGAATACAGATAAAGAGAAAATAGGAAAGAAAAGAATATAAATTGCTTTAAAAATAATCTATATAAATATCTAATATCTAATTTATATAATATCTCATCGGGTATTCTACAGTGTAAATGAATATTTAAGTTGATATTATTGTTATTTTCATACATTTTTTCTTTTTTTGGTTTTTTTGGTTTGGTACATGTGCAAAATTTTTTTTTGTTACATGTTTAATCTTTTCCTATTATAATTGAACATTACATATATATTTCATATATGAAATCATAATATGTTTACAAATAAAATTATTGTAAAGATGTAAATTTAAATGATGTAATTATCATTTGAATTAATTTAATAACACATACTTAATAAATAATGTGCATGCCAAATTAGCAAGATACATTTACCATCTACCGACCACCTCGAAAGAAGAAAGAAAGAAAAAAAATAAGTTTATTCCTTTTTAAGTGCCACAAACAGTACATCCTATCTAAGATATTATTTGAAGGTCTGTGAAACCAAACATTAAGGGTTTACAGCTCAGCATTAGCCGTTCATCGCAGAAAAGCAATGCCCATCGCTGATTTCCAGTTGAGACCCGGGTGACGTCACAGTCGGTTATAATTTATATATCATGCATGTATCTGCAAATAAATAAATTGATTGATTGATTGATTGATGCCGACATGTCTACGGGTCAAAATCATATATACCGTAGTCGGGTAAAGTGTCCCTAATTGAAAGCAAGTGCAACGTATATAGGGGCCAAGTAGAATTCGCTTCGCGAAGCTGCGCGGAAGATAAGGCGATAATAATTCTTCGCGAATGTCACAAAAGTTCATAACTGATAAAAGTTTCGTCCCTTTCTTAAATTTTAATAGAGATTTAATTTTCGCGAGTGCTATCCCGGCCTGATAACAGAACTAGCTGTCGCAATGAGAAACCCATTATACTTTACCTGCCGTTACCTGTGGATTAATAGTAGAGCTTCTAGTGACATGCTTATTTCATCTAGGTAGCAATGCTATTTGATTTACCATGGTTACAATTCATCATAATTATAATTAACAGCCGATGGATATCCACTGCTGGAAATAAATGGGCTATCTAACACTGAAAGATTTTTTGAAATCGCAGCAAGTTTCTGAGATTAGCGTGTTCAACCAAACAAACAAACTCTTCAACCTGTATTAGTCGTCGTCATACCCATATTCGGCTCACTGCTGAGCTCGAGTCTCCTCTCAGAATGAGAGGGGTTAGGCCAATAGTCCACCACGCTGGCCCAATGCGAATTGGCAGACTTCACACACAATTAAGATAATTCTCTGGTATGCAAGTTTCCTTACGATGTTTTTCTTCACCGATTGAGACACGTGATATTTAATTTCTTAAAATGCACACAACTGAAAAGTTGGAGGTGCATGCCCCGGATTCGAACCCACACCCTCCGGAATCGGAGGCAGAGGTCATATACACTGGGCTATCATGGCTATAATATTAGTATAGATATAATAATATTAGGGGGCAATCCGCTATTTTTTTCACTATAAATAATATAAGTAGGTACAATCCACTTCCTAACAAAATATGTTTTTAATTAACTACAATAACTCGAACGATTTAAAAGAAAACGTATATGAAAAATAACCTTATTATTTTTTATGAAATCTTCTGTGGTTTTGCGTAAAATTAATAGTTAAAGTTACACGAAAAGGATTACGTATTGTAGATACTTTCCATGTAAAGGAAAAATACAGGGCTTATGTAAAAACAATAAATTGTAAACCAAACTGTTAAGCATTATAAGCCTATATATATTGATTAAATTAATTGTAAAACTGTAAGAACTACCATTAAAAGAGCTCCACAGATTTTATAAAACACTTTTAAAACTAATAACACAGACCTGTATTATCAAGTTCAATAACCCCATACAAGATATTATGCGCGCGCCACACAAGTTTGTAATTGAAAAAGTTCCCATCGTTTTTAACGTAAAGCCTTTATTTGTTTTTCAATTTATTTCACCGGTCTCGAGTGTTGTGTGCAATATCTAGGCTAAGTTTGTTTATTGAAAATTTAAAAATTCACTTATACGCCTGTCTAACGTGCATAGTAATATGTTGTTACTTGTTACATATTACAGTAATATTTTGGTGAGGTTTTTCGGAAAATATTTAGGGTCTAGTGAAAGTTATGATGCTTTTATGTAAGCCTGAAAATTACTGTTTTCGAAGGCTGCCATTTTATATAGTTATGTTCAAGTAGGCTTTGCATATTTACAATATAGTGGCTAGTACCACCCTACCGGCAAAGACGTACCGCCAAGCGATTTAGCTCTCCGGTACGATGCCGTGTAGAAACCGAAAGGAGTGTGTATTTTTATCCTCCTCCTAACAAGTTAGCCCGCTTCCATCTTAGACTGACAGACATCATCACTTACCATCAGGTGAGATTGTAGTCAAGGGCTAACATGTAAAGAATATCTTTGGAAGTTAGTTCTAGTTCTGTTTAGATTTTTTTCGTCATAAAATTATTCAAATAAGCTTGAGTTGGTCAACAGTTTAAAAGGTTTATTAAAATACCTACAGAGAAAAAGATCTACAGATAGATAGAATAAGATACCAGAGCAAGATCCTGAGCTCAATTCTCATGTACTTGTATATCTATTTCATTCATTGTTAACTTTTTTTTTTTGACGTACGTAGTAAAATTAAAAAGTGTGATGATTTTTTTTTATATAAAGGATTTACAAATAGTACCAGGTACTCAAAAATATACTCAGCCACATTTTAGCGGTCAGAATAATGCAGCAGTTAAAAGTGCATTTAATTTTTAAGTAAGCTCCTAACGGCTCTTTTTAACTGTTGCATAATTCCAGTTTTAATTTGAGTTGTGGCCTAATTTTTTTTTAGGTTCAACAAAATAAAACACCATTATAGATTGTATAATTTTAATTGTTTTTGTTTTTTCGTAATTTCTCCATTACCATGTTTTTTGCTATATAAATATATGTACTCGTATTTTGTAGGCAACCAATGGTTTGCCTAAAAAATACATACGCCGTATCGATCACCGGCTGCACTGTTTGAGGTTTTATTAATTGCACCAAGTCTGATGGGAGGCTTCGGGCGTTGCTAACCACCCTACCGGCAAAGACGTACCGCCAAGCGATTTAGCGTTCCGGTACGATTTCGTGTAAAAACCATAAGGGGTGTGGATTTTCATCCTCTTCATCCTCCTCCTAACAAGTTAGCCCGCTTCCATCTTAGATCGCTTCATCATGTCGCACGTGAGATTGTAGTCAAGGGCTAGCTTGTAAATAATAAAAAAAATAGATGATAAGAAACCGGGTTCGAAGGTTCAGAGTGATCACGGAGGCATAGGAAGTAAACTACAAACAAGACACCACAATCATATTTTAACCACTGGACAAAGAAGGCGACTTATGTTATTGTTGATCAAAATATAGCTAGGAAAAGTATTCATTAAGTAAGCAACAAAAGTTTTCAAAAGCCTTTACAACACCGTAGAAACCGAAAGCGGTGTAGATTTCCATCCTCCTAACAAGTTAGCCCGCTTCCATCTTAAATTGAATCATCACTTACAGGTGAGATTTTAGGCAAGGGCTAACTTGTAAAGTATAAAAAAAATCATCTTCATAACACACTAATCATTCAAAACGTAGAAACCATTACAAAGCAAAACGTCAAAACAATACCGTTGCCAGTTGACCAACCACGAAGCATACATTCACAGTGATATAAAAATAACGTTCCAACGTACGAGTGTACCGATTTTTATTTTTTCCCAACCGGCTTACGTTGCAAAAGTGGTAATTTGCAACATTTTACGAGTTTGACAAGCTTTTACGCCGCAAACGGATACGAGACCAGTATTCTATTGAATGTTTCATGATCTCTAAACTCTGCTGCCTGACATGCAAAATAGATTTTGAAAAATTTCCACTATACGACCGAGGGATTTCGAAATGACGAACGTGTTTCTATTGCATTAATCCTCTATTCTTTATGCATACTTACCTATTTTATATAGGGCATTAATTGTCCTTTCCAGAACTTTGACTTGATGGTCTGCATTGAAAATTATCGACATAACATCAAAAAACCGATCCATGCTGTTGATGTATGAGAAAAGGAATTTCGTTAATATTTTCTGATAAATATTATTACTATTTGGAGTTTAAATGGGGTGGATTTTACCTTACTAGAGTGCGCGCCAGATAATTAGCGCGTGGCCAAAATCGGAACTAATCAAATTTCGCCATCTTGTTGTCTATCTCTCTGTCTATCTCTAGACGGGGAAAAGAGACCAGTAAAGGCAACACAAAGAACGCCGCCAGTCGCGAGCAGACTTATCTTGCGCGTACTCTACCTATATCTTACGTTTTACGTCTTTACACGCTTTATATTAGCTTCACTTGTAACTATGTAAGAAAATCTTGGAATCTTAATTTGACCTACTTTCCGGTTTTCGATTAGGATGAAATTTTGCACACGCTCTGAGTTCTGATGCCGGACTGACTGTTTGAAATACTAATTACTACTACATATAGAATTATAAAAACCCAATAACTTTAAAGCTATAGTAACTATTGGACCAGTCTGCAATCTTTCAGACTTACAAACCAAATTAAGCGTGAATAAAGCAATGTACTTTAATCCCTCTACAACACGTGAATCCTATCTAAAAAATCATCGACACACGAGGCTTATCAAATAAAAGTTGTAAAACGTATCATATCGGCATAATGAACGCTTGAGGCGTGGAAAACATTGTGTAGTACAATTTGTGATTGTATTGATAAGCACGTAATAAAGGGCCCGTGTAATTACAACGTTAGTTTTTATTAGCGGAATGCGGTTAGGGCAATAGCACGCCATTGACAATAAAAGCCACGTGGTGTGTGTCGGGAATAGGCTTACATGTGACACGTTAGGGGTTTTCACGTACTTGCGTGCGAGCCGTGCGGTTTTCTATTGGTCCAATTTGAAAAAAGTATGTCTATAATAATATTAATAATAAGAGGTAGAGATTTGTGGTGTTGAACGAGGTAACCTCTAGGATCTACTGAACCGATGTGGAACATTTTTTCAACACTAGAAAGCCACGTCATTAGTGTCGTAAGCTATATTTTATCACCGTATTCTCACCAGAGCCTCGTCGGTCCATTTGCAGGGTGCACCACGAGCAGGTGAGGTTAGCAGTTGGGGAAACTGACTGGTACTAACCCCCCCCCCCCCCTCCTTTACACCCCCATAGTACGAAGAGCCTGGACGTTAGGCTCCCAAAGTGCTGGAATGGCGACCCCGCACTAGTAAGCGCAGTGTTGGCTGACCCCCCACCAGGTGGACTGACGACATCAAGCGAGTCGCAGGGATTTGCTGGATGCTCTACAAAAGGCCTATGTCCTGCAGTGGAAGTCTATCGGCTGATATGATGATGATGATGATGATGATGATTCTCACCGTGAAACTACGCGGTTAAAACTGCAAGCGTCGGCTAGTACTGTCTAAATTGCTATAACATTGGCATATATATGCAAAACTAAGGGTTTCCAACGGAACGCCTCGTCATCATCATAACGAGCTGTCTACTTCTGGACATAAGACTTTCTTTCATACAACAAGGTCTCAAGACAGTATCTATCAGGTTTACTTTTTTTCAAAGGTGGGTTATGTGCTCATCATATTATTGTCGTATCATCACTAAATGCATCGTTTTAAATTTTGTTTAATGCTTTTCTAAAATGATTAGTTTTCCCCTTTCTCCGTCAAGCAAATTGTCTGTATTAACACAAAAACGTGTGTGTTTGTTGGTTACCTATTTTCGTTTAATAAATATATGCATAGAGAAAGTTATCATCCTGAAGATACGAATACATACCTATTAGAGTTTCATCTCGGAAGTCAAATAGTTCTCGTGGGAACTTTAAAAAAAGTTAAATACGTACTCGTGGTACGCTATTGGGGACATCCGCTTTGGGATTTGGTGGACACCTTAAAACTATTCCTGCAATTGTTAAATTCAGGTAGTGTTAAAAGATAATAGTGATAAGTAAAGGTTCCAGAGTTGCCTTGGTCCGAGAAGAATCCACAAGAAACTCAGCCGTTAAAACATCATCATCATCATCACTATCAACCCATATTCGGCTCACTGCAGAACTCGAGTCTCCTCTCAGAAATAGAGGGCTTATGGCCTAATGCGGATTGGCAGACTTCACACACGCAGAGAATTAAGAAAATTCTCAGGTATGGTTTCCTCATGATGTTTTTCCTTCACTGTTTGAGACACGTAATATTTAATTTCTTAAAATGCACATAACTGAAAAGTTGGAGGTTCAAGCCCTTGACTATATTAGACTTATTACCTTATTTAATTGATTAGATTAGAACATTCACCCTCGTTAAAACATACCTAATGATTATTATGTCTAACATCTCTACCATTTATTCAGTAATTACGTTTACTGTACCATTACGCGCGGCGAGCGCTCGTGTGTCGAGGCTCTAATGTATTTGAGTTGCCCTAATCGTGTGTAAATACGCCGGGAACTCGCACGCCTCACGTCGTTAGCTACATCCATAAATAGTTTGTTTGATGGAAGCATTCGTTATGCTGAAGTCTGGTGCTGGCACAGCGACGAGAGCTAATCGGCTTTACTCATAAATCTATGCAATAGGTACATCAAATATCCATTTTAATAGCTACCACAGTTTCTAATGGTGATGTGTATTAAGTAAATTTATTTACAAGCCGATGCCCTCGCGTAGTTTCCCTGAGAATAGAGGGATAATATGGCCTGTGACACTCACAAATGACGCAGCTTTCTAGTGGTAAAAGAATTTTCAAACCCGGTTCAGTAGATCCAGAGATAACCTCTTTATAAAATTAGTATAGAAGTATAAATTGCCATTTTATTGTGAAAACATACTAATTAATACCTATTGTTTTTAAATTGCATTCATTACTGATTGCCTCGTTGGTCCAATAGTTAGAAGTTGTTTCTGATCAGGAGGTCCTGGTTTCGAATCCTGGGTTAGGCTATATAACACACAGTTTTTCTTTCTTCTAAGAAATTTTCAGTTAAAATTCTTAGCCCGGAGTCGGGTAGTTGGTGGTGTTACACCAACATCTTAACATGCCTCGGAGAGCATATTTAGATGTTAATCTTGATCGAATGGATCGAATCCGGTCCGGGGCATGCATCTCCACCTTTTCAGTTGTTTGCATTTTAAGAAATTAAATATCACGTGTCTCAAACGGTAAAGGAAAAACATCGTGAGGAAACCTGCATACATAAGAATTTTCTTAATTCTCTACGTGTGTGAAGTCTGCCAATAGGTACCCATTGGGACAGTGTGCTTGACTTATTAGTCCAGGGTTTGATAGTGTAATGTACCCCTGTACCTCAGAGAACATGTACCTACAGTCATTGGTCCTGAACGTTATAATTATGCACAACATCTATTCGCTAACCCACATTGGACCAGCGTCGTGTTTCTGAAATCCAGTCCAATTTCTAAGGAAATGAAGGTCTGTACCCTAAAACAGGCTTATGGTGACGACGACACATTATGTCAAGTTAAACTCAATTCTTAGAAAATACTTAACGGATTTTCATGCGGATTTTCTTGACGAAATCGCAGCTGTCTACTAGTGTTAAAAGATTTAAAAAATCTATTTAAGTATTTTAAAATTTTGGTCTGGAATATCTACGTAAGGTTACCAAAGCAAACACCTTTAGAACGGCAAACTTTTTCCGCATCACACCTGAATATATCCATTTGCGTGCTTTAAAATTCAATTTTAGATAGGGAGCATGTAAATCGGAGCGTTATCGGGAATCGATAGTCATCGTATTCACTTGAAAGTAAAATGTGCAATCTTTCTAACTATCGAAGGGGGGAAAGGTGGGAATCAGCGAACGCGGCGTCAGCGGAATCAGTAAAACGCATTGTCCACCGGCGAAACGGAACGGCTGTGGCTGTGCGCCGCGAAATAGCATTCGTTTCCAACCGAGCTGCGTAGTCCACCAAACTTAATTGCTCTATTGTTAATTACGTAACGTTTCAACGTTCACCGCATTTTGCATTGTGACTAATTCGCATGAGACCACTATTAATTATAAGTTTTAATATCGGCACTGGGGCAATTCGAAGCGGTCAAAGTAGTGCAACGCTTTGTGCTTTGTTAGCTCTGTTTCAGAGAAATTAAACCTTTACATCTAACTTCCAGAACAAAGAAGCGCTTAAATTCTGATTCGCAGCAAAATCCTGTCTCTCGAAAGCGCAGCCAATTTCTCTTGTCTAATTTTCTAGAAATATTTTTAGCGAATTATAAATTATTGAGTGGGGTTTTTATTCATTTCTATTATAATAATGTTTTATTGAGCTAACTTTACAAATAGCTGAGCTGTGGTCTGAGCAGAAATGGCTGTAATAAGGAGCAGAATTAGGTCAACCTAATAAGTAGGTAATAAGAAAGCTGAGCTTTTCAATAATTTTACTAGTTTTTTCTATTTGGTTATAACTTATAAGTATTGACTTTAAATTACTATTGTTAAGCATGTTAAAGCTTCAATCATTATCAATAGTCCTGGAGTTGCAGTTAAAAATAGAAGGTCCTAGTTACATTCCCCATTACGTAAAACTTTCGCTTTTTCAAAACGATATTAATAAGATTTGACGACCTCCTCGTCCTCGATGTCGTGTAGAAACCGAAAAGGAGTGTGGATTTTCATCCTCCTCCTAACAAGTTAGCCCGCTTCCATCTTAGACTCCATCATGACTTACCATCAGGTGAGATTGTAGTCAAGGGCTAACTTGTAAAAAATATAAAAAAACACACACACACAAACTTTCGCGTTTATAATATTAGTGTGATGAAAACCAAGCGAGGCTTCCCTGTCCAGATGTTAGGACATTAATTAGGCTAATGACAATTCACTCGTAAACAGGCATAACATATGAAATACTATTCAACACTAATTACACGCGCTAATATTAAATTAACCACAACACGCCTGTTCAACGTTTAACCTTACCCACCTGTATCACACAGCAATAATTTAAAGGCAAATAACGTCACAAGCATGTCGAAACGAATTCGTCTCAGTCTATCGTCGATTGAGAAATTACAAATGCAACGATTAGTTTGAAACGAAAGCGAGTCATCATTTATCTTGGCGAGACAATCCGATTGGTTGCAGCCCGCGAGTTCAGCTGGTACATTTATTTATAACGAAGTAATTACGTATAACCAGTCCCGCAATAGACGGACGCCGTCACAAGTGCGTCACTGGCAACGCTACGTCAAACTCGTTTGAATTTAAACAGTTTACTACGTCAATATTAATCTACATCTGCAGGTAAATTACGTATTAACAGCCTATATAGTCCTTTCTGGTGCTGGAATGTCGGCACCGTACCAGAAAGCGCAGTGTTGGTCGACCAGGTGGACGGACGACATAAAGCGAATCGCAGGTATTCGCTGGATGCAGGTGGCTAAGTATCGTGATGTTTGGAAGTCCCTACAAAAGGTCTATGTCCTGCAGTGGACGTCCATCGGCTGACATGATGATGATGATAGTCCAGTAAATAGTAGGTCGTGATAGCCCAGTGGCTATGACCTTTGCTTTCGATTCGGAGGGCATATGATCGAATACGATCCGGGGCATGCACCTCCAGATATTCAGTTATGTGTGTTGTATGAAATTAAATATCGCTCGTGTATCAAACGGTGAAGGAAAAATATCGTGATGAAACCTGCGTACCTGAGAATTCTTAATTCTCTATGTGTGTGAATCCGCATTGGGTCAGCGTAGTGGACTATAATAGCCTAACCCCTCTTCAACCCCGAAAGTTGTGGTTGGGAAGTTGAGACATCAAACTTTATGATGTTATGATACTTATCATACTTATTTTCCATGATTATTATTATTATTAAACAGAAATGTTTATAGTTTGATGTGCTAATTGATTAAATTTGCCATGTTTTCCGTCTGTAGCATAAAAATTAATGTTTAATTTAGTATTAAAACGCAGTCCGGGTATATTTATTACAAAAATCGAATCCATTCACAAGCTACACAATCAATAATCTTATCAATCGTTCACTTGAAACTACCTATAAAACAACATAATTTATGAGTACTCTCGCAAGATAAATTGTTAAAGTGCCTATTTATAGAACAAATTTTATCAAGTACGTACAGACACAAAAAAGGCCATTAAAAATGCCGGTTGTTAAAGTTTTAATTTACAAAGTTCTCCAGTAACAGCGGCTGTCCATTTTAGAGTGCGATATTTTTAAAACTCCCAAATAGAATATTTAAAACATTTGTTCGTTCATATATCAAAAGTCCACATTGTCGCAGTGTTGTAACGTTCACCAAGTTGATATGATGAATTGTTCTGCGAGATACGAATCGTGGTTTATAAATATTTTAATGACTTTCAACTTTGGAATTAAACGTTTTATTTTCAGTGGATTGCAAAAATAGATATAATCATTTATATTTAAAGTTACCTATTTATCGCATCACACTAATATTATAAAGGTGAAAGTTTGAAAAGTATAAAGCGTTAATGTGAAGATGTGATAAATCGACATCGATATCGTGCCGGCTAAAAGAAAGAAAGAAAGAAAGAAAATAAATTTATTCAAATCTAAAAGTTACAGACAGTCAGTACCCTATCCTTATTACAGCATGTCTGTCTATAACCCTTAAAAAGAAAGGGTGTACAGTTCAGCATATGCCGTGCACTACGTACAAGTATAATACACTGCGCTGATTTTCAGCTGAAACCCTGAGCTGATTTTCAGTAAAAAAGTTACAAACGTCAGAAGGTCACGAAAATCAGTTTTTCGCGAGGTCGATTTTTGCTCGGAGGTCAATAAAGGTCATTATAAAAATTATTCCTCATAAAATTATCTACAAAAAAAATATCTTGCAGTTTTTCTTTGAAATTAACGGATTAGTTTCCGGATTAAAGCGCTGAGAAAGCGACTGTATTATTACGATGCACTCGTTCCTCACTACCTTCAAGGTAGAATGCAGGGCGCGTTTATTACCCGACTGCTCTACAATGTTTAATTTTATATCTACCAATAATAATTTTTGTATATATGAATGAAAAGAAACCGGAATTTCATGAAGTGTACTGGTATACCTACAAGTAGATTAAGCTTCATCATTATCAACCCATATTAGGCTCACTGCTGAGCTTGAGTCTCCTCTCAGAATGAGAGGGGTTAGGCTAATTTTCCACCACGCTGGCCCAATGTGGATTGGCAGACTTCACACACATAGAGAATTAAGAAAATTCTCTGGTATGCAGGTTTCCTCACGATGTTTTCCTTCACCGTTTGAGACACGTAATATTTAATTTCTTAAAGTGCACACAACTGAAAAGTTGGAGGTGCATGCCCCGGACCAGATTCGAACCAACACCCTCCAGAATCGGAGGCAGAGGTCATATTCAATAGGCTATCACGGCTCGATAAAGATTAAGCTTAGCTTAACAAAACAGACAAAAGTTAGTCTCAAAAACAAATCTAGATATAGATATTTATTACGAGAATATCTGCGAAGAGATATTCAACAGTTCGCCGCGAGCAAAAATGCGTACTTACGTACCAAGAAATCAGCCCTAATATCAACACGGCAGTTACAAGGTTCAGCAATTATGGTATATCGAGGGAACCTAATTCCCCGCCGAAGTACCTACCATTTGTAGTTATTTATTTACAAAGCGTTGGTGAAATCGATGCGGCTTTATTATTTATTGCGTACACGATATACCAATTTCTTGGTAGATATTGGTAATAGTTCAGAGGGCAATGCTGTTATTTATTTCATGAGGTTGTATTTTCCGAGCGTCGTGTCTGCGTTGCCAGACTTTTATTTATTTAGAGGTGGTTCTTTATTTTGTTAGAACTTAAGTTATCAGTGTAATAAATGGGTGTTGTTCCTTTTAGTTAAAATTGGTTTAACGGTGCACTTTGTGGCACACGTTCTAGAGGTTTGTTCGAATTTTGAAACGCGGTTACAGAGTTTTAAAATTCGAACGGTCTTATTACAAAGTAAGTATTTACCTATGAGTACTTGTGGTTTTTTTTAATATGTGGTATTAAATCTTATTTCAAAATCTTAACAAGTATTTTGAATTTTCATAGAATTAATTGTCGGGATGAAACAATCTATTATAAGAGTTACCTAGACTTATTATGACCACATATATTATTATCTTTAATTACACGTTCGTAGTTCGTTTGGTTCTCTCCTTATTCACGTTACTATAATACTCGTAGGCTTCTGTACTACACTAGGGTAATACCTAGGTCTTAGCACTTTGGTAAGAAGAGATGACATTGAAAAAAGGTTCTTTAATTGTTCATTAGCGTTCTACTAGATTGAAAAAATATTATATTTTTGGAGACATGAATACATTTTAAATATCTTTTGTCAATGCGAGCTAAAATGGTTTCGGCCATGATGTTTATTTTTTTTTCTTTTCAAGTCTATATTTTAATTGTTTCACGTTAAATTATACCTTAACCAAACGGAGAGTTTGACAAAATTATTATTGAATAATAATTATTTTGCCGTTAATTCCTTTAGCGACAAGAAACATCATGATTATCAGATTTTGTATGTCTTTTTGTTTGGATAAAATTATTAAATACATGATTTCTTTAATTAAATTTTCTATGAAATTCTTAACTTTTAATTCGGACCTTTATTCCATGTACTACACGAAATTAATATTGTTTAAATTAAATTTGATATGAGTCTACTACCTTATTGTATCTGGGAGCAGAACATAGACTTCTTTTCCTCCTGGAAAAATCCACGATTCCTGCGGCATTAGTAAAAAAAATGTCGCCATCACGGACGTCCGCTATTATATTCATCTATATTCATTAATTATAAATTTAATCCAGTTATTAGTACTCTCATCATCATCATCATATCAGCCGATGGACGTCCACTGCAGGACAAATGTCTTTTGTAGGGACTTCCAAACATCACAATACTGAGCCGCCTGCATCCAGCGAATCCCTGCGACTCGCTTAATGTCGTCAGTCCACCTCGTGGGAGGTCTACCAACACTGCGCTTTATAGTGCGGGGTCGTCATTCCAGCGTCTTGGAACCCCAACATCCATCGGCTCTTCGAGCTATGTGCCCCGCCCATTGCCACTTCAGCTTCGCGACTCGTTGAGCTATGTCAGTGACTTTGGTTCTTCTGCGGATCTCCTCATTTCTGATTCGATCACGCAGAGATACTCCTAACACAGCTCATTCCATCGCCCGATGTGTGACTCTGAATTTTCTCATCATCACTGGCAACACGCACTGTTCGAAGACTTTTGTCTTCTGGCACTGAGTAATTTCGGACAAATAGATGTCGCGAAGAGTTAGACTCGACGGTTCACCTCTTTCTCGAAATTGGACCTAACTAACTGGATCATATGTCCTAGGTATATGTATTCGTCTACAATTTAGAGTGCAGCGTTCTCAACTATAACTGGGTGGAGCGATACATGAGCATTACACATTATTTTTGTTTTGGCCATGTTCATTTTTCACCTGTTGAGAAACTCTGCTAAGGTCATCCAGAGTCTCTGCCATGATGACTACATCGTCCGCGAACCGCAGTTGAGTGATGTAATCGCCATTGATGTTAAGCTAAGTCCGCCCCAGTCCAGAATCTTAAAGACGTCTTCCGATGCGGCGGTAAATAGTTGTCCAGTAATAGTTTCGAATTTCTCGAAAGGAAAGTGCAATCCCAAAAAACAGAATCGCACGCGGATTTGCGGACGTTCGCTATTTTATATTCATTAATTATAAATTAGTACTCTATTATACGCCAAACGGAGCGCGATACAAGCGGCAAGATGGCGTCACGCTCAATACTGTTTGCGAACATGCGGTTCGAATCAGACGCACGATATCTCGTTACATTTTCAATGCATCTAATGCAGCTGCATAATGAAGCGATTGTGCCAATAAGACGTTCTCAATTGTAAACATTCATCATGCTGATATTTAGTCTTGATTTAACTACGGAGTTTTCAATATTTTCATACTGTTACCAACGCGAATTTATATGGGATTGAAATGTTGTGCAACAGAGCCACTAGATGGCGCTGTTTCAATTCCGTAGATATTCGCGTTTACGTTAACGCTATAGTAACAGTATCAAACTGCCACTAGGCCCTCAGGACTGCATCTAAACTTGAATTCAAAGTAGGACAACGATGGTTACTTTACGTTGTTTTGCGAATCGATTAAACTGAATTCGTTTGAAAAATTGGTATGTGTTCTATGTTGCACAGTGCGGGTTGCCAGTGATGACCTATCGTCCCGAGACTTGGTCGCTAACTACGACCCTCTTATGAAGGCTCAGAGTCACACAGCGGGCGATGGAACGAGCTATGTTAGGAGTATCTCTGCGTGATCGAATCAGAAATGAGATCCGCAGAAGAACCAAAGTCACCGACAGTCCGACATAGCTCAACGAGTTGCGAAGCTGAAGTGGCAATGGGCGGGGCACATATTTCGAAGAAGAAGAAGAAGAAATGGCGACCCCGCACTAGTAAACGCAGTTTTGGCCGACCCCCCACCAGGTGGACTGACGACATCAAGCGAGTCGCAGAGATTCGCTGGATGCAGGTGGCTCAGTATCGTGATGTTTTGAAGTCCCTACAAAAGGCCTATGTCCTGCAGTGGACGTCCATCGGCGGATATGATGATGATGATGATGGCTGTGTTCTATTCTATGTCGGATATTCTATAAATACATCTCACAAATATAATAAAATATATATATAATATAATAAAATATCTATTAATGTATTTTTGATTAATTTTAAAATAATATAAAGCTTACAATTTTCGATCAATCGAAGGCTAATTAACACAAAAATGTAATAGATGATGATTTTAGAAATTATACACTAGTTTGGAAAATAATTAGATTGCATATTCATTTATAATCTAGATTGTTGTCAATGTACATTGTGGTCATAAAAATGAAACAGGTCGAATTCTGTTCGCTGAAAATATTTTGAAAATTTTAGTTAGAGGGCATTATATAATCGATTGCCAAAAATACATCTTTTTTTTGTTTGTTTCCGGCCGGCAAACTTTTACTGACTTTGAATAAAGAACATCTCAATACTTCATAGCCGGAGCCAGGACTCGAACCCAGAACCTTGTAAACTAAAGCCACACAAGCTAACCACTGTACCAACGAGGCAGTAACAATAAAAGTCAAAAAAAACAAGTTCACAGCTTTTCGTCTTCTGATCGTAGAACAACGTTTTCTTTGGCTGACACAGCTATCCTAAGACTGCACCAAGTCCCCGATATTACAAATACGTGCCCGAGATGCAAAACCACGGCCAAAGGCAGACGTATGTCTCTTACGACATGCCATCATCATAAATAATGTACTAGCTCTCACCGCAGCTGAATTATTCAACGTTGACGGCCACTTTATTAAATTTGTTGTTTTATGAAAATACCTGGCGTCTCGCCCTCACAAATTAATAAAAAGGCAATATTATCATAAGCGAAAATGAAAAAATCAAAATGTCTTAAGCAATTTTCAATGAGGCGTCTTATCTAGTGGGTAACGTTTTAATACTTTTGAGCGCGGTAATTGGATTTTTTGAAACAAAATTTATCTTCTTATCTTACCGTAGTGACCCGTAAAACCGGCTTATGTACGCCTCTTCTTTGCTTTCGCTCCCTGAATTGCATATCTTGAGTGAGTACTTAAGTATTCGCCTGTAGGTTAAGGATACCGCGTTAAGAAGCATTATCAACAATAAAAATAAAACCTAACTAAAACTTGGTTTTTTTTAATTCGAATATTTTTGTATTGGATTCATTTCATAATCAGCAGTGCTATTCTTGTTGTTTCACCTGATGGTAATTGACGATGCAATCTAAGATGGAAACGAGCTAACTTTGTAGGAGTAGGGTGAAAATCCATACCTCGTTCAGTTGCGTACCGGAATGCTAAATTGCTTGGCAGTTCGAATTTGCCGGTAGGGTGGTAACTAGCTATAGCCGAAGCCCATCAGCCAGACTTGGACCAATTAAGAAAACAATCGGCCTTCGTCTTGTAAATCCACTGCGCACACTACTGTGTGTGTACTGCGATACGATTATGGTTAGATATATGATACAACCCTAATAATATATGCATACTCATAATGGTTTCATACTTTCGCTCGCTCGATTGGTATGAAATTTGTCTAATAAACAAACCAGTGAAAAGTAAAAAAAAATGGTGATTTATCATATTCTGGACTGAAACTTATAAGACAACCCATTGTTTAAGTTTTAATTTGGTTTTGCTTTTAATATAGGTTTATGTTGCCTGTTTTCGTGGTGGCACTTAGAACTGGGTCCTAGCTGAAAATCAGCGCTGTATGTTCTTTGTTTATGGGGAGCATACAGCAATATGCTGAGCTAGGACCTTTTTCTAGGTTATGCCACATATCACAGGGTATTATTCTTAAATAATTGTGATGTGTGGCATAATGTAGTAATAAATATATTTTCTTTCTTTCTTTGTCAATATATTTAATTTAAAAACTATAATATTTAATAATATTATGTACGCTACCTACTCATAAATTATAATTATTAATTTGATCAACAAAGTTCATCAACCTCTGCCTTTACCTATCTATGAAAAATCAAAGAAAATGCTACACGTATTAAATATTTTACATAAAAATGCGGATCCACCGGCTTTTCAATTTTAATACTTTAATCTCAAAAGGCAAAAAAGGCAATACAAACTCTACATCGCATCCAGTGAATAATGGAGAAAACGATGACTCGGGTATAATTTTGGCGCGGAATTGGAGTAAATTTTGATGCTACTTTAATGAATGCATCGCGAACTTTCCTGCTGACTTGCAATTTCAATTTTCATATAGACTACGTTTCTTGTTTTTCATTAAGCAACCGCCAACAAATTTTGAAACCGCTACAAGTTTTATATTAACGTGCCCGTATATTTTAGAGTGTGTTTACAACAAAATTAAAGTAATGGTATGGAAAATATATAAAGTACACCAGAACGAGTTTCAGTAACAGATATGTATTTTTCTTGTTTTGGGTTTGTATTATAATTTCATTGTTTTCTTGTTTTTGTCGCGAGCTATGATTGGAGAGGTTGATTGAGAGAGAGAGGCGTGATAGCCCAGTGGATATGACCTCTGCCTCCGATTCCGGAGGGTGTGGGTTCGAATCCGGTCCAGGGCATGCACCTCCAAATTTTCAGTTGTGTGCATTTTAAGAATTTAAATATCACGTGTCTCAAACGGTGAAGGAAAACATCGTGAGAAAACCTGCATACCAGAGAATTTTCTTAATTCTCTGCGTATGTGAAGTCTGCCAATCCGCATTGGGCCAGCGGTGTGGACTACTGGCCTAACCCCTCTCATTCTGAGAGGAGACTCGAGCTCAGCAGTGAGCCGAATATGGGTTGATAATGATGGTAATGATGATGATTGGAGTTTCTCTGCGTGATCGAATCAGAAATTAGGAGATCCACAGAAGAAGTAGCTGACACATCAGCGAGTCGCCACGCTGAAGTGGCAATGGGCGGGGCACATAGTTCGATGACCCGATGAACTTTCGCTGAAAGCGCACTGTTGGTCGACTCCCCACTAGGTGGACCGGGGACATTAAGCTGATCGTAGGGAGCCGCTGGATGCTAGCGGCAGAAGACAGTTGTGTTTGGTAGGCCCTGCAAGGGGCCTATGACTAGCAGTGGACGTCCATTGGCTGTTAATGATGACGATGATGGCAATATAAAGTCCAGTGAAGCTACACCAAGATACTGCCGGAGAATCATCAGGAGTATATGATCAACTAACTTCATCATTGCCAACATCGCGGCAGCGTGAGGTGCCGCACGAAGAACATAATGTGTGTTAAAGCCTACAGAGGTATTTGTAGAATAAACTTGAGACAATGTCAGATAAAATCAGGTTTTTTTTACAAGGAATAAGTAAGCTTCACAACGATCTCACCTGATGGTAAGTGTAGATGTGGCCTAAGTGTTTATTTACACGAGCAGCAACTGCTACTGACGACTGCAGTCGACTGCAGTCAACGGCAGTCAACGGCACTAGACTGCAGTCGGCGACCGCCATCGACTGCTGCCGAGACTTTTTATTCAATCAATCAATTTATTTATTTGCAGATACATGCATTATATACCTTTATATACAGGTGGTCGGTAGATGTAGATGGTAAATGTATCTTGCCAATTTGGCATGCAAATTATTTATTAAGTATTTAATGATTCAAATGACAATTTCACTATTTAAAATTTACATCTTTACAATAATTTTATAAGTAAACATTTTATGATTATATTACTTGACTCCAGCGACTGCAGTCGACTGCCGTTGACTGCAGTCGTCGGTAGCAATTGCTGTTCGTGTAAATGAACCCTAAGGTGGCACGTGCTTGCCTAGTCTTTACCTATTCACTGTCATCTAAAATATGCCTGAAAGACATCGTAGTCAAGGTCTAACTCATCAATTAAATAAAAATTCTACTATCAGTTAATGTTAGGATAGTTTTGGTTAAAAGCCGCTAAAAGTAGTTAAAAATCGATTTAACATCGGTAGCTACTACGTAGCATACGACTATTTGTGTACGTAGTAGGTTGATGATCCATTGTTAGGACGCGACTATTGTTAATGATAACTATTCACTAACAAATTGAATTTCCTATTCATTGTTGTGCTTCCTCATAAAATACTTATATGTAGTAAAATTATCTATATACGAGTAGGTAGTACAGTATTATTTATTACAACAGACAATAGTAGAATATTTAATAATTTATTTATTTTGCTATGATCCGCGAAAAGCCGACGAACGAACGACAACGTCAAAATACTCTCTACGTACGTTTCATCCAAAAACCGGAGCATCCTCAGGAGATGTTGACTCTACAACGTGCAATTGCAAAGTCTATTTCAAAATTTTCGTCAGCTTTTTGCGGATAATAATAAAATAAATAAATTATTATATATTCATCATGAACTTCCGCAAAGTAACGCCTGCTTTTATCCAATAGTAGAATAGATAAAAGAATATATATAGAATACCTACTATTTATTTTTTTGAATACACTTACTTGTTCATACAAATTATTAAAGTTTGTTGGCTTTCAAAAAAAAATAATTTATTAAAAAAATATTAAGAAAAGACAAATTTATTAAAAAAGATATTTACTACTGTTTAAAAATAGAATGTAAATTTTAATTACTTTACCAATAATCGATAACAAGTAAGAAATATCACGATGTAATAAAATAAAAAGTTGCATGTCTAAATAAATAGAACAACGCCATCTTTCTGGTCGACGGTGAAACTAGCTAATGCGGGAAAAGTGGAAACTCATCTAGGGTGGTTTACATTATAAATGCACTACATTGAAAATGCATTTCGCTTTTTGCAGCATTTATTTATGCAAAATCTAAAAGTGTTAAAATATCCAATTTAGACTGGAGTGATACCTTTAGTTTGGTTATAGGCTTTTGCTTACCTACGTATTTATATACGTATTCTTTGGAAACCCTATCTACTTCTTTTTAGGGTGATTTTTTTAAACATTTGGTTTAATAGACATATAATAGAGCCGTGATAGCCCAGTGAATATAACCCCTGCTTCCGATTCCGGAGTGTGTGAGTTCGAATCCGGTCCGGGGCTTGCATCTCCAACTTTTCAGCTGTGTGCATTCCAAGAAATCATATCACTGCTTGCTAAACCGTCAGCTTTAGCAATTTCTATGTTCTGTGGTCGATGCTAATACTATAAATACGATAGTGTTTGTCATTTTGTTACGCTCTTCGTTATCAACCCATATTCGTCTCACTGCTAAGCTCGAGTCTCCTCTCAGAATGAGAGGGGTTAGAAAAATAGTCCACCACGCTGGCCCAATGCGGATTGGCAGACTTCACACACGCAGAAAATTAAGAAAATTATCTGATGTGCAGGTTTCCTCACCATGTATTCTTCACCGTTTGAGACACGTTATACTTAATGAAAAAAAATTAGAAATTTGATACGTATATTATAAAAATAGGCAATATAAAGGTATAAGTACTATCACTTCCTTCTAGTTAAACAACTACCAAATTAGACAGCAATTCTACTCGATCAGCTGGCCTATTCACTATTTTGGTCTTTATTGACAACCTATTTATTACATACACGTCAATTCTGCCATCTACCTACATAAGATATCCACTAATATCCACCGGATGACATTCGTGACGTCAACTAGCAACTAGCATACGTCAAAGATAGTGAATTAGCCTGCAGTTGATATCGCAATAAAGTGCAAGGTCACTGAATAAAAAATACACTAAGACTTTTTGTAAATTTTATAGGAAGCATAATATACAACGGAAAGTAAAGCTTTTTTCAATATAATAAGACAAATTTTATTGAAAATAAAGCTATTACAATGAAGGTATAATTTTTATTGAGTACAAAATCCTTTCCATCCGATTACCCAAAGCCTATGGGGTTTATTGCGGACAGAATGGAGAGCGATTTTGAACCGCTTCGTTTACCTTTGTAAAATTAACAATAATATTAATTCCAAAAATTGTTTTATAATATTTCATTTGTTACATTACGAAGAACACAATTATTTCGTAATAAATTACAATGTACGAAATAAATTATATTTATCGTAAATATATAAAATGTCGATTTAATACATGCGTGCGCCTTTTGATAAAGTGCACAATTGAAGATAAAATATTCGACTAACTTTTATATTTAAAATATTACTATAATACGTCATCAACCCATATTCGGCACACTGCTGGTCTTGAGCTTGAGTCTCCTCTCAGAATGAGAGGGGTTAGGCCAATACTCCACCACGCTGGCCCAAAGCGGATTGGCAGACTTCACACACGCAGAGAATGAAGATAATTCTCTGGTATGCAGGTGTTTGTCCTCACGATGTTTTCCTTCACTGATTGAGACACGTAATATTTAATTTCTTAAAATGCACACAACTGAAAAGTTGGAGGTGCATGCCCCGAACCGGATTCGAACCCACACCCTCCGGAATCGGAGGCAGACGCTCAGAGGCACTGGGCTATCACTGCTCTTTACTGCTCTTTACTATAATACATTGGATGTAAAATCTATCTACCTACTAAAATAAGTGACTTTTTTATGACTGTGCACAAGACCTAGGCTCCAAAGTGGGACCGCTGCGAAGTCACCGTTTGGGCGAACGCGGAAGCATCTCTCTCTCCCAAAAGGATAAATCCCGAAGGCTTAACGGGACATACACTGATAGGACCTACGGATCCGAGACTTGGTCGCTGACTATGGGCCTTATTAGAAAACTCAGAGTCACTCAGCGGGCGATAGAGCGGGCTATGATTAGAGTTTCTCTGCGTGATCGAATCAGGAATGAGGAGATCCGCAACGTCACTGACATAGATCAGCGAGTCGCGAAACTGAAGTGGCAATGGGCAGACCACATAGTTCGAAGAGCCGATGGACGTTGGGGTCCCAAGGTGCTGGAATGGCGACCCCGCACCGGAAAGTGCAATGTTGGTCGACCCTCCACTAGGTAGACCGAGGATATCAAGCGGGTTACAGGGAGCCGCTGGATGTTGGCGGCTCGAGATCGTTCTGCTTGGAGGTCCATGCAAGAGGCCTATGTCCAGCAGTGGACGTCTATCGGCTGATAAAGTACACTGATAGATAAAGGAGGTAATTCAGCAACTTTTTATTTCGCAAAAACCCATGGTTCCCGTGGGATTTATGAAAATTTCACGTTATCAAAGTTCTGGGCGTCCGCTAGCGTAAAAATGTAAGTACCATCTGTACACGTTTGATAAATGAAGTTGCTTGCATTGTATGTGTTGCCGTTATCAATGATATATAATCAAGTCATAAATTTTACTATATATCGTGAGTGATGTCTCTGTTCAATATTTTGAACACTGATTTTGATAACAATAAACTGCCATATTTCACGTTGACTTAAATTGCAGAGATATCTAAACAATCAAACACAATATATCGTAACAGTGCATATAATTTATATGACTTATACCCGTCTTTAATTACCTCGTTGGCCCAATGGTTAGCTTGTGTAGTTTTTGATGTAGATTGGTAAGGTTCGAGTCACGGGTCGGGCTATGAAGTATTGAGCTTTCTTACTTCTAAGAAGTTTTACGTAATAAGGTGGCCACGTGGAAGAGCACGCTAACTTAACGTCCCGGTCATGTCATTAATCTAATGATCAGAGTGATCATGATCAGGTTAAGACCGCCAACCCGCCTTGCATCAGCTTGGTGGTTCTAGACTCCATTTTTCTTTTCTTTTTTGAGGTTTTCTGGAGGGAGTTGGAATTGATTTAAAAATAATCTGTGCAGTTTTTCTAGATTGATCAACATATTGGACGTAATAATATAATCACACGTTAATAAATAATAGACAGGCATAGTCCACTTAATAATAATCAGTGACTGCATCATAATTATAAAACTACTACTAGTTAACCCTCCTTCGCATGGGTATTTATCTGAAAACGATAAATTTAATTATTACTGAAAGGATTTTCATTAATATTTCACCAATTATTTATAAGGATATTTACGAGTATATATTAACTATATCTATCAAACTAAAACTACTAAAAGCTTAACTGGCGTGCCGATATTTAGGTAATTATATTTATTAATTAAATTAAATAACCATTTTATATTAGAAGTATAAAATATTTTGAAAATAATAAATAAAATTATAATAACAAATTTTAGCAATAACGAACTACACAAAAGTTAAATTATTTTTATAATAGCGATCTCACTCTTAGTCTTATTTAAATGTCAATGATATTTTATTTGTAAGTCAGAACAAAGTATTCTTTTTAATCGTCTATCGTTCAATGATCAGACAACAATTTACAAAGACAGGTGCACTGAACTCCATAATGTTGCAGCTTTAGTATCCTCAGATCGACACGTAAGCATCTAAATATACAAATGGATGGAGAACTAAGAAATAACGGCAAGCAAAATAACAGTAGACAAGTGTAATTAGATGCTAGTTTAGTCTCGTCTGTTGCTAACCACAAAAAGGCTGAGCTAGTAGGAAGCGTAAAAAATAAACTAGCTCGAGACAAAGCAGATTCGAAGTGAGCAAGGCGGGGAGTCTATAGCCAATGCTCTGCAAGTGCCTGTCAAAGATTTTTTAAGTGTATTCGAACGTCAATGGCGGCCACTTGCACACGAAGCCATTCTTGTGGTTGAGTGCAAAGATTTTTCCCCCCTCTTGTGTGCCGATCGAACCTAAAAGTTGTTCAAGAGGTCATGCATAGTTGCATAATAAAATGACACGTGTTACTTTGGTATATATTTTTCTTTTCCATTGTTACTTCTACCTTTGACTTTAACGATCTTCATATTATGTATCTATGTTCCGTATCATACAATGATTAAATGTAATACAATCCCTCTTTTACACTTCAGAATTAAACATGACATCAACTTTAAATAATAATTTATGTGTAAAATAATACTCAATATTATGAACAAAGCTAAATAAAGAAATTTTGTGTTTCATTTTTCTTTTAGTGTTAATTTATTAAATAAAATATGATATGTTATTTAATAACATATATATTCTAGATAAATAATCCTACATACGTCACAATACTACAATCACGTGTCTCAAACGGTGAAGGAATACATCTTGAGGAAACCTGGACATCAGATATTTTTTTTAATTTTCTGCGTGTGTGAAGTCTGCCAATCCGCATTGGGCCAGCGTGGTGGACTATTGGCCTCACCCCTTTCATTCTGAGAGGAAACTCGAGCTCATCAGTGAGCCGAATATGGGTTGATAATGATGATGATGATGAATCCTACATAGGCAAGGTGTTAAACACATAATAAGAAAAGTATTGCTTAATATAAAAATAAATATATAAAAGCTAGAAGCGTATTAATTCTTAAGGTGATATTTGTGTGATAGTCTCTTATAATCTCCCGGCACCCATTCCTTGAGCCTCCATAACAATTCTCTGAGTAAAACTTTCAGCGTATTGTTGCATTCCTTGCAATTTGTTTGCATCAAATTGAGAATTTCATCTGCAAATGAATCAGTCAAAGAATCATCATTCGTTCTATTCTACAATAATATTTATAACCCGAGAATGTGAGCTTCGTGTTCATCTCTATATCTCTCTACTTATAGTAAGACAGGGAGGGATGAGACAAATTGGAAACTCACAACTTCGTGTAATAAAAACTAAACTAGCTGACCCGTTTCACCCGCGTAGTTCACGTTCCTCTAAGAATACTGGGATAATATTTAACCTATAACATTCCTCGATAAATGGGCTATCTAACACTGAAAGAATTTTTCAAATCGGACCAGTAGTTCCTAAGATTAGCGCGTTCAATCAAACAAACAAACTAACAAATAAACAAACTCTTCCGCGTTATAATATTAGTATAGATATATTATTCACGTTCGATTACTGTAGTATCACTAATAGTCAATGCGTACTTTTTGTTTAGAGTATATATTTTTTTCTATTGCGAAATTCTAAACAATGAAGCATTTTATTATAATATGCAATTTATTTCTTGATTTAGTATTATTTTGGTAGTACATACCTTTATAAACCTGCTCTTCTTGTGTACATGGAGTGTTTTCCAGAAGGCAAGACAAGGAAATTAGTTCCGGTGGTTTTTCAGTCTTGTCTAATAGAGCGAACGCTAAGTAATGGCCAATAATTGCGACGGTGAAAAACGCAAACAGTACTACTGTTGTAACTTTCATTGTAAATCTGGAAGTTAAAATAGAAAAATACTGATAGTCTAGCTAAACACAAAAGTCGCAAATTCACTCGCGACAAATTCCAGTATTTCTTGAGGTTAAAATCCCATTGCCTGTCTATCTTGGTTACAGTAGCCATTTACTAAATAATATAAGAAGTATATATATTGACACATGAAAATATGAGTTACCAATTTCTGATAAACTATAATATATTCATAGAAATATAGAGTTATTTTAGTCCATTCGGCACAAACAAAAAAATGTTTCATAGATGGACGGGGAAAATGGTTAAGTAACTTATGAATAAAGTTCTCATCTTTATTTTGGGTTAAAAGTCAAAAATATAATAAGGTAGACACTTTTTTAAATTATTGTTATACTTATATATAAACCTGATTACCTTTAGTGTGACCTCTAAACGAGAAGCGAAAAACTAATATGTCAAGATACAAATTATGATGATGTAAGTTAAGTTATAAATAATAAACTTTAACTATTGCAAATTTATACAATTTAATTACAAAAATAATTCTATCTAAAATAATCTACGTCACTGAACAGTATTGATTGACAAGAATGAATAAACATAACAGTTCTAAATATATTATTTCTAATGGACGTTTTTATATCAATATTTTAATTACTTGTGTCATTAATAACTGCTAATATTAAAAAAACTATTAACAACTGATTTGCAATTAAGTTACATATATAATTTTGTTTTAACACACACATAAAATCAATCGTTAACAAAACGTGAATTAATGTTACGTTTCGTGATTCATACTGACACTTTAATTGAAATATTTTTAGAAAATATCTATCTTTGATCATTTATGAAATTGTTGAAAATAAGCATGATTAAAAAAATCATCAGTAAAGATAGATCACCCACATGCCCTACCTGATAGTTAGTAGAAAACTATTACCTATAATAAAGCAAATCTTCGCAGGGCATTCAAAAAACACGTTTTACAATGCTCCATCAGGCTGCTGGCACAAATTATTGTCACCTACAAACCACCAAAAACAATCCATACAGCAATTAATTGATATAATTTTTATTATTGCAAAGTTAGAAACTGTCGGGATACATAGCTATTTATAAAATGACGCTATAGGAAAGCATCGAAATACAAAAAGAATGATACAACGAATTCGAGGGTACCAGGCTGCCAGTAAGTAATAGATATATAAATGTTTTCCTGTAAATCGAAGTAGTTGTAAACTAGGTCGAAAGAGGTCGAGTGCTACAATCCCTTGCGAAGCACTTCTTGTCACTTCGATCTAGCGATCACGTGCTTCTTGACATCGCGACGCCAAGATGGAGTCTTTTGTGAGGATATATTGAACGACTAAATTCTACCTACTAGTAGTAGTAGTAGAATTTAGTAGAAACTTTCTACTATTAGAGTTTCACTAATTACCGACGTAATGACGGTAAGACGTACTGCCAAGCGATTTAGCGTTCCGTTACGATTTCGTGTAGACCGAAGGGAGTGTGGATTTTCATAGTCCTTTTAACAAGTTAGCTCACTTCTATCTTAGATTGCATCATCACATACCATCAGGTGATATTGTAGTCAAGGGCTAACTTGTAAAGAATAAAAAAAATACAGTAACTTTCTTGCCTTTTTTGTAAGCAACTACAATGGAGACCCACAATTTTTCATACCATGATGGGCCCAACTGGCCTTTTCATTAATTTCATCTTTATTAACAACGTATTAGAAATCATTTGGAAAATGTCATCTACTATATGATGTCCACTAAGGGTTATCAGTAGACATCTGGTGGCATATTTTGCTAAATAAAATCTCAATTTCGTATATTTCAACTAACATACGTGAAAGTTATTCACTAACGTTTAGCCTGCAGATTTGATGAATGAACCGTTACTTATGAACCGTATGTCTAAATTAGTGTCATTTATTAAACATTAATATCAGTTTATGTCTGGTTTCATTTCAGTTTGATTGACAATTGCATAATCAAGACATGGTCAATTATTTACATCTACATTATAAAAACCAAGATTTCAACAAAAACACATACATTCAAAAAATGTGAATTGTAATTATTTTTGGTGCTTTGGTGGTCTCCTTTGTAATCAACCATTTTCGTATTAACCTATAACAGCAAATAAACCCATAGATAAAGGATAGGTCTCACGAGAAAAAAGCCCATGGCACTGGCAACTCTTAGTTTAAGGCTAGATATACTTGTCTTAAAATATTTTTTGTATACTAGACGAACAATTGCTAAAATTTGCAAACTTAATTGTAAGAATAAATAGTTACTGTTGAGATTAGTATTGTGTTGAACAAAGTGATTTAAACGAGTATTTAGTTATAAAATAAATAAATAAAATAAAATAAAAAATTATTTATTAAACACACAGTAACAAATTTCTAATAAAATAATAGAGTAGATTTCTGGCTCCCAAACTAGCTGTAACTGTATCTTGGGAGCTAGTGGATTCCCATTAGTGTTACTTATAAAAATTAAAACTAATGCTAGCCACAAACGGTCAATTATTCTCACGATTCTGTAGACTAAAGACTAATTTATTTACATTAATTTAGTTAGTCATATTTTAGTATAATAATAGTAATTATTAATCGCAATATTAATGAGTACCAAATTAGTACTTTATATATTAAGAAAGAAAGAAATGTTAAAATGACAATAATAAATAATAATCAACGTACGTAAATATGTAAATTAAAGCCACAATCCGTATGCTATCATCAATAGCTCTAATAGCAATCAAGGATTTACCATTTCGTGCAGTCAGACACGAATGGAACACTTCAATCAACGAATCAATCTGCAATCGCGAATGATCGCTACTTGGCAGCGACATTGCAATAAAATTGCTCTTCATCAACGTCAATTTACAATTTTTTAAGAATTAAATATAAATGTGTGTTAAAATTTTAAGTGCATTATTCGAATTGCTGGAGCGTTTTATTTGATGATCGTAAATATAGATACAATATAATACTCGTAAAATGACTCAACATTCGAAAGAAAACATCAAATACTAGCTGACACCGCGTGGTTCCCGTTCCCGTAGGAATACGGGGATAATATATAGCCTATAGCCTTCCTCGATAAATGGGCTATCTAACACTGAAAGAATTTTTCAAATCGGACTAGTAGTAGCGCGTTCAATCAAACAAACAAACTCTTCAGCTTTATAATATTAGTATAGATTACTCGTAAGATGTCTCAACATTCGAAAGAAAACAAATCAAATATAGGCATTAAACACATTTACACTAATATTCCTAAAGTCCTCTGAGGTCCGAGTCTCACAGGATAAACGTTTCATCCTTTTACGTCCTTTATGACCTCTTACGTTCTCTATGAAATCGACTCAAGCGTCTACGCTCGCCTTAAATGCCTTGCAACGCTGTGTCCCATTAAACAGCCTACAGCGAATACACAATGAACATTAGATATGAGAGTAAAATTCAAAGTAAGCCTGTGTCAAAGACAAATTAATGATGAAGATGATCATATGATCACATGATGATGACCTTGCCCACCTTAAGAGTCTGGCTGCAAGAATATTTAATATCAATCAGATATGTTCCATATTTGAATTGTTTCAGAAGATTTTTTCCAGAATATTACGTTTAAATGAAGGTGCCAATTCCTTCGCTTTATATCCTACTTCCTACTAATATTATAAAGGCGAAATTTTGTGTGTAAGTGTGTAAGTATGTTTGTTCCTCTTTTACGCTGCGGCTACTAAAGCGATTTGACTGAAATTTGGAATGGAAATAAATTTTACTCTGGATTAACACATTACTTTTCATCTCAGAAAAATCCACAGTTCCCGCGGGATTTGAGAAAAACTGAATACCACGCGGACGAAGTCGCGGGCGTCCGCTAGTTATTTATGAACTAATGATCAACAATAATTGATGAAAGCAAATTACGCTACAGGTGAAATATCAACGTTAGGTGCAAACTAATTCTGCGAGCCAAGTCCTGGCTTGAATACAGCAATCTCCGATAGCAATTAAGACTGCACCAGCCGCGCAGGCTGAAACGAATGGAAGTCTTCAATCAACGAATCAAACTACTGTCGGTGAATGGTTGCCACTTATCAATGACAGTTTATACTACGAGTAGAAAACGCACCGTTAAGTGAAGCCTTTTGGTTTAATTTTTGTTTGAGCTAAACACGTCTATAATCTCAATAGTGGAAGGCAATCAAGCGGTTGGAGACGAAATCGAAGAATACAAATTCTTCTGTTTGGTTATCAACCGCTTTGAAGAATAATTAGTATTCTTCTATTTCGTTGTCACCCGCATTTTGGTTGCCTTTCACTATGGTAATTAAAGACGTATTTAGGTTAAATAAAAAGGCTTCACTTACAACAACACATCGGTTTAATAGGGCGTTTTCTACTCGTAGTAGAAACTGTCATTGATATAATATAGTGTGGTGAAACTACATAATATATCAACAACCGACATTCAAAATGTAGTTACACATCTTGATAGCAGTAGTTGAAAGTTAGGTTAAGTGAGGACTACGCTATCCGCAGAACATCCGAGAAAATGCAATACCTCCACGTACTTACTATTAAACTACAAAATAACTTACTAAACCACAAGTAATGGTAATGATTTTAAAAGTCAAGAGTTGTTGCAATTGATGTAAAGTCCCGCGCAGTCACTCTACTTTATTATAATCTAGGGATAATGCAATTAACGATTTAGCTTTTTTTTGACGTGACAACGTCTGGTACTTTATCTGGTGATAATTCGATGAAGCCAGATGCAAACTCGAAAAAAGATTACGTCACGCGTCGTTCCCTCGCTCTAGGGTTGCCAACATTTTTTACAAGAAATAAAGTATATCTCTCTTTCTTTTGAAAAATGCAACCATTCCATCAGTATTTTCTGACGTTGTCACATTCAACTATCGTCAGTAAACCGACTTTACAGACAACCGATTTTTTAAATATTTTTTTTTCAATAAATTAATTATCAAATAGAAACGGTAGTCTTGATATACTTACGACTACCGTTTCTATTTGATAATTAATTTATTTCCCCGCTCGCTGCATTATTGTCATAACACAATCCTAACACAGTCTTTTCCGATTGGGAAACGGGTATATTGGTCATAATATAAAATCAATAATTAAAAAATCCCGACTGCCTAACCTGCTCGCACCTAGTCATCCGCCTCGCGTATTTAGCGATTAATAAATGTAATTTTTCTAATTGTACATTTTTTTGTAATAACCAAGTCAAAGTCAAGGGCGCATCAAGAGGACTTTAAAATAAGTCCTCTTGATGCACCCTTGACTTTGATACCCATATCGTATATTTAGAAAATTTTTTTTTGCACCTCGAGTCTATAGCGCCTCACAGTTGTTGTGTTGGGTTACTTTTTAACTTCACCTTTCTCTGAACACTTGGGTTATTAAGGAAAATCTAACAATATCTTAATAACGTAAACCAGTTTAGCGGTTTGGAAGATAAAAGGTAATAAAGAATATTACATAGTTACAAACAAACAAGATAAGCGCGGAAAACATAACCCTTCTTGCAGTCGGGTAAAAAAGATATGGCAAATATTCTTTTTAAAGAAAAAAAGAAAGAAATTGTATAGAGTTTTGTTTCTACCAACTTTTATCTTTTGAGTTGCTCAAAAAGTGAAAATTTTGTAAATTCATTGTAATTTGTATCTCCTAATTTCTTGCATACATTTATGTTGCTAGCAACACCGTGGCTTCTATACAGCGTGCTCTGAGAGCAATTAAGACTGTGCCGGCTCGTACTGTAGCTGTAACGAATGGAACTCTTCAATCAACGAATCAATCTACAATCGCGTATGGTCGCCACTTGGCTGCGACAGTTCAACAAATTTATTGCTCTATGCCGACAATAGTTTTTAAATTTGGAAGCCTTTTGATTGGGACATTAATAATTTTAAAAATTACCTTCAATATTTCTTAAAAAGATTAATTGCATTAAAAAGCATTGAAGTAGCATTGAAGTAGCATCATAATTAGTATTACAATTAGTATTTCATCATTATCAAACCATATTCGGCTCAGTGCTAAGCTCGATTCTGCTAAGAGAGCTCGGGGTTAGGCCAATAGTCCACCACGCTGGCTCAATGCGGATTGGCAGACTATTAGTATATACGTCCGCTAAAAAAGGATTTTACCGATAATTTAGTTTTTTTATCCCTTAACTTTTTTACTAGGTAATATAATAAAACATATTTTTATTATGAATATTATTTATACGGGTACATACCACGATAAAACGACGAGATTTTTAATGTCGATATTTCGACCCAGTTGCATGGATCGTGGTCACGACGGGACTGAAGTTGCAAGATGCGAAGTTGCTAGGGGCAGAACCGATCTACCCTCTTTCTTGTTCTTTTTTCTCTTTTATCAATCGTGGTATGTACCCGTTTAAATAATATTCATAATGAACATCTTTTTATTATTTAAAAGGATATTAAACGTATAAAATAAAAAAAATGTTTACGAGTTTTTAATTCTGTTAAAAAGAACTAAAAAAAAAATCTTAAAAAGGCCCCATTTAGCTCTGCCGTCCCGGGCCCCAGAAGGGCTTAGTCCACCACTGCCTACCACATAAACAATGAAGCATTGCGAAACTTATTTCTTATAACAGGCGGATTTGTAAAAATGTAATTTTGCGAAACTAATTTTTCTTAATTAAGGTAATAATTACAAAGTAAAATTTTCACAAGACACCGCTCACAAGTTAGAAAGTCGCATTATGAGTTTTGCCTGCACTTAAAACTAGTTAAGGTGTAGCGTGATTAAGTTGAACAGACGTTGGCCCCAGTGCCAGAACCACTTCAGACAACGACGTCGAGTGTACGTTTAGTCCTCATTCGCACGAGAGTTTTTTTGACGGACGTTAAAAAGTGTTCAAATCTATCCTAATATTATAAAGCTGTGTTTGGTTGAACGCGATTATCTCAGGAACTACTGGTCCAATTTGAAAAATTCTTTGTTCAGTGTTATGTAGCCCATTTATCGAGGAAGGCTATATATTATCCCCGTATCCCTATGGGAATGGGAACCGCGTGGATGATATCGTACGGCGTCAGCTAGTATAGTATATAGTTAAAAATAAAAAATTAGAGCCTCAATAGCTCAAAGGTAAGAGCGGTCGGACTCACCACCGAGGGGTGGTGGTTCGATCCCCGCCCCGTTGATCTATTGTCGTACCCACTCCTAGCACAGTCTTGCCCGACTAGTTGGAGGGGAATGGGAATATTGGTCATATTTAAAAATATGGCAAATATTCTTTTTAAAAAAAAAATGAAAGTTAATTTTTAAAACGCTGTCATGTGAACATATACTTGGGAATGCAATTGTTGTATTTGAACTCTCGTTTAACGGACGTTAAAAAAGCACTCGTGCGAATGAGGACTTACTCGTGTACCGACGCTGAACACGAATTGATTTAAAGTCCTAAATTAACTTAACATCTAAGAAAATAGTTATATATTTTCTAAAAATAAAACTTTTTTCTAAAAAAAAAATTTTTTTAGGAAATAAACTTCCTACTATTTATGACATCGGATTGTCTTCACTCTAGAAACCGTCAATATGTACCTACCTATTAAAAGTTTTTTTTTTATTTATTTTTTGGATTAATCAGCACTTGATTGCAATCACATTTGATTTCTAATTACAATAAGCTCTCTATAATTATACAAATCTATTCTGTATTATGTACTGAACCTATAAACATCCGTCCCTCTCACCATCCTCAACCAGTAGTAGGTTGGTATGGATGGCAGCTGTCGACAGAGCTGAAAAATCGCTGGTGGAAGACTATAGACAAATAGTCAAACTTCACTTTTCATAAGTGTTTGTGAACGGAGCCTACTTAAATCAACGAATTTGAATTTTTAATTCACCGTAAGTGAAAAGGTTGCATTGAACAAAATAGTAACTTAATAAGGATTTGTAGATGTAACTTTGATAACAGTGTTACACAAACTTACTTTGTAATTACATAACACTTACACAGTCTGAAAATCAGATTTACATCTAAGTAGTGTTTTATATGTAACATGTTAGAACAAACTGTTGAACTACACTTAAGTTTTCAACAAGCGGAAAGGTTAGAACTCACATCGTTTCCAACTCATAACTAGTTTTGCCTGCACTCGCGTTTGGTTAAGCATGATTAAGCAGCCGTTGGCTCGATTGCCAGAAATACCCCAGACTAAGTCTAAGTTATTTTTTAATTCCCTATTGTATTGGAAATCTTTTGAAAATTTAAAGGAGATGGTCCATTTCAGGTCTATTCTTGTACCCCGTATTATTCAATTTTAAAAAAGACAAGGATTTTATTAAAACCTAAATAAGTAAATAAATCTAACTAAATAAAATGAATAAAGTTAAAATCCAAGTTTTTGAGTAATATCAAGATGGCGCCCATAGAGCAACTATGACATGACAATTGACAGCAAACGTCAAATCGACTACTGCTTTGAAAACGTCATCGATCCGCCATTATTACCTAAATCAGTGTTGCATTTCTTGGGAGAGAATGAATATTATTTCGAAATAATTAAAGTAAATTCGTAGATTTTTATAATCAAAAATAGTTAAAAAAAATATATTTTTTATTTCCGCCAGGGTACAATGACTGATCCTGGGCTCCATACAATTTTGAGCCATCTCCTTTGTACAACCAGGAATAAAGAATAGTAATATTTTCGTAATTTAATAAGTTTTTATCTTACTTTTGCAATATTCATGAACAATTTTTTTTTTAATTTACATTATTTAATCTATTCATTATGTTGATATTAAAACAAAATTCTATTATTTAAAGTGTGCTTTGCTTCCTACAAGAACTTTTAAAACACGCAAGTTTGATTTTTGTAGCAATAAACTCGAAGTGTTGCTTATTTAAAATCATTAGTCTTTACAATATTTATTATCATTACATGAAATAGTTAATGCCGCCGTGAATTTGAAAGAAAATTATTTTCTTTACCCATACTAAAGTTTACCTAAACCAAAAATATTTTGGTTTTAAAACACGTATCATTCTTAAACCTTGAAGACAAATAAAAATGCTCAAATCCAACGGCACGTTTATTCCACGAATTGCCAAAATTTGCTTAACAGTACAGTTTTGTTAGCCAAAAATCTATTTAACAATTTAAATCCACGCGGAAACACATTTTGCCAAATAAAGCATTAGATGTGTGGATGTCACGCGACGCGAAAAGCGGCCAACAAATCTCGAGGAACCGCTTGTCTCCGTATCTTTCGGCGATTTACCTGAAAATAAAAAACAATTGCGTTAATTTACGACGCTGGACACTTGCCAAGCATTTCAACTGGCCGTCTAAACTTGGTCTAGCAGCAAAATGAATGAAACGAGTCGACGCTTCGAGCCGTTTAAGCCCTGTTCCTGATCGGTTATCCGATGAACCTTAGGTGCGAATAGACAATATAAAACTCATTTATAAACTGTCATCATGACAGCAGAGGCGTGCCAAGGCGTTTTCCAATAGGCTCATTTATCAAACGCCCCGTCGTAATGAGACGCATCTTAACCATTCTCCATACACCCGAAATACTTCGAATTCATTATCATTATTTAGACCGGGTAATTCGTTAGAAACGGGAATCTAAATAAATTTTCCGACCCACAACGCGTCAGTTGATTTATTTAGATTTCCACGTCTTTAAAGATGTAATAAAAAAACAAAGTTCACGTCAGCAATACGTTTTAAATGCCACGTGCATTGTGCAAAAACTTCGTGAATGACTATTGTAATTTGTTTGTATTTTGTAGTGAATTTATTAATTTTCTATTCAAAGTGTGACCTAAAAATAAATTTTATAAAAGTTAAATACCTATGATTTATGGTTTTTGTAATAGACGTCTAAAAATCTTGAAAAAAACAATGAGGTTTTACTTAGCGACATCTTCGCAAAAACAATTTCATCGCTATAAAAATCATGCGATCGAAGTCATGAAGTCTCGTTACTTAAATTAAAATGAGCTTGCAAATAATGTGAAGAGTTTCACATTATTCGCACAGATATTTGTTTTAATAAAAAAAAAATAATGAATACACGAATAACATTTTGCCACCTAATTCATTTTACAGTGTTTATTGAGGTCATTTTAACGAGGAGTTCAACCACTAACATCTGTTATGAAAACATTGAGCGCAACAAGGCACAAAGCTTTTACGGCGATATTTCGACGCAGTCGGGGCACACAACAAGCACGTCTCACCAAACGACAATAGGGTATATTTTGGTTTGGAAATTGAAAATTTCACCAAAGTTAGAACAGGGTCGGTCGGCCTTAGGAGATTGTTATTACTGGGAGAGACACGCAAATACAGCGTAAGATAAATTGATGTTTACAACACTGATTTACAACAATCGCTTTAATAATACCATCCAAAGTTCAAGTACCTACCTATGATAATATTCAATACATATGTTACCATACGAGTACTTATACTTAGGGCTGGTTTCAGCACTTACTAATAAGTGTTGGTTAGCTTATTAAACAATTTTGTTTTTGACAATTAATACAATAAAAAGACCGACACTTTATCGGAAGGTATTCGACCCTTACTATTATTGAAAAATTTTTCAGGAATTTTATAGCATGCATAAATAACGTATTATCTTAACTAAAAATACTGTGCAAAAAATAAAACACAAGTTCTTTTATTTATATTTAACCCATAATATTTTTTAACGATCAATAGATTATTGATTCTCGAGGCTTAAATTTAATCACTGTGCCAAAACCTTTTAAAACTGATGTAGCGGCTTAGATCTATAAAAATGTGTAATATTTAGAATTACTTTTACTTTTACAATTGATTTAAATCTTAACCAAGCGATGCTTCTACGCAAACCCAAAATCTCCGCTGACGCCGCTGAGGTCCCATTAAGAAGCCTAAGGCAATACAAGTTTGGGGATAAAGAATTAAGTCTCATTAAGTGCGACTCCCCTTTTTGTCGATTGTTGTGCCGTCTACTCGTATAAAGCACTTGATTAGTTGGTTCATCATTATCATCATATCAGCCGATGGACGTCCACTGCAGGACAGGCCTTTTGTAAGGACTTCCAAACATTACGATCCTGCCTTTGTAGCCAATTGTCACGTCTATTCTCTTTCTACGATACAGTGTCTTAGAAAAATAGAAAAATGTATGGGAATGACAGATCTTGATCAAGTGACCTGTCGATAGCAAATGCCATTCCTATACATTTTTCTATTTTTCGAAGCGTTTGCGATCGTAGAAAGAGAATCGACGTGCCGACAGGGGCTGAGCTGCCTGCATCCAGCGAATCCCTGTGACTCGCTTGATGTCGTCAGTCCAACTGGTGGGGGGTCGACCAACTGCGATTTATTGTGCAGGGTCGCCATTTTAGCACCTTGGGACCCAATGATTATCGGCTATTCGAACTATGTGCCCCGCCCATTGCCACGTTTGCTTTGCGACACGTTGAGCTATGTCAGTGACTTTGGTTCTTCTGCGGATCTCCTCATATCGATTCGATAACGCAAAGATACTCCTAGCACAGCTCGTTCCATTAGCCACTGTGTTACTCTGAGCCTTCATAAGAGGCCTATAGTTAGCTTAGTTGGTTGCTTATTGCGAAATGTTGAAAATATTTTTATACAAAAAAATTAAAAAAAAAACCAGTCGTACGACATGCGAGTTAATTTAAGACTAATGTCAGGTTCGATCAGTTTTAGACATAGGAAAATAACAGGAATTAGCGACCAGTCACATGATGGGAGCGTTCGCCAACTGGGCTATCGTTTGCTGACGCATGCGACAGACAAGCTGATTTAAATAAACCATAACAATATACCGCCGCGCTCAGAATTTCATAAAGATTTTCTCAGTATACTCCGATCATATAGAAATTGCAAATCCTTAAATTTTTTAGAATTTAAACTATCGTGAGTGTTATTCATATTAATTGATTATGAAATTCTAAACGGCTAAAACTCACGTGATATTAAGTCGGAGTATGCCCGACTAGTTTCGAACCCATACGGGGCCCTTAGTCATGAGCTGGTTCTTGCATCGCGGCACGATCCATCCTTATTTTTTTTTTCTATCTTAATAATTATTATTAAAATACTTGGACCCTGTTCACGCAATTACCGCCATGTGGTATGTTGAGTCAACTATTATTGTTCTGATAGTCGTTTCACAGATTGGTCCTATAGCGAAAATATTTGACCAACACCTTATATAGCTTTCGCTTAACTGATGGATCAAGGGTCGGATACAGAAGGCAGTTATTCTTGAGACGGCGCGTATTGTGAGGAGGTTTCTCAATATGAAGCCCTGACCAACCAATGTTGAATTTTTTTATAAATTTTTAGTAGTTTTTTGAATTATATTTTATTCACATAATTAAAAATGTTTAAAAAAAAGTACAAGTAAATAGATGAGAGAATTATTTATTACTTCTTTTTTTTAGAGAATTATTATTATTATTTATTTGGAAATCATTGGCACAGTACCGAAATGAGAAAACAATATATTGATTGAGATATTATGGTGACGTGTAATTCCATAGCCTTTCGAAACATATTCGTATGAAATATTTGCTACCAGGCCACTTGGTAATTTCTAACCGGTCAGAGTTTAGGTGGAACGTACAAAGCTCTGGAATATCATAATTCTTGTCAATGAAGCATCACTCCACTAATTAACTGTTTTGATCTTGTCTGTCGCTTCGTGATTGTGGCTTTATTTATAAGTAAAATAGATTTGATAGTACTTAGAAAAGGAATGTTTACATATAGTTAAAACATGTTTTTTTTTATTCTTTACAAGTTTGCCCTTGATTACAATCTCACTTGATAGTAAGTGATGATGTAATCTAAGTTGAAAGCGGGCTTGTTAGGAGGAGGATGAAAATCCACACCCCTATTCGGTTTCTACACGACATCGTACCGGAACGCTAAATCGCTTGGCGGTACGTGTTTGTCGGTAGGGTGGTAACTAGCCACGGCCGAAGCCACCCACCAGCCAGACCTGGACCAATTAAGAAATCAATCGGCCTAGCCGGGGATGAACCCAGGACCTCCGTCTTGTAAATCCACCGCGCATACCACTGCGCCACGGAGGCCGTCAAACTTGACTTGTTGACTGAACAAGCCAATTGTTTATAAGAAAATCTGTCGCCTGAAAAACTGTTGGCATGGAATATCTATCCATATGCTACGTAATATTTTTTATAATGACACTAAATGACTTTGCTATGTTAAATAGCTATAATTGACTTATTTTTATAAGACAATAAGTTAGAAATTATCCGTTACATTTGAGTAATTTCAATGGCAAAATGATGTGCAAACAAAATTTAATAATTTGTTTCTGTTCAAATAATCTGATACTATATTAGAATCATTAAAGACACCATTTTGGTATACTGTGAGAATAATCGTGCTCAGGAGAAACGACCAAAAATGCTCAATCAAGATAAATACCGTATTCAGGACATCCATTAAATGTCATATTCGCATGAAAAATATGACACTTATTCCATTATCCTGTAATTCTGTTAAAACCACTTGATTCCCTTTTACCTGTCACGCTTAAATTAATTATTGCATAAATAATTTTAACAGTTCAAAAGTTAATCTGCCCCAACGCGATCTTTTTTTTGAAAACACGTTAATCCCTTTGACAAAATAATTTATGCCCACGATATGAAAGGAATAATGAACATTTTCAGCTTTCGTTTTATTAAAAGGGCATAGGAAGCCACTACAATTATCTCCGAAAGGGCAACAAAAAGAGATTGGGGTTTAATTCTATCAGAGTATAATGCCTGCTAAACCTCTAACAAAGCATGTCGTATCCCGGGAAATATACCTACAATATAAAAGCTATATGTATTGATACTATACTAAATTATATGCACCTATTACAAATTGATTTTTTTCTTTACAACCAATTCGTTGTCAACCCATATTCGGCTCACTGCTGAGCTCGTGTCTCCTCTCAAAATGAGAGGGGTTAGGCCAATAGTCCACCACGCTGGCCCAATGCGGATTGGCAGACTTCACACACGCAGAGAATTAAGAAAATTCACTGGTTTGTAGGTTTCCTTACGATGTTTTCCTTCACCGTTTGAGACACGTGATATCTAATTTCTTAAGATGAAAGAGCCGTGATAGCCCAGTGAATATGACCCCTGCTTTCGATTCCGGAGGGTGTGGGTTCGAATCTGGTCCGGGGCATGCACCTCCAACTTTTCAGTTGTGTAAAATCTATATGTATACATATATATACATGTGTGGAATTAAAGACAAAATTGCGCATGTGTGCGCTCAGTGTTGTAGTCTATTATTATTCGGATCACTTTTTTAACTGATTTTGTAGAGAAGTTACCGATCTATAGTATAAAATTATCATTGTATACAACACTAAAATAAACACATATTTGCACACTTAATTAGGGCAGATAAATAACAAAATAATAATTGTTTCTCTATAATTACACCTTTATAGGTAACACCTTGACCAAGAAAATATTGACAACACCTTACTTTTTAGTGTTTGTGTTTTTTTTTTTATACTTTACAAGTTAGTTAGTTAAGTTATCCACACCTCTTTCGGTTTCTACACGACATCGTGCCGGATCGCTAAATCGCTTGGCGGTACGTCTTTGTTGGTAGGGTGGTAACTAGCCTCGGCCAAGGCCTCCCACCAGCCAGACCTGAACCAATTAAGAAAACCTAGTAGAAAAGCTAGTATATTATAGTATATTATATTAATACTTTTGAAATCCTCTTATAGAGCTCTCAATACTCAATAACCTTTAGATGACACGGGGGATTTATTTCAAGAATTAGTGCTCCAGAAACTACTAACAAAGTAAAAAGCTCTCAGATATTATGTGGACATCATGAAACTGTATAAAAGATATTTAATATTAATGACAGTAATAGGTCGAAAAAGTATCTAAGTAAGTGCTAAAAAGTATCTATCATAAGCAAGTTCGTTAATGAAACGGAATGGACTGCGGGAGTGTGAAGTCGTGCGCGCGGGGCAGAGGAAAGGACCCAGGTCCAGGTCTGGCTGGTGGGAGGCTTCGGCCGTGGCAAGTTACCACCCTACCGTCAAAGACATGCCGCCAAGCAATTTAGCGTTCCGGTACGTTCGTACATTCTTCGTCCTCCTAGCAAGTTAGTCCGCTTACATCTTAGATTGTATCATCACTTACCATCAGGTGGGTTGTAGTAAAGGGCTAACTTGTAAAGAATAAAAAAAAACTAACTAATAATTGAATAAAAAAAGAAACGTGTGTATCTCGGGGCGTGATAACTTGCTGCCGTAAGCGTGAGAGAAAGGAACAGACAGAGTGGCGTCGTAACGCGTTACGAAGTTATCACTTCAAAAAGAGTAATGGTCTAAGAGTTTACATATCTGATTGTGCTGGGACCTTCTATTAAGTGCTAGACCTGTATCAGAAAGCCCCGCTCTTCCTTAACTATAGTATTATTATAATTATAAAACAATAACAATAATTTTAACATAAATCAAATAATACATATTTTTCTTACAATTGTAACATGCAAAATAAGTGAGAAATCTATACTAATATTATAAAGCTGAAGAGTTTGTTTGTTTGATTGAACGCGCTACTCTCAGGAACTACTGGTCCGATTTGAAAAATTCTTTCAGTGTTAGATAGTCTATTTATCGAGGAAGGCTATAGGCTATATATTATGCCCATATTCCTACGGGGACTGGAAGCACACGGGTGAAACCGCGCGCCGTCAGCTAGTAAGCTATAAGAATAAACTATAAGATCTGCGAGCAATCTCATGCTTTTCAGAAATAAAACTCATTCAATTTAATCCACAACAACAAGAAATTAAATATAAATAGAAGTCATAAAACGATTTTGTTGAAAACCATGTTTTGCCACGGCGTGACACGTGTTCAGTGCACGCCACTAACTGTATTTTATTCTTCATAATAATATTGTATTTCTTTGTGTTATAATCTTGTTAACGTTTGTATTTTTCACACTGTTCGCCTATTAACATTGCTCGATAAATTATTTTGATATGAAATAATGTGTGTTCGACATGCATTGTACATTTTGCTGCTACATGTTATTTTATAGTTAGAGGATAAAAAGCACGATCTTTGTGTTCACTTCAATAACTTCTTTTTATCGTGTGGGTCTCTTGACCTTGGATTAATTTTAAATTAAAAACCACCATTACTTTACAATTATTGGTGCTAAAAACTCTATTTTACAAAGAATAAAAACAAATTACCTAAAAAATTCGTTTATCTATCTGTACTAATTATTATACTATTCATTATTGTAGGTATTTGTGTAATATTGTTTATGTATTAAGATGTCAATTATTTGTATGTATGTGTATTACTAATACTATGGTTATTTTTGTTTTACGCCACCTGCTGATGTCCTTAAAATTTGCTAAACCGAAGATTGCCTGGAAGAAATCGCTACTTAGCGATAAGGCCGCCTTTTGTATGCTGATTTCTTCCTAATTTGTTTTTATTTCACTTGTTTTTGTCTTTGTGGTGTGCAAATAAAGTATATCTATCAATCTATCTATCTAATATTATAAAAAAATGAAGTTTGTGGTGTTGTACCCTACAACAACCTTTCAAAATCGAGTCAGTAGATTCAGAGATTACCAGGAGTAATCTACTGTATCGATTTTGAAATTCTTTCACTAGCCTTTTTTACCCTTTCACTGGGGGTGTTAGTAAGAGAATAAGAATCAAAGTCACCGACATAGCCCAAAGAATCGCGAAGCTGAAGTGGCAATGAACGGGGCACATAGTTCGAACAGCCGAAGGACGTTGGCGTCCAAAGTAGAATAGCGACCCCGCACTAGAAAGCGCAGTATTGGTCGAACCTCCATCAGGTGGACTGACGACATCAAGCGAGTCGCAGGGATTCGCTGGATGCAGGCGGCTCAGGATCGTGATGTTTGGAAGTGCATGCAAAAGGCCCATGTCCTGCAGTGGACGTTCTTCGGCTGATATGAAGATGATGATAAGGAGGCAACGTTATTTGAGAGTGTTGTAGGCTATATTTTATCCCCGTATTCTCACGGCAACGGAGAATTCACGGGTGAAACGTTATAAAAATAAGATTACACATCTTATTTGAAAATAATAACATAAAAGTACATATTTCTTGAATAATAAAGAGATATATGTACCGGAATACCTACGATGTAAATTTTATTGTAGATAATTAAACTAAATTTAAATTAGTTGAAATATTGCAACAAAGTGGGTTGTTAGCGAGATTTACGGCCGGTTTAATGGGCGCTTTTAACTTTGACGGTGGTTTGTTCCGATACTAAACTCGTATGGCCGCCCAGTAAATCCTCTAAGATCAAGTTTTGCTAATTTGTTTGTAAGATTAATAAATATATCACTGTCAGACATATTTGTAGGATATAATCTCTGGAACTACCAAACTGATTTTGAAAATCCATTTACCAATAGAACGTCTTAACTATATGTCATCATCATATCAGTCGATGGACGTCCACTTTAGGAACTTCCAAACATCACAATCCTGAGCCGCCTGCATCAAGCGAATCCCTGCGACTCGCTTGATGTCGTCAGTCCACCTGGTGGAGGGTCAACCAACACTGCGCTTCCTAGTGCGGATCTACCAAACTGATTTTGAAAATCCATTTACCAACAGAACGCCATTCGATTGTAAGTGTCATAGATAATATTTTGTCCCCATATTCTCACTGGAACGGTAATGCCGAGGGTGAAATCGCAAGGCGCTAGAAATTAATAAAAATAAAGAAGCGATAGAAGAAATATTTTTTATTATAAAAAGTTTTCTCATTTTTCATTTATCATCAGTCTCATTAATATCCCACTAGATCGCACCCATTTAAACCCAACACTCAATTAATGTGGGTATGCAAGAATGTAACTAAATACCGGACTTTCTGTTCTCTTAAATTAAAGCTTTAATTTCAGTTTCCAAGATAGGGTTCAAAAATGGATAACAAATTCATTTCCTTTATTTTTTAACAGGTAAATTTTTCCTTTATATTTGCAAAAAAAAAGAAAGAAACTCAATCTCATTTAAAACACTCGCACGCTACTTTAGTAGCAAAAGATAAAGCACTAACGTAATCCAAGAAACAACGTCCGTACCTGTGTTTTATACGCTTTACAACTAAAAGAACGACGAGAATTTGTAGAATAAACTTATTCTACCTCTAATTAATAACGGTTTAAATAAACTTTATCCCATAGATCAGCGTAAGTGGGAATAGGAATTGAAATTTAGGAACCTAAATCAATCAGGGGTGAATTTAGGCGGAGTTTGGTCCCAAGCCTCGGTGCCGCTAGCGGAAGGGTTAAGTCTTATAATTAATGCAGCTACGGTAACGCCAGCTTAGTTTAACGTTTACCTATACCATGTTTTCAATACAATGGAATTAAAACAAATTATTTAACCAACGATTAACTGAAATGTAAACGCCATCCTTGATCAAGATACATCATGGGTTCTCAAAGTGGACGACAAAGCTCTCTTATGTACGTTTAAGATTTTCAGGGCATTGCCTTTTAACGTTCTCGAGGTGGCAAGGAAAGGATTAAAATAATAATCTAAAACGAAGACTATCGTAATAATTTTGTTGTGTGTGAAAATTCAAACAATTAGATGAAAATTGCTCTTAAAGATTTTATATTTAGACCTACAATTACTAGTAATAGGATCCGACGAATCCGGTCTGGGGCATGCACTTCCAACTTTTCAGTTGGGTGCATTTTTAGAAAATATGACCTGTCTCAAACGGTGACGGAAAAACATCGTGAGGTAACCTGCATACCAGAGAATTTTCTTAAGTCTGCGTGTGTGAAGTCTGCCAATCCGCATTGGGCCAGCGTGGTGGACTATTGGCCTAATCCCTCTCATTCCGAGAGGAGGCTCAGCAGTGAGCCAAATATGGGTTGATAATGATATGAATTTTAGGGCTTCAAATAATAAATGATTATTATTTATCTATAGACTCCATATATGATATTAGAAACATTATCATAATTCATCATAATCATAATAATATTTCATCATGATTATGATGAAAAAATATTCTGATGCAAGCAAAATATGGCTATCATAAGATAAAATAAAATTCAGCGCCATTTCTAATAGATACCTATTAAATAAAACTATTATCTTTGGCTTTGGGCAAAATAACTGAGAACCTAGTCTAGACCAAATAAAATAAAATGCAGCGTCATTTCTAATACCTATCAAATAAATCGAAGGAGGGATTCAATCATGGCGTAAATTTAGGCTGAATTAAGTCCGTAGCCCGGCCACCATTAACGTGAGGGTTAAGTCTCTTAATTAATGCAGGTACGGCAGCGAAAGCGTAGTGCTTTAAGGTTTTACCAACGGGGGTACGGTTTTTAGTGCGCCGAAACAAAATCGGGAACGGGTAAATAATTTTGCCACACGTTGAAATTAATGTGCTTTTAGACAGGTGTGTTTGGAATTTGTTAACAACTGTTTGGGTAGCCTCTGATTTATATTTCAACTCAACAATCATCTATACTAATATTATAAAGCTGAAGAGTTTGTTTGTTTGTTTGATTGAACGCGTTAATCTCAGGAACTACTGGTCCGATATGAAAATTTTTTTCAGTGTTAGATAGCCCATTTATTGAGCAAGGCTATAGGTTATATATTATCCCCGTATTTTTACGGGAACGGGAACCACACCAGTGAAACCGCGCGGTTTCAGCTAGTATAAGATAAAGTATGATAGTGCCTCTTTTGTCCAGTGGTTACAGATCTTGAATCCGGATGTGGGCTATGAGATATTGGGTTCGTCTTCTTTTCGAAAAAATTTTGACGGCCTCCGTAGCGCAATGGTATGCGCGGTGGATATACAAGACGGAGGTCCTGGGTTCGATCCCCGGCTGGGCAGATTGAGATTTTCTTAATTTGTCCAGGTCTGGCTGGTGGGAGGCTTCGGCCGTGGCTAGTTACCACCCTACCGGCAAAGACGTACCGCCAAGCGATTTAGCGTTCCGGTACGATGCCGTGTAGAAACCGAAAGGGGTGTGGATTTTCATCCTCCTCCTAACAAGTTAGCCCGCTTCCATCTTAGACTGCATCATCACTTAGCATCAGGCGAGATTGTAGTCAAGGGCTAACTTGTAAAGAATAAAAAAAAAAAAAAAAAAAATCTTAGTAGCTCAGAAGTTCAAAAGTTGGTAATGCTAAATCCCGCGCCTTGAACAGATAGTTAACCCGTTTTTGGTAGCCTAGCTAAAAATAGTTGAAAGTGTAGGAAAAAGTCAAGCCGTCTGGGAGATGTCATCGACAACGCTGCCTAATCAAAATATTTCTTTTTATTATTATTTACAAATTAGCCCTTGACTACAATCCCATCTAATCCTAAGTGATGATGCAGTCTAAGATGGAAGCGGGCTAATTTGTTAGGAGAAGGATGGTTTTGGTTTCTACACGACATCGTACCCGAACGCGAAATCGCTTGGCGGTACGCCTTTGTCGGTAGGATGGTAACTAACTGCGGCCGAAGCCTCGCACCAGCCAAATTCATGTTAGAATACTCCTTTTTTAATACATTCGCAAAAAATCAGCGATTTCCATAGCTTTCAAGGATGGCTTACTATACTCTTTTTATCTTCTAAATAAATCGGTGTAAGCTTTTATAGGAAAATTTACGTCAATTTTCTCGCGAATAAAAGTCCTGTCAGCTTTAAGACTAGAAATAATAAAAAAACGTTCATCTATTGTTTCCTGAATACAAGTCATAATGAACGTCAAAAATGTTACGACAACGTTAATAACAAATTAATCAATCAAGGGGAAATTTAGGCGGAGTTATATCCCGAGCTTGGTCGCCATTAACGCGAGGGTTAAAGCTCTTAATTAATGCAGTTACAACATCAGCCTAGTTGAATTAAAGTTTTATATATTTACATATAAATTTAGATATACATAGCCATTTTTAGTTAATTCATTTGTTAGGTTATAATATTTATTCACTTTTAAACTGTGAATAAATATTATGACCTAACAAATGAACTAACTGAAAATGGCTCTGTAGTTAGTCTGTACGCCGTAGAAGTAGGTGCGATAGGATTACCAGCAAAATCTCTCTATAAATTGCTTAAAGGCCTCTCTAGAAGTGCAGCTAGTTCTATATTAGAACGAGTATCCAAAGCTGCTCTAATAAGATCTTACCAAATTTGGATAGGTAGGGAGAACAACACGAGCAGAGAAGGGGAGTGTTGATCGATCGTCAAGGAATTCCTTAACCCTACATCCAGTAGTCACAAGTCCTGGACTTTGCTTGGTGTTTTTCTCTCTACAACGCGATGGACCCGGTACCTGCACGGTGAATCCATAGAATGCTAAGATATTTGTCTCATAAATTAAAATTTAATAATTATTAGCAGTAGAACTTCTTGCAAGAGAACTGTACATCCGTCTGTCACAAGGCTCTGTATCTCATAAACCCTGAAAGTTTGACAGTTGAAAATTTCACAGGTGATGTATGTCTGTTACAAACAGAATAAAATAAATATTTAAAGGTTATCCCATACAAGCGACGTTTTTTTTTTTGCTGTTTTATAAATAACTAGCTAATGCCGCGTGGTTTCACCCAAATGGTTCCCGTTCCCGTAAAATTACGGGGACAATGTATATTACCTATAGCCTTCCTCGATAAATGGGCTATGTAACACTTAAAGAATTTTTCAAATCGAACCAGTAGTTCCTGAGCTTAGCGCGTTTAAGCAAACAAACTCTTCAGCTTTATAATATTAGTATAGATGGTACAGAACCTTTCGTGACTTTGCGAGCCCGACTCGAACTTGGCCGGTTATTATGTTTAGAACTAAATTAAGAAATGGAATCAGGGGTAAATTTAGCCGAGTTAGTTCCTCATCCCTGCCCCTATTAACCGGCAGGGTTAAGTTACTTAATTAATGCAGCGATAATGGAGTCTATAGAGTTGTAACTCAACAAGTTCTTAATTTATTATAATTGTAATAAAATAAAACCTTTTAAACAAAAAATTAACTTTAAAGATGCATTGCTCTAAAAATAACATAGTACCTAATTCCTTTCTATTGATCGATCTGAAGGCGGTGCCAAATGAGTTTTTAGAGTACATTTGTTTTTTTGCACCGTCTTTTGTCCTTTCATCCTTTTTTAAAGTCGGTTAAAAATAAGAAAATGAAAATGTACGTAGATTATATTTTCATCATTACCAACCCATATTTGGTTCACTGCTGAGCTCGAGTCTCCTCTGTCAAATGCGGATTGGCAGACTTCACACACGTAGAGAATTGAGAAAATTCTCTGTTATGCAGGTTTCCTCACGATGTGTTTCCTTCACTGTTTGTGACACGTGATATTTAATTTCTTAAAATGCACACAACTGAAAAGTTGGAGGTACATCCCGGACCGGATTCGAACCCACACCCTCCGGAATCGGAGGCAGAGGTCATATCCACTGGGCTATCACGGCTATATTTACCTCTATATAATTAAATATAATCTACTCCCTCTTTTCTACTACAGGTTTTGTTCTGATTTACTGAAGTAGATGCTTTAATTGCTCCATATTGGATAGGTTTTACTTTTATATCCTTTATTTTATTATCCTTCTTCTTTCCTCTCTCAAACAACTTAGAAAGTAGAAAGAAAGTATTATTGGATTAAGTACAGTGAAATGGCTGAATATGAAACTTCATAAATTTCACAAATTACATTCATGAAAACTGGTACAAGGCTCTTAGATTAAAATTGAAGAAATATGTTGCAAGCTCATGCCGCTTAAAATAATTCATTATTTTTAGAAAGTGTGTGTAATATACGAGTAATAATTTTATTTTACAAATCAATTGAAATTAAATTTTAAGTTTTCGAGTAAAAATAGCGAGCGAGTTTTAAAGGAATATAGGAAATATAATAAAAGCGCAGAAGTAAGCGCAGTGTTAATCGACCCCCTACCAGGTGGACTGACGACATCAAGCGAGTCGCAGGGATTCGCTGGGTGCAGGCGGCTCAGTATCGTGATGTTTGGAAGTCCCTACAAAAGGCCTATGTCCTGCAGTGGACGTCCATAGGCTGATATGATGATGATGATAGGAAATTTTTATATCTATGATTTAAAAGTAGTAGTCATTCTAAGGAAAAGGGAGTATTCGACACTTGTGTATGTGTCCACTATTGTCTCAAAACTTGTTTTAAATTTGTTTCCATTGTTTTAACAATTTTAACTAGCTGTGCCCTGTGTTTCAGCGTAGTTATATGGAATTGAAATCCTGAAAATTTCTTTAATGGGTTTCATTCAAAAAAAAAAAAGTTAAATTCCTTTTCAAAGTTAATATTCTAAAGAGTGATACGTGATAGTCCAGTGGATATGACCTCTGCCTTCGATTCAGCGGGCGTAGGTTCGAATCCAGTCAGGGTCATGCACAGTTGCACATTGTCTAACTTTTATGTGCATTTTATGAAATGAAATATCACGTGTCTGAAACGGTGAGGGAAAAACATCGTAAGGAAACCTGCTTAACTGAGAATTTTCCTAATTCTCTACGTATGTGAAGTATACCAATCTTCATTTGGACTAAGGCCTAACCCCTCTTATTCTGAGAGGTGACTCGTGCTCAACAATGAGCCAAATATGGGTTGTTGAGTATAAAGAGGTACGAGGTTTTTTTTATTTTACTCAAAATCTAATCAACCGATTTTTAATTTTTCTTTAGCATTACAAAGCTACATCTTCACCGCGTAACATCCCACGTGAACGAGAACTACGAAGTTGAAACCACGGGGTATATACAGTCTTAAATTTATAGATTATTCACGCATTCGTGCTTGAAAAAGGTTTAGCTACTTTACTACACTGTTGTCATTAAAATCACTTGAGTGAGGATCCAATATAAAGGTTTATGTAAGCGTGCTCCAAAAACATTGTTATTTATTTAGGCATCCGCATAAATTTCTGATTCGTAGTCTGATTAAAGTGTTACTCGCGAATCTCAATCTCCTTTCACGGTTCGTAGTATCCATACTTCTTTACATACTCGTTTTCTTTATATTGTCCTCTCGTCAGGGTTACCTGGTAGAGATTGCTCATAGCAATAAGGCCGCCTAGGCATGCTAATTCTTACTTGTTGTTTCATTTGTTTTTGTATTTTTGTGTGCAATAAAGTTCTTCTTTTTTTTATCTCGTAGTATTACAAGGTACTATTCCCGCTACTGTACATTATCATCATCATCCTCCATCCCATCCCAGACTTCCAAATATCACGATGCTGAGCCACCTGCATCCAGCGAATCCCTGCGACTCGCTTGATGTCGTCAGTCCACCTGGTGGGGGTCAACCAACACTGCGCTTTGTAGAGCGGGGTCGCCATTCCAGCACCTTGGGACCCCAACGTCCATCGTCTTTTCAAACTATGTGCCCCGCCCATTGCCACTTCAGCTTCGCGACTCGTTGAGCTATGTCAGTGACTTTGGTTCTTCTGCGGATCTCCTCATTTCTGATTTGATCACGCAGAGATACTCCGAGCTCTTTTCATCGCCCGCTGTGTGACTCTGAGCTTCAATTAGGCTTAGTTTACGAGCACTTTTGAAATGTCAGGGTTATGTCATAATTTAATTTAATCTATTGGTGGTAATAATAGTCGAAAACTTAAAATTAAAGTTACGAGCGTACCAAACTCGCCTTTGCCCACAACAAACTCAGCCAAGGTTTTTTTTTTGTTTACCACGTGAATAAGAACACGAGTATAAAGGTACACAAACATTCGCATAGCGAAGGTTGTTATCACTGAAGCGAAATTCATAAATCGCGCCTATATTTCTGAAACAAAGTACCGCCGGACCTACAATTTCGCGTTTCAAAGTTTTCACAAGAGCGAAAAAGCTGTGTAAAATTTTTATCTAGATTTAAAAAATTCTATACGAATACGCTCGAAGGATAAGCCATAAAGTTTGTGGGGTCCGCGGGAAAAATTCCCGAAACTACCAACGGGGCGAAATTCATAACGCGCTTAGCAGTTTGGTTCACCTGTCTCGTTAAACTTCGGAATTTTTAAATTAAATTCTGAACACCGAGTCAACAAAGTTTCGAATTCTTAAAATTCCTTATCGTAATTAATCTTTCGTTTTAATAAACACACAAAGGCGCTCACAGAAATAGACAGAGAGCCCGCAGCAACTAATCAATCAACTGAACAACTCTCTGAAAAACCCCGTAATGAAGTCACAAAGTAATAAAAGAACAATGAATTTATAGTACATTATATTACATTGTATATTGGCAACAGCTAATGAAATTAATAATAGGTATGTAATAATTACATTATACGAGTTCTTTTCTATTTTAACATTCTGATTTTTATATCGCTGATTTTTTCATTACATTCGGTTAGCTGACCTTTCCTCTACATAAAATTATGGTTTTCACAATTTCTTTCCAAATAACAGCCAAATTGAGTTAGTAGTATTTGCGTGAAAGAGTTCATTATTACATACCATTATTACAACCATTTTTCACAAATCTCGTAGGAACCATGGTTTCTTTTGAGACAACTTATTTGTTAATCTAGGATATAACCTATTTTCAATACAAATTTCAACTAAATCGGTTAATTAATAGCGGCATTGATGAGTAACAATTTCGAGAATACATGAATTTATTGGGACAAAGAATAAATAAATAAATTTGACGGCCTCCGTGGCGCAGTGGTATGCGCGGTGGATTTACAAAACGGAGGTCCTGGGTTCGATCCCCGGCTGGGCAGATTGAGACTTTAATTTATCCAGGTCTGGCTGGTGGGAGGCTTCGGCCGTGGCTAGTTACCACCCTACCGGCAAAGACGTACCGCCAAGTGACTTAGCGTTCCAGTACAATGCCGTGTAGAAACCGAAAGGGGTGTGAATTTTCATCCTACTCCTAGCAAGTAAGTCCGCTTCCATCTTCAAAAATCATTCAAAAAAAAAAAAATGCCTATGTGTTAATCCAGAGTATTATCTATCTTCATTTTAAATTTCAGCCAAATCGGTTCAGTAGCAGCAGCGCAAAGGAGGAACAAACATAATACACACTTACACACACACACGCATACAAGCTTTCGCCTTTATAATATAAGTGTGATAACAAAAGCATCCATGATTTTAAAATTTGGCTCTTAAACTAAAATAGAGTAGGCTTATTCCTTATAAATGAAAGGATGACGCTAAATCTTGTAATTAATGCAGGTGCTGGTGCCGCTAGGGCGAGAACCAAGCAATTATCGGTGAGTCCCTTCCCGTTACACGTTTTACTGGATGTTAAGGGTATAACATTCATAGCAAGACAAAAACAAAAATATAATCTGTATAATATAGTTTTCTATAATGCACTAGGTACAAGTCTGAATAACATACAATAATAACCTGCTGAGAATTTTCTTAATTCTCTGCGCGTGTGAATTCTGCCAATTCGCATTGGGCCAGCGTGGTGGACTATTGGCCTAACCCCTCTAATTCTGAGAGGAGACTCGAGCTCAGCAGTGAGCCGAATATGGCTTGATAATTATAAATATGTAGTATATTAAGTACCCTACTTTTTTCTCAATTGCGTCTTAAAATTGGTTAAACGGCCGTATATTGAAGACCTAGAAAATTCATTTATTTTGATATCGTAGCTAACCGTAGATGTGTGATTTGAGTGCTGCATAGATTTATACAAAAATATGTCGCGGAAAATAGCAACAGAAAGTAATGCGGAAAATAACTAGTGAAAATAGAGTTTAAAATTACTTAAAAAAAAACTCATTATATGCATAAATTGTCGGCATGATACTGTGTAATTGCTTTATCTATTGTATGCTGTGTTTTGCCACCTTTACAAAATTTAATCAAGAAAATAAAAAAATGTTATAAAACTATACATAGGTTAGGTATGGCTTCAATTTTACTGTGAAGTAATGTCGTTAAAAAAATCACATCTACATTTAAAATAAATCATAAAAAGAAACTTCTACAACGTTGTTTGATCGGAAATAATTAAAAGGGGATTGTTAATTGAGTCTTTGCGTCATGACTCGTGGAAGTTGGAACTGCTGACGCGCGTCAACGTAACGACGTCACTGTAAACAATTGTTACGTTGACGCCGCGGCCCCATACCGACGTCAGTGTGGTAGGACACCAAACGCACTTCTGGAGTACGTTATTGATTTTCACCGCCCGGTAGGTGGAGCCAAATTTGTGTGAAAGGGACAACGCTATTGCCTCCTCATTAAAACAGAAGAGAAGCCTCCACTTTTCTCACTACGTATTCTAATTAAGGACGTACCCATTAACCAACTATTTAAAATAGGTAAGGCCCTGAGAAAAACATTCGTATAAGAATTACAGACATAAAAGTCCTGACAAGTTCAAGTGTTTAATGGAGATTTTGAAAGGAAATTTGAAGTTTTTAATCACTTTTGGAATTGCGTTGTTTTTGCAAAGCAATATCGGAAGTGAAGTCAAATTTAACGGGTGTACATATTCTACATTTCTGTAACGCAAACAAATAATAGCAGTATAGAATAACGAATAATAATTGATTTGACATTTCTATTGAATATGTATGGTTAGAAAAAAGTTTATCAAACTATGTTTAGCAATTAATTAGCCAACTATTCATAAAAAGTAAAGATAATATAATATTTTACACAACGCAAACCAATAATATTAGTATAGATTAAAAAATAATAATAATTAATCTGACATATGTATTGAATATTTAAGTTCTTCTAGGATTGTTAAAAAGTTATTAAAGTATGTTTATCAATAAGTTAACTAACTATTCATAAGTAGTGTGGTAGGTCTAAGCTAAATTATACAATACATCTATCTAGATTAATGATAATGAAGATTATAATTAAAAAAGAAACACGTTGACTACAACAAAATTGCAATTAATATGTCTTATCTTATTACATATCTATACTCATAACATTTTTGTTTACTTTTCTAATACTCAATCAATACGATAACATAATCAGTTTCATATTAAACCGATTAGCCTGTGATCTGTACACTTATAGAACATGCATGTTTCTTATCATTTGATATCGAAGTTCATTGAGATTGACGACAAATGCTGAACAAAAACCTAGAAATATCAAGTTGCAAATAAATAGGCTAGTTGACTCATATTAAATTTCATATAAACAATATTAATTTCGCATAGTACCTACACGGAATAAGGGTCCGAAATATATCGATATTAATTAATAAAAGATATGGATTTCATGTAAAACTTAATTTAAAAATCGTGTATTTGTTCCATACGTCAAAAACGCTTGTAATGTATTTTATTTAGTCTAGCTGCTTACTACGTAGGGTCGAAAATTTTTGAAAAAGGTCATGGAATTATTAATAACACTCTCGATCAAATCCTCAATATTTTCATTCAGTGCGCTTTCATTTGAGACCCCACTCGAGTATATTTATTTGCAGACATTCGGTTATTCTTCCTCAAGCTAGGAGGAGGATGAAAATCCACACCCCTTTCGGTTTCTACACGACATCGTATCGGAACGCTAAATCGCTTGGTACGTCTTTGTCGGTAGGGTGGTAACTAGTCACGGCGAAAGCTTCCCACCAGCCAGACTTGGACCAATTAAGAAAACCTCAACCGGCCTAGCTGGGGATCGAACCCAGGACATCCGTCTTGTAAATCATCAATCAACTAAATTAAAATCGCGTATTAAATAGCAAGACAGACACGTCAAACTAATAACACCCTCTTTTTGCTTCGGGGGGTTAAAAAGAGACTATTGACACGGACAAAATCGCACGCAACAGTACGTCCTGATGACATTTTCCGATAGAGTTCAAAGGGTCAGGGCTAGCAGACGTAATCGGGACGCGGTCGACGAACGCGTCACGAATAACAATACTTCAGTTCGGGGACTCGGTGAAAATCTACATAACACTGTTTCAGATCTAATAACTTGACGACTAGTGTCTAGGGTTTTATGCTAAGTCTATTAGGGGTTTTATTAATTTCCCAAATTGATTAGCATTAGTAATAGATTAGACTGGTCTGGTTTTTATATTCCAAAATAAGTTAACTATTGACTGTCCTATCTTGGATTATTGGTTAATTTTTAGTTTGTTGCACATGAAAATTTCATTAATCCTAGTAATAATAAAGACGCGGAAGTTTGTATGGATGTCTTTATCGCCGCTACTACTGCAGTGATTTGGCTGAAATTTGGAATGGAAATAGAATTTACTCTGGATTAACACATAGGTTACTTTTTATCCCGAAAAATCCATGGTTTTCTGAAATTTGCGAAAACTGATGATTTTGATGATATGAATGTTTGTTACTCTTTCACGCCTCGACGTCTGAACCGAATTAGCTGAAATTTGGTATTGAGATATATTATAGCATGGATTAACACATACGCCACTTTTTGTCCCGGAAAAGTTCATGGTTCCCGAGGGATTTGTGAAAAACTAAATTCCACGCGGACGAAGTCGCGGGCGTCCGCTAATCAGAGTATATTATTTTATAGTTGACGAACATTCGACGAACGACGACGAACAAAATGGAGACCATAGGTAAAAGATGAAAGGAAAGACCTAAAAAAGATGGCTAAATTGTGTAAAGGAAGACTTCCAAAAAATGTAAAAATTTGCTGTGTGGGAAAAAAATATGAAGAAAAGATACAAAATTAATGGACAAAAGTGGTAGAGGAGGCCAAGACCCAAAAAGGGTTGTAACGGCGAAGGTAGTAAGTTAGTAATTGGACTCGAACCGTGAATCTTATTATCCGTAGCTGTACAATCTAGCCACAATCATTTATAACAAACTTTAAAATATTGCCTTGAATTTCAACCAGTTAAAACGTTCGAATTTAATTTGAAAGTTGAAGTAAAATCATAGCTGGGATCGGTTACACAGGGCGGCCAATTCGTTAAAGATTTCCAAACTCAACAATTTTCAATTCGGCTTCGGTCGAACAATACAGATTTTAACGCGTGAAAAGCCGCCGCGGGGAAAAAATTAAAAAAAGCGGTCAGCACAATCAGAGCCCTCAAAAGCAGTAACATAAATGAGGCCATTAATTATCCGCGATCTCCACTTATTTTTTTTCTCCCCGAAACCTCTGCCTCCCTCGTCGATGCCCATTTTACAGCACATATTTTTATATTTTCGTTAATTTGCGCAAATGAGGCAATAATTCTTCAGACCGGTTGCCGTGGTTTTGCTTTTACTTTTTTTTTGTATATATTTATTACTAGCGGACGCCCGCGACTTTGTCTGCGTGAATTTAGTTCATCACAAATCCTTCGGGAACCACGGATTTTCCGGGATGAAAGCCTTTGTGTTATCCCAGAGTAAAGCCAAATCGGTTAAGTAGTTGCGGCGATAAAGAGTAACAAACATCCATACAATTATTCATACAAACTTTCGCGTTTATAAGATTAGTAGGATTTTCATTTATCTAGGATAAAATACTCATGTTTCAAATAATCAGAAAGTTATATTTAAATATACAGTCCACTGAAGATTCTTATAATTATGGACAAATTATCACTGATCTGTTTTTATATCAAGTGCTTTATGATAATATCACGCAAAACCTGGAAGTTGGTTGAAGGATACAATGTATGCAATTATTATTCTAAAACATGAAATTAATAATTTTACCAAGTTTACGTATTTCTTGAACAAGATTCCAATCATATTCAATTGTCAATTGCAAGGAAGCATGGAACCTAGTTTACCTTATAAATTATTTCCTCAATACTTGAACGGCAGTCTTTACAGTACCTAGTCTTTAGTCTTTAGAACGTTTATTTCCCGTCCTTCGTTTTATAGACTAAATTGGCTGATCCACTTTGCGCAGACCAAACAAGCGGCAGACGCTTTTGACGTAATACTAAAACGAATCGCAAAGTCACAAAGCAAAGTAAACAATATTGCCTTCGTTTTTACAAAAGACAGAAAGTTGAATATTTGTTCATAAAATTGCTGCAATTTACGAACATGCTGGCATTTATAGATCTTTACAGCTGAAGTTATAAAAGCAAGCAAGCTATCTAGAGCGTGTCTGCAATTCCAGTATATTGAAATCAAAATATTTTTTTAAACTTGACATTCCCGTTTCTTCTTCAAAGCGAATTTAAGCTATAAATAGAAACAACAGAGTTGAGAATCAAATCTAGGACCCTAATTTTGATTTGTTGACCTTCATTAACTTGTACTACGATAGTAAACTAACGCTGTTCACTGCAAATTGTTTTTTACATCATCGAAATTATCAAGTGCTAGCCGTCGTCCTACATTTTCACCTGCGTAGTTCCCGTTCCCGTGAGAATACGGGGATAAAATATGGCCTATGACACTCACAAATAACGTGGCTTTCTAACAGTAAAACAATTTACAAAATCGGTTTTGTTGACCCAGAGATTACCACTACAATGCCACAAACATTACCTCTTTTTAATATTAGTATAGATATAACTTCAGCTAACTTTCACTTCAGAGGGCCTAGTGGCAGATTGAAAATGTTACTATCGAGTTAACGTAAACGCGTATTTCTAAGGAATTGAAACAGCGCCATCTAATCGCACTACTGCACAACTGTTTCAACTGCACAGTGTAACAGTATAAAAACATTGAAAACTCCCATTAGGCACACAGATTGCCTTTCAGTATTATCAAATTTTCTTCCGCAACAACAGGTTTTACTATTTCTTCATATGTTACAAGTTTTATAGTATAAGTTATATTAAATGTCGTAAGCTCAAATTTAGAGCTTATTCGGAATTGCTTAGTTTAATTTCATCGTAAAATTAGTTGAGATTTTCCATTGAGTGCTTAAACGTATGGTGAGGTAAATGGCTGTAAGGATTGGCTCGGCCGCGGCATTGTTTATGCCAACAATGGCTTCTACGGAGTCATTAACCTGCGTCGGTGTCAGCCTGCAACCTTCGGACGTTTCTATATGCAACCGCTCGTAATGACGGCTAAACACATTGTGTTAGCTAATAGTTTCTCATATAGCTGCGGCTTGACTGAATCAACAAAATTATCTGATCAGGCAGGTAACTCACATGATGTAAAATAGAAAACCTCAGCCTTAAACCTTCGGTCTTTTCAATATGCAACTGCTTGAGCTAATGACGACTAAACGCATTGTTAGCTATATCTATTACGGATGATGTAATTGCACTAAAATAATGAACAAGATTGACCGTGTCCTTCATTCAAATCCTCTGGAAATTTAACAAAGGTTGTAAGTCAATAAACTTGTTCATTCTAAAGTAGTCTCTATTACATTCAAAATAAGGTTTTAAGTCAATTGGGGTGTAGGCGCTCACGTGCAAGTTACCGTAACGTAAGCGGCGGCGCGGAAGCGTCGCGCAGAAATCAAGGAGCTAGTGGCACTACTGTACAATTGTTTCAATTCCTTAGAAATTCGCGTTTACGGTTACGCAATAGTCACAGTATGAAAACATTGAAAACTCACACTAGGCACTCTAGTGTAAAATAGAAAACCTCAGCCTTCAATCTTCGGTCGTTTCTATATGCATCCGCTCGGGCTAATGACTACTAAACACATTGTGTTAGCTAATAGTTTCGCGTATACTTAGTTGCACTCTCTCTCACAAACTCAATGCGTTTCTTCTGGGCGTTACCTTAATTTACACATCAAGCACGTTTGTGATGTCAACTTCTACATTCAAAGCAAAAATGTCTTCCGAAACTAGAATATCCATCTCGCGCGAACATTTTTGCGCAACCTGACTCATAAAGCGAGTAAGATGACAGTTTAGTATCTCATCTTGCAACAAGTCGGAAGCGAGCATTGTTCGGCGCAACAATAACCGCGCAGAGTCGTCAACCCGCTTCGGTGTCAACGAGTCATTTTCAAACGATGTTCCGACTAAACTCACGGCGTGCACTTTAATCAACACTAAGTTTAGGCTAAAGGCAGTGCGAGCGAGGCCTTTGCTGTAAAAATAATAAGTTTTGCAAAGAAAAACGAACTGCCATCAAATTATGTACGTCTATTAAATATCTACGTTTATTCCAAAATAAAAAAACAGACATATATGAGACATATGTGGGACATATATAGGATTATGTGGGACATATGTGGGACATATATGGGACATATGTGGGACATATATGGGATATATGTGGGACATATGTGGGACATACATGGGACATATGTGGGACATATATGGGACATATGTGGGACATATGTGGGACATATGTGGGACATATATGGGACATACGTGGGACATATATGTTATGGCCAATTTTCAGCTCTGTATCATTTGTATAATTTGGGCCCGAGTTTGTCTGGAAACTGTGTTTTTTCTTTTCAGCAGTTATAAAATGAGGCATGTCTGACTGTCCAGGCTTTTAATCAAATGGCTATAATTTAAGATCTTAACATCTTTATTATTTTACCTCACTTCAAAGATAAAGTGTAACAGACAGGTCCACGCGCGGTACAGAGATAAGCGTTACTTAATCCTATGATCGATTAAGCTGGTCAACTTCGAGATCCTTTTAAGTTTATCCATCTTACTTGTCTATCTTTAATAAATACACGTTTTATCTCTTTTCCAATACTTACTCGGATATACAGTATGTTATAACATAGAGTTAACAGTATTGACTAGTGGGGATTTTATTACTAAACATTACACAAGGAGTTTTTGTTAATCAGCAACAATTTACCCTTTGACTTTATCCTCACCAGTATTATTAAATTTTAAAACTGTAACTCCAAAAATTAAGGACTTTCCATAGAAACTTTCCACCCCTATTTCACCCTCTTCTATTTTTATTTTAGAGTCAAAAAGTACGCTATGTTTTGCTCCGAAGTCCCATTTACCATTACATCAAAATTCATCACAGGCAGACAGGCTTTGTTTTAAAATAATGCATAGATTCTACAAAATAATTAAAACAACTAATTAGCAAGTATAAAAGAATGGCTCAAACAAAACCTTTTATCCTTAAATACCTCAGATCTATTTTCGTATAAACTTCCCAAATTTTAATTATATACTTTATACCAGATACATACGCACCACGACATATCTCGAAACGAAAAAAATACAAATATTGAGTATTAGCAGCGGAATCGAAAATATCGCTATCTCTTTCACAACGAACGAGAGAGCGAGATAGTTGTGCTTGGAGGTTCATGCAAAGGTCTATGTCCAGCAGTGGACGTCTACCAGCTGATAAGGTAAGGAGCTTAAAATTGACATCGATTGCTGAAAAGATTGGGTTAAAGCTAATTTCACCCAATAGATGTATAAAGATGTGTGTGTGTGTGTGTGTGTGCGTGTGAGCCTCAGGTACGTTTATCGATTTTATAACTAAAATTATGATTTCAACCGGTCTGAAGAAACGGTATAATTTTACGACCCATGCGAAACACGCAAAGAATCTTTACATTGCCGTAAACTGGCGTCGCAATACAGACGGCTATATTAGTATAGTTTGAGTCGTAAATATTATTATAATATACGCAATATATTTTTCTAACATTAAATAGAAAGACAACTAAAATATACTTCGACTGCTACATTCAGTCTGAATATGATTAACTTCGTTTTTCTACACTATATTTATGAAGTTGGCGCCATATTATTGTGGCCTGCATTTTCCTTTTAGATCATTTACTCATCATTTAATAACAAGCCATATTCGGCTCACTGTTGAGCACGAGTCTCCTCTCAGTATGAGTGTTCACCACACAGGTCCAATGCGGACTAGCACACTTCACACACGTAAAGAATTAAGAAAATTCTCAGGTGTGCAAGTTTCGTTACGATGTTTTTCCTTCACCGTTTGAGACATGTGACATTTAATTTCCTAAAATGCACATAGCTGAAAAGTTGGAGTTGCTCTGGACCGAATTCAAACCAACGTCCTCTGAATCGAAGGCAGAAGTCATATCCACTGGGCTATCACTTATGACATTTCCTCTTGGATGCGGAACCCTAAAGACAAATTTCTCGAAATTTTACTTGATTCTAGTTTTTTAGTTGAAGAAGAAATTTTTAGTTGACATAATCTAGCAACACAGAATTGTGTTCGATAATGAAGACGAATCTGTCATATTATCCCCTAATGAAACAGCAGAAATAAAAATAGTTTCAATTTATTTTAAAAATATCATAATGAAAGATGATTCGTATCTAGAGCGACCGGTTGCAGCCTGATAGACGCTGACAGCCACATTACAAAAATAATCTTCGCCTCAATTTTGTGTTTTGACTGTAAATTGTAAGTTTTAATCTCTTTTTAATGGATTCCAGTAAACTAAATCCACATTTCAATGTTTATTTCAATTTCCATACAATAATTTGTATTCCAGAATTTTCTAGGACACCTGATTCTACCATGTTTTATTTTAGTCACTATGTAGGTATAGTACGCGGCTTATAAGTTGAACTACGAGCAGTAAAACATTTTCGGGTGTTTGCGACGTACGGTGGACAACCATAGTAAAACGTTGATGAAATTACAGTCGCGTACGAAATTTTCAATTATTATTTTTTGACATCTTTAATCTACTGGGCAAATACGTATCACGTGTCAAACACTTTTGTTTATAACTGTATCTGTGCAGATAGCCGCCATTTTGGTTATACTTGCTAGCGGGACATATATCTATAAGCTTGATAAATATTCGAGTAAGTTTTAAAATTAAATGTATTTACAAGTTTGCAAGAAAATATTTAAGAGAAATCGCAAATTGCTGCAAAAGACACCAAACGAATTTAACCAAATAAAACTTAGCTTATTCTTTATAATTTTATATGATATGATACTGTTTGGATTAAACAAATTTCGAATGTATCGAGCACTATAACTAAAATTAACATACAATGAAAATATTAACTAATATTATTTGAGAAAGCGTGATATTATTTGGAATACCCGGGGTATTCCAAATAATATTTAATTATACTAGCGACAGTCAAAAAGTTTGTTTTGACAGAGGCGCAGCCTGGCAGATTGCAGCACACACCAATACATCGTGTTGATTGATAAATAGTTGTTTACAAAAAATATTATTCGCCACTTTGCAGTTGTCCGCAAACACTTAATTCGTATCTGTAGCCCATATTGCCTCACTGTTACCACAACCGCTGCCAGAACCGGGAATAGCGGGGCCATCGGGGACTAGCAGCTATTTGGCTGTGGTAATGGAGGTTACTGGCCAAAGAAATACTACGCTGGGCATACGGCATGGTCATTCGCAGGGCTGGATTTTTAAGCACCAGTGGCGCTGCTGCACGGGACCGGCCATTTGCAAAAAAAAAGCTATTTCCAAATGGTTATACCGCCATTAGCGAGCCGTGATTGCCTAGTGGATATGACCTCTGCCGATTCGAATGGTTCGAATCCGGTCCGGGGCATGCACCCCCAACTTTTCAGTTGTGTGCATTATAACAAATTAAATATCAACTCAAACGGTGGAGGAAAACCATAGTGAGGAAACCTGCATACCTACCAGAGAATTTTCTTAATTCTCTGCGTGTGTGAAGTTTGTCAATTCGCATTGGGCCTGCGTGGTGAACTATTGGCCTTACCCCTCTCATTCTGAGAGGAGACTCAAGCTCAGCCATGCGCCGATTATGGGTTGATAATGATGATAGCGCCATTAATCGGTTGCCAGAGCCTCGTCAGTCAGCCTGCTGGGGAGGTTTATTATATGCTAGTTGCATAATATTTTATAATATAGATTGTTATTAAATGGTTGTTTACTTTGCGTTTCAACAAACATTATTCGGCACTTTGCGGTTGTCGGACAACATTTCAGCGCGCGGAACAATGCGCGGAGTATCACGTGACCGGGCGGCCGGCGCCGGAAGCCGTCGCGTGGGCTGCCACATCCGACGTTATCCCAATACATTGAATTACATGCTATTGAACTGTTTTAATGAATTTCGCTGGTACCCCGCCCGAAATATTTCACAGCAGATGTCTGCGACAGATTAATATTAACTGCGTTATTTGAAAAAAGCTGACTTCCAATGCCACTGTATAATATATGTATGAAAAACTAAAGGAAAATGAGTTTTCCAAATACATGTAGGTGAAATTTTTAATAATGTTTCTATTTGTTTTTGTTTTATCATCACAATAGGTAATCACGTAGAGATATTTGAAATAGAAGAAAGGAAATTATCGACGTTTTCTACCCACATTCGGCTCACTGCTGAGCTCGAGTTTTCACTCAGAATTAGAGGGGTTAGAACAATAGTCCACCACGCTGACCACGCCACGCTTGTAGATTGGCAGACTTCACACACGCAGAGGATTAAGAAAATTCTTTGGTATGAAGGTTTCCTCACAATGTTTTTCCTTTCACCGTTTGAGACACGTGATATTTAATTTCTTAAAATGCACACAACTGAAAAGTTGGAGGTGCATGTCCCGGACCGAATTCGAAACCACACCCTCCAGAATCGGATGCAGAGGTCATATCCACTGGTCTATCACGTATCTCAAGAAAATAATACTGTCTTCAAATTGTTATTATTTTAAAAAATATTTTAATGGTAAATCTACCGACATAGTTACCACATATCGATCACCGAATCCACTTCTTTGAAGTAAACTTGAAATTTATTTTATTTGTGTATAGACAGCACGTATAGGTATATACCTATATTTTTTTACCTAACCATGTTTGATGAGGAGATATAACTATGCAATAGACAGACATTCTTCAAAGAAAATAGATATATTATTTTCCATTTTCAATATATTTTATTAATAAATTGTGAATTAAACGTAATAAAAATGTTGGTACCAATTTGTTCTCTACTTAAACTACATACGTTCATTAATCTGAAACGTAACTAATAGTGTGCGAGTCTCACGAATTTAATTTTTAAATTAAATACAACAAAAATCAGGAGTTTACAAGAAAAAATTATGCAATTGGCCTATCAAGTTTTCCACAAAATTCAAATTGCGATTTCGGGAAATATCGTCGGCTTGTTGCCTCATAACAAAATCCTTTGATGGGTAAAAGTCAAATTATTCAAATTTCCCCCACAGATTGCTGACACCGATACTAAGAGAGAGTTCAAAGGCCGAGAGTATAAGAATTTATTAAGATTGAAGATTATTTATTTCAATATCTTGTTCTATTATCTTGGGACAAAATCGTTCGTGAATAAATCGCACGCTGAATAGGTAAGACTTCTTTTAAAAGGGACATTTATGTAGCATTTATTTTTTTTGTCTGGAATGAAATAGTAGTATAAAATTGCGTCCAACGTAGGAAAGATATCGATAATCCACTTATCCGATACAATGTCTTTTACGCTCCTTTAAGTACGCTATTATTTTTTCGAGTCAAGGAAAACGATATTTATCTCGACGGAGGCGAATCTAAAATGGGATTCTGGATTGATATTACTTTATGAACAAACTACCGTTGCCTGGCGGGTTCAGTCGCTTTTAATTTTGTTTGAAAACTAGTAAATTAACCATTAATAAACAAGTGCATAAATGCATAAACAAAACCATAACCTTCACTTTTAGCTTCGCTGTAGTTAAAAGAAGATCAAAAATAACACTCATTCCATATGTCCTCCGGCCTCCGGCCCTAATCCGGCCCTCCTGGAACATCCGCTCTTAGCGGACATCTACTAACTGTAAACTACTTCCCTGCCAAATTTCATCTTTGTACTCGTACGTTAAGTAGTTTTCGATATTTCGTGATGAATGACCTTCGCATTTATATATTAAGATACGAATAACTAACAATGTTTTATAACAAAACTATTATTCTCTTTTACTATTATTCAACTAAGCGAGTTAATGCTAGGAATGGTTCCGACCATAATCGAATGGGAGGGGTTCTAACCCAAGATCACCCAGATTTAAGTGAAGCCCCTTAACCATAGGCTTATGAGTTTGTATTTTCGCTCTTCTACATTTACATGAAAAATAATAGGCCAGCATTTAAAACCCACAACAAAAGACGAGAAAAGCATCAGAATAAGGTCACTCATTACCCGCACAATATCGCGAGTATATTGCTCGCGTTGCGTCATACAACTGCACAGTTGAAGGCACCACAATAAGGCACTTGCCTCACGTTAATGCGATAATAATCATTATTTAATCCTGATAACAATGCACATGACATACAACATTTAAGGGCTCCCACACGGGCTGCCACAACCACAGGAGATATATTGTGGTAGATTTGTAAATTGATTTTTAAAAAGTTGTAAATGCTGTGGTTACCTTTGTTATATCGCAGCGGCGCTATAGCAGCGTTGAACAGTCTGTTAATAAAGTAATGTTTTGACGCATAGACAACTGAGCGGTGGCGCTCCGACGTCGCAACGCATTCACCCCTCTCCGCCTCGTCTCGGTGGTTGCAAGTCCGGTGCGGCGCCGTAACGCATCGTGTGAACCGCTCTAAGGATTTTCCAAAATTCACTCTAGAGTTGCCGTGGGATAGTAAAATTCCCAAATTTTGCAACAAAGTGCAAAATCGAGAGCATCAGCTAGTTTTACTATTACAGTAATAGTATAGCATGTGTGAGATATCATCCTCGTTGGCGTGGGCATGTTGTATGTCGACGATGTATGTAGCTTTGTGCCAGGACTTGGCATTGGCGTAGTCACATACAGTTCGGTGGCAAGCCGAGCCATCTACAAGTTATTGGTTTGTCATAATTTAATACGGCGTGTATCTATCGTATTTGTTGCCAGGACGCTTGAAGATGCACCTTGCCAAATTTGTGATAGCGAAATTAGAACTCGTGATCATGATTTGTGTATATTTAGAAAATCTGGTGCCGTATTAATACACAGCTATTTTCGCTATGTATTTAATCTGGCTATTTGTGGGGTTAAATAGACAGGTAAATTTTCCATTTGATGCGATGCAATAAATATTCACAAAAAAAATTGAGTATTCAGAGAAATCGGCTGAGAATCTTTAAAACTGCATAGATAGTTATTAAAATAAATTAATTCGATTTAGATAATTATAACCAATAATATTTACTTATTAATTATATTTACTCTTCTTGGACCAAGGCGAGTTTGGAACCCTCGTAACTTTCATTTTAAGTTTTCGACTTATTATTATCACCATTATCATAAGTATAATATTTTTACCTGATGTTTCGAAAGTTCTTGTAAACTAAGCTTATTGAAATAAATGAATATTGATTTGATTTATTTGCAATTATGAAATTCCGCAAAGTGTAGATACTTTGCGGAATTTCTCGAATTTCTCGGAATTTCTTTCTCAAACGAGAATTAATATAAAGTGGCAACGTTTCGGGAGTGTTTACTTACAAAGTGAAAAAAACAGAGTGTATCTGCGTATGCACAAACACGTGTTGTGTATTAAAATATATTCCGCGTTGATAGTTAGCCATTCACTTTAGTTGATAAGATTTGCAGCCGGCATAATGTTTGGATATTATTACTGTACTCGGAATTTCACGCAGATTTCAATTTTAATTTCTTCACGCGAAATTCAATTTCGACTTTTCCTTTTAGACTAAGAGCCAGAGATAAAATCTTTGTTTATTATAAAAGTTGAATGTTTGTCAGCTCATGCTCCTACTCCAGTACCTACTTGTACAGGGAACATAGGGAACTGTGGAACATGAACCAGCTTGGCTTTGGAAACTTGTTTTTTTATTCTTTACAAGCCTTTGACTACAATCTCACCGGATGGTAAGTGATGATGCAATCTAAGATGAGCTAACTCTTAGGAGGAGAATGAAAATCCACACCTCTCGGTTTCTACACGACGTCGTTCCAGAACGCTAAATTGCGGTACGTCTTTGTCGATAGGGTGGTAACTAGCCACGGCCGAACCTTCCCAAAAAAATAAAATTTTAAAAGCCCAATTATAAAAGTTTCCGAAATTCAGCTGAGCCCAACGTATGTAAATGGATGGAAAATATATTACAAATATAAAGACAAATAAACAAAAAAGGTTTTAAAATAGCCATTTTAATTTTGTCATACAACAGGAAATGCGGAGGGCGTGGGAATGCATCTACATTATGCACTATTGGCGGATGGTATAAAAGACTGCACACAATACTCGGTCGCTCCACTAAACCACGTGCTGTACGATGTTCGCAGAATATTCACACGATACTGGTCTCATATTATTATAAATAATAATATATAATAAACTAACATATTTATAACGGCGACAACGGCATTAGATGTAAATTTTGTAAATTATAATATTGTATGATTTTTTTAAAGGAGCAACTATTGAGTTTCTTGTCGGTTTATTCTCAGCCGAACCTGCCTTCCGAGCGTGGTAACCCAGTAGATATGACCTCTGCCTCCGATTCCGGAGGGTGTGGGTTCGAATCCGGTCCGGAGCATGCACCTCCAACTTTTCAGTTTGTGCATTTTAAGAAATTAAATATCACGTGTCTCAAACGGTGAAGGATAACATCGTGAGGAAACCTGCATACCAGAGAATTTTCTTAATTCTCTGCGTGTGTGAAGTCTGCCAATCCGCATTGGGCCAGCGTGGTGGGCTATTGGCCTAACCCCTTTCATTCTGAGAGGAGACTCGAGCTCAGCAGTGAGCCGAATATGGGTTGATAATAATGAACCGGCGGTAGAATCTTTACAAATAGTCAACTGACGTGTCAAAAGTGCATGTAAACTGAGCCTACTTGAAATAAATGAATTAAAAAAAAAGATTTAGATACGAAATTTTAACTAAAGTAAACGAATTAGTATTGAAACATTACTTTTTTTTAAATTGAAAATTAAATGTTTGTAGGTTTGTTGGGTTGGGACTAACCTATTATAATATGGTTCGGTTGCTCTATCTGGTAGAAGAAATAAATCACTGAATGTTCACAATGGTTTATTAACAAAAATAACAATATTATAAGTACGCGCCGTTTTGGTAAGGATCAGTGGACGCACTTGTATGACTTTCTATATAAAGAATACTACGATTCGTTTGATGCGATGCGTCCGATACGAACGATGCGGATAGGTGGACGCCTACCGTTAAGCGCTTTGTCAGCCCCGACACTTATTTAATAGTAACTATAATGTTTTTGTAACAAAATTTTGAATTAAAGTTATGAATTAAATTATGAGTTATTAATAATTAAGTAATTTAGTAGTAATTCTAAGAATTGTTTTTAAAGTTACTATTTGTTTATTTAACTATCGACTTAGCCATTCGTTGAAAATTACAATTATTAACGAATTATTTAAGCGCCATCTATTGCAAAATGGTTGTACTAATTCACAAAACCTCGGACTCTTCAAATTCAAACTTCATTTAGCTCAATTTACACATTTTGTTTCTGAACGTCATTTTTTTTTTTAATATTATATAAAAGTAAACAACAAGTGGATAAAGAAGATTATTTAAGACTTGAAAAAAAAATTAACAGTTCTGAAATCTAAAAAAAGAATATTCAGTAGTGGTGTTTTTCTCAACAACAAATAGAATCATCAGAAACGCCTCCATGGCGCAGTGGTATGCGAGGTGGATGTACAAGACGGAGGTCCTGGGTTCGAACCCTGGCTGGGTCGATTGAGGTTTTCTTAATTGGTCCAGGTTTGGCTGGTGGTTTACCACCCTACCGACAAAGACGTACCGCCAAGCGATTTAGCGTTCCGGTACGATGTCGTGTAGAAACCTTATCTCAGTAAGTACTGGTCCGATTTGAAAAATACATTCAGTGTTAGATAGCCCATTTATGGAGAAAGGCTATAGGCTATATATATATATATATATATATATATTATCCCCATATTCTTACGGGAACGGGAACCACGCGGGTGAGACCGCGCGGCGTTAGCTAGTCTTTGTATAACTAAATTTAATATTTATTGCAAATGAATGATTCTGATTCTGATTCTGAGATTCCGCAGTATACAACTTGTATATTAACAACAGTACACCTCTTATCAGTGGCGTGCACAGGGTTCTCAACTAGGGTAAGCACTGTACGTACAAATAGTACAAAATAGAAAATTCCTCCTCCAATATAGGTTCGTAATAAATTCTCAGGGTATGCAGAGCGTTTATGCATCTATGAAGTGCACGCCACTGCCTCTTATAGAAGCGTAAACATTATTAAACGCAACCTGCATACTAGGAAGTAGAAACAAAGTGAGGACTAGGACTACGTATAATTAAACTGTAAACAAAACCTCTTCAAGTCTTTGTAATCAAGAAGCAAAGACGACAAGTTGTTTAATTTACATAAACTGTTTACCGTAGACGTGGAATCTTCTAACTATGCATTATAATATAGTTTTGAACACTTTTCTGACGCAGGTTGTTTATAACCAAGACGTCGTGGGTTCTATTCCCAGTTTAAGTCAATTTATGCTTTCGGATTGGCTCAAGATTGGGTAGGCTTTAGACTAGTTGCCCCATTTAACCCAATCGAAATAGCACACGTCGTCAAGAAACGAAAAACTTTACTTTCGGAGTTAGTGCAATAATATCTGATGATTAACTACTAATAATTAATACAAAAATAATTAAACGAGCCAAAGGGCAAAATTAACTAAGCAACATATATCTATAATTTTACTAAGAGAACCGTTATTTTTATAAGTGTAAATTTTTTGGTTGGTGGTAAAACGATTGACTCGAGCTCAAAATCTAAACCAGGACCTATCTGTTGAAAACCAAGGCAACCTACGACAACCTCTGTGGCTTAGTTGTTAACAAGCCATAGAGCCAAGAGCCAAGAGGTTGTCGTAGGCAATGATAATTTTATTCTATAGATCGGTTACGTCCCTACAAAATCACCGCAAAAAGTGATCCGATTAATAGGCTACAAAACTGAGCGCACACATGGACAATTTTGTCTTTAATTCCATTGTTTATTTATGTATATATAGTTTTTACACTTCCTGAACACACATCTCGACATTATAGACGATAGTTAGGTATTATTTGTTTAAATAACATTCGCTTTTGACCCCACCTAACATTGAGATGTGGATCTTTTCCTCTTTTGAGCGCCTCATTTTTCATGACCTAGTAACACGTCTAACACAATTTAACATCATTGGTCGTAGGTAATTCTTGTGATAAATATTTTCAATTTCACTGAAACTATTGCCTGATTAAAAAAATTGTTTAATTAGTGTTAACAAAACAGTAGACACATTAACTAAACGCTTATTTACATAATAATTAAGCAGTACAATTAAGTAATGGTCACTTAATCTATATGACTGTATTACTAAGCTTGCAGTCATTACCCAGTGGGGCCGTTTAACAGGCTACGGCAAAGAAAAACATGCTATTAAATTAATGGCCATACGGGATAGAGACTTGCTTAATGACAACTAATTAAATCGTGTAACTGTTTCTTGGTTAACATCGTAAGTAACAGTAAATGTAACCGTCACATTGGTTCCATGGTTAAATCGGCTTTCTAAATGAAGACCAGTGTGGACACTGGTCTTCACTCTCACAGTCCTGGAATCGAACACTGGAGTGTCCAGGACTGTGAGAGTGAGGCGATCAAGAGAGCACACATAGATTTATAAATACACAAGCGAAGTTTCATTTGAATTCATTCAGTAGTTTTAGCGTGATGCCCGGTCAACAAAAAATACGGACAGATTTTTGGCCTCAGTATCGATTGTAAAATACCCTCCAATAATAATTTACAAAATATCTTCAATGTACAGAATTTGACCTGTTACAGTTTTATTATAAGTACAAATAAATAAATAGATAGTGTGTAGTCGCAGGATTCGTGTTTCGTGTTGCAGGTTTTTAGTTTGTAGTTTAGGGGCTCAGGGAGGGTTATTTTTGCTTTTGTGACCTTTTCACTAGATCATTCCATTTTCAAGCATAATAGTATGTGAATACTCACCTACGTGAAAAAATTCGTATTGTTCTTGTATTCGTAAAGTATTGTTTAAGTATATTTATTATTATTATTTATTTTACCCGACTGCAAGCTTTAACCGACTGTTTTATAATTGCTTTCTTTACTTCTAAACTGAGCTTGTTTTTTTTATTTCAGTTTTAATACATATACGTATTCCGTGGACAGCATATAGAATCAACCTATCGGTGCTAAAACAACTTAACATCTTGAAGAGGCTGTCCACCACCTGTCTTCAGAGGATCCTCGAGTACTTCGGCCACATTGCCAGGAGAGGAGGAGATAAGTTAGAGAAACTAGTGATCACTGGCAAAGTGGAAGGAAAGAGACCTCGAGGACGTAGCCCGATGCGTTGGTCAAACCAAAATCGCGCTACTCTCGACACCAAAGTACACGAGACTCTGGAAGTCGCGAAAAGCCAAGCCACATGGCGCGACATCGTGAAAAAGCAAACTTGTGTTAGGGGTCACGACCCTCAATAATGAGGACTACGACGCAAGGAAGACATTATACAGACAGAATATATATTTTTTAATATTCTTAATCATTTTGACGGCCTCCGTGGCGCAGTGGTGTGCGCGGTGGATTTACTTGACGGAGGTTCTGGGTTCGATCCCCGGCTGGGCCGATTGAGGTTTTCTTAATTGGTCCAGGTCTGGCTGGTGGGAGGCATCGGCCGTGGCTAGTTACCACGCTACCGACAAAGACGTACCGCCAAGCGGTTTAGCGTTCCGGTACGATGTCGTGTAGAAAAAGGAAAGGGGTGTGGATTTCCATCGTCCTCCTAAACAAGTTAGCCCGCTTCCATCTTAGATTGCATCATCACTTACCATCAGGTGAGATTGTAGTCAAGGGCTAATTTGTAGAAAAAAAAAGAAAAACATTTTTTAGATTAATGTGACATAACTTTTTCAAACCGCTAAAGCTAAGAAATTTACTAATAATTTAAAATACATAATAAAGCACATAAAAGTACACGGTGTTTTATATCAGAAGTACAATTATTATCTCTAATGGACAGCTTCTCGACCGCTACAAGATACGGTTTGGCGGAGACGTGACAACAGAGCCGGGGAGAGGGGTTTCCTCTTAGTGGGGGAGTACCTTTTGAATAATGGCCCGGTCTGCCCCCGGCGTAATGACACTGGAGATCGGGTTACGTGATTCAGTTATTACTTATTACACAAATTAGAGCTTTATTCAACTCAGCGTAATTGTCATTGCATATATTATACAACAATGACATTAAATATTTATGCGATCTTTATGTTGAAATTCAAAATTCATTTATTTCAAGTAGGCTCAATTTACAAGCACTTTTGACACGTCAGTTGACTATTTGTAAAGATTCTATCACCGGTTCGGTAGGCAGGTTCTGCTGAGAAGAACCGGCAAGAACCTCAACAGTAAATAAAATCATACAGTATTATAATTTACAATTGAAGACAACGCTACAATTCTTATAGTTTTACTTCCTGTGTGAAGGTGGAAGCTGATCCAATGGCCTCCAAGCGCCTTTATCTTTAAGGAACTCATCATTGGTGTAGTAACCTCAACTAAGTAAATGTTTTTAACACATTTCTTAAAGCTATGCATTGGCAGGTCCATCACAGTCTTGGGGATCTAGGGGATCACAGTCTGCTAGTAGCATATTTTATCTCGATACTCATATAAGAATGCGGTAAAGTAAAACCGTGTTGTACATCTAGTTATATTATAAATTGAAAAAAGCTAGCAAATCTATTCTTGGAAATGCCATTCACTAATGATAACATAATAGGTAAAACTATTATAATATAAGAAATATCCACGAGACAATATAAATAAATACAATAGAAAAAGTATCAATTGTATGTAAATGTTAAGCAAGCATAGAATAAATACGTGATAAAAAAATATTATTATTTTTAAGTATATAAATATTGTTTGTAATATCTGTTTTGGATTTATTTTTATTCTTAACAAGTTAACCCTTGATTACAATCTCACCTGATGGTAAGTGATGATGATATCTAAGATGGAAGCGGACTAACTTGTTAGGAAGAGGATGAAAATCCACACCCCTTTTGGTTTCTACACGACATCGTATTGGAACGCTAAATCGCTTGGCGGTCTTTGTCGGTAGGGTGGTAACTAGCCACGGCCAAAGCCTCCCACTAGCCAGGCCTGGATCAATTAAGAAAACCTCAATTGGTCCAGAAATTTGAATTAATATACAAATGTTAGGTTGACTAAAGAATGTCACAACTGTATAAACTGGAACTAGAATAATTACATCTTAATGAGTATGTACGCAAACCCAAATTGATATTCTAGGTAAAGGGTCACTTCGGATCAAAGGGGATCTAAAGGGCCCTAAAACCATAAAACAAATATTTAACAATGGCTTTCGAAAATATTTTTGTTCTTGTGAATAAATTCATTTCGTTAACATGATTAACATTCAATTCTTCTAGGTATAACTAATCACCTACACATTAATTTATATTTGTTCTTCAACATGTAGCTTTCTAACGGAAAACTCAAATTCTTCAAATTCTTCTTTGAAAAATATGAAAACCCAGGCATAGTTACGCATTGCATTAACAAAGTTGGTTACGCTGCCTTACAGTCTGCTATTTGAATTTGTTGTTTGGTTTGATAATATCAAAATTCTCGTAATTAATGTCACTATTTATAATTAAGTTCTTCAAACGCCTATTCAATATATCTAACAATATTTAATGAAGATATCCAATTTTACATCCTAATATTAAATTTTAGGCGAGCCCAAGCGAGATATATAGCTACCTATCGTTTATGATTAAGCCAACAACGTTGAACTAATCGTTCTAATAGGATGCTGCATGCTGGAGGGAGGCGGAATCAATTTAAGTGACGGAAATTGCTTCATTTAACGCTACTACTGACAAAACAGCTGACAAAGTACTTGCCTATTTCCTGTGTTGCCATGCGTGTCATTTTTTCTTGGGAACATATATGGCAACATAAAATGTAATAGGTATCTTTAAAAAAAAATCGGTTGTCTGTAAAGACGGCTTACTGACGATAGTTGAATGTGACAACGTCAAAAAATACTGATGGAATAGTTGCGTTTTTCAAAAGAAAATTTCAATTAAAAAAAAATATTCCCATTCCCGTCCAACTAGTCCGGAAAGACTGTGCGGGGATCAAACCACCACACCTTGGTGCTGAGTCCGACCGCTCCTACCGTTGAGCTATTGAGGCTATAATAATTATTATATAGTCTGCCAAGTTCGTTGATAGCGCTCCCATGATATGCGGGCGACAGGGGGGAAGACGCGGGTGTGAAATCGTGCGTGCGGGGAAGTGATGTGCATCAGTCGTGGGTTTTTAATTCATCGCCACACGCCCCCGGCCTGCGCGGAACATCGGGAGTGTTACGAACGAAGTTGCCAAGCTATAGTATAATTACCATACTTTCACAATTTGCACTCATACAACATATTTCACAAGTCGTATAATAGAGCAATTTCGCAAGAAATGTTTTGCTTCTATTAAAGTAATAGCTTACACTGCAAGATGAAAGCCTACATTTTTGATGAAAGGATATTTAGGTGGAAACTCAGAATTTGCTGTAGTTGGGCGAATGAATACATTTTTCAAAACCATCACTTGAGACGCTACATAGAGACTTGAGAGTAAAATTTTTACACATTCATATATTTTACGTACTTACCTACAACATATCTGAGAATATAGAAACATTTAACATTATACTGAATAGGCTACTTGCCTCTTTTGTAAACATTGTTTAAACTGATTTATGGAAGTATTATAAGCTATATTTTATACCCGCAAGCGCCAATCACAAACCGATGCCATGTAGCGAATGACGTCACAGTTTATGATTTGCGTTTGCGGTGACGTTATGAAAATACAATTTTGTTTTATAAAAATATTACAATTACAAGATTATTTTCACAAATAAAAATGTAATTAGAGTTTTTAGGCATCTAAACTGCCTGTATGCAAAAAATCTTCTTGGTTTTATACAGCAAGCGAGTAGTCTATTGCATTAACATTTAACAAATGATACATCCCTAGTTTTTGATGAAAGGATATTTAGGTGGAAACTCAGAATTTGCTGTAGTTGGGCGAATGAATACATTTTTCAAAACCATCACTTGAGACGCTACATAGAGACTTGAGAGTAAAATTTTTACACATTCATATATTTTACGTACTTACCTACAACATATCTGAGAATATAGAAACATTTAACATTATACTGAATAGGCTACTTGCCTCTTTTGTAAACAGTGTTTAAACTGATTTATGGAAATATTATAAGCTATATTTTATTTTGTCCCGTCAATAACCAGTAAAAAATTATGATCATAATATAAATGAAAAAATATCTACGTAAAATTTATGCCGCCGAAACACAACACATTAGCAAGTGACGTCATTCATAGAGATAACAGCGTGATTGGCGTTTGCAGTGATGTGATATATCACGTCACCGCAAGCGCCAATCACAAACCGATGCCTTGTAGCGAATGACGTCGCAGTTTATGATTGGCGTTTGCGGTGAAGTGATAAAAATACAATTTTGTTTTATAAAAAATATTACAATTACGAGATTATTTTCACAAATAAAAATGTGATTAGAGTTTTTAGGCATCTAAACTGCCTGTATGCAATAAATTTTCTTAGTTTTATACAGCAGGCGAGTAGTCTATTGCATTAACATTTAACAAATGATACATCCCTAGTTTGAATAACGAAAATGTCAATAAAGCATTTCATTAGCGTAGGTGTATGCATCTAGGTTCACTTGTTACGCTGTGAACGCTGAATTGTTATCAATCAATCCTGTTATTTGTGTGATTTATTGGTGAGCACTAAATTTCCCATTGTTTATTGAAACTGTTATTATTAAACGAATACATAGTTTAGCATTTAGGTAATATGAAATGATATCAAAATACTTCTTAAAACCACTTTCTATGTAGCATCATTAAAATTATGAGAGAACATATCTTGGAGATCTTTCATTTATTTTTCACACTAATATATACTCGTAAATGCTAAAGCTTGTGTGTAAATGTGTATGTTTGTTCCTTCTTTGAGCAGCGGCTACTGAAGCGATTTGGCTGAAATTTGGAATTAAAATAGATTTTACTCTGGATTAACACATAAGCTACTTTTCAAACCGGAAAAATCCATGGTTCCCGTGGAATTGGTGAAAAACTGACTTCCACTTTTTCATTATTTTTTTTTCTTTTCAAGTTCGCCCTTGACTACAATCTCACCTGATGGTAGCTAAGTGATGATGCAGTCTAAGATGGAAGCGGGCTTGTTAGGAGGAGGATCAAAATCAACCCCTTTCGGTTTCTACACGGCATCGTACCGGAACGCTAAATCGCTTGGCGGTACGTCTTTGCCGGTAGGGTGGTAAATAGCCACGGCCGAAGCCTCCCACCAGCCAAATCTACGCGGATGAAGTCGCGGGCGTCCGTCCTAGTTTTCAATTAGTTTAGCGATATAACTGCATAACAACCATGTCTCAATTCTGTAGGGGTACACACAGACTAGGTCCATCCGTTTGCTATTCTTGGATATCTCTTACTTCTTCCATTCTCATTAATAATCTCAATCTCAAATAATGTTCTCTTGACCTGGCCTTTATTGAGAATCTTCAGGCCATTCTTTTTCTTCATTAGTCTAGGAACGTGCACATTGGCAATCCATCTAAGCATATCTTTCCCGATTTTAGTCACTATATCTTCGTTTATAACAACGATGTTACATAATATTTCCGTTTTAGCATGAAATTGAAAACTTAGATGACAATCTCAAAACTTTGAAGACGTTCAAATCTTGAATGTACAGCCAACAACAACTAAAACTTCATTATTCTTTTTAGCTGACTATAAATTCTTATATATTTCCGTCGCCATAAAAAATTGCTCATAACATTTCACTTTCAAGCGGTCTTTATATTATCTTTGCTTTCCATAGTTTTTATTTCCTGAAACAAATGAGCTCTGTCCCATTTCATAGCTTGTTAGATAGGTACGCATTGTGTATTCTCCCTGAAATGTTCGTATTTTTTCAGCAGCCGAAATTATTTCGTATGAGAGATATCTTTTTCAGAACGATGTTCTCATAAGTCATTGTTGGCTTGTCTTGTAAGTCATACTTTTTATTTATAAATGGAAAAATTATTTATAAGTGCAAAGTGATGTTTTGCACTGGTTAAGTAATTTAAATTCTAAATTAGCTTGCTTGTACCGTATAAAGATGATGACGTTTGGTATAAAGATGATGATGATGACGATGATGATGATGATGAAATTGGCTTAGTTCTTGCATGGTGTCAGGGAAAAAGTCAAGGTCGAAAATTAGATCAAAGTTATATAGAAATTATCTTGTTTTTACTTTTAACGACAACGATTATCGTATACCTACAAATTAAAACAAAAGAAGTGACTATTTTCTAATTTCATAGCTAATATCACACACTGATTATTAAAAATAACAATACCTTGCTCGTTAAGGCCAGCCTCAATCTCATGCCAACACATAAAAGAGTTTTCAGCATCACTTAAAGGCACCCTGCTGAGCGTAGAAAATTTGATCCTCTTAAACCATTCGTAAAATTTAAAATTGTATCCAATATTTTTTTAGGTAAACTTACATTTTAGCTGAATCGACGCATTCATTTATTTCTGTCAATTCCAACGGTTTTGGTTCTTATACAAATAACGAAATAATATAACATAGTGTGTACCCTTTGTTGTTAAGTAGCCCAACTATCGTTATAATTTAGCAAGCATGTTCCTTCCGTACAATACAATGATCTACACCCTAACTCGGTTCATAAATGTAAAGTGTCTTTTCCCTGAAATTTCATCAGCTACCTATAAAAAATTAAACAGGAAAATAACCAAGTTAAAGCCAATTAGATATTACGTCTTTAGATGAAATCTCGCTCGATATAGACGCTTAATCCTCCATATTAAGTACTAGACGTCGGCGCGTGGGTTTCACCTGCGTAGTTTAGTTTTCCTGTGAGAATACGGGGATAAAATATAGCCTATGACACTCACAAACAACGTAGCTTTGTAGTGGTAAAAGTATTTTCAAAATCGGTTCAGTAGATCCAGAGATTATTCCCTACAATACCACAAACTTCAATCAAAGTTTTATAGTTCAAATACGTTTATTTCAATTGGGCTTAGTTTAAAACACTTTCGAAACGTTAGGTAGGTACTAATATTATTAGATAATGGTGATAATAATTGGTCGAAAACTTAAAATTCAATGGTCATTCAATAACGTTTTTTTAAATCTTGTATATCACTTGCTTACTCACTATTTCATTGAATTCGATTTAATCTTGTATATCACTTCATAACTCACTATGTTAGCATTTACATGCTATGTGGGTTAACTGACCAACCGACTTAAAATCCCATTTTTTCAAGTCAAAGTCAAGTCAAATCAACAAAAAAATATAAATAATTACCGATACTCAATTATGTGTTCTTAATTATTGTGACACTTAACCTAAATCCTAACTTGCTATGAACACGTAACAGAAAAAGAAACATAATTAAAACTAACCTAGCACACGTAAGCAAATAATTCGAGTGCATTTTAACATTGCAGTGTCGAACTGTATAATTCGGGAGCGACGTCGCCAACTGGCAAACGGATCTGCTACGCTGGCCAAAGTATCCCAACAGCTTATAATGAGGCGATTGTTTAATCACTTTCATTCATACCGTCCGGGCCCTCCTATAGAAAAAAACTGTTTTAGATTTTTCTGAGACTATCATACACTCTTTCGCTGTTACGAAGCGACCATGCAACGCTAGCGCAGCATTTTTTTTTATTTTTTATTCTCTACAAGTTAGCCCTTGACTACAATCTCACCTTATGGTAAGTGATGATGCAATCTAAGATTGAAGCGGGCTAACTTGTTAGGAGTAGGATGAAATCCACACTCCCTTCGGTTTCTACACGACATCGTACCGGAACGCTAAATCGCTTGGCGGTACGTTTTTGTCGATAGGGTAGTAACTAGCCACGGCCGAAGCCTCCCACCAGCCCAGCATAAAATCCCTTAAAGATAAAAACGCTTGGAGGCCATTGGATCAGCTTCCATCTTAAACAGGAAGTAAAACTATAAGAAATTGTAATGTTGTAATCAATTGTAAATTATAATACTGTATGATTTAAAAAAAAAAAAACAGCAACTGTTGAGTTTCTTGCCGGTTTGTTCTCAGCAGAACCAGCCTTCCGAACCGGTGGTAAAATCTTTACAAATAGTCAACTGACGTGTCAAAAGTGCTTGTAAACTGAGCCTACTTGAAATAAATGAATTTTGAATTTTCTGTGCTAGCTCAAGGATTTTATGCGTCTAATCGTCATCGAAGTAGAAAAGCTCACTAGCAAAGATAAACGACAATAATGAGATTTTGGTTACCTACTATAGATTTACAAATGGTACAATAATAATTATAAATTCCAATCAAATATCGGATACAGTAACTTATCAAATCTACAAAGGAAAAAAGTCATTTACATAGGATAATGTAGAACATTCATATCAAATAATAGCCGAGATAAAATAAATACGAGATATTATAGAGCATCCACCTAAGGGATATTATAGAGCATCGATATCGAAGAATGGCCATCCTAATACTCATAGAAGATATTATAGAGCATCCACAGGGATGGATAGCCATCGACATAAAAGATATTAAAAGGCATCCACAAACCGACGGAAGAATCCACATATTATATTCCATATACATGAAAGAATAGAATCCACATAAGAAATCTTACAAAACACCCCCACAGAAGAATAATCATCCACATAGAAGATAATAAATATCATATACATGGAAAAAAGCCATCCAAATGGGAAATGTAGATAATTCACATAGAAGAATAATGCTCTATAATAATTTTATGTGGATCACTATCCATATAAAATTATTATAGAGCATCCACATAGAACAATAGCCATTCATATATTTTTTACATAGAAAGGCACGCCGAGACTCAGTGAGTAAAAGATCTTAACGTTATCCAAAAGATACAGAATCGGACCAACTATTGTAAGTAAAAGCTATTATTTTAATAACAATCAAGTTAAGCAAAAATAAGATTACTTAAGTATTTTCTCTTCGTTTCTAGGAAGAAACATTTGCAATGTTGTTTTTGTCGTAATTAAGAATTGTTTTTAGTTCAAGATTAAAGGCACAAAAAAACAATACTTTTAAATAATTAAAGAAAATCATTCTCATAGTAGCATTTATCATTCATCAAAGGCTGCCTTTGATTTTGTTCAGGTGATATAATTTAAATCTGGCCTACACACTAACAGAAATCCGTGCTTTACTATTTATTGAAATGTTTAATGAAATAAATAATGGGCTACTCCATTTTACGTCCTGATTAAGTGCATTAAAACTAAAGTGAATAAAATTAAACGTTTAATGCCATATGCTATGCAGTAGTTAAAATTACTGGAGCCTCGAAAATTATTCAAATGTGTCATCAAGTCATGACAACTCCATTAGCGATGAGTGCTGAATGCATTTCGATTAATAATCGTTCGCCAGTCTACTGATAATAATAAGCAATTACTAACTGTTGCTCACATCCAACGAGATCACTCTCCGTCGATATTTCGTTATCAATTACGTCAATCTTTGATCGAATGTTGATAATCAATTAGATACTATTAATATCAATTTTAATTGTTTACATTACAGATTGCAATTGAATCAAGTTTGGTCGAATAGTTACTTTATAGGAAACCTCACTGTTGTTTTTCTTTTGTATTGCGTGTACATTTTACCAATTTAATCTTTCAGCAAATATTTTATAATATATTTTTCTGTATGAATGTTATTTAAACGGGTACATACCACGATAAAACGACGAGATTTTTATTGTCGATATTTCGACCCAGTTGCATGGATCGTGGTCACGACGTGACCACGATCCATGCAACTGGAAATCGTTTAAATAACATTCATAATGAACAACCACGAAATAAGTTTAAAATCATTAGTATATTTTTCTGGTTTACATATACGTCTATTAATAATAATAGCATAATTTTGTATTCTTGAACTATTTTGTACCTTCATTCGTTTGTGATGATACACTTATAATAAGATAAGAATTCGTACAAACATTTTTATAATAGCAGACTAAATCATCCATTATATAGCATAGAACTGTGTGGGAACAAATAGTTGACAATAATAATCAATGTAATAAAATAAAATAATCGACTTTATTATAATATTTTACGATTCAAACTTCATACATTTATTATCGGTTTATAGTTAAACCTCAATGCTTCTCAATAAACCGATATTCTCTTTAAAAGCGCGAGGTTACTATCCGATCATATTAATTTCAGTAATAATCGTACCTGAGCAGATAATAAGCAATTATTAATTGTTGCTCCCATGCAACGGTATCTCAGTAAACTGTCGATATTTCAGTATAATTTTCAGCGGAATATTCAGTGTTTATAATATTGCATTTGCTGGTAATGTTATTATAAGAATATTATTTTTATTAACATAGTCTAAATTATTATTTATAATTTATGTTAATTATTATTATTGATCTGCTGTACTTGAATATTTGTAATTGATTAATAGTTTATCAATTTTTAGTTTTAAAATTTAAACGACGTTTTTTCTTAGACTATTTCTGGTAAGAACGCCACCTTGTATAGTTCTGAAGTACCAATATGCTAATATTAGAGATATTACTTTAAATTGGTACCAGATGGTATACTTTTGGCGTTTATAAAATAAATAATATATTTTCAAGAAAAATACATCTAACTTTTACGCTCATTTATATGTTATGGAACATTTTCAAGAATAACTATAGCTTTTGCTACTCTATGAAGATGTATGTAGCACAAAATTTTCTAATTATGAAAGAATCGAGTCGAGTTCTTTTTGACCAAAAAAAAAAACAAATAAAAAATATAATCTTTTCAAATCCTCTCATCAGGGGTTGCCTGGTAGAGATTACTTATAGTAACAAGGCCGCCTTTGCATGCTAAGTTTAAATTATCATTTTTAATGTTTTTATTTATAATTGTATTTTTGTGTGCAATAAAGTATTTCTTCTTCTTTTTTTTGGGGTATTCTTGCCACTATTCTACGTGGGCATGATATGTTCCCAATCATCTTTCTCAATTAAAAAAAAATCTAATTTTACCTTTTCAAAATATTAGTTTAAAGTACACGAGCAGTTCGTGCACCGCTCACGTAGGGAATGCCGCATGTTCAACAGTGCAATCGAGACAAGAAACTTCACACTACCCTCGAGGAAATTCACGTACAAAATATAAGGCAAGCAGCGTAATACTTACACGTCCTCAAGACCGTAAAAGGCCCGTTTACATTTTTCACCGTGCTAATTTTATTTGACTTACCCTGAATATATTATGCCCTATTATAACGCCCCTTCGCAAGCGTTTAAAGCCAACAATGAGAATTTTTTCCATGTTTAAATTGTTAACATTAAATTTCGCAGTAATGTTAAAAATCTGATACCATTGCCGTTTTATTGCTCATTAAGCTTCCTTTGTTTTACTTTTAAATTCTAAGCACATTCTTTTCAGGTGTTTTATTAGCGAAATCCCTGCTCTGTAGGTGTCGTAGACAAATATTAATTATTTTTATACGTTCTACCTTTTTAGTTACCTTGTATAAACTGATTTTACGTGTTTGTTAGTGAATATTGCCTATACACTCGACGCAACAGGCGTAAGTTTAGAGCACCAGTAGATGCATTCGCTAACTCGGTTGCTTTTAGGAATCGAAAGTCACCGAGCTCGTTCGACATTTAATAGAAGATCATCCACTCAATTAAATTGCAATACACAACGTGCTAATTTCAAACAAGCTCGGTAGATGTTATCCATCCATCCATCCATCCATCCATCTTTACAGATAGTTACAAGGAAAAATTTACTTCAGACATATCGATTCACAGATCACCTCATATTCTTCGAAATATAATACAAATACTACTTGGCGGTAGATATTAGCATGGTGTTAGTACTTTCCCAAATGAGCTCGCAAAGAACACTACCACTTAAATGTATTTCCATTTTAATTATTATATGTGTTATTTAATTATTAGATATTATTTTTATAACGTAAGTGTTGACTTATTCATCATTTTGCTGCTAGACCAAATTGCAAGTTAAAAAAAAAATGGATTGGTATATATTTTCTATTTTCGGAAGTCGGCTTGGCTTTGGTTGCAAATATAAGACAGGCGTTGGAAAGGCGTGTTTGTTTGGGAAACTGAAGGAGCGTTTGTAAAGCAGAAATTGTTTTTAAATTATCATCTATTCTGTTGTTGTTTGGTTGGTAAACGGGATTCTATGCCAAATGCCTGATTTTGTGTAACTTAAGAAAGCGTTTATGTTGTGCTGACGGTCATTTAATTTACACATACAAGCTTTGTGATGTTAACTTACTAAACCAAAGCCGAACCGACTTCTTCAGGTACCTAGATTAATTATTATACTTAATTATTTATTAAAAATAAGGTATCTATCAATTATTTTTCTCTTGAACTTCTATTATTCTACAGTATTCTGTTCTATGAAAGTATCCTGACTACTTACGTTTCAGGAGTCGTAACAGGAGTAATTGATTCAAAGAACTTCTTGCAAATTATTGCATAATTCTACCTGAAACAAGAAGAAAATGTATTAGTGCCAGACTATTAGCAGCTTTTCATTAGAAAAGAAATTGTAGAACGGAAAAATTCCATTAATTACGCTCTCGACGCGCTTCGTAACCGTTTTAAAATAAAACTACGTACAATATTTTATGTGATCGTAGTTTTTCATCTCTCGTTAAATCAGTCATTGGTATGAACTAACGCCATATTGGATGTGCACTGTCTAACAAACAACGAATTAAAACTGAGGGTATAGTCGCTATATATTAAATCGCTTCATTTCATAGGTCACACCTTATAATAATTATATGTAATAGGGATGATGACTATTTTTTAAATTGTATATAAATTAGGAGCATGCTAATAGGGTATCTGCGATCATTACTTTCGGAGCTAAAGGGTCAGATTTGCAGCGCTGCCGCGGATCCCTAAAAACGCCCTATACAAAATGGCACGATTTAATGACGTCATAGGTCCATAATGATCGTTAGATTTGTATAGGTTATTAGGAATATGGGTTTAGTATAGATCCCGAAATTCTGGGTTTACGTTCTATAGGCTATAAAATACTGAGCTTTCTTATTTTCAGTAAAAATTATTAGCCCGAGTTTGGTTGTCTAAGATTCACATCCCGTGCCTCGAAGAGCTATCGGAGAAAGAAACATTTTGTACGTAGACCTACTACTACTGCGATGTAGATTACAGTCGTGATAGCCTAGTGGATTCATATGAAGCGGTCATCCTCTGCCTTCGATTCGGAGGGCGTAGGTTCGAATCCGATCCTCCAACTTTTCAGTTATGTGTATTATAAGAAATTAAATATCACGTGTCTCAAACAGTGAAAGAAGAATTCATGAGGAATACCTGCATACTTAACAATTTGTTAATTGTCTAGATGGGTGAAGTCTGCCCACAGAACAGAGATCGCTAAAAGCTAACGCTTTTAGCAATAGAAGTAGCATAGGGGCGTGGCCCGCTTACACCCGGGTGTGCGGAGCTTCGCAAGCCTATCCGCGCATGTACTAGCAGTCTTGTTTCGTTGACTGACACGTTACGTCCTGCGGTTGTCAAATTCGGTAATTGAAAATAATTAAAAACGATTAGAAAAATGCTGTATTGTGCCGTTTTGGAATACAAAAATGCTAGCCGCCACAAACATGTATCAAATTATGGTGTTTTATACCATCGTTAAGACGTATTTTATTTTATTTTCATTAAAATATGAAAAAATAATTTTACTCAAAGTCACAAACTAAAATTAACTTTACGGGAATAGTACTAAAGTTTACTTTATTTTAATACAAATTCGATTTTCTCGAAGATTCCGTTGACACCAGTGGGCATACATTTGCTGCATCAACAACAACAACAAAACTATCATAAATCAAAAATTTACAAAAATGATTTTATTGCAATATTTCTATTCCTAATTAAATGTATTAATTATTAATATTAATAATCCTTGTTATTTTATATTTATATAATAATAAATAAATATACGATTATTTTATTGATTTCAAAGCCAAAGGTTTCAATTGAAAAGCAGCATATTTTATGCTTTTAATATCTCCTCTAGCATTCAATTTATCAGAAAACTGCAAAACATTTTGAAAATATGATTTCAATGTAGTTATTATATTATGCTTTATATACAATAAGAGGAAAAATAGACCAAAAAACAGTTTTTATTTTTCTTGTTTTAGTTCTCCTGAAAAAAGTGTAATTTTGATTTATGTTAGTTTTGAATTTAAGAAGCTGCCATATGTCATTTAGCTATTCATTAAGGGATGTCGATAATAATATATCGATATTTATGAAAGATGGCACTCTAGACATCTGTCGAGCGTGTCATCGTCCTGGGGAGTCCCTCAGGCATATTATGTCCGGGTGTTCTCACCTTGCTAACGGCGAATACTTGCACAGACATAATCAAGTAGCCAAGATAATCCACCAACAGCTTGCTCTTCAATATGGCCTTATCGATTTTGAGATGCCTTACTACAGGTACGACCCAGCGTCAGTTCTTGAAAACAGCAGTGCATTGCTCTACTGGGACCGAACGATTATCACTGACAGGTATATTGTAGCCAATAGACCTGATATAGTGTTAGTCGATCGGTCAGTGCGTCGTGCAATAATTGTTGATATTACTGTTCCACATGACGATAATCTGGTTAAAGCCGAAAAGGAAAAAGTATCAAAATACTTGGACCTTGCTCACGAGATTACCGCCATGTGGAATGTTGAGTCAACTATTATTGTTCCGATAGTTGTTTCAGTCAATGGTCTTATAGCGAAAAGCTTCGACCAACACCTTAAGAAGCTTTCGCTTAACTGTTGGATCAAGAGTCGGATACAAAAGGCAGTGATTCTTGAGACGGCGCGTATTGTGAGGAGGTTCCTCACTCTGGAGCCCTGACCACCGGTTGCTTGGACACTCAAATGTCCCGCAGCGGGAGGGTAAATTTTTTTTTTATAAATTTTTAATAATGTTTTGTATTTTATACTTATATTGTTAAAAATTTAAAAAAAAAAGAAGTAATAAATAAATGAGAGATTATCGATATTTTATATCTACTACTATTATATTATGATGACACAATCATGATGAAATTTTCGAAAAATTTTTTAGGAATCCGGAGAGGAAAAAAATGAATCGAGGTGACTAGGAAGCAAAATTTGTTTTATGCAAAACCGCATTGTAATTTGTTCCAAACATTTTACGCAGTCAGACACGTTAATGTAAAGTGAAAACAGAAGATATTTAGTAGTCACGGCAGTGCCAAACAAAAAGATTTTTTTTCTTCTAAAAGTCGTATTCGGTTCTTTTAGGATACAAATAAAGTGACGAACTTAAAGTGTTAGGAATAAAATAAATATATAAAAAGGATATAATTGAGTTATTTTCCGCAAAAAACCGACGAATTAAAAAAATATACTATCGTGTTTTTTATATATTCAGGAACTATTTTTACTTTGCAGAAAAGAGTGATCTTTTCGTTAAAATATTTAGGAATTAAGTTTATGAAATACTTAGAGCAGCTGGTCACGTGTTTCTCAAAACTTAAACGAACGAATTTAGACATTGCAATATTGTGACATTGTGGTGTTTTTCTGATGATATCTAAAGTTGACTGATAGGCTTATCAATACTTGTAGTTTAGTCTATTTTGTATTGGCAAATATTGTACATACATACCGAAAAAATTATAAAAAATCTTCTTCTGTAATTAAATATAGTTGGAAAAAAATAATCTGAGAAAGATATGACGGCACTGTACTATCTCGTGTTTTATTTTTTATTATTTGTTTTTATATCACTTTCATTTGTTAGTTAAATTGTCCTGAGAAATTTGTGAAACATTGTTTAACATTGGTTTTTCCAAATGTATCAAAACTACTTAATATAAAAATTTTAATAAAAAAAATTCAACCGACTTCCAACTCAAAAATTAACCTAAACTAAAAAGCAAAAAATAACATCTTACCTATGTGCTACCTTCTGATCAGTTTGAAGGCGGTGCCAAGCCAGTGATGTTTTAATTCAAGCCGTTTAAATTACACAATTTCTGTGGTTCTTTCAGAAACGGCTTTAATTAAAACATGTTACTGGATTGGCACCGCCTTCAAACTGATCAGAAGGTAGCACATCGGTAAGATGTTATTTTTTGCTTTTTAGTTTAGGTTAATTTTTGAGTTGGAAGTCGGTTGAATTTTTTTTATTAAAATTTTTATTTTTTAATTTTTAGTGTTAGCACAAGAGTGTGAACAAAAATTCCTACAATCCCAATTTTAAAAATACTACCTTCAACAAAGTCCAAACACAAGGTAGCTACTGTGAACCGTCGAGGAGTTCCCTTAACTCTCCTTCATCTCCAACACCAGACCCCTAATACAGTCACAATCTATCCAGGTGGAAAGTTCTCATCAATACAAAATTATCAAGTCAAAACACAAGGTAGCTACTGTGAACCGCGAGGAGTTCCCTTAACTATCCTTCGTCTTCATCACCAGACCCCTAACACAGTCACAACCCATCTAGGTGGAAAGTTCTCGTCAATATAAATTTATCAAGTCCAAACACAAGGTAGCTACTGTGAACCGTTGAGTAGTTCTCTTAACTCTCCTTCGTCTTCATCATCAGACCCTTAATACAGTCACAACCCATCTAGGTGGAAAGTTCTCATCAATACAAATAAATCAAGCCCAAACAAAAGGTACCTGCTGTAAATCGTTGACGAGTTCCATCGTCTGTGTATCGGCTCCATCATCAGACCAACTCCAGACCTTCATAAAATTGTAGTGGTTTAAAATACCTTATGGAAACACTAACAAACGCACTAGCCGTCTCTACGATTTTTTAAAGTTCCCCTCGATTTCTCCAGGATGCCATCATCAGATCCTGACATGAAAAAAATGGGACCACCCTGGAATCAAACCCTTCAAAACAAAAAAAGAATTTTCAAAATCGGTCCACAAATGACGGAATTATCGCTGGACATACATAAAAAAAAAAAAAAAAAAAAAAAAAAAAAAAAAAAAAAAAAAAAAACATACATACAGCCGAACGTAGAACCTCCTCCTTTTTGGAAGTCGGTTAAAAATCAAATGAAACTTAGCACAATTTAAGCAAATAGTACGAAGAAGGTTATAGATTCTTCATGTTGCGAATATAAAAATAGAAAGGGTGAAATAGGGTTATCCCCTATTAGTTAAGGTTTCGTGGAAAGTACTAAATTTTTCAAGTACACAAGTTATGGACTTGTGTTTGACCTTCTTTGTTGTGTAAACTCGAATCGTGCAAAGTTTCAGTTGAATTAATGTTTTTTCAGAGTGGTTCATTAAAACAAATGCTTTTTTTACTTTCTTGTGTGTGTTTCTTCACATATTTTTAATTTTTGATTGACCTATGTTGTTCTTCTTAGTTTTATAAAATTCAATTTTTTTTAAACAATAGACGTTCGTTTTATGTACTGCGAGTAACGAGACTATCGATGTTTAAGACTATCGTTATTTCAAATCCCTAGACAATATTAATAAAACAAAGTTAGGATCATTTTGAATCTTATTTATAAGGTAATAAAGCTTATAAATAGAGACAACTAGTGACGAGTAGCGGTACTATAGATTTCATTCATGAATTTTCATTCAAGAATTTTCATTTGTTTTGAGACAACAGTAATAAATAATTTTCAACTCTAAAATAAGGGTAACATATTTCTTTTTTCACTAAATATTAAACAGCCAATTAAGTGAAGTGTTTATCAGTGTGATAAGTATTATTACACTATAAATGTGTTTGTAAGGCCACGCCCCCGGGTACGCTGGTTTCAATACAAACAGTTGGCACTTTATAAATCTAGTTACTTCTTATATCTGTGAGTCTGCCAATGCGCATTGGGCCAGCGTGGTGGACTATTAACCTAACCCCTCTCATTCTGAGAGGAGACTCGTGCTCAACAGTGAGCCGAACATATGTTGTTAATGATGATGAATGTAAATCAGTAATAAATGAACATTTTCAATCAACCAGGATCAACCCAGGATCAACGCCTTACTATGCTCTTGAGTGGAAGGCACGATTTTATTATCTCCATTTTGAACAAAGCTTATACATAGTAACACACAAAATATACACTCATACAACACATAACACACACACACAAACACTAATACATTGAGTAGGTTGCGTTAGAAAGTAAGTAAGAACGTAAGCTAAAAAAATGAAAGCGGTATGGTAATCTTTATTGTATACCTACATCAATCAAGCCTGATCAATTTTTTTTTTTAATTAAAAAAAAACATCGTCCTTTTAAGGGATTAACTATTATATATATAACTATATATATATATATATATATATATATAATAAACAGACATAACCCAATGTTAAATATACCGATTTCTAATTAGATTTTCCGACTTACATACCAATTCAGTCATTAACAATTCAATAATTTAATGAATTGTTAATGCCAACACCTACATAACTTTGATTTTGCCATAACCCAATGTGTAAATAAACCGATTTCTAATTGAATTTTCCGACTTACATGCCAATTCAATCATTAACAATTCAACAATTTATTAAAATTGTTAATGCCAACACCTACCTAACTTTGATTTTGCCAATCAATCTATACCTATATATAAAAGAAAGTCGTGTTAGTTACTCCACTTATAATTCAAGAACGGCTGAACCGATTTAGCTGAAAATTGACAGGGAGGTAGTTTAGAGCCCGGAGAAGGACATAGGATACTTTTTATAAAAAAAAAGTCGAGTTTTCCTTCCTGACGCTATAAATCGAGAACGCACGAACCGATTTCCACGGTTTTGCATTCGTTGAAAAGGTCTCGGGCTCCGTGAGGTTTATAGCAAAGAAAATTCAGGAAAAAATTCAACGTAGGGTAGGGGTAGGGTAAGGGTAGGGTAGGGTAGGGGTAGGGTAGGGGTAGGGTAGAGGTAGTTGAAAGTTTACATCGAGTTTTACGCGGACGAAGTCGCGGGCGTCCGCTAGTTATTTAACAAATCCGCAATATTGAAAGCCACGAGAATCGATAAATAGACACGACATTAATAACCTTACTTTTAATCAATGGAACGACTGCATGACATTATGATTCAGACCGAAAAGGTTACAATTTCAGAAGCGTTCGTCCGTAACAATCCAATAATAGCGCGTTTCGATCGTTCCAAGTTTATACGACCCGGTTAGCGAGACTGCCTGCCTGCAACTTTAATGGACTCGTGTCATTTGTTTTTAAATATAAACCTCCACTTCTGACCCACTCCATCCGTGACAGCTCCGGAATAATCCACCGGTTCAAGCCGAATACATTAATGTTTCAGTGCAGCGGATTTAGAACTACTCGTGAATGAAAAGTGGTTCTAATATAGAACCAAAAAACATTGTAAGGGATACATACAATGAGCTTGATCCGTTTATTTGTTCAGTTGAACATTGTCATTGTTTTTACTTGTGGACTAATCCCGCGATAGAGCCGTGATAGCCCAGTGGATATGACCTCTGCCTTCGAATTCGATTCGAAGGTCGTAGGTTCGAATCCGAGGCATGCACCTCTAACTTTTCAATTGTGTGCATTTTAAGAAATTAAATATCACGTGTCTCGAACAGTGAAGGAAAACATCATGAAACCTGCATGCCTAAAAATTTTCTTAATTCTCTACGTGTGTGAAGTCTGCCGATCCGCATTGGCCAGCGTGGTGGACTAAGACCGAAACCCTCTGATTCTGAGAGGAGACTCGTGCTCAACAGTGAGCCGAATTTTTGATGATGATGATGACTAATCCTGCGATAGCCAGATATATCTCATTTCAAGAAACAGAAATCCGTGCGGTAACTCTTGACTAAAGATGTTAGCCCTTGACAACAATATCACCTGATAGTAAGTGATGATGCAATCTAAAATGGAAGCAGTTTGACTAATGACTTGTTAGGAGGAGGATGAAAATCCACACCCCTTTCGGTTTCTACACGACATCGTACCGGAGCGCTAACCCGGATGACATTTTTACATAGAATTTAAATTTCGTATATGTCAACTTAAACCTCAATAGCTCAACGGTAAGAGCAGTTCGACTCATCACCGAGGGGTGGTGGTTCGATCCCCGACCAGTTGATCTATTGTCTTACCCACTCCTAGCACAGTCTTTCCTGACTAGTTGGAGGGGAATGGGAATATTACTTATATTATAAAAGATTTTTTTCAAATATTCTTTTAATAAAAAAAAAACTAACATTTGTCAACATTCGAGAATTAGCCTACAGGCATAAATTCATTTGAGTCAAGCTGGTTATTTATCTTGTTTTAATAGAAACTACTTACGATGGCTAAAACTGCGATCATTGTAATTTGAGCTTTGAACAGAATGACATTAGGGATGTATTTAGCAGATCCATCATACCCAAAACAAGAATGCTATAATCCGAAATGCAAACTGCCGGTAGAGTTCAAAATGGTTGGCAGGGCATTATGTTGGTAATACCTGTCGCATATCTAACTTCCGTTCCGAAGCTACCACACAATGGGCTCTAAATAACGTTCTGGCATTGCGAAATTCATTGAATGCCATGGTGGACGATTGAAATCATAGAATAGTAAGATGTTCTAAAGCTACAATCATCATTATCAGACTACTAGCGGAATTCAGTTTTTCACAAATCCCTCTGGAACTATGGATTTTCCGGGATAAAAAGTAGTCTATTTAAAAAGTAGTCTGTGTATCCATGCATCGTCCGCTAGTAATCCATAAAGCTTGGATTCAATATCTATAATTCCATACTAATATTTTTTTTTATTCTTTTACAAGTTAGCCCTTGACTACAATCTCACCTGATGGTAAGTCATGATGCAGTCTAAGATGGAAGCGGGCTAACTTTTTAGGAGGAGGATGAAAATCCACACCCCTTTCGGTTTCTACACGGCATCGTACCGGAACGCTAAATCGCTTGGAGGTACGTCTTTGCCGGTAGGGTGGTAACTAGCCACGGCCGAAGCCTCCCACCAGCCAGACCTGGACAAATTAAGAAAATCTCAATCTGCCCAGCCGGGGATCGAACCCAGAACCTCCGTCTTTTATATCCACCTCGCATACCACTGCGCCACGGAGGCCGTCAAAAAATTAAGTAAAAGTCAAAAAGTTAATATAAGAAATGTGAAAGTGTGCCTGTCTGTCTGTTTGTTTGACAGGCTTTCATGGCAATACGGAGCGACAAATTGACGTGATTTTGTAAGTGGAGATAGTTGAAAGGTTGAAGAGTTGATATAGGCTACTCTATGTCTCTTCCTAAACCCCCACTTCTCGGACGAAGTCGCGGGCACCCCCTAGTATTTAATAAACCCGTACTTGAGCGAGTAACCGCAACTTGAGTACTTACTTATACAAGTGATACCTACACTTGCGTATGTCAGTAGGATAAACTTGATACTTTGTTTAACACTTGATATTGTAGAACAGAAGATAATTATCATAATAATATTATGTACAGAAATTAAAAAGGTACTTATACTGTAATCGAACGCATTAAATTGCGGGTTATTCAAAATGCATGAAAATGTTATTAATTCTTCATATATTTTTGACTACACATCTCTATGATTACTATTGGAGATTTAAAAAAAAAATACTCGAAAAAATTAAGGTAGTTCCCATTATTTTTTTTTTATTATTTGGGTAAACAAACAGTAAACGATAAGATTAAATTTCAAAAAATCAATTACTTTAATAAAAACTAAATCGTCAAACTACACCGTTAACCACAGATTTAAAAAAATATATTCAAAAAAAAAATATGCAGATAATATGGCAATACCCCTAAAAATAACAATAATACCTGTGTCAATTATGAATTTTTTTCTTGATTATTAGACGTGAGGATTTTGTGGTCAATTATGATTTTTTTTCTTGATTATTAGACGTGAGGATTTTGTGGTTAATTATGAATTTTTTTCTTGATTATTAGACGTGAGGATTTTGTGGGGATATTTTCTTAATTTGAGGAATTTTGCTTTGTGAGGAATATCGAAAATAAGCACTGGCAATGCTACATATAGGCAAGCGCAAGCTATAGGGACGGTTGGCTCAAACGCGCCATAGAAGGCGGCGGCTTAGCCACTATCGCTGACTGCAGGCGGCTTCGCGTTCACTATTCAAGTTTTAAATAAGCTATGATTTTCCAGAAGAATTGTTCTCTGTTTCAATGGTTTACGAGTATTATCCATATTTACAAGTACATCTGCTTTGGTGTGTTGAGTTACATATTTTTAGTAAATAACAATTTTCGAGATGTTTTTTTACTCAAATGAAACAGAATTGTCATATTTTGTAGTACCATCCAAATTCTTTTCATCATTTCATTTCTTTTCATTAAAAATTAAAAAATACATTGTTTTAATAACTAGGCATTAGATAGATACTTACGCCATTACTTAGTAAATGAATAACATCAATAAACTATTTTCAAATAATTAATAAATTAATGAATTTTACGATTGTTATCACATAATACCTACATTTTGTACAACTACTATATATCTATACTAATATATAAAGTTGAAGAGTTTGTTTGTCTCTCTCAGGAACTACTGGTCCGATTTGAAAAATTCTTTCATTGTTAGATAGCCCATTTATCGAGGAAGGATATAGGATATATATATTATCCCCGTACTTTTACGGGAACAAGAACCATTTGGGTGTAAACCGCGCGGCGTCAGCTAGTCATAACATATCATCGATGATGTTATATCATTCGGAACCCTCTTTACAAGCATTCATTTTTATTAAGAAGTCACGGGAGTCATTAATCCATTTAAATGTTGCGAATAAGGACTAGTATGAATATAATAGTATATTATTAAAACAGAGTTTAATAAAAACGTGCGAAAGTACGGGACTTCCATATTCTGTTTTATCGAGTTCTAAGATTCAATACACAGCGGAATATAAAAGTTTTATGCGCTTATTTGCAGTGTTATAATGTTTATTACAAGTGTCCATTAAACTTGTGATTGCTTTTTAATAATCTTTACCGTTTCACAAGTATAGAATGAAGATATAACAAAAAATACGGAGAGTGTTTTTTTATAAATATAAAAAAAGTAGGCCATTAATATAAACCAAACCTCGGCTTCAGGTTACTATAACAATCCAGATCAAGGTCTTTTCTAAATTCTTTTGTAATAAAAATTTATGTGGGTATACACCAAGATACAAAGTTGATCGCATATCAAAGCAAGTGTCGCAGAAACCGCACCTCGATTTTTTTTTTTTATAAATTAATTATTACAAGATCCTGAGATGCAGCTGTATTTAAAATAAATTTCGTCTTTGGTTATTTTTAACATCGTATATACTCATAACGGCATCTTATCGATTTTTGAGTTTCTTATACATTAACTTTATATTACCTTTGCGAGATAGACTTTACATCTACTAGATGTAAAGTTAAAAACAAGAAAAGTATTAAATGTTTTTTTCGACAGATTTCCTGGTTATTATGTATAAAAAAATGTATAGATCCAAATCGTCACATTTGGCAATCAAGCAATCTTTCTTTCTTTTGATCTTTTACATGAATACATAATACATATTTGATTTGCATTGGAATACGTGAATGATTCGTATAGAAAGTGGACAAATGACATTAAAGAGTCAAATCACTTTAGAACGTGCCTCAAACATCAAACTTTCTTCGTATTTTATGTACCTGTTTACCACCACAAAAATAAACACCTGTTGCGGATTTAAAGCTTTTGCAATTCTCGATTCTCTAGCGGCAGTGGATATCTACGATCAGCTTTATACTTTACTCTTAAAATTAGATGTTCTCTAAAAACATCCGTCTAGAATTGAACTCGTCACGAGTTTTCACTAATGGTTCCGTATGTCATGCTAGCTGACATGACTCAAAATAGAAACTTTTTCGAATTGTTTATTAATTGCGCCCAGTTTATTTAAAGTTTCACAGTAGTGGGAGTGTAATATTAGCGCTGTGAATAAATAGAACATGACGTTTGAACTCAATTAAAAATTTAAACGTACAAAATTGTTACGCAACCAATATGTAGATTTTAAAAAAATATGCTTATTCTATAAGTACAAACGTTTATTTTGTTCTTTTTATAATCATTGCCAATCAAAAAACTACTTTTTATACCGGAAAGATCCATACTTCCCGCGGGTTTGTGAATATTTTAATTTCACGCAGATGAAGTCTCGGGCGTCAGCTAGTGTTAATATAAAATTGAAAGCTCATCATACTTAAAAGAACTGTTCCTGCAATGCGTAAAAAGAGCACTTTTTAATTTTCACAAAAAAAAAAACTATTAACGTTTGTTTAATAAAACATAATCTGTCTATTTTGTTTGTAAAAAAAAAACTTTTCACAAATAGAAATTTAGAAAATAAAATAATCATCTCCTCCGACCAAAAGTAAATTAATAAAAAAAAATATATTGCAATTTGACTAAAAATTAAACAGACGACTGCATTAAGTGGTATTACAATATAGGTACAGCCTTATGACTCAAAAGTCTTACGTTAGTCTTTAATGACAGGAGTCCATTTATGCGCATAGTACGTACCGGACGTATCGCATCAAACGGATTTTTCTTTTACGGCAGATAAAATCCGTTCGATGCGATCCGTACGATACGGATCACTGGACGCACTTTCTATACAAAGAATATTGAATTCCGTTTGATGCGATGCGTCCGACACATACAATGTGGACGCTTGCCATAATGCGTCGAGTCTCCAAGCAAAGGTGTTAAACACAACACCGGCGATCATCACTGACCTCGACAACTCAGTATTCAATAACACGTTCTTAGGTTTGCTTAAGCGTTATACATTTTTACAATGCACTCAGTAATAATATGTTATTCTTATTTGTTCGTTTAAAATAATTCAACTCCCGTTAAAGCAATGTTAGCAAATTATCAGTTGTATGCTATATTGCCCATGTTATTGCATTATTATTTATGTTCAAAGAATCAATAGGAAAACGTAATTCCATACTCGATTTACGTTATTTTACCAATTACTAACAGTAATTGGTCGTACAATAATTTAATGCTTACCTACCTGTACGTGAATTCTTTTATCGCCATGCTATTTGCGGTTGTTAGTCTGTGTAACTTTTGTTCTAGTATTAATTATTTAGTTCTGTGTAAGTTTTGTTGTAGTGTTATTATTTTAATTAAATACATGGAAACTTTTTATACATGTATTTTTAAGCATTTTTTACACAGTTGTAAATTTTGATAAATCGATTACTTTTTATTAACTTTTACAATGCTTTTTTTTAAATAAGTGTTTTATAAAAGCATTGTAAAAAGTTAATGTACGTACCTTAATAACTTATTATATTGTTAAAGGCTTCGAATATTGCTGAAAAAATGTTTTTATATGCTCGTCGATGTAGTATTCGCCTATAGCAAGTTTTATTCGAATCGGAATTTTATTTATATGGTATGCCAAAAATAAAATGTCACTATACTAATAGCATTAACAACTGAGTCTTAGGGCCATAAATCATTTCTCTATATCTATCTCGCTTGCACTTATGGGTCTTATGGAGCCGTCTAGTGAAGGGTGTAACAATGAAAGACATATTATCGATAAGTAAAGTTTATTATCGTATCTTGTTCACAAAATTAAAAAAATTAACAATATTTGATTTAATATAATACATATTTCATATTATATAATTATTAACTAAATAAAATTAATCTTCATCTGAGTCTTCATCATCAGAATCTTCGTCTTCTGCCAAATTTATTATATATTAGTATCCATAGTGCGCAACGAGTAACACATGAATGTATTTATTTAATTGCAGTAAACACATTTATAGCAAAAAAAATACGCAATGCAATTACATTAGAAACCGACCAATCAGAATCGTCCAAATCATTATTGACTCATCATTAGCACGTGCGCAGGTAGCCGTTTATCGATAATTAGGGTGCGCAGGTAGGCGCGCTGCACATTCCTATCTTTTTTGACTTTTATGACCGGACGACTCAGATGATAATGCGCATACTATAACAACGAAGTTGCCCTAGAAATGAGCTATGTCACATCGCTGTAACTTAATAGAATGCAGGGCTATTCTTAGCAAAATTAAAAAAAAATAATAATCAATCAATCTGTCGCCAAATCGCTGAAAGTTTACATAATTCAAATATTTCATCACAGACCTAGTAATGCTTGTAATATATAAAATACTTTTAGGAACTACCCATAAATGATCCTGAAACTATTTCATAAAATTTAAATTTCACCATTTAGGTATACGAAGCTAATTTTACATCATCCTATTAGTTGAAAATTATTCTGATATACATATTATCTATCACATGAAATTAATTACACTTAACATATTATTAACACAGAAGTTATTTTATTTCAAACTAAACAAATAATCAAAAGGCGATCGTTTTTATCAATAAGCCTATTCATTCTGTTTTTTAATCTATACTAATATTATAAAGCTGAAGAGTTTGTTTGTTTGTTTGATTGAACGCGCTAATCTCAGGAACTACTGGTCCGATTTAAAAAAATATTTCAGTGTTAGATAGCCCATTAACGAGGAAGGCTATAGGCTATATATTATCTCCATGTTCCTACGGGAACGGGAACCACGCGTGTGAAACCGCGCGGCGTCAGCTAGTAGCGAATAATTGCTTTACTTTGCTCTTCTCCGCGAAAAAACCGACGAATCCAAGCGACATAGATTTATATTATCGACGGAAAAACTTCTATGTGCATCTATCTCACTCACTCACATATCTTACTTAGATGTTGACTCTAACATTTATTTAAGAAGATTTGTTTTTGTTTAGTTATTATTTGTTAGTGTCATAGGCTACATTTTATTCGACGGCCTCCGTGGCACAGTGGTATGCGCGGTGGATTTACAAGACGGAGGTCCTGGGTACGATCCCCGGCTGGGCCGATTGAGGTTTTCTTAATTGGTCTAGGTGTGGGTGGTGGAAGGCTTCGTCCGTGGCTAGACGTACCGCCAAGCGATTTGGCGTTCCGTTACGATGCCGTGTAGAAACCGAAAGGTGTGTGAATTGTCTTCCTACTCCTAACAAGTTAGCCCGCTTCCATCTTAGATTACATCATCACTTACCATCAGGTGAGATTGTGGTCAATTGGTAACTTGTAAAAAAAAATCTCATATACGCATATACGCAGGTGAAACCGCGGGACGTCAGCTATTAATCACTTTAAACTCACGTTATTATTATCGGTGCACGACCGACTAGTTTAGAACCCATTCGGGGTCTTTAGTCATGAGCGTATGCGAGTACTTCGTGCATTAAAAGCGTATTCTAAAAATAGCCACGTGAGTTTTAGCTGTGTGTATACTTCATTATTAGGACATTGTATCATTATCTCAGTAAATACAACAATAGGTATTCACTTGCAGCGGGTACACAGCGAGCCCACTACCCTATTTCTGCTATAATGTCTGTCAGTCTACCCACCGGACAATACATAGCTCCTTTCTATTCAATAACCGAGCTAGCTTCATAGATATTTCCAAGAAAAATGTGAGATTATTTTCTCTCCAGGCACTTCACTTAAACTATCTTAGAAACAAACTTTGCATAATTTTCTCTGCGGGCCCAAGACTCAAAATGAGGAGGAAAATATACAGCACTTGTCTCTCAACGCGGGCATCTCATTTAAAACACGGTGGCTTACGTTTTTAAAGATGATGTTTGTATAAACGGCGAATGATATGTTTACACGACGTCTTTGGCCGCTATTCACTGGGAAACCTCGCGACTAGCGCTTCATGCTTCATCATGAAACTTATGTTCAGAAATACCTACTACTAGTATTTTTTTGTAGGTTTAATCTGCAATCAGTCGACAGACTATCAGCGCCGGCCCGAACCAAATTTTAAAATGGAGCGAGATCCAAATATGGCGCCTTTCCTGTTTGCTCCTAATAATATGTCGATATGAGACCTATACCAAATTATGAGTGTAAAGTAAAAGTGAAACGCGAAGATCTCGATCGTACTCTGGGGTGACCAATCTCGATCATACTGTGGGATGACTTTTTTTTTTTATTCTTTACAAGTTAGTCCTTGACTTCAATCTCACCTGATGGTAAGTGATGATGCAGTCTAAGATGGAAGCGGCCTAACCTGTTAGGAGGAAGATGAAAATCCACACCCCTTTCAGTTTCTACACGGCATCGTACCGGAACGCTAAATCGCTTGGCGGTACGTCTTTGCCGGTACAGTGGTAACTAGCCTCCCACCAGCCAGACCTGGACTAATTAAGAAAATCTCAATCTGCCCAGCCGAGGATCGAACCCAGGACCTCCGTTTTGTAAATCCACCGCGCATACCACTGCGCCACGGAGGCCTTTAATTTAATTAAAAAACTTATTAATAAAACAGTCGCAGTACCGTCTACGGTTGACTAGGATTATCATTTGGCGCTCTCTAGGATTTGGCGCCTGGAACGACTGCTCCTTTCGCCGTATGGACGGGCCAGCCCTGCATACTATAAGCTGATTAGTGGTAGGAAAACATGGCGTTGGCAGAACTGGGGAGTACTGTCCTCAAGTCTACATTATGTCGAGCACGTCTGCCCGTTTTAACCTTTTGACTCTGTCAGCAGACAACTACTAGCATAAAATTTAAAACTGCAACTAATATAACCACAATATACTTACATAACATGCGAATGTGAGTTTTACGAGCCGTGATAGACCAGTGGACATGACCTCTGCCTCCGATTACGGAGGATGTAGGTACGAAACCGTACCGGGGCATGCACCTCTAACTTTTCAGTTATGTGCATTTTAAGAAATTAAATATCGCGTGTCTCAAACGCTGAAGAAAAACATCGTGAGGAAACCTGCTTACCTGAGAATTTTCTTAATTCTCCACGTGTGTGAAGTCTGCCAATCCGCATTGGGTCAGCGTGGTAGACTATTGGCCTAATCCCTCTCATTCTGAGAGGAAACTCAGAAGTGAGTGAATGAAGGTTCTCAGAAGGATGAAGGAACTCAGAAGTGAAAGGGGTTGATAATGAATGAACCAACTTGGTAAAACCTAAGCGGATGCCCCGCAGCTTATTATAATTTTTAATAATTTATACGTATTTCACAATTTTATAAATCGATGTATTGTATACATCTCTACCTGTGTTTGTAATTGATCGATCACAATCGGTCATTCGAAAATACCTCATTATGCAGAGAATAGATCCGATAAGCATTGATGGCCGAGTGGATATTACCTCTTCCTCCGACTTCGGAGGGGGTAGGTTCGAATCCGGATCTGGGCATGCACCTCTAAATTTTCAGTTATGTGCATTTAAGAAATTAAATATCACGTGTCAAGGAAAAACATTAGAATGACCTGAAAATTTTCTTAATTTTCAGCGTGTGTGAAGTCTGTCAATTTTATCCCAATGCGGTGGCATTGGTTGGTGACCTATTTGGCCTAACTCATTCTAAGAGGAATCTCAAGCTCAACAGTGCGCCGAATATATACTAATGATGAGATCCGATAGATTTTAAATTTCGAATTTCAAAATAAATAAGCTAAAGTATTTCTATCTCTTAAATTAAGCTCCTTTAAGTACTTCCGTCTCTCCTAATTACTTATCCTCTAAGAGCTTACTATTATATGTAAGCTAATTTCTAAGCGGATTGGAAGTGTCTATTGGCTTGTCATTTATCACATTACTGTAATATTCAGCATAGCTAACACCGAAGTGCGCTGTAGACTGATAAGCATGACATTGCTAATGGTATATGCCACATTATGCTTAAGTTATTTATAGTATAGAGTATCTACGAAAATTACGAAAGACTTTTTTATAATTTACTAGCCCACTGCTGCTACACCGTTCACCAGAATTTTTTCAAAACTATTTAATAGTAGCTGACGCCGCGTGGTTTACATTCCCGTAGGAATACTATATAGTAGGGATATAGCCTATAGCCTTCCTCGATAAATAGGCTATCTAACACTCAAAGATTTTGTTAAATCGGACCAGTAGTTCCTGAAATAAGTACGTTCAAACAAACAAACAAATAAACTCTACAGCGTCATAATATTAGTATAGATTAGTAGGTATGGATAGTTAAAGGAACAAGCATAACAAGTTATCTATTAGTTATGTTTCTTCTTTTTTTGCATGCTGCGTAAGTAATTGCTGCACTTAGATTAAAAAAATTGTAAATAATATGATCATTTGATTTAAAATTTAAAATTTTGAATAGCTCCCGACGATCATGAAATTATTAATTACTCTCTCAATCAAGTCATCAATATTTTCTTTCACATTAACTTTTACTTTTGAGACCCCACTCGAGTATGTTTGCAGACATTCGGTTATTCTTCCTCACTTTCACCACCCACAACTTTTAACCGGCTCAACCGATTTTCATCAAACATGTCTAAGAACACTCGCCCGTATGTCAAGTAAATTGAAATCGCTTCATGCGATCGGGAGCTATGGTGCCACTGACAGACTGATAGACAGACACGTCCAACTTATAACTTTGGAATATACTTTTTCTATTAAAAAAGGCGATTTTTTTGAATCTGATGAGAATTGACGAAGTTATAACGTAACAAACGTTAAAAAAACATATTACGCGTCGAATTAAGATCCTTCTACTTTTTTTTGAAGTCGGTTTAAAACGAAGATGGTATACATTCCACCACTTATTTTATTAATATACTGTCCATCATTTAAAACAGAAATTACAATACCAATAAAGCCAGCTTTCTTGTACCGCCTCTTAGATAATAATCATATTTATCTTAACTAAATATGTAAATAAACAGATTGCTTTATTTTGCTTCAGATTAGACTCAACATCTAAGCAAAACATTCAGGTATCTCTACACGGTAGCTGAGTGTTTAGTTGTTTGTCATAAGTAGATACCTGCGACTTCGTGTCTGTAATTTTTTTTTTTATAAAATTAAAAAAAAATATATACCTGTATTAATCGAATCGAATTGAGAAACCTCCTCCTTTTTTTGAAGTCGGTTAAAAAATAACTCATAAATAAAGATATTTTTCGAACTCAAGGCTATTATACCTCAGATACAGCACATTTCTATGGGTTAAAATCTGCCCCATACAATATTATGGGGTAGATTTCATTTAAGTACAGAAAAATATTCTTTAATAGTAAACGATAAAAAAAAACATTGTCAGGGGTAGGACAATGTTTTTTTTTATCCTTTACAAGTTAGCCCTTGACTACAATCTCACCTGATGGTAAGTGATGATGCAGTCTAAGATGGATGCGGGCTAACTTGTTAGGAGGAGGATGAAAATCCACACCCCTTTCGGTTTCTACACGGCATTGTACCGGAACGCTAAATCGCTTGGCGGTACGTCTTTGCCGGAAGGGTGGTAACTAGCAACGACCGAAGCCTCCCACATGCCCGACCTGGACAAATTAAGAAAATCTCTAGCTGCCCAGCCGGGGATCGAACCCAGGACCTCAGTTTTGTAAATCCACCGCGCTTACCACTGCGCCACGGAGGCCGTCAAAACAATCATATATGTGTGACATAACAATCGGTTACAACTTGTACATGACAAACAAACTCATTTTCGTTTTTATAATCAATCATTCATCATCATTATCAGCCGATGGACGTCGACTTCCCAGCACAACGGTCTCGAGCCGCCAGCATCCGCTTCATTAAGCGGATTGCAGGAAGCCGCTGGCGGCTGGATGCTGGATGCCTCGGTCCACCTAGTGGGAGTCGATTAAGACTGCGCTTTCCGGTGCGGGGTCGCCATTCCAGCACCTTGGGACCCCAATGTCCAACGGCTCTTTGAACTATTATATGACCTACCCATTGCCACTTCAGCTTCGCGACTGGCTGAACTATGTCAGTGACTTTGGTTGGTCTGCAGATGTCTTCATTTCGGATTTGATCACGCAGGTAAACTCCGAGCATAGCTAGCATATTTTTATAATATTAGTGAAAAATTGCATTTACTGTAAAAAGATAATTACGGTTTAATGCACTGTATGTAGACATACTCGTCGCCGCAACGCTGAGTGCAACTTTTTAAATCGAAAGCTTTTAATGCCGATAACATAAAGTTGCCCGCAGAAAACATTTCCGCCTTTAAATAAATCTCTCGTCGTTATTTTCACATAAATTTAATTTTACATCTACGTCGTCATAAATTACTGTTAAAATCACTATAGCCCACATTTTAGAAACTACATCGCTGTTAATATGTTTAATCCTTTCAATAATCTGTACTGTTGTGATTTGAATCTTGAACTTTTTTTATCCTTATTTTCTTCTAAGGATAAAATTTGAAAAATTTGGGATTCGATACCCGCTCACTGGACTATTGCTATTACTTCTCTTTCTGTTAGAAGGTACAATCTATTTGCACTGTTCATTTCTGTTAGATGTTTCATTACGTTATCATCATCATCATCATCATATCAGCCAATGATTATTTTTTTAGTTTATTTAATAAATGCTTTTTAAATTAAGTTTTCTATAAAATACTTAACTTTTATTAATTGATATAGATATATTTCGGACTCTAACTCCATGTAGGTACTACACGAAATGAATATTATATATTTTAAACTAGTAGACGCCGTGCCGTGCGTGGCTCCCAGTCCCGTAGGAGTACGGGGATAAAATATAACCTTCAGCCTTTCTCGATAAATGGGCTATCTAACAGTGAAAATGTTTTTCAAATTGGATCAGTAGTTCCTGAGATTAGCACGTTCAAGCAAATAAACAACGTCTTTAGCTTTATAATATTAGTATAGACTAGCAGGCACCCGCGACTTCGTCCGCATGGAAATCAATGTAAACTTAAAAACCATATATCACTTTAGAGTTTGAATTTTAAAAATGTTTGTATCACATTATATTTTGTATTTTTTTATAATTTATGAATAAATATTTAAATTGTTACTCTAAAATTGAAGGACTTTCCATACAACTTTCAACACCTATTCCACTCCTTCTTATTTTATTTTCGCAATAAAAAGTATCCTATAACCTTCTCCGTATTATGGTCTTAAACTGTGCCAAGTTTCATTTGAATTCATTCAGTAGTTTCAACGTGATACCCGAATAATAATAAAATACAGACAGACAGACAGTAAAAAAAATCCAAAAATATATTTTTAGCTTCAGTATCCAGTATAGGTATAATGTTTTCAAAAATTTTCAAAATATCTTCAATGTACCTACGGAATGTACAAAATGTACAGAATTCGTATTATAAGTATAGATTCTAGATGGCGCTGGCGTCCATTGTGCCACGCTAACGTTTGTTGTCATACAATTTGTTGTTTTTGTTATACAAATAAATGTATAGAATTCAACCAGTCTTATTATAAGTATAAATAAGTATAGATTTTATATGAGTCAAGTGTACATCATTAGATAATTTTCAAAGTAACGCTTGCTTTTAATTCAATATGAACGATAAGTTGCCGCTTGACTGCGATCTCGCATGATAAGTCACGGTATAATCTAAGATGGTGGCGGTACAGTTTATTCAACCCATGCTTCTGAATGGATTCTTAGCTGCTTTGTACTGGGATGCTATACGCTTGCACGTCTTTGTCATTAGGGCGACAACTAGACACGGCTGAACAACTAACACTAAACGAAGATAATAGTTTTACTTTTACATGCAAGCTAGACTTAGCTTTACATTTGAATAATGACTACACTAAAACTGTTTTTGAGGTAAACTCTCTCCTCTTATAATAAAAGGACGCACGATCATGTGAAAAATTCATTTAAAAATTGGCCAGTTTTGCTTTGACAGTTTTAGAATGCATTACTGGTAAAGAAAATTATACCTAAAGTCCAATATTCAATAAAATCTTAAATTCAGAGCAATTTCAACCTTAAGGATTGAGTTTAAGGTTGAATTTGCAAATGCGACTACTTGATTTGAGTGCCAAGAAGTTGTGATTGGCACTGATTGAGTGGGGACGTTTTTTTATTGCTGATTGTGCATCCACTTTTCCACATCGATCTTTAATAATTTCTAACGACGAAATATTTAAAAGTAAGACGTGTACAAATCTAGATACAAAATTAAAATATTAAGTTATCCAAAGTCGTAAATAAAATATTGAGTTTAAAAGTTATGTTTTATTGGAACACTAATTTGAAAAATTTACGCGATAATGGTTCTAAGTAACATAACGAGCTTTAAATAGCAATGAGGAATGACGACATAGCTGCAAGTGAAATAGTCAAAATTAAAAACAATAGACAAGATAAATCTTACCAAAAACTTGATTCAGTACAATCAAAATCGTATACTCCAGTAAAAGAATTTGTTACCGCAAAGGATTACTTTATCGCATCAACCACAAAACAAACCAGATAAGAGACAACGTATTACGTATGTGTGACGTTATCATTGTTTAACAAGCTTAACTGTGTCTGTGTGCGCGCGCTACGAAATATTCTAATTTGTAAGAGGTCAACGGTCCCGATGATAATACAGGGTGCTGTGACAGTGATCGATCAGACGGAAGACCTCGGCTTATGCTAACATCTTCAAAGTTAGAGTCAGTAAATCTGTGGAAAAGCGTATTACTAGTATGTCACTGAAAGACGGATTGGACCGGTAAACTAACGATAAGTTCATAATCCAACCCACCTGTGTAACAGGTATGTATGGCTCTTCCAGTATAAGCCTCCAGTATTGAGCTAAAGCATCAAAGAAGCCAGCAAAATAACAGGCATAACAAAAACAGACAAAACTTTTAAAAGCCGAATGTTTTATTTAGTTTTGCATTAGGTGAATACCACTTGAAATATTAAGGAATTACTTGATGTTCAAAATTTGTCGATCACGATTTCATTATACAGATATTGTAATATTACGTAAAATATAAACTATACTAGTATGTTAAATAGCATAAGTCAGGTGGTTAAGAGATTCCGATAATTTCGTTAGAATAATTTTCGTAAAATGACTATCACCTGGAATTCGAAATTTCATCGTTCACTAAGATTTTCCTTCGATACCTTCATTGCAGTCTGATTTTTGACAGAAAAACAACGTTTTGACAGTCTGAGTAGACTGTCAAAACGTTGTTTTTCTACTACTGACTGTTTGACTTATTGCAGACTTTGGTGTGACGAGTTCAATATCTATTGAATCAATGAATATTTTATTATGTTCAAAGTATTTTTAAGACAATTCTATTCTAATATATAAAGCTGAAGGGTTTGTTTGTTTCTTTGATTGAACGTGCTAATCTCAAGAACTACTACAGGTCTGATTTGAGAAATTCTTTCAGTGTTAGATAGCCCATTTATCGAGGAAGGCTATAGGTTATATATTATTACTGTACTCCTACGAGAACGGGAACCACGTGGGTAAAACCGCGCGGCGTCAGCTAGTAATTTATAAACTTATAAATCAACATACTGTATCTCAATTTGTATGATGCAATATTAATTTAAAGGGAAATTCCAGTAAAAGTAATAAGTATGCAGCATAAAATATATTTAATATAATATGAACTGTTTTGTACCATGTTGTCAAAGCCGATCTGCCGGTCTTACATACTATAAATTGCTTCGTGTTCAAACAACCTACTAGCTTTTATTGGAAAGCCCACGCAATACTACATAGATCTTCATAAACTTACAGTAAAACTATTAACTGTTATCAAATTACACTTTTCTTATAAGTATAGAAAATTGTTTTCTATAAACAGATCATAAAATCGTAATAAAGGAGAAATCCAGTTTCCATACAAACTCGGGCCTAAATTATACGAATGGTACAGAGCTGAAAATTGATCATAAATTAGGATAATTAAGGATAACTCATGAGGCCAGTTTTCAAAGAAATCTATATTTGCCTAATCAGTTAAATTACTTGTTATAGATGGGCAATAATTCGTAACCCTTTCACATAAAATTCACTGCATTATCATTGTCAAACTAAAGGCGACAGCTTTATTATGGTTTCGACAATAACTTGACACATTTCGTCAAAATAGGACAATATATAATGTCAAGTTCCTAGGAAAACAGTTTGATAAACCGAACATTTAACATAATATTTGACAATGACATCTCAATCATTGATTGACTTTGACATTGACAGCCCGCGTTGGCGCAAAGACAACTGACAATCAGTGAAAGACGCATCAATGAGAATATTATTCTAGAAACCGAGACAATATTTCCCTGATAGCGAATAATATTTCGACTAAGATGGAGTTAGTATACTTTTCATTTTTGTATCGTTCTGAAAAGTGGGCCTAATTTCGGACATCACCTTTCAAAGAAAGGAATAGGTATTTAAGGTCAAAGATCAAAGGAAATTCGTACTGAAATGGAGGAGTGGGCGAGGTATCGTAGGTCTGAAAATAGTTGCTATGCGAGTACACTGTAGGTTCGACCTACCTCAATGAACTTCAAAGAAGCTTGACCTTTAAACCTCATGATAATATTTTGTATAAATCTAATTGCTCTCTACATTATATACAAACAGTTGCTTGCAATTTAGACTATATCTATATAAATAAAAATGAATTGCTGTTTGTTAGTCTTGCTAAAACTCGAGAACTCGTTGACTTAAAGAATGTAAAGATGACTTTTGCAGTAAAGTTTATAATAATATCAAAGAACAATGCCAGACAATGTACAGAAGTTTAACCTACTAAAAAAAACAATTTGCAAGAATTTAATTATTATATATCATTTTATTGAATTTTTTATACTATTAAACAAGTATTACCTTTTAACCCTTTATAACTAGGGGTATAAAAATAAAACTAAGTTGAAGTTTGATTTAAACGTTAAGTAGGTATGTGCAGTTAATTATGTATGAAATAGATAGATATAAAGCGTCGTGATAGGTTTTTTGTAAATATACAGGCACATGTACATTAAAACATGATTTTATTATTTTCGAATTACTCCGAGGTGTCTATTACGCATTTTGACAGTTTGACAGTGTTATGACAGTTTTTTTTACATTTTGATCAGACTGCGCAGCTCTGTATTCTAGCCATTTTTAACCTAAAGTGATTAAAATGAAAAAAAACGCTTGAAAGGGCCCAAGGACCCAAGGTCGAAATAAGGTTTTTAAAAAATAAGTAAACAATGTCTGCTACGAGGAAATAACGTAATGGATTTAATTACTTTTTTTTTTGGCAGATTTTTGTTCCCGAGTTTAACAGTAAAAATGATTTATTAAAAAACAATTATTTACAAATTGCATATTTTTAGTACATTTACATTCTCCGCAAAATACTGAGTTAGGACTAGGTCAGGATCCGCCATTCTTCTTTGAGTTAATTATTTGAGTTAAGTAACTAAGTACTTAAATAGAAAAACTGCGTAAATATATTATAAACTTTTATACATATAATGGAACATGACTCTTTGTAGGTATATAGGTACACTTAAGTGAGACCTCTCGAGTTGACATGAAAAGAAATTGCGTGTACTGATTTTAGTAATATAAAAAGGGATAAGTGGACAAGAGGCCGGGCGACTGAACAAAATTACTCCGCTCATTGTTGTCATGGGGAGAGTTTGTCCTTTGAATTAAGCTTGAACTATAACTAGATAAAATAAAATGTATTGTGAAATGTATCAACTCTTACATATTTTTTTTTTCTCTCATTTATTTATTTCTCCTTTTTTTTTTAATTTTTAACAATGTTATACATAAAATATACAAAACACTATTAAAAACTTAAAAAAAAAATTCAACCCTCCCTGGCTTTGCTGCGGGACATTTGAGTGCCCAAGCAACCGGTGGTCAGGGCTCTAGAGTGAGGAACATCCTCACAATACGCGCCGTCTCAAGAATCACTGCCTTCTGTATCCGACTCTTGATCCAACAGTTAAGCGAAAGCTTCTTAAAGTGTTGGTCGAAGCTTTATTTTATTATTATTTATATTTTTAATAATTTATGTCTATTCTATTATTATTATCAATGATATTAAATACTATTAGATTAAAAATCCGTTTAATGCGATGCGTCCGATACGTACGATAACAGGTTTATTTTGGAAGGTATGGACTTTAAGAATATGCCCAAGACGTAGTACCATCCACCTCTGGACCTACGTTACACTACGTTGTAATGTGCAAATAAAGGAGAATGCCAATCGGTTGTATTTTTTTCTGTTACCAACAACAAAACTTAACAAACAAGAAAACGAACAAGCAAACCAATGATTTAAAAAATATCGTTAAACTCAGGCTGTATGGTGAACGATCTTAGTTTATCTTCGTTTTGGACAAACTAAGATAAATTAAAAATGTCATAAAGCGTTGTAGCAAACTTTTTTTGAAAAAGTAATAATTTCATGATTAAAGTAGAGTTATCAACTTTTTTCAAGGTATAAATAAGTAAATTTCCGGGTGGTTATGATACACTTGGGTATTCCCCTTTCTTAAAAGATTGTGAAATACTGAAACGCTAAATCGCAGCGATCATTTGTCGGTAAGGAAGTAACTAGCCACAACCAAAACCTAAGCCAATTTAGAAAAAATAGAATATTTTTAATGGAAACTGGCGACCAGACCCAATACCTTGGTTAAATGTTGCCAACCCCAGAGAGGTCATCAAACTTTCACTTATTCAAGTGTGAAAGTATAGCAAAAGTCAAAATATTAAATAGGTACTCACACTTACTTTAAAACGTGACTACGCTTTTAGTACCAACCAAGTGTACGTACGACTATTTGTAAAAAAGATAACGAGGGTTCTGTAATGTTTATTTTACTTGGTAGACTGTTTGTTCTGCCGGTCACAGTTCCGAACTGTCGCCCGAGTCGTGCGTCTCTAATCACCGAGAATCCAACATCTGATACGTTGGAGAGCTTGTGAAGCAAAAGCGAAATGCTAACGGAAACAAATGAACTGTTGCTTACTGAAGGATTTCCACTGGAATCGATTGCAAGCGATTGCCGCCCTTCGGCGATGATGTTAAAGTCCGCATTAGTGTAAAAAGTCGCATAAGCAAACAGGTCCGGTCGATTTCAACGCACTACATTGCATTCTATTGCGGCCGGGGCGCAGACGTCGGAGACATTTGACACGTCCTCGTTGACAGTAATATGTGTGTAAACCGGGGCAAATAATGCGATAAACAAATAACGTACCGTCTACATTTTGAAATAATTTCGATATTTGCTTGGCAGCGCGTCAATTATTCAGGTAACAAGAATAACGATTCGTTTAACTCCATGTATTATTGCAGAGAAGAAACACATTATAGCATACAGTAAAAGTCAGGGATCGCCAGACCATTTTGTACACCTGATTAACTAACAAGCAAATTTTACGATCAACTTTTTTATTTTCGAAAATTCTTGATTCTGCTAGCCAATCAGGTGTACAAAATGTAGTAGGGATCCCTGACTATAAGGAATTTCACACGTAAAACTGCATCTGATGACAATCAGTGATGATGTGTCACTCTGGCAGGTAAGCCTGCCAGAGAGATGCCTTAGCCTATTTATAGTAGATACATACGTATATAAAAAAGCTTGAGAAGCTTCTAAGCAAGTCTTAGATTTTGAGATTTGTTAATAACATGAATGAAAAAAATTAATAACCTTTTCGTCTAATGACTTCAAAGACGTAATTCAGTTATTTTATAATTTGGAAGTATTCTTACTCTTTCGAACAAAAAGATAACAAACATATAAAAAAAATATGCATCGAATTGAGAACCTCCTCCTTTTTCTGAAGTTAGTTGAAATAGCAATCATAAAACACGTCAAATGACAATGTTTGTAATATTTTCAAACCTGCAGCAGCCAGCAATGCCAGCAATAACCTTTGTTATACATTACTTTATTAGGAAGTACAGGTATACATTTTTCTAATCTTCTTACCTGAATGAATACTACCAAAAGTCAAAAATACGCACACTTTTGGAGACGATATCACCTGATAGTAGTATTATAGATGTGATATTAAGTAAACACGCTCTTAACCAGATTACGCTTATTCGAATTTCCAGAAAGTCCTAAATACATAAGATAAGTAGGTTATAAACATATTTATTTTACAATACTATTTCTCGTATTTCAAATCCGTATGTCTATATATAGACATACGGATTTATTCGTCACGACTCAGGAATTCAATTCTAGATAAATGCAGAGGGGTGGAACCGAGAAACCTAAAGGCCTGAAGGATGTCATTCAAAACTGGGGAGATTCCTCGCCACCGGAGATTGGGTCGCAGCCTCCTGCGCAAGCTGCCTAACTGAATAATCCAGATAAAAATATCAATGATATACAAATTCAAAGATACACTGAAATAAATAGATTGTTTATATTCAACTTTCGATCGTTTTGTCAAAAGTATAAATTGAATAAAATAAAAAATTTCTTTGACCCACTTGACCAGTTGAGTCGATATGATAACGTCGAAATGTGTTAACTTGATGGACGCCGTGGGTTTATTCTCGTTACGGAATTTCTTGATTCGGTCGCCGCGCTCAAAGTCCGCGATAAAAGCTATGCAATTCCTTAATAGTAAACAAAAGCATTTTGTAGCAAAATAACGTAAGCCTAGCACTATCTCCTCATCTCAAAACATTGCGTGGTGCGCTAATCTAATAAGGGGAAGGATGGGTTTTCACTAAGCCGTTACACATAAACTGTCACTACTGAGGTAGCATTGTACCCGATTGGTAAATTGTTAGCAATAGTACTAACACTAATCAAGTAATCATCGCCAAGTAACGTCTGGCGGAAAGACTTGACTACAAGGTTCTTTGCTAAACAAAACCTAATTTTAGAATTATTATTTCCGAAATTAATCCTAGCTACTGAACAATCCTTATTTATAACAATAGCGTTACGCCACAGAAATAATCAAAAACGCATCTATAAACGCAAACTTGAGCACAAATTGCGCTGTACATCTTTGATTTATCATATCAATTGAAAATATCGAATAAACTTGCTCCAGGCAACACTTTTAGCAAACGTACAACAGATAGAGCGCTCCGTCCCGAGAATTTAATCTCACGAAATAAAATCCGTCGCAACACATTTAGCTCAACTCAAAGTTTAGTTTGATGTCAGTTGGTTTTATATTTATAGCATTAACCAACACTTAAACAGCTGACGTAAAGGTTTTGCGTGATCGTAAATAATATTGTATCTACTACTAGCGGACGCCCGCGACTTCGTCCGCGTGAAACTCGATGTAAACTTTCAACTACCCCTACCCTACTCCTACCCTACCCCTACCCTACCCCTACCCTACCCCTACCCCACTCCTACAAAAAACAAATATTATCTACATAAACTGTACTTAGTGATAAAATAGTTTTTTATTTTGATAAAGATTAATAGCATGAGTTAAATAAATGCGTTTAAATATAGTCCAAAAAAAAATCAAAATTTAAAAAACAATAAATGATTGTTGTGCCTCACTCGAGATCTCAGACCAATTATAGAAGGACCTGTATGGCACTCATAGAAACGAACAAAATTGTCTGTAATTTTCCGAGGAAAACGAGCTTAGATTTGGTATATATCTTATACTAAACTAGAAGTTTTTGCCCGTTTTTTAAACAATTCAATTACACAAAAAGGTATTTTTACGGAGCTCTTTAACCGACGAACACGATTACAACTATTTAACATCGATTCTATAGAGACAGTTTTTATAATCTCATTAGATCGTTGATCATATACTTTGACAGAAAAGTAACGTCTAGCGAGGCAGGTCCTATACAATAATTGGTCTGAGCTCGAGATAGATACTATCTCGAGTGAGGCACAACAATCATTTAGAGAGATCTACAATTAATTAGAACATTTTATGGTTCTATCTTTTATAGTTTAGGCAGCGTACGCAAAATAAGTTACTTTTCTAGTTGATTTTTTACACCTTGTGTCTAAAAAACCCAAATACCCTACGGAACCCTATTTTTTTCCTAAATAAAATTTAGCCTATGTTACTTGTGGATAATGTAGCTTTCGAATAGTGAAAGAGTTTTTAAAAACGGTCCAGTAGTTTTTGAGCCTATTCATTACAAACAAACAAACATACAAACAAAGTTTTCCTCTTTATAATATTAGTATAGATAATAATTAAAACAAACATCTGTTTTCAAAAAATAATTAGGGTTTTTTACACAAGCGTTACGTTTATATTAGCTGACGTATTAAGCAGATACAGATACAGATCTGCGTAATTTGAATTTGGTTAAACAATTAGTTAATATCAATCTTGGAAAGAACGCTACTGGGGAAGAGAGCACCCAGTCTTTAAAAGCAAAAATGGTAGGACGACATTAGAGAGTGGAACAGACTCGACTACCCACACTGAATGTGAGTCGTGGAAGACAGAAAAGCTTTTCGCATACTGACGTCATTATTAACATTAAGTGGTAAAGCATCGCTAACAATCCTACTAATATTATAAACGCAAAAGTTTGCATGAATGTTTGGATGTATATTTGTTGGGATGTTTGTTACTCTTTAACGCCGCTACTACTGAAGCGATTTGGCTGAAATTTGGAATGAAAATAGATTTTACTCTGGATTAATACATAGACTATATAACTACTACTTTTTATCCCGAAAAAATCCATGGTTTCCCGACATTTGCGAAAACTGATGATTTTGATTATATGAATGTTTGTTACTCTTTCACGCCTCGACTACTGAACCGAATTAGCTGAAATTGGTATTAAGATATATTATAGCCTGTATTAACACATAGGCTACTTTTTATCCCGGAAAAGTCCATAGTTCCCGAGGGATTTGTGAAAAACTAAATTCCACGCGGACAAAGTCGTGGGCGTCCGCAAGCAGAGTAATAAAAAATACTTCACTGGGTATGCAAAGAGCACACCATATCACTGTCACGCACTGTCACGCACCCGTCAATGTAGGACATCATTAATTTTTATTTTTTACCCACACAAAAATTAACCCCTAGTTAAAATAACTCTACCCTAATTAGCGTTATTCATTAAAGATCCATTGGTCTCGGGATTCATTTGGCTACCACACGGAACGTCAACAAAAAAAAATTGTTCATTAGCTCATGTGACTTCTCCTAGTGTCGTGTTCCAAAGAGCAGAAAAAATAGTACGCTTGTCGCTTCGCACTCCTTTTTCTTGACGGCGCGACGTCAAAAACAAGCATGCATGAAGCTGGACATCAATCAATGTTTTGTTTTTTATTTTGGGACGCTTGCCGACAATGATTGCCGCGCTTTGTGGTTCTCTATGTATAACTAGTGACACGTAAAAAGGAAACTATTTTACTGAGTAACAGGAGATTTCAACCGATTGCCTAGGATGAGTAGGTTCGTTAATCTGTATGTATGTAATTCTATATAGCATTTTTTCCGAGGTCGGTCGATTCATTTTCTATACAAGCATTATTTTGATACTGGTCGTAGAGTCGCTATCAATAGTGCCTGTAAACTAAGCCAAAATAGTCGAAGTTTATTTTTTTAAAAACCAAATTTGAACTCTTGAGAATTGTGATTTTATATCTTTACATAACGAAGTAACAATAATTAAGAAAAGTATAATCTTCATTTTACATTTCACCCACCGCGGCTATTTAGGCTACTACGATCAGTCTAGCCTAAAAAGCCTTTAGTGTTGTTAATGGTTTTCTTATAATGCCAATGATCGATACCTCAGTCAGTTTAGTACGCATTATATTTCATGAAAACTAATGATCACCTATTTAAGTGATGCGCAAATGGAACTTCAGCGCTCCATTTACGTGACACCTAGTATATTTGCTCCAGTATGGACTGAATGACTGGTACAGCGGTTTGCCAGCTGTTGTTTTTAATTAATATTCAGATATAAATAAACCCGAACAACGTCGAACCTAAACTATGCGTAACAATAAATAAACTAGATTAAAAACTTGTCATAACTTATTACCAGCTAGCGTTATGAAAAGCGGCTTAATATTTTAAGATTTACCCCATGGTCTTAATGCCTGTCATGGTCAGCTTCTTTTATTTTATAAAAGGAAGATGTTTGTCTCCCCATACTCCCTTCAAAGATAAAAACGGTACTATGGAGTATTTATAATGGTTAATATAATAGCAAATTTCAAAGGTCAGCTTCCTCCAATCATCCATCCATTTGTAACTAAAAAGCAACTGTAAACTTTGTAACGAATAAAATAACAGTACGATATAAACTTACAGTAATCCATAAATAAATGCATCTATGGTATCAATGACGCATACTTATTTTAAATATTTTAAAAGAAATTATTTCTTTTGCAGTAACCTACTTGTGAATAGCAAAGTGCATTAAGTGTATGAGTATTTTTAAAAGCAACATTTGCGTGGGGTAAACGACAGATATTACCTAGTAACCTTGTGCCTAATAGCAGGCGTCCACAGATCGTCATCATCGTCGTTCATATCGGACGCATCGCAGCAAACGGATTTTAGTTTTCTTTGTATAGTCATACAAGTGCGTCCACTTATGCGCATCGAACGGATTTTATCTACCGTAAAATTAAAAATCCGTTTGATGCGATGCGTCCAGTGGACGACAGTTCACATACTTTACCTACAACGCTAGACCACCTATTCAAGCTTGCATAAAAATTAAATTTACAGCTTAAATGTATAGTTTAAGAACAGATGTACAGTCTTACAATGCTTCGGTACATTGACACGCGCGAAAGAGCAACAGCCAAATTAGAGAGATTAGATTAGAGACAACTAAGCTACCAATATCTTTACATAATGTAAAGTCTCTCTAATTTGGCTGTTGCTCTTTTGCGTGTCTCAATGTACCGAAGAAATACCGTACCAATTATTGTAAAGATGTAAATTTTAAATGGTGAAATAGTCATTTGAATCATTAAATACTTAATAAATAATTTGCATGCCAAATTGGCAAGATACATTTACCATCTACATCTACCGACCACCTGTATATATAATACATGTATCTGCAAATAAATAAATTGATTGATTGATTGATTGAAGCATTGTACCTATCTACAGTACATACTACTGTTGGCCAACCCCCTACTAACATAAAGGACATCCAACGAGTCGTAGGCAGTTTTTTTTTTTAATTTAATGTCAAGTTTTTACTTGACTGCGATGAAAACCCCAACTAACCTAATACCCACATATACTACCAGTATAAGGAAAAATCTGAAACTCATCATCATCATATCAGACGATGGACATCGACTGCTGGATTCTTCGATTCATTTACAAAGATTTGCCCGATACTAACCATGCTGGACAAGCAGGTAGGTCAGCACAGAAATAGATTTCTCATACTGGTTATCGCAAATACCTGACCGAGCTATGCAATTTAATGATTTAGCCGAAAACTATACATTCGCATTAGATCGATGATCATATATTTTGACAGAAAAGTAACGTCTAGCGAGGCAGGTCCTATGCAATAATTGGTCTGAGCAAGTATGTGATGAAATTTTAGTGAACTTACACTAAGCGGCGTACAAGTTTTCATACATTTTTTATTACATCATAAAAATATAGTCTTAATTTAAAATACCTACGTACGAGTAATTAATCATCAAGAAACAAATGTGTACGGAACCCTCGGTGAGCACTGACTTGTCTGAATTTCACTGCTGTGTCTATATAAGTACTAGGTTACCTTCTACGCATCTGTTCACCATTCATCCATACAAGTATGCTCAGACCAATTATAGAAGAAGACCTGTATTGCACTCATAGTCACGAACAAAATTGTCTGTCATTTTCCAAGGAAAACGAGCTTAGATTTGGCTAGCACTAAACTAGAAGTTTGTGCCCATTTTTTACACCATTCAATTAAACAAAAAGGTATTTTTACGGAGCTCTTTAACCGACGAACACCATTACAACTATTTAACATCGATTATATAGAGACAGTTTTTATAATCGCATTAGATCGTTGATCATATACTTTGACAGAAAAGTACCGTCTAGCGAGGCAGGTCCTATACAATAATTGGTCTGAGCAAGTATGTGATGAAATTTTAGTGAACTTACACTAAGCGGCGTACAAGTTTTCATTTTAGAAGCATTACGACGCCGGGATTAGCAAGTAAATTAATAATAATTGTCCCCTCGGTTTGATTTACAATATTAACCTCGAGTTCAATGTAATCATATTAAACAACTCATAAATATTTTATTATGGAAGACGTATTAGATTTATAACTCGTCGGAGCTGTTCTAAATGTCACTACGGAGCAAGTGTGACTAGCGCTTCATCATGTCAACGATAAACATGCTATAAAAATGTTGTTTGAACAACGGATTTTCTCTGCTATAGTGAAATATCATTGACTTTAAGAACATTCGATACTTTTGTGTTTAAATGACGTAAATAAGTGTATAAATTTTAAATAGTTCGTGTGTTATCACACTAAAGGCGAAACTTTGTGTGTGAAAGTGTGTGTGTGAGTATGAATGTTTGTTCCTCTTTTGCTGCAGCTATTGAAGCGATTTGGCTAAAATTTGGAAATGAAATAGATTTTATTTTGGTTGAAAAATAGCTATGTGTTAATCCAGAGTAAAATCTATTTCCATTCCAAACTTCAGCTAAATCAGCTTAAAGAGTTGCAACAACAAGTAGTAACAAACATCCAAACAAACATTCAAACAAACAGCCAAACAAACATCCATACAAACTTACGTGTTTATATGTTTATATACAAGTCATTGGACTATTTAAATTTTTAATCCCTATAATTCCCTATTGAATTTAATTCGTATTGCCTCATAAAAGCAAACATATGTATTGTCAGACAGAATAGGTACATAATGGTACAAGCTTAAAAAGTTTTACCAAAAAAGGGCAAAAAATCAATGCATATTAGACAACTATAAAGGCTTCAACGACAAAGTTCTAAATACTCCCCGTAACATCTACCTGTATGTACCTGTATGCACCTACGTGAATTCGGCAAAATTACAACGCTGTGACTTCGTTCGTATTCACGGCAACTTTTTTGTTAGTGACAAAAATGTATACTACGTTTTAATTTCGGCATTCTATAAAAATTAAATTCATATTCGAATAAGATGTAAAGTTCGTCGACGAGTGTAAAATACCGGAATCGCTCAATACCGACATGTCATTATGTCTCAGATTCGTCAATTGAATCATAATTTTACTCAACAAAACAATTTTATGAAGTGAATTTATAGAGGCACTTTCTCTCCCTCACCCACAATATTTATATGATATACCCCACAATATATGCGCTCAGTCTGACAATAAAGTTCATTATTATTATCCTTTCTACATAGATGGCAAACAATATCTTCTAAGGCCTGGATCTGAGCCAAAATTTGATTTTAATGACGACTTATAGTTGCGTATGTCAGCTTATCCCAGTATCTTCTTTTTTGCATTATTTCTATTGAATAGCTTTCGTATAATGTACACTGCAAAACTACACATAGCAATTAGCATTCTTTGTGAACGTACTCCTTTTTTCATAGAGACCGCTTTTTGGTTGATTTAAACGCGTTGAAAATAAACAACATGCTAAATTTAGAGCAGGACCGCATTTTATGTTGGTTCGCCCACTGCACTATATCATTTGGTTTTGTAATGGATGGTTTTATTGAAATTGTAATAAAGAAAGCTCGTAATTTTAGAAGATTTGTCTTGCAACTAGTTTTTAAATGTTAGTGTTGTAATAATGTATGTATTTGATAGTTCGGAAACGTGATAAATCTCGCTCCAATTTTATTATAATAATATATATAGAATATTTGTTTTGTAATATATTCGATTAAACCTCTTTATGGCCAAAGTTTGACGATCATCTTTTTATTATATTACGTTTAATTGTATTTCACCATTCGCTTTTTAGTCCGATGTTTCCGTAATCAGATGCTAGGTAAACTCTGTTTTTCTTTACCCATCTGTCATAATATCTGATTAAGAACAATATGAAATGTATCTGCGGTTGTAAACCTAGTTTTATAAATTTCACTATTAGCTTATTTTAACACTTCAAGGCCAGTCCTCCCTCCAACGAGGAGAGGAGGTATTGAGCTTAAACCTACCGTGCTATTCCAGTGCAGAGTAGCAGGCTGAAGATCATAAGAATTTGAATGTGTAATGCTTAAATGTGATCGAGATCGAGCTCTCCGAGGCACGGAGTTAATACCACCAACTTCCCATCTCCTCCTCCGTGACTCGTAGTCTTCATGTATGAGGGTCATGACTACCAGCATCTCAGATATTACTCCTTAAGGTACTGTGCCATCTTTTTCTATCTCCGGCTGTTTGGAGAGCATCATAGTAGACTCGAGTATGTTGCAGATCTAATCAGACCAACACATCGGCCTGCGCCCCGCGGCCTTTTTCCTTCCACCTTGGAACTACAACAATTTTTCCTGATCACCACATTTCCTGGTAATGCGTCTGAAGTACTCTAGAATACATTTGAGGTAGATGGTTAAGAGACTTGCAATAACCTTGAGCTTGAGTATAGATGCCCATTCTAGGACTGATAATTTATTTACAGAGTGTTTTTTATGAAGAAAGAAAAGCTAAAAATTTAATAACTCAGGACCTCCAAATTCAAGGCTATATTGGTTAACTACTGGCCCAACAAAGCAGTCCTTAAGCCTAGTAGAAATTAAATAAACTAGATACGTAAAAATATTTTATTTTCAACCAAAATGTTGAAAGGACTCCCAATAAAAACAAAACAAATAAAATCACTCTGTATTTCCATTCTGTAGTACCGTTTCGACTTGACGCATGGAATGTAGACGTACGTTAGGTACATGGAGTTTATAAAAATGTTGTTGTCTTTATTTTTGAATAAGCTGTAAATATCCTGACCTATAACTCAACAAGAAGCTCAAATCGCCGGCGGAATATTTATAAATACGGTAGCGAACTCTGTAACGCGGCTCGACAGACAGTTGCTAAATTTCAATGTGTTCCACTTCGGATTCCTTGCTTGTTTGTAGCGTGACTGAGAAACTTGACGGTTCCTCTTTGGGACAAGTCACTTTTGCGAGATTAAAGTGCGCTATTCGCGTACTGGCGAATGTTTATTTAGCTACGAGTAGGTTTGACAACTAATGATTAACTCTTACAATTTGCTTTAAGACTTTTTTAGTGAAACTATGCTGACCTGACTAAAGTTGTTGTGCTATATAATTTGTTAAATCCTACTAATATTATAAACGCAAAAGTTTGTTGATATTGATATGGATGTTTGTAACTCTTTAACACCGCCACTATTGAAACGATTTCGCTGAAAATTAAGATCGAAATGGATTTTACTCTGGATTACCATAGGCTACTTTTCATCCCAGTAAAATCCATGGTTCCCGAGGGATTTGTCAAAAACTAAACTTTAAAAATATCAGTGACGATTAAAAAGCCTACCAAATTTACGAAATACTCATTCAAATCGGGTGGGATTCAACCACAACCTCCTGAAACGACATTTTTATTCATTAGAAAATATAATTGCACATGTCTATCTAATATGCACAATTGCACATATTTGATTATGTTTTAATGTTTTGTATTTAATAATTGTTTGTTATAGATTTATGACTTCATTTTTTTTTTCTTAATTTGAAGTACAAATATGGTACTCATTATAATTACGAGCTAGCTTATTTTTTAAACAACATAATATGTTTAAACAATATAATATCATCCAAAAACAAATTTGATATTTCTTCTTTTTTTTTATTTTATTAAGCGTGAACTAACAACAACTAATAGCTCAAACGATTTTCTGCTCAACGACTTTACGATAGCAGAATATCAATCTTCTAATATCGTAAAACAAATAACAACAATGATAATAAAATTAAAAACAAAATATATTTTTCTTGTTTAAATTACACATTAAACACATTATTACGCATTATAACATTCAAGATTATTTTATTGACATGGACATTATGTTATTTTTTTGTTTTTATTTTGTTATTGTGACATTTTAATAATATAATTTTCATTTTCTCTCAAGCTCGAGTCTCCTCTCAAAATGAAGAGGGGTTAGGCCAAGTAGGCTACCACGCTGGCCCAATGCGGATTAGCAGACTTTACACACGCAGAAAAATAAAAAAAATCTCAGGTATGCAGGTGTCGTCATGATGTCTTTCCTTCACCGTTTGAAACACGTGATATTTAATTTGTTAAATATAAGTAGGTTAGTAGTAAATTTCATTTAAATATAAGTATTAATAACATTCATACAACACATATGGTAAAATGTATAATAAGCTTACTTCGACCTACATTTTTGTAAATAAACGTCGATAATCGAAAAATCATTCATAAATTTTCGTTCATCTGTTATAAAAATGCTTTATTACACAGTTTCAAACTTATGAAAACACTAGCGAACGCCCGCGACTTCGTCCACGTGTAATTTGGTTTTTGACAAATCCCCCGGGAACCATAGATTTTTTCGGGATAAAAAGTAACCTATGTGTTAATCCAGACTATAATATATCTTAATACCAAATTTCAGATAATACGGTTCAGTAGTCGAGGCGTGAAAAAGTAACAAACATTCATATCAACAAATTCATCAGTTTTCGCAAATCTCGGGAAGCCATGGATTTAAAGCGGCGTTAAAGAGTAAAAAACATCCACAAACATCCAAACACCCATACAAAATTTCGCGTTTATAATATTAGTAGGATTTTAAAGTAGAGTGTGAACTCAGATCGTATTTATTCTTAGAGCTTCGGAAATACCCTAAATCCGACGTACATTGTGGACCATATTACTGTGAGCACTTCCATTTCTACCGATATGGACGGTTCAGCCAAATTTTTAACTTATGCCCATATGAAGTGAATACAGTTTATGATCGCGTATCCCATTCTCCGAAAACGCCTTTGCGAATCCATATTGCCATCCATTTGGCTGCAAGAGTTGTTTCCGGATTATTCGATTCGTGATGACTCACGAGGAACCATTACGGAATTGTAGGAACGTGTAAGAATATTGTGTGGAACTTGGATTTATGAATAGAGTTTCGTTTTGCACAAAGTTGTTTTTCTTATTTACTGCTTTAGTTTACTAAAAATTGGTCAATATTTATGGAATTTTTTTTTTATTAAACTACCTGACGCCGCGCCGCCCAGTTTCATTCGCGTGGTTTCCGTTTCCGTAAGAATACGGGGATAATATAGCTATAGCCTTCCTCAATAAATGGGCTATTTTACACTGAAATAATACTTCAAATCGGGCTAATAGTTCCTGAGATTAGCGCGTTCAATCAACAAACTCTTTCGCTTTATATATTAGTATAGATTAGTATAAATAGACGCAATTTACAAGCATTTTTAAAATTTGACTATCTGTAGATAGGCAGAAAAAGGAAAAAAGATTTTTATGCTTCGTTGGGGTACCAATACCCAGACATTGTCTATCAAATATTAGGGTCTACAATAATCGGAATACTGGTAATCGTAACCAATGAGTAAAGTGTTACATTGAAAAATTCTAAACACAAAATAAAACATCAAATCGGGATATTGGTAACCAAAAGCAATGAGAGATAACTTGAAAAAATCTTAAATACAAAATGAAAAATGTCACAATACAAAAATATTCTCTAGTTATTTCATATTGCTTTCAGAATGGCATTTTTAAAGTCTTATAGGCACCCTAAAAACTCTAGGGACGGGCAATAAAGGCGAAAAAAATATTTATAGCGAGTGATATGTTCGTGAGGGCACGCTCGCGACCGTAATTGCGTTTCTAAGCGTTGTGACATCGTTGTGACATCGTTCCTCGTCTTTATAGGGCAATTACTGCCGTTATCTGGCATTGATATTGCATCTAATTTATTCTGGCCGCCCGTCCACATACAAATAACACATGCCAGATGCATTGTCCGCCGAATACATTTCTTTCTCAGCGCTCTTCCTTATTATGAGCACTATTAACATAATAGACTAAGAGCTTGTGAACCCCAGATTTTCGTCATTTTAAAAGCTGAAAGTTTTTATCTCATGCTCCTAATATAGATGAGTACCGTAACCAACTATGAGTTTGGACCGTGGTGATTTTGGGAGATTTGGCTAATCTATACTAATATTATAGAGCTGAAGATTCTGTTTGATTGAACGCGCTAATCTCAGGAACTACTGGTCCAATTTGAAAAGTTCTTTCTGTGTTTGTTAGCCCATTCATATAGGAAGGCTACAGGCTATAATATATTATCCCTGTATTCCTACGGTAACGGGAACCACGCGAGTGTAACCGCGCGGCGTCAGCTACTTTTTTTTAATATTTTTATCAGCATATTAAGAGAAATAATATTCCTATTCGCCAGCCACTTGGCTTCATGGCAACCCTTCGATAGAGACCCGTGAAGTTTAAAATTAAGTAGTGTTTTTCAAAGGGTTGCCATGAGGCCAAGTGTCTGGCAAATGGGGATATATTTCTCATATAATGACGATAAAAAATATAAAAAATATATACTTTATACTTACTGTTGAGGGTCTGGATTCTTAAAACCTGCTATCTCCCAAAACTGCCACGGTCCAAACTCCAAAATTTGCTACCGTACTTATTTATGGTAGGCGCTGACAAACTTTAAGCTTTTATAAAATGACGAAGGTCTGGGGTCTACGGGCTCTTCGTCTATAAGACAACTTATTTACATTTTTGTCTTGCCAAACTTAGAAGGACTCAAAATAACACACTAGCTATTCTATGAATTATTTGGATTTTTCTGATCCTGTCTCCACATTAATTTTATTACTTCATCTACCCCATTATCATCTACACAATTAACATTCTCTACTCGTATATACCTAATCATTTGTTTAAAAGAATTACTGTCATATCTTTTAATTATGAGTTATATTTGCTTTCCCCTCCAATTAGTGGTAGAGACAGTTAAGAGTGGATACGAAAATTAGTCTAACGGGTTTGGATCGAATGGTCACTTGGTTGAGTGCCACTTTGTAACAGTTACTACTAAGTAACAGTAGTAACTACTAAGGTTTTTGATTATCTAATTATCTATGGATATAAATCAAATACAAACAAAATTAATTTTTTTCAATTAGCCTTTGTTTACAAGCACTTTTGAAAGGTCAAGTCAAGCGAAAAATTCAAGAATTTTAATTTCTTCCCACAACCGTTTAACTAAACATATTTCTTTCACTAAGACATGTGCATAACATATGCATCTAACGTAATAAATACATCATTGTCTTTATTGAAAACGAGTCAAATAGTTACTTGTTTATGGAAAATACTCCACAGTAAAAATCTAAAAAATCGATAGGCGTGATCGGGGAATTGAAATAAATACATATATCAAGAAATATATCAAGCATGCCACGGGCAGTCGCGACTGGTGAATATTGTCAAGCGAATTGCACGAGCGACGGGTGGTACAAACACACGTTGCACAGAAAATTGCTCGAATTGCCGTCCCGCCATCTGCACTACCATTCGCTTTGACTATCGCGACCAGTATGTTGAAAAAAATAGCGGGAATTTTCTGTACGAACAATAGTCTTCTAGATTAATGCATTCGTGGCGCAGTGGTATGCGTAGTGGATTTACAAAACAGAGGGCCGGGGTTCGATCCCCGGCTGGGCCGATTGAAGTTTGACTAGTTAACGGTGTCGTGTAGAAACCGAAAGGGGTGTCGATTTTCATCCTCTTCCTAACAAGTTAGCCTGCTTTCATCTTAGATCATCACTTACCATCAGGCGAGACTGTAATCAAGAGCTAACTTGTAAAGAATAAAAAAAAACTAAATGGACGTAATTAGTGCTAAAGAAAAGTGTCTATTCCAAGATACTAAAGTACCTACGTCAAGTGATCTTACACTTCATAAGTATAAGTGAGATAATAAATCACTTTTCATCGTATACTCGTAAATGAGTTGAACAAAGTGTAATTTTAAGATCAAAATATTCTTGCAAAACTAATAATAATATTATTCGAAATCGATACTGTTAACTATTAATAGAATATTATATTAACTGTCCATTTTTAATTCTGATATCAAGGAAAACTTCGTCATAACTTCGTCAACTTTGAAATTTAAGTAGGTTAATTTTTACACATCACTAGATTTAAAGTTTCACTGAAAGTGTTATTTTTATGTTCAAAATGAAATTTTCAGACAAAATAAATATAAATAAAAACTAAAAAAAATTCAAGTCCTATCTGTATGTCTGATAAATTGGTCTAATTATTTTATTTATTATAAATTTAAATTTAATATACTGTTAAGTAATTCTTACTTTTAATTAATTTATTTTTTTAATTTTATTGTAAATAAATAAAAAGAATAAAATACTTTAATATTCAGACTCAAAAGTAAAATTACTCACAAAGATTCAATTATGGCATCAGACGTCAACGAATATTTAAGAATTATCACAAAAAAAACTTGTTCCCTGATAACGCCTACCTTATCATAGTACATCCTGATTTTTACCCACAGATTTGTCGACTCAAGTCAACAGAGTGTTATCTTAAACACTCAATCATATTATCACTGTGACGACGAACTATGTCGTCGTTGACGCCAGGTATTTCGAGGCTTATAACCCTAAGTGTTGTAATTGTTGTGAAATACAAATAATGATTTAGTATTTTCGCACTTCACGTCATAGATCGAGCGCCTGTGATAACCATAACATCGTGATTTAATTGATGCTAAAAGTTTGTCAGCCCTTGCTCCATCTATTGTTGTCTAATATTTACGGCCGTTTTGAACAACCTACCCAAGATTAAGGATAGATAGCTATCCTCGATTATCAGTAACAGTCAAACTATCTTTACATAGTCGGATCATCTGTCAGTAGGTTATTGAAAAGCAGATAAGAACAGAAAGATATATTTTCTTAACTTTAGTAAGCGAAATGGTGGATAGATAGGTTATTGGAAACGGTCGTTAAACAACTATGGATTTTGAACCGTGGTTGCTTTGGTAGGTAGCCGAAGGCTTCAGACTCTTAACATTCCAAGAGTAAAGCGTTACTTTTTTATCAGCATAACCATATATCTACCTTACGCTTCACCCAGTTAGCTTTGTGGCAATCCTTAGAATAATGCCGTTAAAAATCAAACTTTAAGAGTCTTAGCGCAGAGTCGCCATAACGCTATAATAAAGCCTCTGACGAGAGGGTATTATTTTTTTTATGTGTTTATCCAGAATAAAATCTATTTGCATTCCAAATTTCAAATCCAAATCGATTCAATAGTTGCGGCGTTAAAGAGTAACAAACATCCATGGAAACGTTCGTGTTTATAATATTAGTAGGACATCCCGCATAAAATATAAAAAAATCGTTTTATATTTCTTGACCCTTGGAACCTGGTTGCTGCCAAAACTATGTGGTCCAACCCCAATAGTTGCCTACTCTACTTACTTAAGATAGGTAACATGAGCCGATTCAGCGTTTATAAAATGTTATAGGTCTGGACTTTGCATGATTTAAGTCAATTTGTTGGCCAACAGCTAATTCAATGAAAGCTAAATACACAAACACGATTCAAACTAAACGAACGCAACGTAATATGACTTCCTTTTTACGGTCGGAATGCAAAACTAATTGATAGGTTAAGACACTAAGGTGTAGAATGCCTTTCCGGCCTCCGTGTTTCCTGCCACTTTTAATTTTAGGAACTTCAAAGAGTCACGTCTTTTTAGAAGCAGACTGTATCGTCGCTTTAACGTTTAGCTTTGTTGTATTTATTAAATTAATTAAAGTACAGGTAAGGTTATGACATATGTTATTTCATTGCTAATCAGTTAATGGCACTTGTTTAGCAACACAAAGTGCCTAATTGAAAATGCCATGTATTTTCAAACAAAACTATTATTTTGCTACTTTTTGGTAAAAGCAACACATAGGAAAGAGGAGGCCTGCCCCCAGCAGTGTGTCTTTAAAAATACATACCAAGGCACCAAGACAGACCTCAACGTACATTTAATTCTTATAGTAGAGCATGCTCAGGAAATTATCATTAAGATGTTTATTAATATAATTCCTTTTTGAAAGAACATTCACATTGGTTCTAACAGAGATCTATAACATCCCAGAAAAATCGTTACCTCTAACAGTTCTAATTTTTACTTTAGCGATGTTACTAGATGCTTTTCGTCATCACAGTTCTTTCTCACGAATATGACCAAGAACAATTGGTATATCAACAATTATTGATAATTTTAATTTCAACCACAAATTCAGCTAACCAAAAATTTACTTTTAGAAAGAATATCAATGTCTTAGTATTATTTTTAAATGCGCTAATAGAAGTGCGTCTATAACATCACGGAAAAATTGTAACCTGCCGTGTTTCTAATCGGTATTTAGCTGTAGATAAGCCTTAACTACGTAGTTCTCTCTCACGAATATTACAGAGGGCAATGAGACATCAATAGAGACTGTTGATAAGTGAGCTAATAGATACAGCCAACTAACGTTGGACTGTTACACTACTATGTAGCTACCAAACTATTAATTTGACAGCACCGTTTATTCTCCACACTACTCGAGTGTAAACAAAGAGTTCAATAAACCGTTGCAAATATATCTCGTACCTTGTTACTTTGTATTCGTGCTCTTTGATTTTGTAGTGTTTGGTCTTGACTGTTTCTAATTTAAACTGTTTCTGTATTGTTTTGGTTGTCCCGACTTTGAAAATATTTTTGTTTAAAATATAATATCCTACTAATATTATAGACGCGAAAGTTTGTTTGAATGTTTGGATGTTTGTTACTCTTTAACGCCGCTACTACTGAAGCGATTTGGCTTAAATTTGGAATGGAAATAGATTTTACTCTGGATTAACACATAGGCTTACTTTTTATCCCGAAAATATCCATGGTTTCCCGAGATTTGCGAAAACTGATGATTTTGATGATATGAATGTTTGTTACTCTTTCACGCCTCGATTACTAAACCGAATTAGCCGAAATTTGGTATTGAGATATATTATAGCATGGAGTAACACATAGGCTACTTTTTATCGCGAAAAAAAACCATGATTTCCGAGGGATTTGTGAAAAAATAAATTCGAAGTCGCGGGCTAGTACATTGTATAAATCAGAAATTTATTTATGTATTTAAGTTAAAACTGCGTTTTGGGGTAGGTATGTAAGAGACTGAACATCTTCATTTACAAGCAAATATTCAAGATTTACTTGCATTTCTTCTATATTCCTCGGTCGCTACTTTTACAGAGAATGTTAACCGTTTTCAAAGTGATTCAGGAATATAAACATATGTACTCAGGCGCAAATTTTGTCTCAATATTAGCTTACTATTAAAATCATTAGGCATATTCATGTTTAAGCAGAATTCTCTTACATTTTGTGACATCTTTCTTAAGATGAAACTATTCCATATGCGTTATTAAGTTGTCTTTCGATCAATAAATCAGCCAGTTTAATTGTTGAATAGTATTCAATAGTATTTCTGTACAAGCAGTCTACCGCCATATAATTTAGCGTTCCAATCATCGATTAGAGCAAAAAATCCATTCACGGGACATCGACGTTTGTGCCGAACAATAAACAAACAGTTCAATAGACTGGTTGCAAATATATCGCGTTTGTTCTATTCTCAATCTGATAGATGGGTCGGCTTACGCTGATTATTCACGATCACGGATGCAATCGAAATCGTTTTTAGCCCAACATTGTATGGACACTATTCAATGCGACATCCGATCCGACATCGTATTCGCCATCAATGTTTCAACCGATGAATATTCAATATTCAATATTTAATATCATTTATTTCAATTAGTTTACTTTTGAAAGGTCAGGTATATGTCAAAATTTAATTTAATCTAATGGTGGTACTAATAGTCGAAAACTTAAAATTAAAGTTAAGAGGGTTCCAAATGCGCCTTGGTCCGAGAAGAGCCCACAACAAACTCAGCCAAGGTTTATTTTTTTGCTTACCACCATTTTACAAACTTATTTAAAACTAAGCACACAGTCGTATAATACAGTTTAACACTAAACTTTTTTATCATTTATATACTCATGAACACATAGTAAGACTTTTCTAAAAGCTTGCGTTTAATAAACACTTTGAACTTTTTGAAAGACATTCCAGTGGCTTCTTAAAAGAATTACTATTTTTTTGTAATCTAATGTGGTATGCAACAATTTTATTTTTATTTCTGACATTAATGTTATTACAATCACACCTTCTTTTAAAATTGCCTATGTTTTTATGTACATATACTAAATTCTCGTATATATATTGACTGTGCTCAGTCATTACTTTAATTTCTTTAAATTTTTCTCTTAATGACTACCCATTAATAGTCTCTTGACTCTTTAATATCGTCTGTCGTATGTACAATTTATCGAAACATCATTGACCGAGGTTTTTGATCAAAGATCATACAAAAATCGGTCCAAAATATATAAAATGACCACAGTTACGGTGTTTGAAAGTCAAATGTAACATGGAGAACTCACTTCTAATATCTACATAAAACATTCTTTCAAAAGATTCGGGAAATATCATACCCTCCCTAAAAATCAATTGCACCCTCTGTCTGGGAAATTACGCCACCGCTACGTCTCAGATTTATATCTAATACAATGTCTTCTATTTCTATATAATAATAAATAAAATATAATAATTATTATATATATTTAATTACTTTTATGACAATTAATCTGGCATGAATTTTATGTTTAATTTAGTTTTCTATGTAAATTTATTTCGCCACATTTCATCAAAAGGAGATGTTCCAATATTGTATGGAGCCCAGGACCAGATATATTTTTTTAAACTATTTTTGATTATACAAATCTACGAATTTACTTTAATAATTTCGAAATAATATTCATTATCTCCCAAGAAATACATCATTAATAAGGGTAATAATGGCGGATAGATGACGTTTTCAATGCAGTAATCGGTTTGACGTTTGCTGTCATGTCATAGTTGCTCTATGGGCGCCATCTTGATATAACTCAAAGACTTGGGTTTTTATTTTATTTATTTATTTTTATTTAGTTAGAATTATTTACTTTAATAAATTTTATTATAATCCCTGTATTTTTTAAATTTTAATGATATGGGGTGCAAGAGTGGACATAAAATGGACCATCTCCTTTTAAAATACTTTGCAGAAGTTCATAGCATACGGTTATTTTACTACTTTTTAAATTACTTCAAAAAAGGGGGTTTTCAATCTCAAAGGACAGTCGAGGTCTAACGTTTACGCAATGATTATCGTTGCGTTAACGTATTATGCTATTAAAATAGGTTGATGAAGTTATTGAGCTTTGAAGACCTCAATGCAATCCTTAGGAGACATCAACACAATTATTAAGATCAATAAGATATTTTTACCCGACTGTGTCAGTAGGAGAGTCATGTTTTTCGAGCGTATGTACGAGTATGTCTATTTCTTTAGCACGCACTACTACGCTCGATTAATAATACTCTCCTTGTGACGTATCATCATATCTATACTCTATACTAATATATAAAGCTGAAGAGTTTGTTTGTTTGTTTGATTGATTGAACGCGCTAATCTCAGTAACTACTGGTCCGATTTGAAAAATTCTTTCAGTGTTAAATAGCCCATTTATCGAGGAAGGATATAAGCTATATATTATCCCCATATTCCTACGGGAACGGGAACCACGCGGGTGAAACCGCGCGGCGTCAGCTAGTCTGTTATACAATAGACAAGTATCTAACTATTGCGTAGCTCAATGAACAGTCGCATTCATTTACATCACGATCGAGATAACGAAGACGAATTGAAATTAAGTATGACGCGTAACAAATTATGCTCGCTCATAGCGGAGCGGTCAACGCAAACATTTAATGGGACAGAGAATTGAAACAAATTCAAAATTAGTAGTAAATACGCCCCTTACGTGTGACAGCAAAAAAATTGTAAAATGTAAATAATCCACAATCTCACTTAATTTGGTGCTTCCCGGAAAAAAACACAAAAAACTATGAGTTTTCACTTCAGAAATGACAAAAGTAAAAAAAAACCCTTTTCCCGGGTTAAGCGTGCGCCCAAAAGTTAGAAATATCCTACACTAGCTGACGCCGCGCGGTTTTACCCGCGTAGTTCCCGTTACCGTAGGAGTACAGGGATAATATACAGCCTATAGCCTTCCTCGATAAATGGGCTATTTAACACTGAAATAATTTTTCAAATCGGACCAGTAGTTCCTGATATTAGCGCGTTCAATCAAACAAACAAACAAACTCTTTAGTTTTATAATATTAGTATAGATAGGTTAAGTTATTTTCATATTTATTTTAGGCACGCAGTTTTGTTTCTTTTGTGAGAAATCTCTATCCTTCATTTGGGCCCCCCAACTAATCTTGATACAGGGCCCCTTTACGACACGCTACGCCACTGAGTAAATAGTAAATTAAAACGCATCAAATAGATTTGTGGTAAACAGTATGTGTGAAAGTTTCACATGTAAACACTAATTTCAGAAGTATAAGAGAAGAATATTATAACCCCGTTGAGATGGTCTTATACACTGCACAGTCAATACGCATCGTGTTCTGCTGAACAATTAAAATCAAAATTATGACGTATGTATTATACGAAATTTACCAACTAACTATTTTTAGTAATTCGTGACATCGTATTCACTATTTATTTAATGCTAACTGATCAAAATTCAGATTACTGGTGCCGAAAAAATGGCTTCCGGTGCCTATTTACCTATAACCTTTCAGGTAGTTAGGTGCCATTGAGATATTTGTTTGCAATACGGCTTTATGGAATACAAAATATGCGGTTGTTATTGATTTCATGTTAATCATAATATTAGGTAGCTAACATAGGTCAAAGTTAATGAATTGTCCGGCAGAACGGACTCGAAGTTTGGAGCATACTAGACGTCCATCTGCACTGTCCATTAAAGTAGGTCCACATTATTCAAGTTAAGTGCTGCTTTCCTGTCACGGAAGTGAGTGTTGACAATTTGTTTGTTTTATTTTTTATTGTTACCCACTTTTAAGCCATATTAATTGCGACAAAAGGCGTACAATATTAAGTAAGTAATAGTAAGTAAGTAATTAGTCACAGTCTTTATAATTTTATAATTTTGAGTTAAGATTACAGTTTGATTCTCCAAACATCTAATTTAAATCTATTTTGACGGTCTCCGTAGCGCAGTAGTATGCGGTGGATTTACATGACGGAGGTCCTGGGTTCGATCGCCGGCTAGGCCGATTGAAGTTTTCTTAATTGGTCCAGGTCTGGCTGGTGGGAGGCTTTGACCGTGGCTAGTTACCACCATACCGACAAAGGCGTACCGCCAAGCTATTTAGCGTTCCGGTACGATGTCGTGTAGAAACCGAAAGGAGTGTGGATTTTCATCCTCCTCCCAAGTTAGCCCGCTTCCATCCTAGCTTCATCATTATCGCTTACCAGATTGTAGTCAAGGGCTAACTTGTAGAGAATAAAAAAAAATATTTTTATGGTGGTATTTATAGACACATATAAACTGAAAAGGCATAAATTGTAAGTACTGTGATCGCAATTCTTAAATTTGGATGATATAATATGGCAGAACTTGGCAATAACAGATTATCTGTAATTTGCTAAACCAGGTTAGAAACTAAGATATTTTTATTGCTGATTATCTAAAGAGCATCAAATCATTTCATAATTCGAACTTTATATTTTTTAACTTGTTAATGTAATCTTATTAGCACTCTGTATTTCAAAGTGCTACGAGTAAATCATTTTATAGACTGAACTAGTCTACTAAACAAAAGTTAAGTGATAATTTCCTGAGGAAGTTAGCGTTCTTTCGCAGTTCAGTTTTTACTGGTTTTTGCGGGAACGAACAACTAGCTTGAGATTTGTGTGTCCTTATATTTATTCTCCATTCCAAGATAACGAAAAAAATAATAATTACAATACTCGGTGTCATAGTCATAAATAAACCAATTTGTAGTACCTACGGGAGTTTTCTAAATATGAAACCATAAAAAGATGGACCTCAATCTTAGTGTACCTACTAAGTGTGTATATTTGGCGATTGTAAAGCAATTTTTTTTTTTTTTAATACTGTGATTCCCTATTTATTAATTGATTTGATAATATTTATTTAACATCTAAAATGCCTTTTCAGCTTCCGTTTTCGCTACCGTTGAAAGTTATCCTGAAACCAAGAGTTAATTGCAGTCTTTCTTCGCAAGTCCTCTCGACAGGGGTTGCCTGGTGGAGATTACTAATAGTAATAATATTACTATTAGTAATCTATTAGTATTTTTGTGTGCAATAAAGTATTTCTTCTTCTTCTTTTTTTATACAATATAACCATACACTTGACTAAGCTTGATGGAAAGCATTTATGCGCTCTGAGTTGAAACGCGCTTACCCAGCAGATGCCTATTCACTCTTATTTCGAAGGTGTTTAAATCTATTCACTCTTATTTCGAAGGTGTTTAAATTATAAGGGTCAGGAAACACAAACGGAAGCCGGAAGGGCATACCAAAATTTTGCTGTGCTAATTAGAAAATATGAATCTTCACAATAACTCCACTGTTTGGCATTCTTGAAAAAAAAGTTATTTGGTCAGATTTTTTCAGCTCTGTTTGAAGTATAGTTTATTATTAAGCAGCCCAGGGTAGATTCAAAGCTAGTCAGAATTACCCTGCCTTCTTTAAAGTCAAATGTTTAATTTATTGTTACAGAGACCACTTAAAACAGTCCTAAGCAGGCCAAATGGCCCAAAATTTATTAACAAAAGAATAGGCGAAAAAGTTAGCTTCACTCAAGCACTTATTATTTTTTTGTTTTTCACTCGCAAGCTATTCATCAATTAAAAAACGGATTAGGATAAAATAAAACGAAAGTCATTCTTCAGCCACGTAATTTTTCAAAAGGATAAGCTTTGATTATATTATTTTTATGCCGTTCTTATCTTGCCTCTACAATTTTTTTACCATTATTCAGCATTATTATAAGCACTTATTAAAAGCAAGTGACAATTGAACTTTTTTAATTTCAACTAAGAACTTCCGACTTATCTCAAAAACAGAGACCAAACTAGACAAGTCCAAGGCCTTTTACCTCCATTTATAATACATGAAATTTACCTATCTATTCATACTTATGTATTTATTCGGATATTTTATTTAAACATTAATTTAATGAATACAATAAGATTATGATTGTCGCCCGTGCTTAACAGTCTTCTGACAAACTATTCATAATTAATCTCCTTTAAGTATTAGTTGTAAGCCTACTAAAATTTTGTAATACGTGTCAGCTTAAATCGCAGCCGGTATTTTAATAAACATTTACTATTAGTGTTCATGTACGAGCGGCAGCTGCTATCGACGACTGCAGTCAGCGACGTCTCGGCGGCAGGCGATGGCGTCTCGGCGGCAGCCAACGGGAGTCGACTTCAGTCGGCGACCGCCGTCGATGGCCGCCGAGAGTCGACTGCAGTCGGCGACGCCGTCACCTGCCGCCGAGACGTCGTCGACTGCTGCCGACTGCCGCTGGCTGCCGCCGATATATCGCTGACTGCAATCGGCGACGCCGTTGCTTGCCGCCGAGACGTCGTCGACTGCAGTCGACTGCGGTCGTCGGTAGAATTGCAACAATTTTTTTTATTCAAAGGTAAACTAGCTCTAATGACGATATTACAGTTTTTTCAACTCATATCCCCGATTAGTAGCATAATTGTATATTGCCAGGTAGTACGTCTTAACCGCTTAGTTAGTTAGTAGTGCCGAGCTGAAGCGAATATCTGCTATAAGCAAGGCCTGCTGGCCTATTCACTAATTTGGTCCTTATTAACAACCTATTAAAATAAACTTCAAGTCAACTGAGAAATATCATATACCTACTGTATGATATTCACGAAGGGTTGTTAGTAGGCACCGGATGACATTTTTTCAATAGAAACTCAATTACGTATGTGTCGACTAATCATACGTCAGGGTTAGTGAATTAGCCTGCTGGTCCTATAGTGGACCATTAAAAAAGATGGATTAATAATAATAAAAAATGATGAACAATGAAAATTGAACATAGTACCATCGACATCAATGCATGTTACGAAGAATTTACATCGAAATCTCAGGAGAAGACACAAAACTTATAGAACTTTTAAAGTATAACATTTTTACTTAACTGCGATAAAATCCGTGTGAACAAATAGCGTATAAAATAAATTACCAACAAAACGAGATTAAAAGAAGCGTGTCTCGGTTAAGTTGTCAAACTAAATCATCTCTCGACGCCGCGTGCTTTATTAGATCCAGCAATTTTGATGAAGGACAGACGACGATGTTGTATATTATAAAAGTTCAAACCTCATGAGATTCTCATATTAGTTTTTTCAAGTTAGCAACTGCGCTATCAGCTGATGTATGCAGTTTTAGAAGGTAGCGCTAATTTGGAAAGATTTCTTTGTCCTCTGACATGTTTAACTCGACATCGTACAAAAAAGTTAAACTCTTTTGATGGTATAGTAATATCTGGACATACATTATAGATTCATACTCGTACTTATTTTTAGCAGACTTAGAAGTGGATTACAAAAATAAGAAAACAGGTATATTCACAATATTTGTCAGGACAACTTAATTAACAAATCAAACTGTAACCAAAATAGTACCCTAGAATAGCAGAGAATAACCTTGAGTGGAGTCACGCACTTGTGAACATTGTGTGTAGGGTTAAAGCCGCCATTGACAGTTCGAGCGCAGATCATCGCCTGATGAGACTCGAAGGCTGAAAGAAAGACAGATGACGAAACGACTCTCCAAGGGCGTCTCCTATGAGACTCGGATCTCCGCTTAGAGGGAAAATCGGGAGGCGGTAACCGTGACCTGAAAACCCACGTTCGGGTGACGTTAGTTGGTTAGTTAGGTGACAGAGCCTTGTCTTCGCCGGCGAAAACGCTCTGTGTAGCTTGTGTTTGTGTTGCCTGGGAAGCATTGTCGGTGAAACTGACCGGACGACGAGCGCCTTATATCGCAAGTCGTTCCCGCCAACTGATCGCTTCCTCTCTCTATATCCCTGCTCTTTGCGAAACAAGTCGCGCCACCTGACGTCATATCCGTCTTAGACTACTATTTCCTACATTATGTAGCTATTATACCGATAAACCCATGCTATTATATATACTCCGAATTAACCCAAATATGGAATTTACCAATTGAACCAAATAATACCTAGCAATAAGATAGTTATCGACTAGATACTAATATTGCACTAGGTATGGTTAAGATAATTTGTAATGATTTTTATTTATCTCTTCTTTCTTGGAATATCTCTACCTATCTCTCTAACGACAGGTTCTCTGAATAATGTTTTAAAGTTTCTCTTTAACTAAATATTTCCTTAATAAATTGATAATCATGGCTAACATGATTAGTTTTAGTATTTAATCCATTCCATATTTTTATTAGCAATCCGTTTTCCAAGGAACGCCATAAATACTCAATTTAACTGAACCCGACTGAATTCTCGAAATAAATATCACTCGACACCACATTTCATCAAAACCCACTTAGGCGTCCTCCAAATAGCTTATTTGTGTTGGTGTGGGAATAACAATCAAGTTTGTGGGCGAGCTACTAAATGGTTGTGTATTAATTTACGCTTTCAACCGTTAAGGTGATTATTATCATTATCTAATATATTGAGATGTTTGACATAGAAGCTTTAGAGCAGTGGAGATATTATAGAGCAAATACATCGGAGACTAAAAGCGTTAACCAATCGTATCGACCTAATCATTTTCGATATGTAGTGACAATGCAGTTTATATAGCAAGAATTTTACCCACGGAACATATTCATCATCAGCATATTTATTATTTTGGTCTTTATTATCAACCTATAAAAATAAACATCAAATCAATTGAGAAATGTCATCTACCTAAGGCATGAGATCCACCAGTAGGCACCGGATTTACTAATTTCATTTGTATTGAATTGTTATTAAAAACCAAATAAAATTATTTACAAAAGTAGTATTATAGTGCATTGGTAATTTAATCCATAATGTTTAACAAAAATCAGATCTTCAAAAACTTAATTCCTGCAGCTACAGCATTGAAAAAACTGATTCAGGATAAAAAAAAAATTAAATATACGATAAAAAAATACCCTAAGTATTTTTGGAAAACTATTCAAATTAGTTTTAGATAATTAGGTGGTGTATCAACCATTTGCGTTTCATCCATTAATTACGGGACACCCTGTATGTCAACTAGCATACGTTAGCTTGCAGGTACGGTGAAGTGTTAAGTGTACGATTATACAGAACAAATAGCCCTCATTCCAAGTTAGCGCAATGCCATAGATAGTTAGATACTGTAGCGTTCCTTAAATTCAGGGAAATCGTAATCAAGAGGTGACTTGATGACAAAAAAGAAAAAAAACACCTAGAATTCGTAAGAATAAAGTAGTTTTAAAATAAGCGACATCCAATTACATCTAAAATGTTCCCATGAGCATAATTTTATTGCAGCAAGACAGGAGGCACTCGCTAGTAGGTATTATATAGAATTAAACGTCGGCAGGCCGGGAGGTCACGGGGGTGACAACATTTTGTCACGTAATCGGATTACAGAACCGGGAAGAGCGTCTCCTGTACATTTGGACGCGACTTATTTTTTTTTTTTCTCCCTTAACCAGCTTAAGCGGACGACAATCCTTATTTAATTTGAAAGAATATACCTTTTTGGCGTCTGCGAGGTAAAGGTTTATTTCATTTGATATTAAATTAACAGATTTTTTTTAAATGAGATTTGACTACTTATCTAAAAAATGGTTTAGTTTCTTTTTAATAAATTTAGCTTATCATTCCTCTCAGTCTGTACGATGAATGCTAAAACACTAATCTGTGATGTGTGATGATGTTTGTAAGGCAAACGGAGCCATCTTTAATACAGAATAAACAAATTATTTAATTTTTAGTGAATAATAACTTAAAACGGAATCCTAAAAAAGCTACTGCTGAGCTTTTTTCAGTTGATTTTGAATTGCCTACTTGAAATAAATAAATTTAATTTGATTTGATAAATTATTATTTTGATTGGCCTTGAAATTCCAAATTTAAAATTTTATCTAATTTTATATATATATAAAATTTTTGTATTAACTTCTCCAAAACGGCTGGACCGATTTTTATAGTGTATTCATATCGGGTAGGTCTGAGAATCAGACAACTTTTATTTTTCATACCCCTAAATGATAGAGGCAAAACAGCGTTTGCCAGGTCAGCTAGTCTATACTAATATTATACAACTGAGGAGTTTGTTTGTTTGTTTGATTGAACGCGCTAATCTCAGGAACTCCTGGTCCGATTTGAAAAATTCTTTCAGTGTTAGATAGCCCATTTATCGAGGAAGGCTATAGGCTATATATTATCCCAGTGTTCTTACGGGAACAGGAACCACGCGAGTGAAACCGCGCGGCGTCAGCTTGTTTACAATAAAATTAATACTACGTCCATCACCGATATCAGTTTGTGGTGCCAATGAACATTTCAGATGATACAAGTTTAAGTAGAATAAGTTATTTATATCTAGTCACAATATTTTACATTTGATATCACACTATTTCGAGAGTTTGATACGAATACAAGATACGGTACGACAGCGATTGTTAGAGATAAAATAATCTTTAAAAAAGAAATATTATTATAAAAACAAAAAACCCTTTAGCCTAATGAATTGAAAAGAGAAAAACAAGTATATCTATATAAAGTTCTGACTAAATTCTTTATGTTGCCGCATACGGTGACAAACATTGGTATTTCATTCTTTGCTCGTAAGTAATACATATTTGATATAATGTATATATTTTTGAAATGTTCTTTTTACGACCTTTCATTTTATACCCATATTGTTACAATAAGGTAAAAAAAACTTATCCACCCCACCTTTTTTTATTTACGGGCCCCATTTTGAAAATTTATATAGCGTCACTACCACAGTTCTGATTAACTCAATGACACCTCATATGTCAAAATCCGTCCAGCCGTTTGAGCTGTAGGGCGTGCCAAAGAAATGAACATACATACACACATACAAACATACACACATACATACGCTCGAAAAACATTACCCTCCTTCAGACGCAGTCGGGTAACAATATTTTGTACATTGAGTGTGCATCATCTTACTATTTGGCATTCACTTCTACATCCGGTTTTTTTTATTATTCTTTACAAGTTAGCCCTTAACCACAATCTCAATTCTCACCCAATGGGAAGTAATGATGCAATCTTGCATAGAAGCGGGCTAACTTGTTAGGTGTAGAATGAAAATCCACACCCTTTTCGGTTTCTACACGACATCGTATTGGAATGCTAAATCGCTTGGCGGTACTTCTTTGCCGGTAACTAGCCACGGCCGAAACCTCCCAAAAGCCTGACCTGGATGGAAGCAATTAAGAAAACTTGTTTAAAGTCTGATAGTGTTTAATTTCTTTAAACAAAAAATTTAATAAAAATATGAAATTAATCAAAAGTCTATCCAACCATCAAAATAACCATCAATCTCCTATTAAAAAGTGGATGCACAATCGGCGACCAAAAAACGTCCCCACTCAATGAGTGCCAAACACAACTTCTTGGCACTCGATTCAAGTAGTCGTATTTGCAAATGCAACCTTAAACTCAATCCTTAAGGTTGAACTTTCTCTGAATTTGGGATTTTATTGAATATAGAACTATACTTATTTACCTTTAAGTATAATTTTCTTTACCATACAAATGTCCTTTTGTTATAAATGTCAATGCTATCAGCAGAATAAAACAAAAGCAGCCCTAACTTTGCAATGCCAATACAATAACTGTATATCTATCTCTCTGGCGCGTGAAAAATTTACTTTTATTGCTGAGCTTATAGTTTAAGCAAGATTTACAGCAATATGAAATTTTACGAGTACTTTTAGACAAAGTTTGTTGTCTATGGTTGTCGGCCAGACTGGCTGCGATGGCGTAGCGTTTTGTTACAAATAAGCCGATTAGCGAGTGTCGTCCGCCGCCGTACTACTCGCCTTGTACGAAGTCCGCATATAAATACATTTCCGCAGGATTTACGTACTTACTGTGACTGACTGCAGAAACAACGCTTCAGGATATTTAATACTAACTTAACACTTGACTATGTAGGTATTTATAGTAGTAATAAATTTGCAGCTACTAAAGCGTCATGGGGACCGATTACATTGGTAGATTAAATGATACAATGGTCATTTACTTTTTTCACTTTTAGCGGTGGAAAAAACTACAAACTTTGAAAGCAATTTTTGTTACTTTGGCTTATTGAAATTATCAGAAAATTTTAGCGATTAATTAAAAGATTATTTTTTTCAAAATAATTAAAAAATAACCGCGTTATTTTCGTAACTTGAGAACTAAAATATAAGAGTTTTATATTGTAACTTTGGGACCCTCCCATTCCATTACGTTACGCTCAAATCGTTAGATTTTCTAAATGTATAAATGTATATATATATATATGTATGTAATACACCTTTTAGTTATTAACTTACCTACTATATCCTTTATCTGACGTGCTGGTTGAGTATTTTTGAAATTAGTTTTTTTTTCATATTCACACATATTCACCAACATTAATCCTCCACAAACTCATACTTGGTGGCGGAGGATTTTTGACGGCCTCCGTGGCGTAGTGGTATGCGCGGTGGATTTACAAGACGGAGGTCCTGGGTTCGATCCCCGGCTGGGCCGATTGAGGTTTTCTTAATTGGTCCAGGTCTGGCTGGTGGGAGGTTTCGGCTGTGGCTAGTTACCACCCTACCGACAAAGACATGCCGCCAAGCTATTTAGCGTTCCGGTACGATGTATAGAAACCGAAAGGATTGTGGATTTCATCGTAATCTTATCAAGTTAGCCCGCTTCCATCTTAGATTGCATCAGGTGGGATTGTAGTCAAGGGCTAACTTGTAGAGAATAAAAAAAGGTACTCAACAACGTGCAAGGTGTTGTCCCTTATGTTTATCTGACGCGCTCGAGTTACTGCAAATATGCCCTCTTCGGCTCCTCTACTACTAATACGCTCTGACTGACTGCGAAAAAAATACTTCTGGATATTTAAAACTATATAAAATACTATAGTAATTATATTATATTAACTTGTGTTAAAAATTTTTAGATTTTGTATTCTTTTATGGTTTTTTGGTCGCATTTGTTGGCAAATCTAATAAAATAATTAAATAAAATACCAAGTTATCGCTTTACTATTTCCGATGATGTTGTGTATGGAATCAATCTAGCTGGTAAAGTTTTGATAACAGGTTTATTATTATGCACGTATAAACCTCTCTATTATTTCTTATATTCTTTGTTATTAGGTCATTACTCAAATAACCCGTATAGACTTTGTCTCCTAAAAATATCACAGTTAAGTACAAATATTTCCATCATTTTATGCATATACAAATTTGAATTAAAATAATTCCGGAATGGAGAGATTAGAGAATAAAATTAGATTGTACTCACTCATAGACGGAACCATATGCATAAAGAAAATAAGGGCGAAGGAAAACGGTGAGCCTAAATTCGCAGACTCCCATTACACGCGCCAGTTGTCTTGCGCAGGTTCACTGAGTAAAACCCTTCCTGGATCTGCCGCGATTACGTCGAAGACTTCCTTCAAATTTCACCAAATTTTCCATTTAATACAGTACAATTTAATAACACTTAGATTTTTTGAAAATACATCAATAATAAAAGGTGATAAGTAAAAAAAAGGTGCAATAAAATCTATAAACTATTACAAAGACTAACTAAATGACAACATTATAGGTAAACGTGCTCTTATATAATCATGCATAGCGTGACATCGACCATAGACGCTCTAAACTATTAAGCACATAGCGTCTAGTCTACGTGATGCTTCCGGTGGTTCCCGGGAAAGATCTATTTATGCCTGATGTTCCGCACTGGTTCTGTTCGTGTCAAGCTTGTGGTACAGGGCACGGGCGGTACAATCTACAAAATATTTCTCTCCGGAATCACGACGGGCAGACTGTGTAATAATGGAGTGCCTCACTTACCAAACTTCGGAGGATGGCAACTAAGGTGCTCCACCACAATTACCGCTTGCGTAACCCTGGGAAAAATATTTTTCCGTGAATCTAACGTGTAAGTTATTCATATTACAGTGATCGGTTCTTATAATATAGGGCATTGTCTATACTCCGTGAAACGTTTGCTTACGGTGACTGGTCTTACTGCTAACATGCTCTGCTCTGATCTCTAGGATAAGTGAATATGGGGATTGTTTCATAATCTCAGGGTATCAACTATAAGTGGGTTGTAATACAGTTTAGTGTTACGTTGCTTAACGGAAAACTGCTTTGGATATCTACTTCAATGTAAAATTCAAAATAAACGTGCCGCTAGCCGGCACCTACTAGAACATAAACTCTATGACGCTAAAACACGGTTATTTGTACTATGTATACATGTTCTAACACACATCCTCTGTTACTAGACAATGTTATTTCAATAATACACAGACTGAGAGATAAGTGAGGAAAATAAGAATTACTTGATTATGCTACTAAATACAAAATAAGTGAATTGAAATCTTTTGTTCTTTATTACCATTATTAAAATCTAAAGGAGTAGGTATGCTATTCTGAATACCTGAAAAAAATGTTATTTAAGTTAATATTAGTATTACAATAGGCATTATCACATAAACATATTTTACATATAAAAAATAGAGATTGCTTGTTGTGGAAAGTATATCAAATGAACGTAGGTAAATAACACTCACAGCTTGATAAAGTTTAAACTGCACCTGCGATGCGAGCATGGTCTTATCAGAGGCATAAATGTTCAAGTGAGCCACTGACGATCAAGTAATTTCACATGCCTGCAGCGCTAACGGCTTTACAGCCGATATAACTGATAGTGTGTTGGTCGCGATGTGCATGACATCATGTCGATCGCGAGCAACACAAATCATTTTTATCGGACATCAAGCCGTTAGCGCTGCAGGCATGTGTGATTACTTGATCGTCTGTGGCTGACTTAAGAAAATCATATATTGTAATGCGCAGTTCACTATTTACAGTAGTGAACAGTAGACATTTCCTTTTGAAATTTAAATCACACCCGACCCAAGAACGTTGTTAGCTGTGACGCGCCACAGAAATCTTACTACGAGTATATTGTCTTACAGTAAACCACAAAATGACTGAAACAAGTATTGAAATTTAATATGTTGATACCTACTTTCATCTCAAAATAGGTAGTTTATATGTTAAAGTACGAGTAAATAAGATAAAATAAAAGATTAGGAGAAGTAATATGCTCCGAGCGAATAGTGTTTTTCTTTTCTTTTTTTTTCGGCCACGGCGGCCAATCTCACTTCGAGATTAACCATGTATGCAGGAGATATTATAGTGCACAATAATAACACACCTCTCTATTCCCTCACCCTCATAGTCTAATCGGACGGCAGACCGTCACGACCGGTGAAAGATCAGGCGCAGTATTGACAGCTTTGCGTGCGCTCCGAGGCACGGAGGTGTACCAATACCGCCAACTTCCTATCTCCAGGCTGCTATTAAGATTTTTCTTGCAAGAATAACGTATTTTTTCTTGCTGGCCTGACGAACCCTGGGCCTCATATTCCGTAGCTGAATAAGCTAACCACAAGACCAATGAGGCAGTTAACCACCGCAAAGAGGAGTAATAGCCATGACCTACACGACTTTTCCTTCTAAGACGTTTCCTATATGGCCCAAGAACCTGTGTAGCCAAAACTTAATCGTTTTATAAATGCTGAAACTCTCTCAGCCAATGCTCCTACCGTTGTTAAAGATTACCTACTTCAAAAAAAAGTTATTTTAAACACAATTTTTTTAATCGCGAAGCTGAAGCTGCAATCACATAGTTCGAACAGCCGATGGAAATTGGGGTCCCAAGGTGCTGGAATGGCGACCGCGCACTACAAAGCGCAGTGTTGGCCGACCAGGTGGACTGACGATATCAAGCGAGTCGCAGGGATTCGCTGGATGCAGGCGGCTCAGTATCGTGATGTTTGGAGGTCCCTACAAAAGGCCTATGTCCTGCAGTGGAAATGATGATGATGATGATTTTTTTTAATACAATAATAGATTACGCAGTATCATATTTTCGGGTGTAAGAAGTCGAGTTACCTTTAAGTCGAGCAACGCGTTCACGACATTACAATCGGATACGAAAATTTTTATTTATATGTATTGAAGACGTGTTTAGCATTTGCTATAATTGTACCTGCACAGACAGCTGTCATTTTGGTGCAACTTACTTGCCAGGGTCTATGCATTTATGCTTTTAAAAGTAAACTGTCAGAGAGATTCACTGCAGTAGACAATTTAATTATATTAGTTAGAATACCCGTAGTATACTGAGGACGCGTTTATCATTTGCTATAATTATTGTACCTGCGCAGACAACTGTCATTTTGGTGCAACTTACTTGCCAGGGTCTATGTACTTATACTTTTAAAAGTAAAGTCTGTCAGAGAGATTCACTGCAGTAGACAATTTAATTACATTAGTTAGAATACCGCTCTTGTATACTGCATACAAATACTAGTAAAAAGGACATTGTGGCAACAAACGCACATTGTGGAGTAACAGGGACGGGCGCGGTCTCCGGCACTAGAGGTCGCCAATTGAGATAATCGCTGCAATGCACATGATTACTGACCCATTCATTGGAACTAGTCGTTGCTCCTCGATTCACTTATGCCTATGAATCTATGAGTTGTGTATTATTAAAAGGGAGTTACATATTCTCACGGTTTGCAAGTTTTAATATAGAGCAATTTCAAACATCCGCGACTTCGTCCACGTAAAATTTAGTAGGATATAATCTACCATCATTTCAAATTTTAACCACTTAATAGTTGCGTGGAAGAGTTACAAACGTTCATACTTTCTCCCATGCAAACTTTCGCGTTTATAATATTAGTGGGATTGTGTAACTGCCATAGGCTCCTTGTTCCTCCTACTCCTCCTCGTCTACGTACAACGGCCAATCCTTAGTGGCCAAGTGCGGAAAAGGCCCAGGAAAGAAGAAGAAGCTTGTTGAGCGCAGAAGCATCACTTTATGGGGCCTGAAGTATATGAGAAAGTAGAACGCGACTTAGACCTCGGCTTAGAGGACCGAGTAAAGACGTTTCGTATCGGTATAGGGCAAAAATCTTTCAGCTTTTCTAAAATGACGTAGGCGAGCACATGTTGTTGAACCAATCCCATTGAACCACATGGCTAAAACAACGAAGATTAATTTCCTTTTACCAATCATTCGTCGCCTTAAGTAAGTTCTTGTTATTTTACTCAATATCACAGACTTTTTCAATAAGTAGTACACTGTGAAACATACCTGGACCGCCATACTTTAAATACGCATAGCAAACCAGACACTTTTACTCGTATTCTTGTAGCCGACACCATCTATACTATAAAGCTAAAGAGTTTGTGTGTTTGTTTGTTTGAACGCGCTAATCTCAGGAACTACTGGTCCGATTTGAAAAATTCTTACAGTGTTAAATAGCCCATTTATCGAGGAAGTATAGGCTATAATACATTATTCCCGTATTCCCACGTTAACGGGAACCACGCGGGAGAAACCGCGCGGCGTCAGCTAGTGTTGTATATAAGCTCCTTATGTTAAATAAATGGTGTTACTTCTAAATGGCACAGTAAGCTGCACCATAACTAAATGTACAGCATCTCAGTTTTTTACGTATACGGCACCTGTAGCAAATGGCAAGCTACTTATATGTTAGTGACCACTCTAGTGGCAAACACGTAACGTCTACCACACAGCTACAAAGATTATGACAAGCGGTATCGAGCGTCAATTCAGATCAAACGTCGATCTCGATTCATACCTTAGTTATCCGAAAATTTAGTATTAAATAATTATAAGAATACTGGCGTTCGTATTTCTTCAACACCCTACCTGCTTCAAACGAATCATTCAATGTAAGTAGCTTATTTTTGTCAGTGTACATACCTACAAATAGATTAACAAAATTTGTTGTCGATTACTTAACAAATCTGCTATGATTTTATTGTCGTACACAGCAATAAAACTCAGTGTACCATTTAGTCGCGCATCGGTTGATGATTTACAACATAAGTTTCGTCGTAACCGAGATTTACGGTGTCGCACGGACGGCTATTTTTGACGCCGTCGGACTCTCTTCGCACTTTAAATATAGAATAACAATATGACGGATATTGTTAAACCGACATTTGGCAGCGTGCGACTGAAACAGAAAACCATAGTGGACTAAGAGTCCGCCACTCCCAGACTTACCTCATTTTGTTTATTTATTTATTACAAAATAAATATTGCGATAGGGTAGTTGACTCATATCAAATTTAATAAAAACAATATTAATTTCATATAGAATGGGACATGGAATAATGGTCCGTAGAATATCGATATCAATTAATAAAAGTTAAGGATTTCATAAAAAACTTAATTAAAAAACCATGTATTTTTCAAATTTTCCTAACGTCAAAAACGCTGACGTCACAATATTACTTGATGAACTATACGTCATACTAAATTATTAACTAATATTTTTGACAGACGCTCCGTTTAGTAAGGGATTAGTTAACGTAACGTCATGAAACAGTTGGAAGATAGACCATCATGGCCAACAATTATAATTTTCATGTACCTACTCAAAAAAATATGATAATTTTTTTTCAATCTAGTAGAACGCTAATGACCAATTTAAGACCATTTTAAAAAAAGTGTCATAGTCTATTAAATAGTCTATTAAGTCTAACCACAATGATACATAAAACATAGTTGGTTTTATTATGAAATTATATGATGGTTCAAAAGTTTGACAATCAACAACTAGAATTTGGCTAATGAAAGTAGAGACTGAAATCGCCCGGCAAATTAAAAAAAAATATCTACTAATCTTTATTATAAAAACGTATATGTGTGAAAACATTACTACATATTAAAAAAAAACTAAATTGCAATTATCAAACTTGAGTTATTTAAATATTTGCTCTATTGTTTTGGGAACGTCCTCCATTTTGTTTTAAATTTGCCGGTCGATTTCAGTCTCTACTTTCATTAGCCAAACTCTATCAGCTTTCAATAAGGTAGGTCTCGCTATCACAGGCTCTCTTTCTTTAGTTCGAAAGTACTGAAGCGTATCAGTCTTTTGTCTCTCGCGCCGTAAACTCCAGAGTTTGACAAATGGTTGATGGCGTGTCAGAAACACGCTTGAAGCACCTAAGACAGGAAACGTTCGTTTTCTTTGAGAATTTGATCCTGATTATGACAAACATGCGTAGCGTAGCGACATGAAAAATATAATCCCGATCATTAATTAAAAGCGACTACGTTTTTCAAGTACTGTCAGTTGTTATAAAATATATATATATATCTTAATGTCAGCCACTGACAATCAAGGAAGGTCAAGGAAGGCCTGCAGCGCTAACGACTTGACAGCCGATAAAACTGATCGTTTCTTGGTCGCGATCAGCATGATTATTATAGGACTCAAAAGGTGATTACAAATATAAGAAAACTAATGTCGAACAAAGGTTATGATTCACAACACTTGTCAGGACAACTTAATTAACAAATCAAACTGTAACCAAAAAAGACCCTAGAATGGCAGAGAATGACCTTGAGTGGAGTCACGTACTTGTGAACGATGTATGTAGGGTTAAAGGATCCTTTGACTGATATCAAACACTCCCCTTTTCCACTCAAGTCACTCTCCCCGACTATCCCAAGTAACCCATAAAGAATTACACAACAAAAGATGTGGACGGCTCGAACGCCACGAGCACACTGAAGCCAACACGAGATCGAGCGACGTCATATCCGTCACAGACTACTATTTCCAACACTAAACGGCGATAACATGATGCCATGCACATCGCGACCAAAACACGATGCAGGCATGTGAATTTACTTAATCGTCAGGTGTTGACATAATACTTCTATTGTAGAGTCACAATCTATATAACTACCTTAGTTATACATCTCAATCGTAAGAACCTACAGTTAATCCATAGCCAGTATTCGCCTACTGTATAGGTCAACTGTAGGTCTAAATTTTTAAAGCGATTTGGCTGAAATTTGGAATGGAAATAGATTTTACTCTGGATTAACACATAGGCTACTTTTCATCCCGGAGAAATCTATGGTTCACGCGGGATTTGTGAAAAACTGAATTCCACACGGACGAAGTCGCGGGCGTCCACTAATATTATTAATATAGATTAGTATAGATATTCATTCCTACATAACACAAATTGCGATTAACCATCTTATTGTAAACACTAATGGCTGCAATAAATTATATTCATAAATTTTATTGAAGACGCGTGATGGCTGTTCATTAATACTTCAAAGGATTAAGGTCTGCAGAATGTCTCTGACAGTGCCTTGATGTCGTTTGCAAATGTTTTTTACAGATTTCTATATTAGATTTATATCTAAACACGACAGTTTAGCTTTAGTTAAAAATAAAATTAAATATTACCCATAACTAATACATGAGCCGTGATAGCGCAGTGGATTTGACCTCTACCTCCGATTCCGGAGGGTTTGGGTTCGAATCCGATCCGGGGCATGCACCTCCCAACTTTTCAGTTGTGTGCATTTTAAGAAAATTAATAGCACGTGTCTCAAACGGTGAAGAAAAAACATCGTGAGAAAACCTGTACACCAGAGAATTTTCTTAATTATCTGCGTGTGTGAAGCCTGCCAATCCGCATTTGACCAGCATGGTGGATTATGGGTGGATGCAAATGTTCATGGGCGGCGGCAATCACTTAACATCAGGTGTGTGAGTCCGCTACTTTACACTCGTCGATGTGATTTGCCTATAGCAAGTTTTATTAGAATTTGAACTTTATATCTATGGGATCATCATCATCATCATATCAGCCGATGGACGTTCACTGCAGGGCATGGGCTTTTAGCAGGGACTTCCAAACATCACGATACTGAGCCACCTGCATCCAGCGTATCTCTGCGACTCGTCTAATGTCGTCAGTCCAGTGTATGGGATGCCTAAAATTAAATATTATCACTAAATAACAACGTAGTTAACAAAGAAATGAGCGATGTCACATCGTTGTAATTTTACAGAATGCAGGGCTGGTGACCCGTCGCTGCCGAAAAAGGTTTATCTAAAGCATAGGGGGGTTTTTACACTTATTTACACCAACTAAAAAAATAATATTTACATAACAAAATTAACTACCTAATAATATTATAAATATAAAGTAAAAGGAATTATAAAATTATATAGCTACAGACTACAGACGTCGTAGAATTCATCCGAATCGATGAAGTAAATAATATGCGTACAAAATAGTCTCAAACAATAGTCTCTATCCACGTGTTTTTCACATTAATGTTCTTAGGAAAAACAAACTTGGGGAAAATATAAGCCAGCGCTTGCAAAGTTACTGCATTTCTTGTGTTATTGGAGTAAATTTTGGATGAAACTGTCCCAAGCACACCATTATATCGGATCCCGGATATATACCTACGCATCCCGGAAAAATACCTCTCCCAGTACAGTACCTCCCCGGAACGGTACCTTCTTAATTTGATCGCAAACCATTTTATAAAACTTTAAGCGTTCAGGAGGGTATCCCGGCCTTTTTTCCGGGCTATCTGAATTTCATCGGAATATTTGTTGGTTAAAGGGAATTCGACGTCCGTTTTCCCGGCCTTTGTTTTTGCCTTCACTCTGTATTACTTCCACGAAATAACTTTAAACTTCCGACGCGCCGTCAGTATTTTTTTGGCAATTCAATTTAAAATATCGAAAAAGATGGAGTCAGTTTAACAATAATGATCAATCAACATTTAAAATATTGTGTAAAATGAAGAAATAAAATGTTATTTGTGAGAAATTTGATTATTTTATTAAAACTGACTGGTTTGTTTATTCGAGAATAAATTAAACTGTCTTACAGTTAATGATCGAAGATGTTTATTTTTTATTATATCAAAGGAATCATCTGTTATCTTGTAATTTTAATAATCATTTCATGAATTCAAGACTAGCGGAAATCTGGGAAGTTTTCTACATGGGAAATGAGTTTTTTTAACTGAATTCAAGGAAGAAAAGGTTCTCTTGTTAATTTGTTTATTTCCTGGATTATAAAAATGAACAAAAAAAAAGAAAAAATTTAATAATTTTTAACTAACTAATTATAGTATTGGAATCTAATAAAAAACCATGTAAATCCTATACAATTGGTGAGGATTGGCACTTGTCGCTCAGTAGAAATGTCAGCGCAGAGTGAATGGACTCAACTTTTGTTTGTTTATTCCTGCATACATCCGCATGCATGTGCCAACAATGCGAAGATCACATTTTTTTTTAACATTGAAGTTATTTAAGTGACGCTTACAGATGCATAAGTTTCAATCTTGTATCACGCAAGATGCATTAGTCTCAATCATATATCACTTGTAAAACACATACCTAACTACTGGTATATAAAGAATCTTTATACATTAAACATGATCTTTTTTTTAATCTTCAAGATATCTACAATGTTCTAGCGTTTAACTTTACTCGTAGGTACCTACATCAAGTTACAAAAATATATCGATTTCGGAAAATTTAAGCTACTGTGATCCAAATTTATTTAAAATAGAGTAACTGCAAACAAATGTAGTTTTTCAAATGCTGTATTATAATGAAAATTCTCATACGACAGATATATATCCAAATATAGTTTCAGGTACCTAACTAATAAAATAGATTACATGAGTTTTATGTGATGGCACGTATAGATTGTATAAAGTACGTACCTAATCCTACTAATATTATAAACGCGAAAGTTTGTATGGATGTTTGGATGTATGTTTGGATGTTTGTTACTCTTTAACGCAGTTACTACTTAAGCGATTTGGCTGAAATTTGGAATGGAAATAGATTTTACTCTGGATTCACACATAGTCCACTTTTTATCCCGAAAAAATCCATGGTTTCCCGAGATTTGCGAAAACTGATGATTTTGATGATACGAATGTTTGTTACTCTTCGCACTCTACTCACACCTCGACTACTGAACCGAATTAGCTAAAATTTGATATTAAGATATATTATAGTCTGGATTAACACATATACTACTTTTTATCCCGGAAAAATCCATGGTTCACGAGGGATTTGTGTAAAACTAAATTCCACGAGGACGAAGTCGCGGGCGTCCGCTAGTGATATAATATTACCTATTATATACCTGTATCTTTTTAATAATTTATTAATTAATATTCTACACAAACCTACTGAAATTAAACATAACAAATATGCAACACCCATTGTGATTGTAAGTATAAAAAAAAATGTATATTTTTAGCTCCTTTATTCTATATTCAATTCCGTGCAGTTTATGTTTCTACGATGTGAAAGTTGTCGCGTTTGTGTCAAATAAATCGTTCGTTGTCAACCTATGTTCGGCTCACTGCTGAGCTCGAGTCTCCTCTCAGAATGAGAGAGGTTAGGCCAATAGTCCACTATCACTGGCCTAATGCGGATTGGCAGACTTCACACACTCAGATAATTAAGAAAATTCTCTTATATGCAGGTTTCCTCACGATGTTTTTCCTTCACCGTTTGAGACACGTGATATTTAATTTCTTAAAATGCACACAACTGAAAAGTTGGAGGTGCATGCCCCGGACCGCCTTCCGAATCGAAGGCAGAGGACATATCCACTGGGCTATCACGGCTCTTAATCCAATGTTAGTAACACATTAACAACATATCGTTGAAAATTATTAACATGCGATGTTTCATTGAAAAATGATAAGCGCAAATTGCATAACAGTTCAATAACGCAAGTAATAACTGGCCGAGTATCACAGTGTAAGTGGATTAGTGCATCGGGCTATCGGCGAGGCAGGGCCGGCCATGCAGTGCGTGCACGCAGCGCAAAGGTCGCCTGCACATCGACTCAGCTAGCCGTCATTCAGTTGCGACGGAAATAAACTGCCCGCTGGCCTGTTCACTAACTTTGAGTACATTTAATCTATCCTAATATTATAAAGCTGAAGAGTTTGTATGTTTGTTTGATTGGACGCGTTAATCTTAGGAACTACTGGTCCGATTTGAAAAATTCTTTCTGTGTTAGATAGCCCATTTATCGAGGAAGGCTATATATTATCTCCGTTTTCCTAAGGGAACGGGAACCACGCGGGTGAAACCGCGCGGCGTCTGCTAGTTGATAATATAAAATTATCAACTATACTACACCCTTTCTTGATGAGTACTGTTTATTGATTGAACGCGTTAATCTCAGGCACTACTGGTCCGATTTGAAAAATTCTTTCAGTGTTAGATAGCCCATTTATCGAGGAAGGCCATAGAATATATATTATCTCCGTTTTCCTAAGGGAACGGGAACCATGCGGGTGAAACCACGCGGCGTCTGCTAATTGATAATATAAAATTATCAACTATACTACACCCTTTCTTGATGAACTGTTTACCAACAGACAAATTAAAAAGTGGGGGTATAAATCACTACTCATTTCACACCTAATATTTAATATAATTAACTTGTTCTTTAAATAATGAAAATAAATTTGATTAACAAGCTTATAACAATTAAATATGATTAATATATAAAATATATTAACCATATTTAATTATTTTTTTTTTTATTCTTTACAGGTTAGCCCTTGACTACAATCTCACCTGATGGTAAGTGATGATGCAGTCTAAGATGGAAGCGGGCTAACTTGTTAGGAGGAGGATGAAAATCCACACCCCTTTCGGTTTCTACACGGCATCGTACCGGAACGCTAAATCGCTTGGCGGTACGTCTTTGCCGGTAGGGTGGTAACTAGCCACGGCCGAAGCCTCCCACCAGCCAGACCTGGACAAATTAAGAAAATCTCAATCTGCCCAGCCGGGGATCGAACCCAGGACCTCCGTTTTGTAAATCCACCTCGTATACCACTGCGCCACGGAGGCCGTCAAAACAAGCCATACATCATTTAAAATAAATAAGTTATGAAATGACATCCGCTTTCTACCTTCACTTCTAATTTCTTTGTTGGTAAACAGTACTCATCAAGAAATGCTGTAGTATATATATTACATTAGTAGCTATTGTTAGTAATTCTTAAGTGACGTGATGTCATATTAACTATTTATTTAATGCTAACTGATCAAAACAGGTAAAATGTCATCCGGTGGCTACTGACAACACTTCGTGGATATCATAGAGTTAGTAGTTGACATTGTGATTATATTTAACAGATTTTACGGAATACGAAAAATATAGTTGTTATTGATTTAACGTTAATTATTTAAGTAACTTTAATATGTCAAAGTTAGTGAATTGGCCACCTGGATGTTACTTTAGTTATCATGAGATCGTGGGTTAACGTGTCTGGGTGGAGCTATGATATAGCTGGAAGTCTTTTTTCTCAATATTTCGACTGTTTTTCAGAACACTGGACTAGCTAAGTTGGAATGTTAAGAACCTTTAGCTCAGCTTTGACCCCTACATGTTGAACTATAACAACCTCGTAAGTGGAGTTACACCCCCTTGCCCCAGATATAACCACCACATTAAGCCGGTTCTGATGGTGGTGGGTAGGAGGATGAAAAATACTCCAGAACCTCTTCGTACGATGGTGAAACATGCGAAAAACAAGTGCGGATATAAAATATTCAAAAATGACAAATTCAAGGCTACGACGTTAAAAAACATTGTTCGCAAAATATAAACGATATTTTCTTGTCTATTATGACGACTACAGCAGCTGTTTTAAATCATGTAATCTTATTCCTTCTAATAAAACGTTTAATTGATTATTAAACACGGCTAAAACTCACGGCTAAATTCTAAAATATAACGTTTGTATTAAATAGAAACACCACAGTTTCAATAAAATTCATAAAGTTATAATGCGAACGCACGTTATATGACATACTCACGCGAAATACCGTCCAGTGCAATTTCTTGTTGTTAACATTCAAAGTATTCGACCTTGTCGCTTTATAAACTGTTATAACTAACAACCGGCATGCAGTCATATTGACAAATATTGGTATGACGTCCCACAGTGTTCACATTTAAACACAGTGTTCTAAGCAGATTTTCCACCATCCCCATACAGTTTTTTAAATTGTATACAAATTAAGAGTATGCTAATAGTAAAGCAATTTTGTAAAAGTAACAGGGTACTTGCGATCTTTACTTTCGGAGCTACAGGGATTTAAAGGGTCAGATCACGGCACTGCCACGGCACTGCCACGGATCCTTGAAAAACGCCACATACAAAACGGTACGAATTAATGACGTCGTAGGTAATTAATGATCGTTAGATTTGTATGGGCGTTCAAACAAATTACTAATATCTTTGTTATTTGTGCGTTTATGTTTATAGTTCATATTAAAAAATATCACATTTAATGTAAGAAAGCTAAAACAGTATGAATTTTCATGTAATTACGATAAAATATATTTAATAGATTTTTAAATTTTATAATCTTATTTATATTGCAAATATCCAGTCAATCTTTGCTTTTTATGTATAAATTAGTTAACATTGACCTTATTTACCCGAATGTATAATAAAAATCAATATAATCCAATGGGGATGATGACTAGGTTTAGTCATCATCCCCATTAGAGGGGAAATAGGAAGAAATCTTCAATGAAACTGTCCGATCAATCGATATTATTATTGATTTACTAGCGGACGCCCGCGACTTCGTCTGCATGGAGTTCAGTTTTTCACAAATCCCACGGGAACCGTGGATTTTTCCGGAATGAAAAGCCTATGTGCTAATCCACAGTGAAATATATTTCCATTCTAAATTTCAGCAAAATCGCTTCAATAACCGCAGCGTAAAGGAGAAACAAACATACACACACATAAACTTTCGCCTTTTTACTATTAGTGTGATTTGGTAGGTACACTATGAGTAATATCTAGTTTTTATTTTCTACAAAAACTTTCTGGAATACAATATTCTTCATGGAAATAAATCCTTCACAAACAAATCCTCCTTTTCAGCGCAGATTATTTTTTACCTACTAATACTTTATGGAAGTCAACGCTCAGGTGCAATACATCAACACCAATAATAGAAACCGAGACAGCTCGAAAATTATGCTTGAAGCGTAGAATTGTTCTGAAGCTAACTGCACTGTCTCAAATAAATCAAACCACGGTCAATTAGAGTGTACTTAATCATTTGTACCACAAAAAGCGTCTAATAGTTTTACGATGTTAATTTATGTCAGGCACGGATTCAACGGACGTGTTTATACCACTATGTGCATGATCTTACCATGTTATGAAGACACGTGTTTTGGCTGCGCCCCAAGTACAATCTCTTAAATCAAAAACCCTGTTAAAATCTCACCTAACATACCATCTCTTCAGTGTATTTATTTAATAATACTGTTTCCTTTTGAGATACATTATGGAACTATTAACTAGACATACTTAGTTGGGAATGTTGAATGACTTTCTTTGAAAGATTTTACTATAAAGATTAGCATCAGTTGAAACAAGCAGCTTTATCTTTGACCATCGTTTATCTATAGAGCGGCATCTCGCACCTGATTTAAATACGATTTCATAGTAAATACTTAGAGCTTTTAGTGACTCATTCGAGGAAGTTCTATGTCACCATGGTTCTTTTAAATCATCATCATCATTATCAACCCATATTCGGCTCATGCTTCATGCTGAGCCGAATATGGGTCGTGTCTCCTCTCAGAATGAGAGGAGTTAGGCCAATAGTCCACCATGCTGGCCCAATGCGGATTGGCAGACTTCACACACACAAAGAATTTAGAATATTCTCTTATGCAGGTTTCCTCAAGATGTTTTCCTTCACCGTTTGATACACGTGATATTTAATTTCTTAAAATGCACACAACTGAAAAGTTTGAGGTGCATGCCCCGGACCGGATGCGAACCCACACCCTCCGGAATCGGAGGCAGAGGTCATATCCACTGGGCTATCACGGCTCTTCTTTTAAATGATCCACTTAAATTAAAAGAAATTCTAGTATAATTATGTGTACCTACTCAATACGTTCCTAGTCCATTGAGTGACACTTTAAAAAAAAATTATTTGTTTTTGCAATAACTCGTATATCAATCTAATATATTATCAATCTAATTGTATTACAAAACTACATAACTGCCTGTAATTGATCAACAATTAGAACTGTAACTTCTGATACAGAACAATACATCAACATAGTTTATTTCCTATAAGTATTTCGCCATTAGCCAGAAGTGAATCAGAAGTAGGGACGTTAATTGTGATAAATGTAGCATGGTATCCATTACTAGTATTTATTGACTATTGACGTATATATTCGTGCCTACAGGATCAGTGGCCACTCGGCAACGTGGTATTGTTTATTAAACAAAACTGGGTGGTCTGAAGAACTTGTGCCATTTGTTGGGAATGCTCTTTCTAATAGGGTCAGACTTCAATGAATTGTATAATTATTTACCGTATGTCATTATAATCGCTAAACTGTGGTCTCTTAGGAAGGCTGAAAGTCACTCAGCGGGCGATGGAGCTTTTCCGCGTCGAATCGAATCAGAGATAAGGAGATCCGCAGAAGAACCATTGTTACCGACATAGCTCATACAATCTCACACCAGAAAGCCCACAGTTGGTCGACCTCTTACGGACCAACGACATCCATCCAAGTTGTAGAGAGCCGCTGGATGTTGGTTGGTTGGCTCGAGACCGTGTAGTTTCGAAGTCCAACAAGAGGCTTATATCTAGCTGTGGATAGCGTCAGCTTCGCTTCGGGACTGCACCTCGCAAACCGGCGAGCGAGCATGTTACACAGAACAGCCAAAGCCCTGCGTTCACGCTCGATGTCGTCATTATCGACCCACCCAATCCTCAGTTAAGATATGCCCCAAGTACCTACCTGAATTTGTTCACTCTTTCTATAGGAGTTCCATCTAGGAACTGAAGGCAAATGATGATGATGTTATCATTATAATCATCACATCAGGGGATGGGTATCAACTACAGGACTTAGATCTTTTGTAGACTTCCAAATCCCACGGTCTAGAGCCGCTTGTTGCATCCAGCGACTTTTTGAGTCTCGCTTGATATCGATAATCTATTTAGTGGGGGATTCCTAGTGTAAGGTATGATGTATTAAAATATAAGACTTAACAAAAGTAAGTTTCCGCAATATATTTCTAGTACTCCGGAGTAAGGGAAATTTTGATCATAACAAACTTATAACATGAGGATAGGTATAGCTTCTAATTATTAATTATAATTATCATTGACCATAATAATATCTAATGCTGTAACGGAAAACTATTTTCCGAGTGGGTTTTTACGAATTTATCATGATCACAAATGTGTTTACAGTGGATATTTTTGTATTTTCCTACCTATTATTATTGATTAGAGCAGAGTAAACGAGTAAACATTGAGTTTTTTTTTAAACTCAAATCTGTCCGTAAGTAGTGACCGGTTTGCAAAGCAGACTATGCCGAGGAGATAGGCCGGAACAAAGCAATTGTTGTTTTTTAAAGAAATGTTACTATTTGTAATTTACAATTTTACAATTCAGGTCGCCTGCCCGGTGGACCGAGGACATCAAGCGGGTTGCAGGAAGTCGCTGGATGGTGGTGGCTCGAGACCGTTTTGTTTGGAAGTCCATGCAAGAGTGAAATTCTGTTATTAAAATACCGCGGGATCATGATTGTATTTTTTTTATATAGAATCAGGGGCGTAGCTACCACCGTAATGTGTGTAAGCAAAAATTTGAAAAGTAATCTACAATATTACTTAATCTGGTTGTGTTTTCCGGAAAAAAAAACAATAAAAAAACTGCAGAAATGATAAAATTAAAAAAAAATACTTTGGGCAGAGACGTAGCTGCCGCCGTATCAGCTGTATCAATGATACGGGGTCCCCGGGCTACAGAGGTCACTTATCTAATAGTGAATATAAGTGTGAAAGCAAAAATTTGTAAAAGTAATCTACAATATTACTTATTCTGGTTGTTTTCCGGAAAAAATAATCATGAAAAACTGCAGAAATTATAAAAAGCAATGCTCTGAGGTGAAAGATTTAGTTAATCAAGGACTATAAAAAATTTTTCGTGATTTGCCGCTCGTCTATTGGGACCCCCAACTAATTTTGTTACAGAACCCCTCTAAGACACGCTACGCCACTGGATAGAATATAACATATGCTCAAAAATTGTCCAGTTAAAAAACTGCAACTCAAAAAAACTAAAAGTTGGCACGTTATCAATGAACCAACAATCACGGGTTAAGACGGCGTGGGCATGGAATTAGTCAAGCCATTTCAGTTTGCAATATATTTTCTCGCATCGAGCCAGTATCATTCAGCGCGAAATTCAGATAATATGGAATGTGATCTATAGTAGCTAATAGCTGCGACTTCGTACGCGTCAAATTAGGGTTACCACTACCACAAATTGTTTTCAAATAGCAGCCAAATTAGTAGCTATTGCGTGAAAAAAAAAATAATAATAAATAAATAAATAATAAATAAATAAAAAGTTCATCATCATCATCATCATTATCAACCCATATTCGGCTCACTGCTGAGTTCGAGTCTCCTCTCAGGATGAGAAGGGTTAGGCCAGTAGTCCACCACGCTGGCCCAATGCGGATTGGCAGACTTCACACACGCAGAGCTCTCTAAGAAAATTCTCTGATGTTCAGGTTTCCTCTCGATGTTGTCCTTCACCGTTTGAGACACGTGATATTTAATTTCTTAAAAGAGTTCATACCATTCAAACAATCATGAGTTATTTTGGGATAACTTGTGTTAATATAAAAAACAAAGATCTCTCCATTTCAAATTTCAGCTAAGTCGGTTCAATAATCGCGACGTTAGTAAGAAACATCCATATAAACTATAAGGCCTATCCATACAAATTATAATATATCTAGCGGACGCCCGCGACTTCGTCCACGTGGAATTCAGTTTTTCACAAACACCGTGGATTCCATGGATGTTTCCGGGATGAGAAGTAAGGAAGTAAGAAAAAAATCTATTTCCATTCCAAATTTAAGCCAAATCGCTTCAGTAGCCGCAGCACTAAGGAGGAACAAACATTTACACCCAAACTTTTGCCTATAAAATATTAAGAGAATTTTTAATACGCCTTGGAAATTAGCATTACATATATACGAGCCGTGATAGCCCAGTGGATATGACCTCTGCCTCCGATTTCGGAGGGTGTGAGTTCGAAACCGATCCGGGCCATGCACCTCAACTTTTCAGTTGTGTTCATTTTAAGAAATTATCATGTTTCTCAAACGGTGAAGGAAAACATCGTGAAGAAACCTGCATGCCAGAGAATTTTCTTAATTCTCTGCGTGTGTGAAGTCTGCCAATCCGCATTGGGCCAGCGTGGTAGACTATTGGCCTAACCCCTCTCATTCTGAGAGAAGACTCGAGCTCAGCAGAGAGCCGAATATGGGTTGATAATGATGATGAATGATGATATACGAAATAGGCTTCAATAGCTCAATGATTAGATAAAGAATTACACTTAAACCTAGAGGTACGAGTATGTGGGTACCTAGTGGACTAACCTCACCCATTCGACTATATGGATGTTGTATTGTAAGTACTATGGGTGGGGCTTATTGAGTGAGGTTGTATGATATAGAATAGAGTACCTGTATGGATAAATTTGAAGTGCAAGCGCCTGCACTACCTACTAACACAAGGTCACTTACAATTAAACAAATAAAATAAAAAGTATACTCGGGATGTGTTTTTACTTGATACTGGTTTTTGATTACCATTCAAAATGTGTATATTCCGGCGTACGGCTCACTGCTGAGCACGAGTCTCCTCTCAGAATATAGGGTTTAGACCAATAGTCCACCATGTTGACCCAATGCAGATTGGTAGAGAACACACATAGAGAATTTAGAAAATTTTCAGGTATGCAGGTTTCCTCACGATGTTTGATGATAATACTTCTTTCTTATGAGGAAAACCTGGCACCTATAATGGGCGGTATATTGAAATTGAAGGAGCTTGGTGGGTCTAAAATCTTTTTTTATTAAGGAGTTTCTTAATCGCAACTCAATTTTGAAGCAGATATCTTGAACCAATTGAGCTCAAATTTTGTATACAGGTTCAATTCGGATGACAATGCATGGGTAACTTTATGACATCAGTTTAAATCTAATATGGCGGCATATCTAAGATGGTGGAATAGTTATTTTTTAATTCAGTACTACAATATGGGTATCAAATAAAAGAACTTTGAAGAAGTGAATAATACTTCGAAAATAAAGTGGTGTAAATTAAAATCCAATATGGCGGTATATATACAGCGGACTAGTTTTTATTATTACTACAATATAGGTATCAAATGAAAGAGCTTATGAATTTATAAGTATGTATGAAGTTTTAAAGTAAAAATTATTTTTTTTAATTTCAGTTTAATTCAAAAGGAATTTTTTAATTATTATTTTTTTTTAATTTATACTTCTCAATATTTGTTCAAAAGTATTTGTAATAAATAAATGAATTCTCAAGAACAGCACACTCATGGTAAATCCCTCAACATCGTCAATTGGCAAGGATTAACGTTGCATTAGCGCATATTGTGATGCATATTCCGATGAAATGAGCGAAGGCCGAAGTAATAAACTGCTAACATAATACGGGACCGTGAACACTCCTCGTATTTACATATTAAACCAAATTGCAACATATTCGTTTCAATATACTAGCGGACACCCGCGACTTAGTCCACGTGAAAAGTTTTTACAAAGATTTTTCTTCTCTTCTATCTTCCAGTGAAAATTCCGTCCGTTCCATTCAGCCGTTCCAAAGATTAACCCGGACAAATAGAAAGACAGACAGACAGACAAACATTTTAAACAAGCTTATGTTCTCATCATCAGAGTCTTCCCTCAGAATGAGAGAGGTTAATAGTCCACCACGCTGGCCCAATGTGGATTGGCAAAGTTCACACATGTAGAATTAAGAAAATTCTCAGATATGCAGGTTTCCTCACAATGTTTTCCCTTCACTTGGTATTATTGTTATTTTTTAATTTATTATGATTATGGATTAGTATCATGTAAAGAGCAATAAGCAATTGAAAAAGCAAAGTTATTTAGAAATCACAAACAGACACTTCAATTTTATTTTATGTAGGTATTTATGATAATATTGGTTAATGACTTGTACTTGGCGGTTTCACCCGCGTTGATATTGTTCTTATTGTATCGTAGTAAAATGTTGCTTATTCCTGGCCGTCTCTGTCCTTAGATCCGTCCAGCTCTTTTGCTTTTTTTTAGAGAGCCGTGATAGCCCAGTGGATATGACCTCTGCCGGAGCATGCACCGCCAACTTTTTAGTTGTGCGCATTTTAAGAAATTAAATATCACGTGTCTCAAACGGTGAAGGAAAACATCGTTACTGCATACCAGAGAATTTTGGCCAGCTTGGTGGACTATTGGCCTAACCCCTCTCATTGTGAGAGGAGACTCGAGCTCAGCAGTGAGCCGAATATGGGTTGATAAATATGATGAAATACACTTTTTAGTATTATGTTATGGGGGGGCCCCATAACATTTTGTCTGTAACTCCGTCCATCCGTACCTGCGTGGGTTTTTTATATTTTTCTAAACAGAAATTCTCAGAGGGATCAAAACACGTTATCTACTATTTACACTTCACTGATAAGAAGTGAGAACCCTAGTATAAAATGTAAATCTTTAATCTACCTGTGTATTGCAAATAGATTTTAAAAAACGATATTTTAAAATAATTCACACTCATATTATAAAGGCCAAAATTTTGTGTGTGTGTAAGTATGTTTGTACCTTCTTTGCGCTGTGTGGCTACTGAAGCGATGTGGCTGAAAGGAAATGGTCCATTTTAGGTCCACTCTTTTACCCCGTATCAATAAAATTTAAAAAATAGAAGGATTTTATTAAAATTTATTAAAGTGAATAAACGAAATAAAAAGAAATAAATAAAATAAAAACCCAAGTTTTTGAGTTATATTAAGATGGCAAGCGTCAAATCGATTAATGCATTGAAAACGTCATCTATCCGCCATTAATAACCTTAATAATGTTGCATTTCTTGGGAGATAATGATATAATGATATAATGATAATTCAAAAGAATTCAAGTAAAATCGTAGATTTGTATAATCAAAAATAGTTTAAAAAATATCTTCTTTTATTTCTGCTAGGGTAGGGAATGACTGATCCTGGGCTCCATACAACTTTGGGCCATCTCCTTTGGAATGGAAATATATTTTACTCTGCACTAACACATAGGCTACTTTTCGGCCCTGAAAAATTTATAGCTCCTGCGGGATTTGTGAATTCCACGCAGACTAAGTCGTGGGCGTCCGATAGTATAAATGTGAAATAAAAAACAAATACTTTGGAAATAACAGCATCTTCCTATTTTGCAATTCGGTGACCTGCCTGAGTAAACTGAACAATGGGAATTTTCTGTGCAATTATGGATTATGAAAATAGTTATCAAGACGAGAAACTACCGGAAACACATTATGAAAGATGGCACTCTAGAGTCTAGACATATGTCGAGCGTGTCATTGACCTGGGGAGTCCTTCAGGCATATTGCGTCCGGGTGTTCTCGTCTTGTTAAATAATATTAATACTTGCACAAACATAATTAAGTAGCCAGGTTAATCCACCAATAGCGTGCTCTTCAGTGTTGGCTATATCGATTCCTTACTAGGTATACTTACCAATGACCCATTTATACCTAAATCATAAATGGCCAATTTTAGAAGTTTTCTGTCATTACATAAAAGTTTATTTCATCGCCCTCCACTTTAGCTAGAAAATACAAACCTACAGGCGATATAATCCATATCCAACTGAAATAACATCTAGCTGGATTGTATTGCGTACATCCTATCATAAAAGACGATACCTACTCATAAAATACGGACAACTGCGAATCGGGCTCTACCACCGAGGGTTCCGTACAAATTTGTGGTTAACTTCGATGATGGATTACGTACTCTAAATAAATACCTTATTTTTAAGAGAGTTTTCTCTTTCACGACCCAAAAGTGATATTATTATTTTTAATATTTTAATTACGAATATAATAGTTACTTTTCCTATACTATATTAGATGATACGAGTATTACTTGCCAAATTTTATAGCTCTAGATCAAATGCAAATATATTTTTTTTATTCCTTTGATACTTTTTTGCGGCTCAAATCTTCAAGGAACTGTAAGCCTGAGTATATGGTCTTCATTTCAAGTCGATACCTCCACGCTTTCCAAAGATTCAAAGGGTCTTAACAGGCAGATGGACAACAAATGTTTTATTAAAAGGTTATTCCTTTTCAGCTACGGAACCCTAAAAAAGTTTCTGTATTGCAGAGATAATTACTTTCGCCTGCATCGAGCTCAGTGAAGTTTTAATTAATATTGCGCGACACATGATCGGCCTATTGATTATTACGATTATCAGAGCTTAATCCTCATAAAAATACACTGATTCGCATACTGATAGCGTAGTGCGTACGTACGAGTGCTGTAGTAAATAAGTGCATTACCTATCAATCTTATCTTATCTTAATATTTTAAGCTTGCTGTCTGTACCTGATATAACTAAGTAAGCGGAAACCAAATACGAAATAAACCGTGTAATGTATATGTCCCTTAGACATAGATAGTTTGTTTTGGTATGCAGATTCTTTTGTTAACATAAAATGACGATGAAGGCTATAAGCTATAAGGTACTAGCTGACGCCACGTGCTTTTACGAAGATAATATATACCCTATAGCCTTCCTCGATAAATGGGCTATCTAACACTGAAAGAATTTTTCAAATCGGACCAGTACTTTCTGAGATTAACACGTTCAATCAAACAAACAAACTCTTCAGCTTTGTAATATTAGTATAGATAATGTCAATACGTAACTTTCTATCATCATTATGAGGCGATGAACATACTTATGCATACGCATAGACTCCCTGTTACCAGCTTCATGACATGAGTACTCCTAGTGGAAAGACGAAATAATTATAGGTACACGCATCACTTTCAGGATTAATATTCATCATGAAAGACTTATGAATATTTAAAATTAAAAAACATTTCTCTTAGGAGTGCCAAATTGCTATTACATTTTTTTTTTAATTTTAACATATTTTCCTGCTGCCTAGACTTTTTTTACGTTAGATATCGGAACGCTTTATCCCTCAACGTTAAAAATAAAAATGAGAGTAACCATAGCGCTACGGTCAGATTACACCAATTTAGTAAACAAAATTAGTAACAATATACAGCGAGGAAAAAATATGAAATAAATATGTAACAAAAATAACACATTAGGTTATTCATAATAATCGTAATGTGCGGCTCAACGGATTAGAAATAAGAATTTACCATTTAAAGTACTTAGAAGCAAAGAAATATTAAATATCTTATCGCGCAATATAAATCAAAAACAACGAGATATCAGTTAGATTCAGAATCAAGGCCGCTGAGTTATAGAAATGAAGTCGATTCATAAATAAAATATGGAGGGGCCAGATGTGTTAACAAAAATATTTGTTTAAGGCAAAGACAGAATAATATTTTTAGATGAGAGTAAAAGAATGGAGAGTCGATTTGCTAAATCCTTATAAAAAAAATGTCTTTATTGTCTCTGTTGTTTGTGGGTTTTGCAAAAAAAATATGGACATTATTATTTGTCAGAGAATGTCTTGGCTCATAATCTTACATATTTATTCTTATCGTGGATGTACGCGCAAGGCGGTCTTGTAGTCAATAAAGCCATGTTTAGAATTCCTGAACTATAAACCACAGCTCTCTAGTCTAGTGGTTGGGCTATGTAGCTGCGGATGGTGGGGGCCTGGGTTTGAGTCGTTGGTCGAGCAATACTTTTCTGGCTTCTAAGAAATTTACAGTTCAACAAAATAGGGATTCTAGTGAGCTATACCCTCGTGCCTCAAGCACAATAATGGTAGGCGTTCACTGATCCACATCGAACGAATCTGACGCATGGCATCAAAAGGTCAAAAGGATTTTTAATTTTACGGTACATAAAATCCGTTCGTTGCGGATCTGTGGACGCACATGTATGACTTATTATACAAAGAATACTAAAATCCGTTCAATGCGGTGCGTCCGATACGTACGATGCAGGTCTGTGGACGCCTGCCGTAAGACGTCGGTCCCGATCATTATCATTTATTTATTATCATTATTTTTTTTTAAAGCCTCAATAGCTCAACGGTAAAAGCGGTTGAACTCATCACCGAAAGGTGATGGTTCAATCCCCGCCCCGTTGGTCTATTGTCGTACTTACTCCTAGCACAGTCTTTCCCGACTAGTTGGAGGGGAATGGGAATATTGGTCATATTATAGAAAAAATATGGCAAATATTCTTTTATAAAAAAAATTACATCTTATAATAATCGCTAAATAATCACAAGCGAACTCGCATTGGAGCATCGTGGTAGGTCTTATTAATATCCTTCCTATAGGTAAAGCGTAGTCCTGTAGGCCATTAAAATAGGCTGATATTAAGCACTGAACAAAAGGGGGAATGTATAAAATGTTCTTATTCCGAGTTGTGTAACAGTCGAAATGTTCTTATATCCGTCTGCTGTATATTTTGTGATTCTATCGAGCCAGCTGCGACCCAGTTGATATTTACAAAATCAATGAGTGCAGATTAGATTCAGGAGCAAACACATACCTATTGCCTACAAAACGGTGTTGACGCAGAAGCTGGAAATATTAGAGTTACTATGGATATCTAAACGTTTCCGTGTGCTAATTTTGCCCTTATTCTACCTGCTTGTGATACTAGTGATTCGTTCCGGCTTTGTACGGGTAACAGAACATATACGATAAATTCAATTTAGCTTTATGGAATGTCTCCACAGATCCGTAGGTATCGTACATGTCGGACGCATCGCATCAAACGGATTTTAATTTTACGGTATATAAAATCCGTTCGATTCGATGCGTCCGATGAGTACGATGTAGATCTGTGGAAGCCTGCCTTTAATCTATGAGTATTCTAAATATTAAAATGCACGAACGAGAGCTGACATTCAGGGGATTTTGTTTTTTAATATGTAGTAATTTAGGTTGAAGACTTGCGTTTGATTGATGATTAGCATAAATAAAAAAGCACATAGCATTCCTAATTAATAAACTATTTTATCTTTTTAGTGATATGCTACCTACGTGATTTATTTGGAACAAAGTTTATTGTTTAAGTATTGTTATACTTAAACTTCATGTTACTTAGATGGTAAAGAAAATTGTTATCATTATTACTATAATTTCAAGGTTTTTTATAAAGAAACGAGTTTTTTTTAACGAAATAAACAAATATAAAGTGATATTAGATAACAAACATAAACTGCCCTAATTAAACGGATCGTTAACAATGTGCGGTGACAAGAACGAGGAAACAACACCCATTTACGATATGACGGTCAAAAACTAGGAAAAAATCGTTTTTACATCACAATACAACAGAAATCGAACTGAGGATATGTTATAAGGATAATATTAATAGCAAGTGTGCTTGTGGTTTTTATTTCTGTTTATTTTTCTAAAATTAAAATAATGAACAAAGCTTTTTATGAATACCTTGTCAATTGTCTACATACGCCTTGTATCAAAATATAAAAACAAAATAATATCAAAAACATTAGAATAAACTCAGCCGACCAGCCATTTAGATAAGTTGAAAAATTAAAATATTTAAACCATCATATGGGTAGATGATTATTTTTTTTTTTTTTAATATTTGCCTTATCTTTAATTAGGACCAATATCCCTGTTCCCCTTCAATTAGTCGGAAAAGACTGTTAGGAGTGGGTACTAGGTTAGTCCATCGTGCGGGATCGAACCACCACCTCTCAGTGAAGAGTCCGGTGCATTTACCACTAAGCTATTGAGGCTTTTAAACTATTATATCTGAAATGTAAACAGTACTTTGAACTACTCCAATACAAACAATAATTAAACGCACTCTATTGTATGATGTTATTAAGTACGAAGTTAACAATTATTTTGATAAACTAATATCAAAATAGAATGACAAATATGAGAGTGTGTGGTCGACAGAATCCGTCCCGTAAACACAGTGGCGTCAAAACGAAATAGATTGATACGCTTAATAAATCATGATAATAAATAACTACTGAATCAAGCTAGTTAGATATAAAATATCGACGCACTTGAAGTACCTACGCATGCCACTATCACTTAGGGTTGCCAACCGTACTATAATATACTTGTACTGTATTTCGTATCTCTGTACTATATACTGTTGAAGAAATGTATAGTACGCAAAAATACTATATTTCCATGAACGCGAACATTAGTTTTCGACAGATTGATAGCGTATAGCATTTCCAAACTTGTCTATGTTATCGAGTTCCGAACTTTAAACAAAGAAATTTTCAAGTTAGCTCTCGGTTTTCAACAATTAAAAAATTAAGTCACTTTTATTTTTGTCAAAAAAATTGCAAACACTAAAATATAGTTTTTGTAAATATGTATAATACTTAATATACATGGTGCCCCGTAATTAATAATATGCAAATGGTTGATACAACATATAATTATCTAAAACTAATTTTAATAGTTTTCCAAAAATCCCTAGGGTGACCAAGTTATATTTTTTTTCGGATACGGGACATCCTTTATATTTTTTTCGCTTATTCCTTAAAATGCGTACTATATTTTCTTTGAGCGTACTATAATATTTTATTTAAAAAAACAACATTAAAATACTACATTTATCTCAAAAAAGGTAGGCAACCCTACAGTATCACTACACATTACATGTGCAGATTAATAGTTTTATGACGGCCGCATGGCGCGGTGGGTAGTGTTCCTGCCTAATGCACCCACGACCGTGAGTTCGATTCCCACAACTGGAAAATATTTGTGTGATGAGCATGCGTGTATTCTAGTGTCTGGGTGTATTTACTCATGAAACATGTAGTTCATAGATATATTTGATAAAATCTGCTAATTCTGTTATGGATTACTATCCATCCCATAACAGATTAGTAGATTTTATCTGGCTAAAGGCAGAGTAAAATATACGTATATACTTTGGGGCTAAGTTGCGAGATGGTGTAGGTAAATTAATTATTAAGCGTTTATTTAATTTTTATTGTCTTTTAATTAATTCAATACTGCAATAACGGGGCATCGTAATATAAATGGGTAAGTACCTTGAAATTAAATGAAATATTATATACATATAATGAATATGAAATGTTACATACATGAATGCATTGAATAAATAAACAATGAACAATGATAAGTTTTTTCATAATAGTTAGATGCGTTTTTGTGTACTTATTATATATATCTGTTTTACAGGTTATTATATATATCTGTTTTACAGGTTATTATATATACTTATAGGCATAGCTGGGCATTAACTCGTTAATCCGTTAATCGTTAATTAACGAAGTTAACATTTTGATTAACGGATTAACTTTTAAGTTAACTTTTAAATATATTAGCGGACACGTTAACTTCCTTTAATATGCAGAAGTCCGTTAATCGTTAATCCAATGCCTACTATTTACCGCGCGACAAACAGGTTCAGACAAGTAAGAAATGATGAATGATTTTTTTTTTTCAAAGAAATCAAGAAATTGCTATATTTATGTTAAATATAGATAAAATCAACAAAAAACAAATTATGGCACTTTTCCCCAGTGCTCATCCTTTTTTTTAAAATGGTGATCTCACACAATGATATATAAATGTAATATTACACAGTCATATTAACGAATTAACGATTAACGTTAACTTGCGTTAATTCTTACGGAATGTAACGCTTTAACGTTTAACGAAGCTAACTTTTTGTGTAGCGGATTAACGAATAACGAAGTTAACTATTTGATTAACGGTGCCCAGCTATGCTTATAGGAAGTAAAATAGAAAGGTCTCTAGAAACGAATATCTAAATTAACTTTGTTGAAGTTATGATATACTCGTATATAGGTATACTTGAAATTTTCTTAGATGTCAATTTTAAACAACAATAATGGCTGACTATGAACCAAAGACAATCAGTAGGGTTGAGAAGTTAACCGCGGGCATCGTAACGATATCAAGTAGGTATCGTTATATCTGAAATAACTAAACTAAAATATCCGTTACTATACGTCATCTTAAAAAACGAATACGTTCCATATTCGTTTCGTTTTCCAACTTTTCAGTTGTGTGCATTTTAGGAAATTAAATATCATTTTAAGAATATATACTCCAAGGAGAAGAAGTGAATCATGAAATACATGAAAATGTTGGATATAGTAATAATAATAATATAGCCTTTATTTCCAAGTACATAAATTACAAAAATTTTACAGTTTACATTTTTAAAAATTACAAAAGATACAAAAGTTACAAAAGTTACAAAAGTTAAAAAACATTAACATTTCATTTCATTTTGTTGGATATAGTAGCGACATTATTTCCGCATACGAATATTTTTGAAATAAAGTCAGTGGCAATTTATAATGGAAATTTTTAATTTTTAAATTGTTGAAGAAAACAATTGAGAAAAACAAAAAAGCGACAAAAATATTTTTCTATTGAATTAAAGATTTCTTAATTCAATAGAAAAATAATTTCTTTCTTTTTTTACCTTGGTTATACACCACTAGTCCAAATGACTATGTAGAACATAATTGCAATTAATGTACACTTACTGTCTGTCTCTAATTATAATTCGTAACATTTTTCTAGCTCTAGAACCTACTAAATTTATTACCGCATAACGTCATATATTCAAAAATCTTTGTACTAAAGTTTCGGCCCCTTGTACATCACTATCTCTCAAACTTCTTTATATAATATCTTAATAACTCTGACTATCACGATTTACGTATACCAGAAAAATAAAAATCTCACCATGTTGCGAAACAAAAGTAATAATTTTTTTTCCATTAGTATTTCAAATCTTTTATTTATTTTTCTGATTCAGCAATCATAATATTCAAGTCGTATTTGTGTATTGTTTTCTTTATTCTTAATTTAAAAATTTTGCAAGTGGTTGAAGAATCGGTTTATCGGTTTTTTAATAATTTTTGATCGTGCTATATAATTACAAACATTCGGGAGCACTCACGCCGCGATCGGTTAAGCTCGGTTTAGGATGAGTTAACTGCGAGCAAAAAGTGCCACATTGTCGCTTCCATGCTCACAGTGAGGTCGTGTCAATGTTTGTTCCATATCATCATTACTTATTTGTTTCGTTTGCAATTGTTAGTCTTGTTATTTATTTGTTGTTTGGTTGTTATATTATTGCTGATTGCTGAGTAGTGTATGACTAACAATAATATAACTAACCGAAAATTCCGACTTTCAGATGGGTGGATTTTAGGTTGAATTTCATATGGATTGATTTATTTATTAGGTATATTAAAAATATAAAAAAAAAAGATATTATGAAAAAATACAACCGACTTCAAAATGTTAACGTACCCACGAAACTAAAAAGGGAAGGATAACATTATTATATTTTCTACTTATTGATCATTTTGAAGTCGCTGCCAAGCCCGTCTGATGTTGACTTAAGTCGTTACTGAAAAAAACACATGACAGACAAAAATAATGTCTGAGAAACAAAAATCTTTACGATAGGGTACACCTTGAATTAATAGATTGAATACACTGGCTTGGCAGAAAATATAATGATATTATTTTTCCCTTTTTTAATTTCGTGGGTACGTTAATATTTTGAAGTCGGTTGTATATATTTTTTAAAATTATTATTTGTTTTTTCTCAATTAGGTCCTTCAACTATTTTAAAATCAAAAATCTCCATTTAAAATTGTCACTGACTTTATGAAAAAATATTCGTATGCGGAAATAATGTCGCTGCTATGTCCAACGTTTTCATGTATGTAGATTTACTTCTTCTCCATGGAGTATAATATATTCTTTGGTGCTGTGTTAATAAAGATACACATTTATTTTATTTATAAGCCACAAAGGACACAAATATTAAAATTAAAAAATATGTACATAATTATCGACAAGTTATAATTTCATGTATCTTTCCCGTCTCTTCAATTCATAGACAATCTAGCATTACGAAATGTCAAATTCGCAACATTTTCGTTAATCTGTAGAAATAAAACTTGTTGTGATTTCGTTTTTAGTGAAATAAATGTGATATAATAGTTAATTACAAGCAGTTTTATGTAATTCGCGGTGTGCGCGTTAAATGAAGTGATGTGTATATAAATGATTTAGTTTAAACGGACGGTTTGTGAGAAATATGTGAATGTCGTGACGACGGATCTTTGTTTACCTTTTTTGCCATGTAAGGAAAAAAATACTATATATGTATTGTAAGAACTGTTCAAATATTGTATACACATAACGTGTATATATACATAATACGTGTACGTATACATAATGCGATACATAAACATAATACGTGCTAAATATACTATTAGTTAGTATATACAGGGTGTCAGGTCAGGTCAGGGTGTAATATTATGTAATACACAATACACTGTATATAAAACTTATAGAACAGGTTATTTTATACAAGTAGACAGGTACACGTATAGTAAGATACGATCACGTATTATCCGTATGTGCGTGTAGAGCAATAGTTATAAGCCGACTGATCCAATTTATTTACTTCAAAGCTGTATTTGTTTGTCTGTCAGTCGATAGTCAATATTCATTACCTGCCTACTTGTACCTATTTGAATAACCGTTTGGATTGAACGATAGATAAGTTTATCATGTAATGGTATTTTCAAGATGAACACGAGCTTATGATGATTGCCTTTCTTATATTTATTTTATTTAGTACTAGCCAACTCCCCGCGGTTTAACCCACGTAGTTCCCTTTCCCGTGAGAATACGGGGATAAATTATAGCCTGTGACACTCACAAATAATGTGGCTTTCTAGTGGTAAAATAATTTTCAAAATAGATCCAGAAATTATCCCTGAAATACAAACAAACTTTACCTCTTTATAATATTAGTATAGATTTGATAAATAAGTAATATAACATTAACTACTGATTTATTCTTGAACTCTCTTATATATTCATATTTATATACCACAATAGACCAACGGGGCGTGGACGGAACCACCTGCCCGGTGATGAGTCCGACGGCTCTTACCGTTGAGCTATTAAAGCTAAGGCAGATCTATGTATCTATCTAGATAGATCGTGTTTTCTAGGATTTCAATGAGACTGTCTAACAAACGTTACTGTGAGTCTAAGGGACTAAAAAATAGCGTCTCAACTTTAGTTGTCGCTTCACGCCGACGTCAATTAGCATGTCGTTTGAAGATGCGCTGCACTTTCTCTGTTAGTCCAAAAGGGAACATCGGAAATGTTTGTGAATGCAAATTATTCACTACGACACTAGTTTTAGAGTTGAGTGTCCGTGACAAGGATTATGATATGTGACATTTCATGGATGCGACAGCGGCTCGGCAGAGTGAAGTCGTGTGCGCGACATATGAGTAATGACAACAACGCAACCGCGTGTATCTAAGGCTAACGTTCACACATGTGCGTTTAGAAGTTTTGGATCTATGGATTTTACTTGTGAGGTATGGAAGGCTGGAGAAAATATACACATTACTTTTTTCAAGTTACCGGTAGTTGCAAATAACTGCAGTCTCGACTATAACGTACCTATGGCCAAAGGAAGAGGCATTCTTGGTGGACTTGATTATCACCATTAACTACTCAGTTATTCACATTATTGTGAATGTAAATTGTTAGACGAAGTTCCTTGGATGTTTGTCCAAAAAATACAGCGGCGTTTACTCTCGATCGTCACGATAATAAGCTGTTATGTTTACCTAGGAAACCCTATATAGATACGCTCTACCGTTACCGTTTCAGCCCTTTCCCCTGACTGGTTACATGGTACCGTAAAAAACTCTGCACAAGTCTATCTTTGCTGGTTGTGGATACTGGTCGTCTGCCATCATTACAAACCTAAGCTCTAAAATATTACTTTCTGAATTGATCCCTCTCTATTGGAAACAAGGGAGCAAGACATATCTAGCGCTCAGTTTACGCGTTGCTTGATATTTCATTAATCAAGCATAAGCAATTTTGTTTGGTGGTTGACGTTGGCCGTTGTTAGTTACCACTAGGGTTGTCAACCATACAATAGTACATAGCATTGTACTATATTTCAGGTCTGCGTACTATATACTGTATTCAAAAACTTTAAATTTCAGATGTGAAAAAGCATAAGACCCTCTTATTTCAAACAAATAAATATGGAAAAATGCAACAATGTTTATTTATAAATATTGTTTTTAAAAATAATATCGATTTATTGCGTTGATACTAAATTTTTTTATAGCGAAATCTGAAAAATAGTATATTTTTCTGAAAATATGTTGACAACCCTAGTTACCACCTTACAAGCAAAGACGTACCACCAAGCGATTCAGCGTTCATTTACGATGCCGTGTAGAAACCGTCAGAGATACGGGTATTTTACACTTGTACCTCTTCCAAATAAACCCGCTTCCATCTTAGACAGCATCATCACTTTACAGGTAAGTTCGCAGTCAAGGGCTGGCTTGTCATTCAATACTTCATGAATTTACATTTATGATTTACATTATTTTACGTTTAAGCAGTATCCTCTCTTTATAAAGACCACCTAACTAATCTTACCACATCAAACATGAAAGACTCGTCATTTCTAACAAAATGGTCACAATAAATCACGCTCGTTTGCATGTATAGTAGCCACATTGTGTGGTTTGACATGCCGGTTTGTAAAGTACGTCAGAACTCTGTCTTTGAAACAAAGTAGGTACGAGTACAAACCATCGACATTTACCTTTGCCGTATTATGTTATTATGGTAGGTATATTTTATTTTTTACTTATTATATTGTTTATTATGTCTAATCAAGCTAGTTATTAGGGAGACACTGGATGCTGGCGGCTCGAGATCGTGGTTTGGAAGTCATCGCAAGAGCCTATGTCCTGCAGTGGATACTAGACATTCATCGGCTGTTAATGTTGATGATGAAAATTGGGTTACTTACAAGTATACCTAACTGCGACAGCTTACAGCAGGTCTAAGATGTATCTACGTAGAGATAATTTTGCCTACATATCGGTCTCTCGTTTGTCCTATCGCAATGAAAGAGAAAGCGATATGACGACAAAATGATTTCATTTTCTTTTGGCGCCCATCTTAGGGCTGCAGAATAGCTTATATCTGATATGGGTAAAGCAAAAAAGTCTGAAATAACAGTTTTAGAAGTTCAGTTAAGTCGCTAGTCGGTTTAATTTTTAAATGTAGGTACTATTTTTTTCTTTATATTATTAATTTAAGTTTTATTATAATTTTAGACAGGCTGTCAACGTTTTTCGAGAGATTGATAAATACACAAACCTCTGTACTTATCTCAACACTGCTACACCAATTTTAATAAACCTTACTTTACGAGTGACTTGTCCAACTAACTTTTTAGTTCAAATAATATTTATTAAGATATGCGCGTACATTAAACATACACTTGTTGGCACAACAAATTTGTTGTTGTTGGATTTTTTTTGCGAAAATTAACTATTAAAATACAAAACCGCTTAACTCTGTCAATATTGCATAGAATATAATGAATAAAATAAAGACGTAGGCTACCACAAGGTAAACTACGCTGTTCGTATTTGTCAGCAGGATGGCAGCTAGCCTCTCCCGACACCTAGCAGATAAATTGAAACATAATATCAAATCACATATTGTGTAGAACATTCTGCATTTACAAACAGCTGTGAAATCTCCCCTATTGTAATTTAGTCCAACAATACAATCAATCTGTAACTTCGTCTGTCTACGAGTCATCAAAGTGCATTAATGTATAGTTATTTGTTTACAACACAGAGTCGTATAATAGTCTGTTTCGGAGTTTAGTACGAAATTATATTTGTCGATAGAATCGATCGTTGTCGGTAATAATTGAAACATGAAATAGTCAAATGAATATAACACTTATCGTTTAACATCTTTTAACATGCGTCTTCGTCTATTTATCTTGTAGATACAATGAATATTGATATGAATTACCAAGTGATTACGCCTCAAAGAAAGTAAATAGAACGAGATTCTGTGATAAGTACTTCTAAGCAGTGGCGTAGCGTGCCTAGGATGGGCCCTGTATCAAAATTAGTTGGGGGCCCAATATGAATGGTAAAGATTTCTTAAAAAATAAAGATGTTTGAAGAACTTATGAATATATACGGGAATTCATAAGTTCATCAAACCAAAGGAGATTGTGGATTTACTAATTTCAGCTACCCCTACCCCTTCAATGTAACGGTAATTACACGTAAGAGGCCCCAGCAGTTGGGGGGGCCCTGGACCATTGAAACCTGCTACATCCCAAAGCCATTACGGGTAAAATCTCCACAGTTGTCCACCAATCTCCACCAATGGGCTTAAAAACTTTTTTTTGACGTGTCAGTTTCTTATAACTCGATGGAGCCAGCTGCACACTCGAAAAAAGATGACGTCATGCGTCATTCCCTCGCTCTAGGGTTGCCAACTTTTTTTTATAAGGAATAAAGTATATTCTGGTCTATGAAGATTATAAAACAGTATTTTAGAAAAACGAACATTTATATTAGTAGTAGGTATTTCCTTATGACGTTGTCACGTTCAACTATCGTCAGTAAAACGACTTTACAGACAAACGATTTTTTTTGGAATTTGGGCTTCTAAAAATGAATAAAGTCTGGCTATCATAGGTTTGTCCATTATGTATACAAACATGGCGAGTAACAGCGTCATCGCCTAAACTTTGAGTGTAAATTAAATGACGTCCGTCAGTTCGTTTTGCAGTCGTCTACGGTCTAATGCATTATTCAACTTATGTTAAATCTCCGAATTAATATTAGATGAAGGGAGAACTGTTCCTAGAAGTCGGAAAATTCTGTATTAAACGTTTGTGGATTTCGCGGATTATTTCAAGTAGAATCGGTTTGTCCATTTATGATATGTCGGTTTCTACAAACGCTAACGCTTTCAAGACTAACAAATTCTATGGGGATGACAGATTCGATCGACAACTTGATCACGTGACTAATCGTAATAGTGTCATTCCCAAACATTTAAGCTTAAGTTAGCGTTTGTAGAAAGAGAATCGAGTTACATGTAGTCACATGGCTACAGACCCAGGTTTGTCTGTTTCTAGTGACTAGAGATTCTACCACCTAATCGGAAGGCAGGATCTGCCGAGGTGATGAATTACCTATTAGCTGCACAGTTCGGCGCAGAGTCAGAGGGAAGTAAAAGTCTAGCGCATACTAAAGCGCATACTATACGAGTACCACTTGAACGCCCGTGGGACATACGTATGCCCGGTAGATTTGGCGCGACAATACTTTTGTCGCTGTAAATTTTATTTATACTGTGGCATTCTCTACGTTGCACTCTAATTGTAGAGTGTGTACAGCGCCGTTTTCCTATCGACAATATACAAACTTGTCACTTGTCATTTGTCAAAATTTGATTTTTGAAGTGTGAAGTTGTTGGTTTTAAGGTTAATTTAATGATCGAAATTTAATGATTTTCTCAACCTTACCCTACTTTTGACATTAATATTGGCAATATTATCGATTGTGTGCAGCCATACCAGGCGTCATTGAGGATGATCGACGACACTTACAAAAATACCAAGTCGTCAAAACGATTTAAAGAAGAAATAAACTAGTCAAAGGAATTTGAGTAACAATGCAGTTGAGTAAGTCGTTGGAGATGCAACGCGGGGTCGCGCGAACGCGGCGGTGCAAACAATCACCGCAGTAATAACCGTAACGAGTTCAGCGTGATCCCGTTCCCATCTGTATTGTGTCGCGTCCAGCCGACCACGCAACGGCCTTAGAGCGGGAGCACACGATGCGTTGCGACGCCGCATCGCAAAAATTTCACCGTATCAGCGGGCACACGAGCGGTGCGGCGCCGCAACGTTGTTATGTCGCAGCGGCGCCGTAGCAACGGACAGTCTGTTAATAAAATCAAGTGGTGCTGCTCTGACGTCGCAACGCATTCACCCCTCCCCGTCTCGTCTCGGTGGTTGCATGTCCGGAGCGCATCGTGTGACATGCCACAGATATTTCTCTGTAAGGCGACGCAGCGACACCGCCGCCGCAACGCAAACATTTCACCGTTTATGCAAGCACACGAGCGGTGCGGCGCCGCAACGTTGTTATGTCGCAGCGGCGCCGTAGCAACGTTGGACAGTCTGTTAATAAAGTGAAGTGGTGCTGCTCTGACGTCGCAACGCATTCACCCCTCCCCGCCTCGTCTCGGTGGTTGCATGTCCGGAGCGCATCGTGTGACATGCCACAGATATTTCTCTGTAAGGCGACGCAGCGACACCGTCGCCGCAACGCAAACATTTCACCGTATCAGCGAGCATACGAGCGGTGCGGCGCCGCAACGTTGTTATGTCGCAGCGGCGCCGTAGCAGCGTTGGACAGTGTTAATAAAGTAAAGTGGTGCTGCTCTGACGTCGCAACGCATTCACCCCTCCCCGTCTCGTCTCGGTGGTTGCATGTCCGGAGCGCATCGTGTGACATGCCACAGATATTTCTCTGTAAGGCGACGCAGCGACACCGCCGCCGCAACGCAAACATTTCACCGTTTATGCAAGCACACGAGCGGTGCGGCGCCGCAACGTTGTTATGTCGCAGCGGCGCCGTAGCAACGTTGGACAGTCTGTTAATAAAGTGAAGTGGTGCTGCTCTGACGTCGCAACGCATTCACCCCTTCCCGCCTCGTCTCGGTGGTTGCATGTTCGGAGCGCATCGTGTGACATGCCACAGATATTTCTCTGTAAGGCGGCGCAGCGACACCGCCGCCGCAACGCAAACATTTCACCGTTTATGCAAGCACACGAGCGGTGCGGCGCCGCAACGTTGTTATGTCGCAGCAGCGCCGTAGCAGCGTTGGACAGTGTGTTAATAAATTATTGTTATGACGCATAGACAACTGAGCAGTGCTGCTCTGACGTCGCAACGCATTCACCCCTTCCCTCCCCGCCCCGCCGAAATGTCACAGATATTTCTATGTAAGACGACGCAACAACATGCGGCGCCGCAACGCATGGTGTGCCCCTGCTCTAAAGCTTTACAACTAATTCTCAAAGTTGGTTTCACATTCAATGCACTTTTCCATCTTTAAATAATTGCTTTATTTAAATTAGGCCTATTCAACAAAACTCGAACTTCGTCAGCTCGTCTTACGCTGCCTCATTTTATGAGACCGTCATCGGCTTTAAGGACGCCTCTGGGATAGAGAGCAGGAGGAGGATCCGCAGAAGAAGAACAAGTCGCCGTATGCCGTATCTGTCATAGAAAAAAAAATAATCTAACTCCCCTGTCCCTCACTGAATGCACCGTTAAGCCCGTAAAGACGTCAAAGGCGGTTCTACTGGGTTTAATGAGTATTCTGGTTGCTTCTTAACCAGCGAGTCCCACACGGACCTAGATTGTGAATCTCAGGATGTGTTAATGCATTTCACAGCGCTATAGTTGCTCGCTGCACTAGAAGTTTTGTTTCAAATGCAAAGCTGAGAGCTGGTGTCTTGTCTTCAGTTGTCTGGTTTTCGAGTTTTAAGACTAGTGTCAATTTAGAAATTTGTGTTTCATAAAGCGACGTCTGGTAGAAGTCTCCTACCGTCGTCATCTTAAAGCAGGCCTCGAAACGGGGTAGTGTGGCGGCTTTGCTCACTCGCTCTGTCGCTATAAGTAGAAAAAGAAAGTGATAGGAGTCGCCGATAAGCGCATCTTTACGCTGCTCTAGAGTTTTTGTCTAAAAAGCAAAGCTAAAAGCTTCAGCTGGTGTCTTCACGTCTTGTCTTCAGACATTGAAATTTGTATTTCATAAAACGACTCAAGTCTGGTAGAAGTCTCCTACCGTCGCGTCGTCGTCTTAAAGTAGGCTTTTAAACGGGGTAGTGTGGCGGCTTTGCTCACTCGCTCTGTCGCTATAGAAAAAGTGATAGGAGTCGCTGATATGCGCATTTTCATCCACTCCTATAAACTGAATGCACCATCTACTACGCAGATCAGCCAGCGTTTCACAGCGAATTTTTTGACTACAGCTCTAGAGCAGTTGTACCTACTATATCTTCGGTTCGGTTTTCAACACTTCCTATCAGAATAGATTTAAAAGTTTGTATTTTCTAAACTGATTTAAGATTGGTTTGTCTTCTACAAGCAATCCTAGCAGTGATATGTGTTACTTGGACTCCGGGTAGTTTTGAGTGACTATTAACTCGGATCTAATTAGGATATTATTTTTCTTAAATTGATTCAAAACTGGTCTAGCCTTGTGAGTTGTCTTTAATTTTAAATATATAAAAACAACTGCTTGTTTATGCTTTAATTTTTTATGCTTTGAACGAGGTTTTATTTGAAGAAATCTTGGAAAATTTACAAGGCAGCGGTAGATACACAATCGACTCTAATGCAAATATCTCATTAAAATAATACGTTAATGCATGCATCAAGGACTTGTGCGCGACGGTGTGCATTTTAGCAATGTTTATTTCTGTAATGTTAAAGTCGGCCAGTTAAATCTTCGAGTCGCCGTGTCAATGATATGCCAGGCGCGCGAAGTGAGCCAGATAATGGAGCTCAACCTTTTGTCTACGAACTAGCTCGGTGTGAAACGGCTTAAGTGTTCTCGCAACACAAATAATGAGTTTCTCCTTTATAAACAAAGTTATAACTAACCTTGTGCCGTTTTGCAGAAAATCGTTTCAGATAACATAAAGTACCTACCTTGTATAATAGACCAAGGGCCTGAGGAAACCAGACTTACTTCAATTTTTACACGCAGAATGCCAGCCCATGCTCCTTCCTACCATTGGTAAGTACGGTAGCCAATTAAGAAGTTTGGACCGTGGGGGATTTGGAATACATATTTTGTTAACATTCTAAAGGAGAAAGCACACCGGCCAATACAACGTCGGTCCCGAAAACCCAGATATCACCCTGTCTAAAAGTCTAAGGAGATGATAATTATGATATGTAAATAAGAATCTGGTTAAGTAATAATTGGCTTCGTAAAAGTATGTTTATTGCAAAAAATATTAATTATTACTCTTCTTGCTCAAAAAGTTCGCCGATGTACCAATTTTTTTGCATTGGTTTTTTTTTTGTGTTACCAACAAGCTTATCAAGCAAGAAAGAAACTTATCATAAGTCTTTAAAAAATGTCGTAAAACTCAGACTGACAGTGTTTAAATAAAAATGACATAAAACGTTGTAGCAAACTTTTTAAAGTAATGATTTCATTACTAAAGTAGGATTATCAAGATTTTTGAATAAATTGCCGGGTGGGCCAGGGCCGGTGATGGGAATTACCTTTTGCTATAAAACACTTTTCATCCAATAAATAGATGGGTAAAGGTCGTTTCTAATACGGATCTCAGACTATTACCATTACTAGTTTAAACCAGTGGTGAGTCTGGCTAATGAAAGTAGAGACTAAAATCGCCCGCTAAATTAAAAAAAATATATAAACAAATTAAAAAAACATACGATTTCATAATTTGATTAAATTATTTTTTAGTTTGTGATTAGATTAGACCTATAAATAAGTATTAAACTCAGTTATTCTAATATTTGCACAATATTTTTCAGATTTTTTTTTAATTTTTTGATAATTTTTTTAATTCACACTCTACTTTCACTATACAAACTCTACTGAAATTATTATAGCGTGCAACAGTAGAACAAAAATTAGAGTTTAGCCTAATCAATTAAAATAAGCTTTCATAAAATGAAATATATCTGACCATCTCAGGCTCTCGGTCCATTAAAACGTAACTTGTTTTGCAATGTACTTCGTGAAACTATACCTAATAAACATAATAACATAATATAAAAGCGTGCAGATTTGTATTCCTAAAATTTATTTCCAGTTAAAAAGTCGTTAGACATACCGCAAGATTACGAAAAGATAAGTCTCCCTTCCGTTCCCATGTTTGATTCAAATTGTCGCATTATGAATCGCTTTATACTAATCCCGTTACCGTAGCAATTTCGTAGGTATTGAGTTGTGTCGACGAAAATTGTGTGTGGAAAAAATAAAACAAAAGCGCTTACTAGAAATGGTATTAAAGTCTATAGTCAATTATTACTTATAAAAAAATAAATAAAAATCGTTTATTTCACTTTCTAAATTTACATAAGTTAGTGCGAGTTTGGAACCTTCTTTTAGGAGTAGTAAATCTACCTCTGTATTAGAAGGTTCCGCTCTTCCATAGCTAGTACAGAAATATCAGATTCTAAATGAACATTACAAAATTATTATAATAGGTTGTTTCGCACGTTTGTGTGTGTGTGTGTGTTTTTCAGGATATAAGTTTTAATAAGGATTCTACTTCTTCATAATTCAGTTACGATAAATATTTAATAACTGTTTTCTTGCATTCCTTAATTATTACTGGGTATATGTCGAGTTTAGTTTAGTATACTTGAAGGAAAATTACCGCGAAATATTACAATTACTAATTGCCGTATAATATAAAAGTGATGTCATGTAACGCCATAAACAAAAATTTTGAGGCGTCTAATTGATTTGGAGTAAACTTCTTTAATTTGGATTTAGTTTAGGCGGGACCTGACCTTACTTTTGATAGAGAAATGTCGTTAAAATAAATTTCCTTCAAAGGTACCTATCCAATTTTGAAAATGTGTACGCGTACAAACTTTAATTTTCGTCATTTTTGTTTTGACGTCTGTACTTTTAATAAAGATGTTGGCTTTGTATGATAAAATTCTGTATGTCATCATTATTGCTGAAAGGTATGTTTCCTTTGTATACATTTTAATTTGATTGTAGGAGTAAGGTATAACAACAGGATAGTGATTTTATGTGTGAAACTGAAAAAGCGTCAGCAAAATGGAAGCATGGTTATAAATTATTATCATCTGTTAATTAGTTTTGCTAACCAAAGGTTCCCAAAAACTGTATCATAAATTATTTAAAAATTTGTTTTTGACGTTCTTGTATTTTAAATAAACAAAGGCGTTTGTACTGTCAAGTGACTACTACTCCAAAACCAAACGCCGTCTTCCTGAAATAGAATAACTATACTGTAGGTGTAGACATTTAAGATATGTAGATACCTACGTAAGATAATTTCCGTTATTGTTAGAACAAAATGTTGGTGTAAACATTAATATTAACTGTCAATCTTATCTGTTTTGATTGAGTATTTATTTGAAAAGTGTGTAGGTACATAGGCACTTCCAATATTGACAACCGTGGAATTTTCGTCCAAGATTAGGTTAGTCTAAAATTTTTACCTACTCTTATCTGACGATAACCAGGTGTCGTGATATTAATTTTAAAAAATAATCTAATCAGTCCCGACTTACTAGCAAACACCTTATGCTAACAGTGTCCCTCGGTTCATAACTCATGCACACGTGGTTTGGAGTGTTAAAGATTTTGTAAGATAATCTAAAATCTCGTACGTGAAAGCTTTTATATTTTAAGCTTACTTTTAATCTATTTGATGTTTAAATATTAATTTATATGTTTATATAAATTGCACTCTAGCTACCAAGGCAATTAAAAAAAATACTATAGCTACAGTACTTATAAAGCTAGATTCACACGGCATTGTTATACACTTTTTTTTTACGTACGTCTAAAACGTATAATACGATTTACGTTTTGATTTCGTGTGAAGCTAGCCTAAGGCATTTCCAATCGTCAGAACCTATCTGTATATATTTTCACATTTTTTTTTATTATAGAAATAGTTCCAAAAATATGTTTGTATAGTAAAACACGGCATGAAGGCATATAAATACTTAGTCTAAGCGCTAGATAATTCTGTTTCTTATTTCTAACTCTATAGCACGCATACAGAAATTATTGCAGAGGGACAAAGCTTCTTAATTAATAATTAATTCCTAACAACAACTAAAAGCTTTGCTGAATCAATTCTTCACATCTTTATAAATTTATCTAAGTACACATTGTAGAAAATGTTTGTGACTTTAAAGACAAGTTGTATTTCCTTTAGACTCTACAAAAGAAGGTTTGTTAAAGAACTTTAAAAAGACTCTACAAAGTTGTGTTAAAAGCATCGTCTGTTTGTCACTCCACTGATTTTCTTATAGACTATCGCTCAATCCAATAATGTTATCGTTCAGTAATGGTTGGTCTTGTTACTATATTTTCTTGAAAACGAACTCCTTTTAGTCATTATTGTAGGAACTAATAAGTTGATATTATTACAGAAATCGGTAACTGTGGAAAAGTACAGGTGTTTTGGTTACATTACTTGAGTACGTTATCAATGTCGTTACTATCACATACAAAACAATTTCCACAAACCTACTCAGATGTTTTTTTTTAATTTCCAGACATGTTTTTGGGGGTTTTGTGAGAGTGTAAAGTGCGGTTTTGGATACTGAAAATCACAGTATCCACTCTACACTCTTGCAGCAAAGGACAAGAAAATATCATTATTAATTTTGAGCTTTATACTAGTTTAGACTAGAACTTTATAAAAATAGGATTTGATTTTTCATCACCTGTACAATTCTCGCCCTTAATTATTGACATTTCTCCTACATCGCCGTAACATATTGTTGTGAATAAACTATGATATACAAAAGTATTAACCAAGAATCTGATTTTGGTATGATACCACTAATTTAGGAAAATAAAGCCCGAGAACTACGAACGATATAGTCAAAAAGCTACCATGAATACTGAAAAATGATCTGCGTACCGTCCCTGAAGCAATATGCGATCAACGGAAAGTACCATTTCTTTATAGAGATCTCCAAAAATCCCGCAAGTATTTCCGCTCAAGTACTAACGCTTGGCAAGACGCCATAAGTTGAATAGTAAAGTGCTGTAAAAACAGTCGATATAACAATGAGTTAGAACCATCGGTAAACATCAACATGTCTCAGAGAGAGAAAGTTTAAGCGTTTTGCTGTTCAGTTTTATATACTCATACGACCTACTAAGTTTATGGAAGCAATAATGGGGATGATGACTAGGTTTGAATATATTGATTTTTTTGATATATTGGGGTAAATAAGGTCAATGTATACTAATTTATCCATATTGTCTGGATATTTGCAAAATAAATAAGTTTATAAAATTTCAAAATCTATTAAATTTTTTTTATCGTAATTAGATGAAAATTCATACAGTTTTAGGTTCCTTACATTAAATGTGACATTTTTCAATAAATAAACAATAAACATAAACGCAAATAACAAAGATATTAGTAATTTTGTTTGAACGCCCATACAAACCTAACGATCAGCGAGCCAACGACGTCACTAAATCGTGCCATATTGTATAGAGCGTTTTTCAGGGATCCGCGGCAGCGCCGCAAATCTGACCCTTTAATTCCCTGTAACTCCGAAAGTAATGATCGCAGATACCCTGTTACTTTTACAAAATTGCTTTGCTATTAGTATACTCTTAATTTATATACAATTTAAATAACTGTCATCATCCCTATTTACTTAGATTCATCACTGTGTTATCTATCAGACTTTACACTTAGATATCCACGGTTGAATGAATTTGTAGCAATATATTTTCTGAATAGATGATAGGCGTAATTAACAGATGAATTATTTCGCATAACCATTGATGTATCGGCCTAGATAACTCCAAAGAAGAGCAAAGTTGGCATAGATATAGGGATCAAAGTGCAGTGTGGGCGCACGACCCAATACCGAAGCAGCTCATCACTGGCGCACGCGCACGGACCTTTTATTACAATTAATATGAACTACATCATTGAAACGCGTTAATTTATCGTATGCGTTAATTTATCGTATACTAGTACTAACAGCCAAAACATTAATTCATCATCATTTTATCAAGGAAATATTTTACTAGGTATTACGAATTTTCCTCAAAGGTAAAACGCTTGGATTTATTGTCGCAGGATTGGAATAAAACAATTTTTTAATTTTATATATATTTAAAAAAAAAACATTCTTTATTTACAGTTAATTGCCAATTAGAAAATTTAATACAGATTTCGCATTTCAGAAGGGCCGGCGCCGCGCTGTGTCGCTACGAACCTACGCGAAATTGAGGTTATGTTGTGATAACTGTTTGGACAAAAACCGGCAAACGGTTTTCGGTAAGAATTTTGCACTAAATCTCATTTACAATAGGGACGAATTTCGTTTGGAAGAGGAACAAGTCCGAGTAACCGAGGAAGCTGCGCGCGCAGCCGGCATGGCCGCTACCGCACACCTGACTGCCAATATACCTTGACATCATAACTGAATTACTGCATCTATCTCAATTAACGCGTTTCCGTAACTCTAATTGCCGCCAGTAATTAATTTCTGCCGAAATAATTAAGTACACAACACGCCACCCTCAGTCGGCGAAAAGTTTGAAACACGACCAATCAGCTGATTACCAAACTTTCACCGATGTTTATTTAATTCTACGAACGATTCATCACTGAAAGCGGACCGCATTTTCCGCCGTCAGTTTTACACGACCGAGACGGAGATCCGCAATCTAAGTGGGCGATCAGCCGTCGCCGTCGAGTGCATCGGATGCACTTCCGGCGGCGCGCACCGAGCGGCGGCGTTAGACTTGCGTACCTGGACTAGTCTGCCAGCTGAGACCTCCGACGAACATCTTCCTGCAAGATAAACATGACGGTTAGATCCCGATTCCGGCACGGAAAGTGTCCGTACGCACGTGCGTGTGGAGCGAGACGTACCCCGGGTCGTTGGCCACCTCCGAGGGGCTGAGGGCCACATCCTGGTTCTGGGTTTCCATGGGTTCGAACGCCGGCGGCGTGGGGCGAGCCGGCGGACGCACTAACTACGAGCGGACGACGACGCGGCGGGGACGACTCCCTGAGTCACTCGGTTGCACTACCGACTACCGGCACGAGACTGCCGCGGCTCGCGGCGCACCCCGCCACGCAAGCCGCCGCCCGCCGCCCCGCCGCCCGCGCGGCCGCCGCATCGATTCATTCACTTCGTACACAATTATTCATACGGGCCGCACGACGACGCTCGCCGCAGCCCCACGTGAGCGCGCGCCACGTGCTCGCGCCAGCACGCCGCCCGCCGAGCACGCCCAGCGCCCGCGCCACCCGCCCCGCCACCCACCCCACGGCCCACGCACATGCCAGCGCCGCTCGTCATAAATAACACTTTCAACAACTCTACCTACATAGGTATTTTATATGATTGTGAATCAATCACTATGATGGATAGATAGTTTCATTTAAAAAATAACATACCACTATTTAAAAGTTAGAAGATAACTTTTAAACAACAATTATCTTTACCATTCTTTGGTACAATCTCTACAAACTAAACCGATACAAGGATTTCAACACTTAGTTATGAAATATCAAAAATGATAAAATATTTACGGGACTTAGTTTTTACAATTAAATAATTTAAATTGAATGATATTCATTATGCATTTTATACCATTAACTTCCTATTTTCCTCCGCAAAAGTTCTACCTAAATTCAATTGCCGTTTTAGAGAAAATAAAAATATAATTATTATAGCTTGTGCAATAATAATAACTTGTTATGTATGGCATCCATAAATGTATGTATGACGACACAGTCCGCGTGACGTGTGCCACGGATGACGCAAACACAACGTAACACCTAACGGCCAAATCTCGCCGCTCTACACGACCGCTACGCCGAAAACACGAGCTACGTACGTAGACCTTGAAACCTTATGCAGACAGTTATATAAACAAACTTTCAATATAATTATTGATGTGTCATTTGTTTCACTACAATATTAAACAACGTAAAATACGTTATTTATAAATATACAGTAGTAGTTTTATACTTAATGTAAAAATATTTATTGAAAATCGTCCGAAGGTTACGATTTCTCTAATTTATAAAAAAAAATGTATTGAAAAAATTACAACGTAAAAGCGGATTTTTGCAGAATAGATAAAAAAACTGTATTTTAAATCAAGTATATAACCTTTTAACTATATAACAATTTTTAGGAGGCATGGACACCGAAGTCTGGTAGAAGGCGTGGAAGGAAAACGCCTCTCCACAATGCTTCCCTACGTTTATAATTTTGTCCGACTCGCCATTAATACCACATACAAATACACAAAGTTAGAACAGTATGTACATGAATAAATTCTTTGTTCCTGAGCTCAAGGACTGTAATAATGATTTTTATTGACATTAATCTACATCAGATATCATTTTCGTAAAATGTCAATACTGCGGCTAGAAGCAACTTATATTCGAACCCAAAAACGTGAGATAAAACGCGGGCATAAAATAAAGTTTTCAAACGTATCTGAGCAAATAGAAATAAACGCTTAAATCTAGAAAAGGACGAGTAAAACCTTGAAAAACAAATATTCGCGCCATCTCAATATTCTCGATCTTTCACGTAGTTAAACCTTAGGGACAAATGCGCTTCGCACTCGCAATCACGATCACTTTCAGTTTCGAAGCGTAAATAAAATCCTTTTAACAAAAAATTTCAACCGACTTCAAAATCACAAAAATAAACTAAAAAGCGAACTATACCATCGCATGTACAACCTCAAACCTTCTGATCACTTTGAAGGCAGTGCCAAGCCAGTGGCGTAATAATTAAAATTCAAAATTGGTTAAGAAATGACGAAGTTATGAGGTAACAAAAATTAAAAAAAGCATACGCGTCGAATAGAGAACCTTCTCCTTTTTTTGAAGTCGGTTAAAGAAAGATGTCAAATCTAAGTCCTTAAGTCTTAACCTGTTCTACTTGTAATTGATACTCCATATTTAGCAAAATCCTGAGCAAAATACACACATATAGCAGGGTAGAATTTATGCATCTATGGAATTTTGTGAAAACTGAAATTCACGCGGACGACGTCGCGGGCGTATAGAGAGAGAGCGTGGAGAAATTTATACGTATAGAGCGTATCCTAGTTAAAAACCTTGTGCCCGCCACTGCTACTAAGTAATGGTACAGTCAACATTGTTATAACAAATATTGATACATGAATTAATAACAGAAAATTTTCTAACGTTAAAGAAGTACGTTGCGCAACTGCCCGCAACGTTTTCGTCGAAATAAGCGCCAAAGCAATAACTGTGGATTAAAGTCGGATATTTTTGACCTTTATGTATATAAGAAACTCGTATCTAAGTAGGTACATACGTACGGCAAACGGAGAATTTAAGTTTTTGTTCTTACTTTATTATGTAAACTTCCGAAAATCTTAAAGAAATTATTATCTTTAACGGTTCAATGTTTTTGTAAAACACGAATAATAATTATAATACTACGGTCGAAAAAATCGACTTAGGAATGCAAATAAACCGAGAGAGCTAAATTTTGGATATGAGACGGTCGGGCGCCTATAAAAACTTGAAATTCTCAAACCAAGATTTCCTATGTGGATTTTCCGCTATCTTGAAAAAGTCAAAAATTTAGGTAGTTAAATTTATTTTTTACTATTTGCTGGTGATAGATATAGAAAGCATGATTATTATCAAATGTCTAAAGCGTGTTCAGACCGTACAAATTAAGGTCCGGAACCAATTTGCACCACAGCCAAACCGGACCGGTAACGGTTTTTTTTTTTACTTTTTAATTTTTTTTTTAAATTAATTATATAACAAAAATAGCAGTTTCACACACTAAAATATGAATATGTTATGAAATAACGAGAAATTTATGGTGATTTTACAGACATCTTGAAAATAAAGGTAAGTTTATTTAGCGCCTTAAAGTATTTAACAGCAAAAGTTTTAATATGTGTGTAGGTAAACTTAAACTTGAACGGTTCTAACGAACCTAATTTAATTGAGAAGGGGAAACTTAAATTATTATACTTTTCATCTAATAATTAAAACTTAATATACGGAGGCATTATTTACTTTATATCTTATTTATTCAATCATTACAGGCTCACGTATGAGTTTGGCTACAATTTCAAACCAACCTTGCGTATAAGAAAAGACGTAAAACGAATTGTACCACTAAAGTCCGGCCACTGACATCCGGCCATTGCCTTTCTGACTGGTCGGCGATGTAAATTCTTCATAAATTTTGTTAGATTTAAGTATAGTTTAATCTTATATTTTAAGTTATTAACCGGACTCTGCAATGCTGTGAATGCCTGTAAAAGATGACTGGCAGTAGTCTTAGAGGTTTGTGACCGATTTATGTTTAATGTATTCTGCTGTCATTGTTGGCATTTCCAATAAATAAATAAATGTAACATGACAGAGAGTGAGAGAGAGAGAGACAAAAAATGAGGCAATTGTAATTGAATAATGAGGCAATCTCTGAGCGGCCGGACTTTACCAGTCGTAGGAACCAGGGGCGTAGAACCCCCAGACTACAGAGGCCCCTTACATGTGAAAGCAAAAAATAACCTACAATCTCACATAATCTGGTGCTTCCCTGGAAATTCATAAAAAAACTGTAGTTTCAGAAGTAAAAAAAAACACGTTTTTGCCGGATTAAGCGTGCACCCAAAAGTTGGAAACATCATACACAATAGTTCAAGTTGAAAACATCATACATAATAGCTCTTTATTTTAAGCAAGCATTTTTGTGAGAATTCCTTACCCTTAATTTGGGGCTCCCAACTAATTTTGATACAGGCCCCCTCCGAGGCACGCTACGCCACTGCTAGGGACATCGACAACATATAGGCATCAAAATTAAAAACAAATGTCTTCCAGTACGGTGATAGAAAGTAAAATATAAAATCATACCCTCAACAGATCCACGGCGAAGGGGGTCGGTCTCATCACCACTCGCGCTGGAATATTGTCGTACCCACTCCTAATAGGTACCTACAGTCATTACCGACTAGATGGTGGGGAAAAGAAATATTGGTCATATTTTAAAGAAGTAAGTAAATATTATTAAAAAAAATATATATACTGAATACCTAACTTCAATGCCATACTTTAAGATTAGATTATAATTAAAGAATAAGTTATAAAAATATAACTTACTCTATCTCTATTTGTTGTTGCTATGTCGTCGTCTGATATTACCTACTTCGAATTACTAGGCGTACATATGTCTCTAGTTATAAACAAAAGACTAATATAATAATATAAGAGCTATTTATATCGGAATATTCTACGTGCGGCGATTTCATAGAACGTCGTTTTTTTATTAATTTTTTTTTTCAACATTTACTTATATCTTTAATAAATATTATTTTCGAATGACAGATGTGTAGCGCCGATCGTAGTTTGTTTTTTTTTTCAACAACGTGAATGGAAAACGGTAAAAAAAATATTCTGCCTTCTAATAAAATCGTACCATAAACACACTGAAATTTAGTTCGATGTTCTCTTAAAACTAGGAAGTATGTAATAAGAAACATTTTTTTAATCCATTCAAGTTAAAATTTATTACACAGCCACAATATTTAAAACGACTTACAATCTATTAATAACAAAACAACAAGCAAGTGAACAGACATTAAATAATGACAGGAGCACATTTACAACGCCGGATTAAGTGTGCACTCAGTTCGCATCAAATTAGCCTTATTATGCCCTTCGATTCGGAGGCCGTAGATTCGAATCCGGCCCGAGGCATGTGCCTCCAACTAATCAGTTATATGTATTGTAAAAAAATAAATATCACGTGTCTCAAACGATGAAGGAAAAAACATTGCGAGAAACCTGAGAATTTTCTTAATTCTCTACGTGTGTGAAGTCTGCCAATCCAGCGTGGTAGACTATTAGCCTAACCACTATCATTCTGAGAGGAGACCTGTGCTCAACAGTGAGCCGAATATGGATTGTCATGATGATGAGACTTGACTCAAAATCAAAAAACATGTTAACAATTGCATAATTTTTACTCTTAGTAGTAGTTTTCTTAAATCTGTCGATTTGAGTGTAGGTAACCTAAGGGAGCCGTGATAGCCCAATGGATATGACCTTTGCCTCCGATTCCGGAGGGTGTGGGTTCGAATCCGGTCCGGGGCATGCCCCTCCAACTTTTCAGTTGTGTGCATTTTAAGAAATTAAATATCACATGTCTCAAACGGTGAAGGAAAAACATCGTGAGGAAACCTGCATACCAGAGAATTTTCTTAAGTCTCTGCGTGTGTGAAAACTGCCAATCCGCATTGGGCCAGCGTTCGGTGGACTATTGGCCTAACCCCTTTCATGCTGAGAGGAGACTCGAGCTCAGCAGTGAGCCGAATATGGGTTACAAAGCTACAGTAAGTTATGCTCTAATCGTCGCACTTTTAACTTAGCTAGTAGTACTATCTGACCTTCTTTACTTTAATTTAACGTATGACGGTTTGACTTAATAATTCATGGCGGTAATACTCAACAACATGCAAACCCTTTCATCTATCAATGTTACTTATTGTACTCATACCAAGGTTCAAGGTTTTTTTTTAATTTATTCTTTACAAGTTAGCCCTTGATTACAATCTCACCTGATGGTAAGCGATGATGCAATCTAAGATAAAAGCGGATTAACTTGTTAAGAGGAGTATTAAAATCCACACCTCTTTCGGTTTCTACACATCGTACCGGAACGCTAAATCGCTTGGCGGTACGTCTTTGTCGGTAGGGTGGTGGTTGCGTATGCTACAGTGCGAATATTCGCATCGCAAGGCTGACTTCAAAGCGGAAAAGTTATTTGACGCGAACTATACTTGCAATTTGAGGCGTTATAAATGTACCCGTGTTCACATGAGAGGTAATGAAATAACTTCAATAAATTACAAATCTATGTAACTTCAGACAGCATTTTTATGTGCAAATTGTAATTGTGCTCGTCATTTCGTTGAAATAACCATGTTAGATGATCGCAAAAACAATAAATCACTGCCATTTGATGTAGTATAATCGGATGCAATTTTTATGACGACTTGGAAAGTCAAAGATTTCCTACTATTAGACATGTTATGTGCCTACAAAATCATCACAAAAAGTGATCCAAATTTAGCTACACCACTGAGCGCACACATGCAATATAGTTTTTACAATTCTTGAACACAGAACTCGACATTGTAGACAATATGTATTTAGGTATCAATTGTTAAATAACTTTCGTTGTTTACAATGCCACTAAATGAAATTAAGATAATTAGCCTCTTTTGTCCGCCTCAGTTTCGACGCGCTAGTAACATATCTAATAGCATAAAATCTTTGCTTATAGCATGCGTAAATCAAGACGGGGTGATGACTTGTCACCGCGCCCCTACGTTACCGCTGACATCTAAAATCTCGGATCGCACAGCTTAAACGCACGCTGTTCCGAAACGTCATAGCAATTGCATCCAACTTTACTAAATAGTTAAATGCACAACATGGATAGATGCTCTAATTTTTATACGTCATACAAGAGATTAATATTATCGGCTTCGAGCAATAATTTTTAGGTCATAATGAAATGAATCATATTACAATATTTAAGTATTCTTTACGATATATCATATCAGCCTAAGATATTATTCTTAGGGCTGCTTTCACCACCTGATAGTGTCAGAAAGACATTTTTTTTGTCACTTAATGTTACAAGTTCCTCGATTACAGGTGGTGGTATTTATGTTTTTGTGGAGGGGGTATCAATGTTGCTATAAATAAGAGGTTATTTAATGACTTGAGCTCAGTTGTTTGTTAGTCAGCGTAGACACCGTCACACTGCCAGTCGCGTTAGTGATTTTGTGCAATAATATTTTGTGTTGTAATTATTCATTATCATAAAACATAAATTGTTTAGTGTAGGCATGGAGAACAAGTCAGGCAGGGAAGGTGAGTGTTTTTGCATTCTGAGAGCATCCTTTAAACCTAAGGTTACAAGTCCTGAGACCTGCTCGAGGTGTTTCCTCTACCACAAAATAATGGTACAATCACTGTCGCTGCTACCCGACATGTAACATTAACATAAAGCAAGAAAGTGACCAAACATACCGTTAAAGACGGATTTACATTTGTTCGACGTGACGTGACATGACGCATCAGAACACAATCGGTATCATACATTTTGTATGCGACGCATCAGAAGCCATCACGACATGTCACAACACATAAGTGTAAACGTTGGCATACACGTATGATACCGATTCTGTTCTGATACGTCACGACACGACACGTCAGACAAATGTAAATCCGCCTTTACTCTCTGACGCTTATCAGAAGGTGGCGAAACTAGCCCTTAATGTCTTAGACCATAAATCAAATGTAGCTGTAGAAAAATATATGCTCAATTATTTAATTAATCATATTTCGAAAAATATATTTAATGACTAAAACAATGAAATAGTCTTTGTAGATTCACAACCAGTGTTTACCAACTGAATAATACATTATTTACTTATACACCATACATTAAAAGAAAACACAGCCAAGCCACAACACAATAGAAAACTATTTGTTTTTTTTACCTACAAGGTTTACAGTATATAGCATTATACTTATATAATCACCTTACTTATGATTTTAATAATATTTATCGCTACTTCTACAATAGGTACACAACACACGAAGTTCACATGAATAAATTGTATAGAATTTGCATGATTGTGTTTATTTACCATTTATATAGTAATGAATTCAATATAAATAAATACGTTAAAATGAGCGTAAATAAATAACGCAAAAAGACCAAGTCGCAATACAAATAAATATAACAATAAAATCTATAAAATTATTATTAATAATCACGAAAATTACTATTTTCAAAAGTTTACAAATCCGAAAGCAGTCAGCAGAAAGTAAGACTCTGAAGTAGACACAATATGCGATATTTGATAATCAAAGCTAGGCTATAACTTTAAAACTTAAACACAAATAAGCCAACAATATAATAAAAAATAACAAAATAAAAGCAAAATTGCACCAAAAGCCGTATAAGCATAATTAAATAAATAAAAATAAACAATAAAGCAGTCTTTTCGTCCAACTGAGACAGTTGTTAAAGCTTAAAAAATACCTAGAGCATAATATATTGCCACAAAATAATTTCAGGCGCCATGATAAAAATTAAAGCTTATTATGTAAGCAGAAATAACAATTCTGAATTCAATGTTGAGCATTTTTATCAATATAATGTGATTAGGGTTCCGTAGTCCACAAGGAAACCTTGTAGTTTCGTCATGTCCGTCTGTTCGTCCGTCCGCGGTTGTCAATTAGCAAGAGTATGTACTTTAAAAATGTGAACAAAGTCGTAAAATAAAATCTTGAAACTTTTTTTTTTAGGGTACCTCCCCTACATGTAAAATGGGGATGAATTTTTTACATAGGGGATTAAAGTGCCAACTTAATCTACGGAACCCTACAATGCGCGTGGCTCGATGACACGCACTTGGCCGGTTTTTTAATTAAGTACATATTTTGATGTAGTCGATATTTTTTAAAGCAACGCGATAAGTTAGAAGGTACATTACGATAATTATTCAAAACTTTTAGAATTATTATTTGTTAGAATTTTATATTTATCACAATAATTATGTATACAGATTTCAAGAGCTTCTCTAGTATTTAACCAATGTTGGAATAAATTGTTGGAATAAATTGAACTGGAATGAATTGAAGCTTATGATTTTAATTACACTTCTGGCACGCGGATCCACAGATAATTCTAGACATAGATTTTTTACATAAAGTTAATTTTTTTATTCTTTTCTTTTTGAACACAACAACACGTATTTTAGGTTGATATTGAAGAATGGTATTTAAAAAGTGAGGTATCGAATTTGTGACAATTCCGAGTTTAACCTTGGGGTGTCATAGCTTTTTTTTTATAATCTAATATAAATAATAAACATTCCAAAAAATTCGAGCGCTCATAAAAATACTGATATCAACAATCTCGTAAAGTCGGTATAAAATAATCATCAATATGATGCATTCTGAAGATCAGTCAGATGAAGCAAAGCGTAAATCTAAAAAAATAATTATTATTATCCTTATAAATAATATTATAAATAAAAATGCATAAAAATAAAGCCTCATTAACGACATTCCGCGCGAGAGTGCCTTTAATTAGTTCATAATTTTAATTTATTGCAATCTCAATGTGACCTTGTGTATTTTTATGTTGTTATTTCAGTCACGAGGATAAAATATTGGCCAACACAGTATATTAACTAAATATTATCATTAACTGGGAATAAATTACTAATAAGACTTAATTATACAATACTTTATTGAACTTGGAATGTTTAGGACCATTGAAGAATCATCTAAGATACAGTAAGATGAAATAAAAGAGAGAGAAACTGTCTAAGAATACTTGGGTTGTTTTTTGTAAGCAAGTTTAAAACAAAACAAATCCTTTGTTCACAATCAATGTCTAAAGAGATAATATTAAATGCATGCATGTGAAATTTACATACTGGGGAATGCCCACCGGCCCATAAAACGTCGGCCCAGGGAACCCAGGTATACCCCCATATAAAAGTATATGGAGATGATAGTGATGTATAAATAAAGATTTAGTTAAATAATTGGCTCAATAAAAGTATGTTTCTTGAAGAAAAATACATTTTTTTACCACTCTTCTAAGGTGTTCGCCAGTGTACCAAAGCGGCGAAGTAACATTTGAAGCTGTATTATTTTTTTTGTATTATATTTTTTCTGTTACCAACAAGCTTAACAAACAAGGAAACAAACGTACAAACTAATCATAAGTCCTCGAAAAAAAATCGTAATACTCAAACTGTAGTCGACCTTACGACCTTATCTTGTCTCCGTTATGGACAAATTAAATGAATAGTCGTAAAACGTTGTAGCAAACTTTTTTTGATACAAGTAATGATTTTCATAAGTCCTCAAAAAATATCGTAACACTCAAGCTGTAGTCGCTTGTGATAAAGTAATGATTTCATTATTATAATCGACTATCAAGATTTTTTTAGATTATAGGGATTTTTTTAAATAAGTTTCGGGGTGGTAAGGGTAGGCCTGAGCCGGGGATGGGCATTCCCCTTTACGTACGTAGGTAATGTAGTTTAGTAAGAAAAAAATATTATTTTGGCATTTTTGTTAGGTTCCTATTGCATGTGTTCACGAGTAGGTACCATACAACATCATTTGTTTTCAAAACTCTCATAATAAACTTCAAAAATAAAATATACATATTAGTAATATCAACCTTATTTCGTTATCTCAAACTTTAAAATCTACTATGGAACTTTTTCATAATTATTCCTACTATTTAGTTATACACGACTAACATAGCCTTTGCCTTTCACTTTCACAGGTCACTCAGCACGCTTATAAACTGTAGCTATTATATAACACTTTTATATTATATGATATATTAATATAAATACATATTTGAATACAGTTAATACAAGTAACATAAATTCACATATAAAGCGTATACATGTAAATTGGTGGGTATGAGTACTTTATGTGCTTCAAACATCGATCTCCTATTAAAAAGGGGATGCACAATCAGCGACCAAAAAACGTCCCCACTCAATGAGTGCCAAACACAACTCCTTAGCACTCAATTCAATTAGTCGCGTTTGCAAATTCAACCTTATACTCAATACATAAGGTTGAATTTGCTCTGAATTTGGGATTTTATTGAATATTGAACTATGGACTATATTTGAAGGTCTTTAGATATAATTTTCTTGACCAATAATTCTAAAACTGTAAAAGCAAAATTGTCCAGTTTTTATGTGAAAATAAGAGGTCATCACTGGCTTCAAAGCCAAGATTTAGATCATATGACATTTCGCACTATTCCTGGAAAAAGGAAGTAAGTGATTTTCACCAACTTTTCAGGAGCTTAAAAAAACTGTCCTATATTTTTTTTATGAGTTCTAGAAAAAAGTTTCAAAGAGAAAATCATAGGTCACAGTTGCCTTCAACTACGCGTGTTATTAAATTTAGGAACGGCTTGATGTACTTCGAGATATTCTAAAAAAATACGGTTACATCGGTATTCCACAAAACATAAAGAATATTTGCAGGAGTAACTACAATTACTGCTTTTTTGTTATGTGTTTTAAAATATATGAACTAATTTATCTCTACTTACGGCTTTATACTCTCATATTTTTAATTATAATCTAGAGTTGTAAGTATAATCACGTTGTTATTTAACGGAAAATCCTTTTTTGTACACAGAGTTACGTATTTCCAGGGAGCCATTTATTTTAGAATAGTTAGTGTATTTAAAAATATAGCTTTTATAAAGCGGAAAGTAACTGAATATTCAATTTGTATCATGTAATACCTACTTCTTACAATAAATAGTCTATTATGTGCGTGTATTTAAGTCAAAACTATAAATATAGGGACAAAATTTATTTAGAGGAAATGAAAAAAAGAGGGTTATTATTAAGTTTTTATTATTTTTAAAGAAATGTTTATTGCATCCATAATCAGCTTAATTAAGAATAGTGATATATTTATTAACCTTCATTATCCTCAACTTCGGAATCGGACTCGGTAGCAGCAGATTGAGTACTTAAACTCTTATAAAACGTCTGGTAGTGTGGAGGTATGTAATTATCTTTACATAGACTCATCAAGTATTTGTATAATTTAATTTTTCAGGTATCGGTTGCGGCGCATCGTATAATTGCACTAATGCCTGATGTGTTTCAAAAGGCTCGCTGCATGCAGCTCTTTTTTTCTCATGACTCTTCCGCTTCTATTTGTGTCTACAATTATCGAATGCATATTTTATTTGCAATTTCCCCGGACATTGAGGATCTGCCGAAATCTTTTTAACTTTACTCCAACTCACTTTATTTCCGAAGTTATCTTTTTCCCAGTTTTCATTATTGGCTACAAGCTTTTTGAAAACGAAAAAAATGTGTACTTTTGCATTTCGAATGATTGCATATATTTCTTCTGGAATATAGAGTACGTGCATCGAGCCACCCTCATTTTGAGTATGACCTTCCTGTAAAAATCTGTGCGTAATTTTTATACCTAATGCTTTAGATGCGTGAATATACAGTGCAATCAATCAAATCAAATCAAAAATCATTTATTTCAAGTAGGCTCAGTTTACAAGCACTTTTGACACGTCAGTTGACTATTTGTAAAGATTCTACCACCGGTTCGGAAGGCAGGTTCTGCTGAGAAGATACCGGCAAGAAACTCAACAGTTGCTCTTTTGAAATGAAAAAGTCATACAGTATACAATTGATAACAATTACAATTTCCTATAGTTTTACTTCCTGTGTGAAGGTGGAAGCTGATCCAACGGCCTCCAAGCATCTTTATAATTAAGAAACTCATTAATGTTGTAGTAACCTCGACTAAGTAAATGTTTTTAACACATTGCTTAAAGCTATGCATTGGCAGGTCCATCACAGTCTTGGGGATCTTATTATAGAAGAGTACACCCAAACCTACAAAAGATTTTTTTACTCTTTGGAGACGATATGCAGAAATAACTAACTTATGATCGTGTCTAGTAAGATGTGGGTTTAAGTCTCCTTTTCGTTTGTACAAATTAATATTTGTGTGTGCAAAAACAAACCGATTACGATTTTGTCCAGTGCAGTTATCCGAATAAAAAGAAATTACTTTGATTCCTTTCGCAGCTTCATCTTGTAGATAACACCATAGACAGCTGGCTATTTCATTTTTTTTGCTATTTGGGCATGCCAAACATAACAATGACTACTTTTTGTTAATATGTTATATACTGTGTAATTAAACACTGGGTACTTGCGTTTATAATGGAAAACTCCAACCTCTGATTGCGGTAAGTTTAATACTTTTTCCAAATCAAAACAAGTCACAGCGTTTTCTTTAGGACCTAATTAGGAAATAATTCTTCTTTTTCTTGGTTTTTAATTTGTCTTATAAGCTCCTTATTTTTTATGTGCTTTTCATATTCTTCTTTCAACTGTTCAGTTTTTTCAGAATCATATATAAGCTGCAAGTTTCGCACAAATAATTTTTTGGCTGGAAGAAGCCAATATTAAATTTTGTAGTAAATATATACCATCTCTCGGATGCTGGAGTAACATTTGCGATCGAGGTTTGTTCGAGCCTACTAGAGCAACACGTGTTGGTTTCCCTTTAACGTATTTAAAAATATAATCCTACTGACGTTCATGATTAGCTAACTGCCCGTAGCTTTCGAATGCAAGTTTTCTTTCTGATTGGTCAATTTTTTCGGTGCACTTTTTTTACATGTACATGGATCACCCATTTTCTTTCGTTCCATTTCTTTTTTAGCAGATTTAGAATAGTAACGTTTTCCAGAATTTTTCAATGGTTTATTTTTGTTTACTTGCCACAAACTTTCATCTCTAACTCTTTTACGACTCTTTTGTGACTTTTTGTTAATGCTATCTCATTGTCTTAAAAAGTATTTTCATCATTAAGATACACCGTGAACTGTGATGCGATTAAGTCTGTGTGGATTGTGCTGAATTCTCATTGGAATTCGATGACGACGGTGTTCGAAGATTTTGATTCAAAGGTTTATGTTTTCGCAGTAAAGGGTACTCTTTTCAGTGACATCCAACATACTATTATCACTTTCAATATGATCAACATTAATTTGGCAACTATTGTATATTGTAGAAGTTAACGCTACAATATGAAATTTCTCATAATATGTGGTGTCTTTTTTTCGGAGGTAATATCTATTTCGCTTGGAGGTCAAACAAATAATCTGTTTTTCTTTCGATTCATCTACAGCAATTGTATACTCATTCAGTTTATTTTCTTTAGGTTGACACTGTACAGTTCTTAAAATCTCTTTGAATGAATCAGGGGTAGTTATCTTTGTAATAGCAAGACGTGATGAGTGCGGTGTAGACATAATGACATCAACAGATGATTTTGGACTACCTGCTTCAGGATCTCCACTTATTGGAGGCTTTAATATCACGTCAGCATCGCTTTTAGTGCAAATATTTGACCACATATTACTTTCAGTATTTTGAGTATATTGAAAATTTGGTTTCTTACGTTTCCTGCGTCTTTTATGTGCATTTTCAGCAGAGATATTTTCATCAGAATCGAAAAAATCAGTTTCAGGAATATACTCTGAAACATCTGGTGAAAATGGCTCCTCTAATTCTTCGTAACTGTTATCTAATAATCGTACTAAACTAACCGACGAGCGAGAGCGAGCCGCGAGTGGTGTAGGTACTACTGTTGCGTGTCTTGTATTGTTAGATGCAATACATCGAATAAGTATTTTTTTCTATATACGACACTAAAATAGTTTATTTTTTTACTTCATTTTAACTACACGTTCTTAATTTTTTTAAGGCATAAATTCAAAATTACCCAAAATAAGATATGAAATGTTTCATGTAATAAAGAAATAACTGAAACTATACTTTACGCATTGTGAAGTTTTGCCGGGTGAAAAGTATGTAACAATAATCACACATAAACAATCAGCTAAATTTTTCGTAGAAGAAATAAGTAATTAGAATTACACAATAGTCCAAGATTGTAAAATATAGGAACAAGTATTTAAGTTTATTTGCGTTAAACATTTTCTTGTAAATCTTCTTTTAAAATTTACGTAAACATAATTATGACTTTAAGAACGGTATAATTGTAAAGCGAATAAATGTAAATATACATACCTCTATTTTATGCTGAAATTTTATTTTTTCTAGAGTCGTAAAATTTTAGTATTTTTGCATTTATTCCTTCATTTTTGTCGATAGCTTCACGATATTTTGACAGAAGGTGTAAACCATTATGCTCGATTTATTTACGTAATAAAACATTTTTGACGCAAGTGTAGTTACGTCTTTTTTACAGGGGTAGTGCGATTTGACTCTTAAGTAATTAATTAGGGTTTAGTTACCATTTTCAATTTCGTCAGATTTCGTCAAGATTTCAGAAAATCGCAAAGCGAAAAGAAAGCTAAAAGCTATTTTCTCTTCTGAAGTTTTACTTTGACACATAGAATATCAGTAGTCAAATATACTTAACCAACTATAGTTAACAGTTCATAATTTACGCATAATACATACATTTACACGACACTTACTTAAGGAGAATCTTCTTGTTGAATGACATTTTTTTTCAATACCTTAGTACTAGACTGCTATCTCACCTGCCTCTCTAGCCATGTTACATATCGATTCTCTTTCTATAATCGTTAACGATTCACTAAATAATGCATGAGAATGACATTCTTTATCGAGGTCACGTCATCCTATCAATCGGATATGTCATCTCGACATTACTACATACAGACATACATTTTCTAATTTTCGAAGCATTAGCGATGGTAGATATAGAATCGATACGTAAGATCGCTATATTAAACTCAGTCGAAGATAGTAGGGTGGTAAGAGTATCGAATTGTCATATTGATATTATGCAAAGTGCGAGTTTACTAGTTAATTATGACATTTACTTTACAGATTCTCATTAAAACCACTACATTACTACTAATTCATCAGGTAACATAAAGAGGTAGATATAATTCATGCGATATTACTTTTAGAATAAAACCACGATCTAGCCTATCACTCACACTTATCAATAAATAATAAAACCAAACAAAACATTACAACATTAAGATTAAGATCGTAAAAAAGTTCGATCGGTTGATACAACAATAATAAAAAGAATACAAAAAATTCGGTAGATGAGATCAAACCTATAGTAATAGTAGAAGACCCGAATTAGAAACGACCTTCACCCATCTGTGTTTTGGATAAATAGATCCGAAAAAAACAGGGTCGTCTAGGGACACCCGATAGAAGCAAAGTTTTATAGTATAAAGCATTTTAATGTGGCAGCTGCCACTCCATATTCCATTCCACTCTGTATATTCCATTTCTATCATTCATTATATCGTGTGACGGTATTAAATCTCTTATATTGGAGACCCGAACGTCAGTATAGAAGCTTTGTTTCAAAAATACATTGCGAGTAGGCTGTCAAAAATAACTCCTGGCCAACCTATTATTGGTAACCATGGATCTATTATTATTATTAATAACCATTATTAATGAGAATAATTTGGTCAGAAAATGTTTAGGCAATATATGTATGTTTTACAATACTAATAATAAAGTTTGATGGGTGAAAGTCGTTGCTAATACGGATCTTAGACTATAAAAATTGGAATGTGATATAACAATTACCATTAATTCTTGTTGGCTTGTGCATTTTCAGCATTAGAAGCCAATAAAGCAGACAAAGTTGCGTGTGTAGCGCTTAAATTACCAGAAGTGGGACAAATAATGTTCGCCCCACTATTGTTATTGTTGATAATCCCACCACTAGTACCTGAACTGACGATGGTGACATTGGGGGGTGGAGTGACACCATTAGCAAAACCGGTGGACAAGACCTTTTGGGTGTTATGCATCATGAAGGACTTAGTGGCCCCCGTACTGCCTAGAGTCAAAACCTTTTTCAACATCAACGATGAATTGCAAGCGTTGTCAATCATATCTTTCGCTGTTGAAATACTATCAAAATCGGCGGATGTAGTTATCAAAGTGCTTTTAGGAGTCGTCGTGTGCAATATCGGTCTAGCGTTTGTAACGTTGAAGGAAACTCCAGAAGTAACAGCTGTACGGTTAATGATGTTCTTGGAAACAATGGCGTTGTGTAGGATGTTGCCTGTGGGGAAAGATTTGGAGGTGACATTGACATACTGCGGGGCTCCGATGATGGTGGCGTTGGATGTTCGCGTGCCGAAGCCGATGATCGTGCTCGCGGTGCCTTGCGACATCACCGTGCTGATCGTGCCCGATTTGGTGTTGATAGGGATTCTATAACAAGATATTAATTAAATAGTTAATATCACTCTATTTAATTAATGATATTTAAAATAAGTACGTGATGTTGTCATCTCTTGCATAGTCAACACATTTTTTGTTACACCAAATCGTTACAATCAATTACAATTATATGAAACCACTAATAATAAAACTTATAAATATGGATAATAAACCCACCAGTTACATATTTTAGCATCAACTCTATAATTTTAAACTCGAACTTTGCTTGAAAATTCATGCAAACTGTTTCTTTTACTTGCTTGCTTCAGTGTAAGTAATTTAATATTATACTATTTATTATTTTTCGTATCAATAATTGATGAATCATGCAGACAGCCCACCTATAAACTACAATACAATTATAGACATAAACAGTGTTCAATAAAATGCTGCCCCGAGTCCGTCAATCTGAGATTTAAATGTTAAGCCTCATGTGCCTGCAATTTCACCAACAATCATGAACAAACCAGAATACAACATTGCTATCAGACGGCACTGATAATTCATATCCGTAGTATTGTAGGTACTTACCCTCGAATCATATGCGAGTTGGACCCCGGGATGCTCTGTATAGTGACAGTGGCTTGCGGGAGATGGTGTATGGTCCTCTGGCCGGGTTGGACCCCCCCGCTGGTGTAGTAGTGGACCGTGCTGCCAGTGATGCGGGGCGGAGCGGCTATGTGCGCCACTGGCACGCTGTGCACCATGCCACTGGTGGTCGATGCTACTGTTATGCACTTAGTGTTTTGGTTACCTGTGAACTGGATACGAAATTAATTTAACAACACTATTTGGATCACACTAAGATAATATAATCTTTTTCAATAATAGAAACGGTGAATTTTTATTTAGTTTAGATGAACCAAGCAGATAGCACACTGTAGGCCTAAGAATTAGGATGCGCACGACGACATTTAACGGGACGAGACAAAGATAAATGTCAACCAATAGCACGCAAATTTAAAAAAAACGCTCTTTTTCGTCCCATCCCAGCGAGAGGGTAAAAAAATAACTGAAATTTCTTTTTACTAAATGTTTATACATGTACATTTATTTTTAAGGCTAGAAAAAGGTTTATATGGATTTTTAACCTAACAGTGGCTAATAAATAATAATAATTAGACATTGTTTGCAGCTAGTGTAGCATAATTATATTACGTTTAACTGTTATCAAAATTATTGCCACATAACCTAGATTTAAGATGGAAATAGATTCATTTTAAATAATAATAATATATGAAATCATAACTCACATTATTTGTGTTAAGAGTTGTTCCCAAATCGAATTCATCGCCAACCAGAGTAATTGTATCAGGATTAGCCCCCGTCAGTTTCTCAATAGTTTTTCTAGCGTCAGCTTCACTCTCAATGTTACCCAAATTACGACTCAAAAACTCTATATCAGCCTCCAGCAACCCTTCCACAAGATTATGATCATCATCATCTGTCTGCTTGCAGAGATCGAACGCATCATCATTCTCCATCTTTATGTCTTCAACTTTTATCGCATCAACATTTAGATCATCAATATTTTCAACTTTAATGCCACTGACATTTAAACTATCCACTTCATCTACTTTAATTTCGTCCAGATCTTCCACTTTTATACTGTCGACTTTAATATCATCGATGTCCTCAACCTTTATGTCAGCGAAATCGGTGTCCTCTTTCATGAGAGAATCTTCAGAGAAATCTCTAGAAGTGTCAGAGCTCGTCATGTATTGACTGGCATTGAAATTTGCGGAGTCAAAATCGTCGTGTGCTTCAAGCTTTATGTCCTCTATTTTGAATTTGTCCTCTTGAGCATTGCTTGTAGATGGCTGAGGACTGTCAGCATTGGGGATGTCTCCGGTTAGTGTTCGCCTTAATGCATAGGCCTTTATTTTCCTCAACATAAACGGTGGAACTTTAAATCCTGTCAATTCACCCAGCAAAGGAAGTGAGCTGTGTTTGTATGTATCACTGGTTGCAAGTTCTTCAATATCTTCTAATATCTGAAATATGAATAATTGACTAGTTGTCATACATCATTATCATATTAGCTGGACATAGGCCTCTTGTAAAGACTTCCAAAACGTCATGATCCGCCAGCATTTAGCAGCTCCCTGTATATCCCTTGATCTCGCCTTTCAAAACCACAACGTGCATCTGCTCTTAGAAACATATGCTCCGCCAATTGCCACTTCTATTTCACGACTTAAATAATAAAGACTACGACTGAGAGCCCGCGATAGGTACCTAATTTTATGAATGCTGCAAGTTTAGCTTACCACAATTACTACAGGTAATTATGGTAACCAAAGAGTTTGGACTGAGATGGCTGTAAAAAGTAATAGCAGCTTTCAAATGTCCAAAGACCAGTCCAAGTAGGTATATATATATATATATATATATATATATATTTTTTAATTTTTCTCTTAGCATAATACAAGAAATCATATCATCATTCATTTTATTAACATTTTCATAATAATGTAAAAACAATAACAAGTGTGTTGACAACACAAAATAAACTCAATAAATGAAATTTCACTTTGACTTAAAGTTACATACCATTATGTAAGTCTTTCCACCAACAGCATTCACCAGATTGTGGGTGGCAATCCATTCTTTGTCAGCAGTGTCAGCTGGATATCGCAGTAAGCCTGGATGTTTTGAGTAAAGACGACCTCTTGAATTACCAAGACCTAGCACCTGAAATTATATATGAACATCACCATAAATTTAATAAATCTTCACCTCTTTAAAGGTCCATTTTTTTTATTGATTGTCAAAGTGCCATAGGCTTCTTAATAGGACCTAAGCGGCGTCACAAATAATGTTTTGGGCGAACGCAGAAGCATCGCCTGATAGGGCCCGAAGGCAGAGACAGAAAGGGAATCTCTTCTGAGACTCTCTAAGAGTTTCTCTTTTGAGACTAGAAATTGTGTTTGACTTTAGAAATTCAAACAAAGTCATCTAGCCCTAATAGTTGTATGCAATATTTTTGTTGTCTCCAAAATAAGGTGCAGATGTCTTTATTCGGAAACGTCATAAACATTGCATATGACTAAAATAGCTGCCTCTAAGGAGCTCATTGGAGACAATTTGAAAAGTAAGCCTTTTCCCAGCAGTGGGATGTATTATAAGAGGTAATTACTTAATAAAGTTTATGTTGTTTAAGGCTTAAACAAATAAATCAATTCATTAGAATGTCTAAATTTTAAGAGCAGTAATTTTTTTAATGTAATGGCCATGATTTAAGAAAATTATAGTGATTACTTTGTGTGCATGAGATCCCATAATAAACAGAGTGTCCTTAGTGAGCCTCGCTGGATTCCATTTATCAGGGTCACAGAGCGCTGGTGATGGCAAGGGAGATGATGATGCACTGTCTGTGGTGTCCTCTAGTTTTATCTTCTTTATTTTGGAAAAATCAATATCTAACTCCATTTCTTTGCGTTTATTTTGTGATGTATTCTGGAACTACAAGGTGTTCATTAGTGTCATCTAATTTATGATTTTATCTGCAGAAGGAATCAAAAGAAAGCATTATAATTTTAGAGTACATATACTTAGATATGGTTTTTCTAGCAGTTTCACATTAATAATGACATGATTCAAAACAAAAACTTGTATTGAATTGGGCCCAGGAATTAAATATTTATTTATGACCTCATGAGCTTAACCTTTGTGAATGTTTTAAAAGTGAAACATAATGGTACATCATTTTTCTTCTTATCCATTTTCAACATTTCAGTGTGTCTAATAACAAGTATGCCCACTAAAAATATTTTTTTTTGCAAAGAAGCATGGTTCATCTTGTTGTTCATTTTATATCTAGGTACTCTTTTTGATACTCTTCAGATTTTTATAGGTCTCAGACTGCAACATAAATTTCAGAATTTTATATGCCCCTAATCTTCAAAACTAGTATATCTGAATACTTTGAATGCCCTAAACAATAACAGAGAGATGAAAAAAAACACTGTTAATAACTAGAATCTACTTACTGTTTGTCGTGTTAATTTATTTTCTCCATTATTGCTAGTCTCCATATCAGATGTTATATCAGTAAAACCTGTGGTTACAGTCCTGGGAGGAGTGGAATAAAGTAGTCTTGTAGCATCAAGCATTGCCCGGCAAACTGCTCTCACCTATTTAATAAATAGGATAGTTAATGTTAGTGAAAATATACAAATATATGTATATAGAGATTAAACACATTAGTCTACAAACAGTAACAAACTATCATCACTGCTGAGCTCAAATTTCCTCTCAGAATGAGAGGAGTTAGGCTAATAGTCCACCATACTGGCCAAAGGTGGATTGGCAGACATCACACACGCAGCAAATTAAGAAAATTCTCTAGTATGAATGTTTCTCCATGATATTTCCTTCAAAGTGCACACAACTGAAGTTGGAGGTGTATGCTACAGACAGGATTCAAATCCACACCCTCTGGAACCAGAGGCAGAGGTCATATTTTATATTAATTGATAGAGAGAAACAAATAAGTCATAAAGCCTTGCTTACCTGATCCTCACTTACAGACTCATCGCCTAAATTCAGTCTGATATTATTTACTGCAGGAACAAAGAATTTCTGGAAAGAAAATGGAGTTTAATTAACCAGCCCTGCTTTAATATGTGCAATTGAGTTAGTAGTGCTAATGTATGATTGAATAAGTTAACTAACATTAAATTAAACATTTCATAATTATTTAAATTATCAAATTTCTTGCCTCTTCTAAGCCTGCAGTAATATTGTACTTGCTCAATTAATCATTTCTTCTCATAGATGTGTAATTGTGTACAAGTGTACAAGTTCAATATTACTGCAGGCTTAGAAGAGGCAAGAAATTTGCTGATTAATAGATATGTACTCTTGCTGATTAATAGATATGTACTCTTTCTAATACAGTGGTACTTTATCTAGATTTTTAATGAATTGCAAGATGTAAATCAGATTTTATAAATAAAATATTTTGAACTTGAAAAAAAGACAGCTCAGAGGTGAAAATCTGCAATATAATTGTAAATCAATACTAAAAGAATACTCACTTCTAAATACTTTTTTATAACTTGATCAATTTCCCTTGTGACTGCAGACTGTATGGTTTGGCGTAACATGTCCAGAGATTTGTTGGCGCTCGCTCGAAACTCTGCAATAGGTCTCGAGTGGGGTTGAACTGGGCCAGGGAGACTGAAGCGCCGGTGCATGGCCGCCAATGTACTTATGGCTATCTGGCGAGTGATGGGCTGTTTCTGGAAGAAATGGTTGTTTTATCAACGTTAACATCAGCACCACTACTTTAATGGCCTAAAGGGCACAGATATTGATGCTCTCAAAGGTTTTGGAGCTCAGACACATAGGGTTCACGGACTTCTGATGTTTTAAGTACTCTATAACAGCATTTCCCAACCTTTTTCAGCCACAGACCCCTAAGAAATCAAGTACAGTTATCACAGACCCCCAAACAAAAAAAACTGAATAGGTATTTAGTTCAGTTATTACAGATAAAAAATAGGTACCTCCTTATAAATGTTTATTATGAAAAATATGAAAAATCAGGTGAATTTCAGGTGTTGCTTTTTTGCAACTAAATCACTGAAATTCTGGTTGATGTTGCTACTATGTAGTAATCTAAAATCAGATTTTATGAAGACCTCAAAGTGTGGAGGTGTATAATCATATCATTTTGTGATGGCAATATTGCTTCTCCAAAGGATTCCTAAAACGCTGACAGTGTTGGAAAGGGATTACAGTTTTTTTAATTGTACGATTTATCCAAAGATCAAGCTTTTTTAGGGTATTTTAGATAGAGTTAGGCTCGGCGCCCGCAAGCAATTATTTCACTCTCATTTAGTCTCGCTAACCGCACTTTGTCGCACGTTTGCTGTGCTAAGTAAGCGTAGCGACTACAAGAAATTAGCATTTATGTATGTCCAGAGATTACACCGCGGTCACCCATTCATGTACTCGCGGACCCCCAGGGGACCGCGGACCACAGGTTGGGAAACGATGCTCTATAACGATCGCTATCAAACGTTATTATAATAATCGGAACTGACATCATAGCGTGTTCTCAGAGGCGAGGGGACGTTACACAAAGAACTTCCTAACTTCAGAAGGCACTATACAAATTGTAGGAAGATAGATAAACTTTGCTTTCATTCAATATTCAGTTAAACAAGTGTAATATTCTTACCGCTTGCATGTTGGCTGTTGTGCTCGTGCGTATATTGATAATTTTAGATGGCGCCTGCAAATTCCATGCACCCGTAGAGCTAACGAAACTTGCTAAATTACTTGTGTCTTTATTCTTTTGAATAACCATTTCGAACTGAAAACAACTCGCAAATTGCTTGAACTCTTCGCATACTATCGGTCTATCGATCAAGTATCAAGACAAATTTAATTTGTGTCTTATTTATAAATTCACACATCACCTTCACCGAAAGACAATAAAATCAACGGAATCATAATCATTTGTTATTACTTTAACAAGTAATTGCTAAAAACAAGCAAAAAACGCGTTTTATTGATTTTTGAAGCAGCTTCAAAAATTGTAATAGTTTGGATTTTTTTTAACTTGAACCACAGATCATGCCATGGGAACTTAGAAGAACGTGAAATCTTTATGAAGCAGCGCCATCTACATTCTAGATTTAAGATTCCAGGATAGTAAATTCAATGACTCAAAGTGTGTATGTAATAAAATGTTTTTAGAGATTGAAACCGTATAAGCACGGAAAAAAAAGCGAAAAAAAAGAATTATTTTTCCTTTTAATTATGACGCGTAATAGAAAGAATGTGTTTGTATTTCTAAAGCGTACATTAATTTCGACAACGTTCCACATAGTCATTTGGCCTAGTGGTGTATAACAAAGGTACGATCTAATAATCCTGAGTTTGAGCCCGGGGGTATCTATGGAAAACGTTTTGTCTTTTTTTTTGTTTTTCTCTATTGGTTTCTTCAACTATTACAAAATAAAAAAATCTCTCTCGTTTACAAAAAATATGCATTATTATTTTTATAACAATAATGGATACTGTACTAAAAATACCGTGGCTAGTTACTAGATGGCGCTATCACAGGCGTTCTGACAAAAATTAGAGTAGCCTATCTATTGCCAATAATACACTGTAATCTTTGCCACAGATCAGATCACTTTATAGTATAGACCATAGATGATACATTATCTATTAATCTGTGGTCAAACCTGACAATGACGACTGTACCACTAGTTATTAATGGTCTAAGATTATGACTATCCGTTTATCGTGGACCGTGGTACTGTGTTCAGGGTTCCCAACTTAGGGGTTTTCCCCCTAGATTTGAGGGGCAAATAAGTGAGATATTACAGTTCAACTGGCGGCAATTTTCATCGATTAATTTATTCAATGTCAACATTTTGATCTAAAAAAATCTGAATCTTCAGATAAAGACGTAATATTTTGTCTGTATTAAATAAAGATTTTATACTTTTTAAACATATTACAGCATATTATTTCTAAATTATTAAGAATTTATATTTTTAGGGGGACAACTCAATAATTAAGGCGATTTTAGGGATTTTTGACACAAACTTTAGGGATAAATATTTTGGAGAGTTGGTAACACTGACTGTGTTAATGTCTTTGCTTTTGCTGACAACTGCTTGTACTGTACTTGTCCCAGGCCGGGTCAACTCTCGAACAAGGTTTGGTTATACCTACGGGGGCTAGACCTGTGGTGTCATCATCCATACGGTTCTACCGTCTGGTAGTTGTAGCAATATTATTATCGTTAGTAGCTCACGCCTGACATAATATTTTGATAAATCTAATACATTTTTAGATTTAAATATGACTTTAATAACTGAATAAATACTTTTCTTCTACAAAAATATAGAGAGACACTCTCGTTGAATATTGTTTTAGTAACGTATGGGTAAGATTTTCTAAACGAAGTGTGGCAACCCCAATTACTTAATAAAAAATAAATATGTTATAAAATTAAAATGGCGTCATTTCACCAAATAAAACACGAATTCACGAATAATAAAATAAATGTTTGCCACGGCCTGTTAATATTTATGAAGACCTCTTCATGGATTGGATTTAAGCAACCTGCTGTGTAATATCCTCGCCATTCTTGATGTTGAGAAGATCTATAAGTCTTTTGCGTTTCATCTGAGTGTTGTGGTTTTTCATTATGTTAAAAATAAGACTTTGTTAGTTCAAGTGTCTCTATAACTATGAAGAAGAACAAAAGAAAATGCTTTGAGTGTGGTTCTTCGCCTGCCGATGATCCAGAGAAGACCCTACAGAGATTACAGAAATTTGATTCTACAAATTTAGTCTCCGGTATGTACCTACTTTAAGTTTTAGCTAATAATAAAATACTTTAATAATAGCTATTGATCAGATAATGATTACATTAGTTAGTTAATTAGGTTTCTTAGTAGTCTTCTCAAGATATGGGAATTATTAAAATCCTACTAATTCTTATGAAACTCGTGCTCAATTATACAACTATGCTGGGTTTACACATTATGGTGATGTTTGTAGATGCAATGCACCCCAAATAACTGTCTGACCTGCAGCTGTCTGAATGTTTACTTCTCTGGATCTACTGAACAGATTTTCTTTTGGTTATCACAGGTAGCTTAATCTGGGGCAACATAAGGTTAATTATGAAATGGTAATGAAAATAAACATCTGAGAAAAGCAAATTCCATGAACTAATTTGAAAGTATCTGTTACCAGTTCAATATTAAACCACAGGTGTATGTACTAAAGGCAGGTAGAGTAAAATTTGAGTTTTATTTTTGAATCTATAATAAGTATTTTATAATTATGTAATGATGAACCAGAACAATTTGTTAATTTGAAACTACAATTACAAGTTTTTATAAATATGTTAGGCACTAGGCAGACTAATGAAGAGTATGTTACTTTACTTTGTACAAAAATCTGTTCTTTGACATAATTATAGAATAAGATGATAAGTGATGATGCAATCTAAGATGGAAGCGAGATAACTAGTTAGGCAAAGGATGAAAATCCACACACATTTCTGTATCTACATAATATCTCACCGGAACACTAAATCACTTGCCAGTAGGGTATTAACTAGCCAGCCAGACATAGACCAGAAAGAAAACTTCAATTGGCCCAGCCGGGGATAGAACCCAGGACTTTTGCGTAGTTAATCCACTGTGCTACGGAGGCCATTTCAGCAATATTTTTCTTGCCTTGATCTATAAAAGCTTTTGCCAATAATAAGATACATTTTTCATTGAAGGTTGTTTGAAAGAAATAGCTTTTAGCTATAAGACCTAAGCTTTGCACATTTTATTTTTTTTTCTTTTTGACAATGTAGCTTCTGTGAACAGTTGAGGAATTCCCTCATCTGTGTTTCTGTTCTATCATCAGATTGCCTCCGGACATTTTAGTTATATTTCTCACCTGGTTCTTGTCAAGGTTTTGTAATAAATAATAATAACAAATGAACTAAGTAAAAATGGCTATGTGGTTAGTCTGTCTGCCATAGAAGTAGCTGCGAGAGGATTACCCACAAAATCTTTCTATAACTTGTTTAAAGACCTTGGCATCTTTAGGACTGCAGAAACTTCTATGTAGAAGAAAGAGAGAAAGAAGAATAAGTATCCAAAGCTGCTCTTAGTAGGATCTTACCAAATTTGGCTAAGCAGGGAGAACAACACAAGTAGGGGAGTTTAATCAATTGCCAAGGAATTCCTTAACCCTACATCCTGTAGTCACAACTTCAGGACTCTGCTCGGAGTATTTCTCTCTACCAGGCGATGGACCTGGCACCTGCACGGAATGTTAAGATATTCATCTGTCTCTTCATGCGTAGTATGTTTATGTATTTTTAATTAAATTTACTCACTCTCTTAATTTCAGTAACGTCCAGATAATCAATGATTAGACTATTGGACTTTTAGAATAAATTTTACATTGAACTATGAATGGTTTGTCATCTACATTTTTAAAAAAGACGAGATGTTTTGCCTGTAAGAACAAGAGAGAGAGAGAATAAGAAGGTAAGTTAAACACCTACTGTAAAATGCACACTGCTCCAATGTGGGTTGATAGGCTTGGGGTAATAAAGTTAAATTATAAAAGGATCACTATCAGGTGTTAATGATAATGACTGGCATATATAGCATATCATACTCTCTGAGATATAAGGATATAACATCAGCAACAGCTCTCCAGTGATGCAGTAGATAGCATCATTGCTCTTTGCATCTACACGCCACAGCCAGTTGTGGCAATTGAACATCATATTAGTGTGATGAGCATGGATGTCTATCAGTGTCTATGTGGTTGTGAGTGTACGCCCATGTTAAATAACAAGTAATGGCCAAAATATTAAGTAGATGTTGATCAATAATCTTCTCTATCTTCCAGTAAAAGTCCCATTAAAATGACCCTGCTGTTTCAGAGATTAGCTCAAACAAACAAACAGATGAACATTTTAAAGAAGTATGACTGTATGTCAGTATTGTATATAGGCACTTGAGAAAACACAGTTATTTTGAAATCACAGACATAAACTTAAATTTTATTTATATGTATTGGTGCTGTTCATAAATATAGCATCAGCTGAAACAAACTAGGCATAGTTAAGTTACATTTTATACAGGGTGCTCGGGACTATTTCTCATAAATTTAAGGTGTTGACAAGTCCACTTATAGGAGCTATCTTAGCTACTAGTTTATATTGAGGAGAACTTTCCACCTAGATGGGTTGTGACTGTATTAGGGGTCTGGTGATGAAGACGAAGGACAGTTAAGAGAACTCCTCAACGGTTCACAGTAGCTACCATGTGTTGATAAATTTGTATTGATGAGAACTTTCCACCTAGATGGGTTGTGACTGTATTAGGGGTCTGGTAATGAAGACGAAGGACGGTTAAGGGAACTCCTCGATTGTTCACAGTAGCTACCATGTGTTGATAAATTTGTATTGATGAGAACTTTCCACCTAGATGGGTTGTGACTGTATTAGGGGTCTGGTAATGAAGACGAAGGACGGTTAAGGGAACTTCTCGATTGTTCACAGTAGTAATTAGTTTGATTCTAAGTCAGAGGCAATCAAATACAATGTTTTATCACCACTCATAGCAACATACCTTTGGCGCTAGATCAATATCTAGGATGATTTCACTAAAAATGGAAAAATAAAAAATTTTAATTAAAGAAATTCAACCAACTTCAAAAACATAAAACATACTGGCTAAACTAAAAAGCGAAAAATAATATTATACTAAGTTCATATCATATTATGTTCTAACTGATGATCAGTTTGAAGGCTGTGCTAAACCGGTGTTGTTTTAATTTAAGCTGTTACTGTAAGAACTACATGAAAGAACACTGTCTGAAAAACCTAAATATTTATGATATTCTTACATGGCTTGAATTAATACATCATTGGGCTAGCACCACCTTCAAACTGATCATCAGTAAGAACATAATATGATATATAGAACTTAGTATAATGTTATTTTTCGTTTTTTTAGTTTAGTAAGTATGTTTTTGAAGTTGGTTGACTTGTTTTTATTAAAGTTTTTTAATACACATGTTCCTTAGACATTTTAAATTAATTTTCCTTATAGAACTTGGAGCTACCCTAGAGTTATGGGAAATACTCCCGAGCACCCTGTAGATGCTTCTTAATCCTACTAATCCTTCATTCATCAGTATCGGTTGGTGGGCTTGGAGTTTATAAAGAATATTAAGTATATATAATTTATTTATGAACATTCCTCATTCAGTTGAGCTTTTACTAACTACTTAATATTAACCAACTTTCTGCAGTTTGAGAATACGCGGATAAAATATAGCCTATGATACTCAGAAATAACGTGGCTTTCTAGTGGTAAAAGAATTTTCAAAATTGGTTCAGTAGATCCAGAGTTTACCTGCTAGAACACCACCAACTTTACCTCTTTATAATACACTAGCTGACGTCGCGCTGTTTCACCAGCGTGGTTCCCGTTCCCGTGGGAATATGGGGATAATATATAGCCTATAGCCTTCCTCGATAAATGGGCTATCTGACACTGAAAGAATTTTTCAAATCGGACCTGTAGTTCCTGAGATTATCGCGTTCAATCAAACAAACAAACAAACAAACAAACTCTTCAGCTTTATAATATTAGTATAGATACTAGCGGACGCCCGCGACTTCGTCCGCGTAAAAATCGATGTCAACTTTCAACCCCTATTTCACATTCTATTTTGCAAGTTTTATAACTTATACCTTGTAACTAAAAAAATTAAGGACTTTCCGTACAAACTTTCTACCCCTACTTCACCCAATTCTGATTTTGTTTTCACGACAAAAAGTATCCTATTATTCTTCTACGTATTATGGTCTCAAATCGTCTTAAGTATCATTTGAATTCATTCTGTAGTATCAGCGTGATGCCCGGTCAAAAAAAAAGGCAAACAGACAGACAAAAAATAGAAAATATGAGCGTGGTGCGATGACAAAGGAAAATAGAGACTTCTATGCTAAAATTATAATCTTTGGATCCACTGGACCGATTTGAAAGATTGTTTTATCAATAGAAAGCTACGTTATTTGCGAGTGTCATAGGCTATGTTTGATTCCCATATTCACACAGGAGCGGGAACTACGTAATGGAAAGCGCGGGGCGTCATGTAGCGGACTTTCTGCGTCTTTGAGAAATTTTGTATTATCTCCAAAACTAATTAACATACTATAAAGAGCAAATCTTATCTCCATAATATCCTTGTGATTATTAAATAATTTATTTTGATAAGGATTTAAGTTAAGTAGCATAAATAATGACGCAAACCTAAGTATATAAAATTTATAATTTTAAAAACACAAAAGGTACTATATCTGCTAATATATAGAAGATAGATATATGGTGTCGCGGACTTTTTTTGTAGAACTTTTAAAGATACATAAAGCCTCCATACATTAATTTCAATTTTACACAATGGTTAAGGCAGCGCATGCGAATAAGTCTGCTTAAGAGGATTTTCGGTCCGACCTGTATGACAAAAACTGTGTTAACTCGGCGAATATATATCATGCTAATATAAAATATAGCCTATAGCACTCCCCGATAATGTAGCATTCTACTGGTGAAAGAATTTTTGAAATCGGACCAGTAGTTCCGAAAATTACCCCATTTAAAAAATGTGACTAACTCACAAACTTTACCTCTTTATAATATTAGTATAGATTAACAACCCATTTTCGGCTCATTGTTGAGCACGAGTCACTTCTCAGGACGAGAGGGGTTAGGGCTTAGTCCTCCATGCTGGCCCAATGCGGATTGGCAGACTTCACACACCTAGACAATTAAGAAAATTCTCAGTTATGCAGGTTTCTTCACAATGTTATGCTTCACCATTTAAGACATTTAATTTAAAAATGGGTTGAATACATATCAGTATAGATTCTTATTGTGAGTTTCTTGAAAGACGGAAATGCTTAATATTTCATAGACCAACCCAGGACTCAAACTCAGAATTTCATGATAGTTACACTGAACCAATAAAGCAGTTAGAGAGAGAGAGATAAATAAAAAGAGTTTATTATGTATTCAAATTAAAATATATACCTAATGCTTTCAGCAATCCTGCTTCTTCACATTAATTTTACCCGCATGACGACGGTTTTTAATATAAAAAATATTTACACAATGTCTCAAAAAGCAATCAAAGCTTTCAAAAATAAACAATGTTCGCAGAAGTTCAGTACCAACAAACTCACAAAAAATGAGCCCAAAATTTAGCATTACTTGCAAGCCAGAATTTCAAGAAGATAATTTAAAAGAAGACAATAGAATAAAATAATATTAACACACAATGCTTAGCAAATATAGCATTAACAGATGGAAACCAGGCAATAGGTATGTTAAAATAGGTTATGTTTCATAGAAGCTATTTTAATCCTACACATCCATCATTCATCATTGTCTCCATATAGTAGAGGAGGTATGGAGCTGAGACCCAACACACAGCTCCAATGCTGTTGGTGGGCTTAGGGTGATAATGTTCAATTAATTAATTACCACTATCTGATGCTAATGTTAATAATCGGGATTAAAGGTTTCCCAACTTCAGGATGAGAATTTAACTGATTTTTTTTTACATTTTTCATAATCTATTCTTCACATTTTTCACTTAATAAAATTCTTTTAGTTTTTGTTTGTTTTTAACCTGGTGAAAATATGTGAAATTTTGCTATCGGCTTCCCAACTCCAAGATGAGAATTTGACTGAATTTTTTTTTACATTTTTAACCGATTTTAAAAAAAGAAGGAGGTTCTCAATTCGAGTCTATGTTTTTTTTTCATAATCTATTCTTCACATTTTTCACTTAATAAAATTCTTTTAGTTTTTATTTGTTTTTTAACTGGTGAAAATACATAAAATTTATTCTTTATGTTTAAATTTTCAGGTGTAGCAAAATAGAAGATGAAGGTCTAGCTGTGCCAGTCAGTGCTGAGCCACACAGTTGCTGCTGGCATGTTTGCAAAATATCACAAGGTAACCTACTTCATCGTCATTATCAACCTATTTTAACAGCATTACAGGGCCAGGCCTTATAGAAAAGTGATTATGGAGCTGAGACCCACCACACTGCTCCAATGCTGTTGGTGGGCTTAGGGTGATAATGTTCAATTAATTAATAACCACTATCTGATGCTAATGATAATAATCGGGATTGAAGGCTTCCAAACTCCAAGATGAGAATTTAACTGAATTATTTTTAACCGACTTCTATGTTTTTATTTTAGTTATCATTTGTTTTTTAACTGGTGAAAATACATAAAATTTATTCTTTATGTTTAAATTTTCAGGTGTAGCAAAATAGAAGATGAAGGTCTAGCTGTGCCAGTCAGTGCTGAGCCACACAGTTGCTGCTGGCATGTTTGCAAAATATCACAAGGTAACCTACTTCATCGTTATTATCAACCTATTTTAACAGCATTACAGGGCCAGGCCTTATAGAAAAGTGATTATGGAGCTGAGACCCACCACACTGCTCCAATGCTGTTGGAGGGCTTAGGGTGATAATGTTCAATTAATTAATAACCACTATCTGATGCTAATGATAATAATCGGGATTAAAGGTTTCCCAACTTCAGGATGAGAATTTAACTGATTTTTTTTACATTTTTCATAATCTATTCTTCACATTTTTCACTTAATAAAATTCTTTTAGTTTTTGTTTGTTTTTAACCTGGTGAAATTTTGCTATCGGCTTCCCAACTCCAAGATGAGAATTTGACTGAATTTTTTTTTACATTTTTAACCGATTTTAAAAAAAGAAGGAGGTTCTCAATTCGAGTCTATGTTTTTTTTTTCATAATCTATTCTTCACATTTTTCACTTAATAAAATTCTTTTAGTTTTTATTTGTTTTTTAACTGGTGAAAATACATAAAATTTATTCTTTATGTTTAAATTTTCAGGTGTAGCAAAATAGAAGATGAAGGTCTAGCTGTGCCAGTCAGTGCTGAGCCACACAGTTGCTGCTGGCATGTTTGGAAAATAGCACAAGGTAACCTGCTTCATCGTTATTATCAACCTATTTTAACGGCATTACAGGGCCAGGCCTTATAGAAAAGTGATTATGGAGCTGAGACCCACCACACTGCTTCAATGCTGTTGGAGGGCTTAGGGTGATAATGTTCAATTAATTAATAACCACTATCTGATGCTAATGATAATAATCGGGATTAAAGGCTTCCCAACTCCAAGATGAGAATTTAACTGATTTTTTTCACATTTTTAACCTACATCAAAAAAAGAAGGAGGTTCTCAATTCGAGTCTTATGTTTTTTTTCATAATCTATTCTTCACATTTTTCACTTAATAAAATTATTTAAGTTTTCATTTGTTTTTAACTGGTGAAAATACATAAAATTTATTCTTTATGTTGAATTTTTCAGGTATAGCAAAATAGAAGAGGAAGGTCTAGCTGTGCCAGTCAGTGCTGAGCCACACAGTACAGTTGCTGCTGGCATGTTTGCAAAATAGCACAAGGTAACCTGCTTCATCGTTATTATCAACCTATTTTTACGGCATTACAGGGCCAGGCCTTATAGAAAAGTGATTATGGAGCTGAAACCCACCACACTGCTCCAATGCTGTTGGAGGGCTTAGGGTGATAATGTTCAATTAATTAATAACCACTATCTGATGCTAATGATAATAATCGGGATTAAAGGCTTCCCAACTCCAAGATGAGAATTTAACTGAATTTTTTTTCACATTTTTAACCTACTTAAAAAAAAGAAGGAGGTTCTCAATTCGAGTCTGTTTGTTTTTTTTTCATAATCTATTCTTTACATTTTTCACTTAATAAAATTATTTTAGTTTTCATTTGTTTTTTAACTGGTGAAAATACATAAAATTTATTCTTTATGTTTAATTTTTCAGGTGTAGCAAAATAGAAGATGAAGGTCTAGCTGTGCCAGTCAGTGCTGAGCCACACAGTTGCTGCTGGCATGTTTGCAAAATAGCACAAGGTAACCTGCTTTATCATCATTATCAGCCTATTTTAACGACACTACAGAGCCAGACCTTATAGAAAAGGGGTTAGGGACTGCTACAATAAAGGTTGGTGAGCTAAGGGAGATAAAGTGAAATTCATTGTGGATCACTATCAGATGTTAATGATAATGACCTGGACGAGGCGCGGGAGTGTAATACAAACAACTTACCAACTCCAGGCTGAGAACTGTAAATTTCTTGGAAGAAAGAAAAACTCAGTATCTGATAGCCTGACCCAGGATTCGAAGCCACGACCTCGTTATCCAAAACAACATTGGCTAACCAATATTATAATACTAGCGGACGCCCGCGATTTCAACCGTGTGATGTTCAGTTTTTGAACATCCAGCGGGAACCATGTTTCTGGGATAAAAAGTAGCCTAAATATTGCTCAATAACTTCCTCTATCTTCCAATTAAAATCGGTTCAGCCGTTCCAAAGATTATCCCAGAGAAACAGAAACACAGACAGACGAAAAATTTAAAAGACCTTGTTTGCATTTTAGTCTTGTGTATATAATTATAATCACTTGAAAAAACTATTGATAAATTTCACTAAAATTAACTTTTATTCCTGAAAAAATCAAGGGAGATTTGTGAAAAACTGTATTTTACGCGGTCATTGTTGCTTGCCTCACCCTACTCAACTAAATTATTTTAGTGTACAACATGATTTTTTTGAGACGAATATCTTACCAATTCATGGATTCACCATGTGGGTGTCCATCACGTGGCAGAGAGAAAAACGCTGAGCAGAGCTTGGACTTGTGATCAATGGACGTAAGGTTAAAGAATTCCTTGACAATTGATTAACACTCCCTTTCTCTGCTCGTGTTGTTCTCCCTGCGTAGTAAGGTCTGCCAAATTTGGTAACCCAAATCTGCACTTCTAGAGAGACCAAGGTCTCTAAGCAAATTATAGAGAGATTTTGCTGGTAATCCTCTCGCACCTCTCTACGGCGTACAGACTAACCATATAGCCATTTTAGTTAGTTCATTTGTTAGGTCATAACATTTATTCAGTTTTATACTGTGGTCCTTTGGAATGTTAGTCTCCCACGGGACAGTAAGCTCTACAAGTACTATGCTAAAGGAAAATGTCTGGTTTAGATCACGAAATAGCAACATCCTCTGGGATTATCCTCTTAACTGGTAACAATAATAATTATGTAAAATGTATACCTTATCAGCCGATAGACGTCCACTGCTGGACATAGGCCTCTTGCATGGATCTTGTTGTGTTGTACTATACATTGCAAGGTAATGCCCATAAATGACCACGCTAGGCATGCGGGTTGGTCATTCGCAGGCCTAGACTTCTCGCACCGGTATCGCTGCTGCCTGACACCGGTCTGTGGTACTTGTGAAGTCTAGCTGAATCAGAATGGTTAAACCGCCATTAGTCGGTCGCCAGAGCCTCGTCGGTCAATCTGCAGGGTGCACCACGTGCAGGTGATGTTGGCAGTTGGAGAGGCTGACTGGTACTAGCCTCCCCCTTACACCCCATAAATGTATACTTCTTATTTATTTTTGCAGGTGTAGTGCATGCAATAATAGTTATGTAAAATGTATAACTTCTGATTTATTTTTGCAGGTGCTGTAAAATGAAGATATATTGTTAAATATCATGAGATAGAAATAAAAGATGAAGATCTAACTGTACCCGTCCCGAGCCACACTACTGCAGCCACGTTGCTGCTGGCATTTTTGCAAAATAGCACAAGGTAACTTGCTTTATTCATTCGGCTTAGGTTGATATTATTAGATTGATTAATGATCACTATCAGAAATGTTAATGATAATGACCGGGTTCGACGGCTTAACATGCTCTCTGAGGCACGGGGGTGTGACACCACCAACTTCCCAACTCCAAACTAAGAATTTGTTAGCAGAAGCAAAAACTCAGTATCTCTTAAAGACAGAACCAGGATCTCGTGATCCAAAACACATGGGCTAGCTACTGAACCAACAAGGTAGTTTTGACCTGCTTAATAACAATGAACTACATTTTTCCTAGATACACTTACAGTTTTGTTTTTAAAACTGAAATAAACACATTATAATTTCTCTTTAAGTTTGTGTGCAAGTTTGTGAAAAACTGAATTCCACATAGACGAAGTAGCGGGCGTCCGCTTGTAAATAATGTAACAAAATATCCATATTTCTATACTTTTCAAGGTTACAGCTGAGCTTCCTAAAATGATTTTTTGTAAATGGAGCAGAAAATAGACTAAAAATTTGATATGTCCCTGAAGAGAATAGGAATTCTTATTATATATAATTATGTAAATATTTATTTTCAGTGCATTTTAAAAAGTCATGTTAAATGAAATTTTCTATTACAGGTCACAACAATTGATGTAACAATTATAATCAATGGACCAGGCACCTGCACCATGATTCTTTAGAATACTAAAATTCGTCTCTTTATGTCTGTACTTCTCATAATGAAAAATGTCACATTTTTATGAAAGAAATAATGGAATCAAATAATAAATAAAACAAGCATATGCTGGAAGTCTTCAGAAACAGCTCCGACTTTGATGATTTTTTTTTAAAGTCATTTTTTTTATGTTATTTAAAATCAGAAATGTTTTGGTGGACGAAATTATTTAAATTGTTAAAAAATATCTATGCTATTTATACATATTTTTTTTTAAATACAACCGACTTCAAAAATACAAACTTATGCAGAAAAGTAATAAACGAAAGAAAATATTATAATATTTTCTATCTATTGATCACTTTGAAGGCGGTGCCAATGGTCCAATTAATGGGCCGACAATTAGTTATCTAATGTTTTCCTAGCTATAGGGTTCGAATTGCTTTTTCATATCTTTAAAAGACTATCTTCGGAATGAACCCTTTATAATAAAAAAGTATTATCAAAATCGGACCACTCAATAAAAAGTTATACTTGGTTGTATACTAAAATTAATGGTTAATCAATCATCCCCTGTTTTTGTAATGTAAAACCAAGCATAACTGTTAACATGAGTAGTCCGATTTTGATAATTCTTTTGATTGATCATTCTTGATTGTTTTAGTTTAAAACCAAGCATGTCTTCGAATTCCGATTTGAATAACTTTGTTTTAAATAGAAAGGGTATATTCCGACAATGGTCCCAAATCATTATAAATTTTAATTATTCCCATTAATTGTATTGTAAAAATATGCGTAACTTATTACGAAGTGGTCCGATTTCGTAAATTCTTTATAGATTGTAAAGGTATTTTGATTGTAAAGCTCCCATATAAATTTTAAAAAACAATTCCAATCCTAAATGTGCGATTGATTGTTTTCTCATTCATTTTAATATAAAACCAAGCATAACTTTTTATTGGGTGGTTCGATTTTGATTATTCTTTTTTTGATAGAAAGGGTATATTCCTAAAAGTCTCATAAAATGTTGGAAAACAATTTCAAACCTAATAGTAGGAAAATAGAAGATGATTAATTGTTTTCCCATTAATTGTAATGTTAAGCTATGCGTAACTTTTTACTGAGTGGACCGATTTTGAAAATTCTTTACTTTTTGTAAAGGGTTTATTTCGAAGTAGGTCCCATATAAATTTCGGAAAACAATTCGAATCCTTAAGGTGGAAAAAAACGGTACGATTGATTGCCTACCCATTAATTGTACAATTGGCACCGGCTTCAGTAATCAGTAGATAGAAAATATTATAATGTTTTCTTCAGCTTATTAGTTTACTGCATAACTTTGTGTTTTTGAAGTCGGTAGTGTTTATTTTTTTAATAATTTATTATATAAATAGCAATAACTATTGTTAAATAGTATAAATCGTTCCATCATCACTCCAAAAGGTTTCTGATTTGAAATGATATGAAGAAACAAACTGAACAAAAATAATCATCAAAATCAGAGCTGTTTCTGAGGAGGTAGAGGGTAAATGCTCTATTGATTCGCCTAAAAGTAATATTATGTTATCGCATTAGGTTGTAAAGTTTGGCTAATGAAAGTAGAGACTGAAATTGCCCGCCAAATTTAAAAATCATATAAACAAATTAAAAAACATGCGTTTTCATAATTTATTTAAATTAGTTTTTCTTTGTGAATACATTATTACCTATACTATAAGTGTTAAACTCAGTTATTCCAATATTTGCACTATAATTTTGAGAATTTACTTCGATTTTTTAAAATTTGGCGGGTGATTTCAGTTTCTACTTTCATTAGCCAAATTCTAATAATTTTATTGTTTATGAAATTTATACTAATTAGAAAGAAGAAGAATTTGATTATTGATTTGTTTGCATTGAATAGGCTGTGAAACTACTTTGCTGATTTAAAAATTTGTTACAGCATTATAATCATGGATTAGGCCATAATTCTTCTTCTTCTTCTTCTTTCTTCTGGGCCGTTTCCGCACTTAGCCAAGTGTTTGGCCGTTGTGCGTGGGTCCCTTGGTGTAGGTTCCCGCTGGATTTATTCCATCCAGCCGAGCTCGCTCCAGAAGCTTAGCAGGCCGCCCAGGTCGCCGATAGCCTCTTGGAGTGTCGCTGAGGAGCCAATGTAGGTTGCTCGTTGTTCCGTTACGCCTCTGCAACTGAGCATAACGTGTAGCGGTGTCTCGTCCTCCTCCATGCAGGCTCTGCACAGAGGACTGTCGGTCAAACCTAGAATTGAAAGGTGTTTGTTTAGCGGGCAGTGACCTGTTATTAGGCCAACTACTGTTCTCAGCTTGTCTCGTGTGAGGTTCATAAGTTTCTTTGTTATCCTTGGGTCGAGGCCTGGGAGTGCCTCTTTTGTATGTCTACATGTGGTTATGCTGTCCCATAGTTCGGCGTGGGTTCTGATGGTTTGTTTGTGCAACCATGTTTTGTATTCACTGAATGGTATGGGTACTATTGGTTCGGGCCCTACTACCTTCAGTGTCGTGGCGCGACGCGCCAGTTCATCAGCCGCTTCATTTCCTAAGATTCCGCTGTGTCCCTTTATCCATCTTAATGTAACTAAGTTATTTGTTGCAAGTTTTGTTAGGGCCTTGTGACAGTCTAGCAGTAGTTTTGACGTAGTCGAGTGTTTTGCCAGTGCTTTTAGTACTGCTTGACTGTCGCTAAGTATATTAATGTTAAAATTTGTTACCTGTCTGTTGGTCACGGCAACAGCCGCAGTTGTGATGCCGACGCATTCTGCCTGGAAGACTGAGTTGTGCTTACCAAGCGCTTGTGCAATCCGTATGTTGAGGTCTTGGCAGTAGACTCCTGCTCCAGTACCTGTGTCAGTCTTCGACCCATCCGTGTACACATCTAGGGCGTCAGGGTTTGTGTAGTAGTCACCGGCCTCCTCAGTGTTGATTTTGTAGGGTTTGTCCATCACAAATTGTTTCTGTGTTTTATCGCATATCCACTCCATACTTGGGTTCATTTGTATTCCCTCTTTTAAGATGTTAGTGTGGGCTGTGTTTGTTTGTTTCCACAACCCGCATGTTTTTAGTCTAAGGGCTGTAAGCGTTGCTTCCTCTTTTATGTGGAGGTGTAATGGAGGGATTCCTAGTATTACTTCCATTGCAGCCGTAGGTGTTGTGCACATACTGCCCGTTATGGATAGCAGTGCTTGTCTTTGGAATTTTTGAAGTTCCTGTTGTGTTGTTGTTTGGAGCACTTTTGGCCACCAGACTATAGAAGCATATGTCACTGAGCTTCTTACGACTGTAAGGTATAGCCACTTCATTATGTGCGGTTTTAGTCCCCATGTTTTGCCTATCATGCGTTTGCACTGACATAGGATGATTGTAGATTTTTGAATTTTCGTTTCAATATGTTTTTTCCAGTTTAACTGTTGATCTAGTGTTACCCCTAAGTATTTTACTTCTGTGGTTAGCTTTAGGGTTACTTTGAATAAAGTCGGTGTTTTTGGAATGTTTGGTTTTCTTTTGTGTGTGAACAGAATGAGTTCTGTTTTTCTGGGGTTAACAGATAGTTCGTTGAGTGTACACCATTTCTCTATCTGCTTGAGTGCATCTTGCATTATTCCACTAAGGGTGTTTTCATGTTTTCCTCCTATAAGTATTGTTAGGTCGTCGGCGTACCCTATTGTTAGGAAGCCTTTGTTGTTCAGTTTGCTGATTAGTTCATTTACCACCAAGTTCCATAGTAGTGGTGAGAGTACACCTCCTTGAGGGCATCCTCTGGCAGCGATGGCTTGGATTTTTCCATTTATGTTTATTTGTATCGCCCTGAGTGATAAGAGGGCGTTTTTAGGCCATAATTGTTATCTCTGTATTCCCACGGGAACGAAAACTACGCTGGTGAAACTGCGTGACGTTTGCATAGTTTATCATATGTACAAATATCCCGACAATCTATATTTTTATGTATGAATTGGTTAAGTTATAATTGACTTGATTTTCCAAAATATCTCAGTGAAGTCACCCAATTGATGCATAGGTATATTTTTATTTTGGTTTTCATTTTACTTTAAAGATAAAATTTAGTTTTAGAAGCAAAATGAATATATTTAGATTACATTTTAGGTGCTGATGTTTACTTAGTTATTGATTAAGTGCATAAGATTTTTTATTTGATAATAAAGACATTTCAATTTGAAACTGTTATTCTTTCTATTGTTTAATTTATTATATACAATTACTTGTTACTAAAATATTGTGCTATTATATTGTTTTTAATATTTTCACAGTTCAGCTTTTGGGGACGGAGTGGTTTTAAAATAAATATTTTTAAAAATCTGTTTAAATTAATTAATTAATCGACAGAGTTTATAAATATCTGTTTAAATTAATTAATTAATCGAAATGGTTTTTAAAAATATTTATTTTAAAGCTATTCCGTCTACAAAAGCTGAACAGTGAAAATTTAAAAACAATATATTGGCTTTGAATTTCCCGCGTTGGCAAATTGTTTCAATGGGGGCATTCCACAGATGGCGGTAATTTTAGTGCCACTTTTTTTGTATGAGGTTGGTATTCTTCTCCTGAGTAAATATGTTCCTTGACTTGTCCTGTGCTCTAATAATTGGAAAACTAACAGATATCTAAACAGTTTCCACATCCCACTTAAGGTAAGTTATTATGTACCTCTTTATCTAAATTTAATTTGTTTGAAGTATTGAAGTTATATGTAAGTAACTATATTTCCATATAGATTTAATTACATTTTTTTCCTGAATTACCTCCATTGAACTTTGTACTAGAGAAACTAGTTTTGTGAAGTGATAGTTCTTATAGCTGAGAAAGACCTATATTCATAGAGTATTATTGTTAGTAATGATATGCTGGTTCTTAATTATCACATAACCCGTAATCTTAACAATTTACAAATCATACTTAATCATCTTGTAATGTATGTAGTTCATAATTGACCTGATTAGCAAAGATATTTATAATTTAATCTATCTAATCATATTATTTATTTATCTATACTAATATTATATAAAAAAAATTAAAATAATAAGAATGTACAACTGAAATGCAAAAATTAACAAATAAATTAAATTAGCATGGCCTTCGATGGAAGGCCAGCTTCACATGCCATGGATCTACTGTACAGATTTTGAAAATTATTTTATCAATAAAAAGCTACGTTATTTATGAATGTCATAGGGTATATTTTGACTCCATACTAGTCTTCACTAATATTATAAAGCTAAAGAGTTTGTTTGTTTGTTTGATTGAACGCGCTAATCTCAGGAACTACTGGTCCGATTTGAAAAATTCTTTCAGCGTTAGATAGCCCATTTATCGAGGAAGGCTATAGGCTATATTATCCCCATATTCCTACAGGAATGGGAACCACGCTGGAGAAACCGCGCGGCGTCAGCTAGTATGTAAATAAAATAAATCTTAAACATTACATAAAGAATAAGAATTATAATGTTTTCAAAAATTATTAATTATATGAATATTCTCCATGCCTTCTAAATAGGCCAAAAGTTTGTGTTATTTGTGTGTATGTATGGTCTAAAGACTAGAGTTCTTAGATTTGAATCTATAAGGTCCTATAGGTCCTTAAGATGTTGAGGCTTTTTCTTGATGTATCAATTCTAATTGATTCGAATGACACTTTAGTAACTACAAAGCATCCCGGGCCCCCCTACTATAGTAAGTTATGTAAAGTAATGGCGGGAACAAGTTGGGACATTAAAAGAAAACTGAATATTAATAATATTTCTTAAATCTATAATTGTAGGAAGGAACCATACAAAAATCATCACAAGCAAAAATAATTATTTTTGTACTGCAAAACTCATAAAAACATTGTAAAAAAGACATTACATATTAGTCAGTAGGTACAACTTAAATTGTACTAATTATAATATAATGTATAACAATCCACATATTTCTAAAATAAACCTTGTTCCATAATTTACAACAAAACATCAATAAGTCATTTATTTGTTTGTTATTAATTCTAATGTCTAGTATTGGTGTCAATGATGTTTTCAATAAGATCAATGAATTGATGCTCTAAAGTACGAGTATACTAGCCAAATGGCAGTGGAAGGCATATTGTTAGTGTTATTGTGTCATTGAATTCTAATCTACACCAATCTACCTATGAAGTAGAGTTTAACAATGCTCTATGAGGAAAAATGTTAGTAAATTATAAAAACAAATTCTGCAAGTCACACTTTCATGTACTTATAGAGTAAACCAAATCACTTGGATTACCAATTTGGAATAAGAATGAACTATGCCATAGTTTCCATGTTCCATTTGTGTTCTCTCAGAAGTGAGTCTCCTCTCATTCTGAGAGGAGACTCGAGCTCTGCAGTGAGCCAAATATGGGTTGATGATGATTTGTGTTCTATCAGATCTGTACTAAGAAAAGATTATATTATTTATTTCTAAAGTCTGGCTAGGTCACATTGGCGTAGCCAGGATTGTATCTGGGGGGGGGGGGGCAGCTATACTTAAATTGAGTATCTCACCAACTGACAGTTACGGTTTTGGGCAGTTTTCAGCCGAAACAATTATTTCTTAAGTAACTGAATGCTATGCTAGGGGCGGGGCAGCTGCCCCCACCCCGCGCCTGTACCTCGCTACGCCCATGCTAGGTCAGATGGGTCTAAGTAAAGACTACTAGTCAGGTTGACTGGTACCTGATGATATCATTTATAGTGAGGTGCAACAGAATAAGGTACCTCTCTGTGTGTATTTCTATTTGGTTTTGGTATATTTAAAGTATAGGTCCAAGTTTTGCACAACAAAAATCCTTGATCCCCTTAACTAGATGCTCCATCCCCTTTGAACAAAAAAATACCACGTGTGTATTACCACACTCAGTGTAGGGTTCCTCTGCAGAATGTCACCAATGATGACTTGGAAATCTTGGTTTTTGGCTGCTGATTGTCAAACAACTCTTTAAAAACCCCCTACTAAGCTAAGCTGTGTTTCCCTACTGTGTATAGTTTTTCTCGTTAAGCAGATTTCTCTTCTATTTAGAGTTAATTTTTAAGCAACGCTAACGATAACTTCTAACATTATATTTCTCTGAAAATATAACAGCATAGCTGGATTTAAGGGTGTATGTTGTTCTATGATCTGTTGCTATCTGTGATCCATCATCAGGTACCAAATGTAGAAAAAACTTGGTTACCTATATAAAAATAATAAAACTGCTTTCTAGCTGATGATTTTGGTCGTCTTATCAATATGTGTACAGGTCTGCACATAAACAAAGTTTGTTTTTTGTAATATACTGTTTGTATTTCAACATGTTTATTATTTAAAACATTCTGTAGAAATTGAAGGTTCATAAGTTCAATACTCTTCACAAAAGAGATTATGATTAAAATTGTACCCAACAATGTTTACAAAATATTATGATGTTTATTGCAGGTTTTAATCTGTCTTTTTAGGGTTCTTGGATACATTTTTATGCATACTATCTCTGTTAGCGGATCTGGTCAAGCTTCGCTTTGACTCATTCCCTACCCCTATCCTATTCAACTCCCACCCTTCACCTACGAGTACCCTACCCTACCCAAGCTACCCCTACCCAACTCTACCTCTACCCTACCCTACCACTACCCTACCCCTACACTAACATCAATCAATTGTTTGCCTTCCCGGAACTTTTCCACTAACACTTGGACTGTATGATATGGTATTTAATTTAATATATTATTATAAATCGTTTGTATAGGATTATAGAAAAATACGTTAGGGTGGACATCTCTTATCACCTTGGGGGTTTGAAAAATAGTAGTCGATTCATATATATAGTAGTATATTCATAAGAATCGGCCAAGCGGTTTCAGAGAAGTATGGGAACGAACATGTGACATGAGAATTTTATTTAAAAGATAATATAACCAACCAAGTTCAAGGTAATTAAAATATATTTATACCTAACACAGTAAACAATTAACATGTTAACTATGTACATTTTAAATGTGAAGAGTGGTTTTACATTTATAATTTATATATTTTTGATAAGTCATGGACTGTAATAGGACAAAGGTTGTTTATGTTCGGTATTTGTTTGTTTCATTGGAACAGTTAACTGTGTTGAAGGTCAATTTCAAGAATTTCTTACTGTTTATAAACATTTGATAAAGACAATATGTCAGAGTTGTATAACAGAAATTTTCATAATCAATGTTTCTCCAGTATTTGTACATTTTCAGAGGAATATTTGACTTATTTCTTCAATAATGTCTATATTCCCTGTCCTCTCCAATTCTCATTCTCCAATATTTTATATGTATCAGTGGTAAAGAAGGTGTGAAGGGTTAAGCGTCTACTGTCTAAACTGTGATCTACACCTCTTTTTAACCAGGGATACATTTTGGTCAAATAAAAGTAAAACCGGTTATGTGCGAGTCGGACTAGTGCATAAAAGGATTGTATAAAACCTATCTATAAAAACCCTCTTTGACGGCCTCCTTGGCGCAGTGGTATGTTCGGTGGATTTACAAGTCGGAGGTCCTGGGTTCGATCCCCAGCTGGGCCGATTGAGGTTTTCTTAATTGGTCCAGGTCTGGCTAGTGGGAGGCTTGGCCGTGGCTTGTTACCACCCTACCGACAAAAGACGTACCGCCAAGCGAATTAGCGTTCCGGTACGATGTCGTGTAGAAACCGAAAGGAATGTGGATTTCATTCTACTTCTAAGTTAGCCCGCTTATTTCTTAGATTGCATCATCACTTACCGTCAGGTGAGATTTTGGTCAAGGGCTAACTTGTAGAGAATAAAAAAAAACCCCCAAAATATACGTTTTTGTATGGGCCCTAAAATATTATTTTTTTTTCTGTTTTTTATTTTTGTTGTTATGAAGCTGTATTTCTGTTGCAGCTGCAACAGAAATATAATATCTTTGAAAATTTTACTTTTTTAACTATGACATTTCAAGAGATACAGCCTGGTGAAAACATATAGACAACAGAGTTTTGTTATTAAGGTCACGTTTTTCCCTTCGGGTACAGAACTTTGAAAATAAATGATAACTAGCGACCATGCCAATTTATTAACTCTTCTTCTTTTGTTTCAGTTTCAAAATGTCGAAAATTAAGGCCGGACCAGTTGTCGACATCCTTGGCGATGAAATGACAAGAATTATCTGGGACCTGATCAAAGATAAACTTATCATACCATTTTTGGATATCGAGCTGCACACCTATGACTTGGGTATGGAAAATCGGGACAAAACCGACGATCAGGTAACCATCGATTGTGCAAATGCTGTTAAAAAGTATAATGTTGGCATTAAGTGCGCCACGATTACTCCGGATGAGAAGAGAGTGGAGGAGTTCAAGTTAAAGAAGATGTGGAAGAGTCCCAATGGTACCATTCGTAACATTCTCGGCGGTACTGTGTTCAGGGAAGCTATCATCTGCAAGAACATTCCTCGTCTTGTAACTGGTTGGGAGAAGCCCATCATTATTGGTCGTCATGCTCACGCTGACCAGTATAAGGCTACAGATTTTGTTGTGCCTGGTGAAGGAAAATTAGAGCTCGTATTCACTCCTGCTTCGGGCGAACCCATTAGACATGTAGTGAATGATTTCAAAGGTGCTGGTGTTGCACTCGGCATGTTCAATACTGACGCCTCCATTGTAGATTTTGCGCACTCCTCGTTCAAATATGCTTTGGATAGAAAGTATCCACTATATTTGAGCACAAAGAATACTATCCTTAAAAAGTATGACGGGCGTTTCAAAGATATCTTCCAAGATATTTACGATAAAGAATACAAAGCGCAATTCGAAGCTGCGGGCATTTGGTATGAGCACCGTCTTATCGATGATATGGTTGCCTACGCAATGAAATCCGAAGGTGGATTTGTGTGGGCTTGTAAGAATTACGACGGAGATGTTCAGTCGGATTCCGTAGCTCAGGGATACGGATCTCTAGGGTTGATGACCTCAGTTTTAATATGCCCTGATGGCAAAACTGTAGAGGCCGAAGCTGCTCATGGAACTGTAACCAGACACTTCCGTTTCTACCAACAAGGAAAGGAGACATCCACTAATCCTATCGCCTCTATCTTTGCATGGACCAGAGGTCTTTTGCACCGTGCTAAGCTAGATGACAATTCTGAACTCACAAAATTCGCAGAAACTCTCGAAAAAGTATGCATCGATACCATAGAATCGGGTATCATGACTAAAGATCTTGCAATTTGTATCAAGGGCATGAGCAATGTCAAGCGATCTGATTACTATGAAACATTTGAGTTCATGGACAAATTGGCTGAGAATTTGAGGAAGAGTTTGGGGCAATGACTAAGTACCAAGCGGATATTTTGCAATTTATAACATTTTTTACCTATCTACTTAAGTGAACACTTATGGGCTCGAGGATATTATTGGCATTTATTTATTTTCTTGTTTACTTTTTATGTGTAATAAATGAAATATTTGTTTATGTCACCTGTTATTATTTAACGTATTTAACATATTTTATGAATTTGGGAGGATAACGTATCACCGCAAGTAGTATTATCTATAGCATTAGTATCTAACATACTTTAGTTGGTGCAAATGTTCAGATTTATAAAATTGTATGTCATTATGTGATTGCGGGATGTTATCAATCCCAAAATTATCAAGAAAACCGACACTTGCTGTTTAATGCAGCAAATAGCACAATGAGAGTGCGATAAACTGCTATCAGACAGATAAGAATTTACGGTCTTCGTGGTCACAAAAATGTGATAATATCTGGTCTTGAATATACATGTTACGACGGAGTATTGTGCAATATACTTGATATACGTACCTATTGATGTGGTGGGTAAATTTTATTCATAAACTAAACAGTAAATATGTACTTAACAACTTCACACCGTGCCATTGGTTAGTATGCATAGAACCTGTTTACCACAATTTATTAAACTCGGAACGGTAGGTAATGAGGTAATTGTAAGTCGGAAGTTCGAAACTCAAGGATGGAAATCTAAACCAATGGTTATATTTAAAATAATGGCACTATCAAGTTGTAATAAAATATTAAATAATAAAGTCTACTCAGGTGACTAGGTACCTTTATTGATGTTAAACTCTACATTATTATGATCTTGACTGGATAGATCGTTTGTCCGGAGCTTAGTCTATTTATAGTTTGGCAAATTCGTTCGTAACACTTCTGAAGGTCCGCGGGGGCCGGGAGGGCTAGCCTCTGCTCCGCGCGCACGACTTCATACCGGCGCAGTCCTTCCCCACCCGTCGCCCGCATATCATGGGAGTGTCATTAGCGAACTTGTCAAGCTATAGCTTTGTATTCTTTCTGTTGACTTGACTATATTGAGCTCCTGGGTTATTATTAAATACCTACTAGCAGACAACCCCGCAATTTCACCTACGTATTTTAAATTTCCATGGAAATGCACGGATAAAAATGCAAGTTTCTGTTAACTGATAATGTGGCTTTTCATTCCATCCATGAAGGATTCTTAAAATTGGTTCAGTTTTAGTAGTTTCGATATAAACTAAATGAAAAATCAAATCTTACCACTTTATCTATACTAATACTAGCGGACCCGGTCAAGCTTCGTTTTGACATAAGTGCACTTATTCTCTATCCCTACTCTACCCTTCTATACCTCTACCCCTACCCTACACCTACCCTACCCCTACCCTACCTCTACCCTACCCCTACCCTACCCTATCCCTACCCTACCCTACCCCTACCCTACCCTACCCTTACCCCACCCCCACCGCTTGACTCTTAAACGTTTGTATGGAAAATAGAAAAGGGCAGTTTTTAGGGTTTTCCCGGAAATTATTTGATTTTTTCTCACCTTTTAAACCTTCCCTATACCTCCACGAACATTTCAAGACCAAGATAAGATAATTCCGTTAAGCCGTTCTCGAGTTTTAGCGAGACTAACGAACAGCAATTCATTGTTATATATATAGATAGATATATTATAAATGCAAAATAAAGTCTGTCTCTCTGTCTGTCTGTAAAATGGATTTTAAAAAGATCCTTTAAACTTACATCCAAAGGCACAAGTCCTGGAAATTGCTCGAGATGTTTCCTCTACCATAAGATGATGGTACCTACAATCCCTGCCGCTACTAATCACCAATATCTTATAGTGGTCTTTAAAGATTCGAACATTATCAGCCTAAGTCCACCAATTCGTACTGGAACAGCTAGTAAATAACCTTTCCTAGAAGAATGGATGCCTGGCCCTGTAGTTGGTTGACGATGATCACTATTATGTTATCCATTCTCTTGGATGTTACAGCCGTTGGAATCTGATTCCGAAACGTCAATTAAGCACACATAATTTTTTTACTTTATAAATAAATTAATTAACTTTTAATTATCTGTATACGTATAATATTTTATACTCTTTACCCTATCTTAATAAAATAGTGTAACGTAGGTAGGCACTTTAGATTCTCGCGAAATGAAGTTCCGAGCGCCCGTTAGATCTATAATATAAAAATGAATCGCAAAATCCGTTGGTAAGCGCATAACTCAACAACGCCTGGACGAATTTGGTCAATTTTTTTTTTAATTGTTCGTTGAAGTTCTAGGATGGTTTTTACAGCTAGAAAAATTCGAATAATTGCCGGAAAAACCATAAAAATAGCCCTTTTCTTTTTCCCATACAAATGTTTTTTAACTAAAACGTAGTCAATTTGAGCTTTATTGTTATTGTATAAAGTTCATATTAATAATAATTAGAAAACGGGGTAGGGGTAGGGTAGTGGTAGGGTAGGGGTAGGGTAGGGTAGGGGTAGAGTAGGGGTAGGGTAGGGTAGGAGTAGGGTAGAGGTAGGGTAGGGGTAGTTGAAAGTTTACATCGAGTTTCACGCGGACGAAGTCGCGGGCATCCGCTAGTTTATAATAAAACTCTATAAAGTCAAATAACTAGTATACCAATAAGGTATCTAAGCTATAGCTAATAAGTAAACTCGTTTATAAAGTTCATTACAGTGTTTGGCGAAAACTTAATAGCCACTTAGAATAAACATTCATTGCTATTAGTTTTTCACAGGCGTTGTAAATTTTTTGGTTGGGCGTTTAAAATTTTATATAGTATGTTTGTATATTATATCTCTTCCTTCGCTTTCTCGAGCTTACCAGTAGTATATTATTTATACGTATTGGTGTCAATGGTATTTTTATTTAGGTAAGTACTTAATTATGGTCTGTACCTAAGCCAGGAATAGATTTTCATGACCTTCCTTCCTTGAATTCCTTTCCGAGCGGTAATTTGTGTTAGAAGGAATAGCCTAAAACAAGAAAAAAAACGGTATTATCTTGTCCAATTTAAAAACGGATGTAACATCCAAGAGAAGGGACAATATTGTCATCAATAATGGTCATAATTTTAACATGTTAAACTTTAACCTCTGGTTTATTGCGAAAACCAAGCCTTGTAACATTGAGGTTTTAGGTCCGATTATGAGCAAGAATCACGAACCTTGGGTCGCTAATCTCAGACATATCATAACAAGAAATGCTAATATTCTCGGGTTGGCTAATATCCGATAATTGACGTCATAGGTGCTCGTAAAGTAAGATTTTCCCAACTGTGCCAGAGAGATTGTCAAAAAGCCTAGCATTCATTATTACCTATATAATAACAATAGGGTATGATCAACCTCGAAAATTCCTTAGTGCCTAAAGACAAAGGTTCGAACAGTGCGCGTTGCCAGTGATGCCTTACGGATCCGAGACTTGGTTTCTATAGGTCTCATGAGAAGGCTCAAAGTCACTTAGCGGGCGATGGAGCGAGCTGTGCTGGGAGTTTCTATGCGTGATTGACTCAGAAATGACGAGATCCGTAGATACTGACATAGCTCAGCGAGTCGCGCAGCTAAAGTGACAAATGGGTATATAGTTCGAAGAGCCGAAGGACTTTGGGGTCCCAAGGTGCTGGAATATCGATCCGGAAAGCGCAGTGTTGGTCGACCCCCACTAGGTAGACCGAAGACAACAAGCGAGTTGCAAGGAGCCGCTGGATGGTGGTGGCTCGAGACCGTGGTGTTTGGAACTCTATGCAAGAGTGGAAGAAGTGGACATCCATCGGCTGTTAATGATGATGATGCTAATGACCAATTACTCTATAGCCAACTTATATTTTTTTTTTCATATGATATAAGTATTTACAGGGTTAATTAAATATTAATGTGGAGGAAATAACTGCATATATTTTTTTAGTCCATGCAAGAGGCTTATGTCTAGCAGTGGACTTCCATCGGCTGTAAACGATGACCTATGTACCCAAACGCTCTGAATCGCATCTTTCATCTAGGCTAGGCTTAGCTTCCTAGGCTTCTTTTTGTCGTTAAATTAATACTTGTAATGCCTAGTGGGAATAAAGAAAGACGCTTCTGACATCGACAACAAAACTTTTCATAAAAAAATATAATACGTATCCTAACCTTTTGTCGAATGTCGGTTTACTCTATCGTATCTATTACGATTTTTTAAGAAATAGGTATACTATAATGATTCAGGCATTGAATATGCCAAACCATTATAGTATGCGCATTATCATCTGAGTCGTCCGGTCATAAAAGTCAAAAAAGATAGGAATGTGCAGCGCGCCTACCTGCGCACCCTAATTATCGATAAACGGCTACCTGCGCACGTGCTAATGATGAGTCAATAATGATTTGGACGATTCTGATTGGTCGGTTTCTAATGTAATTGCATTGCGTATTTTTTTTGCTATAAATGTGTTTACTGCAATTAAATAAATACATTCATGTGTTACTCGTTGCGCACTATGGATACTAATATATAATAAATTTGGCAGAAGACGAAGATTCTGATGATGAAGACTCAGATGAAGATTAATTTTATTTAGTTAATAATTATATAATATGAAATATGTATTATATTAAATCAAATATTGTTAATTTTTTTAATTTTGTGAACAAGATACGATAATAAACTTTACTTATCGATAATATGTCTTTCATTGTTACACCCTTCACTAGACGGCTCCATAAGACCCATAAGTGCAAGCGAGATAGATATAGAGAAATGATTTATGGCCCTAAGACTCAGTTGTTAATGCTATTAGTATAGCATATTCAATGCCTAAATCTGGACTAGGCTATTAATAAATAAACATCAGTTTGCGGAACAGCGATGAAGTCGATCGAAGCGCTGATAAATTATTAATTTGTCTAGAACGGAGAGCTCTGAGTTCTTAGTAAATCTAATACTAATTTATATTCATCACTAGGTACACAAGGACGAATCTATCAAATTAATTACCAGATTATTACCTAATTTAATTATAAGTAATTAATAATATGTTTTTAATTAATTATGTTCACATTAAATTTTTGATTGAATAGGTAGGTATGTGAACTTTTAGTTCACATAGCTATTCAATCAAATGTATTGTTTTTGTATATAATTATTTAGGTCTTAACTAGCAACTAAATATATCTTTGAACCTAAATATACCTTAATATCACTTCTTACGAAAAAATTCGTCTTAAATTTTTAGTCCCTGCGAAACAATAAAAAAAATAACTTTTCTTAGCGAATTACCGGAGGCGGTTGACGCTGTTTCCCCTACAAGAACGTCCCTCCCGCCATTTCTCCCTCCGTGGAGTGGGCCATTCAGAGACCGTTCGCGAAGCTCTCACGGTGCTTACTCCTTCAGTTTAGCGGGCAAACCGGCATAACGCACTCGCGTACGAGTTACTCCCACGTCTTTGGCGGGAATCGCGACGTAATTCGTAACATACAATACATTTATCGAACTTTATCCGAGTGTTCGTGAACGATGTATAGAATCAGTCCCCCTACGCTCTATCAATGGTTCGCTGTTGTAAATATTTTGGTAAGCGTTGTTTTAATCCCAATTATTTATTCCAATTTTACGATGCTTAATAATTGTTTATTTATTAGTAATAACAATAATTTACATATTGATATAATATATTAATTGAGTTATACAAAAACGTGCCTTAAAATAGATTATATTAGCTATGTACTTGTTTGTATTAAAACTCAATTAAAAGCTTTACTAAACTCAATTAACTTGCATTATTTATCTCAAAATAGGACAGTTAGGTAGGGTTTATGATTAACTAACTGCATCAGACATAGGTGGGGAAAATAATACCAGGTAGTAGGTACTAATAAGTAAATCAATCATCAATTTGTAGGGACACAAACCTTTGGTAAGTTACCAAAGTTTCTTCACAATCAGCCGAGTGGTTAGGGAACGCACAGAGGACAAACATACAGACAGTAATTTTGATTATTTATCAATAATCTGAACTCTATCCATATAAAGTTGAGATTATTACGCCACTGTAACCATTATCTAAGATGTGAAAAACCAGTAGAATAATGGAATTTTGTACAAGTTTCAAAACAATCACGGAACATGGCAGTTATAACAGTGTTTGACAAATTAAGCGCCTACCACAACTAAACGGCTAAATCAAGCGGAGATAATACTTTTACAATCGTTTTTCAAGTCGATACGTAAACATTTGGTAGCGTCGCAACACAATAAATATACAGTTACCTACATATCTATTGCAACATCGTGAATAGTTAAATTGCTTTTCATCCCAGAAGCATCAGTCAGATAGCCGCATGATGCCGTATTCCGTAACGACTTAAACATCGCCGCCATATACAATCAAAGGGCGCGGATACAAGCACAAAGCTGAAGAACCGCTAGCTTGCCGTATCAATTACAAGCGCCGCTCGGGTGCACCCAATTACTGGCTCTGCTTCACATGATTCGTACTCATAACCGTAAGATTACAGGAACAATCCTCGAGTACGGCGCGAGCTTAAGATGTTCCTCCAAATGTACATTTAGGGCCCTTAACGTTCAAGCTGCTTGCTTTCATGTTTTCGCTTTCCTACAAATGCTGTCTGTGACCCTTTTTCTTACTTATGTATCTACTAGCGACGCCCGCGTGGAATTTAGTTTTTCACAAATCCCTCGGGAACCACGGATTTTACCGGAATAAAAGTAGCCTATTAATCCATGCTATAATATATCTAAATACCAAATTTCAGCTAATTCAGTTAAGTAGTCGAGGCGTGAAAGAGTAACAAACATTCATATCATTAAAATCATCATATCATCAGTTTTCGCAAATCTCGGGAAACCATTGTTTTTTTCGGGATAAAAAGTAGATGTGTTCATCCAGAGTAAAATCCATTTCCATTATAAATTTTAGCCAAATCGCGTAGCTGCGTTAAAGAGTAACAAATATCCAAACATCCAAATATCCATACAAACTTTCCCGTTTATAATATTAGTAAGATTTTTTATCTTCTCTCCTATATTAGGAGGTAAACGTGACTCTGTAGAACATGTTATGCACCTAATTGCTTAAAAATCTGCACGAGTATAAAGACGCGGGTGAAATTATAGTTTAACCTAATGTTAGTTCAACTTTATAACCAGGTTCTTCATCGTTCCCTTGCTTTTAATAGTGTTTTAAAAGCACGACTATTACACTTAACCGGTGAAGCCGGCACGAGGGTCAGTTTAGTGCAGGACTAAGTGCTTTACAGGGCAGCATAACTCCTTAGGCGTAGGTACAACTTTTATTCTTATTCAGGAGGTTAATTGCCGTAATATGCTCTCATGTTTTGAGTTTTATGAGACAATATTCTCATGCAACAACATTGCAACGTTTACAGAATAGTCTTCTTAGTTAAATTCTAAAAGCATGCGTTATATAATTATAATGTGTAGTCTATAATATTTATTAGTTATTTTAGAAATTCGCGCATACATGCTAAGAAATCTGTATATAAAATAAACTGCTAGACACACATAGAAGATACTATCTACAGCCGTTCTTCTACCAACAAAGTACCTACGTTTTATGAACAAACCTTAAATTGTTAAAAATAAATAAGCTTAGAAAAGCTTAGAAAATAAAGGTCGATAACGCATGACATGCGTTTAATTTAAGGTTTGTTCATAAAACGTTACATAAAATATATTAACCTTATTATCTAATTGTTCTAAGCTTATAATCAAATTTATTTTCATTAATTTAAGAAGAACAAGTTAATTATAATTATTGTTAGGTGTGAAATGACTAGTACATAATTTATAGGTACCCTCATTTTTAAATTGTTTGTAGGTAAACAGTACCTCATCAAGAACGGCTGTAGTATAGTGCCTTCTTTCTTTCATATTCTTCTGCAATGTCCAATTTTAATGAAACAAAACTTAATAGTTCCAAGCTAATTTTAATCTACTAGTGAAAACTGCATGGACATCGAGTAGCTCTGGCTCCATAAGTTTATCAGTTACATACCTACCTATACTTAAATAGGCTAAAGTTTTAATAATATTTGTTTTGAGGCATAAAGTATGTAGTACAAGTAGGTGGAATTAATGAAAATTTTTGGTTTTTTAGTTTTACATTAAGAATATTTAGTTGTCACATAATACGTCATCAAGTATTCGTTATTATCGATCGCCTAACAGCCTCTCTCCTTAACGGAATTTCGATTAAGTTGCATAAGAAGTCAGGATCCAACGCGTGGGAAACGAGCATGCAATCAGGCAATGTCGGGAGGGTGCTCAATTACCTACGCGATCTGTTTTTATTGCTATGAAACCATCTCCATTAGATCTGTGCAGTTTCTTTGAATTCCCTTTTTGTAAAAGAAAAGCTGTTGTAAGCTGGATGGTCTTTTTTTGCTAATGGGTGGTCCAGGGTCCTTTTGAAAACAACGTTTGCTTTAGAGCCGATAAAAACACACTCCTGGATTACAATTTTCTTAGGATCAGAAAAGTTCGTAGTAGAGAAATAAAACAGAAGTATTTAGAACGTTGGTAAGGACCTACTTATTTACCTTTTTTTATTCTTTACAATCTCACCTGATGCTCTAACTGTTGATGCAATCTAAGATATAAGCTGGTTAACTTGTTAGAAGGAGGATGAAAATACACAGCCCTTTTGGTTTCTACACGACTTATTACCGGAACGCTAAATCGTACGTTTTTGTCGGTTGGGTGGTAACTAGCCACGGCCGAAGCCTCCCACCAGCCAGACCTGCACCAATTAAGAAAACCTCAAACGGCTCAGCCGGGGATCGAACCCAGGACCTCCATCTAGTAAATCCATTGCGTCTTTAGAATGCAAGTTAGGCAAACTGCGTCAGTCCTTGTTTATTACGTTTTGGCGCTTACCACCTAACTTCTCTGATCCTATGAAAATTAAAATATTTTAAAAATTCTGTAAGTAATGGAAAACTACATTATCAGCTAGTAACATATGCTTCATTTTATCCGGGAACTACGCTGCTAAAACGCGTCACGATGGCTGGCTTTTTGCAATATACATAGGTCCTGCAAGTCAAGTACAGGCTAGTTATTTTGAAACACAGTCAAGTCATTTGTATTGAGTAGTATTTGACATCATAATTTATCAACAAAAAAAGTAATTAATTACTCGACAGGTACGTTATACTTGCGTGTAGCACTTTTATCAGTAACATATTATTACGGTAGAGTTAACGTAGCAACTAAGTAACATTGTTGTGGTCTTTGGCCGGCGTAGCGTATTATTTTCGCCATTGAGCCTTGTTATTATTTAACACGCGAGGCTCATTCCCGATGCATCTTTACCGAGAAACGTCTATTACTAAAGCTAATACGCTTTTATTTGAATGGGAGGTTTGTTTTCAGCTCGTGTTCTAACAATGAGCGACGTGGTTCCACTGAGAACAACCACAGAGCAAATATTTTTTTTATAACGTATTTCATCGAACGAGTATTTTCTGTATGCGTCTACAAGAATAGCAGCAGCATTAATTTTTTTATGTAAACTTGCTGTTGATTACTGTACTAATATATGGAATATACCTATTGAGCTTTACAAAAATCTTTTTTTTTCATCTAATCTCGACGTTTTAAGGTTATCTTTAGGTCAGAGAATCGGAACTGTCATACAACGTGTCAATACTGTCAGCCTTCTGGGACCTTACAAATCGATCGGAGGAATTCTACGACGCCTAAAGTCTTCAGATTTATTTTAAACTAGCTGACGCCGCGCAGTTTCACCCGCGTGGTTCTCGTTCCCGTAGGAATACGGGAATAATATATATCTTATTGCCTTCCTCGATAAATGGGCTATCTAACACTGAAAGAATTTTTCAAATCGGACCAGTAGTTCCTGTGCGTTTAGCGCGTTCAACCAACTAAACTAACAAACAAACTCTTCAGCTTTATAATATTAGTATAGATTTAGTACAATATATTTTATAGTAAAGAGCCATGATAGCCCAGTGGATATGATCTCTGTCTTCGATTCGGAGGGCGTACGTTCGAATCCGGTCTGAGGCATGTACCTCCAACAGTTAAATGTGCATTTTAAGAAATTAAATATCACGTGTCTTAAACGGTGAAGGAAATACATCGTGAGGAAACATCATACCTGAGAATGTTCTTTATTCTCTACGTGCGTGAAGTCTGCCAATCCGCATTTGGCCAGCGTGGTGGACTAAGACCTAACCTTTCACATAATGAGAGGAGACTCGCACTCTACAGTGAGTGAGCCGAATATGGGTTGTTGATGATAATGATGATGATTTATAGTGGAAATATTTCTATTTTTTTTTGTTAAATATAAAATGTAGGTAGTAATTATGTAATTAGTTAATTTAAATAATTTTTATATTATTGTAAATATTGCCTATTAAATTATTACTATCTTCCTATTTTGATAGGAAAATCTTGAAAAATCTTCTATGAAAGAAAATCTCACTATACCTATCCCGACTTGGGACTCGAACCCAGGGCCTCGGGATCACATAGGCTAACCACTGGGTCAGCGAGGCTGGAAACTACTAACAGTAACATTTTTTGTGACATAGGAATTTGGAGTCATGTGCAACACTTAACGGTCACTTTAATAAAGATCCGATTGTAAAAACGCTTTTGAAAAAAAGTAATTCGTATCTTGTCCTACTTTTTAATAACATTAAATCCAATCAAAGTCGACCGAAATCGGAATGGTTTCGAAAAAGGACGGTTTGCTAAAAATCTGTTTCAGAATAATCTGTGCTAAATTGCCATCAAAAAGGTTGTTAAAAAATAATAAACGTGAAAGTTAACTTCGTTATGTAGCCAAGATCGTGACTTGGTCGATACTCATCTTGAAAAAACTATTTTTGGAATCAAAAGCTACTAAGGCATCACTTGTATACCTACTTGTAAAAGTTTGCGTGACTATTCTGTTTTTTGTGAATGTTATTGTTGCGTATTCAAAAAAAACTTTTGAGATTGCAAAAATATGAACATAATCAAGTGGGTTATCTGAATTTTAATGTTGAGAAAATTTCTAAATTCTTATCGGTAACAACATAATACTTAAAAAGGAAAATTTGTAGGTAGGTACAAGGTTTGGGGTACTTTCAAAACATATTTGTATGAGTAGGGACATACATTAAATGTAGTAGGTATGTATAAGACTACTAATGAAATCGAAGGTGGCAGGAAAATTGGCATATTCAATAAAGTGAAGAGGTTCACACCAGAACTGCAGCTTTTGCCCTTAAAACAAGCGCAGGTTCGATCATATGTGGAATACTGTTCCCATTTATGAGATGATCCCGCCAAATACCAGCTTACTGCATTAGACTAGGTGGACAACCTGGCTGTGGTGGTCAAAGGCATTCAATAAAGCAATAACAAACTCTAAACTTCAAAGATTAGAGCATCGCCGAAAGGTTGCCTTTCTGTCGGTTTTCTACATTATATTTCAGGATATTCGCTCAGGATTACCATTCACGCCCTTGGACTAGTTTTCCTTTTTTAGTTTTTCTTTTTTTATACGCACTGCTAATATATGAAATGCCCTTCCAGCTATCGTTTTCCATGCCTCCTTAACGGGCCTTTTCAAGTCAAGATTAAAAAGTATCTTCTAAGCAAGCGCGTTCAACCATGAGCTCCAATATAATGTACTTGTTTAATCGTTATTTTTGAGCTTTTATCTTCTTTTCCATATAAGAGATAGCAAGGCCCAAGAATCTGCTCGTGTAGCTGAGAGCTTTTTTAATAGCGTCAATTGTCAGAACAAAAAAAATTTGTGATTAAGAGGTCCAATAGCTTTAAATGTCAAGCCGCAATGGACCACCACGAGTCCGTTAAATTATAATATGCACTCATATAACTCTAAATATTTAATACTATATCAATAAGACGTCATCTGTATTACTTCTGTACTATCTTCTGTACTATACAATTATACATATAGATACGATTACTTAGATACATTTAATAGCTCCAGGGTAAAGAAAGGCTAGCATTATAATTTAAAAAAATATCTGTGTAAAGTTATAACATGTTATTTTTATTTATTTTATTATTATCAACCCACATTCGGCTCACTGCTGAGCTCGAGTCTCCTCTCGGAATGAGAGGGGTTAGGCCAATAGGCGACCACGCTGGCCCAATGCGGATTGGCAGACTTCACACACGCAGAGAATTGTGAAAATTCTCAGGTATGCAGGTTTCCTCACGATGTTATCCTTCACCGTTTGAGACACGTGATATTTAATTTCTTAAAATGCACACAACTGAAAAGTTTGAAGTGGATTCGAACGCACTCCCTCCGGGATCGAAGGCAGAGGTAATATCCACTGGGCTATCACGGCTCAACATGTTATAATTAGGTATATTTAGTTTTTTTATAAGTGTATAGATTTTGGTATGTACTTGATACCAATATAAATTAATTGATACTTCTGTAGGTACTCGTATACCTGTCTTTTTTGTATGCCGTAATCAATCATTTATTTCATTAAAAATCATAATGAGCCATCGACCTAAACAGTAACATCCTGCATAAATAACGGCACTGCTCTACGGACAAGTATATCTCATACTAAGTCACTTAATCTCGTTATTGTTCAAATATCGATTTCATCTTACACTAGTAGAGCACAACGAACTTTTAAATGTCGGTCGATTCCATTTCGGTGAAAGAAATAAAAAAAAAAATAAGAATTCGCACTTCATGAGGCGAATTTCATCAAAACATAATAGCTGGTGTTATCGTCACGCCTTTGGTTCGAATTAACTGCACTGTTATTTTACCTGAATTAACTGAAGTTTAGGACAACCACAGACGTTTAACTTCGAGATATTTATTATACGTTTTTAGAAAATCGACTTTTTTATCGAATGTTGACATTTTTAGCACCTAGGAAGATATCGTAACAATTTTTAGGGTGATATATTTCTGTATGTACGTGTTTTAAGTTCAAAAATGTCACTATCTCTCTCAAAATAGCTGGAGGGTCAACCGATTTCATAATTTTTACTATGTTCTGGTGACGTAAATCTAGATCTAATTAAATTAAATTTATTTTTATATTTCATATTGAAGTCGGGATAAGGGACCAAGTAACATATACGGATCTACATAGAAATATAAATAATGAAAAATACAAGTAAGTAACTTTATAAAGAACTTGAACCTTTCATCAGACATTTCCATACTTAAGTAGAATCAAAGTAGCGCCTGCGTAATATCGTTGAATAAGCCTATTATACAAATTTTGAATCAAGATGTTTGGACAATATAAAAAACTTTGTACCGACCTATCGCGCAAATATTTTATGAACAAACAATTACAATATGTAAGTGTGTAATCAGCTTTATTTTTAAGCAGCCATGTTATATCTATCCGTTTGATAAAAATACGTGATGTACTAAACACTTTTAAATAGCCATAAGTAATCCAAATCTATATTATCATAAAAAATATATATTCAAATACAATGCGTGCATCCTACTGACCTAATAAACCACAGTTAGTTATACTGTATCGCATATTTATATTCCATCTATGTAGACTATAAAGAAGTCACGCTGAGTATATACTTGTGTGGTCAAAAAAATCCTCCTTTTACCTGACTCTAGTAGAGGGCAATGCGCTGTGTGGGTCCTCTTGCCATTTAAAAAGAATCAAATTGGTATGATTGTTGATAAACTGGTCCAATGATCGACTTCAGATATGGAGGTATTTACACAAATACGTACTAGATATAAATAGCATTTATATACTTCTCATCAAAAAAATCGAAACCTCCTGAGCAGTACTTGCGGACTGTTTAAATTTTAAAAAGAATAAATAGAGATTTATTTTTACTAGTAACTTCTTACTACTGCTAAAAATAAGATCGTAGATAGCTTTTACTTATCAAACTACTGTAAACTACTGTAAATGCTATTTCTCTAAGGTATTATAATTTTGTAGAGTATCAGCTATAGCTCAAACCTCGTATGCTTATGCGTTTAGATAGAGCGTAGATAATAAAAAATATATTTACCCTAGTCATTTGATGCTTCAAAAGACTAGGGTAGAAAAATCCTAACTTGACTTAACTAAAAAAATAATTAAGATTTTTCTTTTCAAAACTAGCACCAGCAAAAGCGGAGCATGTTAGTAGTCATTAAGTACTGGTGCATTGTCTTTTCAAGGCACCAGGTAAAGCATCTTAGTAATAAAGCATACTTAAGACTTTGTCATCATTTTTTAACTTCATGAGAAGAGCTTATGAAGGTGTGAAGTAGCAATTATGTATTTATTCACTTTATCCACAGTTACTATAGAAGATTTGTCAAGAATATATGACTACTAAAAATTCTACTTGCGTCAAAAGTTACATCGGAATCGTTAAAATAGCAGAAGTATCCATCGTTCATAGAAACTCCGAAACAAATCCGTTTACACATTTTACACAGAATTAAAAGCGGAACGTGTAGATATGTACGAGTAGTTTATTATATCCAAATTAGTTATAAATATCACATTACTTCTGAATACAGAACCGGTACATACTTGTTATTGTTAAGTGCACAACATGATATAACAATGGCCGAAGAAGAATTGAAATAAACGAGTGTTTATTTACTTTATTTGTTGTCTCAGGATTACAAAATAGTTACTTTCCAAATAAGGCGTGAACACACCATTATTTATCACAAACGTCCTTTGCTTATTGGATGCAGTTAATATCCGTACCTTTATGGCAAGTTGAACCTGTGGTTTCAAGGCATTAAATCTAGTATTGGCAGGCTGGTGAATTGACTGGTCATAGTACCGTTGCGTGCGTTCCAATGTCTATGGTACTCGTAAGGTTGTGCGACGATGCGCCCTAACAACGAATAGCCTACCTATCACCTAACAAATATTTATTATCTCTAAATTCCACCTAAAATCTCATAGGCATAGAAATAATTTTTATTTTATACGTGACTAGCGAAGAGATTAACCACTGCTAAGTTTTCCATTTTATTCCAATACGTCTATGTATGTCTGATGGTACCTATAATTCGTATGTACATTGTACAATGTTTGTTGTACCTAGATTACACTTTTATTATATTCATGTAGCCTTTACAATATTATAAATGCTAATACTTATATCGGGTCCCTACTGTCTTATAAAAAGGGGGAAAAATAAAAAAAAGAGAAATATGTAACTTGAAATTCCTATCTTCGGCTATGTTTATATTTCTACCACTTAGTACCTACCTAGCTACCTAGTATAATACTAAAATATGATGGTGTTAAATGTTTGAGACCGAGCACTTGGATCGATTGCTGTTATTTATAGATATTACTTAAGTAATATTACCGAAATTAGGCTTTAAACCATCTAATATCTCTATCATCGCGGTTGTAGTGCATGACCTAGTCTTTAAATACTCGCAATGACCTAATTAAAACTAAACCTCTAAGTGTATCGCGACAGCACATTGACCTATGTGCTATATATTTAAAAGCCATTGACAGACTTCGAATTAAATAAATTGCTTCTATACCTACATTAAAATTTTTGGTAGATATTTTAGATAATCTTTATATAAACCAGCCAATAATCTAATCTGACAGTGAAATATTTGCGTACAATTAAAGGACTAAACATTTTATTAAGAAAAGCTTTTAACGATAACGGTACGCACCGAGAGTTTGTACTCAATTAATTTTATTAAGACACCTCGCATGTCGTCCCACTTGTTCTTGTCATGATTTGATCTATTGTAAAGATATACGAGTACGAATAAGCACAATATTTGCCCATGTTAATTGGTACATCGATTATTTTTTGCCATCGCGGGCGTTTAAATCAATTAGAGAAATGACAGGCGGTGTCAGCGAACCATTAGAACAAGTTACAAAAAAAAATGTTACAACCAATACAATCGCGTTATCTTTTTAACATCTGACATACGACCCACTTAGCACGGGCAAGTGAGAACCTAATCAGGGTGGCTGTGATTAACAGACACAGTTACTTCTCAGACAAAAGCTTCAGTGATTAAATATAAAAGCATAACGGAAAGTTTTGTTTTCGTAGACATCGCTGTTACTCTCTATGGATTAATATATTTACAGCTGTTTTTAATTATTTAACTATTTCTCATGTCGATATGTTGCCTAATATTGTTTATCACACGTCCGAAGGAAAGTAATGTTTTTCGTGCGTCTTATTTATATCTAACTAGCTGACGCCGCGCCTATTCACCCGCGTGGTTCCTATTCCCGTGGAAATACGGGAATAATATGTAACCTTCCTCGGTAAATGGGCTATCTAAGACTGAAAGAATTTTTCAAATCGGTCCAGTAGTTCCTGAGATTAGCGCGTTTAAACAAACAAACTCTTCAGCTTTATAATTATAATATTAGTATAGATTCTTCGGCATGTTCTGCAGACCGTTTACAGATTTATTTCAGTTGTGGAAGTTCCATATTTTAATACATTTTACGCAGTCAAATATTTGTGGTTATTTAAGTAATTTGTATAATTGTTGGGCTATTTTACGAAAAATTAGAGACTGGAATAGGTTAGTAGGTACTAGGTAGGTGAATAAGGAAAGTGAGTTTGATTGGTAACTGCCTTAATAATGTCTAGGAGAGAATATAAACAATTAAGTAAGTCCTATTTTAATGGATACGCAGCTAACAAGGTGTACCTAAGTAATAGTATTTTATTACCTACCCATAGGTATAATTAATTTTAATGAGTTTCACGTAGCTGCGAATTACCCTTCCCATAGAAAGCTTTTAACAAATCTACTTAATACATTGTATTCTATTGCCAATTAATAACAAGTTTTTCTTTAAATTGTTAGTTATGTTGTTATGGGGAAAATCTTAGGTAAAAGCTAATCCTACTGATATTATAAATGCGAAAGTTTGTATGGATGTTTGGATGTTTGTTACTCTATAACTGATTTAGCTGAAATTTGGAATGGAAATAGATTTTACTCTGGATTAACACATATGCTTTTTATCCCGAAAAAATCCATGGTTTCCCGAGATTTGCGAAAACTGATGATTTTAAAGATATGAATGTTTCTTACTCTTTAACGCCTCAACTACTGAACTGAATTGGCTTAAATTTGGTATTAAGATATATTATAGCCTGGATTAACACATAGACTACTTTTTATCCCGGAAAAATCCATGGTTTCGAGGGATTTGTGAAAAACTAAACTCCACGCGAATGAAGTCGCGGGTGTCCGCTAGTTTTAAATATTTCCTGAATTTCGATTAGTACTGTGGTATGATATGGAATTTCTAACTTTTATTTTTTTTCAACAAGAAATTAAGTAGATCATCGCCGTCATAAAATTGAAAATTTTCCTTTCACAACGAAAATAGTAGTAAGGCAATATATATCTTTATCATCCCTCAATCACGACAACTCAAAATTTCTTTCGCTTTCGGAAATCAACGTTTGTGATGTGACGTTGCGGTGGCCGGTGCCCCTTGCGAGGGTGGCACACCCCCTATATAAATCACTGTCCGAAATACGTAGAGAATTTCTATAAGTTGGCAAATAATCCTGCTTGAACACGCGTTCGTAGTGTACGCACAATTGTTACACCCGAGACACCCGACCACAGGGCGGATTGAAACTACGCTGACATCGCAAATTAATTACATCCCCAAATTGATATTGCTTCAAGTACGTAGTCATTAAAATTTTATATAGTTCAAAGGTCATATTGCACTTTTCGAACAGTTATCATAGTTATATACTACTTATCTATATTGAGCCTTCATTCGCACGAGAGTTAATTTAACGGACGTTAAAAATAGGGCGTTCAAATATAGTATGAAGTCAAATAAAGCTCTATTTCCAACGCCCAAAATTGAAAATGCAACACTGCTTGTAAAAGCGTCGTGTTTTAAAACGCTGTCGTGTGAACATATACTTTGGCATGCATTTGATGTATTTGAACGCTTTTTTAACGTCCGTTGAAAAAACTCTCGTGCGAATGAGGGCTTATTTGATAAACTCGTAAGATTAAAGCTTCCTTTACTAAACGCCGCAAAAGTTGCTTTCCAAACAAGCTTTTCGCGGCAACAAATTGCTAGAATGACTTGCTCTCGCCCCTCCGTAATCCGTAATCTAGATAAAGTAATCTAAGGCCTCTTTCAAAAGTAGAATCAGAGAATAAACTTCTAATTCTAAATGTCAATGGGTCCTTTTATTTAATATAATTGGGAAATCCTCATAAATAGCACTATTTCCATGAAAAAATCAAGCGGCGAGCTGACGAACACAACATAATGCGGTTACCCGTTAAGGATCTTATCACGCTAGTTGCAAATTGAATTATTTTATTAAAGACTAGCGGACGCCCACGACTTAGTCCGCCCTTAGACCTCTTTAATCCAGCCCTTTACAGTAGTATCGCTTTCCTAACATTTCCCTTCATTGCTCTGCTCCTATTGATCGTAGCGTGATGAAAAGTATACTATAACCTGCCCTGGAGTACGAAGAATAATTGTACCAAGTTTCGTTAAAATCCGTCGAGTAGTTTTTGTTTCTATAACGAACATACAGACAGACTGACAGACAAAAAATTTACTGATTGCATTTTTGGCATTTATTTTGGAAATATATTTCATGTACAGAATTGACCTCTCTACAGATTTATTATAAGTATAGATTATGTTTCTATCGATGGTCGTGTATATTTTTTATTTATTTTTAACTTAAACATAATATTGAGCTTTTTTAACCGACTTCCAAAAAGGAGGAGGTTCTACGTTCGGCTGTGAGTGTGTTTTTTTTTTAATGACTTAGTTTACGTTCGATTTCAGTAAATTAACACCTACCTACACTGAAGAATGCTTCGCTTGATCAACCTGTTAAGCGATGCTTGACCAAATAAACAAACAAGCAGAAATACTTAAAAAAAATGCTCTTTTGTGAAAAAATCTGTTTTGCGTGATACTTACTCGTCCTACCACTTACTTTTCTACCTAATAGTGGATTCTTCAAACGTAAATCTAAGTTAGTAATATTTTTACAACATTACTTCATTTTGTTTTTCCTTTATTTTATACATAATTCTTGTATATTTTATTTATAAAGATATGAGCTTGTAGGTTGGGGTATTCAATTATATAATCCTTATAATACAAGATCGCCGCTCGAATTGGGACGAAGATTGGTTTGCCAACATTACAGGGGGACATTTAGGGCTGTCAAATGCATTCTCGATGCTTACGTGCTTTGTAAAAATATTACCATAATATTATAAGGTAAGTAACTAAAAAATGCGTTAATATCCAAAATGACTTTCCTATATTTACAAAAAACTATTATAATATAACACGCCGCCGCTTTCCAGTTTGCATCGTGCCGCGTTGCAAGAACCAGCTCATGACTAGGGGCCCCGTATGGGTTCGAAACTAGTCGGGCATACTCCGACCTTATACCACGTGAATTTTAGCCGTGTTTCATAATCAATTAATATAAAATAACAAACTTTGCTCGCGACTGTGGTGTTGTAGATAAGTGTATTTTTCTAACCCTTTTCCAAGATCAAAGATATGATATGATCTTTTGTGTACTTATCGCTTTACGACAACGATTATGGAAAATTCCAAGAGAATAGTATCAGTAGTTATGGTGTGAAAGGGTAACAAAATAAATACATAAACAAACACTTTCACATTTATGATATTAATATAGATGTTAAAACTATTAATTTGTTGTTATGATTGTTGAAGCTTTCTTCGTTTGCGTACCTAAGCATACCTAATCTATATTGACTATTGCACTCACGGCTTTAATTTTAAAGAATTTGAAAACTTTTGTTTGTGGTTAGCACCAAACAGACAAGAAAAGACGGAAAAAATCTCTAATAAATTAGCAGTCACTATTATTACATGAGCCGTGATAGCCCAGTGGATATGACCTCTGCCTCCGATTCAGGAGGGTGTGGGTTCGAGCCCGGGGCATGCACCTCCAACTTTTCAGTTGTGCGCATTTTAAGAAATTAAATATCACGTGTCTCAATCGGTGAAGGAAAACATCGTGAGGAAACCTGCATACCAGAGAATTATTTTAATTCTTTGCGTGTGTGAAGTCTGCCAATCCGTATTGGGCCAACGTGGTGGACTATTGGCCTTACACCTCTCATTCTGAGAGGAGACTCGAGCTCAGCAGTGAGCCGAATATGGGTTGATGACGACGACGATTATTAATTCTAATTATTATAAAACACACTACATTCTTTTGTTTTATAGATAATTTTGAGCTTGAACCTAAAATTACCTAAAAATTTCGTATAAAATCCATTTCTAAACTGGAAAAAACAATAGATGCATATTGCATACGTACCTACATGTATAACGTAGATATCGTGGTAGGCAGCGAGGGCTAACAATGTTGACATATCCTTTTGTAACTTTTTGCGAAAGAGTTTTCAGTTCACGTGAACTGCGTTGTTTGCGAACGTTTAAAATTAGATAAGTTGATACGGGAGTCTAGACGGCGCGGTCCCCTGACGCGATATTGACACGATAATAACTTGACATCCAATACCTAGTCCTACCCACACAGCATATATCTGTAGATCCTAGATATAGAGCAGAGGTTCCCAAACTTTTCTTTTCTCATAGACCACTTTCTAATTTAACTGGTTACGGATAGAAATTGAGCAAGGGTCCACCCCAATGATGTTAAATACTGTTATGTAGGTCATGAAAAATGAGGCGCTCAAAGAGGAAATTTCCACATCTCAATGTGAGTTGTAGTCAACAAAGAACGTTATTTAAACAAATAATACCTAAATATCGCCTACAATTTCGAGTTGTGTGTTCAGGAAGTGTAAAAACTATATATACATAAATAAATAATGGAATTAAAGACAAAATTGTGCATGTATGCGCTTAGTTTTGTAGCCTTATTTTTATCACTTTCTGCGGTGATTTTGATTTTGTTTTGTTTTCTTGTTTGACGCAACCGATGATCATTTTTTCGATCGATTTTTGTTGCAGCTGAATCAACAGCCACCAAGAAATAACAATTAAATATATATATATTGAGAATTGATTACTTTGTTAATTAATAAATTGATTGTGTGTAGATGACAAACAGTTAATAAAATTGTCAAAGTTATTTCAGTCATCTTATAATGTTTAATATCTACTTACAGCACACGAAAGTCACAATTATTTTTTTTAGAAAATGACTCATTCAGTATGAAATCAGATAAATTTTCGTGGACCTTACGAATCGTGAACCCCCGCCGAGTCTTCCGTAGACCCTGAGGGTCCACCTGTCCACTTTGGGAAACGATGATATAGAGCCTACACTCTACCTTGTGAATATTAAACCGCCCACCTACGTAATGTAAATAACTTTGTTAATATTCACGGGGTTCCACAGAGAGTTTGACTTATCTAAATTTACTAATAACTGAACTCATTTAAGCCCTAAAAGCCCTTAAGACCGGATATAAATCTGACCTAGGATTCGATTCTCATCCGTCGTAGAACAACGTGCCGAATTATTTTCTTAACACAGGTTTACTTAGAAATCTAATATCAGTATTAAAAAAAAAACAAGATGACCTAATTCTTTTTCCACTACCATGAATTTGGCTTATGGACTATCGTAGTACCCACTCCTAACACTAGCTATTTGCTTAGTTGGAGGGGAAATGTGTTAATTGTGTATTGTAAATAGAGATGGCTATCGGCTAATAATATATTATTTAAAAAAACAATCATAACATCTTTTTCCACCAGTTACCACGATTTTAGTCTAACAGGTTTCTGCTACCAATTGTCTCAAACTCTACTATTTTTAAAGGAGGTCGCAGATTCGTGTACATCAGTATCAGAAGTCAGTATTGCAACATTTCTGAAATAATAAAAGTGAAATTATATTATTATAGGTACCAATTTAGAAATTAAATAAATACCTCAGCACGGGAGAGGTTGTTTTCCAGTATTGAATCGTTTCACAACCCATTATGTTGTTATCATAGAAAGTTGCCGTAATTTTCGCAGCACGAGCCACTGGTTACGTCGATCGTCGAGACGAACTTAATCATAAAAATAATAAAAGTAATTCATAGCAAATAATGGAAAGCCAACCGCGTTCTGATAAATCACCGGGGCACAAATTACTTACAATACAATTTCATTTCATACAATTAACTGTTATAGAAAAAGATCTCTCTTCATGTGTAGACAGGCAGCAAGAAACAATATACCTTTAGGTATAGAGATACCTCAGTTCTCAAGGTATATTGCTTCTGAGTAAATGATTATTCAATTAGACCTTTTGAAACATGGCATTTGATCTTTTGACGTAAACATAATAGATATTATAATTTTTATACTAAGGTTAGCAAAACAATTAAGATTTCCAAACACTTTTAGTCTAAGTACAAGCCTACACAATTTAAACCATAGTGTATTTCACAGAAAACAAAATGAGTTAATGGTTTATTAGAAATCTTAGGAAACTTTTGTATGTCGCCAAATGAGAACTACAAATACGCGATCCAAATAGTTTTTCCTTTACAAGAGGCTATAAATGCGACCTTGTTATCGAATCAGGTATAGTTATACGTACTAATATGGAGCTAAGTAATACTTTTAATCGGTGTTTTTATTAAATAATTACACACTTATTAAATGTTCTCGATAACATAGAATTCTCAGGAACATAGTCAATCTGTACATTTATCTACCCTTTAGAAAGTGCGTTTGTAAGTCAAAAAATATGTAAAAAGTCTGCTTGATCATCTTTATTATTCCATATTCGGCTCACTGTAGAGTTTTCTTTTAAAATGAGAGGAGTTAGTCCACCAAGCTGGTTCAATGCAGATTGGCAGAATCTTCGCACACGTAGAGAAATTAGAAAATTCTCCAAAAATGATTCGAATCTACGCCCACCGAATCGAAGGCAGAGATTATATCCATCGGCCTATCATCATATCATGGCTCAAAAGTCTGCTTCATATTATGGAAAAATAGAAGACGTTTTCCATTAAACTTGAAGAAATACTGATTTTACTGTTTAAATATTGGATAGAAGCAGGCGTTACTTTGCGGAAGTTCATCATGATTATATAATGATTTATTTATTTTGCTATCATCCGCGAAAATTCGGCGAACCCATGCGACAACGTCACCCAGGTCCGACAAAATACTCTCTACGTACGTTTCACCCCGAAACCGGAGCATCCTCAGGAGATGTTGACTCTACAACGTGCAATTGCAAAATTTTTGCAATTGCACGTTGTAGAGTCAACATCTCCTGAGGATGCTCCGGTTTCGGGGTGAAACGTACGTAGAGAGTATTTTGTCGGACCTGGGTGACGTTGTCGCATGGGTTCGCCGAATTTTCGCGGATGATAGCAAAATAAATAAATCATTATATAATTTACTGTTTAATCCATAACTTCTATCCTAAATAGGTGATGTGTTAAGAATTCCATTGACGCCTTTCTGGGAACGAGGCGGGCCCACCTAACGGTCAAGATGAACTTTGACACAGTGAACCAAAAAAAGTTCGCACCAAATCTATTAACAATAGATGTAAAGTGTTGTGTTAGAAATTTGTTAGAACGCATTGTTATAGGTTAGTTAAGAACATATTTGATTTTATTAGTCCGCTATTCACTAGCCACGGATAGAAATGGTTACAATTTACAAACAATGCAATGTTTTTGCCATTTACGAAAGTATTAAAAGTGCATTAATATAGGTAGGTTAGTTTTATAACAGAATATAGAATCTACGTCTGTGTACTTAACTATATATACAATAGAAATAAATAAATCAACGTTTTTTTTTTATTTTGACGGTATGTTTACACTAATATCCTAAAATACTGAACGTATTTCCATAGGGCTTGCACAATTACTCACTAAGGATGAGCAATATACTGTAAATAGACACATATTTATAATTATAGGCTGTTTCACATAAGATTGGACGTAACTGATGAAGCAAGTCATCCGAAAAAACGAATATCACGCGGAAGAAGTCACCGGTTTGTAAAAATAATGAAAAAATGTAGGAACAGTATTAAAACGCATCCACGTGTTTTCTTAGAGCACTCGTCATCAATAATGCGCGGCTTGGAGTCCCACGTTTACCTTCATAACGTATTCACATTCACGCTTTAATTTGTGAACCTGATGTTATCAGTGAAAGAATTAAGGCAATTCTAAGCATTAAAGCAACCACAAGGCGCGTGTGCGGTCAACGACCATCTATTGCAAGCACGGGAAGTGACGATGATCATACAACTCTTTAAGATGCAATGTGACGTGTGAAATAGATGAAAAAGGCATGGGAATTTCTGAGCAAAACCTCATGATTTAAAGAGTAGACAGTTAGTTAAGGAATTGATCTCTTTTAGAATGCTTTTAGATTGTGTGTAAATGCTACAACAACAAAGAAAAGTTTGAAAGAATTAGAAACCAAATATGGAATTATTGCCTTATAGCGACCGCTTTCAGACAACCTTAAGCCACAGAAAACATGAGAACACCAGACTGCATGTGATAAATAATAATAATAATAAGGCAATAATACGAATAATTACATACTAATACAAAAAACAGAGGAATATTTTTAATAAATATCAATGCCATAAAAACTATATAATTTATACTTTCATTTGTCGTAAACTTTTTAAATATGGACCAATTAGAATCTGAACTGAGATAGATAATAAATAATAAGATTATTATTTATTATCTATCTCAGTTCAGATTTCAGTTCAGTGGAGTTGACAGTATATACATAGATAGCAGTTAAAAAAATTGTATCTCATATTACTTTTGAGTCTAATGTTTTAAAGTGATATTTTGGTTTAGAATGGACCAAGTAAACGGTAAAATAAGAGTCGATTCCATCTACAACCACATCACATGTTATGCAATGATTGTGTGTACCATTGATAGTTTCAATCTTACTTTGAAGTTAGCGAAGAGCCGGTTTGGTATACATGGGTATACTAGATCAGCGAAGGTTACATGACATATCAATGACAGTACAAATAGTAAGCGTAGCTGTTATCTAGGTACAAATTGTAAGGTTAATGCAGGGCGCGTGCGGTCAATGACCATTCATGCGGCTCGTAAAAGACGTGGAACTACGTAACACCTATAAGCTGGTCTAAGGTTTCGCAATGATTACGGGTTGACTTGTTATGGCTCACGTCTTGATTACTTCCATCACTTGTTTCCTCAGATCTTTGCCGGTTGCACTGAGCGCTTCAAATTGTATGAATATGTTTTAGATAGTATCACTAACGTTGCTTTTTATATTTAGTTCTTGATGGTTATGATTTTTTTTTCTTACGTTCTGCTTCAGAGAATTGTAAGATTAGCGGAAGCTTCTCTTTCGCTATTTGTTAGCATACGTTTGAATACTGCGATTGCTAATTTGATTCTGATTATATTAATACCGGTCTTATTTTATTATTTATTCTTATTATAAAACTACTTTACTAAATAATTACTGAAATTATTTTTTTTTATTTAATACTTCGTTAATTGAAAACTTCTTAGATATGAAGTGGAATTTTGACTCAAATTCCACTTCACATCTACGATACAGATAACAAATTTATAGAAAATTAATAAAACTTGAAAAATTTAGTTTTTGTATGAAATTTTGGGATAACTATAATCTAGAAAGGCATCCAACGGCCAATAAAATGTTCAATACCTGCATTTTTAATTACAAAAGTAATTTAGATCATTAGCCATTACAAATGCCTTTAAAAGGTTTTATTTTAGTATCTTATACGACCATATAAGATTCTTGATCACTGAACAAGTATATTATTTTTGTTTTTATATTGTGTCTTTTAATTCAAACACTGGCTTGTATTAAAAATTCTGTGTATGTCTCACAATACGAGAAAGATAAAGTTGTCTCAATATCTAAGTTGCATTTAAATTGCTTTATGCAATCGACGCCCTCAGGCGTTATGTTAATAGGTAAGCCGACGTGCATATATGCATACCTCTTTCTTTGAGTATAAAAAGAGAATTAATTTTATAACGTATTATAATTTCATTGTCACGTTTAATTTAACGTAGTTGAAAACATTATTGCGTGTAGTAGAAAACTGACGTCTATTTATGTAAGTATGTAGTTAGATATGTTCCATGTAATATTTTACGACAAGTAATATTTGTATCTAGAACGTTTTTGAGTAGAAAAGTTCCTCATGAAAGTGATAAGTTCATCAACAACATCAGAAAAATCACAATAGATTTACACAATGGCGTCTTAAATGAGATTTGTAGACGTATAACATAACCAGCTGACGTTCCCGTTCCCGTAGGAATACGGGAATAATTTATAGCCTATATAGCCTTCCTCGATAAATGGGCTATATTACACTTAAAGATTTTTTCAAATCGGACCAGTACTTCTTGAGATTAGCGCGTTCAATCAATAAAACAAACAAACAAACAAACTCTAGTATTATGATATTAGTTTAGATAATTACGATGATTATGATACTTTCTCAATACTTAATAAATATTCAAATACTTATTTTACTAATGATACCTATATTTTACGCAATTATACAAAGTACGTGAATTGCATATTCATAAAGGGAATATAAACACTCGAGACACGCATTGTTAGGAGTCATGGGCGCCAAATAGTGAAACAATATCGTACAAGCTTCATTACCGAAGCTCGAAGCGTTCGCATGCACGTAAGTTTCCGGTCACAGCAACAGGTTCATGTTATCAAATGATTGTAAATCCTAATACAACGGTATAAAATACAATATCGTTCGACTGTCTGTAACCATTTAGATAGCATACTACAATATTTGAAAATACTTAACCAGAATGGCTCTTAAATTTTAATTGGCAAACGCTGTACACGAATAAGCGTTTGCTTTAAACAGTTAATACGATGGTTTTCGTTAATTATAATAAAATTTTATGGTGTTTTCTTTGGTATGCATTTATGTGATTATACCGAAGTGATACATGGTAAAGAAAGCTTGGCCTGATAGCCAATAGGTTACTGCACATTAACCAAGCTAATAAGCGTAAATCGTATGCTTTCATGAACATATTTTACTTGTTTGTTTGTTAACAAACACTTATTGGGTTTGAATAAATTAATAAATTGTATATTGGCCAAACACCAAGAACAAGAAAATACATGAATCAACAACCAAGTAGGTACTCTGAATGACATTGTAGTCAATAAAATGCATATATATGATTTCAAAGCTAAATGGGACGTTGCGCAGAAAAACTAAACTTTTTGGTAACGTACGAATTACACTGATTCTCATACCGGGTTACCTTAGTTGAAAATCGATCCTCAGGGAGTTAACGCTGAAAGCAATGCTAGTGTTGTTTTCTTAATTTAAATCCAACGACAAAAGACGGTAGGTACATACAAAATTATCAACAGGTATAAACGTAAGCTATATCTGGAGATGACACTGCGCAGATAGTTTTTAGAGGCCGCCTGTGCAGCTACTAACACATAATTTACACCGCAAGTTTATTTATTACATCATTTTACTGTACTCTTGTCATGTGTGAATAGTGCGAGGCACCGCGAGGCGTTCTCAAGACTCATAAAGATACAGTTAAGTTTTTGTAGTATACGGAATACTCAGTAGCTTTGTTGTTTGTGTATTTTTACATAAAACGAGCGTGTGATGATTAATAAAAATCACCGGCCGTTAAGTACTTACATTTGGAATATCACTTACAGTGCTCGTAAGTTGTAAATGTGGGTTTTTATATATGAATCGATTATTATTTCCTTATTAGGTCATCATCTTTATTAACCATCCATATTCGGCTTATTGCTGAGCGCGAGTCACAATTCTGAGAGAAATCATAGCTATCACCAAGCTAGCCTAATGCGGATTGGCTGATTTCACACACGTAGATAATTAAGAATATTCTCAGATAGACAGATTTCCTGACGAAGTTTTTCTTTCACCGACTCGTGATATTTAATTTCAAGGTAGTAATTTAATATAAAATATTCATTAATCAAATAAGTTTCCGTTGATATAAATAACTTATTTTATGTTCAATAGGAAGTCATAGAGGGTTCACAATAACTCAATCCTCAGATTTAATTGTAATTAATCAGACAGTTCTGATTATTATCCTAATTTAGGTACAATTTGAAATAGGTAAGCTCCTGTCCCGAAATAAAGATATCAAACGGCAGCAATATTTTCTACATTTAAAAATGTTGTTCATTAACTAGTGTCTGCTGATCTACAGATTATATTGCAATAGATATTATATTAGAAGGAAGAGAGAGGAAAGTTTCCACAATATATTATAATCGGTACGGAAATTACGCAGCGACAAAACACAGCAAATAAACTTTTTGCCCCCAACGAAAGCTTAGCTTGATACATGATATAAACAACATCCTTTTCCTGGACTCAAGTCATGGGAGATGAGACATAGCCCGTCACGCTCTCTGCCTCCATTAATAGCAAACATTCTTGTTTTATGTTATCTGAGATGTTATCTCGGTGTTCAGCTAATTATTTACAAAATAATCACATATTGTGTCATCACGGAATGTTGTAATTAGTAGTTTATGATGGAAACCGTTCGGACTAGAGGGAACAACAAGACAATTTGAAATAACAAAAGGATTTGATAGAGAAGAGAGAGATGTTTTGAAAAAATCAAAACTTGAAATGACAATTAAACAAATGGATAACAAACTGGCATAAAAATAAGAGTTGCTTTTTTCCTTTTAAAATATGGAATCCTAAAGAGCAAAAGACTTAGAGAGAAAAGAGGCAGAAAACATTTCGAAAAGAGAAGATCGAAAACATATAGACTGAAAGGATGTATAGATACATACGGATTATTTTTAGTCCTGTGGTGTAGGATACATAACAAACAAAAGGAAATGTGAAACGGTTAAAACGCTGCCTTCTCATAATAAATCATACAATGTGACAAATAGTTATCAACCGCTATTCAAACGGCATCAGTCAATGGAATGAAAGTTTTCCTAAGATACCATGATATTCTAATTTCTGGACATGTTACAGTCATACTGTAGTAGGTACACGTAAGACGACGATTGGAGATTGGAGACAGATGAATGGTTAAAGTGAAGACAAGATATAAACGTACATTTGTTACCTTGGTTTGTTTTCAAGCTAAAATGTTTAGATTCTCTATATTGTGTATACGCACTTCATAAATACCCGCTGCAGTTTTTTATTGTTCCTAAATATCTTAGTTGGCCATCACTAATCACAGCGTTAGCTTTTAGCGATGTCTGTTCTGTGCCTTTATCAGAGTACATTGCATTGCCCTGCGCCTGTCAACCTGACATACTCGTAGGTGGGTGTTCAACTTTATGTGCTAATAATTACAGTAAAAAGTTTACTGGTACATTAAGTATTAGATGTATTCTCATCTGAGGAGTCCATACTAGCAATGCAGTTTGGTAGTAGAAATAAACATGGTGTTAGTAGACTTTTACCCATGTATTGTGCCTTTTAAATTGTGCAATCTTACTTTAATAATGTCCTTTCCCAGGCAAGTAGATGTAACATAACTAACTTCCCAATAGCAAGGTGTTACTAAGCATTTTTTTTATTCTTTACAAGTTAGCCCTTGACTACAATCTGACCTGATGGTAAGTGATGATGCAATCACCTCAGCTGAAAATCAGCGCTGGGCATTGCTTTCCAGCGATAAATGGCTAATGCTGAGCTGTAAACCCTTTCTGTTTGGTGTCACAGACAGTCATATAATATCTAAGATAGGATGTACTGTTTGTGACACTAAAAAAGTGAATAAACTTAATTTCTTTCTTTTCAATCTAGAATTTCATTAACAGAAAAATTATACTGTCATATAACTGACATTCGAAGCCAAGTTCGATCCAAGACCTGAATGAGTCAACCCCTGGACCAAATAGGTAGTTAGGTTTTGTATGTATGTACATAATAGTCCTTACGGAGAATTACAAAATACTAAAAGCTTTCAAGGTTGAATATTTATCAACGTAAGAATAACACAGGGGACAAAAGAAAACAATGGAATTATGTCAAAGGAGCGTTTTCCCTACACTCGTTTATATTTTACCCTCTTATTTATTCAAGGCATAAAATTTTCTTCTATCAAACAGTTGATATCTACGAGTACGTTATAAAAGAAAGTTACTAGTAAATTATGGAACATCGCTACATGTCGGACCCTTCTTCCTCTCTGAATAATTTCATGTTTCCGGAGCTTGAATTACTTATAGATACGTTTCTGAATCGTTCCTTTTGAATTTAATTTGTCGCAGGGGAAGGTTCTAGTGAAGCATTATAAATAAAGTATTAAGCTCGTACAGCAAATCGATATCATTTGAGGGTACTGTGCCCTATATGCGAGAAGGCGACTGGAGTTAAAATAATTTCACAACCAATGCAAACTGAACAAATAAAATTTGGGTGACCCTTTACGAACATTTTAAAAATAACCATGGTTTACTCAAACGGTGACGGAAAACATCGTGAGGAAACCTGTATACCAATGATTTTTCTTAATTCTCTGCGTGTGTGAAGTCTGCCAATCCGCATTGCGCCAGCGTGGACTATTGGCCTAACCCCTCTAATTCTGAGAGGAGACTCGAGCTCATCAGTGAGCGGAATATGGGTGAATGAATGAAAATGAATTACATATATAAAATATGTGTACACATGGCATTGCAGGGATTCAATATAATAAAAGAAGAAGACAAGAAGTCTTTGAACTTTAAAATTGTAAGTTCTGGAGACTATTTCTTAAGAATGCTTCAATTACAGAACATAACGTACATAAAAGATTTTTGCCATGTCTAGGTACCGCGGACATCTACGCAAAGGAGATCATTCATTTTGGGCCCTTTTTAAAAGTGCCGGCCAACGAAAAAAAATGGCATGAGTCGTTAGAACTAATCATTTGGAGTAATAGCTAATATGGCATGAAAGTTGTAGGAGGGCTCTGAACCAAGTTATACAGGTTTGAAGATTCGTTATTTCCATACATTTTGTCGATTTTCAAAAGTGTCCGTCAAGAAAAAAAACTGGTACGTATCGTTAGAACTGCCTATTTGGCATAATAGCTGGTATGGCACAAATGTTGTAGGAGTGCTCTGAACCAAGTTATACAGGTTCGATGACTCGTCACTTCTATACATTTTACTGAGTTTCGTAAGTGCCCACCAACAAAATAAATGATACGTATCGTTATAACTAGCCATTTGCAGCACTAGTTACTATAGCATAAACATTGTAATGTAGCTCTGTGTCAAGTTATACAGTTTCGATGGTTCGTCAAATCCATCTATCTTATTGAATATTTTAAGTGCCGTTTTACAAAAATATGGTACTTATCGTTAGAACTGTATATTTAGTATATAGTTAGAGCAATATTTAGTATTGCACAAATGATGCAGGCTTGTTCTGAACCAAGTATACCTGTATAAGGTTCAATGTCTCGTCACTTTTATGTATTTTATTGAATTTTGAAAGTGCCCACAAACAAAACTAATGATACGTATCGACATAACTAGCAATTTCCAGATATAATGGCATAAACGTTGTAGTATACCTCCGAATCAAGATATAATGTTTCGATGATTCATCAAATCCATATATTTTATGGATTTTTTTTAAAATTCCGTTCACCAAAAACATATATCGTTAAAACTAGACATTAGGAGCAATAGATAGTAGGACGTTGCACAGGTTCAGAACAATCCGATTTCTGAACAAAGGTATATGTTTCATGATTCGTAACTTTCATACATTGATTTCCGAGATGTTGTTGTCCGAAGAGTTAGAAAACATAAAACAATAATAAAATATAGAATTAATGCATTTAAAAATTGTTATGTGATTGTGGATTTTGGGTAGAATGAAATAAAAATATTTTTTTTAAGTTCTTTCTTCTGGCTCAGAGCAGGCCTACAGCATTTGTACAATACTAACTATTACTCCCAGTTCCTATTACAGTCAGTTCTAATGATACGTACCATTTTTTATGGCTGGCACTCAATATTTAATGAAATTCATGGATATGACAAATAGTCACACTTGTATAACTAGTCTCAAAGCATTTCCACAAAGTGTCTGCTATACTAACCAACTAAATACTGTTCTAAATGACCAGTTAAAACGATACCTATAAGAATTTTATTGGCAGGCAACTTATAAATCAATAAAATGATATAACGGGCCATCAAAATTGTATAACTTGGTTCAGAGCAATTCTACAATATTCGTGGTCTAATAACTATTGCCACAAATGACCAGTTATAACGATACGTTTCATTAGTATTGTTGGTGGGCACAAAACTCAATTAAAGTCATAGAAGTGACGAGGCATCGTACCTTTATAACTTGGTTCAGACCAAAACTACACCATTTGTGTCATACTAAATATTGCTCCAAATGGGCAGTTCTAACGATAAGTACCATATTTTTGTAAAACGGCACTTTAAAAAATCAATAAGATGTATGGATTTAACGAATCATCGAAACTGTATAACTTGACAGAGAGCTACATTACAATGTTTATGCGATAGTAACTATTGCTGCAAATAGTTAGTTATAACGATACGTATCATTTATTTTGTTGGTTGGCACTTACAAAACTCAGTAAAATGTATAGAAGTGACGAGTAATCGAACCTGTATAATTTGGTTCAGAGCACTCCTACATGGTTTGTGGCGTACTAACTATTGCTCCAAATAGGCAGTTCTAACGATACGTACCAGATTTTTTTCTTGGCGATCACTTTTGAAAATCGACAAAATGTATGGAAATAACGAATCTTCGAACCTGTATAACTTGGTTCAGAGCCCTCATACAACTTTCATGCCATATTAGTTATTACTTCCAATGGGTAGCTCTAACGATTCGTGCCATTTTTTTTTGTTGGCCGGCACTTTCAAAAAGAGCCCAAAAATGTATGGAGCGTGAATGATCTCCTTTGTTTTCTAGAATTTCATTGAAAAAATGTTTTTTTTTGTAAATTCATAATGCCCGTAAAGCAAATACAATTTTACAATATTACTCTATTTTGCATGTAATGCCATAGCTGACAATTGGCGGGTCAATCTACGCGTCTACACGTATATGAGGATGTCCGCTATAGTATGCGCGTTATCATCTGAGTCGTCCGGTCATAAAAGTCAAAAAAGATAGGAATGTGCAGCGCGCCTACCTGCGCACCCTAATTATCGATAAACGGCTACCTGCGCACGTGCTAATGATGAGTCAATAATGATTTGGACGATTCTGATTGGTCGGTTTCTAATGTAATTGCATTGCGTATTTTTTTTGCTATAAATGTGTTTACTGCAATTAAATAAATACATTCATGTGTTACTCGTTGCGCACTATGGATACTTTATTTTCTAACGTTGATCTGAAGAAATTACATGGCGATATTAGCCCTCAAGCTCGAACACTGATTCACAACGTATTCCTGTTTCTCAATGAATTGAAAAGTGATCCGAATAAAGTGGCTTCTCTAAATTTCAACAAACCACGTGAAATGGCCGCATTTGTTTGTGGTGTGAGCAGAGCGACAGTGGACCGAATCAAGACGGAAGTATCACAATCAGGCAGTACCTGTATACCAAGAACAAATTTTAAGAAACCACAAACCGTCACTAATATTGACGATTTTGATAAAAGTGTGTTGAAGCGAACTGTAGCTTCATTTTATGAGAATGGAGAGTATCCATCCGTGGCGAAAATTTTAGAAAAAATCCGTGAACAATTACCCGATTTTAAATGCGGCAACACTTCAATGAGAATACTACTGAAGGAGGTTGGGTTCCAGTATAAGAAAAATAGCGAAGGACGTAAATATTTAATGGAAAGAACTGATATTGTTTGTGCTAGAATGGACTTTTTAAGGAAATTGGATTTACTTAGAAGAACTAACGATCAGCGACCACGTTTCTATCTAGACGAAACATGGATTAATCAAAACCATGCAAGAAAGAGGATGTGGCTTGGAAGCAACGATGAAGGAGGTTTCAAGAATCAGCCTGTGGGAAAAGGCCAAAGATTAATAGTTTGCCATGCGGGTTCTGCAAGGACTGGCTTCGTTCCAGATGCGAAGCTAATATTTAAAGCGGTGAAATCAAAGGATGCTGATTACCACACAGAAATGGATGGCGAAACATATATGGCATGGTTTTCCGAATTCCTGAATCTACTTGAAGAGCCCTCAGTTATAATTGTCGATAACGCAAGCTATCATTCGATACAGTTGGAAAAGATACCCACAAGAAACACGAGGAAAGCTGAAATTCAAGAATGGTTGACAAAGAAAAAGATTCCATATTCCAGCAACGAAATTATTGAAGAATTAATAAGAAAAGTAAAAGCCAGTAACCCGTATGAACAAGATACGATAATAAACTTTACTTATCGATAATATGTCTTTCATTGTTACACCCTTCACTAGACGGCTCCATAAGACCCATAAGTGCAAGCGAGATAGATATAGAGAAATGATTTATGGCCCTAAGACTCAGTTGTTAACGCGCGTACTATAGTGCCCACGCTGGTGATGTATCACTTAGTGTCTCAATAATTACTGCTTTCAATGTAGGTAGATAACCACCTGTGTGTAGATTTTAGCTCAAGTCGGTGGCAATTTGAGCTGGTTTTTTTTTAAAGAATTGACTAGCTGACGCCGCGCGGTTTTACCCGCGTGGTACCCGTTTCCGTAGGAATATGGAAATCATATATAGCCTATAACCTTGCTCGATAAATGGGCGATCTAACAATGAAAGAATTTTTCAAATCGGACCAGTAGTTCCTGATATTAGCGCGTTCAAGAAAACAAATAAACTCTTCAGCTTTATAATATTAGTATAGATATAATTTTTGCTTTAAACTTCTTCAGTAAAAATTCATCATGATCAGCTTATTTTAACGTCCCACTACACTTCGCTTTGACTTATGTGCGCTTCTTCCCTCCCTACCTACCCTACCCCTACCCTATCCCTACCCTACCCTACAAATGCTCCATACAAACTTCTGCTTCCCATTTTAGGGAAGTGGCAGGTCAAAAAGAGACAAAAAGTAGCCTATGTCACTCTACATCTTTTCAACTATCTCCACTTTAAAAAATTAAGTCAAATTGTCGTTCCGTTTTGCCGTGAAAGACGGACAAACAAACAGACAAACCGACAGACACACACAAACTTTCACATATATACTATCTGTACTAATATTATAAAGCTGAATAGTTTGTTTGTTTGATTGAACGCGCTACTCTCAGGAACTACAGGTCCGATTTGAAAAATTCTTTTAGTGTTAGATAGCCCATTTATCGAGGAAGGCTATAGGCTATATGTTATCCTTGTATTCCTACGGGACCGAGAACCACGCGAGTGAAACCGCGTGGCATCAGCCAGTTATAATATTGATATGGATAATATTGGACGGAATAAAGGTAAAGTTTCTCACAGCTAGAATGACTATAATTTATAGTATATATAAACTAAAAGATCGTTAAAAGTTAAGTTAAGTTAATAGTTTACTAATTGTTGTGCAAACGACAGCGGTATTCTTGAATGTAAGTATTTACTTAGTAACACACACTCGGCCAGAATTGCTGATACTTGCTCATTATTAGCAGTCATTTGCAGGGCATCATAAAGGGAACCGTCCCTCTTTTAATCTCAGCTAAGGTTTTACGACTTCTTTACGACCTTTCTACTAAATCAACATAACATAGATACCTACAAACCACAACATTGAAGCACATTTATATCTTTACCATACTCTGATTGAAGTATCTATACGCCATTTTCTCTTTATTATAGTGCAAAACACTGACTGTCTGACTTGATCCTGAAGTGATCCTTTGTTTAATACGTTGTTTAATACGTTTTATTAAAATCGTTTAGAATCAGAATAGAAACTTATAGATTTTCTAGAGGTTTTCTTCGAGCAGTTTTTTTAAGAGCGCGCAGCGCGTCGGTACGATATGGATAAAATTCGAAGCGCAAACGAGACGCCGAATTATGACTTTCACGTGAGTGAAAAGCACGGCGCGATTGACGCGCAACGCAAATTTTATGACGTGAGCGCCAAAACCATATTTACCTAATTGCAAGTAAATTAAACAACATAACGAAAAACAAAATGGCCATGTTCAAGATATATACCTAATTTTCTATACAAAACAAACATTTAAGAAAATAAGTTTGCTTTTCCTGAGATTGAAAGCAAAATGTGAGCAAAACATGTATTTTTCGAAAAAATAAACTATCGAGAAAAGTTTTACAAATTGTATATTTTGTTTAGTCATAACGAAGCTAACACTTTGAAATATCATTTACCCAAATATCAGGCTCCTAACTTTTCCAGAATCTGAAATCCAGAACCATTTGTAACTACCAAATTACATTTTCCACACTCTTAATTGTATGTGTAATATATTTTACTAAGCTTGCATGTGCATGCCCCGGACCGGATTCGAACCCACACCCTCCGGAATCAGAGGCAGAGATCACATCCATTGGGCTACCACGGCTTAAATTTTCATTATTTATATCTGCTGTTACGTTTGTATATTTTAAAGAGTCTGGACTACTGACTCTTTAAAGGAGTAATATTAAATACTACTTATAGGTATAACTTGATAGTAATAGTAAATATTCTTCTTTACAGATAGTAGTAGCCAACGGGTCGTCGTTGGGCACAAACTGTCGGTCCAACGCAGACTGCAGCACAACAAACGCACAGTGCACACGAGGAGTGTGCGTTTGTCAGCCGTACTACGCACAGATCGACGACAACACGTGCCTTCAATGTAAGTATATCTAGTACTAGCCAACGGGTCGTCGTTGGGCTCAAACTGTCGGTCCAACGCTGACTGCAGCACAACAAACGCACAGTGCGCACGAGGAGTGTGCGTTTGTCAGCCGTACTATTCACAGATAGACGACAATACATGCCTTCAATGTAAGTATATCTAGTACTAGCCAACGGGTCGTCGTTGGGCTCAAACTGTCGGTCCAACGCAGACTGCAGCACAACAAACGCACAATGCGCACGAGGAGTGTGCGTTTGTCAGCCGTACTATGCACAGATCGACGACAATACATGCCTTCAATGTAAGTATATCTAGTACTAGCCAACGGGTCGTCGTTGGGCTCAAACTGTCGGTCCAACGCAGACTGCAGCACAACAAACGCACAATGCGCACGAGGAGTGTGCGTTTGTCAGCCGTACTATGCACAGATCGACGACAATACATGCCTTCAATGTAAGTATATCTAGTACTAGCCAACGGGTCGTCGTTGAGCTCAAACTGTCGGTCCAACGCTGACTGCAGCACAACAAACGCACAATGCGCAATGTAAGTAGGTATATTATATACTTACAGTAGATCTGGGTGTTGATTTTGACAGGTGAAAAACAGGTGTATTTTTCACGAATCCCGCGTAAACTATGGATGTTTTCAGGATGAAAGTAAATGTTGCTCGAAAACCTCGTCTATTCCAGTGAATGTCCAATTAAAATTAGCTTGGAGAAAAAGACAGATAAAAATTTTAAAAAGTTTGATTGTATTATGTAACTACGTGTATAGGTAAGCATTAATTTGAGTAAACAGTTATTTTGGAATCACAGAAAGAGAGACAGAATTTAAAATTAAAAGAAAAAAGAAAAAAAAATACAAATTGAAAACAAAACCGTCGTTTCGCTTATTTATTTTTTGTTATTATAAAGTAGTGCATGACAATAAGAATAACACAATAAAAATATATCATGTGAACACTTTCTGTTTATAAAACACTTACAAAAATAACATTTGAAAATATTTTACTTTCTTTTACTTTTACTTGTAATACCTACCAAATTTTCTGTCGAAATGTTAACAATGATGTGAACATATTTTATTTTAGTTACTTAGGTATAAGAAAACTACCTACTTGCGTACATTAAACGAACTAAATAAATGATGAAACATTAATTAAAACATCCTTTGTATTTCTATTTATATTTCTGATATAGAATTTCCAAGGAAGTAGGTTAGATATAGGTATCTACTGAAAAAAAAAATACTCATACTTATTTCCTACAAAAACTTATCAATTTCCGTAATATTATGTTACTTGAAAGTAAGTAATTATAATTTCAACCCGTCGCTTATTTGTTTTCTTTTAACATAAATGTAGACGAGTAGATGAATTAATAATAATTATTAATTAATTAATTATAATTAATCTAATTTAACTAATAAAAGTAAAGATTACTGTAATTATTTAAATAAAATCATCTGATAAATTTAGCACTAAAGCAATTCAACTAGCTACTAACCAAATAATTGTAAATTAAAAATTTTATATTCTCACATTTGTCCTACGTTTTTTAACAGTTTCAAAGAATTGAACCGCAGGAAGGCAGGTAAAACTTGACATATTTTATTTTTGTGATAAATGTGTTAAAATAATTTTGATTTATATTCATGTTTATATTCCATTGTCTTATACTTGTCTTACTGGTTAGTGGTTTGGTACCTACCTGGGTAGGTGGGTTGTCTATTTTTAACTTTAAAGACTGCGTTGTTTCAACTGGAATGTCGGATTTTTCCCTATATGTGAGAAATACATTATTTGTTCATTTTGCTCACAAGACATATCTCAGAAGTCTGTCTTGGTTATAAATAAACTAGCATTTGCCAGCGGATTAGCTTACCTTAATGTTGTTTTTTTCAATCAATATCTTTTTTCTATATATCCTATTCTGTATAACTCAAATGTGTATTATCTCTATAAGTTACTTAAGCAAAAGGTACGTAAATACAGGAAATCGACGTAAAACCGTAATAAATGCAAATGAACAAATTCGCTTGATATTTTAAACTATTACATTTAGAATATTTTGTTTGCGAGGCTTTTATCGTTCACAAATCTAAAGCTGACGTTTAATTTTGTGATATCCGTTTATAACGGCCAGACGGACGTTTTTAAAGATGAAGGCTATACAGTGGCGTGCACAGGACGATTAACTAGAGTATGAGGTAAGACCATTTTAGACTGCATTGTCCTTTAACATCCAGGTGAGATCGCAGTTAAACATTAGGGTCATAGAATTAAAATAAAACAGAATATTAAATGATTTTGCGATTCAAAATCAAAATTTATTGTTCTCAAAACTAATAGACTTAGTTTATAGTTAGTGAGTCAAATTGTGGTCAAATCCGGTCAGCCAGTTTTGCATAATAACATAACAAACATAAAAACATCCATTTGTTATATTGATACTACAAACCGCCCCATTAACAGCATTTATCTGATCTCATCTCCGCTTTTACAATCATAAAACATCAAAATTATTATAAGGAAGTATTTTCTCAGATTCCAACTAGACAGTGGTCGATCCAGTCAAACGGCCTTTGGGACCAGGATCTAGTGAATCCCGCTAAGCACATTTACCCGCTTCTTACGACTATATTAGCTTAAGGTGATAATAATTAATTATTACATATTTTACCGTTTCCATATTGCCTTTAAAATATTAATAGGAAAAATGATAAATTAATGTATTAACGTTGTATACATTTGTCATTGTATTTAACTGTTAAGTGGACGCTGTCATTATGTTACGCTTTCGACAGCATGTCTAGTATTAGATACTTGTGACTTGTGACGATATAATATATTAGACGAATCATACGCTAACAATTTTAAACCAGCTCAATTGCCCCAATGTTTTCACTTTTCCTTTTAGTCTTTATAATGAAACCACAGATATAATGTAAAAAATGCATAAGTATATCATATTGACTTCAGCCATGGCTTTACTCTTTACTACTGGTAGGTAAATACTAGGCAGGTACCTACATTACGACGTCGGCTGAAGTTGATCATTATATTACAAATACATATATCTATACTTCTATATATTACAAAGAGGTAAAGTTTGTGCTGTAGGGAGAATTTACTGGTTCTATTGAACCGATTTAAAAATTATTTTACAACCAGCCACATTGTTAGTCATAAGATTTATTTTATCCCTATTACGGATTCCCACGGGAACGGGAACTACGCGGGTGAAACCGTGGGGCGTTTTTTAGTAAGAAACATTTCTTTATTTATAATCGGTAGGTATATCTTATAACTATATTACAGTATTTACTATCAATTTTATAGTTAAACAATTGAAAAGCCCTGTGTCAGAGTATTTGTGGTAATGTCTGGTAATCATCGAGTCTTACCACCTTCGCCTTTTTACATCGCACCGCAAGACATCGGGTGGGTTTTCATCCCTATGTTGTAGTCTTAGCTTAGCTTTGCGTCTTCTTTTCTCTTACGCACGGCTAAGGTTTCGAATACCCTTCCCAACACAGCAGTCTGTGTTTCCTGAATATTATAACTTGGGTATCTTCAAAACAAGAGTGAATAGGCACCTTCTAGGCAAGTGTGTCCCATCTAAGACTGTATCTACACTTACCATCAGGTTAGATCATGGTCAAACGCGAGCCTATTTGTATTTAAAAAAAAATCACGGGTAATCATACCTTACCTTGATATACAACATGCACGGGTAACACGTCTGTACTTATAAAGCACCAAAGCGTTACGCTTGTGGATATTTCCAATAGTAATAATTATTACGAAAGTAGAAGTGTTTGTATTTAAAGCGAATGCTTTCGTTTTCTATTAATTTTCCATCATTTTATTAACAATATGCAAATCGTCTCATAAATCTATTAAATTGTTCATGTTAAATGATTAAGATTATACTTTATTAGTTTTAATTGTAATAATATTCGTATAAATAGACAGAGATACATGTATTAATATTAATTTAGAATTTCATGTGGACAATTTTATTCAGATGATACCTATAATCGCTTTTCGCTTTCTTTTATAAAATTAAAAACAATTTGGTGATCATATTTATGAAAATACGAGGATAAAAAAACTTTTGGCGTTTTTAAAAAAAAAAATTTAAAAAAGCCATTTCTTCAAGCACGGCGTATATTCCCATCTAACTCACAGCAATATAAGGGATCCATCCTAAAACCTATGAGATTTCAAACCCACCTATATATTTTTTTATTGAATGTAAATGTATTTTTTTCATCGAATGTTAGATTCCATATCGCTTCAATAATACGTTATTGAAACGATATGGAATCTAATCAAATCAAATTTCCTGAGAATGCTCTAGTGTCAGTCAGTAAACGGATGTTAAAAATATTTTGAATCTGAATCGAAATCTGCGAAGCGTTGCATAAGGATCAGGTGTCCATGGAAATCAACAAATATTTTGTTGATTATTGTAAGTTCATAAAACTTTCGTTGCGACTTCTTCTATTCAATAGTTAATAGTTGCTAAAGAACTATGCTTATATTATGCTAGTAGTGTTATAGTTAACATACGTATATATGTCTACATATTCAACTTGTTCATCTCAACAGACCTAAGCTTAAAGCTTAATAAAGCTTAAGACTTAAGCCAATGTATAAATGCAACGTCCAGCTTCTAGGAATTGTTTTGCGTAAAACTTTAGAGCCCATAAATTAAAAGCTAGTGCGAGACAAGAACACTTGCATGTACCTACAACAGTATATATCGTAAATAGTTCTGTACTCTAACAAAACAGCAATAAAGAAAACACAAATATCAATTTGAGGACAAGATAAAATGGCGGTCTCCCCAACAAACAAGCCGTATTCACCTACTTACGCCAATAAATCTGTATTAAACCTCGGACTCGCAAAATTACTTAACAGTTCTTCACTTAACTTGCATGCATTTTATTAATACGATTATTTGCCAATGTTTTGAAATTAATTTTGGCACTTTAAACATGGAAGAAGAAAATAAAAGATAAATCAAGTAAACAGTTGAACAGAGACAAGAGATAGACAGTAGAATCATGTCAATTTCAATAATGATTATAATTGGTTTTGAAATCGGCAAAAGCGCTATAAAAAATAAAACTGAAAATTAGCAAATTTAACGACAGTAATTCTTTCCATCATCATCTTGTAATTTACAGAATTAGCAACAACGGAAAGAAAAGATCACCTTATAATAACGAAACTAGAGAAAACTATATTATTATGTCGGTAGTATGATACCCATACCTAATAATGTACTAAATACCAAAACCTATATATCTAGGTATACCTACTGGTAAGTAAGTAGTAAGACATGGAAAAAATAAGCTTGTACATATTGATGATGGTGATAGATTGTTAATTACAGACAAAAGAAGGTTTAAAGTTTTAAATTTAACAAAAGGCTCTTTCCCAGGCTCCATTTTTAGATTTACAAAGACATAAAGAAAACACAAAACTTTAAAAAGTTTAATAAAATTAATGAATAATTAATTAAGTAGGTTTGTAAAATAAAAGTGTTTTACGATATAACGGATTTCTTTCATATATGTATATACTCGTAAGTATTTCTACTCGAATAAGTCGGAAATAACTGTAAACTCGGATATTGTATTAATGATACTGTCATAATTATGTTCCCAGTTTAAATTAGTGTTATTAATTTTCACATCGAAATTACTACACAAACAGTAACAGTAACAGGTAGTAATGTTCGAAAACGGTTAAGCAATTAATTTCAATTCGGACAGCTTTGTTTTGCATATTAAATAATTGTTGACAAAGCATATAATTATGCAAATCTCTCTAACTGGTTTGTAGCAGAATTCCAAATTATGAAGTTAGTTTATTCTATCAGATAGATTTCCTTGTCTAATACTATACATTTTCTATTTTCTTTATATGTTCCTTATATGATCTAACGAATGAGTATTTATAACAATGACATGCAGGGATATAAGTAAGTTATAACTCTAGACTTTTAAAATTCGATTTCAGCTCCTTACTTATGGTTCGAAAATGGAATAAGTTGAAATTTTAAAGGTCCAGAGGTGGTTCTATCATCTGTCTCGTGTTAACTTCATAAGTATGCCTCTATGGATCGTATCTACTATTTTACACTATTTTAAACTCAAGTTTACAATAATTCAACTCTACGGTAAACGTTGTACGATCATTAACCCACATGTACACTGCATAAAATATCAACGTACGTTGTGACTTTCAATAAAACACATAGTCATTATTTACATAAATAACCCACTTTCTTGCTTTAAATAATTATCATTGTAATCAAACATGAATAGAAAATATTATCAAGATGGTTTTCTACATTCTAAGTAAACTTGCATTGAGATTTGATATCTACCTACTATTGTGAAATGTAAAACTATCTTCGCTCTTAGAAGGGATGGTGAGTTCACATTATACCTAAGTTGTTTTATTGGGTATAATGTGAACCGCCGAATCCAACTCGGTTGTATTGCACTCGGGAAACCTCGTGACGTCTTTTCGTCCGAAATTCCTCAGTGTCTGAAGACAAAAGACTTCGAACAGTGCGTGTTGCCAGCGATGACCTACGGTTCCGAGACTTGGTCGCTAACTATGGGCCTCATAAGAAGGCTCAGAGTCACACAGCGGGCGATGGAACGAGCTATGTTAGGAGTGTCTCTGAGTGATCGAATCAGAAATCAGGAGATCCGCAGAAGAACCAAAGTCACCGACATAGCTCAACGAGTTGCAAAGCTTAAGTGGCAATGGGCACCTAGTTCGAAGAGCCGATGGACGTTGGGGTCCCAAAGTGCTGGAATGGCGACCCCGCACCAGTAAGCGCCGTGTTAGTCGACGCCCCACCAGGTGGACTGACGACATCAAGCGAGTCGCAGGGATTCACTGGATGCAGGTGGCTCAGTATCGTGATGTTTGGAAGTCCCTACAAAAGGCCTATGTCCTGCAGTGGACGTCCATCGGCTGATATTGATATGATGATGATGATGTTTCACTTATTATCTGTCTAATATAATTTGTTGCTACATTGGACAAAGTATAGAATCCTACTTTCCGGCAACATAGTAAAAGTATTGCTGATAGGCAATAGCATTATAGACACACGAGTACACGTATACATTGCACACCTTATCAAATAGGACTACGTTAGAACGTACGTGTGGAATGATTTGTATGGGCTTATGGTCACACGTTCCTACCTAAAATGTTCGCTGCAGTTTGATAAATGGTGAAGAATGTTACACAGATTATACAGAATTTTATTTATTATATCTATTGTAAGTATGTTTCTTAATCTGTACCTCTATTTTTTTTTAATAACATTTATAATAACACCGCTACAGTTTTCGATACATAATAAAGAAAATTCATCATCATCATCATCATTATCAACCCATATTCAGCTCATAGTTGAGCTCGAGTCACTTTCGGAATGAGAGGAGTTAGGCCAATAGTCCACCACGCTGGCCCAATGCGGATTGACAGACTTCACACACGCAGAGAATTAAGAAAATTCTCTGGTATGCAGGTTTCTTCACAATATTTTTCTTACCGTTTGAGACACGTGATATTTAATTTATTAAAGAAAATTACCACCAGGGAAATCGCAAAAATGAGAAATATGCTTGAATGTGACCCAAGCCTACTTTAGATCCGTGAGACTTTACGAAGCTATGTAGGATAAAAAGATCGCTTAGTGAATAGAGCCTATTTAGTTTTTGTATACGAAAGGAGTATATCTTGTCTTCTATTACGTAAAGATTTTTACCCATATCCCAGCTAATTAGTTCTTATAAATAACATTTAAACTACTGGATATCGTAAGAATCTATCTAATTAAGTAGGTAATTTTTGTTTAGAAAATATGAGTAAATTTAGAATAATTAGTAGGTACCTACGAGAGATTTACGAGTCGGTACAGAAATACGTTATAATTCTATGGTATCTACATACCAACCTAATTATTTGCAGGACAGTTTTTTATTTACGACAAAAACACGTGTTAAATATTGATCGGTAGGAAGTGAGACATGTTTTAACGCTGTCCATAATGGATATATTGTTATGTTATATCTAGATAAATGTATTACATACGTGTTAACTTAACTCATCATTATTCATAGTCTGCTGACAAACGAAATTACTTGTTAAACGTTTCTATCATTAGACAGTAATCATTCGAAAGTGCTATGTTTACACAAGCGGGAAGTTGTAACACTATCATTACACGACTTGATAGTACATATTAGAATAATTAAAATTAGAAAATAACTTTCCGAATACTATAAATTGCACCGTGTCGACGTTACGCGGACATTGATTACTTGCAGCAATTTGGTTTCCTACATTGTGTTACTGCCGACATTTTAAATATCAATATTATTTTTAATATTGCACCGCAATCTCCGTCACTACTTTTTATTGGCGTTTTCTAAAAGAAATTTCCTTGTAAAATGACTAGATAGTTAGTACGTATTTAATCTCTGCTAAGTGGCTAATTGAGTGAATTTTTGTAAATGAAATATGATGCATCTGTATTAAAAACCGGAGGTTATTCAAAATATAAGCTTCACTGACTGTTTCGAGCCCTTGTGTGCCCAGTGCCAAGGTTATTCAAATAAACTTATGAAAGTATTATACAAAATATTTTAAAAGTTTAAAAAAAAAGTTAAAAAAAAAACGTTATAAGTTTCATCAGTATTTAATGGATAAGTTTAGGTGTATTTGCATGGACAATGCAAATGCAAGAGGCGTATGTCCAGCAGTGGACGTTTATCGGCTGTTAAGGTAGGTCTTTAGCAAGTTGTATGAGATGTCCAGTGTCTTTCCTCAGTTACGTCTTCTTGTCTTGTAAATAATAAAAGAAAAAAAATGTCGTTCCTCTATAGATTTCAATATTTCCGGATACATTGATAGCAAAATAAAACTAGCGGTTCCAATATAAATAGATCGAAAGAATACGTTTGTTATTGGATGCAAATTGAAGGTCGCACCGCAACGGTGAACTTGAGAGATGAGAGGAATAGGGTCGCGAACGAGCGGGGTCACGACCTCGTCGTTCAATTTTCACTGCCTTCATTCATTACACCTCAAGTGCTGACAGCTAACGCCCTGTCTGTGAAGCATTAATGATAGACGTCAATTTTTTAGACTTTCTATGACCAAATGTTGTTGATTTTCCTCTAATCGCTCGTTTTTATTCCTATGGCAATAGTTTTTCAGGTTAAACCTAAAATAGTAACAGATTGATCGATTGCAGTCAATCGCAAACTTATTTGTAATTACCACACTTGAAAATTTATACAAATCAGAGTTCCAGCACTAATATAAGCACTAAAATTGGATAGTTAACAGAAGCCACAATCGTAGATGTCTACTTGAATTTCTGGCACGAACTCCCAAATCTGTCTAATAGATCTCAATCATGGCTAACTGCACTTGACAGACATGTCTGCCTTCACAATGTCGTGGTAACTAATCGATTCTATCTAGCATTTTCCTAGTATTAAACTAGATTCTACTTGTCGGTTTGTTATTGATACTAAATTGGCAGATACCGATTTTGATCGGAGCAGTATAATAACAATGTATCTATTTGAACGAGTAACAGAATACTTTTATATACAACGGGGTCAACAAATAAACTATGAATTCTTTTATTAAATCCAGCACAACACAGCGTTTAAGTTTATCGTATCCCAAAACGCAAGCCGTTGCAAACACAATTCAAGGTGGATCTTTTAAGGACCCTTGTCAACAAGGGCCTAGCATGCTGTCCCTATTAAATAAAAAATAAATAATATTTAGTAGTCGTAGTAGGGTTACATTTATAAAAGGCACACCGCACAGGTCGGTGTCGGGCAGCAGCGTCATCGGGGCGAGAAATCTGGCTCTGCGCTGACCAACCGCATGCCCATCTTGGTCAGTATCGGGCAAGTCTTTGTACATGGACCGACAGCGGGCGATGGAACGAGCTGTGCTAGGAGTATCGCTGGCGTGATCAAATCAGAAATGATGAGATCCGCAGATGAACCAAAATCACTGACATAGCTCAGTGAGTCGCACAGCTGAAGCAGTAGCTGGCCGTGGGCGGGGCATATGGGACGTTGGGGGTCCTAAGGTGCTGGAATGGCGATCCTGCACCGGAATGCGCAGTGTTGGTCGACCCTTCACTAGGTCGACTGAGGTCATCAAGCAGGTTGCAGGTAGCAGCAGGATGCTGGCGGCTCGAGACCGTTGTTTGGAAGTCCATGCAAGAGGCTTATGTCCAGCAGAGGTTATCCATCGGCTGATAATGATGATAGGTACCTAGTAGAACTTTTTGCGAAAATATCAACTACCGTTATATTTATTTCTGCCATTCAAGCAGGTAAGCCATCTTCTTGGTCCGTTAATTATTACTATAAATTAAACCTATATTTTTTGTTTCAGCAACTCTTCTCGGGTCAGAATGCGTGGTGTCAGAGCAGTGCACACTGAAGGTTGCTTACAGCGCTTGTTTGGATAACGTTTGTCGATGTTCAGACGGGCATTTACAGTTCAGAAAACATACGTGCCTCTCTCGTAAGTAGACTTAAATCACAGATTGCCTATTTCATATAATACGTATGTCAATAAACTACAATTTTATACAAGCTGGCAAGTAATAAATACTTTTGCTTGGCACTAATAGTATCTAATAGGTTACGGAGGTCAGATGAGATCGCTGATTAAATATCGGGAACGTGCTATGTTGAGAATTCCCCCGTTGCAGTGACAGAGAAAAGTAGTTCAGTAGTGCGTGTCATACTTTCGTTTTCTTCATCGTGAACTTACGCCAAATCGGTCACGTCACGGGCTACCTATAATGCTTTGGATACAGATAAATCACCGTGTAATTCTGTAGACACAAAAACAGATGAAAGTCGAGATAACAATGTGGAGTAAGCTGTAGATGTCTTACAGTATGAGATTGCGTTTTAAGAATCACGTCTTCACTCAAACCAATTTCGGTAACGAGGTAATAGGTATCGCCTTTATAATTTACTGCAAATTAGAATTGTGATCAATCCGTAACGTATACTGTGAGAACAATGAGGTGATTGTTCTGACAAATGAATGCGGCGTCTTTTGTATTTATATCTGGATGCTATTAGCCGCTAAATAGTCGTTTTCCGCGTGTTCATCTGCGAACTAACATTTATCTACCTACTTTCTTTTAAATCCCACGATACTATTTTGCAAATGGTACAATGGAAACATTGTATATTTGTCTTGTTGCAGAATGATGTGGGGTCATGTTTAAGCGTTTAGTTTTAACATCGTGTCACTTGATGTTTTTGTTACATTGGCGTTGCTAAGTTAATCTATACATAAATTCAGATGCATACAATAAAATATTTCCAAAATGTAGACCGCAGACAAAAACTGACATCACACTCGCGTGACGGCTTATTCAGCATAAAACTCAACTTACAATAACCGAATTAACTATTTTACGGCATACATTCGTGACACTATAACCGAAATAAATTGCATGTCTATTTGGTTTCTTAAACTAGACGAAATAGTTTTGATTAGAAGAAATTTTAATTGGATTAAGCATTATTCTCAAAATAATAATAAGTTATAATAATAATAAGTTATAATTATATTTTAAAACAAATATTCGATCATTAAATGAGCACGCCTAACTTAAATTCTTTAGACAAAGTTTAATTTAAAAGATACATCAGGAATAGTTCGGTACTGGCTTTTAATCAGGCAGTTCTTGAAAGGGACCTTAAAATATATGAAATAAATATTACTTAAATACCTATTATTAGTAAATTATTGACACTTGACTAAGTAGTATGATATTGTAATGTTTGACTATGCATGTCGTAAGTAAATTACTACAGGTTTTATATTAACTGATGTTATTGAACAGTTTATTAGAGCATACAACGACAACAACAAGTCGTTACTGTCAGGAAACAACCACTGTACACTAATGATTGTCACGCCTCATAAGTTCACTACTGTCATCTAAGCTGACATCAAATGGTTACCGCAAATTAATACTCGCTATTTTTATTTACAGCTGCCCCGCCTGGCCATGTATGTTACAGTAACGAACATTGTCGTTTGTTTGATAAAGAAAGTCACTGTGAATTTGTAATACCAAATCTATTTGGAAGATGCGCCTGTAATCCATTTTTCAAGCAATCAGGAGATAAGTGTATAGCGCAAAAATCAACGTCATATGCCACAGAAGCTGTTATTGTCGAGCAAGAAACAGTTGTCGGTTCAACTAAAGAAATTTTGGTAAAACAGCAGTTACCTTTAAAACCGTCTCTCCCACCAAGTAATCCTGAATCTGAAGAGAACCTCAAAAAATATGATCCACTAATCGATAAAGAAGACATAAAACCTAGTAACCTGCCTTTGTTTACAAGTAAAAATGATGTGCTCAGTACTCAAGAAGACAGTCCACTTATGCAAGCTGTCATGAAAGTTCCAACAGCCGAGCCAAGTAAACGATTACCTGTATCAAACAGAAAAGATGGTGAACCAAATGAATTAATTAGAGTTGATGAAATGACAGCAAACTTGCACGCTAACGATCAACCGATTTATAGGGTTGTAACACAACCAACTGTAGAACGGAAATCAAATAAGAAAGGATCATCAAAAGAACAAATAAGTAGCAAATCTAAAGGTGGTCATCAAAAAAAATCTTCTTTAAAAGGTTAGTTGAGGTTTTTTTTAAAAAATCAATGAATGTAATAGTAATACTAGTAACCACTAATAGATAATAGAATAATAAACATGTACCTACGTATAACTTCGTTTATGTTTTTGATGGATTAACTTTCATTTTTCAGATAAAAATCGTATTCGGGTCGATGCTGTATCACCGTCTGACTTGGGGCCGGCGTCTCTGGGGATGCCCTGTTTCACAGACAATCAGTGTCACATGGTGGATCCAAACACGCGATGTCTGAATAAACGATGCGATTGCGCGTATCGAACCAATTCCACCTCAGCGTGCTCGGCGCGAAACAGAGGATGTTTACCAGGAACATTCCAAGTGAGTGGCGCTCGTGATTTGACTGACGACTTTTTAATAATCTTAATGAAAGCAATTGTTGTAGGTTTGGAAAAGTACTGCGTGAACTTTAGAACGAAATTAAGTCATAATAAAACCATAATCAACCTATCATATGTACTTGATTGAAAATCATAGGTAGGTTCTTACTCTAATATAGGTTGACCGGCAAACGGGATATAGAAAGCCGCTTGATGCAAGCAACTAATCTATAGAAGTTCTTCAATATGCCTACGTCTGGCAGTGGACTTCCATTATAATCATCACCTGTTATGGTAGGCGTTCAGAGATTCGTATCGTACGTATAAGACGCATCGTATCAAACGGATTATAGTATTCTTTGTGAAGGAAATCAAAAAAGTGTGTCCACTGATCCGCATCCGCGGATCGCACGTACCATAAAATTAAAAATACGTTTAAAGCAATGCGTCCGATGCTTACGATGCGGATCTGTGGACGCCTGTCTTCACAGGGTAAGGCCACCCTATTTCCACCCACCATATTTCTTTAATACGGTTTGGCAGGCTTAAAACATTGTGGACCTTGGTGGATCTAAGCTCCGAATCTCTTTCTCATATACGTGGGCAACTAAATTACACTGATGACGATAACGTAGAGTTGTCATCCTCTATTATATTTGTGTTATTTAGGATAATGATGATACAATGTTAAAATGTTAACAGTGTCGTTCAACTGGTGCGTGCATCAGTTGGTACTTCGTCTGCGACGGCCGCAAGGACTGCCCGGATGGTTCCGACGAGAAATGTCAAGGTACTGGTAGAGGTAACTATCTATGCACATTTCCCTTTCATCGCACACCTTATGTAATTTATCTTCGTCTATTAATTAAATAAGAATTCTAACAAATATATTATAGCTACTTTTAACGTGATAATATTCGTATACAGACTTATACACCTAAGTAACCTATAGGTAGTAGAATTAAATTAATAATTTTAATATAAAAAAACTCTCGTGTCACGGTGTTATATAGTGGTCGCACTCCTCCGAAACTGCTTGTTCGGTTTTAATGTAATTTTAATGTTGGTATATTTATATAGAAATAGGTATATAGAAATATGTACTACTCATAGTACATTTTAACCGTCCTACCTGTGCTCCTACCCCGCAGGGTTTGCGGGGTAGGAGCACAGGTCACTTTTGAATCACAATTTTAATATGAAAGAAATTCATAATTATTCATGTTAGGTAGAACAACATTTACCGGCAGTTATTTTTTATTTGAATTATTGGCTTAGTGATTAACTTGTTTGGCTTGTCCTGGGTTCTATGCATCGAAATCAATATTTATTGTTTGTTCTGAAAGATTGGAATAAACCCGTTTCGCCCGCGAAACCGTTCGCGTGGAACCTGTTTTTTGAAAATACCGCGGGAGCATGCATTTTCCGGGATAAAAAGTAGTCTTATGCTCACCAAATCAAATTTCATCCAAATCAAATCACTAATTTAGCCAGCCACATTTACTTTAGTCTTAATAGGGATAGGATAGATAGATAGGAAGATGATAAGGACATAACATCTTGATGGTGGAAATAAGGAAGACGTTGGTTATAATCTATTACAGATGGTACAGGAGAACGTTGTCCAATGCACGCGTTCCGATGTGGAGGCCCCGGGTCGCCGTGCGTGTCCCGGGCGTCCAGGTGTGATGGCAAGGTGCAGTGTCCCGGCGGGGAAGACGAGAGGAACTGCAGAGCTACTAAACGGAGAGGGTAAGAATCATATTTAAGAAGTTCATGAGGAAACCTGCATACCTGAGAATTTTCTAAATTCTCTACGTTTGTGAAGTCTGCCAATCCGCATTGGGCCAGCGTGGTGGACGAAGGCCTAACCGATAAAAATCGATGTTAACTTTCAAACCTTATTTCACCCCCTTCTACGAGTATCTGATATTTTCGCATGTTTTATATATAGTAAACTGGCGAACCCGGTCAAGCTTCGCTTTGACTCATGTGCACTTCTGCCCTACCTCTACCCTTAATGGGGGTTTAGAAAGAGACAAAAAGTAGCCTACGTCACTCCATCTTTTCAACTATCTCCATTTAAAAAAATCACGTCAATTCGTCGCTCTGTTTTGCCGTAAAGGACGGACAAACAGACAGATAGACAAACACACACACCTTCACATTTATAATATTAAGTATGGATAGACCACTCACAACTTGAACGATTTATATTAAAAAAAAACCTTCAACCCCTTTTTATCTTGGGTTTGAGTTTTGAAAAACCCTTTGATTAACATTATTTTTAGAATTTTTCTGGTAAATATAACATACCAAGTTTTACAAATTTAACTGGAAAAGTGAATGCCTTTCCATACAAACTTTCAATCCATCTCATTGGGAAAAAATCTAATAACCACAAAGTTAACATTAACATTAATAAAAAGCATTATAAATGTTATACAGTTTATCCTTAATCTAGAACGCATACCTTCATGTTTCCCGAGGCGCACTGCGTAGGCAATCCGGTCCCTCGAGACGCAGTCCGAGAGCGAAAAACGCAAGAAAATGCGTGTAATAGATACCGAGAAGGCACAACAGGTTGTCTATGTGGTTTTGTGCGTTGTATAACAGTACGGGCGTGTTTTTCCAGTTGTCCGCGACACACATTCCGCTGCGGGTCGGGCGAGTGCCTCCCCGAGTACGAGTTTTGCAACGCCATCATCTCTTGCAAGGACGCCTCGGACGAGCCGCCGCATCTGTGCAACGAGCAATCGAGGTAACTGACATCAATTATGTTACAACTAGATCAGCGTTTCCCAACCTTTTTCAGCCCTAGGAAATCAAGCACAGTTTTTACAGACCCCCTTAATGAAATAAACAGTATTCCGGTCATAGTCTGAGCACCGTCGGTACTAACTGCCACAAACTTGTCACAAGTAATTTCATGAGTGGAATAAAGTTGTGCAATACTTGAAATATTACTTCACTGTAGTGTGCGAAGGCAGAGGTAAACAAAATAAAAAACATATGCAAGCAAGTTTGCATCATTTCTAATATCTGTACTCTCATCAAAAAAGAAAAAATCTGCTCGCTTTAAATAAGATTTCGAGAAGAAGGAAGATTATGAAATATTAGCATTTATGTATGGTCCAGAGATGACACCGTGGACCCCCATACACATACCCCCAGGGGTCCGCGGACCACAGGTTGGGAAACGATGAACTAGATTAATGATTCACGGATTATTACTTGATTACAAACTAAGTATAGTAGGGGAACCGAAGAGGGGATTTTTGCAGTTACTCGAGCGCGGCAGATAAAAGAGGCTATACATTGCACGTTGTTGAGTACCTCCACCAAGTACGAGCCCTTAATACGGTGGGTACGTTTAGGGCAACCAAAAAAAAGTAACTTCAGAAATACTCAACCAGCACGTCAGATTAAGTTAAGGTAAGTGAGTTGATAGCTAAAAACTGAGCATTTCGAAAACCTGACCATTTGAGTGTAACGTAATGGGAGGGTTCCAAAGTTACACAATAAAACCCTTATATTTTAGTTCTCGAGTTACGAGCGCGATTAAGTTTTTGCTTATTTTGAAGGACCTCCAAATTAATCGCTAAAATTTTGAGACAATTTCAGTTAGCTACAGTAATAAAAACTGCTTTTAAAGTAGTTTTTTTTCTACCACTATTCTTCCTATAATTTAATCTACCAAATGCAATCGGTCACCATGACTCTTTAGTAACTGCAAATTTAGCTTTCCGGGCTCCCCTACTTTAGTATATCTATCGATAATTATAATATAGCTACAAAGTTTGTATTTGTATAGATGATAATCTGAACTAATAAATAAAAATATAAGTGTCTGTTTGCAACTTTAAAGAGTTTTCACTATGCGTAATACATTCATCAGCTCCCACATCCCACACTACATATCCAGCTCACTGCTGAGTTCGAGTCTCCTCTCAGAATGAGAGTGGTTAGGTCCACCACGCTGGCCCAATGTGGATTGGTCCTTTCTACTTGGAAATACCTTACTTTCATATTATTACATATGTCTGTCTGTTTTTCCGGCTAATCACTGATCAAACTTTGACGAGACTTTCACTGGCTAGAAAGCTGATGGTATAAAAACTAGTAAAAAAATAATAAGGTTTGTCTGGCAATCGCAGGCTCTCGATATTCCACGAATCACCGGAAATACAATTAAAACACGAAAGTACATTTGATACCAATTTGATTAACAGTTTAAAACATGTTATTGCAATGTTGTAGTCAGATTGTCACTTACCGGCTTGAGATTAAAGTGCAATCACTTACAACGATCTTTAGATGATATCAATGTTATCAAAAAACACCAATTTACAAATTAGTATCTGTACCTACATCCGGAAATACGAATGACCTGACACAGAAATACACTAAAAATGATTAATTGAATTTAAGTGTTTTTGTAGATAGGTAACATGTCAAAGGAGATGGTCCAAAATTGTATGGAGCCCAGCAGGGCTAGCACGGGCAAGGGAGAAATTTATCCACGGGGAGAGGATAAAAAGTTTATCCCCCACACTCGTTTTATCCACTCACCGCGCATGGGCACGTCGGTGGATATAATATCCCCGGTGGATAAACGGAGGGAAAGACTTGTCAACCCATTTGTATATATCTTATAAATTGGCATTAGGTATATTAATAGTCCGAAATAAACGTAAATTTGATAATATTTGGTTTTTTTGTGCATACTATTTATCTGTTTTCTGTTGGCATTGTTTTGTTTGGTGATTGTTTTTTGCGGTGGTTTGTAGTAGGTATCTATAGTATCTATCATACTAGCGGACCCGGTCAAGCTTCGTTTTGACATAAGTGCACTTGTTCTCTATCCCTACTCTACCCTTCTTTACCTCTACCCCTGCCCTACCCCTACCCTACCCCTGCCCTACCCCTACCCTACCCCTACCCTACCCTACCCCTGCCCTACCCTACCCCTACCCTACCCCACCCCTACCCCAACCCTACCCCCCCTCCCCCGCCCCTAACCCCCCCCACCCCCTCCCCCTACACCAACCCTCCCCCCCTCCCCCCTCCCCACCCCTACACCAACCCTACCCCCCCACCCCACCCCTACACCTCCCCCCTCCCCCCTCCCCCACCCCCCTCCCCCACCCCTACACCAACCCTACCCCCCCTACCCCACCCCTACACCAACCATACCCCCCCCCACCTCAACCCCCCCACCCCGCCCCTAACCCCCCTCCCCCTCCCCCTACACCAACCCTACCCCCCCCACCCCTACACCACCCCTAATCCCACCCCCACCACTACCCCACCCCACACATACCCCACCCCTACCCCACCCCTACCCCACCCCTACCCCACCCCTACCCTACCGCTACCCTACCCCTACCCTACCCCATATTGCGAAGCAATTGTTAAAGACCAAAACATGCGAGACATAATTGTTTTTTTAAGTAAAGTTTTATCCCCACATCAACTTCACAGGGATAAATTTATCGCGTTTAAATGTCAAAAGTCCCAAAGTATATCATTTTATCCACTCCATATGCCATAGTCGAGGAAAAGATCTCCACGCGTAATGTCAATCGGGGATTAATTTGTCTTTCCCTTGGGGCCATGCTATGACGGGTGGATTTATATCCTTAGTCAGTGGATATAATGGGTGGATAAAAATTTTATCCCTTGCCCATGCTAGCCCGGCAGGACCAGTCATTGTATCCCAGCGGAAATAAAAGAAGATATTTTTATAACTAGTTTTGAAATATACGAGTCTACGAATTTACTTTAATTCTATCGAAATAATATTTATTATCTCCCAAGAAATGCAACATTAATAAATGTAATAATGGCGGATAGATGACGTTTTCAATGCAGTAATCGATTTGACGTTTGCTGTCAATTGTCATGCCATAGTTGCTCAATAGGCGCCATCTTGATATAACTCAAAATCTTGGGTTTTTATTTTATTTATTTCTTTTTATTTAGTTAGATTTATTCACTTTAATAAATTTTAATAAAATCCTTGTATTTTTTAAATTTTAAAGATACGGGGTACAAGAGTGGACCTGAAATAGACCATTTCTTTTACCTCAGCTTTTAATAAGAGTGTTTCAGAAATGTTTTTATTTGTGTAAATAATAGGGATGAAACCAACGACCTTATCATAGGATGAAACACACGAAATGGTTTCTTTGAAGGTTTCTACAGGTATCTACTTATTACTCGAAAATCCCTTCTGCAATATAGGTTCGTAGGCTTTCATAAATCACACTAATATTATAAAGGCGAAAGTTTGTGTGTAAGTGTGAAAGTGTGTAAGTATGTTTGTTCCACTTTTACGCTGCGGCTACTGAAGCTGATTTGGCTGAAATTTGGAATAAAAATAGATTTTACTCTGGCTTAACACATAGGCTACTTTACATCCCGGAAAAAATCCATGGTTCCCGCGGGATTTGTGAAAAACTGAATTCCACGCGGACAAAGTCGCGGGCGTCCGCTAGTATAAATATAAAATGTAAAATCGGACAAGGGGAAACTGCTTATAATAAAATGTCCAAAGTACTCTATGCGGTCCTATTTAATTCCTGACAAGATATCGCGTTCTAAAATGTTACCTACTCCATTATTTTATATGGCTGTGAAACTTTGGTCCTGATAAAGGAATGTAGTCGACGGTTCCAAAGGTACAAGCATTTGAAAAATGAGGATTAAGCAAAATGTGTAATGTGTGTATGTGTAAATCTCATGGAATAACTTTGTCTCAAATGCTCTAGTTCGAAGCAGAATATATCAATGATAATGAGGTGGTAAGTGGCATTTTTCGGACTGATGACAGATCTGCAATGAGCATACCTCAATCAGCAAGATAGTCGGAAAACATGCACCAGGGAGACAGCAAAAAAAAACAGAAAGAAATGGGTGGACGATATCAAGGAATGGGCGAAGCGTAACTACAGTCAGCAGACAAATATTTCTCCACTTGACCGCCAAACTTCAATTAGAAGAAGGCACCTGATGATGATGAAGCGTTCGTAGGACGAGCGTGGTTCTAAAAATTCCTTCTCTTTCATTGGTGATCAAAACCAAAAAATCAAAAATCAAAAATCATTTATTTCAAGTAGGCTTAGTTTACAAGCACTTTTGACACGTCAGTTGACTATTTGTAAAGATTCTACCACCGGTTCGGAAGGCAGGTTCTGCTGAGAAGATACCGGCAAGAAACTCAACAGTTGCTCTTTTGAAAAAGTCATACAGTATTATAATTTACAATTGATAACAATTACTGTTTACATTTCTTATAGTTTTACTTCCTGTGTGAAGGTGGAAGCTGATCCAACGGGCTCCAAGCATCTTTAAGGAACGCATCAGTGTTATAGTACCCTCGACTATCAAAGACCTATGTCCTTCTGTGAGCCATTAAAAATATGGTTAACGATGATGAGATGAAGTTTTCTTGTAATTTTTCATTTAATATTTGTTTGGTTTATTTGAAGATGGCGGGCAGCTGACTTCTGCCCATTGAGGTGTGGCAACGGTCGGTGCCGAAGTACGGCGGTGGCGTGTTCTGGTCGAGACGGGTGTGGTGATAACAGCGACGAGATCGCTTGCTCAGTTTGCAGTAAGTCACTTTATAACTTTATAGATAAGCTATACCCTAACTTTTGGGCCTCAATTAGGTAGTATGTTAAGAATAACATACTACCTAATTGAGGTACTCTGCCTTATTCAAATCCGAGAGGTCTAAGTTTCCATCTTCACTCTTTATATTTATTTGGTAACTGCTTCATAAGTCCAATAGCTGTAAGGCTTCAAATCGTAATGCCCTGAGTTTGAGTTCTAAATCGGCAAGCTATTCTTTTTTCCAAGAAACAGTGGAATAGTTGGGAAGTTGGTGGTAACCACGGCACCCGCGTATTTCGAAAATCACTTTATACCGGTTGCGGTTCTAATACGACCTAATAGTACTTACAGCATCAAACTATCAACCTATACACTCCACTTGGCATATTAGATGAGCATAGTCGGCTCTAATCTCCAAGTGAGGCTTGACCCTGTAAGGTCCGAACAGTGGCGAATTTACAAATTTGCCGCCCTAGGCTGTCCAATTTAAGCCGCCCGTACAATTCCTTGTTACAAGTTACTCTAGTCCGCAATACTATTAATGAATTACATTTATTTATTAACCGACTTCCAAAAAGGAGGAGGTTCTACGTTCGGCTGTATGTATGTTTTTTTTTTTTTTTTTTTTTTTTTTTTTTATGTATGTCCAGCGATAATTCCGTCATTTGTGGACCGATTTTGAAAATTCTTTTTTTGTTTTGAAGGGTTTGATTCCAGGGTGGTCCCATTTTTTTCATGTCAGGATCTGATGATGGCATCCTGGAGAAATCGAGAGGAACTTTCAAAAATTGTAGGGACGGCTAGTGCGTTTGTTAGTGTTTCCATAAGGTATTTTAAACCACTACAATTTTATGAAGGTCTGGAGTTGGTCTGATGATGGAGCTGATACACAGACGATGGAACTCGTCAACGATTTACAGCAGGTACCTTTTGTTTCGGCTTGATTTATTTGTATTGATGAGAACTTTCCACCTAGATGGGTTGTGACTGTATTAAGGGTCTGATGATGAAGACAGTGAAGAGAACTCCTCGACGGTTCACAGTAGCTACCTTGTGTTTGGACTTGATAAATTTGTATTGATGAGAACTTTCCACCTAGATGGGTTGTGACTGTATTAGAGGTCTGGTGATGAAGACGAAGAATAGTTAAGGGAACTCCTCGACGTTTCACAGTAGCTACCTTGTGTTTTGAATTGATAATTTTGTATTGATGAGAACTTTCCACTTGGATAGGTTGTGACTGTATTAAAGGTCTGTTGATGAAGATGAAGGAGAGTTAAGGGAACTCCTTGACGGTTCACAGTAGCTACCTTGTGTTTGGACTTGATACATTTTATATTGATGAGAACTTTCCACCCATATGGATTGTGACTGCATAGGGGGTCTGGTGATGAAGACGGAGGACAGTCACCTTTCACGTTTTTCTGAATATTCATATTACGTGTGGATAAAGGGGGAGTGAAATTTTGTACATGAGTTAAGGTAGTATTTTTAAAATTGGGATTGTAGGACTTAGATACTTATCATAAGAAAATAACGTTTCAACTAATTGCTCATTAATTTTTGTTCACACTCAGTTAGGTGTGCTAACACTAAAAATTAAAAAATAAAAATTTTAATAAAAAAAATTCAACCGACTTCCAACTCTAAAATTAACCTAAACTAAAAAGCAAAAAATAACATCTTACCTATGTGCTACCTTCTGATCAGTTTGAAGGCGGTGCCAATCCAGTGTCATGTTTTAATTAAAGCCGTTTCTGAAAGAACCACAAAAATTGTGTAATTTAAATGGCTTGAATTAAAACATCACTGGCTTGGCACCGCCTTCAAACTGATCAGAAGGTAGCACATAGGTAAGATGTTATTTTTTGCTTTTTAGTTTAGGTTAATTTTAGAGTTGGAAGTCGGTTGAATTTTTTTTATTAAAATTTTTATTCTTTCATTTTGGTACTGCACAGTACGTACGATAGGAATTAAATATTAATAATAAGGAATTATCCTTAAATTTTCAAGACTCGTTTTTTCAATGTTTGAGCAATGTAATGAAGTTTTCTGTTTTTCATTAATTCTGTAACACTACAATTTTTTGGTCAAAGTTGCCGCCTCCTAAAATCTGCCGCCCAAGGCTCCAGCCTAGTTAATCTGTTGGTAATAAGACTCTCATTTTTTGGAAGTTGTCGCCTCCTAAAATCTGCCGCCCAAGGCAGCCTAGTTAATCTGCTGGTAAATCCACCACTGGGCCCGAATGAGGCTTGGTCTGTATTACAAATAGGCTAATAATGATTGGATTTAAAACATAACGAGTACAAGTTTCTATGCTCTTATCCAAGAAGTGGGTCCTATATTAATGGTTGCGACTTACAAGTAGACACTTGCAAGTGTTAACGACTTCTGATTGTAAGGTGCACCTGGTCAAACACGCCCTGAATACTTTCAGTGGACCCATTTGTAATTTGTCACGATCTCTTACCGTTATTTGGTCACATATTGTTGGAATACTGTATAGATTACAAGAAACGGTTCAGAAAATATTCTGACGACCTCTCTACCCAGTTGCTGTGGATAATAAAGAGAACTTGGGTTCGATTCCTAGTCGAGTAAGTTTAAGATTTTATGTTTTCTAAATTGAGCGAGGTCTGGTCTGGTATTAGGAATCGGCCGTGGCCTGTGACCTTACCAGCACGAAACGTATCGCCAAGCGATCAAGCGTTCCGGTACGAAGCCCGCTACCATCTAAACTGCATTGACACTTAACATCAGGTGAAAAGCAGTCAAGGGCTAACTTGTCACAGCATAAATAAAGTGTGTGTCAGGTCCGACGCATGAATGTAGTTTACTCTTTCAGATCGACTGTCTAAATAGGTGTATATTGCCCCACAGCGAATTGAAAGGTGCGCAACCGAGGAGCAGCAGGCCGCGGCGTGCATGTGCACGCTGTTGGCGGCAGCGCACGGTGCAAGGTGCGCAGAATAGGTTGCGCACAAAAAACGTAACGCTGTCAATCGTTCATCGAATTTTACTGTCCATATTTTTTTCATACCGGGGGCTTTATATGCAAAATCTATTCTTAAGGATTCCAAAAACAAAAAAATAACGGTATCATATCAAACTGTATGTCTTACTTTGCCTGTTTTTCTTTTCCAGGGTGTCCTTTCCCTCCGAAGCTGCCGTGAGATTTTTGAAGATTAATTTGAAGGAATTCCCGTTCAGATCTCACCGCACACCGTATGCCCGCGTGGAAAACTTGTTAACTGCCAAGACTACAATATAATTTATTTTGTTTTATAGTCTTACAATGACAACTAGATATCCGTCGGATACCTACCTATCGTTAAAATCATATAGATATAATAATAAATAGAAATGGCGTGTAAGTACGCATGAATTTTCCGTAACATGTGAAATTGCTTCTTCTAAATTAAATAAAACGCACACGTAAACATCTGTAGCGTGCCTTTGTATAAATAATCGGTGAACATACATAAAAACAAGTTTCCGACGAATTGGGAACCTACACCTTTTTTGAAGTCGGTTAAAAAAAGTCTCACATTGCTGTTTCCAAACTCGATCCATATTTACATCAGCAATACTGTAATAATCACGCCACTTCTATTAAAAATTCTATGGACTAAATAGGGAATCATAGATCCAAAAATAAATTAGACACCTTAGATTATTATGATCTAAATTAGGCACCAATTTATTCATGTACTGTTTCTAAATACATTGAAATATTTAAATAAATCCACCTATCATATAAATGCCTTCGTAAATAGGGTTTAGTCAGTCAGTGAAGTAGTTCATTTATAGTTAATAATCTTTATTATTAGTACAACGAAATGAAATCTACAAAGTTAGCTGTAATAAAACCGTAGATGAATTTGTATGCAATCACCTATAGCAAGTTCGTTAATGACACTCCCATGATATGCGGGCGACGGGGGAAAAGGCCTGCGCGGGTGTGAGGCGTGCGCGCGCGGCAGAGGGAAGGACTGCGCGGGTATGAAGTCGTGCGCGCGGGGATTGCTACCCCTTCCCGGCCCGCGCGCATCATCGGGAGTGTTTCGAACGAATTTGCCACGCTATCTATACCTACAACATCTAAAGAAATAAAGTCCTTTATATTAGTAGCGACAGTTTTGATTGTACCACGATTAAAAATACATACATAAATACTTTTATTAGTATCTAGGACCTAGGTAATATAGAAAACTTCAACTGCAGTGCTAACTATTTTTCTATCTTATTTATAAACATAGAACATATTAGATGATAAGTCACACTACCACTTCATTGAAGCTACGGCTTCGCTCGGTCCTAGGGCTCCTCTAAACCACAAGTAGTTCGGTAGTCGGTACTCCAAGTTGTTCTAGCCCGCGAGTTCAATTCTGGCAAAGCTTCTACGCTCGCCCAAAGAGCTGATTAGAAAAAAAAACTACTCGTAGCGTTGCCCATTAAAAATAACCGTTCAAACTACAAGTTACTTTAGTAGAAAATGTAATTTTTTTTGTGATACCAAGTGCGTAATTGCAAAGTGTCACTGTGAATATTATCTTTAATTTTTTTTTTATCATTAATAAATTAATAAATAATAGATGAAGGTATATATTTCTAATACCGGATCTTAGACCATACAGGTCGTGAAATGCGATTGAATGAATGTCTTCACGTTCGCGATGCGCACCTTTTTCCGAATATTGTTGGTTTTTTTTCGCCCAAGGCAAAGAATTCGCGTTACGTTCACTACACTTATTTGTGACATTGCCAACCCTATCCATTTTCATTGAGATGGTGAAACAACTGCGAATCGCAATTCGCGACGTGATTTCAGGGCGTAAAACTGCGTCTAAGTAGAGTGCGCATTAGGTTTTTGTGGTTTTTTTTTATCTTTACCTTAGATCTAATATTATACCTACAATATCTTTCCTTAGTGTTTTTCTCTTCACAGCCCGCCGCTCCCAATATAAAGTATCACTAATATCTACTTTATTACTCATTTATACTTAACAGAGTTTCATAAGTAATTATTATTTGTAAGTCGAAGGAATAAGACTGAACCAACTCTTGGCAACAATTACTTTCCGAATTCTGTACCTATGTATTTTTTAACTTTATTAGCTATCTATAAAAGTGTCTTGCATTTAAAATATAGGTACTTACCTATCTAGTTCATAAGTTAATTTACCTTTATTATTAATTGTACATAATTTATTTAAAAACATTAATTGTCGGACTTTAAATTATTACATTTACAATTAGGAAAACATTTATTTAAATAAGATATTTAACTATGTGAGTATTAATATGCCAGTATTTAACTTCTTATTAGGAACAATTCACACAGAAATCCGTTAGCGAATAACGCATTTCTTTCATAAAAAAATACGCACCTGTGAATCATGTAAGCTTTTAGTAAAAATTAAGTTTGAAATATATTGGGCTTTAAGAGCTATAGAGCATTTTATACTTGCCTACCTAATTTATTTTCTAATTTTCAATATGCTAGCAATTAGCTTGCAATTCACTTTGTTTAAACATTTAAGATTATATTTTTTGGTAATAGGTAGGTTTGGTAGTTTTGGACAAAGGTACGTAGAATACTTTGTTATTGTCATGAAAAAAAATAGCCTCACCTATATTTCTTCATATAAAACCTAAGTAGAGCTTATGCGAGAGTGAATTAATGTAGTTTAATTTATTGTAAAATATTACAGTATGATTGTGTGTGAATGTGAATAAATAAATATATTTATAAACAGTAAATAAATTATTTAAAGATAAGAAGATTTGTTTTTTACTTTGATATACCTAAACCATTTTTTCTGCTCTTGTTAATATCTTTCCGTACTTAACAGGCATAACAAAGAATTTTGTCTGTTTGTCTGCTAATTTTAAAAGTAACAATTTGTATGTGCAAAACTAAACCCATGACGGAGATAATATAGAATAGTGTTTGGGGCAAGAGAAATTTAGTGCAAACCAAAAAAAATTTTTTTTTTATTTTTTTTTTATCCTGTATAAATATTTATACTAATAGTTTGAAGAGATACAGTAATTTGACGTCGTAAGGGTAATTATTAAGTAATCTCTGGATCTACTGAACCGATTTTCAACATTCTTTAACCAATATAAATCGATAAAAACTACGTTATTTGCATCTGTTACTAGATATTAAATAAATAAAGACATTATAATTTATATTCTTGATCATAAGTGACATAATTTTAAAAAAGAACGTTTTGTTCTCTTCCTTTTTTTTAAACATTTTCTTTATATTTGGAAAAACAACAAGGCAACCATAAAGGGCGCGCAAAGCTTTAGTCTATTAATTGCGTAGGTGCCTACCTAGATATTGATACAATTTCTACTATGAGCATGCGTACTAGAACTGTAATGGAGACAATTTCTGGAAAACTGTCTCCTAGTGCTGTAGTCCCGTAAAGAAATATCAACATTCATAGATTTACAAAAAAACACTAGATTTGGAATTGAAAAATTAGGACCTGTATGTGAAAATTTGCTAAAACAGGTGAGTTTGTAACGATTATTTAAAATGTCTCGTTTTAGAAAACGTACGCAAAGTTATTAAAGCGAAAGCTTTTATGTAGGCCGTACACTATTGATATACGTGAGTAGTTAGGTACCTACTTATTACACATACGCATGTATTGTATTAATTAGTTTATTGTCATTGTCAAACCCAGTGGCGTAGTGTGGAATTTTACCGCTAGGGGCCGATAAAATCTTCAACATACAAAACATACGTTTAATTAACAAACAAACTAATAAAAATTAACAAATTAGTTATTAGTACAACAGTACACATTGGTGTACTACACATATTTTGTGTTTCTTTTCTGTTGCATACATGAATCGATTGAATCGAATCACCAAATCTTGACTAAATTTAATTAAGTATTTTTGAAAATTTTAACGTCTTTAGTTGTTTCAGAATTTTTGTATGTAAATAACATAATAGATACGTAGGTATCTACTTTTCCCTTACTCGCTTTGCTCAACAGATACTTCTTCTTCTTAAGGTGCCTCTCCGACTAGCGAAGGTTGGCAGTCAGATTCTTGAACTCGTCTCTATCCTTCGCGAGGCGAAATAATTGTGCGGCGCTCGCGATCCCGGTCCACTCTCTGATGTTTCTCAGCCAAGACTTCTTTCTGCGACCAACGCCTCTTCTACCAGCAACCTTTCCCATCAAGATGAGCTGTAGAAGCTCGTATCTCTCGTGTCGTAGCACGTGCCCTAGATACGCGACTTTTCTCGTCTTGACGGTCTGCAAAAGTTCACGCTTCTGATTGACGCGTCGCAGAACTTCGGCATTCGTCACTTTGTGAGTCCAACTGATAACAGATACTATTAGAACTAATGTAACTTAAAATCAAATCCAGACACAACATGTCAAAAAAACTGACAGTATTTTAACACAAATTATAAACTTTAACGATATAAATCAAGTTAAAACACCACAACATGTACATGAGTAGGTACTTAAGAAAATACTTACCTTGAACTATTGTAACCAGTTTTTGTTTTTTTTTTAAACGAAGTAGGTATGACAGTGCAACAAATCTGTTCATTTACGATAGAAGGGTAGGGGAGGAACCACATGAAATGGCACGAAAGCAGTGGGACGCATAGTTTTTAAGCCAAAGGTGTCCACATTACCCGGGTTTCCCCTATATATCGATTGTATTCATTATTTTTAATAAACTAAGAAGGTCGCCTGTACACTGTGCACAGAAAACATATGTACAAGCCTGTAGTAGTAAACCATTGTACAACATTAGGTGGGTACCTACTTACTTACCTAAATATTGATCAGGAAGTTGCTATGTTATTACTCATTTTAATTTATAACAAAAAACTATATAGGTAATATGTACCTATTTTGTTATCTCGTTGTTACATATACCAGCTGAAACATGAACTGATTACAAGTGTAACTACACTAACTAATTAAACGTCCTAGAGTAGGTATTAGGTATAGTTATCAACTAGCAGATACCCTGCAGTTTCACCCGCATAGCTTCCGTTATAAAGAAAGAAAAAAAAAGCTTTATTAGAGAATTTATGCCACAAAACACAATTTGTTCTATTAATCGTCAGGACAATATCCTGCCATGTATGGCATAACCCAGTAAAGGGATCCAACTCAGCATAATGCTACATACTCTTTAAATAAAAAGAGCATGCAGCGCAGTTTCCACCGAATCGAAGGTTTTCTTGAGACCGTTATGCTTGGAGGTCCATGCAAGAGGCCTATGTCCAGCAGTGGACGTCGGATACACGCACTGTTTGAAGACTTTCGTCTTCAGGCACTGAAAAATTTCGGACGAGAAGATGTCGTGGAGTGTCCCAGCCTTTGAATGCTTTTTTACCCGACTGCGTCAAAGGGAGGGTAAATGAAATGAAATGAAAATACACTTCATTGTACACCACAAAGAAGCGTACAATACAATACATAGGTACAAAAAAGAATTCTAAAAACTGTCCGCTAGTGTACATATAAAAGCTAAAGGTCACACATCATGAATTATCGAAAAGTACTTGACATACAAAGATGAAATTTGGGACACAAACACTTTTCATCCAGTAACACAGGTGGCCCTTACGTGTGGAAGCAAAAAAATCCACAATCTCTTTTTTCCCTGGTTAAGCGTGCGCCCAAAAGTTGGAAACATCCTACATAGGTTAAGTCACTGTCATATTTATTTTAAGCGAGCATCTAAGCTTCTTTTGTGAGAAATCTTTACCCTTCATTTGGGCCCCTCAACTAATTTAGATACAATACAGGGCCCCTCGAAGGCACGCTACGCCACTGGTTGAAGGTAGTTTCTAGTTCGGATCTTAGACTAAGATTAGAAGATAGTGACAAATTTGAAACACACTATCGAGTTACTTACGTATAAAACTTCTTGAGAGATAGCTCTACAATTCCGAGTGTTTGAAGAATTTTCTCTATTTTTTTGTTTTTTTTTAATCATAAAAATTTCAATCACATTTTCAGAATTTGGAAGAAAACCAAACCCTAATATTAATTTTCAGCAAATTATTTATAGCTTTAGGGATTTTTGCAAGTCGAATGAGATTTTTCAAAAATCATTCAGCACAATTTTGTTCCGAATTTAATAACCCTATAACATCTTGTTCAAATTATTTTCGTGACTGCAAAAAAAAACATGTCACAAAATAATTTGTCAGTCAAGACTCCCATTGGACTTGGTTCTCCATTTTTCATCATTAAATGCCTGCACAATTGAGGAGGAAACGAACCAAACGGTCATCGGTTCGATGGTTTTGGCATTTTGGTATCAATAAGTAGACCTTGTATTTGTTGATTGGTATCACTATACTACCGGATGTCCTCGGTGTTACTCACGCGAACACTTTAGGGTATATGAATTTTCTACATACCACATTTCTTTCAATATTTACATACTATTATTCACTCAACAGAAAAAAATTAGATCACTACTCATGAATTTAAATGCATACCAATAATGATATTGTTTACGTATCATTTTACAAATGCCTTTTCTTTTGTAAACAATGAGGCTTTGTTTGTTTATAAAATCGAACGATCGATTGCTTCATATCCAATGCGCACCATACTCTACCTAACTACCTGGTAGAAATATAAGTAGCTACACTTTTAAATACATTAAATTAAAAATACTCAAGCAAAATGTCTTCTTTGGTAAAACGTGATCAAAAATCTTTATTTCATACAATTATAATACAACATTTTCTAAATCTAATTCCAAGGTTAGTGAAGTAACTAGCTCTGTCTTTAATTTTTGTTTGACGGATGCTCAAGAAGTCGTAACCTTCAAAGTTCGTGGTTTCTTAAGGTTACTTCGTGATTTCATCTGTCTGTTAATTCATGTTAAGAGTAATTATTTAGTATAATGAATTGGTAATTGAACGTCCACGGTGTGTTATTTTATTAGCTAGATGCGTGAGTTGTATATTTCTTCCTTGACTTAACTATGCAAATAACAACAAACAGCCTCTCAATACCGAAATTCGGTACAATATGAATGTATCGAATTTCGGTACATTCATATTAGACCGAAACTTTAATTTAAAAAACCAATTTGAGTATAAATATTCTAAGACGTAGAAAATGCCCTGGATTTGTTGTATAGTACAGTACCCACTTTCTTGTCTATTTTCTTTCTTTTCCTTTTTTTTCTATTACTTCTCTACACCCTCACCCTATTTTGTATTATTTGTATTAGCTTGTTCATTATGTCGCCTGGCAGAGATCCCTTGTTGGCGATAAGGCAGCCATTGTGTATTTTCAAAGTTTTTGTAAATATTTTTTGTACGTTTAAGTGTTTTGGTGTTCAAAAGTGTGTATATTTTCTTGTTTACTTTTTTAATATTATAGTATTTTGTAAAACTTTTTTCAGATTGAAGCATTTAAGAAGAAAACTGAAAATGAACGCAATAAAGATAACATTATGGATGGTAACGATTAGTTTATCCATTTTCGTATTAATTATATACCACGTACACCATTTTTCATTCGCACGGAATCATCACGAACCAAACAAAATGTATCAACAACCCCCGCCAAGCACGCGGCGGGTCTTCGGCACCCCCATGAGGCACATACCATTAGATGAGATTTATAAAGACATCCCACTCCATGATCAAGATCTTTCTCTTGAATTTGAAGAAACTAGATCAGGTATTTTAATATTTGATATATATATGTTTTTAAAAATTCCGTTTTGTTTATATTTTAATTTATATTGTTATTTTGGCTAATACTTCAAAACAGGAGGAGGTCCTAATTTCGTTTATTTGTTATTATATCTTCAGACGCGATATTATGATTCAAATATGGTGTTTAAAAATCGAGTATTTACATCACTTTAATATACGTCTTACACAAACATTAATCAAATCTTTAGCATCGATATACCTACATAGTCATATGTAGGCAAATATCAATAATAATCTCTACATCTACGGATAGCAATATTTCCATATTAGATTTATTCATTTGACAACAATTTCATATCTTATAGTGAAGTGTCTTTCAACAGAGGTAGCTTATTCAAAAAATTATAAATCATGACCAAGATTCGATGCATGTACGTCCAACACCAGCAACTAAGGTGTTACTAAATTGAACATGTAGTTCTTTGTAAATTTTGTTAATTTTTGAAGTAAAACTTCTTTAGGAAAGATTAACTTGGGGAATAAGCTGGAACGAACGTTGAGAGGGAGAGCTAAATAAGTTTTAATTTAGTCGTGTGGTCTAAAGAACTTGTTTTTTATTTTAGTTCAACACATGATAAATACGCCTGGTTGCCGTATCCCAGTTGCTATGGTTAATTACAAAAAACCTCACAAAAACAGAAAAAGAGGTTATTGTGGATATCGTGCAGTATTTTTAGAAAGAGAAGATATAGATAAAGTCCGCGTGGTAATAAAAGAGAAATCCATAAAGAAGTATCTTAAAAGAGGCAAGAAATATCATTGCTGTTATAGATTTTTTCAAAGGTCAACAAAACCTGGCCATGAGCATAGATCTCTTAGGTAAGAATATATCTCTAATTTTATAATAGATTCCCATATTTCATAATCAATAATTTTGTCTTGGTGTGGAGTTTCTTATAGGTGAATTTAAAATGAAGTACTCAAAGCCATAATAATAATTATTATGTTGAAAAGAAAAAGTTAGAAGAAAAAAGAAGAGATACAATGAAATATTTGCAATCCTGAATTAGTAGTAAAACCTAGGTAGATACGTAATTAACCTACACGCTCTTTTCAGATTCTCAAAATGTACAAAAATTCATGACAGAGAAACAATAAACTTGGAACAAGATTTTATCAACGTCCAATGTTTCGAAAACAGCAATTACAATCAAACTCATCGTATATACGACGATGTATATGCATTCTGTAAAAAAATTAAAGTAAAAAATGCAACCACATGCGGGAAACAATACAATGTCTTGCTCATAGGAATGGACTCAATGTCTCTATCTCGATTTGTTCAGACTATGACAAGAACGGCTAAGTTTGTTTATGACAAATTTTGGCCAAACTACAGAGGATATCATAAGGTAAGCGATTCCACTCCTAAAAATGGGAAAGTTTGTGTGATTCAACTATTTTAGTTTTCTTTATAATTACAGGTGGGTGACAACACATTTCCGAATTTGATGGCTGCATTAACAGGACATAACATATCGAGTATTATGAAATCATGTTCAGGAAGGATGGACCAGTGCAACAATAAACTCATTTGGTCTATCTATAAAAACTCAGGTTACGTAACTGCTTACGGGGAAGATCATTTACGATTGCCCGATATTTTCAGTAAGGATTATAGCTTCCGAAAGTCACCTACGGACCATTACATGAGACCGTTTTTTCTAAAAGAAGAAATCGAAATAAATAATCATTCTTTACTTTGCGCGGGGAAAATCTCATCCGGTCAGCAACTTTTGGATTACGCAATAAACTTCGTTTTGACTTACAAAGATGATCCTTTCTTTGGTTTTTTCTGGATGAACTCATTCAGCCACAATATGAATAACCATCCCGAAGATGCAGACCGAATGTTCGAAGATTTCTTTAACCGTCTCTACTATACGGGAGCATTTGACAATACCTTCATTATCTTTTTAAGCGATCATGGCATTCGGTTCGGTGAAAACCGTATTTTAGTAGAATCATATTACGACGATCGTCTGCCATTGTTATATATCTGGCCACCTACAACATTTAAAATGAATTACCCTGATAAATTAAAATCATTACTAATTAACCAATTCCGATTGATCACTCCGTATGATTTGTTTGATACGCTCTTTGAAATAAGTAAATTAGCGGATTGCGATGAAGTTGAAAATGAAGCCGCTGATCCAAACCACAACAGTATATTCAGTGTTATTAGTCCTAATCGCACTTGTCAGGACGTTGGCATTCACGATAAATGGTGTAGTTGCCACAATTTGTATCCCCTTGACGCCGAAGACGCAGAGGGGATTAGAAGTGTTCACTTTGCTGTGTCACATATTGTGTCTGTAATGCAAACGATAAAAACGAAAAGATGTTGGAGTTGCACACATCTTTCACTTAAAAATGTAAGCAGAATTCATTTCTACTATGACAAGAACAAAATCAATATATATTTTGTTGTTGCATTTTCTATGAGCCCAATGAATATTTTTTATGAAGCTACCGTGCTACATAAAGACTCACAGATGTATCTAGTTGGATCTGTTAGCATTATATCGCCTTACAAAGGTTTCGGCGACTGCACTATCAAACATGAAGACAGAATTTATTGTGTGTGTCAAAAAAACGACAACTGTCGGTTAAGTTCTATATTTTAAGAGAACTTTAATAAAAGTTTATATATTTTCTCCTACTGATAGATATATAAGCCTATCTGTGATATTATTATTATTATTAATTGTTTATTTATTAAATAACATAATTTTTATACAATTCCAAATGATTATTTTATTTGAGCTCATACGTTATAGATTATGGAGATTTATTTGGATTTTGACGTTGCTTACAATAAATATATGGCCTTAAATATAATCAACTTCATCACCAAAAAATCGAACAAAAATAATTAAATTAAATATTTTGTGTTCATCATATTCATCATAAATCTAAGATTGCAGAGGTCATTTGTACCATGCGTACAATCATCAACAACGAAGTGTTAATGAAAACGTAACGTTTATATAAACTGAATTCGATAAAATATGATCGCTGATCCTTGCAGTCACATGTCATGCGTAACAGAGTTTGGATGTGTTAGGAGATGTAATTATATTGTACGAACGTGTGATGTAAATATAGGTGCAATACAAATGTGTGCGGCAATGTAAATTAAAATAAAATTCATTCATATTTCGTGCCATTGATAAAAATAATGTAAATTAAACCTGCTGCGATTTTTCTAAAAAAATATTTCTTGAGTGAAACTGACATTTTTCTTTTACTTATAAAATAAGTATAAACCCAAGTGAATTGTGTCAATAGATAATAATAAAACCAGGGAGCTTTTATTTGAATAAGAATCGCTTTTAAAGCGATGGTTACTTAAAGGTAAGCATTCTACTTTTCCAGGCTTTTATATTATAAATATATTGTAAATATTCACCACCATATGCACTTATTTATCTACGGGAAAATCATGAATTTATGTGAATTAGGCTATAGGTAGGTACGTATTATCAAGGTTGTGCCAAACACAGTGTGGTGTTTTGACTTTTGACGCTTCTACTACTTGGTTCTTGATATGCACAAGAGGTTGAGACATTAGTCACTAAAATTGTATCATCATCATCATCATATTATCAGCCGATGGATATCCATTGTCCATTGCAGGACATAGGCCTTTTGTAGGGCTTCCAAACATCACGATCCTGAGCCTCCTGCATCTAACGAATTGTAATGTGTGTGACACACTTTAACATTAGTTTCTTCCATTCAGTAATACATTTTTGTTGCAATCATCGTTATCACACAAATAAATTAATGTTCTACCGCTAGTAGAGTCACTGTTTGAATGCGGGTTGGTTGGTTCGAGTTTGACGCAAATTCTCATTATTTCACATATGATTGATTCACGACCATTTATCAGTTAGGTTTTATAGCAACTGGAACTGGGCATAAAGTGCTTAAGGGCAACAAACTGCCTCAGAGGAGCACGCTAAAATAAATCGAAAGAAATTTACTCAATCTATGACGACAAAGCAAGCTATTTGTAATTATTGATAAGTGTGGCATCTTATCCTTTTTCTTCTTGTAAAAAATCGGTTCTTCTTATTTCTATCTATCCTAACTCACATAAAACAATGATAAAATTACATATTTCTAGGCCAGTTGCATTTGCATTTATTTCATAGTGATCTAATTACAAGGTCACATCCTTCTGATTATAACGTAGGTACGCAGTGTAACACATCAGTCATAAGCAGCTGAACTATTTTGTTATCTTTACATACATACATTAGACACATCCGTTTCTCTTTTTATAAATTACGTATCTACAATCTACATGTACTTAGATACATAGCTACATTGTTCTGCAATACAAAATATTTAAGCATCCGTCATCACCTAATTGATTCGTACTTTTTGCCCTTCTAATCTTATCCTGTATTTTTTTTCCTAATTTTATAATATAGTAGGTACAAATTCTGATTTGTACATCATCATTAAAGCCTGGAAAATAACAGAGCAAATAGATGGATTTAAGATCAGACAAACGACGATAGAAAATGTATTGTAGGAAATAGTCTGAGACGGATATGACGTCGCTCGATTTCGTGTTGGCTCGTGCCGACGCTAGGTGGCTTCGGCTACCGACATGTTTCCATAGAGAGTAGGGAGTTAGAGAGGGGTAGCGATCGGTTGGCGGGAACTTGCGAAATAAGGCGCCCATCCTATGGTCGGCTTCAGTATGCTCGAGGCGTTCGAGCCGTTCACATTTCTTGTTGTGTCTTTATGGGTTACTTGGGATAGAGTAACTTGAGTGGAAAAGGGGAGTATTTGTTTACAGTCAAAGGATCCTTTAACCCTACACACAGCGTTCACAAGTGCGTGACTCCACTAAAGATCATTCTCTGCTACTCTAGGGTCTTATTTTGGTTACAGTTCGATTTGTTAATTAAATTGTCCTGACAAATATTGTGAATCATAGCCGTTGTTCAACATTGCTTTTCTTATTTTTTTTTAATCTATTTTTGAAGCTTCTGCTAAAACTACGTGTTTCAGTGGTTCTTCCTTATTCTTCAAAATTGCTTGGGATCTACGAATCTGCTTCGATTGTCGATTCATTTTACAAAACAATGGCGATGTAGACTGAAACGTAAACAGGAGAATGAATGCAATATGGTTTAAATCGGGGCAGGTCTGTTATGTGTTATACGATGGACCAACGTCTATTTATCTTACAACGGTTGCTACAAATCTATGCATGGATCGGATATGAGTGTAACTTGGTAAAGAGGACAGACAGGTAATAGAAGAAGGTATTCGACTGAAACGTGAATGTTGAAATGGATGTGTGGTTTAATAAGATAAGATTAAAAAATAGTACCTACATAAGGGGAAGGTTAAAAGTAGCGTCAATGACAGTAAAATTGGAGAGTAACAGGTCAGTAGATTGGGTATGTGATGATGTAACAAATAAGAGAAACGGAAATATACATTACTATAAAATGAACGTAATAGTGTGTAAGAGTATTATGTGCATATCTAAAAGGATATCATAATGAACTGAAATATGATAGAAGTTATTGAAAGGCATTGTAGAGGAGAAGTCCTAAGCGTTGGATTAGGACATAAATTTATCTAACAAGCTTTTACTTTTTTTTTCAGTAAATAACAACGTGAATAATGGTTTACAATTCAAAACGCTTACGATTAATTTTATATTTATTTATCACTGTATTACCGTTTTACTACATTATAAGTATCAACTTGTATGCCAAAAAACCCGCATTAGAAATATTGTATCAAAATGACTCTACAGAATTTATGGACATCAGTGAGTATAAATGTAATTTATATTTTAAAAATACACAACATAGAATTTACCCCATATACAGGGTGAGTATTTCCCATAGCTTCAATGTGTTGACGAGTCCACTTATAGGAGCATAACTAATGTTATTTAACTAAAAAATAAAAACTTTTTATGTTTTCATACATAATTCAAATAATTCCGACTATCCATGTAACACACGCCTTTATCTATACTTGCATTTTAAAATTTTGCTATGTCATAATTATAAGGATGCATTTAAGGGCACACTTTGAGCTCTATTTACAAAAGAAATATTATGAACTCCGAATTTATTAATTTTAATGTTCTTTGAAATTTGAAATTATTTTCGGTAAAGAATATAACCCCAGCGTTATGGCAAATACTCCGCATAATATGCAGACATATTTTTGTATTTTCAGATTTAACTACATTAAAATATTACATTGAAGAACAAGTAAACGAAAACTACTTAATCAGAACTCCTGGGTGCACAATACCAGACTATTCTAAAACGTATAAAATAGTAGAAGCAAAATATGACAAAGCAAGAAGTACATGCGGAACCCGAGCAGTACTTATTGAGAAAATATCTAATGAAGAAATCGTATTTTTGATCGACGAAAAGAAAATGAAGCCTTACACGAAGGGGAAAAAATATTCCTGTTGTTATCAGTTTGGTTATCCGGCTATCGTGTCTGGAGAAGAAGACTATACGCAAGTGAGGTAAGCATCAGCTGATGTTTTGCCAATTTATTACTGTCTTACTGAAGACGAAATTCTTCAAACATTGACGTATCCCAGACTTGATCGCTATCGATCGATAGATCTCTTGAGTAGGCTCAGAGTCACTCAGCGAGGAAGAAGCTATGCTTGGAGTTTCTCTGCGTGATCGAATCAGAAATGATCAGGGCACAACACATACACAAAAGACAAAATACAAAGTTACCGTCATTGCTCAATGAGTCGCAAAGCTTGTGGCAATGGGCATGTAGTTCGAAAAGCCGATAAATAGGTCCCAAGATGGTGAAATGGCGACCCCGCATCGAAAAGCGCAATGTTGGTCGTTTCCTCACTATGTGGATCGAGGATATTAAGCAGGTTACAGGGAGCCGCTGGCTGAAGTCCTTAAAAGAGGCATATGTTCAGCAGTGGACGTCCATCGGCTGGTAATGATGATGTGGTCTTACAGGTTACAGAAAATCACTTCGTTGTTTGAACTGAACTAATGGTGGCAATCTACATGATGTCTGATACTCGGAACTCAGTCCGCGTAAAATTATTTAATCGTATCTTTTCATTATTGCCTTTCTAATGAAACCGATTTAGGTTACGCGGTTGGATGGTTTCAAGTTCTCTAACGGACATTTTTCGAGTTTTATGTGTATAGGAGTACAAAAGAGTTATACAGAACCTTAGCGATCTAATAGCGATAATCTAATACGCAAGATTTGCTGTTGGTTACAATTTCTCTCCCAAATTCAGATGCCACATTTTTTTATCATAACAGGTCTTAACGTCTTATGTTTACAAGTCAACACTGTGAATGTGCATTGTGTAAAAATGCCTATTGTCTACTTGTTGCCACGAACAGAGACGTGTTTGAAAACATCATTCTTAAATAACATACAAGTATATTAATTTACGAGTGACTTAGTACTCCAAAAACAAAATATTAAACCTAAGCTAACATGAGAGATAACAAATGTACAAACTAACAATTTTATACTCGTAATACGATAGGCAGATACTTATGATATCACTTTGCCCACAGATATACAAACTGTACAAATTTTAAACATAAAACCAAGGGCGAATTAAAAACTGAACTCATAACCGTTACCTGTGCACTAGACTCATCAAAAAAACGTGCAATTTATGAAGATGCATATATAATACTCAAGAAGTTAAACAAAGAGCCCACCGAGGAGCAGAAAACAAAAAAGCCTTGGAACGTTTTAGTACTGGGATTGGATACGGTATCGAGAGCGCGAGTTTACAGTAGCTTGCCGAAAACTCTAAAATATATGTTAACAAACAATTGGTTAGACTTCCGAGCTTACCAAAAGGTAATAAACAATAGTGTTATTCAGAAACCATGGGTACCTACGGTGATAGTTTGTTTCACTGTCACCGTACCCATGCTATCTGAAAAACACTTTATACTAACATATTACTTTGAGCTAAAAATTTTTTTGCTTAATAATTCGAACGAAAATCAATGCCGAAACTATTGACATCTTAATACATAGTTTTGGGTGGACTTTTCAAGTAGTCGCATTTGCTTATTCAACCATTCACGATTCGTTTTTGAACGATTTTGATTCGTCTAAGGTTGATTTGTTCTGAATTTCGGGTTTTATTGAAAACTGCTTTAATTTCAAACCTTAACCGAAGGTATTTAGATTTAATTTGCTTTAACTATTGAGAAAAAAGCCAAAACACAAAATATGGACAGTTTTTAAGTGAAGTTTTCTACATGATTGTGTCTCAATTTTAATAACATCTCGATGGATGATTGACATTTTTGAAACCTATTTATGTATGTACTCGTTTAAAGGTACAATACGTGTGCTGCCTCGCTGGTCCAGTGGTTAGCTTATGACAATCCAAATCACGAGGTACTAGGTTCAAATCCTAGGTCGGAGAATGAATACTAACCTACTGAGCTTTTCTTACTTCCAAGATAATTTCATTAAAAACTATCAGTGGCCGGTAATATAACATTATCACCTTTAACCCGCCAACCCGCATTTGGAGAGGCGTGGTGGGTCTACGCCTCATATCCTACAAAGAGGAAGGACTGGCCCTGTTAAACATAGGCTGATAATGATGTTGACACGTGCATTTTTATCTTTATCGCTAATAATAGACGATAGTACTAAAGTTACCTATAGGTAAATCATTTAAGTAAGTACTTATACGATTTTTTTGCAGGTGGGCTACAATACATTTCCAAATGTGGTATCTTTATTAACGGGCGCGAAACTGTCCACTATATACAGAACCTGTTCGCCAGGTATGGATCAATGCAACCATCTGATGATGTGGACGGATTTTAAAAATAATGGTTTCAAAACAGCCACTGGGGAGGAAGATCTGCAACTTCCAGACACATTCGCTAAACTGGGATACAAGTCTTCACCTACTGACCATTACATGCGACCGCTTTTTGTGACAGGTGAAAAAAGGCGCGGCAACATTATATGTACCAAAATGAAGCCATCCGGAAAGAACATCATCGATTACGCATCTACTTTCGCAGAAACTTATAAGGATGAGAACTTTTTTGGATTTTTTTGGTCAAACTCTTACAGTCACAATTTAGAAAACATACTAACACTTATTGATAATGACTTAGTAAACTTATTTACAAAACTGAATGATACCGGCGTCTTGAACAATACGTTTATATATTTTTTAAGCGACCACGGTTTCAGAAGCAGTACTTTGAGAGTGCCATATGAATCGTATTACGACGAAAGACTGCCCATGTTCTTTATGTGGGTACCTACAGAGTTTCGTGAAAGTAGACCCCAAGAGTACAATAATTTAAAAATCAACCAAAACAGATTGATAACACCATACGACGTGTATCTCACATTCCATCACACTATAACAATCAGTGATTCTCAGCCATTTCTGGAAAAAAAATCGGAAGCCTGTCCAAATTGTACGAGCATTTTCAACAATATTAGCATTGACAGAACATGCGAAGACGCCGGCGTCGACGAGAAGTGGTGTTCCTGTCACGAGTTGGTCGAAATCAGTCAAAAGAACAGTGACGTCATACAAGCGACGAACTTAGCAGTAGCTAGAATACAAGACAAAGTTAGCAAAGTGAAGACTACTCACTGTATGAAATGTGAAATGTTAAAATTGAAAAGCATTCTACGAAGTCACACATACCGTGACGAATATCGCAACAATACTTATTACGTTATAGCGTTTGTTATGTCTCCAGCAGACGTTGCATACGAAATTAAAGCTGTAAAGCATAATGAGACATTTACGTTGTACTCGGAGAACACAATATCCGTCTATAACGTCAGGGGCAGGTGTGCTATTGTACAAAATGAACGCGCCTACTGTGTGTGTTCGCCTAGTTGTAAAAGTCATACCAACTAAATAAATTATCGCCTAAGTATTTATTAATATAAAAAAACATCATTTTATTTCCTTTCAATCTACCTATATGAGTTTTCCTTTTTTTTGGAAACTTTTAACCGGCCGTAATTTGTAAAATTATAAGGCAGCATTTGTTTGCTTTATTACGGAGGGTCGAGGAGAGCTTAAGTAAATCTAAGTTTTTGGGATCCTAACCCCTAATAATTAGCTGCTATGTTCAAAAAAGGGGGAAATCGTATTTTCGCTCTAATGACCAAAATATACAACTCACAAAAAAAATAAGAATACAGGCAATACCTTTAAAGACATGTTTTGTATAAAATTGAATTATCTGCAATTTTAACTACTATACGGCTTTGGATAACGAGGACCTGGGTTCGAATCCTGGGTCGGATCATTAAACATTTACAGTTTTCTTTCTTCTAAGGTAAATTTAGTAATAAATATTAGCATGGAGTTGGTAAAAGTTCGTGGTGTTACATCCCGATAAACCGACAGACCCGATTATTATCATTACTATCTGATAGAGAATAGTTTACACATATCAAATTTAATATATCATTATCAACCCGTATCCAGCTGACTGCTGAGCACGAATCTCCTCTCAGAATGAGAGTGGTTAGGCCAATAGTCCACGCTGGGCCAATGCGAATTGGCAGACTTCACACACCTAGAGAATTAAGAAAATTAATCATCATCATCATCATCATCATCATCATCATCATCATATCATCATCATCATCATCATGTGTATGCGGCATAGACAGTTAAAATATAGTGTCATTAGTAGTAGTAGTCATTATTAAAATCTATACATATTATAAATGCAAAAGGAAATCTCTGTCTGAGACATCTTCACGAGTAAGCCGATTTGCAGGATTTTTTAATGGTATACATAGAGATAAAGTTGAACTTGGAGCAGAAAATATGCTTTAATCCTGGAAATTCTCGAAGGGGCATCCACTAGTAAAATATAAAATAAATTAATCTACTTGACTTAAAAAAAAAAACTTTTATTTCAATAAAATAAAAACATCGCTAGATACGTCTGTACATACTACCTAGCCTACCTACCTATACAATAAAATAAATATTAAAATATGTTTAACTACGAGTATGTATAGAAAACTGAAAGTGATAATAGGTACTAGACTTTCATTAAATAATTATTTTATAATACCTCGTTGACCTTGACAAAACAAGCCCGCTATCACTCCATTTAAGAATTACCTAATGATGTTTTTACATTTCGCTGAAATTGGAATCTCACCACTACTTAGCTAAGGTAATTAGCGTGATCAAATAATACCTGCATTTATTATAAGTATTCAGAATGAAAATAATTTGACACGATCCATATTTATGTCGCATCCATCTGATAACCTTAGAGCCTGTTCACTAAACGCTGCCATCCAATTAAATGACTAGGCTGAAAGTTAATTGAACTAGAATAACTTTACGTTGCGTATAAAAAATCAGCTTTGAAGATGACTGACCAAGACAATCAAGTGAAACCAATGATCATATATCCGAGATGCTAAGAGTTCCGATCATAAATAGAGGTGGAACATAAATATTTACGAGCCTGACGAATTTTGGCTTGAAAAAGATTTTTATTTGGCAAACAACAAACAAATCAAAAAGGCATAAATACAATATAAAATATTAATAATATTACGGTCAATTTTGTGAGTGCCCCAGCTAATTAGTTAAAAACTGTATCACGGAAAACTGGGACTTCCCTGCTATATTACATTACTAGCTGACGCCGCGCGGTTTCAACCGCGTGGTTCCCGTTCCCGTAGGAATATGGGGATAATATATAGCCTATAGCCTTCCTCAATAAATGGGCTATCTAACACTGAATGAATTTTTCAAATCGGACCAGTAGTTCCTGAAATTACCGCGTTCAATCAAACAAACAAACTCTTCGGCTTTATAATATTAGTATAGATAAATAGAAAGAATGCGAATGCTTGGTCTTTTTAGCCATTTTATTGAATGCCAGCGTCTATTGAACGTCCTAGGTTTATTAGCTGACTAAATTACCATATGTAAATATGGTTAATTTGCTGCTATATTCACATGGAAATAGTGGCCTTATTGTCTATCTTACTTTATGGAAACAACAATATCTTATCTGTTCCTGTATTGTGTAACTTTTCTGGCCGTTGCCTGCGTTTCGGTGTTCATGGACTTATTTCTGACAGTACCAAAACAAACAAAGGCCAACTATCCTTTATTTCATACCATCCACACATGGCCTTATTTATAAACATTAATTAAGATTTAAACCTCAATTTTCTCCAAAGTAAAGTGAACTTTAAGTAGTAGTGATTAGATCCACTTTACTTTGAAAATTTAGTTTATAAATATGACTGTGTATGTATTATAATGCGGAACAATGTTTATACGTCTGTCTGTTAACTTTCCAAGGCTAAACCGCTGAACCGATTATGATGAATTTTGATATGGTGATTAACCCTTAGAGCGTTTAAAATATACATGCATTTATTGTAAGTATTCAGAATGAAAATCATTTCACACACGATTCTTATATTTATGTCGCATCCATCTGATTAAATTAGCTGGCTAATGAATGTTTTACACTTTCTCAATCGTCATCAAAAATTTGAAAATGTCGACAAATTGGCAACTTATCAGAAAAGTTACATAATACAATCTAACATTATGGCTATTTACGAAAATGCTAGGTACTTACCTACCTACTCTAAAATAAATAAAATACCACAACCTTTAAAAATAAAATAAATATTATAACTATTTTAATAATACCTTGTACATATGTTTTCTGTGGTAATACTTACAAATATATTATGCAATTAATTTATTTAGTCATTTGATATTTGGATAACTAAAAATGCTCGATACAAAATGGCACTTGTCGCTTGTTAAAGATAATTTCCCGTAATTATTCTTATAGCATTTAAATGTACCATGTCAAAATAGATAAGTGTCTCGTGTAGATACGAGTAGGTATATCCCAAAATTACAAATTCTAACTTTGACAAACATTCACACTTATATACAACAAAAAATAACGTATAATATAATAAATAATACGGCAAAAGACCAACATTTCACAAGTATTTACAAGTTTTAAACTTAGAGGAATATCTTCTGAAGAGCCCACAATTCAAGTTAATCTAAATTTTGAAAGGTACATATACATAAATATATATTTGTATTTTAAGGAAAAATTGAAGATAAATCTATTTTTTTCTTCGAGTCTATTGGGATAAATATATTAGATATAACCCTTCTTGCAGCCGGGTAAAAATTCTGCTAAAAAGATATTATATAGGTATATATACCAAAATTCAAGTAAATGGCAGCTATGGGCTACTCCATTATTAATTATCTAAGTATCTACTACTATGATCTATTTAATAAATACTAATAAGGAACTAATTTTATGCTAATATTGTTTTTGAAGCACGTGATGAACACGACGAAGTAGCCGGAAATATCATGAACAAACAGAGCTGTACTGCAGATATTCCGCAGCCCAAGGAATTTGGTACCTGAAAAAAGATAATGTTCTTTAAAATGTGTGTTAGGAGATCATGAGATTCGTATTGAAATATAGCACAAGGCTGAAGGCACACAATGAGTTGCGGCGCCGTATCACAAAGATATCAACGGGCACACGAGCGGTGCGGCGCCGCAACGATGTTATGTCGCAGCGGCACCGTAACAGAGTTAGACTAATGTTGCTGGCCCTTTCTTGGACTGATGTTATGAGGTAGTACATATTAATAACATCTAGGTTGGTGCTCATTAAAACATCAATCACAATTAACAAGAAAAAAATCGAAGCGAGCCAGCGTGTCCTTTCTTGTGACGCGGTACCGTTCTGACGTCGCAACGCATTCACCCCTCCCCGCCTTGTTTTGGTAGTTGCAAGTCCAGTGCGGCGCTGGAGCGCATCGTGAGACATACCACAGATATTTCTATGTAAGACGACGCAGCGACACCGCTTCGGCGCCGCACCGGTCGCCGTAACGCAGCGTGTGACCCGGTCTAATGGCGTATTTTAAATTTATGCGTTTAATCTTTAAAGACGCGTGTTGCTTCCAGCGGTCCCTCGGCGCACCTTTCTAATTTCTCTGTGTTATCAGTCTCCACACCTCACTCGTTCCTTCTGCCGTCATTCCCCGTACCTCTCTCGTTCCCTGAATGTCATCATTCCTCATCTTCCTCGTTCCCTTCTGTCGTTCCCTGCACCTCTCATTTCCTACTATCGTCATTCTACGCACCTCCTCTATTCCCTTCTGTCGTTATTCGCAGCAACTCTTTGTTTCCGTCTATAACATTTCATCAAACCTCTCATTGCTCTCTATCGTCTTTCACTGCACCTATTTCATTAGCCTCATTTCTCTCTGTGGTTATTTTCCCGCACTCTCTCGTTCCTATCTGTCGTCTTTACCAGCACCTCTCTCATACCCTTAGTCGTCATTCCCCGCACATCTGTCGTTCCCCTCTGTCTTCATTGACTGTACCTCTTACATTCTCTTCTATCGTCATTCACTTAACGGTCATCATTCATCGCACCCACTATGACGTAGGGGAGAACGGTGAGCGGTTTGCCTATAATACGCCTTATGTAGATGAATGTGGCGTTTAAATCAATATTATAAAGAGGAAAGATTTGTAGTTTAGTATGTAATAAAATAATAATTAACTAATTGAATGAACATCATATGATATGTTTATATGATATGTTTAAACTTAACTCAAAAACTGCTGGGCCGAAAGTTCCTTCGCCAATATAAAGCTACATTATCAGTGAATTACATAGACAAATATATATAAAGTTATCATAATAACTTACCATCATAATGTAGTCCTGCTCCAATAGACCATAGAAGTACCAAAGGCTTGACACAATGAATGACATTAATATCATTGGAAATGGAAGACAGTCTGTGCACTTAGTCTTGATTACATACAACAATTTGCTCAATGGTGCGGCAATTGTTATTAAAGTGAAAACACACGCAAGTAAACCTGTAACAATACCAGAAATAAAAAAAATATAACCCATGTTATAATAGCATCTATGCCAATGTTAATTTTAATATATAATAAGTTAATTAAGCATAATTTAGGATGAATTGAACAATGTTAATATCAAGTGTCCTGTCCACCAAAACAATTGTTAGTTAAGTTAGCAACACATTCAAACTAATTTCAAGAGCCCTCTATTTAATTTAATCCATACTAATATTATAAATGAGAATATAAGTCTGTCTGTCTGTCTGTTACCTTTTCGCAGATAAACGTGATTTTTTTTCGTGATTTATACACAATCTTAATATATAAATTCGAAAGATCATTCATCACATAATCTCGAAAACTGCTTGTTGTACAAAGCTGAAATTTGGTAGGGAGATAGTTTATAGTTAGTAGGTATCCACTAAGAACGGATTTTGCGATAGGGCTGGATTAAAGAGGGCTAGGGGTGAATGAAGTCGCGAGCGTCTGCTAGTTTTTTTTTAAATGTCATACTTGTTACCTTAATAACCAAATCAGTTATAAAGCCTATCTGCAAAATAAAATGGACATTATTAATATTAAAATTGATACATACCCACTCTCCTTAAAAGTATTTCATTGTCAGTCTCTACTGAAAAATATCCCATGAGAGCCAAATACAGCAACAATGTTACAAGAAATTGTTTGGTCAGGCTAGACTTTTTGTGAGTATAAATGTAAAATAAGTATATATATGAGATCATCAGTACAACTCCAACTGAGTTGACAAATATTACAACATTATCATCCTTGGTCAATCCATACAATAACCAAATGCCACACCTGTAACAAAACCAAGATTGGCTCACTTCTTTTAATAAACAATTACAGGTAAAGTCGGATGCATCTTTATTGTATTTCGGAATATCATGCGTTAAACTATGCAATACATGATTTTAGATACCAGCGATTACGTAGAGGCGCGGCGGAGGGGCATCATCCCATGCGCGTTTCCCACCCTCCAAAGTCACCTTACGCGTTTTGATTTTAGCATACAGTAAAAGCTTTTCGCGCTTACTTTATTCGCATTTTCAGTTCACTATTTGCGGATTACAAAATTACGACCCAATTCCTTTATTTGCGGCTAAAGATTACGTTATTCGCGGATCTGACTGTCGAAAATTACGTAAAATCTGCAAATTATGCCAAAATTGCGAATAGAATAAAAACATTTAATGGAATAGTAAATGTGTATTTACAGAACTTATCCCCCGAAAATAGAGAGTTTTTACTGAACTATATGTAAGACCTGAGCTCAGAAACCTCCGTATGTTATTTCAGAGATGTCCAAGATATTTTATTTTTTAGTTTAAGTTTTTATATGCATACAAGTATATTTCAGTTGTAAACTATTTCACCATTGCTCACAGAAACATTAAAAATCTGGTATAAGTGTTAATAAATAATATAACAACATTTGTATATAATATAACAACCTCCTCCTTTTTTTGAAGTTGGTTAACATTAAGTAATTGATAAAAAAAAATAATAATATTAAAATGGATATGAGAGTAGCTTTGCTTCTCCATTAATGAATCAGTCAGTCAGAACTTGTAATAAATACAAAGCATGAAGTGTCAATCAATACTAAGTATGTAATAGCAATCTGATTTAGATTGTTATTATATGTATACCTACTTCTGAAGTGCCTTATCACACTTATATCTAATTTGATTACAAAATAATAGGGAGGTAACTTATTAATAAGATTACTCTAGAAATAGATAGTATATTTTATTTAGAAACTAGCTGACGCAGCGCAGTTCCCGTTCCTGTATAAATACAGATATTATATAGCTTATAGCCTTCCTCGATAAATGGGCTATTTAACACTGAAAGAATCAACCTGCCTGCACTCAACTAGATTCAACTCTAAACATGGGGTATGTGTGGTCTCACAGTAAATATAAACATCCCAGCTGGGATAATAATGCATTGCAATGTTAGAGCAGTCTCGAATATATTGGCGCATAATATACCTGGTATAATGATGATGATGTAGTATGTACCTCAATATTGAACCAGATTAAGTTTTTTACCTTTGACTGTGTAGGTAAAACTGTTTAAGTAAAACAGCAAATATTGATTGAATTATAAAAATACTTTAGGGCGATATAATAATTACTTAACAATATTTATAAAAATAATGATTTACTTACGACAAAAATCCGCAGATAAACGGTAAAGGCGATGATTCCGCAGTGGTCTGTTTCATCACATATTGTCTGCAAACCAAGCTAAAACAAGAATTATTGTTAACTATTACATTAAGAGCTATTGTACTATCAATATGTAAATAGCGTTTTAATTAATAGTATACGAATATTACTTACATTCCTGATAGAAATTGTAGGATCGTAGTTACAACAGCTGATACAGACACTAATTCTTTTATACCCATATAACTCATCGTAGACCATTTATTGTTGCTACGATTTTAAACTGTAGAAGTAGAAAATTTTAGAAACTAAACGTTTATACCAATTTCCATACCGAAATCACAAAACAAAATCATAATTTAAATTTGTATTTTGTTGTCTTGTTTTGACAATGACACTCACTGTCACTTGCCACTTTGACAGTGACAATTGACATAACTCACCTTCACTGTTTTGGTTTCTAAAAAGAAAATGACGAGTGACGACTGATTGACATTATTTATATTGTCAGCCGAAAGACATTCGATTTTGTCGTGATTTGTACTTCACTGAACAATTTTTTCAACAACTTATATATTATAACTAACTTGTTACTTGTAATTAAATTTTATGCTCACTCTTCCTTTATTTTATACTTTCAACAAAAGAAAAATTTTACTAATAGATGGCAATATTAATGGCAATACATCACATCACAAGCAAGTTATAGGTGTCAAGGAAGTTACAATCACAACTCAGTGGTACTTTCTCTTCTCATTTGTACTACGGATTCGAGTTGTAAATCAAAAGTCAAAGATTTTTAATCTGTGCACCAGCAATGCCAATTTGTGTTTGAAGTTCCCCAAATTACGGGAATTTTAACTCATTATTGGATCATCCCGTATCAGTGTGGATTAGGTTTATGCGGGGCTCAGACTAAATTATTTAAGGCTAGGAGGTATGACAATAAAATTTTCATCGTTTTTGCGGGAGTAAATTCATCATCATTATCATCGTTCCGACAACCAACTTCAGAATCATAAAAATGTTTACTTAACACAGCTTAACATTGTTAATTTACACTAACTTGGTACCGCCTTCAAAATTATCAGGAGGTACCACATACGATGTTATTTTTCGCTTTTTAAGTTTAGTAGAAACATTTTTATGATTTTGTAGTCGGTTGTATTTTTTATTAATTTTTTTTACATGGTATAATTGTACAAACAGTTTACCCGACGAAAACGATTACAAGAATGAAAACATCTTGAGAGTCAAATCCTATCCAATTAATCTAATCTGAGCACTCAATTGCATAAGACTGGCGCTCTAGTCTAGAAGAAAAACCATTACAACAATAAAACATTGATTCTATATAAAACATTTTATTAACGCGTTAGATCGTTGATCTTATTCTTTGACAAAGGGGCATAGAGTAAATTAATATAATATAGGATTTTGGGATTTATGGGTTATTGGGATATTTTCTTTACCCAATTTGAGGAATTTCGCTCTGATTTGGGGGGAATTAGTAGTAAGTTTAATGTTGACAACACTGCTGTGTATCAAAAATTTAGACGTTTGTGTTGTGTCAAAAATCAAAATTTTGCATTGTGTTGTGTTTTTAGAATACACATATAATTTTATTTAATTGCATTTGTAATCCAAAATCAGAATTCTATTAATGTGTTTAAAATGAATTCCTATTTCGTGCGACAAGTGATATATGATTTTAGATAAAATCATTATTCAATAAGTTATGTTTTTGTAGTTAACTTAAAAACAAACAAACAATGAAGTCGTTTAAATTGATTGTGCATCAGTCTAGTTTTAGCAGTAAGTAATAAGTATTTATAATTTTGTTAATTTTTAATTATTATCTAATAGAGGAAAGATATGCTTGTTTGTTTGTTAGCATTGAATAGGTTCAGAAAGTACTGGACCTATTTGAAGGATTCTTTCACCAATGGAAAGCTACATTGCTTAGGAGTAACAGCTACATTTTATCGTATTCCTACGGGAATGGAAACTACGTAGACGAAACTGCGGGATTATACTAGTAATCTAAAAGTAATTTATCGTCAAGCAAATGAAAATTATACTTTTTTTGTGCAAGCTGTTGTATTAATCTTTACCTTATGTGAATTTTATGTCTTTATTTTAGCTGAAGATCTGATAATAAATCTAAAAGATTACCCAGGACTAAAGGAAAAAGATATTGTTGAAATTTATCATCCTGAAAATGATTACCCTAGATTGCTGTTGCAAGTCACTAAAGTTGATACTCCTGGACGAGGAAGAGGTGAGTTTTGGTGAATTTACAATAAAACTTCGGTTTTTATTACAAGTTTGATATAATATAGCACAGATAAATCAATAATAATAAGCAGATGGAGCGCACCAAACATGACAGGGTCATAGCCCTGCCAAATACAAAAAAATTAATACATTCTTAAGTGTTGCATCAGTATGAAAAAAGTTTGTGTATGCAGATGTCAAGGAGACGCGTGATGTTTGTTTTTTTTATTGTCAGCACCTTTACACTGCTTGTAAAGACTCACTCTGTATGATCCTTTACTCTGTGTAATAAACTTAGAAATACCAGCAAATAAAATGTAATCACCTTTTAGTAAACTACAAGTTGTTGACTGTTTTTTATGCCATTTAGCTTCACAAACCGGGGTTTTCATATGGTTGATTCTTGATCTTTTGACAGAGGGGTAATGTCTAGCGAGGCAGGTCCCTATATACCTAATTTGTCTGAATGGTGCAGCCATCCTTGCATTCACAGACAATAAACAAACATGTATGAATGTGTTGGTGTCACTCAAAATGATACTTTATTAATTACAGATGCTATCAGTGTGGAGCAAAGTATTGCCACAACCTTTCAATTGAGAACATTTGCAGATGTGTATGTAAATATTGTAAATGTGCCAGATGTGGCACTAGACTCTGTAGAGTTGACATTCAAAGATCAGTACTTGGGGAGGTCTGAAATGTGGAGGCTAAAGAACCATTTGGTAAGTGAACTTTTTATTTGTTATTGACCTCCCTGCTTACCAAATTATTCTCTCAAATTAAAAATAAGTGAAGTAAGCATAATTATGATTTCAACACTACACTAGAAAGGTCACTATATGTAATGAATCAATAACACAGTTTACAACTGTAACTTTGTACTGTTGCAATGTTTTGCGTGTCTGTCAGTTTTATATCAGATATATTTTGGAGACTATGCACAAGAACTCTGCCTTCTTCTTCCCTTTTTTACCACAGAAAACAACATAGCGGGGACTGTGCATTCTTATATCTATACTAATATTATAAAGCTGAAGCGTTTGTTTGTTTGGTCGCACGTGCTTATCTCAGGACCTACTGGCCCTATTTGAAAAATTCTTTCAGTGTTAGATAGTAGATCGAGGAAGGCTATAGGCTTTATATTATCCTCGTATTCCTACGGGAACGGGAACCATGCGGGTCAAACCGCGTGGTGTCAGCTAGTAGTGGATATCCAGACAAATGGAGCAAAATTAAAGCCTCAATAACTCATAAGGCAATTTTTGGACATGACAATGTCAGCTCCTCTCATAATAATATACATAAATATTTCCATAATAATTATGTTTTTTCAGGTCAGCACATGTGTGTATCTGAATAAGAAGATAGAATATTGTGGAGGTGCAGTCAGATGTCAAGTATATGAAATGTGGTCTCAAGGCGACAGGGTCGCGTGTGGAGTTATAACTGAGGACACAAAAATAGTGTTCCGATCTTCAACATCCATGGTCTATCTCTTCATACAAATGTCCTCGGAGATGTGGGACTTTGATATTCATGGTGACTTATACTTTGAGAAGGCTGTCAATGGGTTTCTGGCAGATTTATTTGCAAAATGGAAGGTACTATTTGTAATTTTCTTTACCAATTATAAAACATTTTGAATAAGAGAGTATTTTACAATTTTTTTATTATTTATTTAAATATCAAAAAATCTGATTTAAACATCAAGAACCGCCTGAAAAAAAGTCGCCATTTAAATGATCTCCTAGTATACTTGTGTAAGCATTGGTTTATATTAAAGGACTCTTGTAAGGGGAGACTGTCAAGTTTATAGCTGTTATAATATACCTACATTACTTGATTATTTTTTGACAGAAAAATGGGAGTAATCATGAAGTGACAATTGTATTGTTTTCAAGAACATTTTACAAAGCAAAAACACTAGAAGAGTTTCCACAACACATGAAGGAATGCCTACAGAAAGACTACAGAGGAAGATTTTATGAAGATTTTTACAGGTTGGTACATTGAATTTTAAATGTTTACAAAGTACAGATTTAATCCAAAAGAAAAAACTTTCTATTTAGTCATAAACAAAACTTTGCATTGGTTTTTTATTGCAGAATTATATTTCATTATTTATATACCTACTAGCGGACCCAGTCAAGAGTCCCTTTGATTTAATCAACTTGACAACTTAAAATTTAGTACAGTTACGCAAGCAACCAATAAGCTATTCGCAACAACCTGGTTCTGTCAAAATAGGCTGATTATGATTATTATCAGTCGGTGACTTTGGTTCTTCTACAGTTCTCCTCATTTCTGATTCATTCATGCAGACACTCTGAGGCTAGCTTGTTCCATCACCCTGCTGTGTGACTCTGAGCCTTTTAAAGAGGCCTATAATAATAATAAATGATTTATTGAGCAAAATTTATATATAGTTAGCCTAACCTATAGTTAGCGACCAATACTCTGCTGCTGATGTCTTTAAGTTTGATTTTCTTCATTGACTGTTTTTGTTTTATGTGTGGATGACGTTACAGCTTTCCAAGAGAAGCTTAGTCACAAACAGCCTATATACTCCAAACACCATGATCTTTATATTCTTTACTTATTAAATACAGGGTTGCAGTACAAAATGAGAGATACGAAGATTGGTCTAATGTGTTACTGCAGCTGAGGAGGCTTTTCACTGACTACCAAAAAATTGTACTTCAATACCATGAGAGGCCCAACATGGAAATACCAACAGCTATTAATTCTACAGCAGCACAGGGGAACTTCTTAGAAGTTTTGAATATGAGTTTAAATGGTAATTTTATATTCATGAAAAAGATTTCTAGTTTTATGCATCCATTACTCATTGTGTTTTAAGATTAAAATTGTGACTTTTTACTTATTTGAAACTTAAAATCTAAATTTTAAAGTTACAATTTTATATATTTGTGAGCGCGCATGCCGTTAGTCTTGTGCCATAATAACATAATAACAATACATATAAATTCAGCTTGTATGTTAAGCATTTCCCAGAATTTCACTTTAAATTTATATAGCTAGACAAGTTTGTTGATGACACTCCCTTGATATGTTATAAAATCGGAAGTTACTATCTCGGATTTAAGACCTTTTTCGTTTTTTTAGATGAAAGCTTTTGAAGATATATAGACTCGTATTCGCAGTTAACATATTGTTACGAACTAGGGTTGGAGGATTTAGAATTAAACACCTGGTGACTTGTATGAGACTTTATTCCAATTCTTAATCCAAGTATATAATACACACTTCCGAACGTAGGCAATTCGTAGTCCAAAATCGTAGCTGAGTTCACTTGTATCGCTCGTATCACTGATGTTCACTTCACTCCGTTTCGAAGTTAACTGTCAAACGTCCGGACCGACGCGTGTCCGGACGTTTGACAGTTAGTTGACGTTTATTCCTACTACTACGACGACTATTCTGGAAACGTCCACACGCTTGTTGTTGATTCCATGAAATTCTATGTAAACAAGGCAAATCTTCTTATCTCAAATGGAACCTAACATGGGCGAGCGATTGTGAACCCTATGACTGTAGCAATACGGTTCTCCGCAACAATATTATTCAGATTCTTGTAAAAATTTCAGTCTTCGAAAAACATTATCTGGACAGATGTTTCGATCGGACCGGTCAACTTAGTGTTGTGATCACACCCGGCGTAGGGGTGTTCGAGGTTGACAGGGAGTTGACCAACGTGACCAAACAGAGGATCATAGACAACGGCGTGGGAAGCGATCTCGTTTGCGTCGGGGAACAACCCTTACACGCAGTACCATTATTGAAGTTTCACAACAAAGACAGCAACATCAACTCCATAGATGACTACTCTATGCCGCATTGGATCAACTTGTCATTTTACTCAACTAACAAGAAGGTTGCTTATTCGAACTTCATTCCACGGATTAAGTTGCCTCCGAGGAAAAGTCAGGAGCCATTGAAAAAGATGTACGAAGACGAGAGCAAGGGGAAACTATTGAAGGAGGACGATTATATGCACAACTCTATATTTGATTACGATGCATATGATGCACAGGTGTTTCAGTTGCCTCCCGCACATAGCACATGGTATGTCGTTTTTTATATGGTTTCCATAAAAAAGGTTTCTTATTTAAGTACTTCGTTGGCGTGGAATTAGATTTAAACTTTTAACCCCTATTTCACACCCTTCTTTTTATATTTAGGTATGTGTTATGTATAATAAATACTCCACTAATCATTTTACAATACTATAACCCAAAACATGAACGATTTATATAAAAAAACTTCAACCCCTTTTTAACTATTTAGGGGTAGAATTTTTAAAAATCTTGAATGACAATATTTTTAATATTTTTTGGTACACATACCAATTTTTACTTGAAAAATTAAGGTTCCATACAAAACATCAACCCCCTTTTGATTTAATTTTCGCAGCTAAAAGTATCCTACAACATATTATAGTCTCAAATTCGTACGAATGTTGTAGGATATTTGTCATACATACGACCGTGCCAAGTTTTATTGCAATTCATTCAGTAATTTCTGCGTGGTGCCCGGTCAACGTTAAATACATGCTTAATTTTTTTGTTGGACGGCATTAAATAATCGATACTAAAGCAAATTTTTTTTTTTAATTTTTTGTTTGTGTTGTATGTAACATACAAAAAATATTGTCTGGACAGACAGACATATTCCCTCCAACAAAAATATTCAAAATATCTTCAATGTACAGATTTAGACCTACTACAGTTTTATTATAAGTTTTTTTTTTATTCTTTACAAGTTAGCCCTTGACTACAATCTCACCTGATGGTAAGTGATGATGCAGTCTAAGATGAAAGCGGGTTAACTTGTTAGGAGGAGGATGAAAATCCACAGCCCTTTCGGTTTCTACACGGCATCGTACCGGAACGCTAAATCGCTTGGCGGTACGTCTTTGCCGGTAGGGTGGTAACTAGCCACGGCCGAAGCCTCCCACCAGCCAGACCTGGACAAATTAAGAAAATCCCAATCTGCCCAGCCGGGGATCGAACCCAGGACCTCCGTTTTGAAAATCCACCACGCATACCACTGCGCTACTAAGCCGTCAAAATATAAGTATAGATTGTCGAATTCCAAGAATCAAGAATCTTTATTGCAGGGTGCAGAAAGTGACGCGTACAAAGAAAACGTCGGTGGCGGGCTTAGAGGGCATCAACAGACGGAGTCCGCCGGTGAATGCCATTCATCATCGGAAAATGTCTGACCCAGACATCCATCATAGCCTCGGCTCCGATATATTGATTAGTTGTAAGTAAGAAATAATAATTCATCATCATCTCCTCACCCTTATCCCACTTAAGTGGGGTCGGAAAAATATGTCAATCTTTTCCATTCGTCTTTATTACTTGTCAACTCATCATCCACTCCTTTTACACACATGTCCTCTTTCACACAATCCAACAACCATCTCTTCTTTGGCCTTCCTCTCCTCTTATGTCCTAAGAAATAATAGTTTCTCTTAAGTAAGAAATAATAATTAATACTCATATACTTCAACCATTAAATGCTCAATGGTAAAGAGCCCAGACTCACCACCTCTCATCCAGACTCATGCCCACTTGTCATACCCACTGCTAACACAGTCGTTTCAGACTTGTTGGAGGGAAACAGGAATAACAGTCATATTTAGAAATCATATCATGTCATGTAAACAACTGACTTGTACGCCATTCCATTAGTTCTAAAGGTACAGGCAACCTGTGCATTGCAGAACATTTCAGGACATTTTCTCTTTATTAATACAATTACAAAGAGAGTTTTCGAATGTGATCGACAATTTCTATCACAGCAATAATAACATGAAATTTGACATGAAACGTTGATACAGTGATATGGCGTGAAAATTTCGAGCTCAATATGGGCTATCGTGCCACCTAAAATTTTTGTTTGTTCTGTTAGGCCGGCAGAGATGTGATTTATTTGAAATACTTCTATTTAAAATGCAAATACAAAATGCAAAATACCTTTTTTGTATTTAGCATTTAAATGCTTTTTAGTAAAAAGCTTTTTGTATTTTATTTGAAATACCTTTCGATATTTATTTTGTATTTTTAATATTCATTTCAAAATGCAAAATACTTTGTGATTAGGTTTAGCAAATATTAACAGTCAAACAAAACGAAATGAACGAATGACGCTTGTATTGCCGAATTTGACCAATAGAGGCGCCTGCTAGCCATGTGCGTTTTTTTTAGGGTTCCGTAGTCCACAAGGAACCCTTATAGTTTCGCTATGTCCGTCTGTCTGTCCGTCCGTCCGTCCGTCCGCGGTTTAGCGCAGTGACTATAATTACTAGAAATCTGTAAATTAGCATGAGTGTGTATATTAAAATGTAAACAAAGTCATATAATAAAATCATGAATAATAATTTTTTAGGTTAAAATTATTAATTAAAAATAAATTATGAGTTAATTAAAAAGGTAAAGCTGTAAATAAAGTAAGATACCTCAGAGTCTGTTATTAATTACGACTATAAAGTAGTAAAAAGAAAATTGGAAAAAAAGTTGTTTTTGGGGTTCTTTCCTACATGCAAAGTGAGGATGAATTTTTCATCTTCTATCACATGGTGTGGGGCACCGTTATCGGTATTTTTGTGCATTATATAAGGAATTAAACTGCTCATTTAATCTACGGAACTGTACTCTGCGCGTGGCCCGACACGCGCTTGGCTGGTTTTTTATTTTTTTCATCGTTGGTCAAATCGTGGGTATCGTGGGTATAGTCTTGAAGAGTGACAATGTCACACGAAAACTACGAACATTATGACGAACGTTTTTGTTCGGCTCGGCATTGTGTCTCTATTTCTCATGATAAATACAAATTATCTGTGATTTGGTCAAAAGGTATTTTATTTTGAAAAAGTATTTTGAAAACACCTATTTTGCATTTAGCATTTAAAATACCAAACGCAAACCTATTTGGAATTTTTCATTTGAAATAGAAAATCTCAAAAGTATTTTGCATTTTGTATTTAAATGCTTTTTTAAAACCATTTTGTACATCTCTGTAGGCCGGTCGAATACTCTCGTTTTCTGTATTCGTTTTCCGGTTGCTCGGAAAACCGAATGCATGAAATAAAATACATTTAACGACGCTCATGTCCATTTTTTTTCCGAACAGAACAAATTTTACGCGTACGTATTGGACCCGAGCCCTTGCGACAATATTCATTCCGAATGAAGAAAAACGTAGTCTGTAGTCTCACGGAATTCCATGTCGAAATTACGAATTAGGAAAACGAACGCATGCGGCCGGCCCTAACTAATCCTATGATATGGATTACAGCAAAGTACGGCGTGAACGAAGTCAACAGCGACTCGACGGACTCCTCGCTATCGGTAAGCCGACTGTCGCCTCGCAGCTCCACGGGCAGCAAGCCGGTGACGCGGACGGGCAGGGCGCTCATCAACCCCTTCGACCCTTCGCACGTCACCGTCAAACTGACGAGCAACCGGCGGCGGTGGACCCATATATTCCCTAAAGGTAACTTCTAGCTGCACTGTTGGTGTACTCTAGGTAATCTAAAAGGTCGACTTAGCAGGTTCAGTCTAGTGGTCCGCCTGTTCACATTAAGAGGTCCGGCGACAACATTTTGTATGGCATTAATCCCTGCGACCCTTCGTACGTCATCGTCAAACTAACGAGCAACCGGCGGCGGTGGACCCATATATTCCCTAAAGGTAACTTCTAGCTGCATTGTTGGTGCATTCTAGGTAATCTCAAAGGTCGACTTAACAGGTTCAGTCTAGTGGTTCAGTAAAATGGACATAAAGAGGTCTAGCGACAACATTTTGTATGGCATTAATCCCTTCGCACGTCACCGTCAATCTGTCGAGCAACCGGCGACACTGGGCCCATATATTCCCTAAAGGTAATCTAGCTGCATTGTTGGTGTACTCTACTTGTTTAGTTGCTGCAAAGTATGGACTGAATGTAACCAATAGCGACTCATCGACCTGTCCTCACGTCACCGTCATACTGACTACCTACCAACGATGGGGGACCCATATATTCCCTAAAGGTAACTTCTAGCTACCTTGTTGGTGTACTCTACTTGTTTAGTTGCTGCAAAGTATGGGCTGAACGTAACCAATAGTGACTCATCGACCCGTCCGCACGTCACCGTCATACTGACAAGCAACCGGCGGCGTTGGACCCATATATTTTCTATTAGGTAATCTCAAAGGTCGACTTAACAGGTTCAGTCTAGTGGTCCGCCTATTCATATCAAGAGGGCCATCGACAATTTTCTATGATTAGACCTACAAGCCATAGAAAATGTTATTGTTTTTAATATTATTTTTGTATAGCAGCTTGTAGTTATTAAGATTCTTTAAAGCAACTATCTGCCTTTGTCCACTTGTTAATAACATTCGGAACTCGGGTTAGAATTAAAAAGTTTTGAATGTTTCTTTCAAAAAAGACTTAAATGCTCAAGACAGGTCAAGCCTAAAAAATGTAGTATATATTCTTCCTCCCTTTTTGCGCTTAGCCATTAATGTTCGCCGTTGTGTGTAGGCCCATTTGGTGTTGGTCCCCGGTGGAGCCCTTTGAGCCATCCGAGCTCGCTCCAGAAGCTTAGCAAGCCACCCAGGTCGCTGAACGCCTTATGGAGTGTTGCTGGGGAGTCAATATGTGCTGCGCATTGTTCAGACACACCTCAGCATCTAAGCATAACGTGTATCAATGTTTCTTCTTCCTCCACGCATGCTCTGCACAGAGGACTGTTGGTTATCCCTGCAACCAAAAGATTTTAATTAATTGAGCAGCGTCCTGTCATTAATTCTATAACCGTTTTAAGTTTTCTACGGTTGAATTTTTAGTTTAGTCGATAAACGTGGTTTGAGGTTTAGTGTGTTTGCAGTGATTTGTGTTTGCCCATGACTGTGTGCGTGACAGTAGTGTCGCCTTGCGAAGCCATGTTTTATATTCACTGTAGTGTATTAGACCCGTTGGAAATGGTCCTATAACCTTCAGTGTTGTTGCATTGCGTGAAAATACGTCTACCCTATTTTCCGGTGTTACGGTTGTGACTTTACCCTAGTCTATTATTTATTAAGTGTCACAATTTTAAACACGTTACTTTCATGTACCAGGTCCCACGGGTGTGTTGATTCAGCAGCATCACTACCAGGCGAGGCCCGCTGGCGAGTCGGCCTCTAGATCTGGACTCAACAATACGGCGAAAGAGAATGGCGGCTCCGTAATTAGTAACAACCACTCCGTGTATCAAGTTGACGGTAAGTATTTGAGGCTGCTGACGAAAATCTCCCTGAAACATCGAAATTACTTTGCTTTAACATCGTCATCATTATCAAGCTATGGACGTCCACTGCTGATATAAGACTCTTGTATATTCCGTTTCTGGCGATGTTGAATTAATAAATTCATCAGTACTTGACATTTCGAAATAAAAAGACTATAGCAAATATTAAAAACGCGCGGAATAATCTTCACTTTTTCGCAAATCAGCGAAGCGCGCGCAGCAGCGTGTTTTTTTAAGCAAAGGTCCAAAAAACAGCCAGTATAATTCATTAAATTTAAATTTATTTTCAAAATTGATGAAATTGATGAATTCAATGTTTATTTATTTTATTTCCAAAGTTCAGAAATGTTGACCACTTTGATAAATCTTGATAAACATCTTGATAAATCGTGCGTTTTACATTACGATAACGCACAAGTGCATAATGAGATACATTACGGCATTGAAATTGGGAAAATTAGATACCCTTTACGAGCAAATGTGTTATAAATCATTTTTTCAGGAAACATCCCAAGTCGGAAACGCATGATAAGCGCGTCAGGCACTCTGAGCGTGCTCGGTACGGCGAGCGCTCCGTCCACCACTAACAACGCCTCCCTCGCTCTGCTCTGGGGTGCTACGGGCGAACAGGAGTGGACTCCGGCTCTTACAACCGGTAAGTTAAAAAAAAAACTCAGTTTACGATACTGTGCATTGCTTTCAAAACTTATAAGAATCTGATGTAAATTTGAATTTTGAGAAAGGATTAGAAAGCATTTTTTGAAATAGTCTGGTTTAATTTTTTTCATGACATGACTGCTTTTATTAGCAATCGAATTTATGTATGTACATTGAAAAGAGTTTAGAGGGGTTTGTAAGAGAAATATAAAACACAAAAAAATAACACTATCGGTTTACCTATGTTTACTCAAAATTCTCCAAAAGTACTCAACGGATTTTGACGCAGTTGTCAAAGGGCGATTAAGCTTGACGCAACACAAACTCAGACCATTTACCTTAGGACCTGTCTCGCTAGACGTTACCCATCTGTCAAAAGTATATGATCACGATCAAACTTGTTCACAAAAACCGTGTCTATAGAATCGATGTTTCATTGAGTTAATTCCATACATGGCTGTGTGTGTTACGATATAGTTGTGTGTAGTGTAAATATTTACGATGTGTGAGTTTGCCTCGTCCCCTCAAAAAACGATGGACCATTTTGTTGGTGAATTTGAGTGCGATACAAGTACAAACGTAAAGGTCTGAGTACATATAGGAAAGGCAACAGAGTTGTCCATATAAAGGTCTACAATCCAAGAAACTAAATTTTGCAAACGAAACTGCTGTATCTGCTGTCTTTACATAAATTTACAATTATGTAGTTGCAGTTTATTATGGCTGTGTATCATGAAAAATTTATGATACATAGCCAAAAATGCCATTTTTGAATATTTGCATTTGCAAATGAAAGATTAGTGTCGTTCAACAAATCATTTCATCTTATTAAGGCAGATTTAGATTTAATTTGATTTTACAAAATAGTAATATTAAACTAGCTAAATCATTGTGTGTGACACTTACTCGGTTGAGTTTGGTCTGGGCTTTTTCTCAGATATAAGAATCAGATGTTTGGTGCTCCAGTTGTATGTTAAAACTTAAGTTCAAAAATACCATATTTTTGTCTATTTGATTAAAGAAATAGAGATACGAGTTTGATATACATCTATGATATTTTTTTTAACTCATGGTCCTTAACCAGAAAAAGTAATCGCACATCATTGAAACAAGTCATTTAAAATAATTTAAAATTTTCAAATGTTATGGATAATTTGTCCACTTAAATTTTCATTGACTGTACATACAATGAATAAAGCTATCCTTATTTATTATTTTCGCGATTGCTAATTAAAACATTAGCCAACAACATGATGTTGTTGACTGGCATGACTGTTATAATATAATGTAAACATTTTTCTGTGATAAAATGTTTGCGATAACTGGCATACCAAACGCTGTTGCAAGTCAATGTCTCATCTAAAACTGCCTTAACGAAGTAATGATACTAAAATCTCATTTTCATTTTTAATGTTTCATGAAATCGTCGCATTGAAAATATCTTCAATTCGTTTGGATCGAATGCGGCCCAAAGCGAACCGAGCCATAGGTTTGATATCCCATTCATTGGATTTGCATCATTCAGTAGCCGCTCCCTCTATAATTCTGAGATTTAATTATAATATAATACAATTTCTGGGGTTATTTGCAATATATATTTTGCTTATTAGATTTTCTGTAGCAAATCCAATTCACATTATTCAATCAATTAAATAATATGAAACAAAATAACCTAATTTCATGAAAGTCACTATTCTTAGCAACGTAATTTCTTCTTAAATAAGTATTTAACAAAAAATATTACAACTGAAATGTTAATAGACAAAATCCTGAGATTTGCACAAATAACATAACTTAAAAGCACCAATTACTTGTCTGATTTGAAAAAATATGTTGATTTTGTAAATTGATCTCTTTTACTCATATATTGTCATTGTATCTTATGGATTTTTTAATAAACAAACAGGCACATTTATAATATACATGATAATATAAATTTAAATAAATTTTTGGTACATTAGGTTACTTTGTTTTGGTTATGCATAAATCATAATGTTGAGAAAAGCTTTTAGAGAACAGAAGAGAACATAAATATTTGCTTTATATAAATAACTGAATCTATGAAAGCCGGTTGTCTTGCTGTAACTCAACTTTTTGATTGGTTCTAAAATTAATTAGCAATTGATGAATGAAATATGTGCTTTTAAGCCACGTGTAAGAAACGTTCGCTTAGTAAAAACGTATGTGTATTTATAATCAGTGCATGTCACATCAAAATACTAACACAAAATAAACTTTAAACTCTAAAGCGACGAGTTGAAACAATGCTTTGGGCCTTACTTCAGCGGCATTCGATTGTCACTAACCATACATACTTAAGACATTTTCATAACACCAATTAGCTTAATGCAATTTTTTTTAAATAATACTCTTTTTTGAGAATGTATAAAAGTCGCAATATTTTTTTTTTTACCCGATTGAGGTGAATCATCGACTGATGTTTGAAACATACAAACATACCTACACATGATATGAAGGTATGTTCGTATGTTTGTTTTCACATAGAATTCCACGTGCCATGACATCATAAAGTTATATACTATACAGAAAGACGAAAATTGTCAGACAGAAAGTCATTGGGTTGTTCTGAAAATCAAGGTTATACCTACTCGTATTTGCAGTCAGGTTTTAATTTTAAAACTAGATCTTATTTTAAAAATACTCTCATAATAAGCTACAAGATGTAATTGCTATACTCAGCCATTGCGATTGTTTAATTAATAAATTCTCTTTTTTAAAGTATCTACAGTCTTACAGTCCCACGTAGAGAGTTTGCCGATGACTTCCCCTCTCGTGTTTGACGCTCGCCATACTAAATAGTGCTTCGTGACGTCATGACATAATTGTCAAACTCTCTTCGCGTGAATAGACCGAGAGCTTGTGATGTCCATAACTTCATCATGTACAAAAGCTTGTCAGCCCATGCTCCTAAGTTTAATAAATTGTTTTAATGTTTTTATTTATTACTGTATTTTTGTGTGCAATAAAGTATTTCTTCTTCTTCTAAGTCCTATCACAGAGAAGTACGAGAGGAAACTAATGAGTTAAGTTAATAAGAAACTAGTAACTCCTTGATTAGCCTATGAGCTATTTGAGCAATTGTTCAGGGCATCTAGTCACTGGTGCTCCTCTAGACCCCGTCTAGCACCAGTGACGATCGAGAAGAAAAATTAAAAAAGTCCGGAAAGTCCAAAAAACCTTAAATCCAATTGTGCCGGCTCCATCTAGCATGAAATATGGGCATGAGGAACAAAACATACTATTCTACGTACAACACGTATCTAGGTACTATTTTTAAAAATTAATTCCTTGTAACTACAATACCTACTTTAGGTTAAGGATAGGGGAAGATTGTTTAGGGCATCAAGTTACCGTAAACCTACAAAGTGTAATTGATTAATATATTCTTCGGTGCAATATGAGAAATCATGTCAAACAGTAAGCTTCGTAATATTTTTTAACGGTAATTACGTGCCCGAGGTAATTAGTGACTGGGGAGTTACTTACTAAGGAAGAAGCTTGGGCTGACAAACTTTCAGTTTTAATGACGAAGGCACTGTATCATAAGCTCTTAGATCGTAATTATTATATCTTATGTAATTTGTGCATATTTAATATTTTCTATGAGTAAAATCACAATAAAACGTGTCACGTTTAGGTGTGGATTGGAAATCACTGACTATCCCCGCGTGTTTGCCGATCACGACGGATTACTTCCCCGACAAGCGGTCGCTGCAAAACGACTACCTAGTGTCGGACTACAACCTCCTGCCGGACGATGTGAACGCGGACTTCGCGAGGAATAGAGCCATATACAAAGAGCCGCTCACCACTATGGAGGTTTTTAAAGAGCTGGTTTCCCAGCGATTAGCGCAGGTAGATATTTGTTCTTTATTTTTATTTTATTTGACACACCTACAACTAGTACACAGTACATGTTACAAAAAAAAGTACACAATGATCGTGGACAATGTGTCCAGCCACTTAACTTACAGATGTGTATACAGTTTGAACTGAAAATAATTTTAGGATCAACAAATGAAATATGGTGCTCCTTATAAACAGTTCACATATTCAAGAAGTACTAAAAATAAAGCTTAAAAACTAATAAATTAATAAATATGTTATTTAGTACCTCCAACCGCACGATATATTTTTATTCAATAACTAGCAGATTCGGTCAAGCTTCTCTTTGACTTATGTGGGCTTATCCCCTACCCCATCTCTTACCGTTCCCTACTCTCAACCTACCCTACCTCTACCCTACCCCCGCCCTAACAACTGAACCGATTTTGATGGAAATTTCACTTTATAGATATTATTGATTAACATATAGGATACTTTTTGTCCCGGAAAAATCACGTGATTATTTGCCTCTCACAACCCGCAGTTTGGCTTACGCCATTGCATGAACAAGGTGAAACGTTTTCTCATATCACATTACAGGGATTCCAGCTAATAGTCGGTGTTAACGAGAACGAAGCAACCGAATCTCATTGCCCATCATCACACGGGCCGCCCTCTAAAGTGGCCCCGCAGAGTAACAAGAGCAACTCGGCGCCAACCAAACGATACCTGCTGTCCATTGGTAGAATATTCCATGAGTTGACTCTCATTGGCTCTACGATCAGTGTCACGCGATATAGACCTAGGTGAGGGGCATTTTGTAATTTTTTTGGGTTCCGTACCAGAAAAGCACCCTTTATCACTTTGCTGCATATCTGATGTCCGTCTGTATGTCTGCCTGTATGTCCGTCCCTATCTGTCTGCCGGGCTTTTGTTAATTTTTTGGGTTCTGTATCTGAAAAAGAAAAAAAATAAAACCCTTATCACTTGTTGCCCGTCTGCATATCTGATGTTCGTCTGTCTGTGTCTGTATGCCCAGCCGTCTGTAAAGACCACGGGAACGCGTGGAGGTATCGAATTTTCCGTATAAAGTTGAGTGTCAACATATACAAATTTACTTTCCATTGAACTAAAAGTAAAATTTGACAAGCAATAAGAATATAGGAAAATCCGAAACTATACATAAGTAATATACTTTTCATTTAAAGTGTGTAATCAATCATCGAGGCAGTGGCGGATTTGGAAACTGATACATTTCATATTAACTACGTTTAAAGGTTTTATTTGTGCTCTATCTTCGTTATATCAGTTTTTTGCTAATATTTCATAAATTTTTCAACCCTCTACTCGTACTCGTATTATATTAAGGTTATTCTTTATTTCTGTAACACATTTCTGGACCTTTGCCGCCCTAAGTTGCATCCTACCTTAGCCTGCTGTTAAATCCGCCATTGCATCGAGGATAATCATGTACCTACAAAATTGTAAGGATCCCTCGGTGGGCGAATCCGACTCGCACTTGTCCGGTATTTTAATGTAATTTTTTTACTGGTTCCAGACACCCATACCCTCCGTTCAACATCCACTACAGATATCGGTTTCACGCACCCAACCACGATACATACGAAGTTTCCTGGGTGTCCTTCACTACAGAGAAATTGGAGAACTACAATTGGAACTACATGGACCACTACATTTGCACTCGGGGTGACACCGATTTCACTCTAGTCGAAGTTTGTAGCCAGTTATTATTTACAATTTATAGAAAACTGTTATGAGTGTTGGATTGTATGAGATGCGAATTTAAAGAGAATAACGCGATTATTGAATGGGTACCTCACTCTCATAACTCCCACTATGAACATTATCAATAAACCCTCGAGTAGCAGAGAATAATCTTGAATGAAGTCCCAGACTTGTGACCGTTGTATATAGGGTTAATAGTCTTCTAAAACTAGTTAACATTCCCCTTCTCCACTTTAAGTCACTCTCCTTGTTTATTCCAAAATAATCCATGAAGGATCCAACAAAAGGTGTCGAAGAATCGAACATCACTACAAGGATGAGCTAGGTCGCTCGAACGGTCTCCCATTACTTCCCACCTAACAAACGGAACACTTCGTACTATCTCAGCTCGTAACGACACGAGCTTACTTATATAGGAAAGGCAGAAGTACGATATTGTCTGAACGAGCCGTGCAAGTGTCGTACGATGACGTTAAAAGCGGGCTGTTGCCGCTCACTTTGTAATTCTATAATATCTTGAGAACTAATTAACGTTTCTCAATAATTCTTTCACAAGTATTTTTTATTTTCAACGGAGAATATAGAAAGCTGACATTTAAAAAAAGTGAACTTTCTCCATTGTGTCTAGGCGGATGAGAGGCACCCAGTAAATACAGGTTTCTACCTAGTACAGGGGCCCTTGCAACTTTTATGTAATACTTTAGTTAATGAATAAACGTTTATTCATTTTTCATTTTTATCGCGCAAGCGAAGACTTAGTTATATGGTTTGTCTATAATAATATAAATATTGCTCTCTTTTTCTTCCGATTACAATTAAAGAGAGAGATACATATTTTGTGAAAAATGTGTAAAAATGATCTTGTTATATTTAGGCGCGCATCTTAGAGCTCCAGGAGCATTAAAAAGACTAAAGATATATAAGACTTACGTGTTCTAATATACAAGATTATTTCAGGCACTGAAATACTGGCGCTTCCGTACTCTTCTATTACCGCTATACAATCCTGCCACCAAGACGATTCTCGAAGACGAAACCACACACTGTGACATATATCCGACACCCACACGTCATGATCTTGATCATCTCACCGAAGGGTTCCTCAAAATGACGGAATCCTACTTCAACAAAGTCAAAAGACCGAACAGGCAAAGGGTAAGTATGAAATAAAAAAAATAAAAAATGAAAAAAAAAAACAAAAAAAATTTAAACAGTGTATATTTAAATAGGTGAAATATCACTTGTAAATATTTAGCTGTTCTTAGTCACATATCCAATAACAAAGCATGATAATTGATCTGCACTCCGAATGTATGTAAACGTAGACAATGTAGCACTGCATGATCCTTCATAAATGCACAGTGTTGTTTTAATTTTTTTTTATACACATTGACTTCTGTCTGTGCAACCTATGAAATTTATATTCAAAAAAAATGTCTAATCTTTTTTTAACGTAAAAGCACTTTAAGAACATGTATTGATATTTACGCATTAAATTCCTTTTTATATTTATACAGGGTGTTTCATACGATTTCCCATAACTTTAAGGTGTTGATTAGACCACTTATAGGAACTGAACTACATAACTAATGTTTTATTATCTAAAAAAAAAACCTTTTGTGTTTTTACTATCCATGTAACGTAACACACGCTTTTATGTACCACAGTGACAACATTTAATTTTAAAATACGTGAAACAATAGGCTAGTTGACACTGTTTATATGGTCTTAAATAGTTCAATAACGTTTTACAAAATTGAAAAATTTTATTTCATATTTTTTTGAGACTTTTACATGAAAATAGTTTCATGACGTCACTTTACAACAAATCCCTTACAAACAAAAACATTTTGTTTGACAAAAATATTAGTTAACAATTAGTTTGACGTTTAGTACATCGAGCAACTTTGCGACGTCACAAAATGGACAACAGCGATTTTGACGTTTGGAAAAATTGGAAAAAAAGACATGATTTTTAATTTTAAGTTTTATATGAAATCCTTAATTTGTATTAATTAATATTGATTTATTTCGGACCCTTATTCCATGCGCTATGCGAAATTAATATTGTTTATATTAAATTTGATTTGAGTCAACTTCCTTATTACACAATAGGCGAGTTAGTTAGTTCAAAGTAAAACAAGCCATATTTTTAAATACTTACATATGGAATTATTTATTCCATATTTTTAAACCATTTTTGCAAACGGAACAACTATTGTAACATATAAAGATGCGTCATAAGGGCCACAATTTAAGATCTATTTACAAAAGAAATATTATTCACTTACTAATAATATTTTTAAATAGATTACGTCAAAGAATATAACCCTACAGTTATGGGAAATGATAATTTACACTCTGTGTGTATGCATGTTATGTCAATGGAAAAGCATTTTTGTTTTTCATATGCCCAATATTCTTGCGATGTTTTTTAATACATATATTTTCTATGAGATGTTTGACCTAAGACCCGCTCGATCTATTGTGACTACCTCAGTTTATTGTCATGTTTATTTATATAATGAATTTTGGTATACCTACTAAAAATACAAGCAAGTTTCCTTTCAAACCCCCTTCTAAAAATCTGTAAACTTTGTTTATAAGATATTACCCATAAAATGTATAAAAAAGAAAACACTAATATTGCATTTTGTTGATACCTATTTACTGTTTTTCAATTTTACGTTAAAAAAAAACGGGGAACTCATAGTGAAACCTAAATTTGGTTTTATTGTTTGCATACGTTGTACAAACAAAGTGTCTAATGCCAATGTGTTGTTCTGAAAGAGTTGATTGTCCGTTTCAATAATATAATAATATATTTAATAAATGTACTTAAACATGAAGTTTTAGAATCTTTAGTAAATATTTTTTCTCATAAAACAAAATCTTTTAGTTCAAAATGGTAATAATGTGCATCAAAAAGAATTGTAAATAATTTTTAATTGAATAATTTCCTGTTTGAGTAATATTGCATGTGTGTATATAATAATAATATTTTATATTTTATCAAAAGGCCCTGCTACGTGTTTTGATGTAAAAAATGTAAATAAAGTAGCTCTTCAAATTGCAACGGTGCAAGTTTCAGCAAAATTATGCCTCAACAGGACGGGCCATCAATTATTTGTTGGGTGTCCGATCTACCGGAGGCGACACTATTAAATAAGTCAACCGGCCCTACACCTAACTTGGGATTGCTTTTAATGTATTTTCTTACCCAAATGGTAGTTTAGCTTTTAATATAAATGTTTTATGCGATTTTCAACGTTTTAAGCATTTTACATAAACTTCTTAGTTCATCTATTAACTGAATAGGCTAGTTGACACTTTTTTTTTAATTGTCTTAAATAGTTCATTATCGTTCTAGTAGACTAAAAAAAAATTTATATTATAGACGTGATTACATGAAAATTTTAGTTTTTAAATATGTTTTTGACAATACGAGGCAAAACGCCTGTCGGCCATGACAGTTTGTATTTCAACTGTTTCATGACGTCATTACAATAAATCCCATACAAATGGAGCTTTGACAAAAATATTACTTTACAATTAGTTCGACATTTAGTAGAAGAGTGTTAGTGACGTCACAAAATGGGCGACAGCGTTTTTGACGTTTGGAAAATTTGAAAAAATACGTGATATTTAAATTAAGTTTTAAAATAAATCCTTAACTTTTATTAATTGATATCGATATATTTCGGACCCTTATTCCATGTACTTCACGAAATTAATATTGTTTATATGAAATTTGATATGAGTCAACTATCCTATTGTCTTATGCTGATTACCAGTTTGAGGCTGGTAACATTCAGTAAGGGTTAAGGGTAGGGCCGGACCTTCTGGGGTCGTGGTTAGAGCGCAGGGTTAGGAATACAGCACGGATGCCGCAGGTGGCGGGGGCGTGCGGCGCATCGGAAGCGGCGCTAACGAGGCGGCGACACTCCACCTCCATCCTCACGCGGAATGCGCAGGTACACGGGATTCCAGCCCTTACCTACATAATAATAAATGTTATAATCGATTGATCTATTTTAGTACTACTCAACGATGCGAATACGAAGGATGTGCGTGCATGTGTACGCACAAGGGTACAAATGTGCGTGCGTGTTCGACTCGGAAGTGAAAGCAAAAGCTTTAAGACGTACAGAAGCTTTTCAGTTTAATAGTTGGAAATGTATTAAATAATAATGATCGAACATAAAATAAATATACTAAAATATAATTATTGATGTAGTCCAAAGACAAACAAAGGATTATTATTATGATTTGATGTTGTAGCGACGCAAATGTCGGGCGCAAGTTTAAATATAAAAGTGGTTATCACTATCTAATCTAGAACCGTCAGATATATATAATCGAGAAAAAATAAAAGTGTTTCTAATTTAATATTCGATGAACGGAAATTGTAGCCGTGATGATATAAATTCAAGCCAATATACTACCAAATTTATATTTACCAAAATAAATATTGTTACAATTCAATCATTATAAATGTATCATGTAGATAATACCGTTATTTCTTATTTCAATCACACGTTTGCTTTTGAAAGTTCAAGCACATTTTCTTTAATTTTTTTTTAATTTTTATAAACTTCACAGATTAAGAAATTGTGTTCCGATGGTAGTGGATCTCGAAAAATTCATTTGCGCCAATTTCAGTAGACCAGTAGGGGTTTATAAACTAGAAAGAACACTAAACTGGTGTGGCAAATAGTATTTCAAACCTTTTCGCTTCTAATTTTGAAAACTAAGCATAACATAATGGCGGATAAACTCACGCCAATTACTGAAAGCTTTTTCTATTTAAAATAACAGTGGTATACAATGTAGTTAGTACTATTTGAGCTTTAACTACTTACTTTGCAAACAAGATGTAGCAAGCACAGGGGGGATGGGAGCATTTGCAATGTTTAAGCGATATCGCTAATATTCCTTAAACGAACATTGCAGTTTAAATTCTGGTCGTCTGTCTATAGATTAATCGTATAGTTGAGTCTTCGCCCACGTGGTACAAGGGTATGAAAACAGAGGATGTTTAGAAAGATGGTGGTGAGGGCGGCAACATGGGCCTGTGAATTAAAACAAAAAGGACGGCTCCATCTATTCTCTTGCTCCCCTCTGTCGTGATACCCTCATACCATGTCATGTAACATCTTTGTAACTCGCAGACGAGGACTAAGCTGTCATTTGCCTGTAGATCCTTGTGCAATAATTCAATAGTTTCTAAGTTGGTCATGTAATTCAAAGAATGCTGCGTATATAAAAGCACTGCTTTAAAAGTGGATAAATAATGCACGTACTGCACCATACATTCTGTGATTACGTTGGCTAGCTTCTTCTGTTTATTTAGTCATTATTTGTGTGTTATCCGGCAACCGTTTTTTTGGCACGTTGTATCTCCATGTGTAAAAACTCAGCATCAGAAATTAACACTCATTTGGAGTCTACAATAACTTGGTAAAATAATTTAAACGCCATTAAGAGCGATTGGTATTTCATTGTCAATATAAAATGTGTGTCATTGGACGCAATAAAGCATATTTTTTGTAAAGGTAAGGTTTTTACGGAACAAGACCCGCTTATAAGTCCTAAAATAACGATGGTATTTACGTGTGGCTGTGAGTGTCAGACTCCCTGGCATGTAATTCCATTGACTCCATTCCTTCCCCATTGTTTGTATCGAAGAATTTTTACGGCACCGGCAGGTCGGTTCACTTTCTACGATCGCAAACGCTTCGAAAACTAGAAAAATGTATGGGAATGACATTTGCTATCGACAGGTCACGTGATCTAGATCTGTCATTCCCATACATTTTTTTCTAGTTTTCGAAGCGTTTGCGATCGTAGAAAGTGAACCGACCTGCCGGTTGGCTACAGGGGCAGTAGTGCGGGTAACTAGAAAGGAGCGGGGAAGAGGCGCATCTTGTAAAGCGCTGACAAGGCTTCAGTTAGACGGTTTGCCTATATAGTACACTCGATTACCCGGACTTGCTGTCATATAATAATTAAAAATCCTGACAATTGCATGTACGATACGAGATAAGCATTTTTTGCATACATGTTGCATATTATAACCGTTTCACAGCAGGAGGACTATTCTGTTGCGAAGCTTTTATAATTCGACAGTGTGAGTCTCGAATTCATCTCTATCTATCACTGTCTAACCCCATACTAAAGATAGAGAAAGATATAGAGATGAATTCGAAGATCACTGTCGAATTACAAAGACAGAATAGCGTTGCTGATTCTAGGTCCTGTGTGATATTGTCAATTGTTTTATTGCTCAAATTTGACAATCCGGATAATTGATTTTTAAGTCCGGATAATCGATAATTGATTTCTGTAGTATATACATATATATTGTATTGTAATTGTAAATAGTTATTGTAACTTTAATGCGAGTGTTGTGTGGTGTAGCAAGGTGGCGTGTCCAACTCTCCGTTCAGAGAGCGCGTCGGCAGCACACGCCTACCCGACCGACCGCGGCTTCGGATCGAAGCTATGTCAGTACCATTGTATACATGTTCTACACACTATGCAATACAAATACACCTTAAAATATTGCTGTGCCATGACAAAACACTGTATATAAAAACATGCATATTTCAGAATCGCAATTATTTGTTCTTACTCAAGAGAGAAACCGTCGAGATAATCATAATCATTATCAGCCCGAAACCCCCGAATATCATGAAATTTAACTAGAATAAGTAAAGAATTTTATGCCAGAAATTCTTTCTATCATAACAGAAAAGTTTAAATGTTGTTGCAATATGCGAGCCGAATCAAAGAAAATTGTTTGTTTTTATTTCAATATAAACAATCGGATTTCCATGTCCCAATTTTACCACCCTCAAATTTTCTCATCAAACGAAGCTAAGAACACTCGATTAAGTCATCAATATTCTCTTACAGTGCGCTTGCATTTGAGAACACAGTCGAGTATATTTGCCCTCTTTTTGTGTCGGGATGTTAAAAATATTTAAATGCAAATTGTATCGTGAGGAAAACTGCATTTTCTAAATTATCTACGTGTGTGAAGCCTGCCAATACGCTTTCCGCCAGCGTAGTGTACTGTTAGCCTCCTCCTCTCATTCTAAGAGGAGACTCGTGCTCAAAAGTGAGCCGAATTTGGGCTGTTAATGATGTATGTCAGCTTGTGTGAGTAACTCAATTATAAGTGTTATCTCAAAACACCTTATCTTTAGATACAGTGCAATGTCATAGCACGACAGAGTTGCTTTGGACATGCACGTCCTAAGTAACGGAGTATTATCAAATAAACAATTGAATTAATTAATGTTATTTAAAAAGTATTACCTATTGTAAATTGTACGTAACTTATCATTTATTTGTATTGCATAGTCCATAAAATACACATAACTCATTTTGATCGAATATACAACTTATATTTTCTATTATATAGCAATTTTGTAATACTTGTGTTTGTGTATTCGATTTAGTGTTTAATTAAATATTTTTATTATGTATTTACTTTGTAGGTACAAAACGAAGAAACATTTTGTCATTATCTTTATAAGCATTTATCAATAATACCTACATATATTTGGTAATACATTGGCTTGCTTTTGGGAATGGTTTTTTGGCGTTTGCTTTCTAGGCATTCCTTTCTTTTTTTCTTCTTTTCAGAACTATATTTTATTCAATCATTTAATATCATTGCCAATCTTTGTGCTTTATTTTGGTAGTCATGCTTAGACTCATAGAAGCTGTCCTACATTCTGCTTAGTTTTGATTTTCATTTTCCATTGAAACGCTTTTGTAATTGGTTCGCTTTATTTTAGTAAACATATAAGTAGGCAAATACGTAATGTGGTGAAAAAATTACAAAATTAAATCCAATAAGTTGAAATAACGATATGATAAAACCTTGGAAAATCAACTAATCTTACGACATTCTAATTAAAACTATGGTATACTTATATAAATTTTTTTAAAAATGTTGTCCCTTTGAATATTAAGAAATGTTGCCATTTTTTATTCTCTTACACTATTCATTGTTTGACATTTGTGACTCGTATACCAAAGGTTCATCATTCCTGCTTTGTAAGTTGTACCTTTATATGTTGCACAGTGCACATTTATATTTTAATAATTTTTATCGTTTAATTCCCTGAATATATTTATCAAAAAAAGGTCAAGTCTTGGCGTGGTTTTTAAGATAAGTTCTTTTTCATACATATTTAAAGTGTTTTAACAAATTATTATTGAAAGATGGTGACCCGATTTTTTTCTAAAATTCGAGTGTGATATTTAATTTAAGAAAATGTCGTATGCGAGATAAATTGAATTACATTAAGATTGACTAGAAAGAAAATCTGTTACTCGTATTCGAGAAACATAAGACTAATTTCTCTGTAAATAGCTCTAATGATACCCATGTTGTCGTTGTCGATTGGTTATATTTATCCTTCCTTTCTTGTACACTTTATTTCTATAAATCGACGCCACGCCAAAATTTGACTTTTTTTTATATCAGACCAATTTTTTCTTATATTTAATCCCCTATAATTTCTTGAAACTGTTTGCTACCCGTCTATTTCTAATAGCTTGTCCAGATTTATTTCTTATATGCTTGTTGTTCTTATCCTTTTTGAATGTTTCATTGCAGCAATTATCACCTACTAAGTCACTAAATAATAGCCAAGGGAACAAGTAAGTAGCTGTGAAGCTTTCCTCATCTAACATTTTGTTGAGTAAATGAAGTTACTCTATGTTACCGAATCTATTTGTCGCAATAATAAGTATAATTCCCTACTCTTAAAATATAAATTGGAAATATATACTTGGCTTTGTCATATACCTAATACTAGCGACTCATCATCCAATAAGTTTACATGCCTGATGTGTGTGTGATCATGCAGATCGCGACCAACGATCAGTTATATTGATTGTCCAGCCGTTTGCGCTGTACATCATGAGCTTATTGGCCAACGAAACGAAACGACTTCAATGGGTTTTTTATTTAGCAAAAGTGATTTAACGTTGTCATTATTTATTATATTTTCGTAAAATATCAAAACTGATTCATAATTATTAATCGGGTGAGATTGTGGTCAATAAAATAAAAATTTAGATATATCCTTTTTGAGAATATGGGACTTCATTTACTCAAATTTATTGGCATTCCAAAAAAACATTGTTATTGGTGTTAATTCGGTTAAATGTAAAATTAAAACTGAGATATAATTTACTGAATATTCCCAATAGATAGGGATAAGGTAACATAAATATTTGTGTACGTACAACCAAATTGGCACCATTTTCCTTTTTTCTTGCATTAAAGTATAGAGTTTCTTTAGCTTGAGGTGCTTCAGCGCAATGCAATACAATACTTTATTCACATGCTCATCATCAATCATCGTTTGAAATAGTAATGACAATTAGGTTTATAATGGTTTGTGTTTTGCAGAGCCGCCGCTAAAACTGTTCTGGAAAGATCGCAATCTCAGACTGGGGAATGCGACGATACATACGAAGACGGGTAACTTACATTCTAATTATGACTAAAGTCCGGCCGCTCAGGGATTGCGTTTCTAACACCTGTCAATGTCACCTTATTATATTTATTAATTAATTAATTGTTAATAGTTGTAGTCCATATGTTTATTGTAAGTTGGCATAATTATTCAATTTTTAACGTTATAGCTCGTTATTTAAGTTGATAAAATGTATTTGAATATCTCATTGACATTGTCATTGACTGGTGTCAAAAACGCAATCTCTGAGCGGGCGGACTTTAACGCACGCCTGTGGCTTTGTTGTGGATGCAGTCCGTTGCAGGCATAAAAACAAACAAACGTTTAAAAGTATAAAACTAATTTGATCAGATTCTAAGCATCAAGTTACTAATTAAGTAATTCGTTTCCTAATGAAATGAATAGATAAAAGAAATGAAAATATCATTAAATGTAACTGCATAATAATATCTACTTAACTTACATAATATCCTATTCTACTCTTACAATTAAGACGAATCTAAAAACATCTTATTTGTTGTGGTGTCCCATACATAAACACTCCTCTTTCAGACGAGTAAATAAAAGTAGCCTAATAACATTTAAAAAGCTCGTTGGTATGTAAAACTGAACTGTTATGTAAAAGAGTCTCCAATTTTTTTTTAAATATTATTTGTTACTTTCTTTTAAATATGACCAATTTTAACATTCCAACTAGTTGGAGAAGACTGTGTTAGGAGTGGGTAGAACATTAGTACAGCAGGGGATCGAGTCACGGTCTCTCGGTGATGAGTCCGGCTCCTTTGCCGTTGAGCTATTGAGGCGTCAATATATTTATTTGGTAAATTTTCTCCTCTACAGAGTGATAGAACCGAAGCTAAAGGCCAATGCGACGCTGCAAGAGATCATAGAACGTATGCGTCATCCAACTCTCGGTGTTGGCTTCCTCCAGCAGACGGTCAGCCTGCCCTCGCACACGTTCGTGTCAATTTACGCCATTCAATGGCTGCAAGCTAATATGGAGAACATGACGTATGAAAAAGCGCCAGCCATTATGCAGGTATTCTTTTTCTAGGTTTGATCAGTATCATCGACAGACTGACAGACAGGGATAAGCGGATTAGTGACGTTGGCGGACCCGGGGCCTTACCACAAATTCTTAAAGTTATCGCAGCATTGTTTATATTATGAGGTTTACCTATATCATGAGATGCTCAGAACCTGCGACCACTAAGAGAGAGATATAGACAAAGTTTCGTCCAATGACGTCGGAGATATCCCAGTCCCATCCCTTTCGTACCAACGCAATGAAAAAGTTAGCGGTAATTCCGTTTGCGCCATTGGTTAAATTTTGTCTACTGAAGAGAACTTCACGAGATTATATCGTTGGTCACGATATTTTAGCGCCACAGGATATGATATGTCGAAACATATTGTAATCGCAACGGATTAAAAAGCTTGTGGTAAGGCCTCTAGGGACCAATGTCCTCAAGTTTGCATAGTCACTTGAGCAGAGTAGTCCCCAGGTCTATTATGCAGGTATAATAAAGTTTCCTATGCCAGCTGTGTATTCCGATAAAATCTAATATAAAGTCTGTTTCGTTTACTTATTTGTACAGTAAAGATATGTATTTGTATATGGATACAGGTTCCAAAATTCTAGATAGTATCGTATATTTTGTTGATAAGTATAACCTGTAATGCACTTTCAGAAACTTCTGCAAGAAAAAATGATTTGTCACGCGTCAGGTGACACGTCCAAGCGCTACGTTGTGGGATACTATATGTATCACATTCTGCCGCAGAAGAATAATAAGGGTATGTCCAGACAGTAAACGATTAATAAAGGTCTAAAATTATCCTAACAACATTTGGTTAATTCTACTAAGTACATACCATAAAGTTTCGGTTTAAAAATATACGACTTTTTGTAATTCTTTAACTAATCACATTCGTGTTACAGATTACTGGTCAGTGGGTCTGTCCTTATTATGCATTTCCCGAAAATGACATATTTTTCGTTACTTATGTCAATTTCGGAGAATGCATTAAGGCATCTATAATAAGGTTAACCTGTATTTCGCATCAGAACTAATACTTAACCTTTGCCAGGCTCATCAGAGTGATTATGTATCTTGATGTACAATTAAAAACATGATCCACTACACTACTGGCGTTTTTGCTGTTGTGTTTTTGATGTCCTTGCAAGAGGCCTATGCCCAGCAGTGGACGTCCATCGTCTGGCAATAATGATGAGAACCCCGCGCTAAATTGAGTATTATTATTATCTATACTAATATTATAAAGAGGTAAAGTTTGTAAGTTTGTAACATTCTTTAAATGGGGTAATCTTCGGAACTACTGGTCCGATTTCAAAGGTATAGGGTAGAGGTAGGGATTGGGTAGGGTAGGGGTAGGGTTGGGGTAGTGGTAGGGTAGGGGTAGGGCAGGGTAGGGTTAGAAGTAAAGTTGACATCGAAATTTACGCAGACGAAATCGCGGGCGTCCGCTAGTTGGTAATAAATCTTACTTAAAAATATCAGACATAGTTAAACTTTCCATTTGTAGGTCCAGAACTAACAGATTACGTAAATCCTCTGGGTGACCTCCCAAGCTTCGAGAACGAATGGATGGAGGTGGAAGTCCTGGGGCCACGTTCGCCGCTGCTCGCTCCAGAGACCGCCTCCGGAGCGATAGACATCTCTGGCTCCAGCCCCGTCATCAACGAGTCCGGCATACCGGCCTTCCTCTGTGATAACATCGACCCTAATTATATGCAGTTGGAGAGTGATGATAGTAAGTTTACTTCTTAACTAATTTCGCTGGCAAAATTAGCCACACCAATTTCAGCGAAATTGAAAAATATTTATACTTTTAACAGACTCAGAAGTGGTTTACAAACAATAAGAAAACCAATGTCGAGCAAAGGTGATTGAATGATTCACAACATTTGTCAGGATAATTTAATTAACAAATCAAACTGTAACCAAATTAAGACCATTTTTTTTATTTTTTTATTTTTTACAAGATAGCCCTTGATTACAATCTCATCTGATGGTAAGTGACGATGCAATCTAAGATGGAAGCGGGCTAACTTGATAGGAGGAGGATGAAAGTCCACACCCCTTTCGGTTTCTACACGACATCGTACCGGAACGCTAAATCGCTTGGCGGTACGTCTTTGTCGGTAGGGTGGTAACTAGCCACGGCCAAAGACTCCCACCAGCCAAAAAGACCCTACAGAGAATGACCTTGAGTGGAGTCACGCACTTGTGAACGTTGTGTGTAGTTAAGCAACACTTTTCCACTCAAGTCGCTCTCCCCGCCTATCCCATGTAACCCATAAAGAATTATACAACAAGAAATGTGGACCCGCCAACCGATCGGTACCCCTCTCTAACTCCCCACTATTTACAGAAACAAGTCGCGCTACCTGACGTCATATCCGTCTCAGACTACTGTTTCTTACATTACATTATTTACATGGAAAAATTAGCCACACCATTTTCTGCGAAGTATTTATGCCGTATAAGAATCAGATAAAAATAAGTCGATTGGCCTTTCGTGCTTGGTAAATTGGCACGAGTCTTGTATAAATTTAACCTTGACTTATTTATTTCATTACAAAAAGGTAAAGGTAATCGCTTTCTTTTGCCCGAGTAAATCTCAACTTATGAGTAACATAGTTAGCAATTATATCTTAGAGCCTCAAGAAATCGCTGGATGAGGCACTAGTTGAAGACTTCCGTCTTTATGCATTAAAATATTTTAGCCCTTTAAGTTTATGTAAACTGCTTCCTGGCATTCGATTTTGATTCTATCGAATTCGATCTCAATTCGATTCTATGCGGCATTCGAAGCCGCATTAGGCCTATAGGCCTTTAATGTGCACCACGACGAAAGTGACTGAGATTTCTATTCCGCCGCTAAAAGTCGACATTGGTCTGAGATATATTACGGAGCGTATTATAGGCCTGCAGGCCTTGCAGTGAGCCATATAAATTAGGCAGGCAATAATGTTTGTATAACTAAAAATATTTTTTTCTTTCAGTGCCGTTATACAAGAATACTCACTTGGACATAGACGTGAACAACAAGAGCGACCGCATAGAGTGGGGCCACGCGCGCTACCAGGCCACGTTCCGCCCCGACCAGGCCTACGAGATGTGCATACAGTGGACCATCGCCAGCGGGAACATTGTCGCCGAGCTGGTATGGACTCTAATATGTTGTTAGTTGCTAGATCGTCTATAGAAAGGTACGTTAATAAGGGCCCTCGCATATCGGCATATAGACAAACGTTCCGCGGACAACTCGCGTTAGTTCGTTCACACAATTCCCAAGAGCGTAGCTACCGTCTATCAGCCGTATCAATGATACCATAGTGGCCCCTTACGTGTGAAAGCAAAAATTAGTATAATGCTATCCACAATATAACGTAATCTGATGCTTGCCGGAAAATAAGACCCAAAAATTAATAATTACATCTTGTGTAATACGAGTATGTTAAAACAAACATTTACGTACTAATTTTACTTTGTGGTGAAAGGCGGTTAAGGGTAAATCTTGACCTAAAGAGATTTTTCGGGGGGCCCTTAACTAATTTTGATACAGGGCCTCTCCAAGGCAAGCTACGCCACTCAATTCTCTGCGGTCGCCTGCTATCTGTGCTAAAAAGTATTCAACATTACAAAGAGCGCGAAACCCAGAACTCTTTCTGTCTGCATTTAAAAAACAACGGAAAATTAGTTAAGGCGATATATAAATAGTAGATCAAAGAATTCTTTTTTAATTCTTCTGTTTGTCGTCAGCCTGTATACTCATATGTTCATGCTAATCTCAAGCAATACTCGACGGATTCTGATGCGGTGGATTAAGCAAATGGAAATTGGCTTTGCTTTATTAAAATTGAATGTATGGCACATTCAATCATTCACTACAGTTAGTTTCATGTAGGATGGTACGGATGACAGTTCGCTTTCACTCTTGAAAGTTTTCCGCGATTAACGATAATATATTATGAAAGTCATACAGGCGACTGTTACCGTACCCATGCTATCTGAAAAACATTTTAGTGTACGGTTCTGAGTTCGGGTAGTTAAAGCCTAAAGGGGAATGAGAATATTGGTCATATTAAAAAAATATATGAAAAATATTAAAAAGAAATCTTAGTAGTAGATATATACAAAATGTTGTTATATAGAAAGAATATAATAGTACAAGGTTGTGCGATAAAGTAATTTTGTTTAACGTAAAACTATAAATGTATATTTAACGAGCAAACGATTTAACTTCCACCCTCTAAGATGACCTCCTTATAAAGGCCAGTGTATTGTACTCCTTCGTATGTTGTACGCCAAAGTCGTCGAAAGGTCGTTAGTTCAAACTTAAATCCGTCGATAAGGGGCGACATTTCTAAGACGTTGTTCAGTTTTATTGATTTTACCGCATTACTACTGCATGCGCTTTTTTTTTACTGAAATGAAAAGCAATGAACTTTGTTACATTGTCTATTAGGTCTATGAAAATATATATATCTATGAATACGAAGATGAGATATTTGTTGCTAATTCTACAAAAAAATTATTTAATATGAATTTATCTTGATAGTAATTTTGATTTAAATATGTATTATTTTTAAGATGTAATTAGTGGACATTGAAAAGTTATAAGATTGAAAAGAAAAAAGAAATAGTATTTAAAGTTATGTATACTACTTATAAACACAATACAATACGCTGGATGCAGGCGGCTCCAGACCATGTTGTTTTGTTGTCGTTACAAGAGTTTTAATCCAGCAGTGGGCGTATATCGACTGATAATGATGATGATGATGATAATGATGATGATGATGATGATGATGATGATGATGATGATGATGATGATGATATTCTTTGTAGATAATCGGCTGGTTCCGCAAAGCACAAACATGCCGCCTCCAAATGGTGCCAATACCGGCCGATCCTCTAGCGTTGCCGTTTACGGAGAAATCGGATCCTCTACGTGGACCTATTTACGTTCCTTTGAATGAAGAACCACTTCTAAGAGGCAAAAGCGCTTTGTTTGAAGGTATCTATGCGTTTTTGTATATATTTTTTTCCCCTGTGTGAGATATATTTAGTGCATAATTTTTTTATAATATAATAATTGAATCTCTTCTTAAAGTTTTGTCCTTAAAACCTAACGATGTAATATGACGATGTTTGATATTCTGTCAAATAAGTAAATGTTGAACAAATGCTGATGTGGTGTTTATTTTTTACTGGATTGCCCATTAATTTAGTCAGCGTTTTTGCTGACTTCTTAACTGACTGACGCAGAGCGTTTAGTGTTGTTAGTGTTGCGATTTTTACCCGATAAATTAAAAAACGGGCAAGTTTTGGTGGGAGCATTATTAATGAGTATACATCTTTTGGATGTCCAAAATTTTCTATTATTACTCAATTTGGCCAACCGCGCATCATGAACATAGCCCATGAAGAGAAAAAGAATTATTTTCGACCAATAGCGGCAGATTTAGAAAATCCCAAAGCAACTAAAGAGTAATACTTTCAATTCAATGATACGGGGATCCCGTCCTTAAGTATGAAAGCAAAAATTAGTAAAATGTAACCCACATTCTCACTTAATTTGGTGCTTCCCGTAGAAAAAACACTGCTAAGGGGATTTCCAGGATTTGCTGCTCGTCTAATGCCCCCCCCCCCCCCCCCAACTATCTTAGATATAGGGACCCTCCAGGGCAAGCTACGCCACTGTTTCAATTGTGCCGCTATTGGTTTACATTTGTCTTACTCTCAGGTCTAGATATAATGTCGTTGTGTTCATCTCAGGCCTGCTAGTTATCTCACTTTTCTGTTTATAAAGGTTTCCCCGAAGACACGTGGCTGGAGAGGTTGTTCCTCTTCCAAGAAGCGATCGTGGGCCGATTCGGCTTCATCAAATGTACTGTCGAGAGTACCTCGCACGCGGCGGACGTTGGCGACCACCTGTATGTGCACGTCACGGGGAATATGTTCATACTGATCCCCACCACTGTGAAGACGGAGCAGAGGGGGTCGAGAGCGAAGCCGGTGAACAAGCTAGTCAATGCTGGAAGGTGAGACTTGTATAATAATACTCTTAGCAGACTCGGAAGTGGATTATGGTTGGGATGTTGATGTTGGTATGGTATGTTTGGGATGGATTATTATGGATGGGGTATGGGACATAGGTTATTATTCACATTTTTTTTATTCTTTACAAGTTAGCCCTTGATTACAATCTCACCTGATGGTAAGTGATGATGCAGTCTAAGATGGAAGCGGGAAGCGGGAATTTGTCAGGGCAACTTAGGGTTCATTTACACGAGCGGCAACTGCTACCGACGACTGCAGTCGACTGCAGTGTGTAAATGAACACTTAATTAACAAATCAAACTGAAACCTAAATAAGACACTAGACTGGCAGAGTGACCTTGAGTGGAGTCACGAGTCACGCACTTGTGAACGCAGTGTGTAGGGTTAAGGGGCCCCTTGACAGTCAATTGACACTCCCCTTTTCCACTCTATCGCCTATCCCATGTAATCCACAAAGAAATACACAACAAGAAATGTGGACGGCTCGAGAAAGCCGAGGCCGACCGCACGACGACCGCTTTTCATTGCAAGTCACTACCGCCAACCGATCGGTACCCCTCTTTAACTCCCCACTCCCTACGGAAACAAGTTGCGCCACCTGACGTCATATCCGTCTCAGATTACTATTTCCTACAATACAAATCTTTATTGTTTAAACATCCAAGTTTTTATGAATATCATTGTTTAGCGCTTCTTTTGGGCAAGATGGTGCCTGTGACAGGTCTTCACTCTTCTATAGCCAACATAAGATTTGTATATGTATGAATGTATGTGTGCGTATGGGTGTTTTTTTGTGTGTATATATGTGTATGTGTGTTTTGACAACTGGACATTACATCATTCTGGCAATAAATGATTTTTGTACTAGAAGGCTTATGTTGCATGAAAAGTTGATTACAATAAGTGTCGCCGCACATGGGCCACATGCGACAGCCACAAAAGTAGCTGAAACGCGCGACAGCCACTTGTGGCCGGTGGTCGACACTTGTGGTCAGTGGCTGCTACTTTTTTAACCCATACATGCAATATCATCGCGCGAGTGGCGTGTTTGTGGCGTTTTGTGTTGGCGTTTAGTGGCCGATGCGGCTCGTCATGCGGCGTGTCAATATAAAATGTATGAAAACTACAGGAAATATGCCGGTAGCAGCGTTTTGTGGTTTTGTGGCCGTTGGCCCGTGTGTGCGAGCCCTAAAAATAACTCAATACCAAATATTATGGTGTAATAATATTTCGTCAAAGATAGTCACGATGTATTTTATGATACAAACTTGTAATACTGAAATATGTGTAACAGGTTTCAAACGCTATCGATTTTTACATGATTGTCTACGCAATGAGAAGAATTGAAAGTCATGGTTGCTGTGGACTTACCTATTCAGTGTATATAAATAGATATTACTCATCCTCGAGTGCAATGAACTTTTTGATATAGGTACATGTACATACGTCCTTCTTAGTATTCATAGATACATCCAATGCGATGGAGTCTTACGTAATTGTTACATATTGGGCGATTATAATTATAAACTTACAATGTTTAGTAAAACAAAGCTCTGTATTTTTAGAAATAATGTTCAATCGTTTTAGAGATTGGTAACTAATATCATAATTTCGAATGTTAGTTAGTTTGTCTTTAACGCCTAAACCACCAATAAATCTTTCACCAATGGAAAGCCATATTGTCAGCAAGTAACAGTTTATTTTATCCCCGTATTCCTACGGGAGCGGGAACGGAGTGAAATGGGAAATCGTTGGTGGTGGTTGTATGTAAAAATAACACTCAATGTGTACATTGTCATAACTTAAGCCAACTTAACTTAACCTTAATTCACTAGGATCGCTCATCTGATTATTGCTACGTCATCACCAGCTGATGGATGTCCACTGCTGGACATAGGCCTTTTGGCCTCTTGCATGGACTTCAAAACACAACTCTGCAACTGCACAACTGCAACGCTTGATGTCCTCGGTCCACCTAGTGCACTGCGCTTTCCGGTACGGGGTCGGTCCAGCACTTTGGGTCCCCAACGTCCATCGGCTCTTCGAACTATGTGGCCTGCCCATTGCCACTTTAGTTTAGCGACTCACTGAGCTATGTCAGTGAGTTACTGATACCTAGTAGAAGCTATTAAAGTATTATTGTTTGTATCCACTAGGTATCCCGTCCACCCAGACGTGGTGCCCAGTCCGCATGAGGGTTACATAACGCGCCACGTCGATGTGAAGTACAGAGACTGCTATGACAATAGTCGCAGGGTAAGACCTACTTTTGTGACCTAGACAAAAACTTTTTTGACTTCACAGTAGTCAAGTAAAAAAATATAAGTTTACTTTTAATTTGGTGTGAAAGCACTTTTGTATTTATTTTTATAAAAGAATATGGATCATGTTAAAGATGTGAATTTTTATCCTGAAAAATCTGTGCTTAGAGTGGTTACAATAGTCCAAAAGATGGGAAGTGAACCAAAAACCTCCCTCTGTCTTTAGCACCTCGTCAATTATCTTAAGACATTATGGCAATGGTTTGGTTTTGAAAACCATAGCAGTCTAGTAGTAGTTATAGAAGAAATGCATAATTTAATCTCTAATTTCAGATGGGATTCCTTTGGTCCTGGAATCACATGATATCCAAGAAATGGAAGGGTTCACAAGCACCGGCTGCCGGAGATGAAGTGTTTCAGATACGAATGCTAAAAGATTTCAAGCATTTTTGTGCCAACCATGAACAGAGATTGAGTCAATTCTGGGATCAATGTTGGGAACTTCGGGAAAAAGCAACTGGACAATATTGTTAAATAGTTTGTAATATATTAATACTATAATAATATCTATGTTGTTTTATTAAGGACTTCCACTTCCATTACACCTACTTGAGGTAATCTACCTTTAAAGTCTAGATAAATAAAAAATTAAAAACTTCGAAGGGATTTATTGCTTAGATACTCAAAATACAAAAATAATGTTTAACAAAATACGTCATTTCGTTGCATAGCAAAAATCTATGAAGAGATTCATCCAGTTTATTATTATTTGAGACCATCTACTAAAATATACAAAAAGTAAATTATTTTTTATGTTTTCAAGGCACGTTTTTAGAAGGGACCTTAATACATATAAATATTTAATCTCTTCACAGATATTTCGCTCTAATCTTACCATACCCTAATATCAGTCATACAGATATCACATACTTAAATTCATTCCAATTATTATTTTTGTGAGGTAAACAAGGATTGAACTATACTTAAATCATTATTATTATTAATTTAGTAAGTATAAAACTAAAATGGCAAACTTCATGCAACTCCCACAAGCCTATCTTTGTTATTGGTACAAGTAAAAAGGTGGTAAGTTGATAAAACAGCAAATAAATGCCATTTGTCTAATCTAATGCATTAAAGGTATGAGTAAAGAGACTTATTCTTAACATTTTAGTGTACTTAGTTTTACTAAAAAATAATATTTTTAAAAACATGAACCATTAAAATATTTACTCTATAATGTATAGAGCAAACCCAAATTAAAGTATCAATAAAATATCAATGTAATTTAAGATATTCTAGAATCAATCATAATATTTATAGAAAAATAAATGTTTGATATTCTTAACTGAATGTGGTGCTCAATTACAATTTAAAAACACAAAACAAATTAAAAAATTACTATAAAATACATAATTACTTAATCATTTATTTTCAGTTTACATAAATATATATCACTGAATGATATGTATTTAAACATAATTATTATATTGATATTAGAAATTATAAAAGTGAACTGGGATTGATTAATTGAATTGAACATTGTGGGTATCTTATTATTTTTTCTATTGTAATCTATTTATAATAATGGCAGTTTTCTTAAGTACATTATGTTTAACAACAGACTTATCATTTGTTTATCACAATATAAATTGTTAGTAATCATAAAAAGTTATTACAAAAGCTTGATATTGCATTTAATACTTTTATCTAAACTTGAGCCCAATATTAAAATCTAAGCACTTCATTTAAAGGCAATATATTTTACTGTATAGAATATAGATATCAGGTAATACTGAAACCAATTCAAATTAAATTCATATCTTGATGATACTTATTCTTACTGTATATTTTGTGCACTTTTTTACTTAACAGACACATCTAAAAGTTAAGTAATTTTTTTGAAGCTATATTATTTTTAGAGCAATAAATTTTTGTTCAGCATTAATATTTAATTTTAACAATATTTTACCTATACTCATTTTCATTAATAAGAAAAATGCATCCTAAATAAAGATAATATTCATATATACTAATTACGTAAATGAAAATCTCATTAAATTCTGTGAGATCATTACAACCCACAGAAATAAGTTTAGGAATTTTGTAAGCACGCAAAGTTGGTTGAGTTTAGAATCCAATCACCTCAATAGTTGATTGTTTAATTCTCGAGTGTATTCTTTAATTTACAAAACTATTAATTTTCCTTAGATTTGATAAAGCTTTTATTAATTTGCTACTCAAATAATACATAAAAATATACTTCTTTCCCTCTTTCCCCATCCTTTTGCCATAAGGTGGTCAAGGTGATCAATTTCTAAACTTTAAACAATTAGCTTATCATAGCTGACAATAGCAAATAGCAATCAGATCATTCAATTTCTGTGGATTATAACAGACAGACTTATCAATCCACAAATCAATTCTGTAGACTATACAGATCCTACAACATAAAATTATCTAAAACACATATAAATTATGCAAAATAAAATAGGAATGGAATATCCTAATATGTAATAAAAAGAACAAGGAATGGAGATGGCAAACCATGCTTACAACATAAGATAAAATGCTATAATTTTTTGGTTTCAACTAGCAATTTTTTACTTCTTTCCAAAAACAAGCAGTCTTATGAGCATACTGTTGATGCACGGCACCTGTTTCTGTTGGTGCATGGTCGGCATGTCTGGGGTGTTGGACTCAAAGTCCAGAGCTACCCGCTGTGCCACAAATGTAAGCAAAGTCAAGATGTCTCGGTCAGCACCTGAGTATCGAAGCTCTTCACACAAAGCCTGCATAAACCAGGAACCTCTGGTGGTGTTCCTCCAAGAATAATAACCAGGTACGGTTGAATAGGCTATCAAAAAGTCAGCATGAGTGGGAATTCTATAAGATGCACTAGACAAGCCATCCGTCTCAGTTCTATTGGAGAGGGTTATTCCTCCATCCAATTTGTCGCCCTGGCAAGCTTGTATGAAGAAGATTTTCGGTTTTCCTGCCAATGTTTGGCACCTATCTGCGGTGAAGTGATAAAACAAATTATCTGGCTTGTAATGAGTGTCTTTTGCATACAACATCCCCAGCTCTCCGTGGGATAGCACGGCAATGAGCAAGCAGTCGTTGTCGGTGTGATCCATTTCAGATATTTGCTGAAGATACTTGTTAACGTCATCAGCTTTGCGGTCGACTAGAACGGTCACGCGGAATCCCAGGCCTTTTAACACACGAGCCAAGTTGTCGCTGTCGACATTTGTACCTGTGCGAGATTTCAAACTGTGTATATCGAAATGTTCATGATTGAAGATTATTGCCATGCCTCGATTCTTATGGTTCATGTTATAATAGGCAGCATTTCTGTCTACTGTCATCCTAGCATAGCGACGTGCCGACGAAGATTCGTGACTTCCGCCTCCCCATGCGTCGCCTTCATCACCATCTCCACCGCCGTTAGGTCTTTGTTCTGGCTCAATCGATGATGGCTCACTGAAACCATTGTCTTGCACTTCAGACATTTTCTTTGAGTGGATGTTAGTTTCAACTCTTATTCTTATAATATCTTAGAAAAAAATACCACGCCACAACGAGATTTCAAGAATCAGGTGCACAAGTGCAAAAGAATAATAATTTCACAAATCACAACTCAACTCACGGCTCACGCAACACAAATCAAAATTAAGTACAAAACAAAGACAAGAGTCAACTGACCACAGAAGCAGAACAAAACACACGACAAATAAAATAAAGTCAATTGACTGACAACTCCATAGTCTATAATTTAAATCTTAATAATAATCTGCGGTCACTCTCAAAGTTAAATCATGTTATGTTTATGAGCTTAGACGAATTATATATTGTAGGTGTCATAGGACCTAGGGGCCGAAGCTTCAGTACAAAGACTTTTGGTTGCGGAAATAAATTAGTAGGTACAGAAATCAGACAGTAAGAGTGCATTAATTTCAACTATGTTTACATAGTGAATTGGTCTAGTGGTGTAATACCAGGTAGGTTAAAATAAACATGAGTTCGATCCCGGATAACAATAAGATTTTTTAAGTGTTTTTTTTATCTCAATTGTTTAAAAACTATTTAAAAGTAAGTGTTCCTCGATGGAAAAAAAACTTAAAAGCTAAAATCTCCATTTAAAATTGCCGCAGTTTTAGTTCTAAAAATATTCCGTTTGCGGAAATAATCTATCGGAAATAATCGGAGTCTATAATCTAATCTGTGTTGTTGCCATAGATAATGCAGACTCGACTATGATAGAGTATTCATGGAGTATTCTAGAATTCTAGATCTATGGGTAGATTTGAAATTGAGTGTACCTTGGAGGAATGAATTAATTCCGCCGAGGTACAGTCAACAAGAACAAGTACAACAACAAGAGTCAAGAGCACGTAAACAAATAAATAAAAAATCCTAAAAACACCAAAAATATTTTTTTTTTTATTGAAAACCACGTTACCACCTCTAAGGGACTGCATATATAATGTATCATCTATGAGGGACTGTAACATTTGTTCAGTCGTCGGTAGGTGCTATTATATTTATATAGTTGCCATAGTTCCCCCAAAAGATACAAACAATGCTCAATATATTAAATAAAGCACACTCATAATACACTGCTTATCTAACGAATATTTATTCCTATAAATTTGAAACATAAATCTTAGTAAAAGTAATGTCTATATTCAAAATACAACAATGGTGGTCCAATGAAAAGTTGCAAAGTGAAGAGTATATGGATGGCATACAAAATGAAAGTTGTATTATCGTAGACAAATTTAATTCACATAGTGAAAGCGATTTAATTATTCTCGGCCAAAGTTCCCTAATGAAGATTTACAAACCTCTCGTTGATCAAAACGAATCTCATATAATTTTAGAGACACAATTAGACGATGTTGTGTTACAGATAAAAACAGGAAAATTTTTGGCGTGAGTCTTTTATTTTTATATCAGCAGCCGATGTTGGTACCTAGAAACCAACGGAGGGTACAGAGGTAAAAAGAGGGTTTAACTTTAAACCACCCACTTCAGAGCCAGACCTCTCTCCTTATAGGAGAAGGTTAGACCCACCACGCTGTTTCAATGCGGGTTGGCGAGCTAAGGGTGCTAATGATGATGACCGAGACCAACACGACAGCTTAAATTTCTGTGCGAGGCACGCGGTGTCCATCAACTATAGGCTGAGAATTTTTAACTGAATTTTTTCAACTTAATATCCCATAGCTCGACCCAGGATTCGAACCCAGAACCTGGTGGCCCGATACCACATAGGCTAATCACTGGGCCAACAAGGCAGTTAACTTTTATAGTTAGGTAACTTACGCATTAAATACTTCTTACGCATTAAATCAAAATACTTATTCATAACCCCTGTAATGGTCTTCTTTGCCACAATCCTTCATAGTCAATGGATTTCAAAAGAACACCTTTCGCATACTTGAGTCCCAGAGCTCTTAATACCTACTTACTTATACTTTTTTAGGAGTTGCGCTGATCGTCAAATACTAATTTTACATCCAAACAGTTACGCGATTTACCTGCTGGAAAAACAAGATGGTCATGCAGGTGTTGGTAAGGTTATTTATGATTTATCTACTTTAGCGAGTCTTCCAAATTGCCTCTTTTTGTTAAGATACGCGTATTAAATACGTGGGATGACTAAAACTTTGTTTCCACAGTAGCTCTGTACTCTGGTAGTGACTGACCAGAGTCCAGAACTACCTAGTGTTATGGAAATTGGAATTCAAAAATGTTATCATGATAAGGTAAGGCCATTTAGCTAAAGCTGAAGGTATTCGTATTTCTGGGTTCGATTCTTGAGCTCCGATGAACAGTAGGTACGTTTTTATATGATTGGTGTTGCGCCTAGGTAATCGCCTACGTAAACGGATGACATAAGTTTTTAGCTCATATAAAAGACGTCTGAGTAGCCCCTTTGCGCTAACCGTCAACTCACCTAACACCACATGGACAAGTGCATGTGTCTGTTATGATGCTAACACAAAATAAACTTAATAATGCTAACATAAAATAAACTTATAACTGCAGTTCAGCAGTACGTCTTAGACGTGAAACTTCTTTAAAATAATATTAGACGACCTAGGCGTAGGTACCTACCTACATACCGAAGTTTACACAAATCATGCACCTGGAATAAATATCCATTAGGTTATTTAACTACCTAGTAAATATTAAGTATACCAAATCAATTTAATTAAAATCTTAATCTTTTTAGGAGATCAAAACATAATCACCCCTGTAATAAAACATTCTTTTACGAGAAGAGCTCACAGCACGACTTGCGGTCCATTCGGCAACTCGAAAAGCAGAGACCTTATTTGCATCCAAGCTTTGGACGGCACATTGAGTATATTTGATCAAGACACATTCTTGTTTATGTGCATTTTCAACGACATAATTATACCTGGGCCGATTAACTACGTGGCTACTAGTGATCTATTCATAATTACGAAATCAACTTGGATACTGGAAATCTACAGGTAAGAGTAACAATAGTTAGCGTTTAAGCGTCTATCTTCCGAGATGCCATTTGTTGACGCGTTCTGTGAAACGTTCAACGCAATCACTTGCGTTCAAGCAAGCGCGTATATATTGAGACATAACCATATGTTTTCTGTGGCATAACTGAAATCCTTGAATTCGACACCTCAAAAGGTGCACAGGTTTGTTAACCGGGTTGCATGGAGCCGCTGGATGCAAGTGGCTTAAAAATGTCTTGTTTGGAAGTCCATAAAAAGACCCATGTTAAACAGTGGACGTCCATCGACTGATGATTGTGACTGTGATGATTACTTTCATACCTACCTACTATTGATAAAACAAATCCGAGGGCACAGCTGGCTACCATCGCGTGGCCCCTAATCAGAATAGCACATTAGATTACTTATTAATAGTAAAATACTTTTAGTTATCAGCAGTTATGCGAATTCAGTGAGTTAAGCATGCGACCAAATAAGAATAACACCCGCATACCGCAATGGACTTACAACGCAGGAGAAGAAATCATGTCAATACAAGTAATTCGGGTACGTTATTTGATAATTATGGTCTAATTTTGGTTTGTTTTTGCCACAGATTAATTTATACAAGTGTAAATTTTCAGACGAGCACGAATTTCGCCAGTATTATTGCGTTAGGCGAAAGGCACCTCTACTGTTTCCAAGATAATGGATTAATGAAATATATTATAAGATTTGATTATATACCAATTTGCTTTCACGCTTATTTAATCGGCTGGTACTATGGTAAGTATAAAGAACTGCACAATTATTGTCTTGGTTTTATTCTGTACTAATGTTTCTTCTTACAGAACCTAATTCTAGATTGCTTGTGATGGTAACGTCAGAAGATGCAAAGTTATATGTTTACGAAGCCACGACACTGCTGTGGTCATGCGATTTGGCGCACAAGGCAATATCACTTTCCCGATGTTTTCTAAGCTCTCTGCCAGGTGGACTGTTGACGTTGTCAAATAACGGGATAGTCAATGTTAGTTATTTGGGAACCGAACCGGACTTGAATCCAAATGCCATTCCCATTAACGAAGCGTTCGATCCTAAACAAGTACAAGACGATTTAGAGAAAGTGGAGGAATCCTTGCAAAAAATTATGGATGCCAAAGAAGGTAATGACAATTTTTTTGTTTAACATATCTGCGAACGGCATAATCTAAAACAGGATCCTAAGGATAATAAACATAATATTAAAAAAAACGTTTTAAACAAAGTGCAGACTAATACAGATTTTATTGGGAACTTTCGTTAAGCTAAAGTAATGTGTCAGCTCACACGGTTGTTATCTCGTTTAGGTTTAGACGAACATGACATGGACACAGAAGATATAATCAAAATAAAACTCGAGTGCGGAAAACCTGCAAGAAATATTTTTTCCCAATTTGAAATAGAAAACGCAGTAGAACCTTTGCAAACGTGTCCAGTGATTGTTGTCATAACATGTGAAGATCCAAAAAATGTTCAAAGCCTACAAATAACTTATGATTGTATACCGCCTCTAATTTCATCTGAGACAACAATATGTCTAGACACTATTAATGGTACAGAAATAGTTGAAACTTATATTATCCTATCAGGAGACGCTGATATCTCTGAAAGTAGAATTAATATAAAATTTACGGTTACCGACAATATGGGAAAAGTGAAGGTACTTTCAAAGAGTACATTGCTTCCACTTGGTTTATATTGCTATCCTTTGGAGGCGGTAGAAGAAAATAGTTATCAAATGACCATTGAAACAAATCAGACCAAACTGGATCTAACTGAAATACTGTCAGGTAAGTTAAGTTATACACCAATTAGGTAAGCAGAAATTAGTTAAAGAATTTCCTTCTTCACATTGTATTCAAAATGTTATCCCTTAAGATTTTAGTAAAGAAGAATTAGCAAGTTATATTTCTAATGACACACTAACTTTCGCATATCGGACGTCGCAAAAAACTGTAACCATTAAAGCATACGATAATAACATGTACAGAATAGAGGCAAATGAAGTTACAGAAATAGCTCCGATGTTGAACCACTTTGTACAGAGACTTGAGGACCATTACAAGCGTATAGATGTAGCAGAGTTCGAAATGAACGTTGGTATTAATGGCGAAATAATTCGACAAATAATGCACAAGTTTTTGAAAAGCGTTGAATTGCATGCTCGGCAAAGAGTTAAATTAAAAGATCTAGAAGTAAGTATAATTTAGAACAATACAACTTTAATAGAAGACAAAAATCTAATGAATTACTTTTATTCACTAATCAGGAAGAACTGAACGTGCTTCAGAGACAATTCACTTTGATACAGAAACGATTACTGGTGCAATATGGATCTTTGCCTCCAGGTGATTGCGATCCCTTGGAATTCCTCATGAAAGACACACACGAGCGAATTAAAACTGTAGCTCATGAAATCATGGAAAGCAAAAACTGTGTGGTCAGGTATGTAAGAAAATTAACTCTAAATGGATTTACAGAAGAATGATTTTAACTATATGTATTATAATTTTACTGCAGGGCAGGGAATACGATGCGGACAATTGGATCTCTTATTGTTTACATTCTGAAAGAGGCAGTTAGCGACCATTTGAAGGTCAAACTCATTGAAGAAATGTTGTCTTTAGAAACACTAAACGGTCATTTTCAGGTAAATAACTACACTATCAAGTTCAAGGTAGAATGTATTGATATTGATAGATTGTTCGTAAATCCTAATGTGTTAATATGGAAATGTGTCTTCAGGAATGGGAGGAAGCCGTTGCTCAAGTATCTTCATACATTCTCAACAAGATTCTCAAAAAATCAGAAAAGGATAAAGAAAAACTAGCGCCCGTCACCGATCAAGATATACTCTCACAAACCAACCTTAAGAAACTTTTAAAGCAGTTGCGAGTCATATTGGAAAAAGTATTTTTCAATGTTCAAGAAACAGCTACTGATGAGGGCAAGGGAAACATAACACGCATAGAAGAATTTGTTGAAGTTATATAACTATTTATTAATATTATAAGGCCAGTAAGAATTTACAAATTCTTATAATAAAATTGATTTTACAAACAAGAAGCTTTTTAGTGCTAGAACAGACAAAGTGGACATCGCGCGGTTTTTAAAACATTAATGATTTCTTATGCAATATAAGTATCGTAATTTGATAGTATTTTTTTATAGTACCCGTTTTTGTTCTTTAATTTGTTTTATTAAGGGGATCTATAGAAACAATGCTGATCACCTAAGCTTTTAGATTTTTTAGATATCAAAGACTATAGAGTCTACAGATAGAGCGAATGAATTGTAACCGCGGATTCCCCTGTGTCTGAGCCAGTTTAATCAATTAAATAGTGTTTATATTGAAATATAAATAAATTATGAATGTATAAAAAATGTCCATCATTCAAGCGACATGTAAAAGGGAATAGAGCGCAAGATTTAAGTACAGCATGTGTACTAGCAGTAGAAGAACCTTGTCGCGTCATTTCTTCTTAGCGTCCTTCAGACCAGCTCCAGCGTTGAACTTGAAGAATATTATGTCACCGTCTTCAACGACGTAGTTACGGCCTGTAACAAAAAAAAATAGATATTATTTTGCCCATTTTTAAGGATATCATCTGTCTCTGGCTCAAAATCGCAACCCTGGACACGGTTGGTGTAAGGCCGGATTACATGGAAAAAAATGGAGGAGACTTATGCCCAAAAACGGGCGTTCCAGTAATAAATATGAAGAAATAAGTAAAAATTTACTAAATGGACTATAACAATGACTGAGAATTTCCTTTTCTGACACAAACATTTTTGAAATTAATGTTAACTTGAATCAATATTTGACATGTTTTGTTAAGTAATGAAATGAAATGTTAATGATATTTGTATTTACTTTGAAATCACAGGACGAAATGATTAAGTTGGACAATACCATATACAAAAATATAGAGATATAATTATTTAGTTTACCCTCAATATTATATTCTAGTCATCAAGTACCCTTTCTTTAAGAAAATTTTAGAAAATAAACATAAAAACTAATTCTAATTCTTAAAAAAATTATAAAGTCACAAAGAGATGCCATATAACACCAAACAATTGTGAGTTCACTCTGACCCATAAGTGATTTTGAAGTCATCCATGCATGACACCTTAGAATGGTCGGTAGATGAATCCACTTTATGGGTCTTAGAATGGTCCACCTTAACTTTTTTTCATTATAACTTCGCAGTTTGTGCATTTAGCCAGTCATCAAATAATATTTATTTTATGAAATAATTTGCTTTCTTATGGTGAAACTTGAAAGTGATCAGCTTTGGTAAGACAAAGGTAACTTTACAAAAACTGAAGAAAATCCAATTAATCACATAAAACACTCTTGCGCAACCTCCACTTCACTTGTGCTCATTTCCAAAATAAAATGCACCCTATTTTAAGCAATATAAAAATAATAAAAAAAATACAACCGACTTCGAAAACATAAAACGTCCCGACTTAACTAAAAAGCAAAAAATTACATCATGTTATATTACATTATCATTATCATATTACCTACTGATTAGTTTGAAGACGGTGCTAACCCGGTGATGCATTAATTCAAGCCATGTATGAATATCATAAAGAGGTTTTTCAGTATTCTCTCATGTAGTTCTTTCAAAAACGGCTTAAAAAAAAGCAAAAAAACATACGCGTCGAATTGAGAACCTAATCTTTTTTTTTTTGAAGTTGGTTAAACTTTAAAATGCAGTAAATCAATGGAAACAAAACGAGATCAACATGTGATTCCTACACTCCGTATGAACATTATGGATTCCTACACGCCGTATGAACATTATGGATTCCTACACTCCGTATGAACATTATGGATTCCTACACTCCGTATGAACATTATGGATTCCTACACTCCGTATGAACATTATGGATTCCTACATTCCGTATGAACATTATGGATTCCTACATTCTGTATGAACATTGTGGATTCCTACACTCCGTATGAACGTTATGGATTCCTACATTCCGTATGAACATTATGGATTCCTACATTCCGTATGAACATTATGGATTCCTACACTCCGTATGAATATCATGGATTCCTACACTCCATATGAACATTGTGGATTCCTACACTCCGTATGAACATTATGGACTTTTACCTTGTTGCCGGTATTTTCCCGCAGATTTACAAGCAGCTTCAGAGCCCTCTTCTTTGAAGTCTTTGTAGTGCATCACTTCAGCCATTATGAAGCCTTTCTCGAAGTCAGTGTGGATTCTACCGGCAGCTTGTGGTGCCTTTGTACCTTTCTAAAAAAAAAAACGATTTTTTTAACACAATGAAGAAATTCTAACTTCAAGTTAACAAGCACTTTTTGAAATGTCATTTTTGTTCGTTTGTTTGTAGTGACTTTGACTATTAGCATATTTAAATTCATAGTTTACAAGCACTTTCGAAATGTCATCATCAATGATAAGTAAAATCAAACCTACAAATTGAAAAGTGACAAGTATTCCAAGCAAGCCTTGGTCCGAGGACAAAAACAACCAATTTTTTGCTATCACCATTTCAGAATATTATTATTAACAAATATGTATTCCAGATATTGGCTGGTGGGAGGTTTCGGCCGTGGCTAGTTACCACCCTACCCAAGACGTACCACCAAGCGATTTAGGTGTGATTGTAGTCAAGTGCTAACTTATAAAGAATAAAAAAAAATAAAGATTGATTTATTCATGCTATTTCGAAGGTTGCGAATATGATTAAGGAGCTACTTTTATTGATAAGGCTGTTTCGTCGTCTATACACATATTCTGTTGACTGATCGCACAAAACAAACAAATAATACGATTATATTTATAATACCTGAATAGTCCAAGCTTTAACTTCATCAGCGCCCGCAGTAAAGAAATATTCCAGCTGCAACGCTTTATATCCTTGGACGATAATTTTATCTAGAGCGCTGAAATTAGATGATTTTCTAAGACTTTGGATTATATTTATTTTGAAACGTTACAATACCATGCGACCAACGACATTATCTCGTGAAGAGAAATAGACAAATATCAACCAATAGCGGCGCAACCGGAAATATCACTACCTCTTTCATTTAAATTGAAAGAAATTAGACTGGGCCAACTTAAGGCGGATTTACATTTGTCTGACGTGACGTGTCGTAACCCATCAGATCAGAATCGATATCATACATTTTGTATGGTAACGTTTACATTTATGTGTTATGACATGTCGTGATGGCTTCTGATGCATCGCATACAAAATGTATGAAACCGATTCTGTTCTGATGCGTCACAACACGACACATAAGACAAATATAAATCCGGCTTTAGCCGCCATCGGTCGACATTTGTCTATTTCTCAACACACGACATGTCGTTGGTCGTATGCTAGGGCCTACTGGAAACTAGACAACTATTTATTTTTTATTTCAGAAATGTACAAATGGTTAGATAAATTTATATAAATCAATTTTTTTTTTCTATTTTTCATTTCATATTCACATATGAATAAATATGAGGAGTCAATCAATGATGAGTGAATCAATTGAAAGTGAGCCAAATATGATGATGATGATGAATCAATGATATTTTATTGTATTTTATTATGTTTTGAATTTACCGAAATTACTTAAAATAGATATCTAAAAAGCAATACCTTGTGATGTTGTTTTCTTTAAGGAATTTTTGCTTCTCATCCGGTTCCATTTCTAGTAATTTGCTCTCTAAAACACCAGAAAACGGAATGAGCGGCGCGCCAGGGTCGTTCTTGTCGATCCATTCTTTTAACTTTGGTAACCTTTAAGTAAATAAAATATTTATATAAAATATACTGGTGGGAGGCTTCGGGCGTGGCTAGTTACCATCCTACCGGCAAAGACGAACCGCCAAGCGATTTAGCGTTAAGGTACGGTGTCGTGTAGAAAACGAAAGGGGTGTGGATTTTCGTCCTAGTTACAAGTTAGCTCGCTTCTATCTGGGATTGCATCATCACTTACTATCTAGTGAGATTGTGGTCAAGGGCTAATTTGTAAAGAATAAAAAAAAAGTACACATTTTGATGTCAAAGGTCTTTTCAGTAAAATGAAAAGAACTTTAAAAAAACGATCGGTCAGTTGGGGGTGGCGTGAATCTTTTTTTAATTTTAATTAAATATTTATTCGTTAATTCAATATTTTAAACTAACCATTTGTTCTTTTTCCTGATGTAATCTTTCTCAGACAAATTCACGAGGTACAGAGCAGGTTTTGACGTCAGAAACAGATATTTGTTGAGCACCTCAATCTGCAACATATTAGGATATGGCTCAAATATCAAATGAATGGATAAAAATAATTTTATTTTTGTATTAAAAAACATTTTTTTAAAAAAGAAGGGTATCAAACAAGCCTACGGAAATTTAAAAATATTGTTCGTAAACTTTTAAGCAATTATAATTTATATTATTGGATACATATATCATACATATTACACCCTCAAAAAAAGGCAATGCCCAACGACCAACACAACTTCGTCCCCGGGAATCCGGGTATACCCCATATAAAAGTATCAATATAAGTATATAAAAGTACTAGCGGACCCGCTCAAGCTTCGCTTTGACTTATTAATTTATTTATTTGCACTTCTTCCCTACCCCTACCCCTACAAAAAAAAATATCCTGTCCTTCTCCTGGCTCTAAACTACCTCCCTGCCAATTTTCAGCTAAATCGGTTCAGCCATTCTTGAGTTATAAGTGGAGTAACTAACACACACACACGTATATATAGAGACCAATAATTAGCAATAAATTAAAATTACGACTATAATTTGAGATTTAAACTATCCTATCTCTCAAGTTGGATCGAACTGCACATGGTGTGCGAATTTTATTATAATCGATTAAGTGGTTTAGGAGTCCATTGAGGACAAACATCGTGACACGAGATTTATATATATTAAGATATAGAGTAGATAATATGATGTATAAATAAGGATCTGGTTAAATAATTGATTTAATAAAAGTATGTTATGTTATGTCTTAAGAATCGCTTTTTCATACATATGTAGCTCCCGGTATGAAAAAATACTTGGGGCCAAATCAAAGATGAATTGAAAATGTTCATAAACGTTGTAGCAAACTTTTTAACAAAGTAATGATCATTAGTAAAGTAGAATATTTTTAGATATTACGTAAATTGCTGGGTGGTTTGGGTAGGCCTAGGTCGGGGATGAGCATCCCTTTATTAACAACTAGCGAACGCCCGCGACCTCGTCCGCCTTTACGCACGCCATTGACGATCAATTATTCTTACGTTTCTTCAGCACCCACGACTATAACTCTGTGCCTAGTGGGAGTTTTCAATATTTTCATACTGTTACTATCACGTTGACGTTTACGCAAATTTATATGGAATTGAAACAGTTGTGCAATAGTGCCACTAGATGGCGCTGGTTCAATTCCTTAGAAATTCGCGTTTACGTTACGTGACAGTAACAGTATCAAACTGCCACTATAACTGCCCTCTGATCGTGTATTGGTCGCTGCGTGCATGTTGGCTCGACTTTTGAAACGTCTTCGCTGCCGTTTGCGCTGCAGAAACGTGAGAATAATTGACCGTCAATGGCTGACTTTATGCACCTCTTTAATCCAGCCCTTACAGTAGTATCGCTGTAAAAATGAAGTAACTTTTTCTATTTTCTCAATGTTTCGTTGGCGTGATGAAAAGTATACTATAACCTGCCCAGGAGTATGAAGAATAAGTTCAAAGTTTCGTTAAAATCCGTCGAGTAGTATTTGTTTCTATAACGAAAATACTGTTTTACTGATAGCATTTTTGGCATCAGTATCGATCACTAATCATCCCTTATTTTATTTTATTTTTTATTTTATAGATTTATTTGAATAGAATTTATTTATATTTAATAGAATTTATTTGTAATTATAGTTATTTTGGAAATATATTTCATGTACAGAATAGACCTCTCTTCAGATTTATTATAAGTATCAGTGGCGTGCACTTTATAGATGCATAAACACAATGCATACCCTAAATATTCATTTCTACCTGTAATAGAGGAAGAATTTCCCATTTTTTACAATTTATACCTATATGCATACCCTAATTAAAAACCTTGTGCACGCCACTGATAACTATAGATTATTTCACGAAATTTTAACCAAAATGATACATACATCAGCGGCACTCCAATCACCAAACCGAATATGTTTCTTTTCGTCACAAAGAATTGTTTTTATTTTTGATAGAGCTTCCTGTAAAAAAGATAAATGTTTTTATTAAATACTAGATTAAAGTATTCTTAGTCTAACTGTGAAAATCGCATTATCTGTTCATAATTTATTTTTTACTAATATCTATTTTGAAATTTATTTTTAATGGCGGGTTGGATCAAAGATTTTATACTATTAGATGTCACTAGCGTCTAAACTGAGGCGAACAAAGGTGGCTAATTGTCTTAATTTAATTTAGTCGAAAGTTAAACAACGAAAGTTCATAATTTATTTTTATTTATCTATTTTGAAATTTATTTTTAATGGCGGGTTGGATCAAAGATTTTATGCTATTAGATATGTCACAAACTGTAACTGAGGCGAACAAAGGTGGCTAATTGTCTTAATTAAATTTAGTCGAAAATTAACCAACGAAAGTTATTTAAACAAATAATACCTAAATACTGTTTACATTGTCAAGTTGTGTGTTCAGGAAGTGTAAAAACTATATACCTAAACATGAATAAATAATGTAAGTAAACACAATAATTTTTTCAACATAAAAATGGAACCAACTTCAAAGATGTATTTCAGTTATTTTTCAACACAAAATTACTAATGTAATAGTAAATGACTAAATGTGTCCAAAAAACAAAAAAAGAATTTTCAAAATTGGCTAATAAATTACGAAGTTATGAGGTAACAAACATTTAAAAAAATACACATCGAGTTTAGAACCTCCTCCTTTTTTTTGAACTCGGTTAAAAACATGTATGTGTGTGCTCAGTGGAGTAGCTAAATTCGGATCACTTTTTGCGGTGATTTTGTAGGCACGTAACATGTCTATAATATAAAATATCATTGGGTTGGATAGATAGAAAAGTTATTACTTACATATTCAGGTTTGAGTTTTTTATCACCCCCGCGATTGACTGTCCTGTCTAGTTTCTCGATGTTTTGCAAAAGTTGTTCTTCGTCTTTCAATCGCAACTCCTCCCCGATAGTTTCCAAATCTCTTATTGGATCCACTTCACCGTCAACATGGATGACGTTTTCGTCGTCAAAAGCTCCTAAAATCAGATGAATGCTTAATACTAGTTTTATATATAACTATGAGCTGACAAACTAAAATGATCAAACGCCAAAGGTCGTATAAAGTTTTTTTTTTAATTCTTTACAAGTTAGCCCTGGACTATAATGTCACCTGATGGTAAGTGATGATGCAGTCGATGGAAGCGGGCTAACTTGTTAGGAGGAGGATGAAAATCCACACAGCTTTCGGTTTCTACACGACATCGTACCGGAAGGCTAAATTGCTTGACGGTACATCTTTGTCGGTAGGGTGGCTAGCTAGCCACGGCCGAAGCCTCAAAGCAGGCAGGCCTGGACCAATTAAGAAAACCTCAATCAGCCCAGCCGGGGATCGAGCCTAGGACCTCCGTCTTGTAAATTAACTGCGCCACGGAGACCGTTACAGGAGGAGGAGTTAATGCCAAAAAGTAGAGCACATTTTGAAAGTATAGTCAATAAAGATTGAAGACACGTGGCAGGCAATCTCAATGGAATCACCTAGCGAGGCTCGTGTGCAGTGGCGTGCCCAAGGTTCACAACTAGTGTAGGTAATAGATGTACAAAATATACTAATTATGGGAAATGCTTCATATACCTTAAACCTAATCAGTCCCCAGGGTAGGCAGTACATATTTGCATGTATTTAGTGCACGCTGTTGCTCGTGTGCTAGGGAGACCATAATGAACTGCCTCGAGTCCGTCAACCTGAGGCGTAGGTTAGGCCTTCAAAATGAATTCAGCAGAGCTGCATTGCTGATCAGTTATTCATAAACAAAATATAGCCTATGTTACTTATTGATAAAGCTTTCATTCCATTGCAGAAGAATTTTTATAATCGCCTTACTGGTTTAGGCGTGAAAGCGTAATTAACATTTTATTTACATTCTCAATTAAGAAGTATTGGTTTTCGTTATGATAAGAAGACTCCGTACTTCTGTAGGAACAGCCATCTTTACCAATTGTAAAGATGCCGTTGAGAATCAATTATTATTATTAAAATTAAATTTACTCACTGCATAAATTAAAAAGAGCATCACACGCTTTTATGTGCGATAAGAACGCATTGCCGAGACCCTGGCCCTCTGCGGCGCCGCGAACTAGTCCCGCTATGTCCACTACGTTCAGGAACGCGGGGACTTTACTGAAATCAACAAATTTATATTTTTTACAGACTTAGTTTTTTTTTTAAGCAAGAATTAAAACAACTACCGGACGTGCAAAGGTACCTACCGATTTGCGTATCTTTGACAGAAAAAAAAATACATTGCTGGTCTGATGATGGAACTGGAAGGTGGTCATAGAAACTTCTATACTAAACAAGATAAGCCTATCGAGTTTGGACTCATTTTGCTTAGCAAACAAAATAACATCACATCATCTTAGATCATTTATATAGTATCTAATATACAGGGTGCTCGGGAGTATTTCCCAAAACCTCAAGGTATTAACGCGACCACTTTTATGAACCGAATTGCATAACTAAACTAAAAAATAAAAATGTTTTCATACAAAGTAATTCAAATAATACAAACAAAGCGACAACGTTGTATTTTAAAATATAAATGCGTCATTATTATAAGGATGCGTTTAAGGGACATATTTTATGATCTATTTACAAAAAAAAAATTAGAACAAATGTTCCTTGAACATTTTGAATTAATTTTTGTTAAAGAACAGAACCCTAAAGTTATGGGAAATACTCCCAAGCTGTATATAATTTTAAGGGTATATTTAAAAAATATATTTAACAGCTTTTTGATCAATTATCGTAGGTATTTTAAGATTGAAGAATATTTACCTGGCTGGCTTGTGATACTCGCAGAGGAAGTCGTACCTCTCATCGGGGACCGGTACCCTACTTGCTGAAATAATTAACATTTGTTAATTTAACAATTCACATATTCTGTTAATTAAGTAATTACTATAGCTTAACCGTAGGTAGGTATAATAAACACCGAATTTTGCTATTTTTTCCGAGAAAACCTTTAAAAAAAGGCTTCAAAGCTTACTTCTTCACTCCACCAGCGTAAGATGCTGAGGCGACAAAAACCAAAGTCGAATTATTACGATCTTTTAAGAATGATAGTGTCAGAGGGACACCATTGAGAATTACAAAAGGTTTTAAATCAAAATTAAACTTGATAAGAATTCAATATTCATATTCCGAGACGTGATATCCCAGTGGTTATGACCTGACTCCGATTCGGGCGTAGGTTCGAATCCGGTCAGGGGCATGCATTGCTAACTTTTCAGTTATGTGCATTTTAATAAATTAAATATCAAAGGACGGTACGGACGGTAACGGAGGTCTTGAAGAAACCTGCATACCTGATAATTTTCTCAACTCTCTACATGTGTGAAGTCTGCCAATCCGCATTTGGCCAGCTTGATGGACTAAGGGCTAACCCCTCTCATTTTGAGAGGAAAGTCGTGAGCCGAATATGGGTCATCATCATCATGTCAATGATGATGATAATGTTGATGATTCATATTTCATCTACATCATGGAAAAGGAAAGACAAAAACCGCAAAGTAAGACTTGCTTCTATTTCCTACTTCTTTATCCTCCTACCTATTTAAATTTCATTTTCATATACCTAGATATAATAAAACAAGATTTTCTTTTAATCATTGAAATTGTTTATTAAATCGATAATAAAATAACTCTACCGATTACAATTAAGATTATTTATTAAAAATAACACATTAAACTCTAAAATTTAGAAATCAGCGTCAAAATAAAGACTGGGGATACTAGACGATACGGTAGAAGACTTTCGCAATATTCCGGAACAGACATGTTTAGCTCTATTTGAGTCACAACATTTCGGATAGTTCGCAAAAGGATTGTCCATTGACCGCATGCGGAGTCCCAATTCGCCAATTAATTTACACCTGGCTTCAAAAATTTTGAATATTTCAGAGTACTTGAATGTTACGGATTTATTTATATTAGAATTATGAGTTTTTAAATATAGAGCTATATAGAGGAGAGCTGATAAACTTGTAGATAAACCTGGATATTTTGGACGAAACGCATTTACAGCACAACACGCATCTGTCATAATATTACCCACTGTTTGCTCAAGAAAACCTATATGAGGTAATTTATCAAGGGTAACCTTTGGGAAAATACTCATTTCTTTAAAAACCTTAATATTATAAAACATGTGAGGTTTAACTAAAAATTTATTGAGACATTCAGCGCTGCAAAATAAATAAGTCTGTTTTTTATAGGCAGCTGCAAACACTTTTTCACCACTCACAAATTTTTGTGATGGTAAATTTTCGGCGTAAGTGACTATACATATTCCATTTTCGTAAACAAGGGATTGGTTGACGGATTTTACTACAGCAGGAATTTCTGGGATAATGATTTCCTTATGACACAAGAATATTTGCGGATGTTGTGATACAAGATTGTAATGGTCCGGACAAATCCAGTAAAAACAGTCTTCATATTGAATAAGGCTTTTATTATAGGGTGGGAAGCCACTATGGCGCAAAGTATTTTTGTGGAAACAAACTGGACATAAATTTTGGTAACACGACATTCTTTTTTGAAATGTGTTTCTCGAAATGCACATAACGTCCACAGGAACAACCGCAGATTTGGTATGTATAAGGTAATTATGTATTTTTGGGATTAAATACTCTATTTTTACGCAAGCATCCTTAAAGCACTGCCACTTGGAATTGTTACCGCTAATAATGTAAAGGTTTCGCGTATCTTCATTTATCCAATCTCTTACTCTTGCACATTTGTCTTGCCATTTGCTATATCTGTACTCAATAAAAGATTGAGAATACGCAGGTTTTATTTTTAACACACTGTAATGAATTTCATTCTGTGAATTTCTCAACACTATTTCTTTATCAGTATTGAGATCGAACACAATGTAAGGGAATAGACCATATTTAGAAAGTTCATGTAATTCGTGTGGTGTCTCTGGAATGCCATCCAGTACAAACCCATTTGTAATTGTACGATAATCCATTGCAACCGTAACTATAGCTTTCACAATAAGTTCAGTATCAATGATCTCACCTTTGCGTAGAGATGCTATCATTTGCAGCCCTAGAGCGGTCCAATACATATTTTCTAGTATATGTCGTATAGCCATACCTTTTGATATACAAATTAACCCATACTTTTTAGCCACCTTTGCCGCTAATTTACTTTTTCCAGACTTAGGAGGCCCTATAATACCAACTCTTAGAGTATATCTTTTAAAATTGATAATATTATCACTATGGATATATTTCAAAGGATTTAACCTGAATTTTGACACATTTTCTTCAGATGAAATGAAATATATGTAAGGTCGATGAATAATAGGAAAAATTTCATTTTTACGTTTGTTTACATTGTAGGTGTTAAATATAGTATGGGGATTTTCCATAATATATACTGGACACATTCTGTTAAACTTGCTTAAGAAAAAGAAGCCTTCTAACAAAAGTATTTCTGCTATATCACAATTTATAATAAATGTTTGTTCGAGAAAGGATTCAGACCTATTTCGAAATTTAGATATTTTGGACAATGATCTTCGTACAACTTTGTGTAAAGCTCGTTTACCATCTATAGATATTACTTCTATTTTTTGTTCTTCTGCAATCTCTTTTAATTGCTGTATATTCTCATCCTCTATTTCATAAATACTTTCTAATCTACTATTTATCTTTTCAAGAACATCTTCAGCTTTTTCCCATTGGCTATGATCAGCAGGCTCCGGGTTTTCTTGAATAAATTCGTTATAAGCTTTGAATAAATTTACATCAATGTTAGATGATCCCAATGGATCAGCATCCATGATAATACTGACCTGAGTAGACAAAATATCTGCAGGTTGTTCTTCTGTATCTTGAACAACGTTTACCATAATTTCATCAACAATTAGTTTAATCACAATCGTCTGAGTAACAAAGTTTTGCCATTCTTTTTTTTCTGCTGCTAATTTCTTTTTTGCTTGATTTTTAGCTTGAGTTAGTTGTAATTTCCAATTCTTTAGTTTAATTGGTGTAAGTCTATCTAACGTAGTTCCTAAGCTTCCTTCAAGTTCCAGAATTAAATCAGGTATACAAAAACAGTTTATCATATCTTCTACATCAGCAAGCAATTTAGGATATCCATCGATTATGATTCCAGAATTATTAAATGGATTTTCAAACCAAAGCTTTTTGATTATTTTTTGCATAAGTACTGACAATAAAGGTGCTCCACGTTCAAAATAATTACTAATTAGCCTCCGTAATTCTTGTTCATTATACACAATATCAGACAAATTAAAATTTTCCTCATCAATCTGAAACTCGGCTACTTCCTCTTCATCGATGAAATTATCAGTAAAACTATTTTCATATTGCCACCCAATTTTCTTAAAATGTCTAGGTATTAAGAAGTTATTCACAAAGTCTTCAAAATCTATATGCATTAACCCGAGTTCTTTAGCTAAAATTTTCGATATTTCAGTTTTTCCGCTTCCAATACACCCAATAACGCATATCCTTAATGGAGGAATATTTTTAAATGGTTTATTATATGATAAATATTTCGTTATATCATGTAGTAATATATCGCGACAATTCTCATTGCTAGAATAGTATAGTCTATTGTCGTAAGTAGCTGAGAATTCTGGTTTACCTTCCCGTAATACACTATAATCGTAAAATGCTACTGGACAGTATATATTCATATCACCTAAATACCTTGGGTCGTTATACATTAAGTTATTTTTTGGGGTTTCATTTTCATCTTCACGAATATCAGTTTCCTCTTCATTACTTAAACAAGGCTGTAAATAGCCTTTGCGTACTTTTAACAAAACCTCATCTATTATTTGAACATCACTTTTGCTTTCTAGTTCTATTTCTATAAACACTTTATGATTTTCTTCTAACTTTAATTTTATAGTACTCCAATTATCACGAAATCTTTCAACATTTTCAGAAAAAGTAACCGGATCGAAGTCATTGTTTTTTGTTTCTTCATACACGAAAATTGAGTCAAATGCAAGTTTTATTATTTCATCAATTATAATTTGCATATCAAGGAGATTAGTGTCCGGCTTTTCTTGAAGTAATTTTGTTTTCACCAAAACATCATTTCCTAACAAGTATCTTTCATGGTAGTTCTTGATATGTGTTCCTATATTGACATAATGTTGAATTAAGTCAGCGTCCATGTCCCTATTTTCAATCAAAGCTATTGTGTAATCTGGTAATACTTTTGACTCAATTAAATAACCCCAATAATCCGGATTTGATGGAAACCCATCAATTATAAATTTTCCAAATGTTTGTTCTGTAAAAAATTCATCAGACTTAGAATCTGGCTGTATAATATTGATGATTTCAGACACTAATTCTGCCGGTGATGGTTCTATTTCTTGTTGTAGTTCATTGCTTGCTATATAATTATTTATTGCTTCGGTAACATCTTCATCACCAAGAACTGGAATTTTAGGTTTGATTGCTTCAACTCTTAAACTTGCTGGAGAATATTTTAATAAGTTTTCATCTTCTAATAGATTTTTACATTCGTTTAAATTATCTAATGGTAAAAATGAGAGCTGGTTCCTTAAAACATCTAATTTGTTAAAAATTACAATATCTTGTTTATCTTCCTCCAGATTTTTGGCAAGTAAAGTAACATACTTAGACAATGAGCTAGATACTGTGTTGAACCATGTATTTAAATTTGATGTTCTCTCCAACTCCAAACTTTGCCATTGGGCGAATCGGGCATCTTCAATGTTAACTATTATTTCAGATAATATGGTATTAGCGTATTTGTTATATTTTTTTAGTTTTTCATTTTGTAATAATGTGTTGTAACAAATAACAGGGGCATTAAATAACCATGCTAAGCATTTAGACATCATTGTTTTTCCTGAAGATTTTGTTCCCAGTATAATAATACGACAAGTTGGTTCTAAATACTCAAGCTTTAGATAAGGACGAGGATTTCGGCAAAATGACACCATGGCATTAAGTGAAGACAATAGATATATGTGATTAAAGAAAGTTACAGCAAACTTATAATTTCCTTGTATAGATTGTCTTTTTTCAAGTTCTACAGGACATCTATTATACCAGGGAGAAGCATATCTGTTGAACTTTACAGCCCCACTCCAAATGACATTTAATTCTTCAACTTTTGGCCAAAACTCTTCCATATCGACAGATTCTTCAAGGTATAGGGGTTTTGGAATAATCACAGGTTTAATAGGCATAACTTGCAATATTTCCATTGCATTATTTGTCATCTCATGAACAGAAACTCGACCATCTAATTTTATGACGAAATTGGGGTCAACATCCTTTAATTTTTCTTCAATAAATGTGGTTACTGTAATTTTAAAATTGCATAATTGATCAGTAGAGTTCTTCCTAAAATTTATAGGTAGTGTACAATTGTACTTAGGATTAAAAACATGGGAATCAAACGGTTTTTTATATTCTGTCATGATATAAGACGCCGGCCATCTAGTTTCATTAAAATATTGACCAATAAATGGATTAAAAGTATTTGAGCTGCTTAGATAGTTTAAAAATTTACGTCCTCTTTTTGCAATAACATCTGAATTTGGGCAAGTAATATATATTATAATAGTAGGTTTCAATTCAAATAAATCATAAAGTTGTTGCAACAATACTGTCTTTTTTGTCTTACACACCACTTTTGAAGGAAATACAATATCTCTACACGAGTCTAATAAAAACTTAGGAAGTTCAACTATTTGCTCTTCACTTTCTTGATCTAATTCTGGTTCTTGTTCTGCTTCCTCTTCTTCTACCTTACTTTCTTCAGGTATTTCAGAAACATCGGAACTCATAGAAGAATGGGATAATACCTTTCTTATTTTTTTCTTTTTAAAGTTGTATATCAAATCAATTAATATATCTTCAACAACAAAAAGGGATTCTTCTCCTATTAAATTATTAATAAAATATTTTATATCTCTGCTTGACGTAACTAATGGAAATTCTGTTATAATAAAACCTCTATGTTGCACCACTGGTGATTGTAATTTGCTTTTTAAAATTGTCATTATGGTATCAAATTTGCAAACTTTATTATGCCTCATATTAAAATCTAAGCATTTTCCTGTAGAACTTTTTTGATTAATTTCATCTAACAGTACATTTCTTGGGCATAGATGAATACAACCAAGTTTTTTTGACAAAGATTCTCCTAACCTGTAAACTCCAGTACCATCTTTCCCAAGAATTATATATGTTCTTGGTTTCTGTTTCAAGTATGCTTCTTGGGCATCCATATCTGCCCAACAATTATAGAAATCTAAATTTTTAGGAAGTGGTATATCAGTATTATTCAGGCCTAGAACTGCAGCTGCCAAAGGCTGGCTTTTGATTTCATTTGTACTTTCACATTTTTTATGGTAGCTAGTGAATATACCATTATTATTTACATTAATATGGTTCACATCAAATCTATCACTTAATTCAATATTATTTTTATATTTTTCGAATTCAAACATCTTGAGATAAAAATAATCAAATAATAAAAATTTGACATTAAATGATTCAATTGTGTCAATTTTAGTATTTTTTTTTATAATCAAATGAGTTTTGATTGCATGATACATATTCTAGAAATAATGAAAAAAACATAGACTAATTCTGTCTAATATTAATGCTAGCGGACGCCGCGACTTCATCCACGTGAATTTATTTTTTTTTACACACCACACTGTAAACATGTATTTTTCCGAGATAAACATAGATATATATAATAGCCTTCTCTATCTACCAGTGAAAGTCCCGCTTAAATCGGTTCCGCCATTCCAGAGATTACTTAACAAACAGACAGATAAAATCCGGACAAAAAGGGTTGATTATGTTTTATCAAGAGTATTGTGTAAATAACTATGAGCTTTTGAGAAAATATACAAAAGTTTGTTAATGTAATGGGTTTACGACACCACACCATCTGAACCACTACTTGAGTTCTAGTAGTTTATTGTAATAATGAGTCACTAACATTCATCAGAGATTAGCAAGAGCAATGTGAACAGACTGTTGTCTGTTGTTGGGCAAATTTGATGTGTAATTTCAATGCAGTTGCATAAACAAGTCACTATTTTCTCATGGTGAATAGACTGTTTGTCATCTTGTTGGTTACTGGTTAGCCTAAGATGACTATACAATGACGACAAGGTTCCGGATTCAAGACTCGTGTTGAATGTTTTGGATTGAAGCTCCATCTCCAATGAGGAACACCTAGACTTGCAGCGGGCCATTAAAATAGATTCATTATGATTTTTCATTCTTTTTCCTGCACACGCTACACTTACACACAGCATTCCTGCTTTAAATAACCCAGAGTGAATGCTGCTAGTGTACATTGTGAAGTATGGATGAATTGTGCGACTGTGCAACCAACTATACACTCACAGCTCACTTCAGTGTAGAGTAGGCCTTGAAATATTATTTGCCATATTATTTTTAATAATTCCAATATACCCAGTCCCCTTTTAGTTGTAAAGTTTGTGTTTTTGTGACTGTGTGAGTGAGTACGACAATAGTCCAGCAGCAGTCCAGGGTTGACAGTGGTGTTGATTGAGGCTTAAACTTACTTATTTATGCTATATACATAATTAATGCATGTGTGTGTTTGTACAATAAATCAGTATAGAGAAAATAAACAAGATATTAAGGAAATGATACTTATTTTCATTGGGGTCTATGGTGCAAAACGGGAAGTTTTCAGCAGCAGCTTGACTTTTAGTGAGGACATTGAAAAATGTTGACTTTCCAACATTAGGTACTCCAACAATGCCCACTTTTAAGTTTGTACCAACTCTTCCAATGAGAGGTTTCTTCTCTGGTTCCTCTACCTTTTTAGGAGGCATTCTGAAACAAATAAATACTTGTGAACTACATACACTATACTATATACTACACACTATACTATAAACTATACATTATTGATTTAGACTGGTGCTAATGGATGCTATTGGTTTTCAAAACAAAATTTAGAGAGATAAAATAAGTATAATTTTGAAATTTATAATGTTCAGTATATTATAAACACAAAATATTAATGAACCTAGCAATTAATACTAGGGAAAAAATAATAATACTACAAGATAGTGTAAAATTAACTAATAAAAAAAGTACCTAGTTAGTTTTTTTACATGGTTTAAAATGTGTTTTATGTATTATGTAGCTAGTATTAATACATAATACAAGTTACTATAAAGTTTGTTACAAAGTTATTTTGAAATATTCACAAAACTATGTTATGAAATCTTGCATTATTATGTTGTACCTACTTGTGCAATATTTCCTACCTTACCATAACTATAATAGTAGTTATAATTGTAGGTAAATAACAATATAATATTAATAAAAGAATTAGAATTAATAAAGATTCTCAGGAGCATTGATTCAAATGCAGCATTTATTACTGAATAACTTCTGTTTCAAACCAAGATTTTAATTTAGATATTGGACTTTCATAACATTAACAAACTTGGTTTGTTTTCCTACACGTTCCACGTGGATTTCTTAAATTAGACGAGAAGAAACGAAGAAAGTCTAGGTGATAACCTTTTTCCATAAGTACCTGTTGTTTTTTTTCTCAATAAATGTGGAGATTTGGAGCACAACTATAGAACTTCACAAAAAGTAATTCAATAAGTTAAAGCCTAATATTTTAAAGGTAGATATAATTTCTACTTTTCTATTTAGTAATTATAATTAACAAGAAAAATACCTTACACGATGCGGTTTATTGGTGCGGTGCGGTACGGTACACAAACGTCAAAGTGACAGTGACTGTGACAGAACACAGAATATCGGTAAACCCATAGACAATGATCGGTTTTACTCATGTTACATATTTACCTCACACCAATTATTGTATAGGACCTGTCTCGCTAGACGTTACTTTTCTGTCAAAGTATATGATCAACGATCTAATGCGATTATTAATTTATTAAAGACTGTCTCTATAGAATCAATGTTATACACTTGTAATTATTGTGTTCGTTGGTTATTTTTTTGAATTTGTATCGATATGTACTTGTCCTTCTATAATTATTTGGTTTATGGAATAAACGCATAGGCTACTTTTCATCGCGGAAAAATCTTGGTTCCCGCAGGATTTGTGAAAAACCGAATTCGACGCGGAACGACGCGGGTGTCCGCTAAATAAGTCTTAATATAAAAAGAATACACATATCACTGTCAAAAATAGACTAAAACTCAATTTGAAGTCTATTTTCACTTTGGTCACAATTTGCCAGGACAGCTAGTATTAATTAATATTTATTCATACTACACATAAATATTTATATATTTTCTCAACTCATCACACAAATATTGTGCAGTTGTGTGAATCAAACCCACAGCCGTGGATGCTGAAAGCAGGGTTACTACCCACTGCACCATGTGGCTGTCATACATAGTCTAGTACAAAATGATATTTTTCATCTATTAATAATTATGTAAATCACAATTTCACAATTTAGGCACCAATGCTAAATTAAACAAACAATAACATTTCATTAAATATATTCTTTATAAATTAATTTGATATTGCTAATTTTATGTGGTTAAAGCAGCCCATGGTGGAGACATAGGAGCTGGATTTTGCAAATACGACATCACCACAGCAGATATTGAAAGCATAAACGAGCTGACAATCTGAAACAAAAAAAAAATTACATTAATTTCTATGGGTATTTCCACACAGTACTGGTAACCCAGTGAAGCTTTTTGCTACCTTTGAAATATATTAACATACCTAATAATCACATTCACAATTACATCCTAAGTCATCTATCACCAAATGATAATATATTTAGGATATTAGAAAAAACGAGACAAAATGAATGTCTGATTGTGCTGGGTCTAATATTTATGAGTGGCCATGGATTTTAAAAATCTAACCACTGTTACCCTTTGAATATTCATTAATTAACTGTCGTCAATATAACATCAGGCTTCTTCATCACTTAACTCCCTATGCAGTTCGCACTTAACCACTTGGCAGGGGCACTGCCATGCCCCCAGATAATAATAGAAGTTAAAGAAATATATAACATTGTAAAACTTATTATACAAACACCTGTATAAAGATATTACTTTAGTTAATCTAAAGCATTATTTGCACTAAATAATTAATTTATAATAGCACTTTGAACATATATTAATTTCTGTAGCCAGTTTGTACATACCTGCTTGGTGTCATCAGACACTCTTGAATTAGCAAAGCTAATACTGGAACAGAAGACAGCAGTCCAAGCACACCATTTGAGACGCATCATCAGTCCACACATAGAAAAGACCATACCTAAAAACAAATACATATTTTAAAAATACATTTTGGAAGTGATTAAGCAAAAACAATCAGGGCACATGTTAACTATGATGCTTTGTCATTATGACTTTTGTTATTGTCACCTACTACCACCAATAATAACCCTATCTCACTGAGCTACCAAATGCACTCATTTTTTTTGTTACTGTTAGTTATTTCACAGAACAATGACAAGCTGTTATCTATTTTAATATCACGCAGCTTGGCAACAATCTCACTGTCACAAAGTAAAGTCAGTAAGGGGTAAGTATAATTTAATCAGAATTTTTGGAAATTAATTCTGTTTTAACCCTAGTCTCAGAAGTTTGTTAAGTTAGGAAATGATTTAAAAAAAATAAATTGCATAAATTCCTGTCATTGGTATGACAAATTCTTTAATCTTGTTCTAATTCCTCTTCTTGTAATTTAAGGCGAGTTAAGCCTGAGATTTCTCCTAATAATAACTTGTTAATATACTCAAAGAGCATAAAAGTTAATTGTCTTGAGCTTGTACAGATGCCTACAACACATTCAATTGGGATGTAAAACCACATAATACTACTTCCTTTTTACTGGGGTGAAGTTAAGCTAATATAATGAATATGTGTAAAATTTTAAACTACGAATCAAACCCTGATTATTAACCACATTCACAACTATTCTATCCATTTATTTGATAGTTATGCTTGATTGGTATGATTTACAATCACTCCTGAAGTCCAAGTTAGAGCATGCTTGCCTATAAAAATCTATCGACTAATGATGCTTTACAAACAAAAAACAATTAAGTATTTATACTGGTCTACATAAGTAGGTCAAGGATTTAGTGCACATTTTGTACTGTTAAGTATTACTTACCCAAAATGTTCATATAATCAGTGGTGAGATCCTCTGCTGGGGCCGAGGTGGGCGGCGGAGGTTTATAGCGACGCTCCCGGTCAGCTCGCCGAGGGTCTGCTGATAATTGCATCTGAAATTGTCACGAGATACGTCGATAATTGCTTTATTCAAAACCCCCTATAAACAATTTATTATGTCAAAACCTCTGGTTATACCTAACATGATTGTAGCTATTGTCATACCTTTTGTGGGTTTAATATTGGTCCGCAAATAGTTGAAACTTCTACGTTTTACAACACCAAAAAATGTATTTCAAAATACGATTAATTTCTTGGGGTGCTGGTATTCGCCTATCCTTTTAAACTTAATTTACAAGCAGATGTACAAACTATAGTTAATTTAAAGCGTTATTTGCATTGAACAATTGGAACACCAATAAATTCTATAGAAATTCACAGTAATCATTCAGTTAATTTAATTTCTATTTTCATAATTTTACACAAAAAAGTGTACTTGACTACTTGTCAAGTTGAGTTGTCAAGTCATGTTCACAGACCACAAATGAAGTTCATGTAACTAATCATGTTCATGTAACTAATTTCTGTCAATGTCATTAATTGACATTTGACTTTTTTTCCTACGTTGGCTTTACGGCACAGAAATTCAAGCTCTTTTGAACCGTTGACAGATTAATGACTCAAATGGCACAGACAGGACTGGACACAGTTTGGCTATAGTATAATCAATAATCGTGCGAATTTTCTGACAGATGCTAATGTCACTTTGTAAAATAATAAAATTTTTTACCTATTTGCCCTGATCTCTAAGGGTACCACTACTTCCGATTTGAAAATTTAAGCCGAGCTACTCAAGCCTACCCCTACCCTAAGTAAGTACCTAAGTATGTCCTCCTGGTTCTAAGGTACCTCTCCACAAATTGTCAGCCAAATTGGTCCAGCCATTCTTGTGTTGTAAGTATTGTAACAAACCCGACTTAATATAGATACTAATATTATATAGGGGAAAGATTTGATTGTTTGTTTGTTTGCATTGAATAAACAATGACTATTCAAATGTTCGACTCTGTGATGGTCAAAAAACTACAATTTAAAACAAATATCTAGAGCCTAAGCCAACGCAAAACTAAGTTTAAAATCGTCTGATGATGAAAATAAAGATGAAGAAAAAGTAGAGACATTAAAAATAACAATAAATTTATGACTCTAATATCGGAACTCCGAAGATCAATGAGAGTGCATACGGTTCTATACTGAGCAGGGACCAATGTGTTGGTTGGAACTCCTTCAATATTTCTTTATATTTTATCTTCCATTTTAAAATATTTAGTTTAAACTTATGTCATATTAAATGACATTGGGTTTTAACAATTTTAAATAGGATTTAAAAAAAAATAATTTAAAATTAATCCTAATTTCATGTAATACAAAAAAATGAGTAAATGAGTCTATGACCCTATTTATGCAACAATATTTTATTAATAGAGATAGTAAATAAAAAGTAAATTTTATAGAGATAGTAAAAATCTGATCTATTAATTAAAAGCATTCATTTAATTTTATTTGTCTCAGTTATTAGTCAAATTAAATAAGGTCTTAGAATAATTTTATTTTTATCACTGTGACTCAAAATAGGTTTTACGTTTATTATTAAGCCTTAAACTGAGAAATTTCTTAATAAATAACAGATGTAGCTGTTATTTATTAAAATTATTTACTAATTTGGTTCAACATATTGAGTGAATCATGATCGTTCACTTTGTCACGTCACTATTTTTGATTCAATAAAAAATGGTATCACAGGAAACTTCAAAAGAGATCGCTGAATTCATTATTCGACTATAGTAAGGGCTAGTGAAAGTAGAGACTGAAATCGCCCGCCAAAGTTAAAAATCATTTAGATAAAACAAAAAAACATGCATTTTCATAAATATGTCTAAATTATTTTTTGTCTGTGAATACGTTTCTTCTATAGCTATAGTATTGAACACAAAAAATTCAATATTTCCGATTGCTTTATTTCATTTGGTTGGCGATTTCAATCTCTACTTTTACTATTCATAAGCCAAACTGGTCCTATTTAGATACTGGCCGAAAAAAATGCGAACCCCATTTAGATGCTCGTGGATTTCAATCTTCTCGCCAGTGTTGCCAACTCTATGTAATTTCCACTCTTTTCCACTAGATTTGGTGGTTTAGACTTACCTTCTATCGGCCTCTGGTTTTAATGGTTACTCTTTCAGCGTAGTCCTATCAACAAAAAATTAGAACATAGAATTGTGTGATTGCCGTAAGCTCCCTATTGGGATATACCGTAGTAAATTTTTTCACAGCTTCAAGAATGTGTAGATTTGAGTAAGTATACCTACGATTTTACTTTCAACTCTAAAACCTACCCGCGTTTTCCAGATATTAACGCGTTAATTTGAAAAATCATGTCCTCAGTCATCAGCTTAGTGGCAATAGATACCTCGAAAAACTTCGTTATAGATAAAATGTTTACGAAGGGTTATTACGATTTTTGAAGCTACGAGTAGTTATACCATAGTTAGACCTAAACGACATCCACCTACTGCAGTAGATAGTTAAGGTCTAAGTCTAGTAGCTTCGTTAATCGTGGCAAAAATAAAAAGACGACTTACCTACTAATTTCTAATCTAAGTTTGGTTCACGTGTCTGTGTGAAGAAACTCATGAAGTAGGTAGGTAGTTTATGAGATTTGATAATGAGATATCATCATCCTTATGATTATTAAAGGCCGATGGACGTCCACTGTTGGACATAAGCCTCTTGCATGGATTTCCAAACACCACTAACTTGAGCCGCCAGCATCCAGAGGCTCTCTGCAATCTGCAACCCTTTGATGTCATCGGTCCATCCACTCTTTGAACTTCAGCTTCACGACTCTCTGATCTATGTCATTTTGGTTCTTCTGCGGATCACCTCATTTTTAATTCGGCCAACCAGAGAAACCCCAACCAAAGCTAACTCCATCGCCTGCTGAGTGATTCTATGAACCTTCTTATGAGGCTCATAATTGCCTATACAAAGTAGTCTGTCATAATTAATTAATTAGGTAGGTAGGCCATTTATATAAAATCGTCATCATCATCGGGTACCCGACTAAAGTTTAGCGGTCAGATGGAGAAAACTTATCCATTATTTAATAGTAGATTGTTAAAAGTTTTAAAGTACTTATGTAAAAGTTAGTACTCGTAACATACAAAAAAATTAAAAAAACGAAATAATTTTAGCGCTCCATAGCGGGTCTAAATAAACATTTCTGGTTCTAGGGGCTAAAGTAATTTTGTCTTTAATTCTTGTCTGTTACGAGTACTAGCCAAGCACTAGCCTAGGTACTATAAAACGGAGAAGGTTTTGTTCGAAAATAGAATCATTATAAGTAGGTAAGGCCCTGATTGTTTAAAAAATTAATAAAAAACTTTAAAATGGAATGAAATGCAGCGTTCTTGTCTGTGGAATGCGTTCATTTTTTCATTTAATTTTTATTGAGTTGCGAATAGAGCGAGATTTGAAGACATGGGACATTCCTCATGTGAAAGAAAAATAAAATTAAGAAGTGAGAATTTTAAAAGCAATTGCCGTGAATAATCCATACCTACTTGATTTTTTAAAAGAAATTCATTGTGAATTTACATGTTTCGCAACATTATTTGTTATGTCTTCATCTAGTGAGAATAGTGACCCTAATTTGGAGATGAATCAAAAAAACTTACAAATGAAACACCTACTTACGAACAAGTGCATTTACTTACGAACGGTGTTTTTTTATTTTTTCCAAATAGTTCAAATCTGATGTAAAATATTGCCCTAAGTATTTAAATTTATGAGCAGCTGCAATCACTAAACCACGTAGAAATGCTTTGGGAACGTACGTCGAACCTTATAAAGTGCCTCACAATAATTTGGATATAAGCTTTAGTGTCAAAATGCATGTAAGTAAATACTTAACCATGGTACGAACTGATGATTAAATGTTAAAATTATGCAAAACCGCTAAATTAACATAAGTGATGGAAAAAAGGAAAATATTCGGAGGCTTTGCAATGGACGCCGGCAGTTACCATTGGCCGGCTGACGGCCGCCCACCGCCTGCGGCTCGCACGCTACGCCTTGCATTTACATGTGAAATTTGAAATAGCTGGAAATAACAATTGCCTATCTACCTGCTACTATTGGGTACTAATTGCCAATAAGGATTACCTAAAAATATAGGTGTATTCGCAGTAAGTAGGTATAATAAAATGTTGTAGGTAGATTACCTACTCGAAGACTACTGAGAAAAAAGTCCTGGACTGCCATACTTAAAATACGGAGCAAACCAGACAAAATATTGTAAGGGTAATAACCCTTGTTGCCGGCACATGTTTTCTGTGCCGGCACCGTGATGTACCTACCTACCAAATACAAGGTCCCTATGTAACAAACATGATGTACCTACCTAGCTTCTAAAGAACACAGTAAGCTGCTTCACCATTTTATAAGTAGGTACCTCATCATCACGATGGACGTTCACTGCAGGACATAGGCCTTTTGTAAAGACTGTCAATTATCACGATCCTGAGCCGCTTGCATCCTGGGAATCCCTGCGACTCGCTTGATGTCGTTAGTGCACCTGGTGGGAGGTCAACAAACACAGCGCTTTCTAGTGCGGGGTTGCCATTCCAGTACCTTGGGACCCCAACGTCCATCGGCTCTTCGAACTAGGTATGTGCCCCACTCATTGCCACTTCGTTGAGCTTGATAGTTATCTATATGTCGATGACTTTGGTTCGTCTGCGGATCTCCTAATTACTCTAGCATAGCTCATTCCATCGCCCGCTGTTTGACTATGAGCCTTTTTATGAGGTCCATAGTCAGCGACTAAGTCTACGAACCAATAGTTCGAAGACTTTTGTCTTCAGGCACTGAGGAATTTCGGACGATAAGATATCGCGAAGTAGGTACCTACCGCTACTTAAACTTTCGTAGTAAGTGCAGTGTTGGTCGACCCCCCACCAAGTGGACTGACGACATCAAGCGAGTCGCAGGGATTCGCTTGATGCAGATGGCTCAGTATCGTGATTTTTGGAAGTCCCTACAAAAGGCCCATGTCTTGCAGTCGACGTCCATCGGCTGATATGACGATGTTGATGAAGTAGGTAAGGTACCTACCTACCTATACGGCATCTATTTTACGTTTGGTATAGTGAACCCTTCGGTTCGGCTGGTTATAGTAGGTACCTACCTACCTACCTACAATTATTATCCGCGGTGGATTGAAGCGTAACTCGGGGGCAGCGGAGGTGGGCCACAATTAACTAATATGGCGGATTAATTACTAGTTTCCCGCTTTTTGCGCAGCGGTATAATTACGCTGCGTAGCTATGGCTTTTTCAAATGAAATTAGCCTACTGTATTCTGTGAAATTACACGTTTGACTTACAATTAAGCACTTAAATAATTATATTAAGTAACGCTTTACCTAGCCATGCACCATAAACGTGTTCTGGCAACCGAAGCGGTTTTTACTTTACCTATTCCTATATTCCTATTATCTATAGATGACACGTCCATAGAGCGAAAGGTGGAGGGCACAAGAGCGCGTGGGTGGCAGGTACCAAGGTGCTGGATTGATCAAGTGAAAACCGCTCTCCATGGCTCGCTCTACAAAGTGTTAGGAGAGCCATTAGCCACACTACGGGAGGCATGGCGACGGCTAGTGAGGCTAGCCACGACACCCAAATGAAGACCACGACCACTCTGTCAAGATTATAGCGACAAAGAAGAAGAAGAATTAAGTATCTATAGGACATGCACTTTATAGTAAGTAGGAACTAACTTAACTAGTTGGTGTACTTACCTAGTAATGTGCACTGTAACGGAGAAAACAAAAACACAGAAATAATCGGCTTATGTAAAATAATTATACTTATGTACCATTGGCCGAACTACTTCTAAGAGTATAGAAGTTAATAAAAATGGAACTAATAAACTCCCTGTGTAGCAACACCACATTTAATGTCATTATCACAAAGATCGGTCATTATAGACTATAGAGCAACCAATTGTTATTGATAGTTTTATCAGATTATTAAAATCACAGTGGAAATTCGGATAATTACCTACTGGTCGAATTACAGTTAAATATATTTTTTTAGATGAAATTGACTTGAGTTTATTTAAATTTCATAAACATTTGTTTATTACAATATAAAATAAACTCATATGTAGGTACCTACGACTATGAGTAGGTATAGGTCGGTACACCTTCCACCCAATGGCCCGCTCCCCTCCAAATTATTGACGAAAAAAATATTTTTGAAAAATTCTTTCTCTCTCTCTCTCTCCTTCCACAGTATCATATTTAACAGGGAAATTCTAAACTCACACTTTTGAGGTTTTATATTACCCATTTGCTAAAGAATAGCGCTACAACAATGACTTTACAAAAACCTACTTATAATAAGTACATAGATAAGTTCAACGTCGACACTCTTGATCTATAAAAATTATGCGAATTATTGGTGTATTCGTCTTCTCTTATTCTATTTTAAAATTTAAATTTCATATTATTAATTCCAAGTTTGTTGTTTGCGACATTGACTGAAATAGCGATTTCTTTACTTCACGCATCTTACGCTGTACCTACCAAACTTCAAAATACTATTAACCAATCAAGAATCTTCGTAAATAAAAAAGTTGAGCATCTCAACTCTCAAGCGATCCTGCGATCCTGCGATCCTGGCTAACCCAGTGGATCCCTGGAGCATTTTTACAATTGATTAATATCAAGTTAATTTTCTGTGATTAGCTCCATCTTGATGAGACGATAGGTTACCTACGTTCCTAAACTTACATAAGTAACTAAAAATTAAATTAAGTAAGTTTTGCGTTTTAGAAAAATAAATATAGCTTTTATCATCCTACAAAGATCTATCTACCTACTTATTATAATGGTATTACCGTATTAGTTATACTAGGCGATCTGCCCAACAAAATTCGAATCTGAGTCAGCCATGATTGTTGCAAAATTAAGTCAAATTACGTGGCCAGCCTAATTTTATTAGCGATTCGAGCTAATGTACGTCATTACCAACGGTCTGTATAGAATAAAACAATGCATGGCTGTTATTTAGATAACATATTTATTATTTAAATCGGTCGGGGTACGACTTATGAGCTTTAAGTATAGGCGACGAGTTGGTAATTCGGTAATCAATGGTTGCAAGTTCATGGCATGCAAGGTCAAATAGAACGAGAGTCGGAGCCAGACATACCTACTTTATTATAATTTATGATGGCTGAAAGTCTGTCAGCCTATGCTCCTACCGCCGCCCCCCTACGTTGCGTCTGACACCTAAATGTTTGGGAGCATCATGAATATTGCTTCTGACTATCATCATCATTATCATTGGCCGATAGACGTCCTCTGCTGGACATAGTCCTGCATGGACCTCCAAGCACAACGGTCTCGACCCGCCAGCATCCAGCGGCGCCCGGCAACCCACTTGACATCCGTAGGGGGTCTGCCAACACTTCTCTTTCCGGTGCGGGGTCGCCTTTCCAGCACCTTGGAACCTCGGGTCTTCGAACTATGCTTCGCTTCGCAGCTTCGGGACTCGCTGAGCTATGTCAGTGTCTTTGGTTCGTCTGCGGATCTCCTCATATCTGATTCCATCATGCAGAGAAACTCTAAGGATAGCTAGCTTCTGACTATAAGTAAGTAGGTATAATTATGGAGTTTGGGCCGTGATTGTTTTAGAAGGTAATAGTTTCAAGGGTCCAGAGGCCAGAACAAAATGCTCAATAATTGTCCAAGTAATTTTTTGGTATTTTCTACGGGATATCCCAAGGAATCATGTTTCCAGTCACCAGACTCTTAGCTTTGTGGCAACCCTTCGCGAGATACCCATAAAGTTTGATCTTTAACGTTCTTTTCGAAGGAATGCCGCGTTTCCAAGCGGCTGGTGACTGAAGACACTATGTCTTTATTATAATATAGTATAACGAGAAAAGTATAAAAAAAACGCTTAGTACGCTGGGAAGAATATTTGAGGGCTTGAACCCTTGAAACCTCCCAATGCCATCACAGTCCAAACTCTGTGCTTACCTATGCTAGGAGCATAGACTGACAAAGTTTCAGCCTTCATATATATATATTACTAGTAGATGCCACGTGGTTTCACCCACGTAGTTCGCGTTCCCGTTTGAATACCTACGTGGATAAAACATAGCACCCGGTGATAGAGTAACTTCCCAACAGTGAAATAATTTTCAAATCAGTGCAGTAGTTACGGAGCTCAATGCAAACAAACAAACAATGAAAGTATTCCTCTTTATAATATTAATAGAGATATGTCTGACTATCACATGCTTTTGGTCCAAAAGCCAAGGCGGAACTTCACAGCGCGTTAGCGGCGCCATCGGTCGGTTAGAATCTGTTATTAAGTTTTTCAAAATGTTGGTATAACTATCAATATTTTAAAGTACACTGAGTGGTGCGGCTAAACAGGAATTCCATTTATAGGATGGCGATAAAGGCTGATATACAGAAATTCCATCTGTATGAAGGCGACAAAGGCTGATATACAGGAATACCATCTGTAGGAAGGCTACAAAGGCAGGGATACAGGGATTCCATCTATAGGAAGGCGACAAAGGCTGATATACAGAAATACCATCTATAGGAAGGCGACAAAGGCTGATATACAGGGATTCCATCTGTAGGAAGGCGACAAAGGCTGATTGATATACAGGGATTCCATCTGTAGGAAGGTGATAACAATAGCCAAAGGTATAGAGATATAACCATAGCCATAGGAAGGTACTAGGTAGGTAAGTACGGATAATCTATTTTTGGAAGTCGGTTCGTTTGTGGTTGTAGTGCGGTAAGACAGGCGCGTCCGTGAATGCTTCTACGAGTAAATAATCATCTGCCTGTACTGTAGGTAAGTAGAACTTACTTATTAGTTTTTCTTGTACATGGGATTCAAAGTCATCATTCGACTTTCATGTATCAGTATGACTCTAAAGTAATATCCAAGTAATATAACAATACATTTGTACTGTTCTGACGTTCCTTTGCTGCCTTTAACCACTAAGGAGGCTTCGGCCGTGGGTGCCACCCTACCGGCAAAGACGTACCGCCAATGGATTTAGCGTTCCGGTACGATGTCGTGTAGAAACCCAAAGGAGTGTGGACTTTCATCCTACTCCTATCAAGTTAGCCCGCTTCCATCTTAGATTGCATTATCACTTACCATCAGGTGAAATTGTTAGTCAAGGGCTAACTTGTAGAGAAAAAAAAAATTAGATAGTAGTTTATCATTATCAACCCATATTCGGCTCACTGCCGAGCTCGAGTCTGCTCTCAGAATGAGAGGGGTTTGGCCAATAGTCCACCACGCTGGCGCAATGCGGATTGGCAGATTTCACACACGCAGAGAATTAAGAAAATTCTCTGGTATGCAGCTTTCCTCAAGATGGTTTTCCTTCACCGTTTGAACTGAAACCTTCAACTGAAAATTTGGAAATGCATGCCCTGGACCGGATTCGTACCCGTACCCTCCGGAATCGGAGGCAGAAGTCATATCCACTGGGCTATCACGGCTCATAGTACCTACCTAGTACATAGTTACCTAGCCATAATAGAACTCCGTTGGAAATGTGTAAGCAAACGTCGTGGGACACCTTGAAATGGTAGTCGTTGGTGAAACACGAGCCCTTCGAAATGTGTCACGCGCTGAATTTTCGCGTACAAATCTTGCGGGGCGGAGCTCTTCACAACAAAGCGATACCCGGAGAGTCTAAGGACTCCTAATTCCATGGTGAGGGTCTGACTTCCGTTGCCTGCTGGTCTTCAAATTGCTGAAGAAAGGGTACCGTGCGCCGCCATTGTGAACCGATTGGAACGTATAAAACATTGTTAACAACGTGTAGCCGATCGGTTCTTTGTCCCGTTGCGTACTCCTTAATTATGTGGAACGGTGAAAGGGTCATATTTTCTATTAAATTTGTACAATAAAACATACATGGTGTTTTTATTTTTGTGACAAACTACAACGCAGTTATCTGCAGATTATCTACCTAGGTAAATATAGGTATGTCTTCTTAAGTATTTGTGTATCTAGCAGCTACACTAAACCTACCCAACCTACCTAGAATACATTACCTGAAAACAGCGAATTCCGAAAAAGGAAATCATAGAATGTAAAATTCAATCTATCTATCCTATGGCCTAGCAGGTGTCAATGACATAATTATTGTGGTGGCTGAGTTGACATCCCTCTCTCTTTCACCTCCACACAATAAAAGAGAGCGATATTCAATTCCGATGCTATTAGTCGATATTTGTCTTTCTCTTGTCTCGAGGTTTATGTCGTGGTGCGATCGTAGGCTAAAGGTGCAAACACTATGTTGGTTACTCTAAATCGGTAAATAACAAGACACCTACTTATTATTTATTAAGTAATGGTAAAATATTTTTTACGGTATTTGGTAACATTTTTATTTGCTACGAGTAAACTAAAATACTAAAAATTTACAAAATATTATGACAAGAGTTTATTTTTGTTATCTCGTACCTACTCGTAGATATGCACATTAAACGGCCTTTCGTCTGTTTTCCTTATCTACCTATAATCCAATCAAGAGTGCAAAAGAGTTATAACTCTTCTACATTTTCTCCACAGGTTGTATGTTCGCTTCTGCCTATCTAACTTGGTAAAAAAACAAAGCACCCTGTAGTTTGGTTGTATGAAGAGTGTAGTGGCATGGCGAATGCAAGGCATTGTTCCCTTATGAGCAGATTACTATAATCATTGCTCACGTAATGTGGTAAATGATAAGGTGTGTTCTAGCGTTCAAAACATATGCTTTTGTAACTCATTCGTTCCAGTAGGTCAGTTTTACGTTAGTCTCGTTTGCTTGGCAACTCGTAAATTAGGATTTTCCGCCCTTACATATAGGTATAGTATAGTGGTACCTACTTACTTGGTATGTAATAACGTAAGCAAGCCATAATTGATAAGGTATGTTAGGATTTCTGCCTGAGACGTTGTTATTTTACATCTTATGGATCATCTTGTCAGGGAATAGGTAGTAATATCTAATACACAGGCAGGGAACTTTTCAAAGAAATTAAGTAGAAAAATAGCGAATAATATTATAGTAGGTTTTCCGGCATAAAAACTACCTAATTGTTAATTTTATCTATACCGTTAGAATATGTTATGCTGGAATATGTGTCACCCAGTTATATTAAGAAGTGTAAGCTGAACTGTTTCCATGGGGGAAGTTGAATTTGTTACACCCCCGTGCCTCGAAGAGCACGTCAAGACTTCGGTCTCGATTATTATCATTAACATCTATAGTGATCATTAAATACTTAGCCAAAAATTACCCTAAGCCCGCTAACCTGCATTGGATCAGCATGGTGGGTCTGAGCTCCAAATTCCCTCTCTTATAAGGAGGAGGACCTGGCCCTGTAGTGGACCGTTAAAGTAGGGTATCATAATGATTATAATGATGACAAGACGAACGCTAACGCTGGAAAATGCATTTAGTTATATCCGTCCTCTAGCGTTAATAGTAGTTTAAGCTGCTACGTTTCTAGGGCGATATGCGGGACTCACTAAGTAAAAGACAAACGTAATAGCACCTAAATCAGTGATGTTCCTATATCTACACGTCGTAAAGGTTGGGGCCACATGAAACACGTAAAGATATGTCTGCAACGCAGCCAAGCAGCGCCTCCATAACTACTCATCTACCGCCATTCGACAACCTAATTTAATAAAAGAAATACACACAGCATAGCTGAACCTAGAACCTCTTTATTTGAAACAGTTGGTTATAATTCTACATTACCTATTAAGGGAGCAGCCAGCGTAAGGGTAAAAGCTGATCAACAAAAAGAAAATAAAAACAGATCTATGAAATCCATGACCATAGACAAGTACCAGTTCTAGGTATTAGCTATAACCGTAGAGCTATTTAATTATTAGCACGGTCGGCTTACCATGGAGCAGTGGTTAGCTTGCAGTTACACCGTCACGCAAATTGCGCGTGATTAAAAACAATTTCCATTTCTGATGTCATTCCCGTGTGTTGGGACCATTACAGGAGGACGTGATGCGAATAATTCTTACGCCAAGCGTTTCAAAAAGGACCTTTCATGAATTACGTAACTGTAAATAATAATTATAATAAAGTTTAGAATTTTCAGGATCAGAAGTGGGATTTTGCTATTTTACACTCGTGGGTTTTTCGTCTATAACAGGTCGAATTTGAACTATAAGTCTAAAAGATCATCATCATCATTATCATTATCAACCGATGTTCGGATCACTGCTAAGCTCGAGTCTCCTCTCAAAATGAGAGGGGTTAGGCCAAATAGTAAACCACACTGGCCCACTACAGATTGGCAGACTTCACACACGCAGAGAATTAAAAAAAAATGCTAGGTATACAGGTTTCATGCACATTAATGCACATTACAGAAATGTTGGAGATGCATACCACGGGCCGGATTCGAACCTACACCCTTCGGATTCGGAGGCAGAGGTCATATCCACTGGACTATCACGGCTCTTAGTCTTACTTTACTACCTACTTTAATTATAGCGATTGATGTTCCTAGCCTCTATCTATCTTTATCAGATGTTACTGGACCGATGACCGGAACCGACGGTTTATCGTGTTCTTCGAGGTATGGGGATGTTTTACCACCAATTTTCCTACTCCAGCAGGGGCGTAGCTACCGTCGTATTAGCTGTACGGGTCAAAAATTAGTAAAATGTAATCCACAATCTCACGGGTCAAAAATTAGTAAAATGTAATCCACAATCTCTCTTAATCTTGTGCTAACTGAAAAAAAAACATAGAAATCTGCCAATAGAGTTTTACTTCAGAAACGATATAGTCAAAAAGTTATTTCTTTTTTCCCGGGTTACGTAAGCTGATTCCGTGTTGAGAATTTTTACTAAAAGTTTTAGTAAAAAACTTACTGCAAACCTACCAACCAACTAAAAAATGTTAGAGCAACGAGTTAAGGTAAGTAAACGTACAATGTACAATTGTACATACAAAGTGCCTAATTACGTATTATAGACATGGGAATTAAACAATGACCGCTAGCTGGTTGGCTGTGCCTTATGAAACCTAACGCTTGTTGCGTAACAATGCGGTACCGTTACAGCATTTACATGTAACTGCCTAAAGAGTATACGTACATTAGATCAATCGGCGAGGTTCGGCTCATTATGCAGCCTCCATGAAGTGAGGCCGCGGCCTGTCATTACAGCGAATGGAGGCAAATTGCGCACATCTAACGCACCGATAATGCCACCGCCGGTAAAAGCATCGCTCGATAGCTTTGGCATTAGCGTATATGCTAATCGGTATTCAGCAACCTCATGCAGACTTCGAAATACCTATAAATACTTACCTATAAGCATTGCTTAAGTTAGTACTTAGGTACGTAGATACGTACGTAACCTAAATTTAAAAATTCAAAATTCTAAACTAAACTATGTAGGCACAGTTTACAAGCACATTTGAAACGTCAGTTGACTATTCGTAAAATATCGACGGCCTCCATGGCGCAGTGGTATGCGTGGTGGATTTCCATCATTTACCATCAGGTGAGAATGTGGTCAAGGACTAACTTGTAAAGAAAAAAAAATAAAAATAATCTAACACCGGTTCGGAAGGCTAGTTCTGCTAAGAAGAACCTGCAAGAAACTCAAAAGTTGCTCTTTTTAAAACAAATCCTAATCCTATCCTAACCTACCTACCTTACCTACTGCATTGAAAGTCGTGGGTGATAAATAGGTATCTAGCTACAAAATATCGTTCCTACCACAAAGAGTAGGTATACTTATGCACCTAATCTGAACTGTAAGTGTACTACCTACCTATAGGTTGCCTACCGTTTGTAAGTTAGTTGTTTATTGTAGTAAAGTAGAAAAAATCTCATTTTCAGTCTTAGTAAAGTAAAAGTATAGTTATCTATAAAAGAAAGAAAATTTATAAGTTAAGGTACAATTTTCAAGTTGAACCTATAGGTTAGGAAGTAGGTAAGTACCTACCTACCTATAAATAAATGAAAATTTTAAAAGAAAGTAGCAAAAACTGTAGGTTTTGACGAGTTCTCTGGCGTACCTATTTAGTGGTTGCTATGATTTTTAACAAAAAGTCGAAGAAGTCGATAACGAAGAAGGGTTCGATTTCCAGCTCCCGTCAACTTAGGATTATAAAATCCTATTTTCTAAATTGTCTGAGGTCTAATCTACTTCCGGTATAATGGCTTTTATTCATAAACCTACTTATTTATTTTTTAAATATTTTGGAAAACCGATAATTGAATAGGTACCTACCCACGTTATCCTCATTAGGTGTTTAGCTATGCAATTAGGTATTATTTATTAGTAAGTTTCAGCATGCAATTGGAATCAACTCTGTTATTACCTGCCACCAATTGTATATCTTTTCCAAACTATTAGCATATCCAACTATACAATCGCGTGTCCAATAAATTTCGAGTAATTTTGATCATTGGTTACTAAATGCACCTACATTTCCGGTTAAATTATTACATACCTACCTACATCGATGCCTACTTACCTAGGTACTATGTACCTACCTATACGAAAAAATGTAAGAATGTTTCTTTATAAAGAACACAAAGAACTTTTTCTTGTCGGCTCTTTTGAGCAAAACTTTTGAGGATCACGGTTTAGGTTTAGCTTAGCTACTAGATATACCTGTAATGTGAATTCTGGGCATGTAGATAAGTGGCACGTCGATTTTCTTTCTATAAACGCTAACGCTTCCAATCCTAAAAAAATGTAGGTATGGGAATGACAAATCCGATCGATAACTTGATCACGTGACCTATATGTCATTTCTTTATATTTTTTTAATTTTTGAAGCGTTTGCGATTGTATACAGAATCGAAGTGCTACATAGCTACTTGTCCTGATTTATATCTACTCATACATACATACATAATATCTACTACTTATACTTATAAATCTCACTCATGTAAGTCGTTAGGATACTTTACCTTATCCTAAGTTTACTTACAAACTATCAATAGATGTAGGTATACCTAGGTAGGTACTTTATGTTAAAAAATATCGAATTTTACTTCTATTTGACTGCATATTCTATCTCTATTAGGTACGTAGGTACCTACGTCGTAATGTCTTTTTCCCATTAACGAACTCGTAGCCCGAGTCAAAGTAAGGTCGTTGCAAAGCGAATGATTATTTTGATTACGTTTAATTTGCATATGGGCGGCGGGGCATCCGCCCGGGGCTGCGCCGCCCGTCGTTACAACCCTGTACTTTTCTGTAATGTTTTCGCCATTTTCAACAAAATTCCACACAAATCATATAATCTCCGACATTATCATCGTTATTACGAGATACCCGCAGTCCTTGCGCCGCTGTAATAGGCCGGCCGATACTCAAATTCTTGATAACTACGAGTAATCAACATAGAATCCGCTGCGCTCGGTTTAATAGCACAACGTCTTCAATTATTGATAATGCCAGGTTTTTAAACGTTTTTAGGAAGCTAACTGGTGAGTTTTTTCAAAATCGTGACGTGCTACAATCTACGTTGGTGTTGGCAGTGTAACTACCCTATATCTAATGACACTGAACCCTTAGATAATAATAGGTAGATATTTGCTTACTTTTCACATCTATATTTTTATATTTTTATTTTCGCAGCATAAAGTACCTACCTATAACAGTGATAGCCCAGTGGATATGACCTCTACCTCTGATTCCGGAGGGTGTGGGTTCAAATCCGGTCCGGGGCATGCACCTCCAACTTTTCAGTTGTGTGCATTTTAAGAAATTAAATATCACGTGTTTCAATCGGTGAAGGAAGACATCGTAAGGAAACCTGCATACCAGAGAATTATCTTAATTCTCTGCGTGTGTGAAGTCTGCCAATCCGCATTGGGCCAGCGTGGTGGACTATTGGCCTAACCCCTCTCATTCTGAGAGGAGAATCGAACTCAGCAGTGAGCCGAATATGGGTTGATGACGATAAAGTAGGTACCTATCCTATTACCTTCTGCTCAATTTGTGCCAAGTTTCAATTGAATGCATTCAGTAGGTAGTTTCGGAGTGATTAAAATATTTGTTTTTAATTTTCGTATGTGTTTTTTAATAGATTAGCTATTAGTATGATAATGTCATGATATAAAATTGGAAATTCATAAAACATGCATTAAAAGCATATTTTGTTCAGTCCATGTACCTACCTCTTCGACACAAGAGAGGGTAAAGAATGGACCAACAAACCTGTCAACATGCAGAATCGTAATCTGCATGCTTTTCTTAGATCAAAACCGTAAACAAAACGAGGTCCTCGAATTATGTACGCTCAATGCCTCACAGCGCCAGGTCTAATATAGTCATTACTAATTCTCATCTCATCTCTCTTGTAGTGTTCATCATCTTTTTATACTCGTACACAATGAGAATGACGAGGGCCTATAGCTTAACAATTAACATGCTCTCCTAGGCAAGAGTGTAACACCAACCGCGGGCTGAAAATTTTTACTGTAAATGTGTCTTGGAAGAAAAGTCCAATAAGTATTTCATAGTCCGACCTTGTAATCTAAAGCTAGGCTAGCCACTAGACCAAATTAGACAAAATGTTGCCAGTACAAGCCTGAAAAAGGCTGAATAAATGAAAAGTCGCCTAGCAGATAAGATCGGCCGCGTGTGTAAGCGCGCACGCACGCAGCTACCGTGCGCGCGCGCATTGGCGTCGAGCGCTCCAATCGCCGGCCGGCGACACGCCCACATCTATAAACTTTATGCGTGCCCTCGCGTATGTGATTCGCCTTTTTATTCAATGTTATCACGCATATGCCCATGTTTTTATTACAGACAGGAAAATCTTTAAATTCTTATACGATTTAATAGCTATACGTTAAAGAAACCATACTTTAAACATCGAAAGGTTTAAGCCTCATACGTTGGACTACCTATTGTCGCAGCTACTCCTAACACAGTAAGTATGTTGTAAATAGAAAATATAATATGTGATTTTCTAAGAGCTAAAAGCTTTACAGCTCATGTTCTTACCATACTTACCTAATACCTATAGGTACCATATACTTCCTTCTATAGGTATAGGTTAATTCGATAGAAAACTAGGATAGCTATAGGTACTTTAAGGTATTTGTTGATTGTTTTGAAATACTTACAGCAGTTTTTAAAATGTTTTGTTACATTTCTGTGGTTTATAGTAAGTAGATACCTATCTATACCGATTCTGGCCACAGTAAACAATCATAAGAAATCATGCCCTCAGTCGCAAGGTTCGTCGATTCGTGACTACCTTTTGCTTATAGGAAGTCCCCTAAATCTTTAAAAGGTCTCTGAGAAACAATGACAAAGCTAAAAAACCATGACCCAAACGTTTTACTGAGTTAACGTAAGTATTTTCTTACGAATATGTATAGGTCCATATGACGAAGGTATGGCAATCTATGGCATCAGATGATAATTTAATAGTAGATTGGTAGATCGGTAGCGGTAGGTACCTATGTCTTTTGCATTGATCCTTCTGCAGTTTTATATACCAACGCGCCTGTCAAACACATGGCTATAAAACTTACTAGGTATATTAGGTACTACATCCAAAGCTAAAGATCTATTGATCTAAATCCAGTGTGGGCAACCTAAAGTTAGAAAATAAGATATTACAATAGCTACCTTTGACGATAACGCGAAGGTCTTATAAAAAGGAGTATTGCCAACCTATAGTTAAACATCATCCATTGGACACAATTTGGATATCGCTGACGGCTGTAGTCCGCGTATTTTCACCGTTTCGATATGCCAGATTGTCCATCTAATGACATAATCAGACCCCGCGGCGTGACGGCCCGTGGTCTCTGATAACAGTGTTCGGAAAGCGGAGGGAACTATCGAGTGATGCGAATCAATTCGTTCCTCCGGGCACCGACTAGTGCACCTGACCATTTAAAATACCGTTTGATATCGATTCAGCATCCACAAATGCTTGGTACAGATTTCTACGTAATTTGTTTAAGTGGAAAACTGCTGGATGCTGTTAATAGTTACCTAACTATAGGTAGTTTGTTCAGAAATTGGATGAGGACCCAATTTTATAAATAGGTAAACGAAATATCTCGTTTCTGTTTTATACTACTTTAAGTTTTAGTCTTCTGTTTAAGAATGTGAGATAATAACGCGCTTTAAGCATGTCTTATACCTTGAGACCTTGCTTTCTTCATCCACGGCCGTGGGTTCCTATCAACTGGAATATACCTAATATTTGTGTGATGCGAACATGCGGCTGCTTTCCAGTGACTGATGGGCGTGTTTATAAACTTTATAACTATTTATATGTAGTACCTATACCTATACTCGTCAATGTCTCTATGATAAACCATAACACAGGCTAATATACTTACTTTGGGGCTTCATAGTGATGTGTGTTAGAGTAGGTATAGTATATATTATATATTGCCGTACTATGACAAAAGCCTGTACCTATCTTAAAACATTCACTTTTGCGAAAAATTTTTTAAAGTCAAAATTAATTTATTTCAAATGTCAGGTAATAATATTAAACTTAAGATAATGGTGATAATAATTATTCGATATTGATATGGTGATATGGTGATAGATAATGGTGATAATGAAAGCTTTCAGTCCCCTAGCATTCGTTAAAAACAGTGTTATTTATGCATTTCTCAGGGTATTTTTGAGTAATACTAATAATATTTATAATTGCCGGTATTGCAAACCATGTGCGAGGATCTCATTTGTAAGTGTTACCACAATCAGGCATGACTGCAGCTATGCGTTTGCTTAGGTATACCTACGAAATAAAAAAAAATCTGCTACCTACTAACATGACAGGACAGGGTTTGTAGCCCAAAAAATTAAAAAATGTGTGGGGATGAGAGATAGGTCACGTGATCGAGTTAGATACTACGTATAAGCCTTGGCTCTCGCTGTTTTTACCCGACTGCTTCAGAAGGAGGTGTTTCAAGCGGGGATAAACAATACTTTCTTACCTACGCGCAAATGATCTAGGTAGGCCAACCTACCTACCAAAACTGTGTTAGAATTTAGGTAAGTAGGTTAGAAAGTAGATACTTGTTAGAATTTTATATAGATATTGTGATACTTGTTTTTATCTTTTAAGTTAAAAAAAAGTTTTTTGTTTTTGGAATAATATTTGTTTGCTACAGGTCTATTACTACTTATTTATATGTCTACATAGGTAGGTACGTGATACTTTATGTAATATTAAAATTGTGTATGCCTGCATCGTTATTCCAATGGTTAGCCTATGTTGTCATCACAAGTTCCTGGGTTCAAATCCTGGGTCAGGGGATAAGATTCCTACTGAATTTTTCTTCCTTCTAAAAAATCGTCAGATAACATTCTCAGTCTGAAGTTGGGAAGTTGGTGGTATTACACCCCTAGTGGTCGTTAATGAATTTAATATAACCTACAACCCTATGAACCCTCCAATCCGCATTAAGGCTCGTGTTGGGTCTAAGCTAAATATTCCCTATACTATATTATAGGCCCGGCCGCCTGATCATGATCTCATATAAAGGCCTGACCATGATCTTCTTCTTAAGCGTTCACTCTTGGCAGAGTGGTAGTGGTTGCAGCGATGAGCGACGCTTTCTGAGCAATGCTCCTCCACTTTTGGCGATTGGATTTTATGGTAACACTCGACCATGGATAATGGTTTTGCAGCCTTGACTAAATGCGTTCAGGGGGTTGGATATCAGCCTCTGGATCTTTTGCCTTCGATTTGGCCAAGCTCTACCAGCCGCTCAAATGAATCATGACCATGTTAAAACAGGCTGATACCTACATATGCCATGCAACCAAAATTATTAAAGTAAAATTAATTCAATTCATTCAGAGAAAAAAAATTGTAGTCAATGGAAATTATCCGTAATAGCCGCCCACTACACGCAAATGTCCCAACATTGCCTTTTTGTATATTAAAAATGCAAATTTTGTTACGGTCTCACCAGTCTATACAATAGTCGTAGATTAGCGACCATACAGTAGTTTACAATTTTTTTTACACAAAGAGCATATACTTACATTCTTCGCCAATAACATTACATTCTTCGCCAATAAAGCAACCAATGTTTCAGGAATGTTTTGCTGCACTGACTGCTGGTACTATTATATCTTTTGTTACAAAGTGATATTAAAAAGAGTAGATATTTTGTTAACCTACCTAAAATCTAACTCAGCAATGAGTCATTCTGTGAGAACCTAAGTAAAATTAATGGAATTAAATGAAACAAAACGAAACGAAAATAAAAATTATAATTTAGGTACTTTGTTGTACACCACAAAGAACATAAAAAGATACAAAATATCTTATCGCTAACAAGCGATATTTGCCATCAGGTAACCAGAAAACATAAACATAATAAGGCAATCATAGAGCAATATAAGGCAAAAATAGGCAATATAGAGACAGCTACTATGTAGATAGACAGTACATGAGTATCTAGTAAGTAAGTCTACTGTATTTTTGCTAATCGGTGGAACTACAGTTGGTGGGTGCATAGAATGTAGGTAGCAGTAATAGGTAGTCTGTAGGTAGGTAATACCACAGTAAAGATATTACAAGCAGTATAATAACTCGGCCGTATTTTTGAAATAAATACCTACAGCCGCGCGGTACGTAAACATGTCATAGGGCTGCCCGCATGCAGCAATTTAATTACATTTGCTAACTTTGTGTTTCCACTTAGTTTTGTGATTGTAAATAAACTTTTTTTATATAAACAAATAAAATACTTTGTAAATTGTAGTAAAATGGGAAGTGATAAATAAAAATGCGTGTTTTTTGATTGGTTGATTTAATTAAGGCTGATACTACGTCAATGATCTTGAAGGATTGGTCGTATTCTTAAACATATTTATTTCGGTGATGCCATCTAGGTATTACCTCCATACTACGTGAACAAATAAAAAAAAAGATAAATACCTTCATGAAATTGTAGTGATTTAAAATAGATAATGAAACAATGAACAAACGCACTAATTGTCCCTACGATACGATAGTTCCCCTAGATTTCTCTAGGATGCCATTATCAGATCCTGACATGAAAAAAATGGGACTAACCTGAAAGAATATTCATCCAAACAAAAAAGAAACGGTTTACAAATGACGGAAATATCGCTGTAAATACGATACGATTCTTTTTGGAAGTCGGTTAAAATTCTTGTCACCAATGCCAAGCTGAGCAAAAGTTTTATGAGCTTGCACATTAAAGTGCATAAAATCCGCCATTTTGATTTTTTAAGAACTAAGTTACCCAGTGACACTCGGCCTATCTAGACGAGTTTAATGACATATCATTTATCAGTATGTGTGCTTGGCAAATTTGTTCGTAACACTCCCGAAGGTCGGCGCGGTCCGGGAGGGGGTAACGATGCCCAGCGCGTACGACTTCACACCCGCGCAGTCCTTTCCTCCCGTCGCCCGCATACAACAACAAGTCATAACATTCAAACACATACTCCTCCTTTGGGCTTCGCCGCAGTCGGGTAACAAAACACAAATGATCCGAGCACAGTCACACAATACATTGTACAAGCAGTCGAGGTTTTAATACAAGCTTATCGTACCTACTGTATCGTGATTCATGAACCGCGTATAGCTACATATTTCAATCGTGTCAATCACTTTCCTTTACTCTATTCACTTTATTTACTAATCCAGATACCTACCTTTGTTCTGGAGATAAAAGGAAATACCTTATCCATTAAAAAATACAAGATTATGTACCCACCTACTAATAAGTAAATTTATTTTAAAGTTAACCTTTCAGAGTTTCCAGGTAACTTAAAAAAAGTTATCTCTGGATGGGATAATTGAATTCATGCATCCAAAAACGGCACAGTATTTCCTACTGGTCATAATTAAAAAAATCTAATACTATTAATACACTTTACTCTGTTAATACACCGTGCGTTCGTTCGTCACCGCGGCACAGTCGCGACTGTCTTCACCCTACGATCACCCCATGTTCAAGGAGCGTAGGTATAGCTCGCGTTTCGACCTCTAGTATGAAGTCCAACTACTGGTTGTAATATCTTTTCTGTGGTAATACCTTTTGATTTTCCACGTAGCAATGGCGGGAGTTTTTTTATTGTCGTAACTGGTATTTTCTATGCATTAATGGGTTGCGCGAGATTACAGAGCTTGGCAGTCGCAACTCGCAATGATACTGTGGTTCCGTGAGACTTGCAACGGGACACATTTAACAAAAGAACCGCTTTGATTATGGTGTCCTTTGATGTTACTTGAAGCCGGATTTTTTTTATTAAATGTTAGGTAATTTTTGCAATATCGACCTAATAACATGGTAGATACTTGCAGTTAATTTATCTTTTTTTACATTATATAGGATAGCGATAATAAGCGATGACGCAGACTATGGTGACGCTTGCCTAGAAGATTTTTATTGTTGTTTAATTAATTTGTTTATTTTTATAATTTATTAGTATATTTTTTATTATTATTATTTTCATTGTAATTATTTAACAATTTCATCAATAGGACACTTGACGTAAATGTAATTTGTAGTTTTAAGTGTAGGTAGTTTAATTTTTAAGTTTAACCGGACAACAAACAACAAGGCTGTATATACCATTAAAAGATGGCTTTGTTTAGCACTAGAACTTTTTAAGTTTACCTATGTATAGATTATTATTAGTGTTTGTTGTTGTCATTGTTGGTATATCAATAAATAAATAAATAAGATGCCTGTTCACTCTTGACTTTAATATACAAATGTTGTAGGTGGTAGGGAAAACGGTTGCTGGAAAGGCATTCCATAACTTCGTAGTGCGAATCATGAACGAAGAACCGAAACGCTTCGTACGCGTCCAGGGGACATCAGCTACTTATGGATGCAGACCTCTGCGATGCCTGGCAGTTCTATGGTAAAAAGGTAAAGATGGAACTAGATCGAAAAGTTCCTGAGCGCACTCTCCGAAACAAATCCTGTAGAACACCGACTGACAGGCAACTTTTCGGCGTTGCTCTAATGATTGCAATTTCGCATTAGTTAGCGCCTCGTTACCGATGAGCCTTCTAGCTCGGCGATCAACCGAGTCCACAGCAGCAAGCTGATATTTGGCTTATCCATCCCATAAATGGGAGAAGTACCTACTCCATGCACGAACAATCTGAGCTTGGTAAAGAGTAAGAAGCTGTTCCTGTTGGAATGCATTCTCCAAAGTTAAGCTTGGACGATATTGTAATACCCAGAAGCTTAATACCTACTGTCGGTGATCGGAACCGGTGTATTCCGGAAAGTAGGAGTAAGCTGGAATGGTAGTATTAAATTTGACTAGATTGGTGTCTCCCGAGTCAGACATCTTGTTTAAGGTCAAATTAATAAGTACGTTCTACCAATATCTCTCTTTGCTCAAGTGTCTCAGCTCTACTAGCGCGGGTACTGGTCATTTCTCTAAATGATTTAAGTGACAGAACATAAAGTGCACCCAAAGAGAACTTTGGAGGACAGCGTTTTCTATGTGACGAGGAATACTCGTACCTCGTTTGTATACCTATACCGTATTACGTGAACCCTTTGGTATAGTAGGAATACATCGTACCTATTGTCCAAAGGAAAAAGCCATTTGTTCAGAATTGTTTCCTCCTCGGACCTGTCATGTATAAGTCCGGCGTAATTGACCACGATATAAAGGATTCAAGGCCCGTGATGTATGTGCTTCTTGGACAATATGGCGGGATCTACCTAACTGGTGTTTTATACGATCTTCGAAAGCCGATACAAACCGTAACCAATGAATGCACATACTTACGATTACGATAGTAATACTTGGCTGGCCTTGACGTGCTGGCACAGGCACAGCGTACTTGAGGCATGATGTGGAGAACTCCGAATCTCTGAGACGAAAACGCTACGATGGATGTTGTGACCGTAAAAATAACGATCACATCCGTTAGGGCCAGTGTACGTGACATTGGAGATAAGCTGGAAGAAGGTTTACAGGTACAGTATTGTTGCACAAAGTAAGTACGTAAACTACTTCGGGAATAGACGTCTCAACATCGCAGTTTCTGGATCTGGCTGGAGATCCCAAAAACCGCTGTCGTGACATGTCAACGCCGACATGAGAAATCGAGAAATCGGTTGCCAAAAATCGGGCAAAGTGAGCAAGTGTATGCCGGTAATTGGACCAAGAGCAGGACCACGCTAAGAAGAAGATAAAGAAAATTGAAGAGCCCGATAGCCAGACCTCATAAAAGCAGATTTTATAAAAGCTGAAAATTTACATTAAGTACAATGGCATCTGAGCTTCTACCATAGATAAGTCATCACCATCATCATTAACAATGCATATCCGGCTGTTGAGCACGAGTCTGCTTTCCGAATAAGAGGGGTTAGGCTAATAGTCCACCTCGCTGGCCTAATGCGCGCAGACTTCAAACACGTAGAAAATTTAGAATATTCTCATCAGGTATGCAGGTTTCCGAGGTTTCCTCTAGATGTTTTTCCTTTATGTTTGAGATACGTGATATTTAATTTCGTAATATGTATATTAGTGAAAAGTTGGAGGAGCATAGTACCATGGACTGGAAACGAAACTACGCCCTTTGAATCGAAGGCAGAAGTTATCCACTGGGCTATCGTCTATTACGGCTCATGGGTACATATGTACATAACTAGATATTTTATATAAAACATTTCAAGTAGCCACTGGAGTACTACATACCGACCAACGAGTTATATCTATCTACATAGCGGTGTGTTGTACCTGCCTAACTCACAAAGACGCATTATTTAATACATCCGATCGGCCAGTAGATAATGAGCCTGATGTCCTTTCAAATAGGTCCCTTTTGCTTATAATTGTACGTTACAGAAACCGCATCGAAATAAATGCAGCATTAAACTCTATTTTATTACACTAAATTGACACAAATTTGACAAAAATAGTATCATTATTAACATAGTCACAAATTAAATAGGCGTTTATATCGCGATTGGAAGAACATTTCAAATAATGATAGGGATTGGTCAGGTGACGATCGCCGACTTGTTTCAAAACTAGATGTCCGGGTCGGATAATCTCTTAAAATAATTATACTTACTTATACGATTTATATTAAGCAAAAAAAAACAATATACTTATAACAAAAGTGACTTTTGTAAATATATATCGAGAATTTCGATACTTTGCTTAATAACTTAGTTACTCTACTTGTCACTAGATGGCTCTATAAATTTGCCATTCCAAGGTCTACCACCATGCTAATTCTACAAAACATTATGAGGTTCCTCTCTTACCATCTTTGTCGTCTGATGGTCGTGAAACTGGAAATAACTATTCTAGTGAGCATAAACAGGACTGAAATATTGACAGAAACCAAAAATAATCAATTTCGTTTACTTGGATGCCATAGGTAGATTTCAGTTATTTCGAATGAAAAACCAAACTAATGATTTGATTTTTAATCCGAAAATAAAATAATCTAGAAATCGATTACCTACCTACCTAATAAAATATGACAAACATAAAAAAACGCTTCAAAAATCTTTTTTTTTTTGAAGTTAATTAAAAACATGGAAAATATAATCAAAAAAAAAAAAATACAACCGACTTCAAAACCAAAAAACGTACCCAGTAAACTAAAAAGCTAAAAATAACATCATAATATGTGCTACCTGCTGATCAGTATGAAGGCGGTGCTAAGCCGGTGATGTATTAATTCAAGCCATTTAGATTTTGCAGACAGTGTTGTTTCTTGTGGTCCTGTCAGAAATGGCTTAAATCAAGACAACACCGGCTAAGCACCGCCTTCATATTGATCAGCAGGTAGCACATATTATGATGTTATTTTTCGCTTTTTAGTTTACTGGGTACGTTTTTTGGTTTTGAAGTCGGTTGTATTTTTTTTATTAAAATTTTTATTATTTTTCCATTTTTAGTGTAAAATTTCATCTCAAACGAACACATCAGACCCCTAATGACAGTCACAACCCATCTTGGTACAAAATTCTCAGCAATACGAAATAATCAAGGCCAAACACAAGGTAGTTACTGTAAACTGTTAAGGAGTTCCCTTAATTGTCCTTGGTCTTCATCACAAACCCCTAAATGACAGTCACAACCTATCTATGTGGAAAGTTCTCATTAATACAAATTAATCAAGCTCAAACACAAGGTAACTGCTGTAAATCGCCGAGGAGTTCCCTCGTCTGTTTTATGGCTCCATCATCAGATCGATTTTAAACCTTCATGAAATTGTAGTGCTTAAAGGTACTAAATGGAAAAGTTTACGAACACACTAGACACTCATATAATTATCGAAAGTTCCCCTCAATTTCTCCAGGATTCCATCATCAGATCTTGACATGATTGCAATGGGACCAAATGGGGACTATACCGTTTCAAATAAAAAAGAATTTTTGTAATCGGTCCAGGCGTCTTTGAGTAATCGGTGTAAGTACATACATAAAAAAAAAAAAAATACCGACCGAATTGAGAACCTCCTCCTTTTTGAAGTCGGTTAATAATTTAAGACCTATGTAGGTAGGTACCTAAAGAAAAATAATTTTCTCCAATGTACGTATGTATCGAATCGAACTAGGTAGGTATATTTTGTACAGAACTCCACGAACGAATAGGTAGGTATAATATACGTTAGATACGGAGCTTAAAATAACAAGGTACCGGTTACAAGCGTACCTAATAGACAATCCAGATTTTTGTTCTTAGAATAAGTTTTTAGGTAAATAAAAGTGTTCAAATTATATTTAAGACTGCATCATCGCAGGGCTGAACAGTGGTCAAACATATGCCCACACTAGTAAAAAAGAACAAAATATGATTCTGTTTGTGTGGTACGTGCTGGTACAGTGAGCGGCAGCTGTGGGGCGGACGGGGCGGCTCCGGCCCGCCTAGCATATCGGGAACACTAACCATAAACCCCTTACGTATTAGGTAATTTGGTCACGCTTTTTACTTGCGTGTTTTACTTTTTACTTACGTAGGTATACTAATTACCTTCGTAGTATCAATGATATCTGTGTTCGGAAAACTTCTTTCATTGTTTTGTAAACGTAACGTACTTATATTTAACATTCTTGTTTTGTATTTTTTTATTTATTTATTAAAAATAAATTACAAAACATAAAAAGGTAAATTAAATGGACAACCACAAAAATCACAAAGATTTGAGCTTGGTGTCCATAAATATGTAGGCGTACAATTTTTTTTTTTTTTTTTTTATTCTTTACAAGTTAGCCCTTGACTACAATCTCACCTGATGGTAAGTGATGATGCAGTCTAAGATGGAAGCGGGCTAACTTGTTAGGAGGAGGATGAAAATCCACACCCCTTTCGGTTTCTACACGGCATCTTACCGGAACGCTAAATCGCTTGGCGGTACGTCTTTGCCGGTAGGGTGGTAACTAGCCACGGCCGAAGCCTCCCACCAGCCAGACCTGGACAAATTAAGAAAATCTCAATCTGCCCAGCCGGGGATCGAACCCAGGACCATGTACTTTTTAACATTATAATGAGGTTCATGAGCTACTTGTAGCATCTATTATTTGAAGCCAAGTATCGCATCGACCCTGACTTCAGCCAGGTCGTGGGTTATTATCGTAAACTAGAGTCCTTGTTCTATCTATTCCACACCATAAATATGTGCGTTTGGTTTCCGTTGTCCTTCGACGTTGTATGAAACGTCCAGCTGGCATATTCACTAATTTTGATGTAGCCACATAAAATAATTAACATCAAATCAATAGCAAATTCGTAATATTCCGTAATTTTCATCATTAACGAAAATTCTAATGTCAACTGGGCAATATCCGCTACCTACATAAAGATTTTGCGGAACCGCTGCAAACTCGTGGAACGGAAGAATAAAAATATACCAATTTTTATTGCGTCGAGCCGAGCTGTCATGCATATTGCGACCAACACACGATCAGATCTTGCCGTTAGCTAAGATTACTTGTGAGATTACTTGATCGTCAATGTCTGACATAGGATATCCACGAAAGGTTGGCAGTTATAGACACCGAGTGTAGTTTTATACCTATAATTTAATTTTAGATCAGTTAGCATTAAATAGATATGGAGTACGAAATCACATGACTTAAGAATAACCAGTAACAATATAGCTAGTTGGTAAATGTCGTATATAGGTACCTATCCATTAAAGTTATTCAAAGTTACTGAATTGGCCGGCAGCAGGGACGTAAAGTGAAGATAGATCTTGAAAAAAAAAGATATCAGAGCACCATCGCTCATAAGACTGCAACAAAGTGTACGCAACGTCATCGTGTAATACACGATGTTGAATCGTTCCCGCAATAAAACCGAATGAATTTTACAGCTCCATAAATAATGGTCAATATGTCGTGCAGTATTGTCGATGCTGACAAATTGCCGCTCTCGCTTGCCGCCGCTTTGTGCGCTTCTGTGGCGAGCTCTTTTGTCATCTTCAAACACAAAGCAACGACATGGACTGAGGCCTGCGGAAACCAGACTTACCTCATGCTATGATGGCTGAAAATTTGTCAGTTTATGCTTATACCATAAGAAAGTGGAGTAGTCTATTAACATCATCATCATCATCATATTAGCCGATGGACGTCCACTGCGGGACATAGGCCTTTTTGTATAGGGACTTCCAAACATTACGATACTGAGCCACCTGCATCCAGCGAATCCCTGCGACTCGATTCGATAATAGGCTGCTCCGAGTCGCAGCCTATTATGGAATTAACCTATTGTGGAGCAGGAACCTTACGGCAGGAACATCAACGCGGGTCATGAGGGGCTTTTTAGTCGGTAGAATTCACGATGTCCAGGAAAATCTCTCCTAAAAAAATGGCTTAAGGGTCCAGATCCTCAAGCATCCAAGTACAGAGCGTATTTTGTTTTTAATCCTCCCTCAGAATAATATGAGAAATAATTACCCCTTTGAAAAATACAGTAAATATCGATTTTCAAGGGTCTCTATCGAAGATTTGCCCCGAAGCTATTAGTTTTTCTGCATGATATCTTGTAGAAAATATAAAAACCTACGTTTATACTTGGATCAAATTAGTGATCTGGATCCTTGAAACCTACCTACCTTACAAAGCAATTTGATTAATGAATTACACAATTGATAAATTTCTTAATGGCAAAGATAGGTACTTGGAGGCCATTGGATGATCTTCCACTTTCACACAGGAAATAAAAAAAAAGAAATATTTTAATGTGTTTTTTTAAAAGAACAACTGTTGAGTTTCTTGTCGGCTCTTCTCAGCAGAACCTGTCTTCCGAACCGGTGGTAGAGTCAGTCAAACTTGACGTTCCAAAAGTGCTTGTAAACTAATAATTAAGGCCTGCATGAAATAAATGATTTTTGATTTTGAACCGCCACGTTCCATAACTCACACACTCCATAATTGGTTACGGTACTTACTTAACTATGGTAGGAGAAGTGACGTGCACAAAGTTCTGGTACGAACATGGATTAACAAAGTTTCAGCCTTTTCATAAAATGAAGTATGTCTGCCCATCGCAGGCTTTCTATAATACAAAGCAGCGACATTACACGATGACTATACTCTGTATCATTTTCACCTCTCGTAAAGAATGTTGCGAATCGGTCTTTATTGTACTCACCGGGTCAAAGGCGGCGGTTTCTACGATTTGATTAATGGCGGATTTTGTTTGCTTTACAATTATTAAGTAAGAATGTTCGAAAAAAAAATTGTTTGTGGACTCAGTGAAAAGATAATGTTTGTGAAATCAGTGAAAAGATAATGTTTAGTTCAAATATGACTGGAGTGAAAAATCAACAAAACGAATATTTGTATAGGACGCATGTTATTCATGTTTACCTGAGGGTTTTCTGTTTATTATTTACCAACAAAAAATCTGTTTAATATAAATTTTTAATTTTATTTAGATTGTTCGAAGCTTATTATGTATGCTGCGTGCAAATTACACTACACCGCGCACTGCCGCAGCAATCGAAGATCGAGATTTTTCGCAACGCATTGACTTGTATTAGTATTAGGTAGGTAGGTGCTTATTTATCAGTGATCCATTGATGCCAAATAAACGTGGATCTCCTGACTCTCACCCTAAGATGATTTAGACTTATTTTGGATTTGAATTACAAAAATACCATTTTATATACCTGTATCAGATAAGTCGAGTTTATATAACGAGTATATAGTACTTCTTGGAGGCGTTAAAACATGAATTCTATAATATGATTTGAAGGATTAATGTATGGATATAGTTAGCGTAGAAGAAAACGTACTATTGCTGTCAGTATCCATTTTTCAGTTTCCTTTTGTGGCTGGAGAAACCTCGTAGGACGTCGCAACAAATCCGCTTCGAAGATTTGGATTAACATATTTATACTACTTTTCATTCCGGAAAAATTTAGGATTCCCCTGGGGTTTGTGGAAAACTGAATTCCATGCCGATGAAGTCGCGGGCATCCTCTAGTTATATTATAAACTCTCTACCTAATATGGTTGGTACATGGTTCGGAGGCAAAGGTTTTTAGCTTTTTAAGCTATTTTGCTATAGAAGGTACCTACTCGACCTGTTTATATGCATGCACCAGTATTTATCTATATACTTGTTTCTTCACGATGATCCCGAAAGTTACTGGTCCCATTTGGATGGGGATTTTGTTACCTGTATACCAATGTTTTTAAGGATTTTATCAGTAGAGTTATATATAGTTAAGCTAGAAACGATAAGGATTTACTGGGTAAAGATAGCATATTTGCAGTTTTCTCCCTTGGGTAAGCTATTTGTTTTTCGTTGTTTAATTGTACCAGTTAAAGAGGGTGTGAACCGTAGCCCGGCACTCCCTCAAAACTTATAGATATTTGCTTTAAAATCGAACTGCACAATGACATTATTGTGCCTATACAAAAATAAATTGCTGTGAAAATGAAATAACAACCGCGTCCCCTTCTATTAACTGATGATGTAGCGATACTACGAGCGTAGTTGCTAACGCTAACTTCGTTTTTCGATACGATTGTGACCAAAAAATACACACGAAAATGAACTTTAATACGCAGTTATAAGGTTTTAATTAAATAAAATGCGATTGTCCTGTATCGTTGCAATGAAATACAATATCCATAGTAGCCGTGACGGGTGAATGGGGTATAAAAAAAACATAAATCAAAGTCAAAAAGGCATAGAGAATAGGCAGAGCGGCGGTCGAGTTGTTTGTCACCAGCTGTTGCCGGTGACTGACAAAGCATTATTCTCGTGTTCCCATCAATAATGAGGGTAATTTTGTCACATTAGCTCGTAGACGTATTTGTCTATTGTTGAAGATATTTTATTATTTTGAAAAATATTTTTGCGAAATTATAATTGAAATATATTTTCGCAAGAATATTTTTACCATTCTATACCATTGCAAAACTTTAATATTGAATAATCGTTAAAAGTAATACTAATCCTTTCGATACACAAAAACTCCTTTCGACCACGAAGATTATATCTTGATATTAGGCGTAGGTACATCTTCTGGAAGGAGATATGTAAAGATACCTAAATCTATACCTAAGGATTTGATTTTCAAAAACTAAAACTCGAAGGATTTTAAAAAATTCTTTCACCATGGGGTAGCTACATCTTCACTGATGCAACATACCTAAGCTATAGGTATATTTTCTCCCCGTATTTCCACGGGAACACACATACCTGGGTGAATCCGCGTAGTGTCTCCTAGTTCAATAATTCAATTAATAGATAACTGTTTGTAATCGGTGTCAAATTATTTATAAAAAGAAAAGCAAAATCTTTTAATTTCCATTTATTTGACTCTAAAAGCTTTTGCGGTAAAAGGTCACTGAACAGCGATTTCTAAGTGCGGTATTAAAATGTCTTCATTATGCGTAATTCGCTTTTTGCCACATTCGTGACTAAAATATTTAGTGGCTATATTTGCGAGAGCTATTTTTGCGGCGGATGTATTTTACGATATTGCAATTTCTAAACTGTCTTCCAGCCTGAGGGAATAACCACAGTTATTCAGTTTTATTCACATTTCACTGCGTGATTTTGGTGAAGTACCTACCTATCTAGATTCATTTATCTAAATAGTTCCGCATTCTCGTTTTCAAATTTAGGTGCATACCTACCTATCATGAATTTTGCGCCTCCCTGTGGGACCAAGCTAGGATAAACAGAGTTATAAACGCATGATAGGTTCATAAACTCGTAGGTAGGTATATTAATGGTTGTCTGGAAGTTGTATGGATTATTAGGTATTAATAAATACATTCTGAGGATGGAGAAGGATTATAGATACGTACCTACATACCTACTTGGTTATTTTCAGCTGTGAAAACGATTTCATATGGACGAAGTGTCCGCTAGTAATTAATATGATGTCATTACTATTAATAATTACTTTTTTTATATGTGATAATAGCGGACGCTCGCGACTCCGTCCGCGTGTAATTCGGTTTCTTACAAATCCCATGGGAACCATGATGAAAAGTAGCCTATGTGTGTAATAAGAATCCAGAGTAAAATCTATATCCATTTCAATTTCAAAAATTTCAGCCAAATCGCTTCAGTAGTGACAAAGTCTCATACAAACTTTCATCCCCTATTTTATCCCATTGGGGAAATTGAATAGATGCAATGCCAAATTTCAGCTCGATCCGTCCAATGGTTTGGGCTGTGCGTTCATAGATCACTATGTCAGTCAGTCACCTTTAGACATAATAATTTAGATATTTATAAATAAATAAAAATACATCGAAACCAAACTGAGTAAGTAAGGTACGTTAGGATCGGTAATCGATCATTTTAACCCTTGAGGACCAACGAAGAATCTACAAACTTTAATTTATAAGCTTTGCCAGCTTTGCCTTGTTCGCAAAAGAGCTTTGTCCAACTAAAATAGTTCGCCTGCAGTTATTACGTCAATGTACTCGTAGATGGCATATGGAAGTACAAGCGTTCGTCACCGGAGTTTGCGGTTACGCGCAGCGCCATCTGGCGGCCTAATTACTTCCTACGCTTTGAATCCGAGGTCTTTACTGCCTTTTGTTACTCGAACATTTAACTTTTTTAATTTTTTTTAAAGCCCAATTACCTGCGTAGATGATAAAGAAATAAGAGAGTGCACCACACAAAAGCGAACTGGTAGAAAGTTGGCCGCTTTAGTTCCTGTTGGTATTAAACTGCCGTAAAATTGATAGTTTGCTGCTAACCGCAGCTTTGGCATGTAATTGTATGTTAGATTTAAAAATTACACATGTTCAAAAATTATTTTAGGTACTTACTACCTAATAATAATAATACCTATGCATTAATAAAGTCCGTTTGTTGAAAATGTATGTGTTATTTAATATTTACGTATTATTAATTAAGATTTTCGATTGCTACGACTTGTTTAGTCCTACATAAAAATTAAATTACAACAATAATAATAATTGTCGTAATTTATTTATTACATAGAATAAATATTGGTGCTAAGGATTTGTAGTCTCCGCTACTCCTTACTAGATGTCGTTGCGAGCTCTGGCACGGCTAACCTTAGTCAGAAGATTGAGTAGATCTATGACTGTTGACTTACTTACTTATTAAAATAGCGATAAATAAGCCTTTAATGGCTAGGCCTTTGTTATTTGTTGGTCTGTTTGTAGCGAGCTATTTCCCAAAGTCATTATGAGCCAAACTCCATAGTTTATTGGCCTACCGTACTTATTTAGGCTTGGTATGAGCGTTGGTTTAATTTTCAGCTTTTATAAAATGACCAACCACACAGGCTAAAATCTATCAATAAAAGTATCGCATCGGAGTACCTACTCGTAGTCGTATATTCTTGCTTATCTAACAACTTACATTCATTTAATTTTTTTGGTTAGGTATATTTGGTTTTGAAGATAAATGTGCAGTACGAAACAATAAAACAAGAATATAGATAAAAATCAGTTTTTATAATAACATTTTCAGCTATTCCAATATTTATTTTTATTTTTCTTTACTACCTATTAGAGCAAAATCATCCAAAAAAATCGAGTCGGTCTAGCCGTTATTGTGTTTTATGGAGACCAATGAAAAACTTTAAGTACGTACTTACATTTTAATGTAAAAGAAAAAAATCCGATAGCTTAAAACAAAAACGCCTTTTTGTGTCCAGTATCTAAGTAACGTGACATCAGCACAACCGAAACGCGTTGTTAAATTATTAAAAGTGATATTTGCAGGGGAAGCGTTTGGCATAGAAACCCGTTTACCAACCTGAGCATACCACCAACTCACTGTCAGAGGATAATTTAAAAAGATGTTTCTGTTTTGCTAACACTCCTTCAGTTTCACACACAAACGCGCCGGTCTGTACATCTTACCTACTACGAGTACTACGCACAGCCAAAGTTTAACGAAAAACAAAAATATAAGATCTATACCTTCCTATACATAAATGCAAATAATACCTCAAGGAAATTAGGTCACATTCGAAATTTTAATTAAATTACGTTAACCTACTAAGCAGCAAACGTGATTAATTAAATCTAAATTAAAACAAAAAAAACGAAAACAATTCCCATAATTAAATATACGCAGCTCGATTCACCTGAAAAACAATAGTAAAATGTATGTCCAAATATTTAAGGAAAGACGTGTTGGTCTCAGCTCAAGCGATCTAATTCAATTAATTTATTTCATCCACCAATTAATGGAACAACGGCGAAGCGACCGAGCGCAGAACGCAAACAAAATACGACTATTTATTATTTTCCCTTTGTGACGCCGGATTTGGAATAAACCTGGGCGGTGCCTCGCCACAATGGACCCGGGGCTCTATTATATCGATAAAACAATAAGCGCCTTTATTAAAAAAGACATTCAATAATTTATTTAATTCATATTTTATTTGCACCAAACGGTGCTGTGGAACAACAGAAGTGTTCAATACAGCCGTGGTAGATAAATCATATTATTATTTTTGTCTTGTTCTACGTTATGCTTAGTGTTCCCAATGGCGTGCATAAGGCTTTTAACTAGGGTATGCACTATACATACAAATCAAGCAAAGCAGAAAATTTATTTTGCAATGCAGGCTAGTAATGAGTCCGCATGGGTAGGCGGCACATTTCCGCATCTATGAAGTGCACGCCACTGAGTGTTACATATTAAATATTTTTGGTAAGCCTTGTTAACAATTGTTAACAATTTCATCATCATCCATTCCATCAGCTGATGGACGTCTAGTGCTAGACATAGGCCTCTTGTAAGGACTGCCTGCCATTGCCATATTACAGTCTAGAGCCGCCAGCGGCTTCGTGTAACCCGCTTAATGTTACCAGTCCACTTATTCACTTTCAGGTACGGGGTCGCCATTCCAGCTTTTTGGAACCTAAATGTCTTTTATTTTATCTTTACAATTTAGCCCTTGAATACAACCTCACCTGATAGTAAGTGATGATGCAATCTAAGCTGGAAGCGGGCTAACTTGTTAGGACTAGGATGAAAATCCAACCACATTTCAGTTTCTACACGACTTCGTACCGGTACTTGTACATTGTAACCCAATCGTTTTCTAGCTGATTTCGAAGATTAACCTTAACAAACAGCGAGACAAAAAGCCAAAAACTTAAAACCCAAGTATTCTTTGTCTTTTGATCGAACTCAATACCTTTAAGTTTTATATCCAGGACTACAACCACAAAGCTATTGAGGCTCCAAAAAAGTTGCAACCAAAAAAAATTATTCGCGGGTATTCAAAGAATGTATATGAATAGAACTCGTGACACGCCATCTGTCGGGGGAGGATTGAGACATTTTTGCGAAATAGTGTCGTAATTACGCACTTCCGTATCCGTGCGCGTGCGCTGTTGCCGCCCACGCCCACATGAGAAAGGAATTTGTGAAACTTAACGCCATTTTTGGCAACAATTGGGTAAATGATGTCTTAACAATTTCGGTACGATATAAAAAATGTATTTAACGACCTCTTTACGGCTGGTACGGCTTGTGTTACAACCAATCTTCCTGGTTGGTGTCAATTTATTTTTTAATTTTCTGATTATTAGTAATTATTTTCGCCGTGGCAAGTATAGTATAGGAGTACCTAGGAAGGTACGGTAAAAAGTGGTTACTGAGGAACCGTATAAGATTTAAATGTTAAACGGTTTAATAAATCTTAGGCAATATTGCGACTTACTATTAGGGTGACCGTGATCTCACCTCAAAAGCGTCAACTAGATCATGCAAAAAAAATTAAATTAGGTAAGTCCGTTTTTCTCGTAACATTTCTTCAGGAATTCAGGAGCAATTTAAAGGTCGCGCATAACTAGTGCGTTGCATAACTGTAAAGATTTATTATAATTTAGGGAATGTTAGTTTTTGCCTCGGCACACGACAGTCATTAACAGTGTGACACTAAGTAAGCAAAAACTGGGGCAAATGTCACAAATTATTGCATTGACTTATGACTGCTATGATTCATGGTGTTATACTTAAGTACGTACCTAAGTCTCTTTTATTTTAAAGCAATGGTTTTTCAGCTACCACATAACTTTGCTGAGACTCCTAAAAAAGAAAAATAATAAATACTTACGTGTAATTTTTCTAGTTAGTCATCATAATTAACTTGTTCTTAATTTAATGAAAAAAAAAGTTGATTAATAAGCTATGAACAATTAGGTAGTTAATATATTTTGAATAACATTTTATAAAAAAAACTATCTATAAAAAAAAAGTTATGAAATGACATGCGTTGTCTACCTTTATTTCTAATAGTGCACATCGTCCATGGCTTATTGTAATGTAAGTTACAATGCGTTGAACTGCGCTTGTCATCCTGAGGTATAGGTAGGTGATGATAAGCCAGGGTGGTTTCAATTCCATTTAGATAACACATCATTACTGCATAACGAAAATCTTAGAATGGTGGTAGATTTTCTTCGAGCAAATGACCGAATCCAATGTACTCGTAGATAGCCCAATCTTAGTATAACACAGTTGAAGCTATGTACCAACGTCTAAACATAACTGTCGTTTGAGTAAATAGGAAGAAAACGTGCAACGACATTCAGCACATCCGTCGGTTACCTTTGATTGGCGACGGGTGCGAGTTGCCGACAAAGCCGCCATTTGCATCCACTTTGTCATTCATGTCGTACGCGAACCTCATTCCTATTCCGTGCCGAATGTTGCTATGCTAATGACATTCGATTGCTCCCAAATTTCTTTTACTTCAGCGTCTGGTATGTGAACCAATGTTTATATTAAGAATATGTGGTACTTACTGTTAGACTCAGCATTATCAACCCATATTCGGCTAACTTCTGAGCTCGAGTCTCCTTTCAGAATGAGAGGGCCAATACGGCGAAGGAAAAACTTCGTGAGGAAACCTGCATACCTGTGAATTTTCTTAATTCTCTACGTGTTTGAAGTCTGTCAATCCTCATTGGGCCAGCGTGGTGGACTATGACCTAATCCCTTTCATCCTGAGAGGAGACTCGTGCTTAGCAGTGAGCCAATTAAGGGTTGATAATGATGATGACGATACCTTACCTTACCTTAGATAGCATGTTGAGGCATCGGTCTCGATTATTGATAATTAACGTCTGATCTTTACAGATTCAAACATCAAGCCCGCTAAATTAAGAGCAAAATGGTGGAAATTAAAAGAAAAGAGTTCAAGCCTCTTTTCTTTTAATTTCCACCATTTAACGAATTATTAATATTTTTTTAAAGAATATTTGCAATATCTTTTTAAATATTACAAATATTCCCATTCCCCTGCAACTAGTCGGGAAACACTGTATTAGGAGTGGGTACGACAATAGACCAACGGGGCGGAGATCGAACCACCACCCCTCTGTGATGAGTCTGACCGCTCTTACCGTTGAGCTATTGAGGCTATATATTAGGCCAATGGTGATAACTTTAGATAGATTTATATCTACCTAAAGAATCTTGCACCTATATACATTGTTGAGTAAATTTTTGTCCAATACTCGTAACATATTGGTATGTACCTATATCAATATGTTACGAAGACCTATACAATACCAGTTATCCAGCTTCACAAACGCCCTTAAAAATAAATAAATTTTATCGTAGGTATCATTTAGAAAATGGTTTCAAATCGTACTTGATGTGCAAAATATAAAATTAAATTATCCTTTGTTTCAAAGATATCCTTCGTAACATACCAACGTCGATAAAAAATCTGTACAGTTAGCCACTTGGGAAGATATGTTGTGTGTCCCTAATGAGCAATGAGTGCAGTTCAGATAGCAATCGCTCCGTGTAAAGTTATACAGCGTGTCAAATCTGTGTTGATATGTAGGAAAGATGAACGTAGGTAAAGCTCAGACCAACAGACTCATCGGTCTTGTATGTATTTTAGTACATAACATCATCATCGGATGCCTTCTTCAAATTGAAGTAAGGGCTGACCCCTTACTTCAATTATATATAGTTATAGTTATTCCGGTATTTTCAAGTTGTATGCTTAAGCTTGTCCACTCCTTGATATCGCCTATCTACTTTCTTCGCTGTCTTCTTGGTGCACGTCTTCTGGGTACCCTTCTAGGATCAACTTAGGAAACTCATAGAAGGATCATTTTTGCAGATACATACAACTAGAAGTTGGGTTTGTTATTAATTAATTATCGAGTGATTTTAAAGTACTTAGGGGTGGATACAATCATGTTGATTAACTTTGCTTTACATACGCAATTGGTGGATAACACAAAAACAATTCGCTAGAAGCAGAATTACCAAAATATTTCCCTTGGCGGTTGCGGCATTTAGGCAAAAGTATATGGTTATTAATAACAACTTGAGATTAAAACTAAGACGAATGTTAAAAAATAACAGCAGTAGAAAAAATAAAAAAAAAACTTTTTGTAACTGCATGCAAATGACTCCTATGTATCTACCTACCTACAGAACAAGACGATTCTCTTTGTAAGCTTAATAAAACACGTTGGTAAATATTACCGTGTTTTATTTCTCTGATTAGTATAAATAAAGAGAGCGAAAGTCCCTCGCCAACAAAAATATTTGCACAAAGCGCCACGATTGCTTTCAAACATCAAAAAGCGCAAAATGAAGCAGAAACTAATAAAGTGACGCAATAGAAGATTGCTTTAATGTTTAAACCCGAAACGAGGGTTGATTGAAATGCTCCCCTCGCGCTGAATGGGCCCAGTCCTCATTTTAGTCAATAGATGCGCTAATTTGCATCATCCTTTGACTAAATTACAATTTAGAATTTAGATAAAAGAAATGTATCACTTATCTAAAAATATGCTGATTTTGTTTGATCTAAAGTTATATATTCTCCAGTTTTAGGTAAGATAAAAAAAGCGAGAAACTGAACCCACGGTGCTAAGTTATTACAGATTTTAATAACTATTTTTGATGTTGATTTTAAATTGCAATTTTTTTTCAAAAGTTTCATTAAGATTTCCTTAGAGTTGAGAATTCCTAGTCCTTTTGCTTTTTACCAATAAACAATTTTTGTATTAAGTTGATGAGTGGGTCTATATAAATATTTTCAGTTTTTAGTGCCATATTGATTATGTCCGATTTTTTTTTCATAAAATGCATCTACAAATGATTAGTAAATATGATGTACCTAACTGTGTACTTTGATATTCATTCAGAACCAAATGTATTACTCTAACAGGAACATTAATAGGTATACTTAACGATATGCTTGATTGTAAAGTTTATTATAAAAATTACAAAGGTCGTGATTTGAGTGCACAAAAATCCAAACTGAAAACAAAAATGGATTAGATAATTTGGCAGTCTTCGAGTTCGAGTTAAGTATTCGCGAGGGGACACGTCGAGACCCCAGGGCAATTTGCTGCCATTATTTTACCACGTCACAAAAAGACGATTCACGCTTGCGATAACATGGATCTGTTTTGTACATGTTAAAGTAATCCAGTATGACAACAGTAGTATAAGTAATAAGTAAGAATAGACTCTGCTAGTTGTACCTATTAAGGTACAACTAGCAGAGTGTATTCTTACTTGATATCTATAACATTGGATAATCTTTATGATCTGTTTTGTTTCCCTTTTAAAATTAAAGAGAAGCATACTTAGTATGCAGAAAATTTTGGTAGGTACTTATATTATACAAAAATAAAAAATAAAGTAAGGTTAAAAATAAAGATTTTATTTTTCTGTTCTTGTGTGTCCTAAACATAGTGTACTAAAGCGATGCAGTACGGGTAATTTCATTATTTTCATTTTAACACAAAATTACTTAACCGATTTTTATGAAAATTAAATGGGACCAATCTGGAAGTATACTCTTTCAAACAAAAAAGAATTTTCAAAATTGGTTAAGAAATGACGACGTTATAAGGTAATAAACATAAAAAAAAAATTTTAGGTCGGTTAAAAATATCACTTTTAGATTGCATGTAACTTTTTATAGATCTTTGGCTGCTATGATTTCAATTTCCTAAAATTATATAAATATTCCTTTTGAATATTGAGATTGTATACAAAATTGCGCAGTATCCACAATGTGGATTTATAGCTCGGAACTACCTACAAATCAGCCCGGGGCAAATTGCTGACATTATTTTAAAGCTCCAAAAAAATCGGGTTGAATTTGCGCTGCGTCGTCTCACTGTACAAATTTTAAACTCGTTTGACAGTGTGTGTGCAAACATGACACCCTCCAGAGTTTTATTGGAGTTGGTATTATTTAGTAGCGAGGTGTTTTTGTTGGTCTTTATTCGAATAAATTGTTTATTTTTGTACTGCGTTGTAGTGAACTCTATTTTTAATTTCCATCTGCCTGCTTCTGGGATACCAACTATATCTTCATCTACTTCATTATCATAGTAATAAGATTAAGGGTCCGCTATAGGACCAAGCCTCTCTGGATTATATCTCCATCTAGTGTCGTAGCGTGCCTTATAAGGGCCCTGTATGAGTTGGAGGGGCTCAATAGAAAGCGGCAAATCCTGAAATCTCTTTAGTTTTGATTGACTCCAAGGTGTTGCTTTTTTTAGTTTTGTCTTTTCTGCAGCTATTTTATGTTTTTTTCCCGGTTTTTTTTTTAAATATACCTATTGTAGATTCGTCATCAACCCATATTCGGCTCACTGCTGAGCTCGAGTCTCCTCTCAGAATGAGAGGGGTTAGGCCAATAGTCCACCACGCTGGCCCAATGCGGATTGGCAGACTTCACACACGCAGAGAATTAATATATTTCTCTGGTATGCAGGTTTCCTCACGATGTTTTCCTTCACCGATTGAGACACGTGATATTTAATTTCTTAAAATGCACACAACTGAAAAGTTGGAGATGCATGTCCCGGACCGGATTCGAACCCACACCCTCCGGAATCAGAGGCAGAGGTCATATCCACTGGGCTATCACGGCTCACTATGTGCTATGTCCGCTAGTAATGAATAAACAAAGAATTTTGTAATACAAAATATTTGGCAGTGTCACTTTGATGCTTGCTTTTAATATGTATGTACAATTATCTGTATTTATTTGAAACTGAATTGGCTATTGATTTTTTAATAATTATTTTTTTATTCCTTCTATTAGTACTCGATTAAATCAAATGAATTTGTGATTATTGCAATGTTTCTAAATTACAAAAGGGTTATTGTAGATTACGTTTTACAAATTTTTGCTTTCACGTAAGGGCTGTAGTCCGGGGCCCTGTAGCATTGATACGGCTAATACAGCGCTAGCTACGCCCCTGTCTCTATCTCCCTTGTTATGGTTGTTGGATTGGTTAATATGGTTTGGAGCTTATATCCAGCACGCTGGATATAAACTATGCAACAATTACTGTACAAAGACAATGATAATGATCGTGACAGACGACTCTAAATTCGCTCTCTTGCTAATAATTGCTTAAAAGCAAGTAATAAGGAATCAATATTTCATAGCCTGACCCAGGACTTGTACCCAAAACGTTATGATCCGAAGCTGCGTGACCTATCACTGGATAAACAAGGAATTTTAAATAATCTTTTTTAATATAAAATAGATGCCGACTTCAAAGACGTATTTCAGTTATTTTGATTTTAACAAAAAATTACAGAGCCGATTTTCATAAAAATTAAATTTAACCAATCTGAAAGTATACTCTTTCAAACAGAAACAGAATTTTCAAAATTGGTTAATAAATGACAAAGTTATAAGGTAACAAACATTTAAAAAAAATACATACGCATCGAATTAAGAACCTCCTCCGTTTTTTAAGTCGGTTAATAATTTAAACAATTGACATTGTATAGATTAAAATTAACATCCACAGACGAAGTAAAGGGTTGTTTTCATTTCCGTGATTAGTGCCGCCAAGCCGGTAAAGATTTATCACCTCTCAGAAAACGAGTGTCAAATGGCGGTGCGCGGATGGCGGATATGCCTTATGACTGAGCGCGCTACTAAATTATAACATTTTAACTTGACAGCCCTTGTCACGCTTATATAGAGCACGTTTAACGGGGATTTGCCTTAACCGGACAGTGAGATGAGTGGAGGCGCTGTTACGTTTTAAGATAATAAATTTCACTATTTCGTTAGTGTTTGTACTAATTGTTCGTAAATAACTGTAAGCGTACACCTGAAAACAAAAATCTTATTGATTTACCATCAATCACAACCATTACAGACAGAATGGAAGTTAAATACATTCTATCAAGAATCAAGATCTAGATGAAACACGGACAGAAACAGAGAAAGCTAAATTATAGTCTGTGGCGAACTGCTACTTTAGTTAAGTTAAAAAATAAGATTTTTGTCTTTGGTGAGATAGATGAAGTAACTCTCTGGTGGAACTTGACACCTTAGCGGTCCTTGTGCTTCACACAAGTATTCTAAAGAAAGCATTATTTAGTAAAATTAGCAAAAGATAAATCAAACTGTTTAGAAATGAAATGAAAGATGGAATTGTTTGATTCATCACCGAAGTTTTAATCTACGCAGTTTAAAAAAATAGCAGGACAGTAGTTAGGTACGAGTAGGGTAGATAGGAGGATATTTTATTTTCTACATGCTATTAATAAGCTAAGTTACACAGGCAAATAAGAGAGAGATAGTTAGATTACTTAGTTAGAAATAGACCTGCACATTACGTGGACAAGGTAGATAAGATAGTATTATATTATCACTACTAAAAGTGATAAAAAGGTTTATTACAGTAATGTACCTGAATATTATTTACCGACTTCGAAAAAAGGAGAAGGTTTCTCAACTCGACCGTATATATATTTTTACCAATTTTATATAAGTACAAAATATTTTAAGAGCTACTCTATGCTCAATGGATTTTATGTTTCTCCAATAGTAATATGTCATTGTAGTTGGAAGTTCGTAATATGAGCTTCTGTTTTATGAAGCATGTTGACAGTTGTTGTGGAAGATTCTAAAAAATGTAAGAAACACAGAAATATAATTTATTCGAGATACATTTTATTTTCTCATTAAATTTAAATGATTAATTTAAACATCCACACTCATGCAAATGATAACTTGGTATGCAGAACTCAGAATAGACATAAAGGTGTCTACTTAATATTAGAAGTCGTTAAAGGTAGGAGTACAGGTTAAAATGGTATACTCAAGATAATCTCAATGTTGTTTGTTGCCTGCCCCCCTAGCCAAGTGGCACGCCGATTCTTTTTCCACGATCGCTAACGCTTCGAAAACTAGAAAGATGTATAGGAATGACATTTGCTATCGACAGGTCACGTGATCAAGATCTGTTATTCCCATACATTTTTCTACTTTTCGAAGCGTTAGCGATCGTAGAAAGAGAATCGACGTGCCACTTGGCTATGAGGGATGTTCTCGTAAACTCTCTTGACTTGCTCTAGTTGACTTTGCTATTCTATTTTGATGTTACTGGTATAGGTGCATAAGGTAACTATTCTGAAGGTTACTTTTCTATCAAAATCAAAACTAAAAACATAGTCTTTGGTAGCAAGTTTATTAGATTATAACTATTTACTTGCAATTTCGCTGTACCTACTTATATGTGTGGTCCGAGACTGGGTCGCTAACTATGGGCCTCATAAGAAGGCTCAGAGTCACACAGCGGGCGATGGAACGAGCTATGTTAGGAGTATTTCTGCGTGATCGAATCAGAAATGAGGAGATATGCAGAAGAACCAAAGTCACCGACACAGCTCAAGGAGTTGCGAAGCTGAAGTGGTAACAGTGGGCGGGGCACATAGTTCGAAGAGCCGATGGACGTTGAGGTCCCAAAGTGCTGGAATGGCAACTCCGCACTAGTAAGCGTAGTGTTGGTCGACACCCCACCAGGTGGACTGACGACATCAAGGGAGTCGCAGGGATTCGCTGGATGCAGGTGGCTCAGTATCGTAATGTTTGAAGTCCCTACAAAAGGCCTATATCCTGCAGTGGACGTCTATCGGCTGATATGATGATGATGATGATGTGTGGTAAAATGAATATATATTTTTTTGCTTAATTTGTGTTTGTAAACCATTGTGTGTGGACAATTCAAACAGCATTGAAATTATAGTTTTTTAAATACGCAACCTTGAAAATATAGCTTTCTTGTGCGAGTTTCCTGATGTTTGTTTTTAAAGAACAATTCTTATTTTGTACCAAAATGAGTTCCTAAAAATCCAGCTTATTGTAACTCCGTTTGAGTATTGAGGAATGGCAGATTAATGCGTGTTCGAAGAAGGCGATATTACTTCTGAAGAGGGTCTAAAACTTATGATTTACTGCGAGCGGCTCGCTGTTAAAAAGTTGTAAACTGCCTGTGTTTCCGTTCTTTGCAACAATGTTGGCACGTTTATTTTGCTATCTGCTTTACCATCGCATTTGAATGCGTTATTGGCTTTTGATCATACCTTTGGGAATATTTTTATGTTCGTGTTATTGCTTTCTGAATACTGTTTGTCCACTTTTATTTCAAGGAAATTGTGAAAGCTTTCGTCCGTGACACTAAAATTAAAGTGCCTTTTGAATATTAAAAAATAATAACACTAAGCATATTTTTTAGAATTAGGCACTAATCTCACCTGATGATAAGTGATGATGCAATCTAAGGTGGAAGCGGACTAACTTGTTAGAAGGAGGATCAAAATTCACACGCCTTTCGGTTTCTACACGACATCGTACCGGAACGCTTAATCGCTTGGCGGTACGTCTTTGTCAGTAGTGTGGTAACTAGCCACGACCGAAGCCTCCCACCAGCTAGAAACTGGACCAATTAAGAAAACTGGCCAGCCTGGGATCGAACCCAGGACCTCCGGTCATGAACCCACCTCGCATACCACTCACTGCGCCACGGAGGTCGTCAAAAGCCGACCTTCCAATCTATTATCTTATATCTACTCTAGTTTGGGAGTACATGGACTCAACCACTGTTCAATGTTGATTTAGGATGCCCTCTATATATACTTTATTATCATACATATTCAAAGATATAAATGCAAAATTAGGTATTTATTGGAATTAGCAATTAAGTAAAATGAAGAAATCCTAAATTGCTTAATATATTCGTTTAGATTATATTTATTTATCAATATAGTAAATAGGTATTTGCTGGATGTAGGCTGCTTAGTATCTTGATGTTTGGAAGTCCCTACAAAAGGCCTATGTCCTGCAGTGGACGTCCATCGGCTGATATGATGATGATGATGATGATAGTAAATAGAAGACGTAGACATCGAATTCAATAGATAGCACACAACATATCAATAGACACCTGCTTATAAAATATTTTTTTTTCATTGAAAATTATTTACTTATATAACTAGGTACATAAGTACTTACTTATGTTACTTATATAACTAGGTACATAAGTACTTACTTATGTACCTAGTTATAGACCTTAGATTAGCATTAGAGCTACTTATTGGCTAGGTATATTTTTATGACGAACATATTTGGTTTATGGCGGTTTTAATTAGCAGCCGTTTGGTCAAATTGCAAAAACCGACCAAAGCTTGTAAAGTTTTCTAAGAAACCTGTTCACATGTGTGGCGGCGTCTCTTTGCTTATAAGGCGCCAAAATTTACGAGCCCTTATTAATCATACAAGCAAATTACTGTAATGTGATATTTTCATGGTTCTAATAGTATTCCTGTTAATATGGCATAATTAAAAACATAATATAACTGCGTGACCATACGTGTTTCAATTTGAAATTTATACCTAGATATTACATTTTGTGATCTATCACTGCTATCTAACACTGAAATATTTTTTCAAATCGGACCAGTAGTTCAAACAAACTCTTAAGCTTTATAATATTACTCTTACCGTTGACCTAATATTGAAGCAAAGAAGCGAAATAAGTACACATTGAACAAACAACGCACCCGTAGTGACTTGGACTTAGCGAGACCTTCTGACACAGGTTTTCACATAAAAGAAGGTCTCAGCCCTATTATGTAATGTAATGTTTATAAAACGAATAAAATTAATTTTCATTTTAATGTTTTTCAAAAAAATCATTTTCACTTGTACCGTAAAATACATATGTATATAGTACGTAGGTATATAGCTAAACATTTATCATTCGAAATTATTCACTACTCAGGTGTTCCGTTCTCTTTGAAGTTCCGAACCATTGCACTAAAGAACACAAGGAGTAATAAGACTTAATGTATTGCCTCTCACGCCACATGTAATGTCGAGCTCAAAGACTCGAACGTATGCATCTTTTAGTTAACTAGTTACTAGTGCTTGGAACATTACAGGGAACGGTTAAATATTGCAGCATGCGAGTAAAACACACCTGTTGGACGAAATAAAAAAATAATAGTTCTTTTTCAGATACTATTTTGACTACGTAATATTCTTTCACAGCTCAAGAGCTGTGATAGCCCAGTGGATATGACCTCTGCTTCCGATTCCGGAGGGTGTGGGTTCGAATCCGGTCCGGGGCATGCACCTCCAACTTTTCAGTTGTGTGCATTTTAAGAAATTAAATATCACGTGTCTCAATCGGTGAAGGAAAACATCGTGAGGAAACCTGCATATGAGAGAATTATCTCAATTCTCTGCGTGTGTGAAGTCTGCCAATCCGCATTGGGCCAGCGTGGTGGACTATTGGCCTAACCCCTCTCATTCTGAGAGGAGACTCGAGCTCAGCAGTGAGCCGAATATGGGTTGATGACGTAATATTCTTTCAAAAAAATCTACTGTAATAACCTACTTAGTTTATTTGACAGGCTTTGCCGGCGGTGAAATTAAAGCAAAATAGTGTTTACTGTTAATTTATGAATTTGTATGGCTTTTACTTGAAAATTAGTTGCAATGTTTGTTTAAGATGTGTGTCAATTATCTGTGTTGTTATCCAAATCAAAAGAAACTTTTGCTAAGAAAAAAAATGACTCCACTCTAAGATTAACTTACTTATGTTAATAAAGGTATTAACTTACTTATGTTAATAACGGTATTAACTTACTTATGTTATTAAAGGTAGGTAAGGTAAGGTAAAGGTAGGTAAGGTAAGGTAAGGTAAAGGTAGGTAAAGGTAAGGTAAATAAAATAGGTATTGCACATACCTATTGAAAAATATTCAAGACGAGTGAAATTAATTCTATTTTCTACTATTGAGGAGTTCCTAAACTCGTGCGTCGTAACTGACACATTTAACCTTTTCTAATAACCTCGAAATATCGAGACACGACCACAGAGTACATCACGACTATGAAAATACGTACTTACTCACACATATTCACTAGATTTCTCTCTATACTGATTTCGCCGATGAGGGGACTTCGCCACCGGAATACGAAACGGGCAATATGAGCGTAGAGACCCTCATGCTCAATCAGTTTGCAAGTAATTCAGTTAGGGAGATAAATCTGTGTTTAGTTTGGGAACGAGACTTAACTTGGTTATAACGCTCTCCGTAATACGAACTTGATTTGATTATAGAGGTCAAATGGTTTGGTTTATTGTTTGAAATGTAATTTCTATTTTAATTTGTATTACATAATATTATCTGCTTCAGTGGCGTGCACTTCATATAACTATTAAAGTACTGCATACCCCGAGAGATTTTTCTGAATGCTTATTAAAAGCAAATTTTCCGAATATGCTTAATTTTTTTTACTAGTCCATACCCTGGTTGATAACCTTATGCACGCCACATATCTATATTAATATGTTTAAGGTCATCCGTACTTGTTTTTTATTTTTAGTTATTGTTAGCCTTTGACTGCAATCTTACCTGATGTTAAGGGACGATGAGGTATATCTAAGACGATAACAATCTTAGAAGAGGTAGGTTACAACTTACAAGCTTATGTTACGCGAAGGTGCCACTAGCCACGACCGAAGCCGAACCAGAGCAAACCCAAGTCAATATACAAAAATAATTCATGGGCCTACGATTGTTTTTTAGTCGTGAAAGCCCTTAGATCTTCGGAAAGCGAGATTAGACATAGGTAGGTATATCTACCCAGGTGTTAAATATGTAACAAACAGGTTTAAGACAGGTCCAAAAACTAAAACAGAATTATTCAGTTCTTAAAAAAAGCTGCGATATTAGACCGATAATATTATATCGAATATGACCTAATTATATACCTACATAGTAGGTAGTTTCTTATTCTATAAATATTCTCTATTTAATATTCTAGAAATGCTATATTATAGCAAAGTTCAACTGTGACCCGGCCGCTACACTATGTTCCGAGGCAACTCCTCGCGCTGCCGCGATGTTACTCTGACTGGTCACACACTGTTTTACTCGCGGAAAGACTCGCGAAAATATGTCCTAAATATTTCCACGAATATTCGCGGCAAGGCTAGTAACTTCCCTCACTTTCCTCATTACTGTCCTTGCCATTCGTGCAGTATGTGGCAGCGGTATTACCATGTGGTTTGAATATGAATGTAATAAACAAATACCTGTACAATTTATTACACAAACGCCAGCAAAAACATCATTCAAGCAAATAGAGATATCAATGGCGGGCTCGACCACCATCGCGAGTCATTAATAATGAAAGATTAAGCCTAGGCCGCGACACGAGCGCGGTAATAGAGTCTGCGGCTTGCAGATGATCTCCGCGTTACTTAGTTTTTTGAGCACGAGTCGATGCCACCCGCGGAGGCGACACCCGCTCCCCTGTCTCATTATTTGTGGTTTCAATTGCTTTTTAGCCTGCCTTTCCATTAGGGATGGTAGCTAGGGTTGTGTAGCTTAGCTTTGTGAAGCGAATATCTTAGCATTCCATGGATTCACCGTGCGGGTGCCGGGTCCATCGCGCGAGAGAAAATCTCCGAGCAGAGTCCTGAACTTGTGACTACAGGATGTAGGGTTAAGGAATTCCTTGACGATTAGTAATAGTTGATGGAATACGTACTTCTGGTGTTTTTCTCATTGACAAGAGACGTGATAGCCCAGATATGAACTCTGTCTTCGGTTTGGCGTTGGTTCGAATCCGGTCCGCAGCATGCACCTCCAATTTTTCATTTATGTGCATTTTAAGAAATTAAATATCACTTGTCTCAAATGATCAAGGAAAAACACGTCTGCATTTGGCCAGCGTGGTGGATTAAAGCCTAACCCCTCTCATTCTGAGAGAAGATTCGTGCTCAACAGTAAGCCGAAATTAGCCCTTATCTTACCTGATGTTAATTAACGTCACAGTCTAAGATGGCAGTGGGACCTTCTAACAGTTTCTACGCGGCATCGTACCGGAACAGCTACATCGCTTGAGTGTTGATTGGAGAATTATCATTCATCATTTTATTGTTTTAACAAGTCTTGTGACCGTTAACCCAATAGATGTTAGACTTAATCAGTGTCGTAACTAAAGCCATTTTGGCCTTGAGCTCTGGAGTACTATCAAACGTGACTATTTTTACGTGGCTCCATCTAATGAATTCGTCAGGAGCCTAAAATGGTATAAACGCCTGAGCTTATGCATTAGCAGAAGCTCAGGCTTATTAAGCTTTACAAGTTTTGCTGGTTTAAAAATCGTATAAGCGTAAATGATTTTCATGTTTCAGTCGATAAAATTACCCGCGAGACGACATTACTCTGCTTTATACTCACCACTGTACCGCTCAGAATTGACGGCATAGTGTTCAGAGTTATTTCCTGATATAGTAACAGCCTTCTAAGCGTTTTTCATGTTGGGTCATATCACAGGTAATTTTTGTTCAAGGGCTTGTAGTCTATTAGTGGATTTGAGGACTGCTCTCTGTAGAGGTTAAATCAATTTGATGATGTAAAGTTTCAAATCATAGCTTCGCTTCGCTTAGCAACTTCGCACATCTTTAGTGGAGGGGCGGCCTCATTTGTGGTTTCAATTGCTTTTTACGACGAGCGTCGCCCTCTTTGCGGCCACTATAAATTACTACCAAACGTCGTAATCAACGCGCAGTGCTTAATGGATATCCAGCATTTTACAGAAGCTATAAGGATCACTTTCAAATGAGCAGTTATATGGTGTTAAAGTTGTTTGTTTTGGTTTTGTGGGCGCCGAATTCCTTGATTAAAAAGTTGTTGGATATCATAACACTGATGATATTATGATTTTTACTGATATTATATCTACAATCTACATACATACATATACATACATGTTTCTAAAGCTACCATTTTACACAAGAAAAAGGTATATGTATGTACCTGTCATTGCCTAAGTATTCAATTAAGTATACCATATACCAATTAAGTATTAGGTACTTAATTGGTGTTTGGACAATTACCACTTGAATTTAGACAATTTATAAATACTCGTAGGTATGGGTAACTAAACAAAGCTTGTATATAACTATGTATATAAACACATATATGTTTATTATTAACTAACATGTGTATCTAGTATCTATCTAGGTAATGTCTATATGAAATACCAAATACCAGCTTATCACTACCTACCTATGTAGATAGTGATAAGCTGGTATAAAGGAGTTGGTCAATAGGTCTCAGTGATAGAACGCAGAAGGTATGCATAAATGATATAAAGTCGCACGGTTCCACTACCATAATGGGCGTCCCACAGGGTTCAATTCTGGGTCCTTTTCTATTTTTAGTGTACATAAACGATTTACCATACCATGTCAGCGGCATATGTGAGATTGTACTGTTTGCTGATGACACATCCTTAATTTTTAAGTCCGACAGAAATAAAGATAACTCTGACGACGTAAACCGTGCCATATCGCATGTGTCGCATTGGTTCACTGCAAATAATCTACTTTTGAATGCCAAGAAAACTAAATGTATTGAGTTTTCATTGCCAAATGTTAAAAAATTAGATAAGTCTATAATGATCGATGGTGAAACACTGGAAATGGAGAGTTCCACAGTTTTCCTGGGAGTGACCTTGGATTGTAAACTTCAGTGGGGTGCTCATATAGAAAAACTGTCTGGTAAACTTAGCTCAGCGGCATTTGCCGTGAGAAAAATAAGACAGTTTACTGATGTTGATACAGCTAGGCTTGTTTATTTTGCGTACTTTCACAGCGCAATGTCTTACGGTATTTTATTGTGGGGCAAGGCTGCCGATATACAATCTATATTTGTTCTTCAAAAAAGAGCAATTCGAGCAATATATCAATTAAAATCACGCGAGTCCCTTCGTCAAAAGTTTAAAGAAATAGGTATACTAACAGTAGCCTGTCAATATATATATAACAGCATAATCTATGTAAGACAAAATATTAATTTGTACAAACGAAAAGGAGATTTAAACCCACGTCTTACTAGACACGGGCATAAGTTAGTTATTTCTGCATATCGTCTCCAAAGAGTAAAAAAATCTTTTGTAGGTTTGGGTGTACTCTTCTATAATAAGATCCCCAAGACTGTGATGGACCTGCCAATGCATAGCTTTAAGCAATGTGTTAAAAAACATCTACTTAGTCGAGGGTACTACAACATTGATGAGTTCCTTAATGATAAAGATGCTTGGAGGTCGTTGGATCAGCTTCCACCTTCACACAGAAAGTAAAACTATAAAAAATGTAAACAGTAATTGTTATTAATTGTAAATTATAATACTGTATGACTTTTTCAAAAGAGCAACTGTTGAGTTTCTTGCCGGTATCTTCTCAGCAGAACCTGCCTTCCGAACCGGTGGTAGAATCTTTACAAATAGTCAACTGACGTGTCAAAAGTGCTTGTAAACTGAGCCTACTTGAAATAAATGATTTTTGATTATGATTTTGATTGGTTGTATTTGGTAATCAGTTATAGATATTCTATTTTTGAAAGACGGCTTAGCTGTGATTGAAGTGGTACGGTCTACAGATATTTTAGATTAAGTAAACGTTATATCTAATATTACGGTGAAGGAAAAACATCGTGAGGAATCCTGCATACCAGAGAATTTTCTTAATACTGTGCGTGTGTGAAGTCTGTCAATCCGCATTGGGCCAGCGTGGTAGACTATTTGAACCCCTATCATTCTGATAGGAGACTCGAGCTCAGCAGTGAGCCGAATATGGGTTGATAATGATGATGATGAGAATATGTTAGTTGGTCAATAGTGAATGAATTTTTAAAATCGGTCGAATTGAGTGAAATCGTAACAAACAAACAAATCTTACTTCTTTAAACATATACTTACTAGTATACCTACCTTTAGACTAGTTTAGATTTACATAAATGGTGGGCTGAGGGTTTTTAAAAACTAACGGAATAGTCAGTGTAGATAAAAGCATTTAATGAATTTCGTATAACTAACGAAGCTCCTTACAATGACATCAGGATGTTCACAAATTACAGACTACTAGCGGATGCTCGCAACTTTGTTCGCGTAAAATCTGTTCTTCATTTAGCCCGTAGATTATTCCGGGAAAAGAATAGCCTATGTTCTGCTCCAAGGTGCACTTTATCTCTATTTCGTTAAAATCGGTTCAGCAGTTTAGCCGTGAAAAGGTAACAGACAGACTAACTTTCGAATTTATAATATTAGTAAGGATAAAGTTTTCAGATACTCTATTTTTGTCGTAATAAAATCCAAACGATAATTGCTGAAATTAGCACGAACAAACACATTCAGCTTGGTGGAAATTAATATTAAAATCTCAATGATAACTTTAAAAGGATAGTAAGTACCTACCTACCTAATTTTCTGAGTACCTACGTTATTTGGACCGTATTTAGGTTTTAGATTTTATGCGTATCTAGTATGTAATACAAAAATTTAATGAAATCACCAAATGAGTACCTACCTATCTACATTCTACCTCGCATTTGATAGGTTATAGAAATATAGGTATAATAAAAATGCAAACTCCACTCGGAAAATATATATTTTCAATTTTTATAAAATCATATCAGGCATTTTTTATTCGCACAATTTTGTACACAATATAACAAATAGTATTTTACAGAGATATCTTCTAGACTAAAATAGCACTTTTTATTAGCTATATTCATTGGGATTATTTTTTTAAAATCAAGAATTACAAAACCATAATTAAAATTCAATTTTCACTAGTAAAATTATATAACAATCGGACTTATCTTCAGAAAATTTCAAATTCAGAATTTTGAACATGTTTCTCATTGTCACAATACTTTGTGACATTTACATGGTGGAATTAATTATTGTTTTACAAAGATTGTCATATTTATCAGATTTATCTTATAAATAAAATATATCATTAAAAAAACTGTTCTTGTTCACAATAGTTCATGGCCAACCATTGAAATAACAATTCGTTTTACTACTGTATGCTTAGGTACAGACACTTCTAACCCGAGCTACAGATCTTCTGTTCCCTTTTTTTAAAGATTTAATTACAAATGTATGGTATGAGATTGTTTCTTGTATTTTCTTGTATAATGTTACTTGTTATATTTCATAGGTCAACGGGAAATTTTAAATCCCGTTGAGTGTCTAAATATGCGTTTTTTTGCTGAATAGACGGCCATATATTTTTTTACGTAAACTTAGAAGATTTATTTTACACAACTTCATGGGACCGTAAACTTTTAATTGAAAAATAAAAATACGGTTTAAGTTTCAACTTGACTTGACTTGAATAAAGGGACACAGACAAAGTGAACTTCGAACGGTTCCATTTTATTCTTTTTGAAATACGGAACCCTAAAAAGAACAGCTTTACAGGTAATTTTAGTTTGTATACTGTTGAAGTATCTGCTAACGAATTATTTGAACAGTATTTCATACATAAACTTCTTTTAAATGTAATTTAAAAATTAACAATGAATTATATTAGGTATAGACAAAAATATAATATAAATACAATTTGCTATTGTTTTTGCTGAGGTAATTATTATAGAAATGTTAATAATATCTTACTTTACAAATAAAGGTCGATTCAGGTAAGATCGTGCAGGCCAAGGACAGTGGTTTGCAAAGTTAAGCGTCCACTTATCCGCATCGTACGTATCGGACGCATCGCATCCAATGGACTTTTAATTTTTACAGTAGATAAAATCCGTACGACGCGGATCAGAGGACACACTTGTTTGACTTTCTATACAATAAATACAGTCCGGGCACCCCCGAGGTCGTGAGTGTAAGTACACAAAATGGTCCAGTCCGGCTCCTGCACGGTATTACAAGAATCCACCTTAAGTAGATAAATCGTAATTATATAAATAAATTACAACTGCGATTTCGGACTAACAGTGCGATTCTACTTATTGTATATTAATTATAATATAATATCCAGTTATTACTATTAATAGACAATATTTAATAATATCTATTTCTAAACTGTACACTTTCAAATCTCACAATTCACTATTAAGGCAGCGGTCACACTGCTACTAGTAAGTCTTCAATTCACAATTTACACAGAATGTTACACAGTGTTTGATATGTCGCTATGTACAGGCGGCGGCCGGTCGCGCGGCCAGGGTATCACAGGAGCGAGGCATGGTGCGGCACGCAGAGCGCCGCGCCCCCGCGTCACACCAGCGTGCCCGGCTTCACGTCCAGCGGGTGCTCCGGCGACCGGCCCCCGAGACCGCTCTCGCCTTGACTGTTCTCCTCTGAGTCTGAACATGAATCCGAGCTGCCCTTCTTGCCTCCGTTGTGCGTCTTCACGTGCTTCGCGAGGTGATCCGACCGCATGAACCGCTTGTTGCACACCGGACACGCGAACCTTTTCTCGCCCGTGTGCGTTCGCAAATGCCGCTGTAGCTCGTCCGAACGTGTAAACCGTTTGCCACAAAATAACCAATTGCACACGAACGGTCTCTCGCCGGTGTGCCAGCGTAAGTGAGCTTTTAGGTGGGACGTCTTTCCGTACACTTTGCCGCACCCGGGTATGTGACAGCTGTGGATGTTTTTCTTGCGGAGGTGAGCGCCCGCGGGGCCGAGGCGTTCCGCTTCTTGACAGTTGGGGCAGTCGCACGTCGCTCGGCCGGCGTATCTTCTTTGGGATCTCGGTGATGGCGCCTGGGCGGTCGGCGCGGGGGAACCGGGCCCGTGCAGACCGAATGAGCCCTGAGTCGGTAGGACCGATTTGTAAGCGTCTTGCAAGAGATGAGGCGCCGGAGGAAGCAAATGAGCTCCGCCCGAAAGGGAATGTGTCAGCTGGGAGTAATCCTGTCCGGCGTAGTTGGCCATCTGTCCTCCTACGTCGAGCCATCCGCTGTGAACGTCCCACCAAGCGCTGCCGACGGCGCTGACGCCGCCCATTTCGGCAGCTTTGAGCGCGCCGCTGCTGCCTCCTGTGCCGACGTTGAAGGGCCACGACTCGTAGGGATGCCTCGAGTACATGGAGCCGAGGCTCGCGCTCGATTCGCTTTTGCCGAGGAGTTGGTCGCCGGACGAGGGGAAGTACAGGTCGTTGCCGTAGGCGGGTGCGGCGGCGCACGAGGTGGGAGCACGCGCGTACGCCGCGCAGGCGGGCGGCTGGGAGCGCGGTGCGAGGCCGGCACCGGGCGGGGAGTGCGTGCCGGGGCTCTTCTTCCACGGATGGAATCCTTTCCCGACGGCCGCGTCGGCGAGCGGCGGCGGAGACTTGCTCGACAGCTTGTTGCACTGCGCCGCGAGCATCGCCAGCGGCGTGCCGCGTAAGCTCGGGTGTTCCTGTAAAGAAAGACAACATAAAAATTAATACTTAATGTATTTTTATTTTGGTTTAATTAAGAAACCGTGAGAAAGGACCGGTCACGATTTATAGCCTAATTTATATGTGAACTACCTAATGCAGCGGTGTTCAAATCAGGCCCGGGGCATACAAAAACAATATAAATAAATTGTAAGAAGTTTATTGGTCGGTATTTACATGCGGCAGATCGGTGACAGCTCCCGGCCGCTACCGCTCGCCGCGGGACGTCGTCATTAATAAATACTTGTCAGATACTTATGCTCTAAGCGCCTAAATCAATGGCAGCAAATAATGTGGAATAATTTATTTGCTGATCTTTAATTAGATTGTAACAAATAGTTAAGTTTTTAAATAATTTCCATCAAGTGGTTCAATCATTAGGCATCTACTCTAGGGTATCTTAAGTCGTAATTATACATAGATAATTAGTTATGTAATAAATTATTACCATCTATGCCCATTATATTAAATGAGCTGTTTAGTTCGATTTAAAATCTAAATAATATCTGTGTTCGCCAAAGTTTCGTACCTACTAAAAACTACTGATTTCGGTCCAGATATTAGATTTGACAGGTCATTATCTTCTTTATAATATCTGATCTAAATTAAGAATAGGTAGGTATTAGGTATACGTAATAACACTTAAAATTAAAAGATTACAACTAATTAAATATATGTATCCAGAAACTAAATAAATATATCTATCCAGGTAGATATAAAAAATATATCATCACACAATGTTAATAATATAACATTGTTGTTCACAGCAAAATAATATGCGCATAAATTACAAGCAATCCTTTCGTCGGTATTCATTTCGTTCAATAAAGAGCGGAGAAGGAACATCCGACCGGATATTTCACCCTAATATGAGACAAAGGCTCGATAAAAAAGCTTCATTGTACGCAATAATATAATCCGGGGATCACGACTCGGCCGGCCCGGCCCCGCCCCGTACATTGTGATTGGCGCAGCTGCCCCGCAATGTGCGCGCGGCCTTACAACTGCCGAATTCGATCGACTCCTAGAGTCGTTGGAACTTGACGATTAATTCATTTACCTCCAACTACTCTAGGAAACAGAACACATATATACAAGTCTAGGAGTCGATTAGGTACTCGAAGTCGATCAAATACGACTACTTCTCATTTGCTTGTGACGCAAAGTGTTGATCAAATTCGACAATTTCTCATGTATTTATGACTCAAGGAGACGATGCAATTCATAATTCTTCAAGTTTTTACGGCTATAGAGTCTAACGTATGGATGTACTTTGATTAGGTATAGGTTAATTACATTTATGAAGATGCAATGAATGCAAAATTGATGACCTACAATATTGTTTACATTTTAGAGAATAAGCGCCTACTCGTCCTTTAGCGTTACGACTACAATGGGGATGATGACTAGGTTTGAATATATTGATTTTTATGATACATTCGGGTAAATAGGGTCAATGTTAACTAATTTATACTTAAAAAGCAAAGATTGTCTGGATATGTGCAAAATAAATGAGATTATAAAATTTCAAAAACTATTAAAATTTTTTTATCGTAATTAGATGAAAATTCATACAGTTTTAGCTTTCTTACATTAAATGTGACATTTTTTAATATATGAACTATAAAGATAAACGCACAAATAACAAAGATATTAGTAATTTTGTTTGAACGCGCATACAAATCTAACGATCATTACATTGCCTATGACGTCATATTGTCGAGCCATTTTGTATGGGGCGTTTTTCAGGGATCCGCGGCAGCGCCACAAATCTGACTCTTTAAATCCCTGTTGCTCCGAAAGTAATGATCGCAGATACCCTGTTTCTTTTACAAAATTGCTTTACTATTAGTATACTCTTAATTTATATACAATTTAAAAAACTGTCATCATCCCTATTACAATAACAAATTTAGGTTCTTTCATTTACTATCAACCAAGTCGATAAAAGTCTGCAATTTCTCATTTACTTCTTACTCTTCAATGTGCAGAAGTACTTAGTAGGTAGAAATTCGTTTCAAGTTATTATGACTCAAGGAGTCCATTAAATTTTGCAGTACTAGTAATTTCTTTCTAATTCTTATGACACTCAAGGCATCGATAAAATTCTGCAATATGTATTTCAAGTTCTAATAACTTTATGAGTCTATTCCATTAGTCTTCTAATAAGGTATATTGTTTGGCCTTTCGTAAATATTGGTTATGTTTTCTTTTCCCTGGCAATAGCCGTAGAAACAGAGTGTTAGGACGATGACAATTATCTATAGTCCAACGGGCGGGGCTCAAATCCAACACCTCTTGGTGTTGAGTACCTACTGAGTAGTACAGAGTACAGAGTAAAAGACAGCTTTTTAATCTTGAAGCCATTGAGGGTAAGGAATAATCAAAAAAAAAAAAAATTCCTCTTTAATTCTTGATTTTTTGTATGTATAATTTCTCATATCTACGAACATTTTGCTTGTAATTGTAAGTAGGTAGACTTTAATCACTAATGTACCTAAATTACACTATGTAATAACTCCATATCAGTTGTAACCGTTACAGATATGGCGGCCACTCTTAATTAACCCTGCGACAATTACGATTACCATAAAAAAATAATAAAACTCTACCAAATTGCCTCGATGACTGGAGACGCGATGGGTTACGTGTAGCATAGAATATAAATTGAAAGCGATGAGTTTTTTGCTCGGTTGTTTTAATTTCTTATGTAGGTACTTAGGTAGGTACTAGTACCTAGTAGATGTGTAGTTGTGTTGGTATTAGTACCAACCTATACATAGGTTGATAGATAGGTTAACAGTTTGGACTTATAAAAGGAAAAAAACTGTTATTGATATTATACGTACCTATATGTTGCGATAGGTAGGTACATATGATTTCTTCAAAATTTAAAGAAAAATGTTTATGTAGATGTTTGAATATCTACTGCTGTGACGTTTGATTTTATTCCGCGAAAGAAATTTTATTATGATTGAGAGATCAAAATGGTCTTTATTAATTATTTTTTTCATCTGAGAACTTTAATTAATAAAATAAATTAATTTGTTCAAAACTAGCATACATCCGCAACTCTATTCGTGTGAAATTATTTTTTTTTTACAAATCCCGCAGCAACCATTTTCGCTCGGAAACTCTTTTCCCGGCCTTTTTAAGTGTTCTGTTGCAAGGTCGAGTCAAGTCCAAGTGTAACTCTATAACAAATTTCATCTAAATCTGTTCAGGGGTTTAGCTGTGAAAAGGTAACAGACAGACTTGTTTTACCTACAATATTAGTATGGATATAATATTATATTACTTAACTGAGCATTATCTAAGCATCATTTGTTTTTAAAGAATATTTGCCATAGGTATCTTATATATATATATGACCGATATTCCCAATTCTCCTTATAACGACATTAGTCCAAAGAGACGGGGATCGAACCACCACTCCTCGGTGATGAGTCCGGCCGCCTTACCGTTGAGCTACTGAGGCTATATTTTTAAAAGTTATCGACCCTTAACACTTATTGCTATAGCTTATACGAATCTATTGTTCTTTACCTGATCCGATACTACAGATACGTGCTCACGTGAGGTGATTTAGTTTTATTCCGGCTCGTGTTTTTTATGACAATGATCTTCGTCATTTTTGACAAGGAAAAGGCCATCAAATAATGCGACGGCCGGCGCCGTTCTGACGGGCTCGGCCGCACTTTGATCCAATCTGGTGGTTTGAGTTGACGACCAATTACCTATATCATTCTGACCCGCGCCCAAATGGAGCATAATGCCTAGGGTAATTATGACTTCAGCCATCTCACCCGCGTAAGGGTATTACTTTTAAATTGCTGTGACGTAGGTGGATTTTTACTCGATCTCATCTAAGGATGGTGATGTTTTTTTAGTGCATGGAATCTTATATTTTTAGATACCTACACCGTATTGTTTTTTAATTACAGAATATAAGTGATGTCTTTTCTATCTATAATTTACCAGGTTTGGCTGGTGTAAGGCTTCGTGTAGAAACCGAAAGGGGTGTGGATTTTCCACACAAATCCACACCCCTAGTTAGCCCGCTTCCATCATTTATCATCAGGTGAGATTGTAGTCCAGAGCTTGTAAAGAATAAAAAAAAATACATTGTCCTCCAAATTATTGAGTCAGCCACAATAAAGATACGTCTGAAATATACTATCTTACGAGTATACCTACTCGTGTCAAACGGTGAAGAAAAACATCGTGAGGAAACCTACATACCTGAGAATATAATACCTACTTGAGAATTTTCTTAATTCTCTACGTGTGTGAAGTCTACCAATCCGCATTGGGCCAGCGTGGTGGACTATTGGTCTAAGTGCCTAACCCTCTCATTTTGAGAGGAGACTCAAGCTTAGCAGTGAGACGAATATGGGTTGATAATGATGATGATGAGTATACTTGTATCTTCGATAATATGCTTATGCTAATAGCTTACTATAAATACAACATGGTAGTTTTTTTTAATAAATCACTTAATACAGCACAATGCTGAGCTGGCTCCTTTTTCAAGGTTGTGCCAAATATGACGTAGTTGTGTGCTAAAGCTTAGACTTTCGGTTTTTGACTTGCCTAAGTGGTCTGGGTATCAGGCACTACAACAGTGATAAGGGGTTAGTGTGGCACAATTTTTGAAATAAAAGTTTTTTTTCTTTCTTTACTTACTTTAGTGTTATAGTTCTGATCTCAACAAGATTAAAATTATTGATTTAAGTAGAAAACTATCTAAAGTAAATTAAGTTTGAAGAACAACCGGATGCGTTAAGGCCGGGCAATGAATCGAATTACTAAAATTGCGGTCAGGCTTCGCTATTAACTAGAGACGGCAGTTATTAACTTAATCAATGCCTATTTAATACGTCCTATAAGCACTGTGTTTGTAATCTGACTGAGTATGTAATAACGGAACAGTCGATTATACCTACTCTACCTATGGGTACCTAATTCACGGCATAACATCCATTAACTGTTGTGGCTCGATCTATATTTACTTTACGTTTAATACCATTTTCGACTAGATGACTATGTGAAGTGTTAACTTTATACCGCCTATATAATATATCTCTCTCTCTACATAAAAAACCCATCCATTGTCCAAGTAGGTTCCTAATAATCGGAGTTATTGAAAGAATAAGCAGCGATGTCCAGATAAATCACATTTGTTCGATTATTTGGTTATTCCATAAGGAACAAAAAAAATATATAGATAGTTCGGTAAAGATTTTATAATTATAAATAGAAATTTAGGTATCTATGGGGTCTCTAATTGTTAAAAATAGAGATATTCTGAAATGTAATGATTAACTACTAAGCGAACAAATTTTTGTTGTAGCAAAAATATTTAGAACGACAGGTCAATTGTTTTTAACCGACTTTCAAAAAGCTTCGGCTGTATGATTTTTTTTTAACTTCACTCATAAACTTACGTACCTATGTGATAAATAGAATGTGCTAAAAATACTGTGCTAAAAATACTTTTTCCGAATATTCCTTTTTCGTAACTACCCCAAAGTATTTGCGTTTCAAACTCAAATGCAATTAAAAAAAACCCAATTTGATAAAATTTATTGACGATAAAAAATACAAGGTAATGGCTTAACACAATATATTAATGTGAGAAAAATAAATCGTAATACGAGCCGTATCTGATGTTGGCGGCTAAGATGGGATAATTTTAAATTATCTACCAAAATTATGATGAACCGAAATAAATATTCAAGCGAAACGCTTAACCCTCGACGTGTTATTAAGATGATCGTGGCGTCGTTACAGGGAAAATTGTATTTCATAAAACTCATAACTATACTTATGACCTAATATATTTCGACAACACGCCGTTGAAAATAATGATTCTAGTAATCGAACTCCACGGATGATCTTTCGAATTGCTTATTTATTACTTGCATGTTCATGAAATAGGATAATAAGTTAAATCAAGGGCAATATGGAGACAAGCAAGAATCTTTGCCTTACAACAAGGCAAAGATTCTTGCTTGTATCCATATTATTTGTCAAGCATTGTAAATATGTAATTTGCTTTTCGAAGTATTTTTTAAGTTAACTATAAGTTTTGATCTACTTGAACGTGTTCTTAAGATAACTTGTTTTTTAAAGACGCCATAGGCTAAGATGTAGGCTAGTTGACACTATTTGTTAATTGTCTTAAATTATTCGTTATCTTTCTACTAGGTTCTTTGAAAATTTTAATAAATAAATATTTTTTTGACTATACGAGCCAAAACGCTAGTCGGCCATGATGGTCTATATTTCAACTGTTTCATGACGTCATATTAACAAATCCTTTACAAACGGAGCGTTTGAGAAAAATATTAAGTAGTTAACAGTTAGTTTGACGTTTAGTCTATCAAGTAACACCCGACAGCGTTTTTGACGCTTGGAAAATTCGAGAAAAATACATGATTTTTAAATTTAATACCGATAGGTATATTTCGGACCCTCATTCTACGTAGGTACCTACTACACGAAATTGATATTGTTTAAATTGAATGTGATATGAGTCAACTACCCAATTGTCAAATTCAAACAAGTGCTAAGGAACCTATACCTACCTAAATCTTGGTAGGTATAGACATTTCCGGACTCGTCAATCGTCATCATTCGTCCATTAAACATATTATGTTTAAAGGATCAAAGTTGTGACGTCATACTCGGATACTTGGCCAATCATGCTCCAAAATTAAGCAATAATTTGATTTCTCGTGTAACGGCGTATTCATTAATGTTAAAAAAAATATATTTTACAACAGTAAATATACTCTCTAATGTATAGCTATTTTACAAGGAACAAAATAAATCCAAGGCATCATTAGGCGTAAATAATCCGAAAGTAAATTGCCGATAGCTAATTGCACAATTACGGAATCATCCGGTTAATTCCGGTTGAAACACTACGCTTTGGCCGCCGTCTCTCCCTTCTATTCTAATGCAAACTAACGCATCTACAAATGATGTCACATTGTTAGATTTTGACTTCGAAATTATAACTTCGTATTTGAATACAAAATTAGTTTCTACCAACATTTAGATTCATAATATATGTAGGTAATATGTATTATGTATTATTAAATAGGTATACACTAGTTAATCTAGCAGCTATCTTGGTAGGTATGTACCTTAGTAAGTAATACATAATTATACAAAAAAACATATTTCTTGGGGAAAGGTACCTACCATTTCTTATGTATTTAGGCATACCCTTTGCTATTTAAGTTTTAGTTCGATTTTTTAATGTCCTCTTCAATTATCTTTAGACTAAAAAGGAGTAGAGTCAGTAAGGGGGTAAGTAAAGGGGGTAAACATTACAACAATAAAATTTTCAAAATTAACTAATGATCGGTACATATTTAATGAATAATAAATTAACTATCTACTATTACAAATTAACTAGTTACATAGTTATAAACAGAAAATGATCAGAAATATAATGAAATTAAAATCTAATTGATTGGATTGTTTGAGCCCAATTATGGCACGGCCTCAAATTACAATATAATTCGAAGCTCTTCTATAATAAAGAACCTAATTACGGACAAGAACATTAGCAGGGCGAAAGGGTTGTTCTGTCGCCAGCAATTTGACACTCGCAGGGGAATCTATCGATTTGTCGGGGACAGGATAAGTAGACACATATGGTTCAAGACAGCTGATACTCTCGTCCATACTAATATTAAAAAGAGGTAAAGTTGTTGGTATGTAGTTGATAAACTCGTGTAGATAGGTATACTAATATTACAAAGAGGTAAAGTTTGTGGTGTTGTAGGAGGTAATTTTTGGATCTACTGAAGAATTTTGAAAATTCTTTTACCAATAGAAAGCCACGATATTTGTAAATGTCATAGGCTATATTTTATCCCCGTATTCTTACGGGACCAATAACTAAGTGAATGAAAACGCGGGGCATCGGCCAGTATATCAAAAATTACTAGCGGACGCCTGTGACTTCGTGCGCGTGGAATTTAGTTTTTTACAAATCCCTCGGGAACCATGAATTTTCCGGGATAAAAAGTAGCCTATGTGTAAATCAAGACTATAATCTATCTCTACTTCAAATTTCAGGTGATTCGGTTCAGTAGCCGAGGCGTGAAAGAGTAACAAACATTCATGTTATCAAAATCATCAGGTTTTTGTAAATCTAGGGAATCAATGGTTTTTTTCGGGATAAAAAGTATCCTATTTGTTAATCCAGAGTAAAATCCATTTCTATTCCAAATTTTAGCCACATCGGTTTAGTAGTACCGGCGTTAAAGAGTAACAATTAATATCCAAACTTCCATACAAACTTTCGCGACTTCTTCATATTAGGACAAGAGTTTCATTATTAGATACGTAGAATAGTTTTTGAAGGTACGTTGCATCAAGATTAGGACTAGACTACGACTAAGACCCCTAAATATCCATTTTCAGCATTTAGTAAGCGTAAGTGATGATTTGCGTTTGTGCGCGACTTTCGCTTAAAAGTTCAATTTCTCTACCGATGCTCTTGGTCGACCAGTTTATAGGAAAACAAATAGGAAAAAAAAATATGCCCAAGATGGTTCGACGTTGTAAAATCCGCGGTAATTTTAGATTAAGTAATAGATAATGGCGGGGGACATTATTTACTCATTAACCACCATTCCACCATCACTATACTCACACGCGATCAAGTGTGAAACATCAGTCTTCGTTCGTAGCGAGTAGCGACTTGATAGAAAGTAAGTAGCTAAGTATACGGGTTTATTGATAGGGGTATGTATTATATAAACATGGATACGAAGCCTGTAGGTATATTTAGTAGGATAATTTAGAAGGTGGAGAGTAATCATAGAAATCTTATGGAAAAAATACATTACATTAGATACTACAGAACTGTATGCTACACAAAATAGTTAAGTACATTAATATCAATTAAATTCCTAATTAATCAGAATTTAATTAGGAATTATTTTAAAAGTTCATCTTATCTATCTATTGCACTATCGCAAAGGTATTAAAAGTAGAATTTATGCATTTGCCCTCTCATATAAAGTCAAAAGCTAGAATTGTGCTCTACTCGTATAAGGGAAAAGATACCTAAAGGTTATTCGGGTTTCAAATATGCATAGGCACCAAAAAGTAAAATTCTACTAAACCTGCTATCGATTCATAAGAAAACGTCTCACCCAGAAGTCATAATTATTCCGATAGAGCGTGACGATTTGGATTGGTCACAGAGTGACAAAAAGTAAACCCCACTGACACATATGTCGGTAAAATTAAACACACATGCCCGTGAAAAGCGGACGTTATAAGCGAAGGCGATAATTTCCATTTAAATAAATAATTTGCCGACACAATTCGGGCCGCCATGGCCGACATGTGGGCACGTGAAGCGGTCTAATGACCATTATAACTAGCGCGGTTTCACGCTTCCACCATTGTTGTTAATGCCGACTCTAGTGACCCTACTACAGAAATACAAACTGTGATAACGAATACAATGTTTTCAATAATAGCAGCTTAGGATACCTGCAGTAGGTACAATGTATTTATTTATTTTTTATTTTGTAAAGTTTGTATTTGTATAATTCGTGTGTAAAAAAATTATTATGTATATCATTAAAATTTTTATATTATGATATTCTCGCGATATGATTGAAGGTTCCATCTGATTATGTTGAAGATGATTAGGTATAGGTATGATGTTCATTTTAAGGAGTGATGACGTGATTGAAGGTTTCATCTGAAAATAAGCTATAAACATGTAGGTAGGTTCACGCTACGTAGGTAACTGTAAACACTGAACTGGGGTGTGATTCCGCTATTTTATATTCGTCGATGTAATATTCGCCTATGACAAGTTTTATTAGAAAATTAACTTTATTTAGGATGCCAAAAATAAAATGTCACTAACAACGAAGTTGCCTTGAAATTAAGCGTTGTCACATCGATGTAACTTTACAGAATGCGGGGCTGACAACTGATGCCTGGCGCCTAAGAATTTCCCTTTGAATTATTAGGTAATTGTCAGGATCAGGAAATTCTTGATTCTGGTAGCTGAGTTACCAGGAAATATAATTCTGAGCGTCAAATCGAAATAATGTACCATGCAATTTGTAGGACCTTGTGGCATCAAGATGAAGCTACTCACGTAAAATTAACTTGATAGTAATCCAATGTAAAAATGTTCCACAGATCCTGGCCTATAAGATTTGTCTCTACTACCAGAGTTCAGAATTAAAAAATAATATATACCTACTAAACCTCGTTCAACAATGTATTGTAACAACACAGTGCATCTCAATATGTGATCCAGGAAAAAATAAATAAATAACATCATAATTATATCAAAGGATCAACAAGCCACAAAAACCTGTAGCAATATTTTGCGTGACGGAATCTGTTCCAAAATTTCAAAGTAACGTCCGACCTTCACCGGCGATGTTCGGATAATAGGAGTAATACCAATACGAAAAACCAGTTCCGAGACACGGTAAAAAAACATACGGCCAAATGGATATAAGGGATCCCCTTTGGCCGGTCTTTGTTCTGTGTCATTTATACATTCATATACTTACAATAGTACTGCATTGCACAATTTTTATCATAACTATTTTTGTTGTTAAAAGTGAAAGGAAGCCCGGCTGCTGAGATGCCCCTGTGAATATTATGGCAGCCAAAGATATTTTATACTATTAGATATGTTTCGTGCCAAAAAAAAATGAACCCCAAAAAGTGATCTAACTTTAGCTATTCTAGATAGCGCACACATGCACAATTTTGTGTATACCTACATTATATATTTATGCATTTACAACTTTTACACTTCTTGAAAACACAACTGGACATAGTAGACAATATTTAGGTATTACTAGCGGATGCCAGCGACTTAGTCCGCGTGAAACACTAACCTAAGTATCCTATCTCCGTATCCTGGTTCTAAGTTAGTACCTCTCCACCAATTTTCCTCCTATAAAACCTCTCAACCAAATCGGTCCAGCCGTTCTTGAGTTATAAATAGTGTAACTAATAGTACCTTTTACTAATAGTTACTTTCCTTTATATTTAAAGATTAGTTTAAATAACATTCGTTGTTTACTACGCGACTGAATGAAATTAAGACAAATTTAAGACCTTAGTAGGTACATCTCAGTTTTGAAGCGTTAGTGACATATCTAATAGTATAAAATCTTTGATAGTAATATTTAAAATACTCGTTGCAAGCAACATCTGATTTGAGTTCTACGTATTTTAAAAGGCTGAAATATGAATGACGAAAATGTTCTGACTCACGTGCCTACTTTGTTCTTGGAATGCCAAATGCTTTATGGTATGTACAAAAAAATCATTTAACAAAGATTACTCGATTTTTGATTTATTTAGAAGTAAAGTTTCGCCTATAGATTTTGAATTTTATTTCTAAGAGATGCCAAAAATAAAATGTCACTAACAACGAAGCTGCCATGAAAATGAGCAATGTCACATCGCTGTTGCAGGGGCAGGTACAGACAATTTGACATTAGTAAATAACACATCTAAAGTTAATAATATGACCAATAAAATGATATACTGAATAACTTAAACTTATTAAAATTTATTAATTGATTTAGTAGATATTCGCTAATTTTAGAATTTCCTCATTTTTGTACAAACTTCAAAGAATCTTATACCTAAGCAGAATAAAAAAATACAAGCTTCAGATTTATACGTAGGTATTAGGTAACTCATACAGAGCTTTAAAAATAAAAGTGAAGACATAAGTTCAAGGTTATCTTGCAAAATCAGTCTTACAGCATTGCGTGCAGCTCGACATAGCCTCGGGCCAGCGTCTCCCGGTTCCGAGAAAACATCGTTAAACTCACGTATTTTTGGTAGCAACATAATTCCAGTAATTTTCACTGAAATTATAATAATTAGCTCCGTTTATGCGATAGTAACAAACAAATAAAATGCTCGGAACATACTCCCGCGGGCCCAGACGTCAGTCACTTTAGTTCTATAGTTAGTCGTCTTAAGGCCGTTTACTGGTGCCTGGATAAAGCATCTAGGTGCCATGTGTTTTGTTTATGTTGGGAACAATAAAAAACTTCGCAGTACATGTCAATATAATAAGACTGCGACAAGAGAAATTAAGTTGACATTTCATGCAACATCTTCAGAAAGGTTTTAATAATTATAAGTATAGGATAGTTAAGTTATAATTGCCGATATATCAATGTAAAAAACAAAATATAAAATGGCTACTAAAGTAGGTAGCACCTATTAAACTTACATTGTGTCCTACGATTATAAATAACAAATAATTCGTGTATAAGAATACTTTGAAATACCATGCTCATATATATTTTGGTTATGTTATTAAATTGACCAAATAATAATTAACGAACTGTTTTATTATAATTATGTAAATTACTTCATACACGGAAATGTAGAGTTACATTCTTACCTTTTCCTTCTTAATAAACTCTGTATCAAATAACGATGAAATAATTTCCATACCGTTTGTTATTCATGAGTCATTAGTAGGTACGAACCCGCATTCAATTTCGATTCACCTGTGAATGAATGTTTCTTACGGACAATATTCTAAAATATATAACCACAAGATAACCACAGACGTGGCAAATAACGTAATAAAGACTGTTAGATAAAGAACATAGCTCTTCTCAACAATAGCAATAATTAGGTAAGTAATAAAATAAAACGTAGCAATTTGCCGTCACGAACGGAGTGGAACAGTACAATCACGCGGGTTAGATAGCCAGCGATTACAAGGCGCTGAACGTTCAATCGTCACGTAGTTACGGTTCGGCACAAGAACAAAGCGGCGATATTAAACAATGAATGCTCACAAAAAGTCCCATAATTCAATTTGCATCTTACTAGATGAATGTAATCGTGGACAAGAACTGTGGGTATATATCGCCCGCGGCGGCTCTCCATGAGAACCGCTTTCGCCATTTTTCACACTTCTTGGAATCAATTAGGTTGCTCTCGTGACTTGACGTAACTCGTATTACGAGTGGGTGCGAGTATATGTCGCAGAGATATAAACATTCAGGTCTAGAGGAAAATTAACTAATGAAATCTTTTAATTCCAATATTAATCCAAAAAGCATAGCTAACTGGGCATTTGGTTCAGTTCTTCCAAGGCCTTGCGATTTTTTGCAACCTCTCACAAGTCACACCAACTGAATGACAAACCTACATCTAAGCTGGGGTGTGATTTCTCTATTTTATACTCGTCGTTGTAATATTCGCCTATTTTATACGAATTTTAACTTTATTTCTATAAAATGGCAAAAATAAAATGTCACTAACCAGGTAGTTGCCATGAAAATGAGCGATGTCACATCGCTGCATCTTTATAGAATGCAAGGCCTGTAGTCAAGTAGAACATCAATTCTCTTTCTTTAATCACTAAGGCTTGGAAAATAAAAGAAAAGTTCCCAATCCCAAGATCCCAATGCAACTATTTGACAAGTTTTCATATAATCTTCTGTCAGTTCCTTGAGCCGAGCGAATGTTAGTGATCATCGACTCTATGTACCGTTATTATGAATAGTATGTCGTTGCCCTACCCTAAGTGACATTCAGACGGTAGATATATAAATAAAATTCTCCAACGACGCAAACTTCGACAAGTTCAACATTGATGTACGAGTAATATAGTTGATAAGTTTGTGAAGTTAGCAACAAATGACTGCACAATGAATCAATAACGGTACAAAAGGCGCGGGCGGGGAAGGTTCGCGTCTGTACGAACGCATACTTATTCCGCAGCTAACTTCACAAACATAAAATTCCGTTGCGAGCACTGTATACTTTATATGTTTCGATATTTTATTCCTTGTTGCGTATCGGATATTGAACGTGTCGATACAGGCGAGGCGTCTGAGGTGACTCGCGCGTCTGAGGTGACATTATGATTGTGAAGTTAGCAACAAATGACTGCGCAATGAATCAATAACGGTACAAACGGCGCGAGCGATTAATGTTCGCGTCTGTACGAATGCATACTCATTCCGCAGCTAACTTCACAAACATAAAGATCCGTGGCGAGCACTGTATAGTTTACATGTTCCGATATTTTATTTCTTGTAGCGTATCGGATATTGAACGTGTCGACACAGGCGAGGCGTCTGAGGTGACTCGCGCATCTGAGGTGACATTATGATTGTGAAGTTAGCAACAAATGACTGCGCAATGAATCAATAACGGTACAAACGGCGCGAGCGGAGAAAGATCGCGTCTCTACGAATGCATACTCATTCCGCAGCTAACTTCACAAACATAAAGATCCGTGGCGAGCACTGTATAGTTTACATGTTCCGATATTCTATTTCTTGTAGCGTATCGGTTATTGAACGTGTCGATACAGGCGAGGCGTCTGAGGTGACTCGCGCGTCTGAGGTGACATTATGATTGTGAAGTTAGCAACAAATGACTGCGCAATGAATCAATAACGGTACAAACGGCGCGAGCGATTAATGTTCGCGTCTGTACGAATGCATACTCATTCCGCAGCTAACTTCACAAACATAAAGATCCGTGGCGAGCACTGTATAGTTTACATGTTCCGATATTTTATTTCTTGTAGCGTATAGGATATTGAACGTGTCGACACAGGCGAGGCGTCTGAGGTGACTCGCGCATCTGAGGTGACATTATGATTGTGAAGTTAGCAACAAATGACTGCGCAATGAATCAATAACGGTACAAACGGCGCGAGCGGAGAATGTTCGCGTCTGTACGAATGCATACTCATTCCGCAGCTAACTTCACAAACATAAAGATCCGTGGCGAGCACTGTATAGTTTACATGTTCCGATATTTTATTTCTTGTTGCGTATCGGATATTGAACGTATCGACACAGGCGAGGCGCGTCTGAGGTGACTCGCGCGTCTGAGGTGACATTATGTTTGTGAAGTTAGCAACAAATGACTGCGCAATGAATCAATAACGGCACAAACGGCGCGAGCGATTAATGTTCGCGTCTGTACGAATGCATACTCATTCCGCAGCTAACTTCACAAACATAAAGATCCGTGGCGAGCACTGTATAGTTTACATCAGTGATTCCCAAAGTGGTCTATATCGACCCCTAGGGGTCTATGACAACCTGCAAGGGGTCTACGTCAGCGAAAAAAAAATTTGGGGTCCATGAAATGAAAATGGGGGTCCACGATAGCGGATTTTAACACATACTGATAGTACCTATTTACTTACATCATACTATCTTATATCTTTATTATTAAAGCATCAGGTTCATCCTTCCCACTAAAAATATTGACTTATTGCTTATGTTATTTTATTTATAGTTTGTTTTATGTTTGTTACGTATATTTTACATAACAGATACAAAATTTGATTTTGAGTAGTTTTAATTTAAATTCAATTAATATATGAATAAATTAACATGTGTTTTTATTTTAAGTTTTTAACACTAAACTTCACTATAGTTAGAAATTTACAGAAAATCAATATCAGGTAAGTAGGCGGTCTACCCAACACGGAAAGACATGGCAAGGGGTCTACGACACATAAAAGTTTGGGGAACTCTGGTTTACATGTTCCGATATTTTATTTCTTGTTGCGTATCGGATATTGAACGTGTCGACACAGGCGAGGCGCGTCTGAGGTGACTCGCGCATTATTATGATAATGCGGGCGGAGTCGATGGTATCGCTCGCTATCCGCTCTCATAACACAATTGAATTAGCATAGCGCAGTGTCGGCCGCGGCGGGCGGTCCCAGCCACGCGACCACCTAAGTACCTACGGACGCTGGATTTGATTCCATTTGGAACGCTCTCTTATCGTGAATGTTCTTTTTTTTATTGAGAAAGAATACAATAAGGAACTTAAGCTAACTTATCCTAATAATTTTTCTTTTTTTTTTTATTCTTTACAAGTTCATCCTTGACTACAATCTCACCTGATGGTAAGTAATGATGCAATCTAAGATAGAAGCAGGCCAATTTGTTAGGAGAAAGATGAAAATTCACACCCCTTCCGGTTTCTACACGATATCGTACCGGAACGCTAAATCGCTTGGCGGCACGTCTTTGTAGGTAGGGTGGTAACTAGCCACGGCCAAAGCCTCCTCCTAACAAGTTAGCCCGCTTCCATCTTAGATTGCATCATCACTTACCATCAGGTGAGATTGCAGTCAAGGGCTAACTTGTAAAAAAATAAAAATATAAATAAAAATAACTATACAAATCATTATCATCATCATCATCATATCAGCCGATGGACGTCCACTGCAGGACATAGGCCTTTTGTAGGGACTTCCAAACATCACGATACTAGGGGCTGTGTTTTAGTTTGTTGGTCCATCTAAGTACAAAGGTTTGCCCGATACTGACTACGCTGGGCATGCGGGTTGGTCAGCGCAGGGCCAGATTTCTCGCACCGGTGTCGCTGCTTCCCGACACCGGCCTGTGCCATTTAAAGCCTCAATAGCTCAACGGTAAGAGCGGTTGGACTCATCACCGAGGGGTGGTGGTTCGATCCTCGCCCCGTTGGACTATTGTCGTACCCACTCCTAGCACAGTCTTTCCCGACTAGTTGGAGGGGAATGGGAATATTGGTCATATTATAAAAAAGATATGGCAAATATTCTTTTATTAAAATAAAAAAATCTAGCCATTGTGAATGGATATACCGCCATTTGTCGGAATATGTAAGAATACTAGCTGCATTTCCGCGCTGGTCAGCCAGGCTGGTCCTTTGCGCAAAATGAACCAGCCCTTGGAATGTTCTTCATGGAAATATATTTTAATCCACAGAATAAAGATGATCCAGAATGAGTCTTGACAAGCAGCGTGGTGAAGCTGGTGAAAGCCATAAAAACAGACGTCACGCGTCACCTTGATATCCGCTTATTTTGATTACGATTTATTAACAATAGCTAGTTAACTTATATGTCCAATAACATACGTCAAAGTTAGTGAATTGGCCTTCTGATCAATCATTTATGTTAGCATCAAGAAGGCAATAGCAACTATAAGGCTTATTGCTAGTTAAAATAGAATTAAGTAACTTGTAAGTCAGTGATGTGAAAGCAGTAGATGAAGCTAGTGTGCATTTACAAGTGTTTTATGAATGAACATAAGCTACGTTGAATGAACTGACCGCAGTGACCACGAAGCTGCATGAATGAGTAAATGTGTAGGTAATTTTGTAGAGATGCAAATATTTAATGATGTGCATTCTATATTACCTAGGACTCCTACCCAAGTAGATGACGTAACATAACTGTGAGGTTAACTATTGAATATGGAATTTTAAATTTAATTTCAAATTAAACATCAAAATAATGTTTTTAATAACTTGATTGCGCTAATGATATGAGCTGATCTGATGATGGTGTATAAAGATGGCTATAGAAACTCATATACACTAAACAGGATAAGCATAACGCATTTGAACTCATTTATCTTGCCAAAGATCACCACTCTACAAAAGCTCTTATACCTATGCTGCTTTTCTCTTCTTTGTCGTTACACTCTTGACAGAGTGGTCGTGGTTGTCATTTGGGTGTGGTGGCAAGCCTCACTATCCGTCGCCATTCCTCCCGTAGTGTGGCTCTCCTAACACATTCGTGGAGCGATCCATGGAAATTGGTTTTTATTTTGTCAGTCATTGGTGACCTGCCACGTGCTCTTGTGGCCTCCAGCTTTCCTTGCACCACAAGTCTCTCTATGAACGTGTCATCTCTTCGTGTAATATGACCAAATAAAGTCAGTATGCGACATTGGGCTATGGAAGAAAAGATCGAAAAGATGCTCAGTTCTTGGAGGATTGAAATGTTGGATCGGAACTGTGTCCAGAATACGCCAAGCATTCTTCTTCATTTCTCAGGTTTTGTTTCTCGCGGTTTTGCAGAGACCATAAAGAAACATGCAGCTTTTCCTTTAAATATTATATTCCTAAATATTAACTGATTTTAGATGTTTTGTTTATTGTTGTTTACAGAAGTTAACGCAGTATCAATTAGTCAAAGACCTTCCAACAGATCAACGATGTGATCATTATGGCCATCAATGGCAGGCGCGATTCAAAGCCCCTTGAGTCTCGAGTGAAGTGTGCAGTATTCATGGTGGTTTGTCTGCGTCGTGGAGGATGTAAAATATCGCTTCGGAGGGAGCTAATGGCGCACGACCCTCTGCGTGTGCCCTGTAATAAGTGGCAGATATTTTAGTCAATGACATGTCGAAATGTTGACAATTTATAAAGTTCCGAAGTTGAAGTTGTCTGAGGGTCCAGGGAACATTTTGGAAATAATGGTCCTTGGTGGTAAATAAAGTGATCCTGATAAGAGTGATAGATATAGAAGATAGGTATGAGTTACTATAAGAGAAACAGGTTTTTGCGTAAAACTGATTGCGTTTTATTAGCTGCAAGGACTAAGTGTCTAGGTACCTGCCATTACATACCTATATGTATTTAACTATTTAATAAATAAATTCTTCACTTTTCAAGGGCATGTTTTACAGAATTCCCTGTCTGATAATAATATATAGGTATCTTTATCTAAGTGCAGTTCCCAAAGATTAAGAAACTTAATATACGCCGGACATAGAACCAATTTCCCAAATTCCTCGTTTTAATGTTTGCCTTTAATGATTTTTCACTATAACTGTTTGTCTTTAATAAGTTTTATTCACTTTTATTGTTTGCATTTAACGTTTAAGTACGTCAACATAAAGATCTTATTTGTTTAAATCCAACCTTCCACAATAACAAATTGCGGACGGAAAATTTACAGTTAAAAGCCGGATGCTACAGTTGATAGTTGCAATTTCCGATAGCACTTATGATGGACATAATGGGACATGTGCAATGGATTTTACAGTAGCCGTGGATTTATTGGTGGTCCGTTATATACTATACGGCTTAATAATGATGGCTTTTTCTATTGTGCCGCGGTACGATTTTTATTGCGATTTTTTGATATGCTGATAATGAAGGGTGATTAATTTCATAGATTACTAATGGACATTTTTTTATCCTTAATAGAAAGAAATTTAATTTATTGAGAAACAGACATTTGAAGAAGTCTTTTATGAATATAGAATATTATTAATTTAAATACCTTCTCTCTTTCTCAATAGATATTTGTGAAACATTTATTGATTATAATTTGACTTGAATACAATATGGAACTTAAGCTAACTTATCCTAATAACTATACAAATCATGCCCACGTGGAATGGTGGCAAGAATACTGGCTGCACTTCCGCGCTGCACAGCCAGGCTGATCCTTTGCGCAAAAAATGAGCCAGCCCTTCTGTCACCAGTCGAGGCAACTAGCCGCGGTGAAATGATTCGGTAAATTTTTTTGGCACTGCGACTCCATGGCCCAAGGATCTCCACGGCGGCCCATTTGACTTTATATAAAAAACCAAAAAATAAAATACTAAATTCATAGTTTACAAATCGTGAGCGTTCTTGTTTTCCGAAAAATATGTCAATAGTAAAGACCCTAACCCTATAATTTCATTACAAGTTAAATATAAACATAATTTTTATCCCGAAAGAAATAACACTTTTAAACTTTGAGCGAATATTAAATATTTAATTAACTAAACAACGTAGATAACATGAGAAATAATATCGGGCAAAAAGAATTCAAGCTGTGCCTATAGGTAATCGTAAAAAGTATCTTTCCCAACAATCTATTGTTGGATCATGCGTTGGCCAACATCTAGTTCCAGATTGACGAGTCACCAAATTAGGTGTATATCTGATACGATAAGGAATGTTAGAAGGTTGGAATGGTGCGATCGATGCCGCCCGCCCGCTGGCGCAGGCTGCAGCGCCACGCAATGGGGCGTCTTTCTTCCTTTTACCACGCTAATGTGCTAAATTAATTGTTGCTGCGACGCCCAAAGTGACATACGGAACGATTACTCAGTGTTTTAATGCTTTACTGTGTTGTTTTATACGGCATGACATAATTATGTCATGAAAATCTCTGTATTTTTGCCAAAAACTCGCGTGGTTTCCGTTCCCGTAGGAATACAGGGATAATATAAAGCCTATAGCCTTCCTCGACAAATGGGCTATCACAGAAAGAATTTTTCCAGTAGTTCCTGAGATTAGCGTGTTCAAACAAACAAACAAACTCTTAAGCTTTATAATATTAATATAGATAACGATTTACATCAGCTAATAGCAAAGTGGGTTAATGTTTATGGCCTCACTGTCAGAGGCTCCTAGCGTCAGGAACGAATTTTTTATAACCTATAAATTTTTTGTAGCGTTTTTAGGGTTCCGTTCCTCAAAAGGAAAATATACGGAATGAGATTACTTTGTTGCCAGTTTGTTAAGTTTGTCTTTATTTCTACCCTCGCCAAAATAAAGTAAAATTTACTCATCATCATCATTAATAGCCGATGGTTGTTAACTACTGAACGTAGCCCTCCTGGACAGTTTTCCAAATAACATGGTATCACTTGATGTCCTCAGTCCATCTAGATGGGGTCGACCAACAGTACCCTTAAGTGTGTGTCGCCATGTCATTGTCAGCATTTTGGGACTCTTTGAAGCCCAACGTCCAACAGCCCTTCGCACTACCAGCACCAGCAAAATCTAAAATTCGTGAAATTTACTGATGTTTTAAAATATTTTTAATTATCTATAGCAAAAAAAAAACTGAAATTGGATTTATCTGAGTGAAACGTGCGACAAGTGTGATTTACTGTCGCAAATTAAATTTGTCGTTAATTACGTAATTTGTTTTTTCCACACTGTTATATAAAGTATAGTTTGTCGGCCAGTGCCGTTTGCCGCCCGCCGTGCGGCCGCGGCACGGCGGGGAGCCTCTCTCCCTTTGTGCCGGAGCGACGCGTTAAATTAATTGTTGCCGTGACGCGTTTAGTGACATTTGGAACGACGATCATTTGCAGTGCAAACAAAAAACGGCACTCGGGTGACAGACTGACGTGTGCTGGAGTTTTGTTGTTCCCTTTTTAGACCGGGCGCTGTGAGGAGTTGTGTGTGCATAATATGAGGACCGCAGTGTTTTCACAGTTATAAACTCAGAAAAGCATGCAAAAAGATTATGACTCGATATATGAAATTATATGAAAAATATTGCCAGGAGATTTGTTGGTCCATTATTTTCTTATACTTAGCCCACCCCCATCTACTTATATCAAGTAAATGGACTGAACAGTTGCCTTGCAAACTTGTTTTGCTTTGCTTGTTTTGTTACGAATATCCAATTGATTGATGATTGAAGATTTGGAGACACTAATAGCTAATTAATTAAATAAGAAAAAAAGTTAAAAGCTATTTGAGTTCATATTATGAAAAAGGTCCTAAGTTACTTTTTATTGCGAAATTAATATACGTCATCAACCCATATTCGGCTCACTGCAGAGCTCAAGTCTCCTCTCAGAATGAGAGGGGTTAGGCCAATAGTCCTAGTAATAGAAATTAATATAAGGGAGTAAAATTTGATATGACAGTTTGTATGGAAAGTATTTCTCTTTCAAGTCAATCACATCTTAATGTTTTACAATTTTTATAAATGTATAAAAATTGTAAAACATTAAATTAAACATTGATTCAAGGATTTTATATTTTTTTAATAAAATTTTTGTAATTAACTTTTCGTGTTTTCGTTAATTGATTAGCTATTAGTGTTTTTAATCATAAATAAATATTTGGATAATTCGATATCCTTAATAGGTAGCAATTTAATTGTTTTAAAACATTTGTTTAGTCCATATAAACTACCTACTTAATATCGAATAGGGTGGGGTTTAAACCCCACCCTATTCGCTAATAATAAAAAAATAATGGAACAACAGACCTCGTGGCAACATCCAGAATCATAACCTGCATGCTTTTCTGTATTGAACAGAATGCGATATTATGCACACTCAACTCATCATAGCGCCTGATCTATTTGAATGCAGAAACTAATTAGCTCTCCAGTCTACATTTGAGTTTGCAACTTTGTAGTCAGCCCCGAGCGAGCTCTTTGAAGCGAAACTGTTTTTTCTATTCGCTATTCAATGTTTGATCAATAACTCAACCGTGTTTTTTTAATAAATTAAAAAATATTCCTATAGATACGAGCATTGTTCTTATAACCAACAAAAAATATCATAGTAGGAAAGTAGTGATTAGGGGAAAAATTAGAAAAAAGGTTTTAACAAAAACAAAAAATTAAATAAAGAATGAAAATTTTCTTATAGCTGACAGGTACCTAACTAAACTTACTGCCTTATGTCAGCCACTGACGATCAAGTAATCTCACATGCCGATAAAACTAATCGTGCGTTTGTCGCGATTTGCACGACATCATGCCGATTGCGACCAACACACGATCACTTTTATCGGACGTCAAGCAATTAGCGCTGCAGGCATGTGAGATTACTTGATCGTCAGTTGCTGAGATTAGATTATTTTGATATATCACTTACCTACCCATATAAAAAAAATATCAACATAGTACTCGGATCTATGGGATCAATTTCCGATCAATATAACATTTCCTTTTAATGAATCAAGAACATTAGACCAAAATTCTCACTCTTACTTCTAAAATCTACTACCGAAATGTAAAAAAAAAACGCATAAAAATCCACGGGCTTCTGTAAGTCAATACAATAAAGCATAACCAACACCTAAAATAGAAGCAACCTCAATCAAGATTCAAGCATCGTCATAACTTACAACGGTGTTGGTGCCGCGTTGACAGTAGAACAAAGTTGTGCCGCTTTTTATCGGGTAGTGTCTATTAATTAGTGGTGCATCTCCTGAAATAACCTCGCCTGTCATTGGGAGCGTATTGACAGGGCGCGATGACGGAGCGGCGCCTGTGCCCTCGTGACTTGCAACCTTCCTTTACCACAAAGCCGACTAACAAGGCGGGCTAATGCAGTGAGTTGCAAAACTTAGTCTATTCTACTTGCAAGGGATTGTCGCCTCTTTTGTGGTGATATAAGGGTTGATTTTCTATAGCAATAAAATTATACCTTTGTGCACAGAAGCCGGCAACTATCTTCCTGATGACATTAATGACTCTCGTATCATTTTTACTGTTGAGGATGTCAGGGAGTGAAGTAAATTTATCTTATATATTTTAAACACTCCAGAACGCTTGAACAGAAAGATCATTTTTATCCGATATAACAATTAGAACGGGTTTTCGGGACATGAGGCACAGTTGTAGTAATAAAAGCTTTTATTGAATCACTTTTGGAAGTCAAGTTCAGTAAGTATTAACTCTACAACCGGTTGGGAAAGAAGAAGAAGAAGAGACTAGACAATTGTGCCCTTTTTTAAAAAAATAAAATGATTAAAAAAAAATCAACTAATAATGTACATTAATAAAAATATTATCTATCTACTTATACGGTGGAATGGCCCAAGATGCTGGAATGGCGACCCCGCACTAGAAAGCCCAGTGTTGGTCGACCCACCAGGTGGACTGACGACATCAAGCGAGTCGTAGGGATTCGCTGGATGTAGGCGGCTCAGGATCGTGATATATGGAAGTCCTACAAAAAGCATAGGTATGTCCTGCAGTGGACGTCCATCGGCTTCAAATATGAAGCAATTAAATTAACACATCATCACGATCACACACATATCCCGCCAACCCGCATTTTAGCTGCGAGGTGCGTCTAAGCCCTATATCACCTCTCCTATAAGAAGGCAGGCCTGGCCTTGTAGGTATAGGTCATTTAAATAGGATGATAATGAAGTTCATTATCAACCCATATTCGGCTCACTGCTGAGCTTGAGTCTCCTCTCAGAATGAGAGGGATTAATGGCCCAATACGGATTGGCAGACTTCACACACGCAGAGAATTAAGAAAATTCTCTGGTATGGAGTTTAAGGTAAAAACGATGTTTTCCTTCACCGTTTGAGACACGTGATATTTAATTTCTTGAAATGCACACAACTAAAAAGTTGGAGGTGCATGCCCGGGACCGGATTCGAACCCACATCCTCCAGCATCACAGGCAGAGGTCAAATGCACTGGGCTATCACGGCTCACATTATAAAGTTAACACATTATAATATCTCCACACAAAGCTACATAATTAGGTAGCAGCGGCGATGGCTCCTAACAACCCGATTCCTATCGGGCTACCTGTTATCCACGAGTCTTATGGACGTAATAATTTAACGTACTCGGCCAAAAATACATTTAGACTAAAAAACCACATGAACGGATTACCTACGAGAAATTTCCATCTTCGCCACTGTTAAGGTAGGCATATATTTTTTTTCTGCCTTAATGTTTGACGAACCAGTGGATCGTATGATGATGTGAAATTGACCGGCGCGACGGGCTGCCCTTTACGTGCGTACCGTTCGTAAATTCACACGTTCATTACGCATTCTATGGCTGACAAGACCAACCTCTTTTATGTTATTTGATTAGGTACTTATTTTTTCAGGACCTATCTTTTATTTCACATCGTAACTAGAGGGCTCACTCTGAAATCAACTTTTTTAATAATATTTTTCAAGTATAGGTAGATAATTACTTAAGTTTGTCTAACAAAAACTATCATATCATAGGCATCATTATTTCAGCCATTAAATGTTCTGGTGACTTTGTAACCTGTCTGTTTTAATTTAATAAAATCAACGATTTTTTATAAAATTTTCTCAGCTCTCATCAGAATTGCAGACCTCGGTATTTCAGGTATGCTGTTAGTTATAGTTAGATATAGGTATAAGAAGGTACCTCCATCCATTCTTGAGAAAAGGATAATTATTGACAACTTACAGACAGACAGTCAGTGTTGTTTCTTAGTGGTATAAGTATCTACAGAACCCTAAAATTTGGAACGACTTTCTTACTTGTAATTTCACTTGATGTATTATTATTGTTGTCATAAACTTAAAACACGATCAACGTTTCTGAAAAAACACCTTACTGTTTACGGTCGTGGTACAAGTAGGTGTTTATACCTATTTAAAGCCTACAGCTGTTATGACGGGCCCAATTACATGTCACAATTTGCCATCTATGCGATCGATAACAATCCCACATTAACATGAATAACAAGCAATATTAAAAGGTCATTTGTGGTGAAGGCAGGATACTGCAGCCACTCTGCGGTCAAGCCGTTTGAGCCACTTTTTATGCTTGAACCACCACCGCAATAGGCCGTTCGACTAATTACACTTTGTCCAGTCAATAGTCGATAAAACTGGCGATATAATTTACTACATACACGCGATTTATAGCTACTGCTACGCCATGAGCGATGTTTTTATTTTTTGCTTGTGGATTGCTTTTTCTTACTATATGTCTATGTATCTACTCTCATAACTAAATGTACCTACGTACCAGTAGCGAAGACTGAAATTTTGTCGTAGGTAACCCGTTCATGTGGTTTTTAGTCTGAGTGTGTTTTTGGCTGAATACGTTAAATTATTTGCGTCCGTAAAAGTCGTGGATTTTCAAATGGTAACCCAGTAGTAATTTATTAAAACAAATATATATAATTTAGAAGAATTAAAAAAAAACATTTTTATGAATTAAGTAGGGGAAAACCGGGAGACTTGCTCAGGTGGGAGACTTGAACCACCTCAAATATTTGGATTTAAATTTCGCGTGACCGGCGCCGTTGACAGCTTGCGTCATACTCGTACACGAGGCGCGTATAATGACGACTCCAGTTTGGCCGGCATCAGTTCAGTTTTGCAACGAGCGGCGTAAACGGGGTTTCGTGGTAGAAAAGTAAAAATATCAACGATTTTGGATTTTCGCATACATCAAGAAGTTTTATAGGGAAGTGGTGTTGTTTAATCGTATTGTTTTTAATGATGAATATAGTTTTACTTAAGATAAGCAGTTTAAACCGCAGTTGTAATAGTTTCAAGAAAACTTTTGTTAACTACGGCAAAGGGTGGTGCGGGAGACTTGACCAGGCTCATGTTAGGGAGACATGATCAGTGGTTCAATTCCCAGCGCTGTGCTTGAGTTTGATTTGATTGTAGGTACCTATTGTTTAACGACCCATTTGTTACAGTGCTAGTGAACCCTGCTTCTGTACCAAGAAATCAGTTCAGAGTCCAGTTCAGATAAGTCAGTGTTCCATCCCCGCAATACGTTGCAAGGATGGCACCCGCGACTCTTGGTATTTATTATGGTAGTATTCGTGATTCCACTGTGGATTCTGATATACGTGACACGAGTGCTTAAGCTACTGATCTAGAAGTCAGATCAATGTATGTGATGTTGAGTGAAATTAATTTGTTTATTATTATTTTAAGGAAAATCATGCCGTTTCGATACAAACCCAAGGAGGGTTTATACCCGCAAGAAGTATACCAAACAGAACTCCATAAAAAACTGACAAAGTTGATGTGTAATTCATGCAAAAGATATGTTCATGAAGATTGCGTTGGGTTGACTGACAAAGACGAATGTTGAATGCTTTCTATGCTGAATGTTATTCAAAAGAGTGTGCCTATTCCTAATTTTATTAAAAAATGTTGATTTGTGTGATATAACGACTAAGTAATACTCTGTTAAATCATTTGTGTGTTTTATTATTAAATATTATCAATAAAACTGTTGTTTTTTATTGTTATCTCTTTTATTTATATGCATATGGCCAAGTCTCCCTCATCCCCTGATCAACTCTCTCAGGGGCTGGGGAGACATGAGCCACATCTCATTTTTTAAAAAAAGTAATTCAGCACCCAATATATTTATCATACTGCCATTCTATTAATGTATAACGACACCTATTTAGGCATATGATCTACTTGCAAAAAATCGAGCCGCTACCACTTACACATCCAACTTTATACACGTTTAAGTAAAAAGGGGGTCAAGTCTCCCGGACTTCCCCTACTTTGTGGGCATCAAAAGACATAGATATATTATTTATGCAAGACAGCTTAGCTTTTGCTTGTAGACTAACTCGTGTTAAATTAAAGTAGCGTTAGCAAAAGTTTAGCAAAGCAAAACAAATTGTGAGTGAATGATAAGCAACGGTTTTTACATAAACGAGTTTAGATGTCAATCAGTATTATATTCTAAATAATTTAACAATGCGTTTCTGTTGTGCTATCGGTCCTTATGTTTACACGTACAAACACATTTGTGCTGTCACTACCACTACATCCAAACCGTCTTCCAGAAATACATAGAACTAGCGGATGCTCGAAACTTTGTCTGTCCTTAGACGTCCTTAATCGATGTCTACTAACTAAAAACGATGAGCATACCAATAAAAATAGATAAAACAATGGATAAATAAAAACTTAGAAGTAGCTAGAAATTATAACTGTTTATTACACAGGTAACAATGAAGCATGTTAATATAGACAACTTAAAGCGTGCTCTTTTAAATTATAATCCTAGTAGATAATACACCCATTATATATGTAATTATAAATTATTTAATTACAGTTAATTAGTCGAAATTAAACGTGACATAAATGAGAGAACATAGTGGTGCCAACAGAAATAACCAATTAACATGCAACACCACAATTAATATTAATGAATATTCATTAAAATTTAACTCCTCCAAGTCTGTATGAAAAAACAATCCTCTACTGAGGTTTTTTTTAATTTTTAGTTTAATCATAGCTTTTCGTCGAAATTTTTTTATCACAGTAATAATTGATGCCTATTGTGCATTTTGTTAATATTTCGTATCTAATTGTACGTATGTTCTTTGTGTTATGATGTAAAATACATTTTCATTTCAGATGGCATCGCCTATAAATAAAGTAGCACTCTGAATAGATATAGTTTTTAAATATTTTATTATCATTTTATTTTGTCATGACTCATGAGTAAATAGATCTACGACTATGCCATGTAACATAATAATTAATTTAGACTTCAAGTCTCTAGTATACTTCCTAATATAGTTAAAAGGATGTGCATAACGGATTTACATAGCCCTGCCGTGCCATGAAAAAAACACTGTATCTCAATAAACCCATTTTCGAGAAATCTTCATTGATTCAATTGATTGATCGATTGATTGATCGCCAAAACATAATCTTATTATTTTCGAGATTATACTTACTTAGGTATTTATGCATTTCTCAGTATTTTTCAAGTCTTAAAAATACAATTTAGTTTCATTATTTATGTAAACAACTAGGGTCTAATTAATGAGTGTTAACACAAAACACTGTTTTAAATTTGGTCGGACCTGGGTGACGTTGTCGCATGGGTTCGTTGACTTTTCGCGGATGATAGCAAAATAAATAAATCATTAGGTATATATCAAAGCACTGTATCTGAACATACAGTGTAATGTCATGGCACGGCCACGGCAGTTAACGGTTAATTCTTAAAGTACTTAGTTTCCAAAATTAGCAAGCCGTTCAATAAATTTCAGGGAGCACTTATTCAGACAGATCCGCACATCATTAGCCTTTCTTTTACGATTTTGTGCCCGAGTGCCGAATACGTGGCATTGTTAAATTTGTCGCCCCGTTGACGGTCCCGTGACGGATGTCGCCATAAATAACGTAGACAAGATATAATGAACGCCTTGCTTTGCTTTAATATTTCACAAGTTATTATGGGTAAATTAATTAAACGTGTTTATAATGGTGACAATTTACTGGATGTGTTAACGAATGTGATACATGTCATGATTACCTACCTAACTTCACGTTTTTTTATCATTTATATGGCGAGCTGACGAGTGTGTGGGTCACATGATGATAAGTGATTACCCATGTTTAGGTAGAAGAATTAATCATTGCTGCAAGCGATCTTTTACAGGTAATCCTCGACGATGGAACTACATAGGACCTAGGTACCATCTTAGTTTCGTTTTTATGTTTAGGAAATAACAAAAAAGTAGGTAATTTTTTTGGCGTTAGTTTGTTTATCGCCCTTTAGTGACATTGCAAAGTATCTACCTATCTAGCTAGAGTTTTTTTTCACGGGACAGAGAACTTTAAAGTCAAGACACTTCTGTTATATGACGAGATGGATTCGAAGACTTATTAGAGAAACATAAATAAGGCACATGTTTCATGAGCACCTACTAACGAATCTAAAATGGTAACAGAAATCACGTGTGCATTTAACGGTTGGACGGAATGTCGTTGTGCAGTAAATATAATTTCCTGACAGCTTCATTTAAATACCTTTTGTCAACGAACGGGTTAACACGTCCCGCGACGCGATAAAAAAGATATACGGGGTTATGTGGTGATATATGGAGCTGCGCTACTGAGCACGGGTTGGTTTTTTCACAGTTGCTTTATGAGATATTTTAATTAGATTAGGCAATTAAAGGTAATGTAACGAGTTTAATTACTTAACATGTTTTTTGTAAAGTAGTATATTGTACCTACAAATAGTTACGATTTGTTTCAATATTGCACAACAACCTATTTAACCTTTTTAATAAAAAAAATTATTTATTTATTAATCAGTAAATATTATATAATATTAATCAATAAAGAGGACCATGTTACGAACGAATTGCCAAGCTATAAGATGGAAACAGACTTAGTTGGAAGAAGTTAGTACAAGTTTATTCTACCCATACCTCCGACGGTTTCTACGCGGTATCGTACCGGAACGCTACATCGCTTAGCGGCTTCGCTCAACTAATAGTGTAGGTATGGCATGCTAACACAGAACGAAAAATATTTTTTCTTAAATCTTAGAATACTTATGGATCTATCAAACTAAACATCGTCGAATTGGTAAGCTTTCTTTACTAAAAGTTGTCATTTCTATGTAGGTAGGTACTTAAAATTATATTAAATTCGCAATAAATTCGCGATTGGAATACCTGGATAATACATAAGTGCGACTACCTATTATACATACAAATTAAAAAAAAACTGTTTATAAGTTATTGAAAGTGTCAAAGTTTCAAACTGACTTTTATAATGCAAATAAATATTTATTAAGTAGGTTAATTTTCTCTGACATCTTTTGACCTAATTTGAAGTGCTAATCCGTATCCCGTACAACGACAAAAAGTCGTACAAAAGTACATCTCTATTGTCAAAAGCTAAGCATAGCTCAAGAGCTAACCCTGTTATATCGGATTTGTCGATTTCGCAGCACTCAGCGATGACAATGCATCAAGCACCTTAATCCCGACAACAGCCATTTAGGGGCATTACAAATAAAAGTTTGTCGGCCGCTTCGCTGCCACAATGGCCATTGACTGGCTTCACGCTGCGAGCCGTGAATGGGCCAGCGCCAAAAAAATCTATTAGACACGCATAATGGGTTTGATGTATCGATGTGTCCTCGACGACATACGGATCTTAACTGTATATTGATTTTATTTGGTGACTAGCAGACACACGCGAATTCGTGCGTGAAATTCAGCTTCAAACGACTTCCAAAAAGGAAGAGGTTCTACGTTCGGCTGTATGTGTTTTTTTTTATGTATGTCCAAAGATAGTTCCGTCATTTTTACAAATCCTACTGGAATCATGGATTTTTCTGGATAAAGAAGTTTTTTTAGCAACATTTAGGCATATTTTCTAAATAACTTCTAGTGTATTAAGTATTCCAGTAACTTCCCATTTCAATAGGTTCAGCCATTTTAGAAATTAACCTGGATCAGTAGGTTTTTTTCCAAAATGTCTTTTTTCGTGTATGTTATCGTATTAATAACTACTTAAAAGGACATGAAAACGACTGTTATTTTGAAATCATAGACACTTTAAGTTTAATTAGGTGTAGCTGTATCGATGTTGATATATTATATTGCAGTTGATGGTTTTATATGTATGTATGTACACTTCACTGTTCACTGTTTTGTTGCCTCTTGTGTAAATGTGTGATCGTGAGTTCTATTTTTATTTTCTTTCAATTCAAGAATCAATCAGTGGCGTAAGTATACTATCGAAAGCCCGTAAGTTTTTTGATACGGCCCCAGAAAAATAGTCATGTTTGACGGCCTCCGTGACGCATGCGCAACTGTCACTGAATTGTCATTTTACTGAGTCGAATTAATGCAGTTATGTCGTACATACGATTAATCTAACTTCAGATTATTAATTTTAGTCACTAAAATGACAGTAAAGCGACAGTTGCACTTGTCATTTTACTGACTGGAATTAATAATCGTACTATAGGTATCGTATAACAATCGGTACCTATAGATAATAAAATATAGGTACCTAAGCATAAAATATATATGCAGGTACTACTACTACTACAATTTTCAAATTGTATTTTGTATTAAAGTGCATCTATTGTACGCTCGTAAAATAAAATTATCAATATATTGGTATAATATTAGATTGTTTTCAATTGTAAATCGTGTTAGAACAATACCTTATTGTTCTCCGTTTCAACGCTTCATAAATCTAATAATCGAGTCCCGTCTCTCGATCAGGATATCGACGATAAAGTCGATAGATAGGTAGGTAGATATGTACGTGGTACAATCAACAAAAAAGTGAAAGAGTAATTTATACAAAAAAATCGACTGTGAAGTCGGTTTACTGACGATAGTTGAACGTGACAACTTCATAAGAAAATATTGATGGAATGGTTGCATTTTTCAAAAGAAAGTGTTCGTTTATCTAAAATACTGTTTAACAATCTTCATAGACCAGAATATACTTTATTTCTTGTAAAAAAAGTAGGCAACCCTAGAGCGAAGGAACGGCGCATGACGTCATCTTTTTTCGAGTGTGCAGCCGGCTCCATCGAGTTATAAGACGTTGTCAAGTCAAAAATATAGAGTAGGTAGGTATCAATTGTTATCTAACTAAAATTAAGTACATTGTTTTTTTAATATTTTAATTTTAAAGATCTGTGATTTTTCAAAAATGCATGTTTTCAGATACAGTGTTTTGTCATGGTTAGCTATCAGTCTATTGAGTCGGGGTTTACCTACCTATTGCTATTATCATCGATATTTATTTTAATGTCTATTTCTCATTACTACCGACCCGAACTTTATTACGATTGATCGCCGTCGGTGAAAATTTCGAATTTTTATAAATCACTTTATAAATCAAATCCAATTATTCCACGTAGACTTTGCTTGCTTGTAACTTTTAAAACAAGTTAGGTAAGTTTATCTGCTTGTCAGTGATGTAATTAAATCCTCTAAGGTCCATTTATGGTGCCCCAAAAACTTATCACATAGTAGATATTTTTTAAATGAGTGCATGGCCTTGGATAGTGGGTCCTGTAGTTACGTCACTGCTATTTGTAGTAACTCTACTACATACTGGTTCAGCAGAACCGGTGGTAGAGTTACTGGGATGAGATGTTAAACCCAGCAGTTGCTCTTTTAAAATGATCATCATCTACCTACTACCTAAATAAGTATAGTTGGTATTACTTATACAATTCATTTACAGTTTGATAAAAAAAGTAAACGTATTGTAATTGTATCTAATAAATAAGTACATAAGGTACATACTTATAGGTAAATCATCTTATGTCATCATCATCATGTCAGCCGATGGACATCCACTGCAGGACATAGGCCTTTTGTAGAAACTTCCAAACTCCAAACTCCAAATCACGATACTGAGCCGGCTGCATCTAGCGAATACCTGTGACTTTAGTTCTTCTGCGGATCTCCTCATTTCTGATTCGATCACGCAGAGATACTCCTAACATAGCTCGTTCCATCGCCCGCTGTGTGACTCTGAGCGTTCTTATGAGGCCCATAGTTAGTGACCAAGTCTCGGATCCATAGTTCATCACTGGCAACACGCCATATGTATCTTTTAAATATTGTAACATTGTAACTTTCTAGGTATTTTTCTTGGTTCAGTGGTTAGTTGACTTGTTCGTCAGTACCTACCTAATTGACCTGTACGAATCATACCTAATATAAAGACTTAGTCTTGTACCCAGTGGCGTGCAACAGGGTTTTTAACTAGGGTATGCACTATAGCTAAAAATTTTACAAAATGGAAAATTTCTCCCCCACTACAGGTAGGTACCTAATGAATTCTCAGGGTATGCATTGCGTTAACGCGTCTATAAAGTGCACGCCGTTGCTTGTACCTACCAACTACTAGTTGGTACTTTAGTAGGTACAAGTAGGTACCTACTAGTTCATATTAGTGCCCAGGTTCTGTCTGTGGAGCAATCGGTGTAAAATGCAGACCCACCACGTCGCTCAAACCCGGCTTGGCAGGTCAAACAAAATGCTCGCGCATTTTTCCGTTTGATCTGACTTGAACCTAAGGTGATACAGTTCTGACTCATTTGCTAAACGTGATTCATTGTAGCAGGTAGACAATGAGTAATCAGAAATGCTACCAATCATGTCGGTAGTCCAGTTGGTACCTTTAGGTTACCTAAGATGCAACTTATTTTAGAAGGACTTCTCACCGTAATTTTTTAGGCCTATTTAAAGAAATAACATATTAATTTTTAATGAATCTATGTAAATAGGTAGGTAGGTGTGCAATAAGCGGTAAGCACATATTATTTGTGTATTTGTTTATCTTTTAAAAGTTAAAAACAAAATATATCTACTTAAGTACCTAGGTATCTACGATTTTCGTGCCTGTGCCGTATTTTTATACGCATAACTGTAAAAAGTTAATGTTTTTTTTTATATTTTTGTTTTTACCATCATCAAACCGTTAAAAGTAGGTTGATTGTATCTAAGATGTTGTAAATTAATTACCAACCACATAGGATTGTTCGGATGGTAACAGAAATTACCTAAATTTTTATTCTCGTTGACTAAATAATAACAAAAGCAAACTCACTATGGATTTGTTTGTCGGCAGCGGCCCGTACATGTCAGTGATCATCGTCCACACTATCACATACCAGTGCAACGCACCGGCCTTCGATACTAAATAGAACACAACAACTGTCACAAAAATGTCCAAAAACTACCAAGATGCCGACACGACAAAAGAGGTCGCCACAAAAGAGGCCGCCTGTCAGAGGCGATATACTTCGAAGCGCGTTCACATGTTCGAACGTCTCGTGTCTCGGCGCTCGGGCGCGCGTTTACGAGTGCGGCGGCGGCTCGCTTTGTGGGGGACGGAGTGGGCGGGCTGAACCAATCCCAGCCTCTTATTGAGCCCCGCCCACGCCAAGCCCCGCCCACAAGGTCGCATATCGATCGCACGCGCGACTCCATTTTATTTCGGCTCCCTCAATTTGCATAAAGTTTTTTGTTTCAAATTACCGATAAGTTGGAACGATTGCTTGCTTTGCGGTTTAATGCGTTACGGATAGTAGGTAGAGTGCTATATTTATGTGACTACCCGCCGACTGTGCAATTTTATAACAGAAAAAGAAAAATTCAGGTTTAGTAGAATGCGAGAGTACCTAGTTATACCAACCTACTTAATAAGTAGGTAGTACCTATTATGTAACTGCTTACATAATATTTTCTCAAGGATTTAAATTCATAGATGAGAAAATATTGACGCAGACATTAATTTCATTTATGAATTTGCTTTGTTTTACAAGATTCATGATTATATAGTATTTACTGTACCAAATTTCATCTAGTTACCTACTATGGTTTGAAATTCCTTCACAGTAAAATTTTTAATTTACCTTCCTACTTAGGTAAGTAGGTAGGTACCTACGTACCCCTTAGTAGGGGTAGGGTAAAAATTAAAAAAAAAAAGGTATTTTTTTTTAGGGTAGGACCTATTAGCTAGATAAGTACCTATCTATGTTTTGGAGTGTGACTATTTTTTTGCGGTGTCATTACACCATTTAATTAAATATACAGGAGCCTACGGAGTATTTCCCATAACTCTAGGGTTATATTTTTTAAAGATAATCAATTAAAATTGTCTAATTTTAAAACGAATATTTGCGGAGTAAAAAATATTTCTTTTTTAAATACGAGTAAATCTTAAATTGTGTCTCTTATATCGCATCCTTATATTATGACCTAGCCAAACTTATTCATTGATAAATATCATGAAGTAGCTTACTAGTGAAGTGCGGAGTGCCAGTTGCAATATCTCGTCGATATCGACAATCTTACCACTACGATTAGAAGGTATTATAAAATGCAAAGATAGATAAAGGCGTGTGTTACATTGATAGTCGTAATTATCTATTTGAATTAGGTACTTTGTATGAAAACATAAAAAGTTTTTTTTTAGTTAAAAATAAATTAGTTATGCAGTTCGGTTCCTACAAGTGGACTTGTCCACACCTTGAAGTTATGGAAAATACTTCGGAACACCCTGTACCTACTTGAATACCTACTATTACCTATGTTATTGTTTCTTATAGCATCTATATATAGTCCCAAAATAAAATCTACCTGCATCGTCATTATCGACCCATATACGGCTCACTGCTGAGCTCGAGTCTTCTCTCAGAGTGAGAGGGGTTACGCCAATAGTCCACCACGCTGGCCCAATGCGGATTGGCGCTAACTTCACACACGCAGAGAATTAAGAAATTCTCTGGTGTGCAGGTTTCCTCACGATGTTCTTTCTTTCACTGTTTGAGCGGTGAAAGAATAGTTAAATATTTACAAATGCAAATATCTAACTTTAACCCAAGTCATTCAAGGCAAAATCAGACAGGTAGCTAATAAGGAAGAGGAAAGAATTATCCATTCTTAATAATGTAAATCATTAAGAACATCTGTTATCTACTCCCCAAGAAGCAGCACATAGGCTCCCTACCAACAAGGTGTTAAAGATAATGAAATATAATGCGCGCCACAAAAAAGCCCTCGTAAACACGGTCAAATAATTCATAATGGAACACGAAAACACCATAAAGGTATAAAAATCCACGTGAAAGAAAAAATAGGCGCCCTTCCGCACCCCAAATACACCGCGACCGCTAAGTATTTCAAAAAAGAACGTCGCTTTAAGAATAGCTTAAGCGGCTAATAGTTTTATGACACGCATAACACGGGGAGATTTTCCACCGACAGTGTCGCGGGATAATCTGACTTATCCCTTCTCAATAAGGTGTAATTTCCCGTTTATATGTGTAAGGAAATGACAGTCGCGAGATATTAAAGGGACATTAGGGCGATATAAGGAACTGTAGCTAGAGGTGCAAAGGGTGAGGGGTAAAGGATAAAAGTGGGCGTGTCCGGGATAACGAAATAAAACGCCCGGGGCCAGACCGTGCGAACTGCGCTTAATGCAATAATATTTTAATTTGGACTCAAAACTCACGCTGGGATGCAAAATTACTGTGCGAGTGGGCGGCGAGCGCGAAAATCGAGTTACAGCGGTGTTACAGCAATATTGCCGTGTTCAGATGAATGTACGATGACTTGATACACTGGTTCCTTATATTATGTGCGCTGTAGCGTGGTGCGGGTGACAGTTCCCTGTATGATGTTCATAATACGTACTATTATCGTCAATCGTGACAAAGTTTCAAGATTGAAACGAAATGTCACCCGCACTATGCTACAGCGCACGAACTGTAGGTATGTAACATGTTGAACAACAGAATACCTAGATGACCTATTCGCCTTGTTTTTGTAGTATCTACAACAAAGTATGTATACCTATTTGTTACCTACCTACCTACCGATATAGATCGTAATTTCTTGTCCCATATAAGAAGAGAGGACTGTCTTTGCAATCGTCTATTTAAAATAATCATGTTAATGATGAGGGTGATAACAAATACACCAGTTTTACTGTTTCTATATGTGAGCTTGTAGAAAGTTAGCTTTTAGAGGAACAAGCTGAACCTTTGTGGAAAATCAGGGTATGTACACCTAATAGATGTGCGTACACTTACCCACTCGAATACCTTTGCCTGAGACAAGCCTTACAGGTGGAGTCCAAGAGGGTCGAGGGGTAGTAGTGTTATTAAAAAAAACAGGTTTAGGATGGCCACCGAAGTGGTCTTCGGTGATAATCTCCACATACATGTCCTCTCTCTCGGGAGGTCTATACCTATTTACAGGAGAATTCCCCTTCACAAAAAAGGTTCTAACTAGGACTATACCTTGTATCATGTTTGTCTGTCTATTCAGATACTAAAGTATATATATATAGGTAAGCAAACATGTCCGAGCGGGAGATACGGCCGGCGTCAGTCACTTCCGCAGCTTCCGCCGGTCATTTGTGTTGACGCCGCCAATCTAATCATCTGTGCTCGCTCGCTGTTGATACATTACATACTCCTAACACTTCATCACCAGTCTATATTAATGTTCTCCCTCCATTTAGTAGTGTATCAATCGATTTTTGTACTTCACCAGTAGGTAATAAGTCAATTTAATGAAAATCCAGAAAATTAACACAGCCCATGTTATACCCTTATGTCTATTTAACGATAGGTATTCCAAGAAATTATCCTAGCCCATGTGGGTTATGACTTTAGCTGTTTTGCAGCCGTTTGTCTTTTAATGTTTTCCTCAAACACATTAATTCCGTTATCTTAATAAGTGATATTGATTGTTTCAGATGATTTAAAACCAAACTGGTCCAAATATCAGCCGTGACATTGACATTGGAGCCGTGATTATTCGATTTTATATGACATGAATCTTTAGACAAGAGGAAATATGATAATGCTTCTCGAAGACCAGACCTTGGAAAATATTTTCCAGTTGATGGAAATCTTGTATGCAATCTTGTAGGTATGTAATGCATATCACTATCCCACTACGCTAATCGGATGTCGTACCCTATAATAGGCTAATAATGAAGATAACAAATACAAGTAATTACTTTAATAGGTATATCTATCTACTATTTTAGTTTACATATAACAGACGATTTATAGAAAAGAAGAAGTGATTTTTCTTCCCTTCACTACTTCAACCTCCCGTCTCAAGGCAATCAAACCCACCTATCTCCATAACTATCTAATACCGACTTTAACAGATATTTACTTAAAACTAATAGTTCTTATAGCAATAGCTTTAAAAGCTACAATGTTGCTAAACGTTGCCACGGTCTAATCTTCGAAAAAATATTTTCAATTTTACTGCTCACAACATAAGATTGAAATTGCCTTGAAGCCAGGCAGAATCTAAAGGTTAGGTACGTATCTATACAAATATAGAACCTTACAACCTCTCTACGTAGTTCAACGGATCCCCCATGAATTTTCTGTGCATTTTGTACGTGTCGTGGAGAGCCACTTGTGTCGATTTCCACTTAAGGAAATGTTGGCCGAGATATAAGAAGATAGTAAATCGCATTTAAAGCTTTTCTTATTTTTAGTGACTGTAAAATCTTGATATTTTTATTTTGGAATATAGCGTAGGGAATGACCAACGAAACTTATCAATATTTTTATGAGCATGACCTAGGTTTAACTTTAGAATTAAGGATCAAACGAACTTACCTGGAAGTGAAGTTCGATCATAATTATATGATCAGCTTCACTCGACCCGATTTTATATTAACATATTGTAGTATACTCCTATGCTACAGCCAATGACACAGTTTTTTAAAGTTAATAGGAATTTTTCAAAATATCACCATGGCAACCCAAACACCACCCCCGCGCGGCCATAGGTCGCCATCTTCATTTAGTTTAGAGTTAGGGATATTGACTAGTTCACATAATGGGTAGGGAAGTAAATAAATATTTGCTACATATGGGAGGGTGCTTATTTATAAATCGGGTCGAGTGAAGCTGATCATATAATTATGATCGAACTTCACTTCCAGGTAAGTTCGTTTGATCCTTAATTATATTTCTCAGCTTCACTCGACCCGATTTTATATTAACATATTGTAGGATGTTCAGAGTAAATAAAAGTTATGTGAACTACATAAGTAGAATTTTAATTCTTAATCATTTCCGTTAGGATTACATGAGTATAACAATCATTGTATATTATGAACCATTCATATTATTGTTGTTATATAATATAGACAACGCAAATTGTTTATGATCGGATATAACTTCTCGATTATAAATTTTTTGCAAAGACTGATGTCAGAGTCCATCCCGCTGTCTTCCTAATTATATCAAAATTAACCCCAAGTCTATTAGCTGCTGAACGGTAAAAAACGGTAGTTTTAATAAAGGTTGAAATTATTTTATATTTGAAGTTTTTATCAAATCTGGAATTTTTATAATTATTTCAATATTCTCAAATATTTTCATGTTAGTTAATTAAATAAGAGCTAAAGTTTGTACTCGAAGTGCGGTGACCAAGGTTAGTAAAGTAGAAGACTTCTTTTTTTTTTTTTTTTAAGTGTTCCCAGGCCAAAAATCAGATAAATAATTAAGCACGATGCTGGGATGATGGGCCAGGTCAGATTATACCTAGGACCTTTGTGGTCTTAATCTGAAAACACCTTTTATAAACCGTTTCATTCTGTCATTAACAGATTGAAAACCTATGAACAACAATAAAGCTGATTTGTAACTATTAACTGTGCCATATTTGGTACAATTTTGAAATGTTAATGGAATAGAAGAATCTAAATAATTAATTTGTTTTTTTTTTTTTTTTACAATAATCCAGCCATTCCTTAAAACACCCATCGTTGATACGTGTTAATAGTTAAAGAAGCTCACATAATCTCGACTGAATTAGGTAACATTGATTTGTTTAATAAAGCTTGCCAGAATATGTCACGGCAACCAGGATAACCCTAGAAGAAATTTCAAATAAACTAATACGTGGACCAAAATAAATAGGATCTTTTACTGTAATTTTTTTTTTTTTTTTTAAGGATAGGTTACCACGCTTGAGTTGGCCAATAGGGCACAAATACTTTGCCTTCTGCTTTATCGCATATTATTTTTTGTAACACTTTCAAAATAAAGGAGAACGGAGGGAATGCATAAAATGATAAATGAAACCATGAAACAGTAAAGGCATTGACAGCCCATGCATTGAGAACGTTTTTAGAGAAATGTAACGAGAAGTGACACATACATTACATCAAGCAAAGAGGTCTATCTCTGATTAACCGAAAATATAAACTACTTTTAAAAGAAACATAAGAAACATATTCACAAAGTTCCTATGTCCCTATGCCTTATAGAATATGCTTCAAGATTATCTTTAGCATACGAGGGAAACTATTATAGTATACGAGGCAATCACTGTTATATTTCTTGTTTCACACTACTGCCATCTTGCCATCTCTCTAGCAATTTCATTCAGATGTATGATATAGCAGGAACATTATCAATTCGCAGTAATCCTTCGTTACTATTTAAGCTTTTTAGCACAAACTTTCAGACCAAAGCAAGCTACTTTCATTTCAAGATTGATAGTATTTACAGATTAGAGTTTTATTCAGATTAATGTATTTTATTAATGATTCTTTAATCTCTTTTTTATTTGAATTAGCGTGTCTAGGCTTTGAACACAGAAACACAGAATGAAGATGGCGACCTATGGCCGCGCGGGGGTGGTGTTTGGGTTGCCATGGTGATATTTTGAAAAATTCCTATTAACTTTAAAAAACTGTGTCATTGGCTGTAGCATAGGAGTATACTACAATATGTTAATATAAAATCGGGTCGAGTGAAGCTGAGAAATATAATACCTACTTTTTATTTACCTATACTTATTATAGAAAAAAAAGTGTTTAATTTTACATTCAAAAAAATATATAAGAAGGGTAATATGAAAGCATAACTAGGGATAATCATTATTGGATTAGACCACACACATTATTGGGCCACGACACAATCGCCGCTATTCGCTACAAGCGTCAGCTCTACGTATCAAAAAAAAATGACCGCGAATTCACATTTAGTTTGGAGAGTATAAATTAAGTTTACATTGAATAAAATTTCCAAATATTGACATCACAAAAGAATAAGAGCAGTTTTAAGCATTATGGTAAATGTATAACTACCTATTTGTTATACTCTACTAAGCTCTAACTACCGAACTAAACGTTACCTATGTCAAATCATTTATAGCGATTTTAACAAACAGGTATTTTATAATACCTAGTGGAGGAATATACCTATAGACTCTTTACATACACTAATAATCTTTTCTTGATCTATTTTGTCCTTAATATCTACTTGCACTGGCATTTTACTAATACCTACTAGTCCCCTGTATAATCATCCTTCTGCCTGTCGTGAAGTCTGAAGGATGTCTGGAAAAATATGAATTTCCACGCAGATAAAAACCCAAGCGTTCACTGCCTTTCAACGCTTGACGCTGACTTTCAACGCGATTAGTTTCATGCGTATTCTGAGCGTTGTGGCCTTATGGACACCATTTATTTCACAATAGTGCACTTAACAGAGATAGTCCATCGGTTATATTTGAGTACACAATTCGGCCCCACGGAGCGAGCCCGCGGCGCAAAGCGTGTATGTAGGTACATTGTGTTACTATTGACTATTATTCTGTAATAGCCCTTTCATTCGCTTCCTATAGCTTTTGAACTTTTGATTCGATGAAAGATTTTGTACGCGACCAAACAAGTTTTAGCTTAAAGCTATGTTTTGAATAAACTCATAGATAGGTTATATAAAACTAGCTACAGTTTCATCCGCGTTCCTCGGAATATATGTTCTGAATAAAAAGGACGAATTGCATATATACGTATATTACAGACTACTATCTATACCTAAGCCAAACTTCATAACATTCGGGAGTTATAAATGGTGTACCTAACCAGCCCGACTTTGTCGTAAATATATTCTTACTTTGTATAATAAAGAAGGTAATGTAGATGGGTAAATAATGTTTAATTAAACGCTGTTTTATATATAGATTAACTTTTTTGTTTTAGACCTATTTGTTTTAAATAGGTAGGTAAATCTACGCCAATTGTTTTTTTTTATCGAAACACTGAATTGATTAGAGCCCTCCGTAAATAGGTACCTACCTACCTAAGTATTTCAAATAAGTAAATAGTTTAGCAGTCAAAATTTGCTAACATACTCGTTATCATTAGTAAACATGAAGCCTTAAATAAGGAAATATCAGCTATACTTTATTTAAAGCAATTTAAACATAGATGAGGTATAGACTATACAAATATGGTACAAAGCTTCATTGACACTGGAGGCGCGCTTTTGCAATTTACTTGTAAGTTCGTAACTCATGGGTAATGATGATTGAGGGAGTATTTGCCCGAGGGAGTGAATATTTTTATATGGCTATAGTACCTCGTTGTAAAAATTGCTGATAAATATTAGTACTTAGTTTATTTAATAAATAAACTGGATTAGAGTAATAGCGTTAGTCAAAAAATATGAAATTAAATTAACCAAGTATAAAATGCAATTTTTTGATATTTTGTAAGTACGGGATGTTATAAAGAACAACATTCTAATTCCACCAAGAACTATCGGACGAACTTGAATCGTCTATAGACACTTTACTCCTTAAAGCCGAATATAATAGAACGGGAGCCTGCTATAGCCAGACTTACCTTATTTTTGGAAAGCTAAAAGAATGTCCGATCATGCCCCTACCATAGGTATAAGCTAATTATGTAGATTTGATTGTGGTGGCTTTACATACTAGTATGTTTCAAGTGTCTATTGTCGAACTATTCCCATTCCAAGAAAGACTGTGTTAGGAGTGGGCTCCTAACACAGTCTTTCTTGGAATGGGAATATTGGTCATATCTAGAAAAAAAAGTATGACTAATATTCTTTATAAAAAAAAAATTACCGAGTATAGACCCTGCAGGATTTGAAAAGAGTGAGTGAGTCCCTCGACCATCCAAATATAAAAGCGTATTTTTTTTAATAATATCAGTAACTGTTGCAGCATGGACTGCTTTCTTAAAATGAGGTAGGTCTGGCTACGCGGGCTCATACTCTATAAAGTCGATATAATAATCGGCATTGTCTGAGTGGACATCACGTGTCCGCGCGTGACGAATGCATTAGGTACACCGCGGCACCGGCACCTCACAATACACAAATTACCGATTTCGTCATCCGATATTCGTTCCGATATAATTTTCCGGCTTCGTGCTCGGATCGCGATAGCGTTTTGTTTTATTCTGCATCTTTTACACGCCCGCGAAATAAACAGATTGATATTTAAAAATGCATTTAAATTACAACGGCGAAGTGCATATCGGCAGGCTTCACAAATTTTGACGTTAGTACGAGTATCGTCGTTATCAACCCATATACGGCTCACTGCTGAGCTCGAGTCTCCTCTCAGAATGAGAGGGTTTAGGCCAATAGTCCAGCACGCTGGCCCAATGCGGATTGGCTGACTTTACACACGCAGAGAATTAAGAAATTTTCTGGTGTGCAGGTTTCCTCACGATGTAGGTATTCCTTCACCGTTTGAGACACGTGATATTTAATTTCTTAAAATGCACACAACTGAAAAGTTGGTGGTGCATGCCCCGGACCGGATTCGAACCCACACCCCCCGGAATCGGAGGCAGAGGTCATTACTTGACATACCTATACGAAATTGAGATTGTATGTAACAAATGTCATTGGGTGACTACCTACTAACAACATGTCGTGGATATCATACAGGAGGTAGATGACATTTCTCAATTGATTTGATGTATATTTTAATACATATCTCTGTCTAACTTTTTGTATTAATATTTCAGTAAAACAACTGAATTATAGGTACCTACGTACATACATAAACAAGTTTTTAGATAAAGTTATAACATCGTGTTTGCCATGACCATGTGGGTTTATCTTTTTAATTAGGTTTAGGAGTTCTGAATACTTTCCTGCTCTATTATACCATTTTCATGGGATTAGAGTTAGAGCCAGTACTAGTTTTAGGCAACCGGAATACCTTAGCAGGTACTAAAAGTAGTACTAATGTGTATAGTAATAAGTTTAGTACTTACTAATATCTTCATGTCCTTAGGATCCGCGGATACGGGGTCGATACTAACCTAGAAATAAAAGAGTCGATATTAATATTTTAAGGTTACATAGATAGGTATTAGAACATTTAGTTAATGAATAAAATATATTATAAATCATATCAGCCGATGCATGTTCACTGCAGGACATAGGTCTTTTGTAGGGACTTCCAAACGCTTGATGTCATCAGTCCACCTGCAATACTGCGTTTTCTAGTGCGGGGTCGCCATTTAAGCTCCTTGGGACCGTTCATCGGCTCTTCGAACTATATGCCCCATTGCCGCTTCAGCTTCGCGACACGTTGAGCTTTGTCGGTGACTTTAATTCTTCTGCGGATCTCCTCATTTCTGATTCGATCACGCAGAGATACTCAGAGCGTAGCTCGTTCCATCATCCGCTGCGTGCCTCTGATCCTTCTCATGATTCGAATAGTTAGCGACCAGGTTTGGAACCATAGGTCATCACTGACAACATCATAATCAATCGAACAAAACATAAATGAGAATATTTGAGTTTTGAGCACACAGCGTATTAGATATAGACGAAAAAGAAGAAATAATACACAAAAATACAATAATAAATAAAAACAATAAAAAAATTAATAATTTAAACTTAGCATGCATTTTGACGGCCTCTGTGGCGCAGTGGTATGCGCGGTGGATTTACAAGACGGATGTCCTGGGTTCAATTCCCGGCTGGGCCGATTGAGATTTTCTAAATTGGTCCAGGTCTGGCTGATGGGAGGCTTTGGCCGTGGCTAGTTACCACCCTACCGGCAAAGACGTACCGCCAAGCGATTTAGCGTTCCGGTACGATGCCGTGTAGAAACCGGAAGGAGTGTGGATTTTCATCCTCCTCCTAACAAGTTAGCCCGCTTCCATCTTAGATTGCATCATCACTTACCATCAGGTGAGATTGTAGCCGAGAGCTAACTTGTAAAGAATAAAAAAAAAAACAAAAAAAAAAATCCAAAGGCGCTAGTATAGCAGTAAAGTAGTAGAATATAGTTCCGAGTTGGATTATTAGATTCGAAGCAATGAATTTAAAATGAGCCTCCGCAAAAGGCCCGAGTCTATTACAGTTCACAAAAACAGAAACTAATTAGAAAGTCCCTAAAAAGTCATCATAAGGTGGGTACACGAGCGAATTTAATTTAGAACGTTTTTAATTATGGCAGCGCAGTCGGCCGGTTTGGGCGCCGAGCGGCGGCGACCCTGTAATTATGGGCCAGTAATTGCGAGCCGGACCGAGGCCGAGTGGGTCCAGGGCCCGTCTAGCTGGGTAACGATGCCACTGAAATTAGGTACCCTTTTTTGAGCTACGCTTCTACTCTTTGTGGCTTTTGATTACCCTTTGAGGAAGGTAATATGCGTATCAGAAACTGTTTCGAAAATTGGTAAGTAGGTAGGTAGTTTTACTTTTAGGTAGGTTAATAGCTAGAGTCTTAGTTCGGTGGAAAATCGTCATTAAACGACCTGTTATCGCCGCGTTGCATCGACTTGCTGTACGGACGGCTTCAGTGTGCTCGTGGCGTTCGAGATGTCCACACTTGTTGTGAAATTCTTTATGGGTTACTTGGGATTGAGTGGAAAAGCGGAGTGTTTGTTAACAGTCAAAGGCGCCTTTAACCCTGCACACAACGTTCACAAGTGCGTGACTTCACTCAAGGTCATTCTCTGCAATTCTATTGTCTTATTTTGGTTACAGTTTGATTTGTTAATTAAGTTGTCCTGACAAATGTTGTGGATCATAACCTTTGTTTGACATTAGTTTTCTTATTTTTGTAATCACCTCTGAGTCTGCTAAAAGACCTTTTTTCATGAAATCCTAATGGAATACCTGTTGTGTTATTGAGATCGGTTCAGGAACACAGAAAGCGTTAACAACTCGAGGACTTATCTCCAGTGGGTGACAGATTCCCCGTATCTATCACCCGAAGGAAGTTTTCTATGCCGAATCCTCTTTTAGCGGATAATGTAGATCTCATCAACGTAATCATAACTTACATTTTATGGAGGTAAGTAGTTATGCAATGCTTTCCAGTTTTTTCAACTAAAGTCTCGTTTTTTCAACATACTCCGACAATTATTGTTAGAGTGCCCAATCAGTTTCTAACTCATACGGGGCTCTTAAGCATGATCCTGATCATGTTCATGAAACGCGACGTAAACCAAACTGCACCGGACCGCACAGAGCAAGGGTAGTAGGTACAGTAATCAGACAAACTCCGATATAATCACATCATTTTAGTCTGTTTTTTACCTACTACAATGTATATTTTATTATGTTTGTTTTATTTAGATGTTCAAGGACTTTTCTGGTTACACAAAGTTACAATTAACTTTTACTTTGTATGAATGCAATTAGTCCGTGTATTTACATTTTACTCGTTTGCAGCAAAAACAGCCAACTGAGTAATTTAAAAAAAGACGTTAAATAATTACTCGACTTGTAAAGTGATAATGTATAACACATTAAATAAAAAAATGGCTATGTGAGTAATTTTCATAGGGGAATAGAAAATTGTAATTACGCTACGTAATGCATTCGTCCGTCCGACTTTCTGTATTGCCTACTACTGCATAGTAACAGTAGGTAACAATAATTATTGTGACAGAGGGGTTGACTGTTTATAATTGCGAAAAACGTTTTAGTAATTTGTTGTCTTCCTTAAGTGACAATCGCGAAACTGCCTCAATGTTGCAGTAAAACAAGTGAAAATATTAAGTAATTGTTTGGTCGGTTTGGCGTACCTAGGTAAGTGTTAGCTTTCGAAATAAAATATGAAAACAGAATGGTTCTTATTATATAGGTACATTAGGTATGGAGTATAAAGAAGTAGCACATGAATCTATTTTATTTAACCAACAATTTTACACCAATTCAACACTTCTCCAATTTTACCCTAATATTTAGGACTACTAATAGGTAAAAAAGAAGAAAATATGATTAAATTAAAACGCACTTTTTACCTACCGTAAAAAAGTGTAAATTTAATTCCAAATAACCACACTATTTTCAGTTAGGTACATTTCTATTTTGTTTTTTATTTAGTTTTCGGGAAGAGGCCTTGTAGAAATCAGATAACTATCTATTATTATATATAAATCTATTATTTAAAAGGCAAATACTTAAATAGCCAGTCCCGCCCAGCAGATAGTCCTATCATTGAATAAAATATCTTCAGTAAGCACTTCCGATTCATTAAGTATGTAGATACCTAAAGATATCAATAATCGATCAAAAAAGTGGATAGCTTCGCAGGTGGAGTCGCAAGCGGTCACTAGTCAGAGATAGGCTAAAAGGATTGCATTTAATTATGATGACTGGCTCATCGTGAACCGAAAAAATGTTTTAAGACTACATTATAATAATTATACTCTCAGTAGGTAACGACGCCAGAAAAAACATGCCTACTGTTTTTGATCTTTTTGTTCGTAGCTAATTCGAAGAACAATTTAATTTTAATTATACTCGGGATTAGGTTTTAATGACGATATATTTTTCAGTAAAAACTTCACTTGTTTAAAATACTAATATAGATAAGTGTCTACTATTAATCTTGGATATTTACTTAGGTTTGTATACTATGATATAACTAACTTTATCTAGTAAACGATTTCGATAAAAATCTAGTAAGAGATGTGCGCCAAAAAGGAAAGCTCTTAAATGGTCCTGTTTCCTCATAAATACCTACTTAAAAGATAGTTTTTCTCCAATAATGGATAATGCCATCAAAATCAATACTTGTAAAAAAACCCAAGTCTCGCAATTCAGTTCTTCTACCGTAAAAAGTTGTGAGATCTATGTAATACCAAGTCGGTTATTTTATTCTGTCCCTACATAAATAATCTTCTGTCTATAGAGAGCATATCAATGTTAAGGATGTTTATTTTTTTTATAAAATAGATTAACTTAGCCATCGCATCAAAACACAATATATCTCGCAAGTAAGATATTATATCTATTCAATAGATATAATTGCTTAGAGCGATTGCCAAGTCAATCTATATTATATAAAATTTTATACCTATATCTTACATAATCTTTGACTGATACTCGCCATCAGTCAAAGATTGTGATAGTGCAAAGATAAGCCTCATGTGGCTTTCGGTAATTTCACCAACAAAGCTTCTAAGAAACCTGCTTGGAAATAATAAACAATAAGAACTTCCTCTGACAAACTTTGTCACAACTATATCATCTTATTTATGGTATGCGCGCTCCAATTCAAACCATCACTGATTAACAATAACGTATTTTGTACTATATAAAGGTGAATCACACATTACTTAGTTAATAGAACTCTGTATTGGCACACAAGCATGCAGCTCTTTTAAATCGCCTAGTGTGACGAGCCAGCGTGAGGTGTTTGTGCGCCATAATCACTTATAATCATACCAATTAAATATTTTTGTTCCCATTCTCCCCTTTGTTACCGAACTAGCTTTGTCGACTCGCTCTTGAGAACGTCTTTTGTTCGCTCCACTCCTATACGTCCGCTACGTGTTTGGTTTCGCGTGAACCGTCTAATTATTGGGTTTTTATTCGATTTTCTGAACATAAATAGACTTATTAATATTTTATTAGATGTATTGAATGTTCTTTGAGGCCTTTTTTTGTTTTTTTATCAATCATGCGATAGCGAACATAAACTGAGGGAAAAGAAATTGTAGCTGTACCTACTCAAATGAAAAGAACAAGGTATTTTATTAAATGTTCTGATGGATATATACCTATTTATTACACAATAGGTTTTCGCAATTCAAAATGCCCTCAAATATTTTTGAAGGTCCAGCCAAACAAAGTTTTTTTAAAGACTTTCATGAAGGACCTCAATTTCGGCAACTTGTGACTTGGACAATTTAGGCTGAAAACCTTCGAAAAATTCATGTTACCGCCCCGTTTTATTTTGTCTATGCTCTGTGAATTTAAATATTTTTACTAAGTATGTAGGCATGTACTTTGTATTTTATCAACCTAAAATAGGTATGCAGTTGTAACTTTAATTTTCGAGTTAAATGCCAACCAGTGCAAGAAAACTCGATTAATCTATCTCTATAAACGCCTCGATAATTACAGTCATTAGCCACCTATTTATCGATAAAAATCGATTTTTCATGTTGACAATGACGGAGCCGATGGCATAAAAAATATGTTTCTAGAATTATATAGGAATCTACCTATATAGACCTACTTTCGAACGAAGCGAGATTAATTGATGCAAATTTTAAATAAAGTAAAGATACTTAATGAAAAATAATAACAGCAAAATAATGATTAGCTAATTATTATCTTCATAATTATTATTATAACTGAAACTAAACTTTTACTTACTAGTAGGTGAAAAAACGGAGAAAACATATTTACTGCAAAATCAGTTAAGCTTCTACTTAATGTACATACTTATAACCGGAAAACGTAGGTTTAATAGCAAGTTTTTTGTCGTATACAGTTACGGTTTTAATTATAATGTTTTTCATTATACAAAATAAACCAAAGTATTATCTTTAGCCAACACAGCCTTCATTGCTTTAACTTAAACAGCTTATTAACTTTTTTCTTTGATTATTTACAAAGTTAGCCCTTGACTAGAATCTCATTTGATGGTAAATGATGATACAATCTAATATGGAAGCCGGGAGCGGGCTAACTTGCTAGGAAGAGGATGATAATCCACAACCGTTTCGGTTTCTACACGACACTTATTCATATTATCTTGTACATCAAGAAATAACTATTTAAGTTAAGTAGTGTTTTTTTACAAAAAAAAAAAAAACTAAGTTACAAGTAGACACTACCTATCAACTAAAAATCAGAATAAATAATTTAACATCGTAATTACCTACCTCATTGAAATAGTTACTGTTGACACTGTGAGGCGCGGGCGCGCCCCCATGCTGCTGGTAGTACGCACAGTTCATGTCAGCCCATCCGTCACCAGCTCAAAATGCTCAAAAGTGTCACGTGCCAAAAGTGTCACGCGCCAAAATCACACCCGGCGAAGGCTTGCAAGGAAAATCCGCGGAACGATAATCTCGTAACGAATCGATGCCGCGGACGAATCTCGCCTACTAATTGTAGGGTTCGGTGGACGACTGAGCGCGGCTCGCTCTGTCCGCGTCCTCCGTCCCTCTCGCACGATTGTTTGTTTACTCGGGGCGGATCGCGCAGGGCGGCCCAGGGCGGGAACTCACGCAAAACTAATATACAACGATAACGCACTTATTGTTTGATATCAAACGTTAATGTTTTCAAAGCTTAAGTGAAGACGCAAAAAAAAAAATCTTAAGTTAAGTCACATTTCTAGGTATTTTGAAAAAAACATGTACTTAACTTCTATTGAAAATAAAAAAGCAGTAAAGGTTTTTCTATGTACCTACTATCTACATAGTAGGTAGATAGGTAGGACCATTCATTAATCTTGTATAATAATCAAGACATTTCATTTATTTGTCTAATATCTATATAAACTTATCAACATTAATTTGAGCACAATTTTTCCACGTAAGTTAATAAAAGTTGTGAAACATGTTTCCTTCTGAATTTTTGTACTTCGCTTACGTAATAGCAAAGCAATATGAGATTATACTTGACTGTAGGTACTATTTGTAACGGTATACCTTGTGTACCTCCATAACAACCTAACTATAAATAATTTCATTTTCATTAAAAACTAGCGAACGCCCTCGACTTCGTCCGCGTGGAATTCAGTTTTTCACAAATCCCGCGGGAACCGTGGATTTTTCCGTGATAAAAAGTAGCCTATGTGTTAATCCAGAGTAAAATCTATATCCATTCCAAATTTAAGCCGAATCGCTTCGGTAGCCGCACCGTAAAAGAGGAACAAACATACTTACACACTTACACACAAACTTTCGCCTTTATAATAATACTCGTACATACCCAAATGTTTATAAAATAAGTAGGTATTCTAATTCAAACAGGAATAAGATGCTGTCGTAAATAAAAAGATCACTTATAGAGTAACATCTGTTGCAGTATCACGTGACTAGATTTGCGTGATATCAACAGTAAAGGAAAGTGCATCCTGTCATACGAGGCGTATCCGCCCCCGCACGGATTGGGGACGTAAAAAATGGACCAATTTTTATAATAACGCTGGGGTAGGTAACGATCCAAATGTACTTTATTACAAACCGGAAACCTTTATTACTTTTATTGTGTAAAAAAAGAACAGATTTTTCGTGAAATTTTATACCTATAGGTACTCAGAGATTTAAGTAAACTGCTGATATATTTAACAACTGTAACAGGCTTTGTAAAATTTAAAAAAAAAATCTAAATTGCACGCAACTGCGCAACGCAATGTCACTGCTACACGCATATTCGCCTGGACCGATTTGGATAATATTTTTTTTGTCTGAAAGGGTATACACCTGAGATGGTCCAGTTGGCATCGAGTCAAGATGTGATGATGGAAACCTGGAAAAATCGTAGCGTTTGTAATTATTTCATTATGTAGGTATTTTATAGCATTTGATAAAGGTCTGGAGTCGATCTGATGATGAAGCCGAAACACAGATGAAGAAGGAACACAGTACCCAGGGTCTCGTGATCAGAAACCACACAGAGGGCCTAGTGGCAGTTTGATACTGTTACTATCGCGTAAACGTAAACGTAAACGCTAATTTCTAAGGAATTGCACAACTGTTTCAATGCCACATAACAGCATGAACATATTGAAAACTCCCACCTAGGTTAACTACTGGACCAACAAGGTTACATATGACCATATATTTATCAGTGCCAACAATCAAAATCCAAAGCCATAGGTCTGTGAACCGTAGTACTAACAGAAACGGCGAAGGTTCGCAGCGGGAGCGCCGCACGCGCAGATTACAATAATTACTGGCGCACGCGCCGCCCCGCCACCTCTAATCACTATCATTTGCACATGTTTCTATATTCCACATAACATACTATCGCCAACGACATCGCCCATTGTTGTTCTAACGATTCAATAACTCTAAGTTTTTTATGAATTCAGGTACAGAAAAAACACAGTTGTGCGCAATTTAGATATTTTTTTTATTCTACAAAGCTTCGTTAACATGATGAACTTTTAATAACTCTCTTTTTTCTATAAGTGAAAAGTGGAATCTAGGCACCTAAGAGGTGGATGCAATTGATGAAGATAAGTTTTTATTATTATTCAGCTTGTACTTTTTTCTATTCTTTGGTATGCTCGAAATTATCATTAAAACTAAGTAGGAAGATTTTATTTGATAAAACAGCTTTTTTTATTACAATTGTATAAAAGACTATAAAAATAGATAGGTCATGCATATAAATAAAACTAGCGCGAGTACGTCCACCCTTAGACCTCTCTAATTCGGTGTTCTATTATTTACACAATACTAAAACATAATCAAGCTTTTTAAAATTTTTGTCTGTCATTCTGTTTATCCGGGCCAATCTCTAGAACGGCTGAACCGATTTTAATGGTACTTTTACTGAGAGATAAACGAGGCTATTAAGCAACTTGTAGATTTGTGAAAAACAGTACAAAGTCGCGGGCGTCCGTTAGTCTATAGGTTATCTACCAAGGACAAAATGCATCATTAGCAACCTATTTTCAGCTGACTGTTGAGCATAAGTCTCCTCTCAGAATGAAAGGGGTTAGGCCAATAGTCTGCCACCACGCTGGCCCAATGCGGATTGGCAGACTTTACGCCCTCCGAATCGAAGGTAAAGGTCATGTCCACTGGGCTATCACGGCTCTTAATCATAAGACTGTACCTAACATAAATATATCTTGAAAAATTATGACAAGATTTATAGCTTACCTATACGTAACCTCTACAATCACATGAACTTTAAAACGTACAAACAGTATTTCGTACGTAATAATAAATGTAATTACATATTATTACAGCTGTAATACGGCGCCGTATTACAGCTGTAATACGGCGACCAGCACGCGCGCGCGCATCTGGCGCGGCCGCCCATGTCCCGCCCAGCAGCCAAGACTGTGGGCTCGAATAACAATCACAAAGAGCTAGGAACACTACCATTGTGATTCATTGTGCTACTGTGTTATTATATTTGGAAAGAGTGATGTAATTATACGTTTGACCGAGTAGCACATAATTTACGCAGCATTCCATTTTGTAACACGTTTGCTATTTAATCTTTTAGTTAGTGTTTTTTGTAAATAAATTAATCTTACAAATTAAAAAAAAAACTTGATAGTGTCTTTAACAGCGCCATTTTATATTATAGATATGTTATGTGGCAACAAAATCACCGCAAAATATGAGCCGAAGTTAGCTACTCCATGAAATTAAAACAATTAGCCACTCTTGTTCGCCTCAGTTTTGTCGCGCTAGTGACATATCCATATTATAAATTAATCTTTGGTCTTTAACATATAGCATCATTAACAACTTATGATAAGGTTTATTAAGCTTAATTTAGGAGTTTGTGATCACCTACGTCGTTAGATCTACTGCTTTTTTAACCAATGACAAGTTAACCCTTGACTGCAATCTCACCGATGTTAAGTGACGATATAGTCTTAGATGGAAAAGGGCTTACCTACCTTGAAGAGGCAAGTACAACTTTACCCAGAATTCAGACGCTTTCACATGCATGTTAAAGACAATGATGATAATGTTACTGATAATGATGATACAATTTTGAGGCATTTTTACCAGATTAATCCTGAATTCCTGTCATCCTCTGGTGCTTACAACATTTGGCTGACAAATACCGACAGTGCAAGTTAAATTATTATATATTTTAATCAGATCTATAGCTGTACGTAAAATTTTAGTAATAGGTATACTGTCTTCAACGTTCTTCTATAAAACGATAGATTTCCTTTAATTTAAATCTAAATATTATATGTAGCATAGTACTGCACTATGTACCTAGTAGTGCAGTACCTCTATTCCTAGAGAAAGCATGCCAGTACAGCCGGTTATCTATTATTTCAACTCGCACACAGTTATACCATTCACAAACACAAAGATAGCTTGACATTTATTAAAGGGCAGCTTTATTGCAACTGTCGGAAGTTGGTATAAGATTGCAACAGGAATCGTATTCCGTTGCACCCTTCAACAGTCTGCATCGCTTTAAGCCAACAATAGAATCGAGTATCTCAATGTCGTATCCTTATAATAGAGTTTATAATACCGCTGCATATCATACATATCATCTGCGCCTAGCAATCGGAAATTGATTCCTAGGCACATCGGTAAGGTAAGTTTAAACTTAGTGCTAAACCAAGGAATATTGCATGAGTATTTCTGAAATTAGTCTTTAAGCTGTACCATAGATGTAACTGTTGTAAGTATGTTTTCCGTTTTTAAATAATATCACTGAATACTGTATGTAAAAAAACAATTCCTTTACATGTTATATAAAACTCAAAGGTGACTGACTGGCATAGCGATCTATCAACACACAGCCCAAAGCACTAGACGGATCAGGCTGAAATTTAGCATGCAGGTAGACGTTATGACGAAGGCATCCGCTAAAAAAGGATTTTGATCAATTCTACCCCCAAGGGTATAAAATAGGAGATGAAAGTTTGTATGAAAATTTGTCAATTTAAAACCGATTTGGCTGAAATTTGGAATGTTAATAGATTTTACTCTGGATTAACACATAGGCTACTTTTCATCCCGGAAAAATCCAGGGCTCTCGAGGGATTAGTGAAAAACTACATTTCACGCGGACGAAGTCGCGGGCATCCGCTAGTTTCGAGTATAAACGTGGAAGTGGGGTGGATTGATGTTTGTTACTTAAGCAAGCAAAAATTACTAAATGGAATTTAATGAAATTTTATAGTTAGTTTTATGATTTGTATAGTTATTAGGATAAGTTAGCTTAAGTTCCCTATTGTATTCTTTCTCAATAAAAAAAAAAAGTTAAAAAAATGAAATTTTATACAGATATTAAAATCTGTATCTACTCTGACTACTCTGTATCCCGAAAAACTAAAGAGTTCCCACGAACTAATACTGGACAAGCAAATACCTTAAAGTAAATACCTAATTAAAGCCGACGAAGTCACGCAGCTAGTTTCTCGTAATTTGGGTAAATTGTTAAAAAAAAACGCTAGATAAGATTTTATACATATCTGCTATTATCAAGGATAATCTCTTGTCATATACCCAAAATATTGTCCAAGTTTCATTCACAACACGTGTGATTTCTCCTTTTTGATACGAGCGCATTGTCGGCGTAGGCCGCTTAGCACCATTCATCTGTTCAATACGAGTACGTTCAATGGGGACATTTGACGACCGCTTCCTATGCAAAATTCCGCTTAATCCCGGAATAAAGGTTGTACATTTGAATGTTTCCGCTGCACGGGCTTTGGGGCTAAGGATGTTCGTATACACACGACTTTAAGGCTTGGCTCATATCGTAAGTATCTGACTCTTCATGAAAATGGTGTTATTACACCTACTTGTAGATAGGTAAGTATATTTATAATGCTTAAACTAATGCTCAAAGCTAATTCTTTTTAAACGACTTCAAAAAAGAAGGAGGAGGTTCTCAATTCGACGCGTGTTTTTTTAAATGTTTATTACCGCATAACTTCGTAATTTCTAAACCAATTTTAAAAAATATTTTTTTGTTTGAAAGAGTATACTTCCAGATTGGTCCCATTTAATTTTCATGAAAATCGGTTAAGTGATTTTGTATTAAAATGAAAATAACGAAATGGTCCGTACTGTAGCGCCACAGTACACAGTAAAGCTGATTAAAACATAAACTTTTAGGATTTAAAGACCGCGGGAAACGGCTTTAATTAATACGTCACTGGCTTGGCACCGCCTTCTAAGTGATCAGAAGGTAGCACATATGATGATATTTTTCGCTTTTGTGATTCTGAAGTCGGTTCAATTTTTTTGTTAAAATGTTTTATGCTATTATTGCGTGCTGAGACGGCATATTTCCTAATTATTAAAAGCTTAGTTATTAAAGCTTTCGAATTCGAAAATTCATTACAGGTTTCTCATAAGGTTCACTTACAAGTATAAACAAATAGGACAACGGTAATAATATAATTGGCCTCGAATTTTATTATTCTAATATTAACAGAGTAGGTACGAGTATAGGCACCTAGTAGGCTTATTTCCGGTTCAAAAAAAACGGTAGATAACATAAATCGATTTAAATACTTTTTCAAAATACCTATTAATTTATTATATACATTTAAAGAGAACGAAGAATTTTTACGTGGTACTAAATATAATCTATGTTTACTTAGCAAGTCGTTTGTGTGTCAAGGCTCTAAATGTGCCTATACAATAGATTCGCGATGATGTTCACTTGACGTGGATATTGAGATGTCTGTACGTATTCGACTGGGCTTACAATCATAATAGGATTAGCAACAACGGATGAATTTTGTTTTGAAATTATAAAAGCTCTTTGCACTTATCTCTTTATTGAACCTACGTGAGAAACTTGAGTTTTCGGTGATAAGCTTTACCCACTGGTCTACATTAAACTTTATTCTATTTTCTATGTGTACTATCTATATAAGTTGATAATATAATAAAATAAATAAATAAAATAAGCCTTTATTACTGCTGGTATTTAAGATTTACATTTTAAAGTATATACATAATTCTTATTAATTAGCAGCTTGTCCTTCGACATAGGCCTCCCCTAACGATCTCCACTTTTCTCTGTCCTTCGCCATTCTCATCCATTCAGGACCGGCGACCTTTTTAAAATCATCCTCCCAACCTTTCTTCACCTGTCTTCCTTTATTCCTCTTACCATCCCTTGGATACCATTCTGAAATTGTTTTTGTCCATTTCTCGCCCTTTTCCCGTATCATGTGTCCTGTCCACTGCCACTGGCAGTGGGCAGCAGTTGATAATATAGATATATAATATATATCTATATTTTCAACTTTTGATAATATAGGTAGTATTTTATTAAATTATATTTTTTAAAATATTAGGTACCTTTTCCCTCAAATTACCAAGTCACAAAGGCCGTGTTAAAGGATTGGGTATAATACCGACCTCTTAACTGTCCTTAAGTTATTCAGGCATCATATAAAATAAAACCAGAAACATAAGGAACTTATGACTTAGCTGAAAATCATAGATAAAGTCAAAGTTCATTTATTTCAATTAGGGTTAGCAAAGCAAGTTCTAAAAACGCGACTTGGTGTGTGATCATTAATAATGACCGAGTAGATATGTCAGGCGAATGAAAGCATACAAAAGAGGAATCTTTTTGTGGAATGAAGTTATAAATATTAGGTACCTATATACCAAAGTATCATAATCATGTTACGTACTTAGATATGTACGAAAGCGATACGGCCATAAAGTGTGCAAGCTTACGCGTACGATGCAGGCTCAACATGACAGCGTCGACGCGATGAGCCAAACAACAAAACAAACCAGCCATCGCGTGTAATAATGGTGTTTCCACCCTGTAACAATAACTACATAATAGTCGAGAGCTTTTACGAGCTTTTGTGAGCACGTCGAGGCTACTTGCCGTTTTTGTGATGAATGCATCTCGTTGCGTTGTACGCGGTTTTACGACTGGGAATATTTTATTGAATACTTATTCCGCGCTTAAAAGATTTGGTGCCATTCAGTTGAAGGGGTCTTAAATCCCTTTACCGTTTTGTGCCTTCATCATATTGTTGGCCTCGTGAAACACTTTCGCGACATACAATTGAATAATGCATTCTTGCCAGTTTATTTATGGTGTCTGTACGAATTTGTTTCTTAAATTTTTATGCCTATTTATGAAAGTGTAAGGAAAACTAATAAAGGAAACTGAGTTAATTGCGTGATCGTATCAGAAGTGAGGAGATCTGCAGACGTACCAAAGGCAATGATATAGATCAGCGAATCACGAAGTAGTTCGTAGTAGACCAAATATTTATCTAAGAGTGTCTTTCTGTAATTGCATTACGCAAAACTATTAAGTAGTTGTTGATATAACTTTCACATATTCACTACTTAATTTGATTGAAAAATCATCTTTTCGAATAATGTTTAACATTTCTGGAAATATATAAGTAGGTATACCTTCTAAGCCAGTAAACCTACTCAAACCTAAAAGTTAGAACACAGATAAACCTTATACATTGCATGTCTAGTGTAAGTGCCTGGAGCTATCTGGAGTTGGGAAGTATGTTATATTAACTCCTAACCACGTTCTTCTATAGAAGAGTGGAGATCAACTTTCTTAGGAAACAAGGATAAAAAATAAACCTAGCATAGCGATGTACTCGTACATAAAAGACCATTGAAGCCAGGGGCGTAGCTACCGCCGTATCAGCCGTATTAATAATACGGGGCCCCTGGACTACAGAGGCCCCTTACATGTAAAAGGAATAATTTGTAAAATATGATCTACATGTATCATCTATATGCCAATCTGCATTGGGCTAGCATGGTGGACTATTGGCCTAACCCCTCTCATTCTGAGAGGAGACTCAAGCTCAGCAGTGAGCCAAAAATGGGTTGATAATGATGATGATGATCTACAACCTTACTTAATCTGGTGCTTACCGGAAAAACACATTAAAAACAGCAGAATTTTTCATATTTTGTGAGACATAATTACTCTTCAGGCAAAGTCAAAATTCATTTATTTCAAATAGGCTTAGTTTACAAGCTCTTTCGAAACGTCAGGTAATAATATTAAACTTAAGATAATGGTGATAATAATTATTCGAAAACTTAAAATTAAAGTTACGAGGGTTCCAAACGCGCCTTGGTCCGAGAAGAGCCCACAACAAACTCAGGCCAGGTTTATCCTTTTTAGTTTATCACCATTTAACAATAGCACTATAAGTAGCCTATCATGTAATACATTTCATTTCCAAGCAATTTTGTCATTTACGTAATCATTGACACTATAATAAGACTTTTCTATAAGCTTACGTTTAATAAAAACTTTGAACTTAGAAAAAAAACTTTGAACTTATATATAGGCCCCTCAACTAATTTTGATACAGAGCCCCTCCAAGCCAAGCTACGCCACTGATTGGAGTGTGCGTTTGTCCTACAGCATAACCCGCTCGTCCGCCCATATAAAGCACGACATGAATCTCCGATACCCTTATTGGTTCTTGGTTACATTACATTATTCGTGATGGCACTTCGATATGCATGATAAATTATCCCCATATACACCGACGTATTGCGAAAGGCATGCATGGTATCGCAGCCTTAAAGGAAATCAATTTCGATAATTAAATCAATTTCGTATTAATTACAGACCGTAAATCAATAGATGGTTATAGTGATTAATTTATGAAGACATATTATAAGAAAGACAAGAAAAGTGTTCGGTTTTGACGAAAATTAACGGTGAATTCCTGAGCCATTGTTTATAAGCCCACCTTTATTACAAGTAAGCAAAAGTAAGCAAAAATTATACTATAGATATGTAATTTTTTTTCTTAAAGAATATTTGCTATATCTATTTTATTTAAATGACCTATATTTCCATTCCGGTCGGTCACTAGTCGGGAAATACTGTTTTAGGAGTGGGTACGACAATAGTCCAACGGGGCGGAGATCGAACCACCACCCCTTGGTGATGAGTCCGACTACTCCTACCGATGAGCTATTGAGGCTATTAACGCGTCAAAACGAGATATAAAGCTTAAAACCACCAAGTTGCTCCAATAAGGATAATTTAGGTTGGCGATGATATTGGGTGATTCTATAACGAACGAAAAACATTAAGAGTGTTTTTAAAAAATATCTTTTCCGTCATTTTCTTGGTTAGGCAGAAAATAATATTATAAATGGGTAAAGTTTTCATCTCTCTGCCCAGATTAAAATCAAAACCGATAGTCTTAATGGTGGGTAGATAAAATTAATTCGTAAGCATTTATTTCAACTAGAGATGAGTCGATATGGACGGCGGCGTCGCGTATAGATCTCCGTCGACAAGATAAAATTAATAGCCGCTATTAAACCGCGAACGCTTTGCGGAAGACTTCATTAATTTTACACAAACGACGTCTTGAAACGCGCGAGATGACCAACCGTAACGGCTCACTGCCCCTTCACGATAGCGTTGGTGTTCATCCAACACCCCGATATCTGACGTCATCTGGACGTGGGTTGTTTAACACGTTCGCTGCGGCACGAGGTCAATTGACCACGTACGTCTAGCTTCTTCAAGAGTTCTTAAGGACCCCGTACCGCACAACATCGTTTTAGTATGAGATCAAAAAACCTCGTGCCGCACTAGAGGAAAGTACAGAAATACCAGTGCCGCAGCGAACGTTTTAACTCATGATGGACTGATAACCTCAGGCGAAAAACCCATTCAGAACGACCCGAGGTCCGAGTCTCAGAGGAGACTTTCTTAAGAAGTCGTTCCGGTTATCTCTTCAGCTTCTAACTTCGGGCCTCATAAGGCGATGCTTCTGCGCTCGCCCAAATACCCCGGTGACGCCGCTTAGGTGTAATTAAGGAGCCTAGGGCACTTACTCAATCAGAAAGAAAAAGTTTATTTAACGCTACTTCAACGATAAAATTTTTCACAATTGCATACACACATTTATATCTACTAAGGGCTAGGTGTGTAGGTATGTATGCTAGTTTATGTGTGAGTGCAGTCTTGAAAGCTAAAATAGACTTCCCATGTTTTGAAATCCAGGTATTTAAGGTATAGGTATAGGCTGATAAACTTACAGCCTTCATAAAATGACTATCATTCTTAGTCCATCATAAAAGGAAGATAAAGTTCGTATCCACATCTTGGAAATGGAAATAGCTGTGCTTGTAACATATTAGCAACTTTCTCATTCCCATCTTTTACAGATATAAATCCAAAATGTGCCATTGTAAAAGCAATAATCAAAGACGCAACAAAGTATAATTATACGCCGCGATGTATAATTACGGAGCTATTCATTAAAATTCAACTAAAGATGAAAACAAAATCCGAGATTCACAAATCAAAGGCAACTCGGCGTCGGCCGCGGGGGCTATAAATCAGAGGCGCGCTTAGGCCTTCTTAGCTTTTCTAGATAGAGATTTATCCCGTAATAACACGTTGCTTTTCACTAAATCAACTGCCGAATTATCCGGTAGAAACAATGATTAATGCCCGGCTGCCGCAGTAATGATGGGACGATAGGTCGCTGCACGCCACAATTGCTCATCTAGCGAACTGTGGACGAGACCACTCCGCGGCTCGTTGCTAGATGAACTCGATAAGCTTCCGTGGCAACTTGTAAAGAAAATTGTTGTAATTTTGCCATCAAAATTGCAGGAAACTAAAAAGTCGCTGATTTAATAACAGAATAATAATGTGAGAAGAATGAAGTTCTGCAATTAAACACGTACCTACTAGTATTTGTATATTCCAAAGTTTTTAAAGCAACATCTTTATAGGTTTGTTCCTTATAATCATTCTAAATGTGAAAGTTGTATGTGCGACCATAAACAACAACAAACATCTACATCTACCGACCACCTAATATAATGCATGTATCTGCAAATAAATAAATTGATTGATTGATTGACCAACACCCAAAAGATGCGAACCGAATTGAAATAAGCAGAATAAGATTAAAACATAGGATACTTTTATCCCGATATGTTCAAAATCATCATTTTTAAAATCACTGAATGGATTTTTGATGGTTACAAATTCGTATTTGTAGCTATCAAAAACGATCAGACTCTCAGGCAAAGAAACTTATTCATGTAAGTTTCTTCCACGAACAAGTTACGAAATATAAAAGTTACGTACAGGTTGTACCTACAATAAAATAATTGTTCGAAATTTAAATGCACTCATTGAAAAAAAAATAATAATACATACCTATTAAGGTCAAGGTTATTTAAGCTCGCGCTTAGAGCCTCCACGTACGAGTCGGTACAATCAAAATGCAATTATGCGTAGCCCATGCCTCGCTCCGTGTCGACGCCGATCTCATCTGGCTGTTTAACCGGGGAACGATTAAGTTTAATTAAACGCTATCTTTAATTAAACCTCAGGCCATAATTCATAAAAATAAAATACATTTGTAGACTGAAGTGCATCTAGGAAGTCTTTATTAAGATTGCGACTGCAAAGGGGCGGGCTGGCTCACTTGTTCAGAGATTTGAATAATCACATTACAACCGCACATTATCGAGCGGGCCATGTGCTTCAATGATTTCGACAACAAATCGAATATATACTAAAAAGGTATAAGTATAGGTTTTTCTAGATCTAATTTTGATTCTTTAATAAGTTACCACAGATCTCTTATATACAAGATCAAGATCTTATAAGGACAGTTAAGGCAGCTCCCTTCAACCTCCTGCAGTATAAGCCCGGGGTAAACCATAACTGCTATTCTGTGCGGGATCCCTTGGGATCTATTATAGGATCCCAACGTCCCGTTCATTGCCAGTTTAGTTTTCTGATTCGATCTCTCAGAGATACTGTGTTGTGAACACAGCCAGCCTCATCGCCCTCAGAGTGATGTTGAGTTTTCTTATGGGAACTATGGTTAATGGCCAAGATTGTCACAATTTTTTTTTAGGAAAACACCCGCAAACCCGTTGAATTCGTCTACAGGCGGTACAGTATAAAAGAAAGCTATCTTTTTAAATTGGTATAGATATGTAATTATACAATTTGTTTCAGCCATAATATACAAGTTAGCAGCTTAGTTATTCATCCATAGCCTTGATAGGTGCCATGTAGTCTGAACATATTGCAAAGTTCGGACCAATTCCTCAGTTTGCATACCTACGTCTCAGCTCATCGGTAATATTTCAACAATAATGATAGAAGCCAGCGTGATAATAATTGTTATTACTATGATCCACATCTGCTATTATTTTATAATTGAGGGCTTTTGGGTGAAACCCTGCAATTATAAGATGAGCCTCGAGCTACAACGAGAAACATGCAACGCGTTTTTGCTCCGTCCTCCGACGGTTCTCCAAAATTAGGTTTCACAAGAGTAGCTGGCTATAAGTAGGTACACAAACATTTATATACATTTTTAAAAAGTTCATGTTATATTTAAGTTGGCAATTTAAAGATATTAATAAACATGGATTAAGATTTAATTAATCCTCAATTTTCTTCAAAGTAAAGTCAAGTTTAAATAGTAGTTTACATTATTTTGAAATAAGTTGAGGTTTAAATATTAAATATGGCCGTTACAGTAAAGTAATTTTTATTACGAATTCGGTGTTTAATTCATATGACATTTGTTGCACTGCAATGTTAGGGTCAGTAAACAAAAATGCAAAACAATATTAAAAACACCAACATTATTTATCATCTGCGAAGCCAATACCAAATGCCGATCATTTGATTAGTTCGAACATTAATCGAGCGAAAATCTATACGCGGTAATCTCGAGGCCTGAGAACGTTCGTTCATTATTTATTATGAATATTAGTCAATTTTTATTTAGTCAAAAAAATCGGGGAGCGGCGGGCGCCCTGCCTGCAATTAACTGAGGCTACCCTGTAATTATGGACAGTAAATTTCTGGACGCATCCTGACCGCCTGTGTACGGTTCTATCTGCAAGCCGCGTACGGATTAGGTCACCGGTCTGTTAATCTTCAGATTTAACAACGTTAAAGGCAGCATGCTTTTTAATTTAGGTCACATCTGACACGCTAAGATTTTGTATATTTTGAGAGTGGAATATTATTTGATTTATGTCTTGATTTAGCGCCACAAACTTTTCAGATCGGTGCCTAAAATTGGTATTGAAAAAATGTCGCGGCGATCGCCGTTTTTCTCATAGCGCGACAATAGTGACACCCTCACCAGGCTAAATTACTTTATGGCACTATACGTTGGTTTGATTTTAAACTAGTTTCAATCTACCAAATCATCCTAAATCACTAGGAGCGAGCAGGTAAATTAATTATTAATTAGGTTAATCTATACTAATATTATAAAGCTGAAGAGTTTGTTTGTTTGATTGAACGCGCTAATCTCAGGAACTACTTTCAGTGTTAGATAGCCCATTTATTAAGGAAGGCTATAGGCTATATATTATCCTCGTATTCCTACGGGAACGGAAACCGCGCGGGTGAAACCGCGCGGCGCCAGCTAGTTACCTATAAATAAAAAAATGCAAGTAGATAGGTACTAAGTTTTCGGTTTTGACATCCTGTATTAAGTTTTCATTCATAAGATAGGCGCCTGCCTCGACCTTACCCGGATCTGAATTCCTATTTTATAGGACATTCTATGATATTAAAACATAATATTAAGATCAGCTGTGAACCATTGGTAGCAATCTTTTCATAGAATTTAAACAATATTTCAAATACAGGCGCAATGATACTGGAGATTAAGTACTCTATGTACTCTTACATAAAAGTTTCACTCTGTTTCATAGTTTATTTTATATCTTATCTAAATATATATAAGCAAAAGGTCATCACGAAATCTCGAAAACTGCTTTACGTAGAAAGATGAAATAGTTAGTAGACTTCCACCACATATCTATTCTGTGCTTTCACTAAGTACGGATTTTGCGACAGGGCTGGATTAAGGACCGGACCGAGGTCATAGGCGTCTGCTAGAAGATATATATTTGTTTCTTTGAGTTAACGGTCATGTGTCCCTCTGTGAATAGTCAGTATGCGTTAACAAGATGATGAGACTCATTGAATGATAGAAACACATTAATTCCTGTTTGAAATTATGATTGTTAACGAAAGAAATATTATTAGAATGACCGTTTATTTGTGTGTTACTTCCAGCTGGAACAGCAACGAGGCGATAAAAGTGAACTTAATTATATATTGGCTTTATCTCCGCAGACATCTTGATGCGGTTTTTGTGTGAACCAATTATTGCATCCTATTGAATCTTAGTGCTATCAAAATAAGGCTCATTATTCACACGATAATTTGGTAGATATCGACCGCTGCACATATAGATGTGTGTTAGGTTATAATTGAATTTTGTTGTATATAATCTATTTGAATCATGTGCATAAATTTATTTTAATTATCACACTGTCTCATTCAAATCTGAACAGTTAAAGTATAAGTGTAAGAATAGAATGTGATGCTAGACCTTCGTAATTGTGTGAAGGCTTAGTCAACCCTTGCTCCTACCAAATGTCATGTTGGACTATGGCGCGTTTCGAACCCAAGTAATTTTAATTTTATGTTTTCGACTTTTATTATCACCACTTGATGATAATAACTTGACTTCATGAAACTATTCTTATGAAATAAATTTACTTTGACTTATGTTAAATATTAAAAATTTTTGAACCATGGCGGCTGATGTAGTAGTTAAAACTGGCCAAGTGATTAATTTTATCAAAGTTAGCACTTCACAAACAGATCTCAAAACTGTAAAGGGATGACCATGGTTTACCTATAGAGCGATAACCCACAATATTGTTTAAAAACCTATATAACAACATCTCACACTATAGGATATATATTGTGCGCTTCATTATAGGTGTCGCCAAATCTCGACTGTCACTCGTTAAGCGTGTAAGCTCGCTTTATCTGTACATTTTAGATCTACATTTTGAACATTTGCATAACGTAACACGATATGTACTTGTACAAAAATCATATTAAGAACTGAAACGTGTCGATCTCTGACCCTCATTCATTCACAATCAAACGATGTCGCGGCACGTATCGCTTGTCGTTGTCGTGTCCGTGATTCGAGGCACAATGGAATTCCCGCCATGACTCGACAGAATGTCCGCCATTCATGCTCTTGCCTCTTTGCACCACATGCGAGGGCCGTTTCACTGCCTTTAATATTGATAAACGCGTAGAATAAAAGCTACTTTACTTGAAGGCTATTCATTTGACTTTGGTTGTTCTTAAGCTAATATGAGACGAAGCTTTGTGTGTATTTTCTTATTTTTAAAAGCGTGCAGCGTGCAGTTTGTGTATTCGTTCGTTTCGAAATCAATTTAAGTGTATTTGTTTAAATTTTAAAGCGTATAATTTTTTTAAACAATTTTTCTTTATGTATATAACTTCGTATGGGAGGATAAACCGTTTCGTAACGTAACGCGTTACAGCGCCACTCTGTCTTTCTCTCACGCAGTTATCACTTCTGTCGAACGTCTCGAGATGCGCAACACATGTAGTGTGTTATGCTACGCAATACAAGCTTTTAGGTATCACCGGTTACGTATAATAATAGTATAAGAGCCGTGGTAGCCCAGTGGATGTGACCTCTGCCTCCGATTTCGGAGGGTGTGGGTTCGAATCCGGTCCGGGGCATGCACTTCCAACTTTTCAGTTGTGTGCATTTTATGGAAATAAATATCACGTGTCTCAAACGGTGAAGGAAAACATCGTGAGGAAACCTGCATACCAGAGAATTTCTTAATTCTCTGCGTATGTGAAGTCTGCCAATCCGCATTGGGCCAGCGTGGTGGACTATTGGCCTAACCCCTCTCATTCTGAGAGGAGACTCGAGCTCAGCAGTGAGCCGTATATGGGTTGATAACGACGACGGTTACGTAAGCGGCAGGCAACAGGGCATCACCCCGCGCGCGCCTTCGAACCACCGAAGTCTCCTATGTTGCAAATATCCTAATTGTATTTATCTTCAACCTACGTATTGCTCTAACATAGGAACCAAATTACAATAACCAAAAAAAGAGTTAGCAAAATAAAAGTTGAAGACAGCACATGTGTTCATAACATATTGTACCTAAATTAAAAAAAGGATATCCACGACCGCGAATGACGACCTGCGACCCCTGATTTACATACAATGATCAATGATCATGCGTGGGCGCATTCCTGACTACGGGCCTGACTCGGCTTTGAGCGTCAGGTTTCTACGTCCTGTCTTGTAGCTGAACTTGTTCATGTGAAAGTGCATGTAAGTGAATTTAATACATAGGTATTGGTTTTAAGTAAGTAACTAAGAAGGTTTATTATTGTTTTTGAAGTTACCCAATAAGTAGTAACCAATCTAAGTAAAATGTCTTATAGAAACCGAAAGGGGTATGGATTTTCATCTTACTTCTCACAAGTTATCCCGCTTTCATCTTAGATTGCATCATCACTTATCATCAGGTGAGATTGCAGTCAAGGGCTAACTTGTTAGTTAGGTATTGTACCTACTCATAATACAGAAATTACTGTACTTTACTTGTTTTACTGTTTTTGTGTGTTACTTTTTTATTCTTAACTTCTTCATTTTAAGAATTTATATTTATTAAATAATATTTATTTTATTTCAGGTATGCAGGTTTCCTCACGATGCACATACTATACAAACAACCAACTGTCAAAATAGAAATAAGAAATATTTATTGGAAAATACTCAGTATAGAATTACAATGGCATCCTGGCCCTTAGATATAGGTAAGCTCGTGTCTTATGGGCCAGTGACTTCCCTTATGTACATGGTCTTTATATACAGGGTGCTGGGGTATTTCCCATAACTCTAAGGTTTCTTTACCGAAAATTAATTAAAAATCAAAGAACATGACGTGTTCTGAAATTAATATTTTCGGAATTAATAATACTTCTTTTGTAAATATATCTTAAAAAGTGACCTTTATACGCATGCTTATAATTATGAAGTAACCTAATTTTAAAATGCAAGGATAGCGAAAGGCGTGTAAAAAGTTTTATTTTTAGTTAAAGTAATATTAGTTATGCAGTTCGACTCCTATAAGTAGACTTGTCAACATCTTGAAGTTAAGGGAAGTAGGTAGGTACTCCCTAGCACCCTGTATAAGGGAAGTCACTCATAGTCCAACTATCTTCTAGATTTTTAATGTTAGATAATCTATAAAAATCTCATATCTAAGTAACAAAAATACTAACAAAACAAGAGAGCAAAGCCCAAGCAGGCGTGACCGGCGTGGCATGTTTATTTCAATCGGCAATTTTTCAGCGCGCCTGTACCGCATTGCAGCGCGGAGATTTATCGCATCACTTCACCCTCGGTCGGGAATCGGCCGTGATTAATGAACTGCTCTATTTACTGCTACGTCGACTATTGTTGCGCGAATCTACTGGACTGGACAGAACTGGACTAAACGTAACAAAAAACTTAAAATGAAAAAAAATTCAACCGACTTCCAACTCTAAAATTTTTATTTTTTCATTTATCATACATACTGAGTGTGAACAAAAATTAAGAAGCAATTAGCTAAAACGTTATTTTCTTATGATAAGTACCTAAGTCAAACAATTCCAATTTTAGAAATACTACCTTAATACCATCTTATATACAAAATTTCACTCCCCCTACATCCACAAGTCTTCCAGTCCTCTGTCTTCATCACCAGACCCCCTATGCAGTCACAATCCATATGAGTGGAAAGTTCTCATCAATAACTTGATTAATTTGTTCTGTTTGAACTTGATTAATTTTAATTAATCAAGTTCAAACAGAAGCCGTCGAGGAGTTCCCTTAACTCTCCGTCATCTTCATCATCAGACCCTTAATACAGTCAAAACCTATCCAGGTGAAAAGTTCTCATGAATACAAATTTATCAAGTCCAAACACAAGGTAACTACTGCGAACCGATGAGGAGTTCTCTTAACTGTCCCTCGTCTTCATCACCAGACCCTTAATATAGTCACAACCCATCTAGGTGGAAAGTTCTTATCAATACAAATTAATCAAGCCCAAACAAAAGGTAACTGCTGTAAATCGTTGACGAGTTCCATTGTCTGAGTTTCGGCTCCATCATCAGACCAACTCCAGACCTTCATAAAATTGTAGTGGTTTAAAATACCTTATGGAAACACAAACAAACGCACTAGCCGTCTTTACGATTTTCGAAAGTTCCCCAAGATACCATCATCAGATCCTGACATGAAAAAAAATGGGACCACCCTGAAATCAAACCCTTCAAAACAAAAAAAAATTCAAAATCGGTCCATAAATGACGGAATTATTGCTGGACATACATAAAAAAAAACATACATACAGCCGAACGTAGAACCTCCTCCTTTTTGGAAGTCGGTTAAAAACCTCAATACTTTCATAATATTAGTATTTCTTTATCCTCTACAAGTCAGCCTTTGAACTAGTACATGTTATGTATTCTATGCTGTGCCTTGACAACAATCTTACCTGATGGTATAAGTGATGATGCAATCAAGGATGGAAGCGAGCTAACTTGTTAGGAGTAGGATGACAATCCACACCCCTTCCGGTTTCTTCGTCGTCGCTTGGCGGTACCTACGTCTTTGCCGGTAGGGTGGTAACTAGCCACGGAAGCGTCTCACCAGCCAGATACATCACGGACAAGTAGTTATGATTTTATTATATAGATACATAAAGATACCAGCGATGGTGAAATATTCCTGACCGCCTCAGAAGTACTGCCGCATTCTTCAAAAGTTTTGAGTATACAATAAGTTCTGATACAACTGACATACAGTTGTCTACTAGAGGTAACTTCTAGTAGAGGTTCTTCGGTTTATTTATATTTTGGCTAAGTTATTTGAAACACTGAAATGATTTGGAATGGGAAATAATTTAATTGCAGATCCTAAACTGTTTAAAGTCTCTCTACAATTTTTTTGACGGTACAAGCAAATGGCCCACATTCACCTGTAACTAAGCGATACCTGTGACCTAAATGCAACTCCTTGTCGAAGAAAAACTTCCTACGAATCTGTTATTTCACCGACAATTAGGTACATGATATGTCTATGGTTCCGAGACTTGGTCGTTAACTATGGGCCTCATAAGAAGCCTCAGAGTCACACAGCGGGCGATCGAACGAGCTATGTTAGAAGTTTCTCTGCGTGATCGAATCGGAAATGAGGAGATCCGCAGAAGTACCAAAGTCACCGACATAGCTCAACGAGTTGCGAAGCTGAAGTGGCAATGGGCGGGGCACATAGTTCGAAGAGCCGATGGACGTTGGGGTCCCAAAGTGCTGGAATGGCGACCCCGCACTAGTAAGCGCAGTGTCGGTCGACCCTCCACCAGATGGACTGACGACATCAAGTAAGTCGCAAGGATTCGCTGGATGCAGGTAGCTCAGTATCGTGATATTTGGAAGTCCCTACAAAAGGCATATGTCCCGCAGTGGACGTCCATCGGCTGATATGATGATGATGATGATGACCTTACAGACCCGAACATACCAACTCGTAGAAGCAATAAAGAAGATTATATTTACCGAACAAAGTAAGTTTGTAGAACTCTATCTTCTACTAAAAGTAACCTAATTAAATAAGATCTCAAAAATAGTTGTTGTGAAACATGAGTCAAAATGTTGTTGTAACTTATTAAGCCAGAAGTATTTAGCCAAAGCGCATCACCCTATTGTAGGGTGGCGACAATTTCCCATACTCGAGTTCCCATCAGATGGGGTCCAGGCACGAGGCCCGGTTCGCGGTGACCGCATTACGAGCGCGACAAAGCGGGGGGCACCCTCGGGGACCATTTATCAAATGATCATTTGATTTTCTTGTGTTTGATCACTGAGCACATTAGAGTTTGCAACTGCGATGAGTGGAAATGGAGACAGACTGTCTTTTTTATATTCATTTTTTGTTGTATGCGAATAATGTTTTCTTTTTTGGTTTTTTAACTGAAAAAATCAATTTTCATAGGTTAATCATACTCGTAAGTACATGGGTAGTTGTACCTTATGTACATGTTATGTAAGAGTTACATAATTAATATTGACGGGTGATGTTACATGTGATCTAAGCATATCCCAACTCTGACATCATCATCATCATCGTGAGGAAAATACTCATTCTTTAGATTTGGCCCTTCACTATTGGTTGCAAGAGCTTTCCAAATCCCCACAAGTGGACGAGCGGATATCTCACTATCACACTAATATAATAAAGGCGGAAGTTTGTGTGTAAGTGTGAGAGTGTGTAAGTATGTAAGTATGTTTGTTCCTCTTTTACGATGCGGTTACTGAAGCGATTTGGCTGAAATTTGGAATGGAAATAGATTTTACTCTGGATTAACACACACGCTCCCGATGGATTTGCGAAAAACTGAATTCCACGCGGACGAAGTATACGTAGGTATACGTACGTATCTTTGTCAAAATAATTTCTAAAACAATTTTTGTAAAAACATAAAAAAGTTTCATAATCCACATACGCAGAATCGAATCTCAACGCTCGCGAAGTTTTAGCACTGCTCCAAAGCCGTCACTCACCCTCGCCCTCCGCGAGGATACGTCTTATAAAATACGATCTGTTTTGATTGTGGCCCGGGGCACAAATCAATTAGGCCCCCCAAAGACCCCCTGCGGTGCGAGGCCCGCGACATCCGAACCAGTGGCGCATTTTATGACACGTTGCTCAACGATTGCTGATTAACATTCACAAAGTTTATTAGGACCATTGACGGGTCTTTTTATAGTGCAGTATTGACATTGATTGGTTATTTCATTATGTTAATCGAGCGGTAGCAATGTTAAATTAACGTAACAAATCGGCTAGACACGGATATCATAAACGGATTGTTCGTAGGATCAAAGTTCTCTATTCATGAACAGGTTTCTTATGCTTCCTGGCTTTTGTTTTTCAATAAGAATTGAGTCTCCATCATCATAGGATTCAATGTTCAACATCGGACCATGTTCACTGGAAAATCTATAGAGAGTACTTTTTTGTCTAATTTTAAAATGAGAAAATACTAAACCGCACTATTATATTTTTGTGTCAAGCGGTGATAGCCCAGTGGATATAACCTCTACCTCCGATTCCGAAGGGTGTGGGTTCGAATCCGCTTCGGGGCATGCACCTCTAACTTTTCAGTTGTGTGCATTTTAAGAAATTAAATATCACATGTCGCAAACGGTGAAGGAAAAAAATCGTGAGGAAACCTACATACTAGAGAATTTTCTCAATTTTCTGCGAGTGTGAAGTCTGGCAATCCGCATTGGGATAGCGTGGTGGACTATTGGTCTAACCCCTTTTATTCTGAGAGGAGATTCGAGCTCAGCAGTGAGCCGAATACGGATTGATAATGATGATGATGATGATATTTTATACGCGTACTTTTACAGCCTAATTCCTCTTACAAAAACCTATTGAAAAAGTTCGTAACGTGCAAGTTGTACATCATTTTTAAATGTCGTTCTAAAAGCTAAATTGGGTTTTTTGACAAAATTTTATTAAAAACTTTAGAAAGGTTTTTATAACAGTTACTAAAACCTGCCTAAATACGTATATCTAAAATATAAAAGTTGTTAATAAAACTTAAAATATAGCTACAGGTACACCGTATCGATTTACAATTAATCTTCGTTTTAATATAAAATCTAATAGAAAATAATGACGTAATAGAGGCCGCCGGCGACAGGGTCGTTTCCCACGCCGCCGCGGACAATAATTTTAAAGTTTTTTTTCACATCAAAATAAATTAAGTTTTGGTAATCAGGCGCCGCTCGACCGCTCTCTCGCTTCTTCGCAATATTACTAAACTATCTTTACTGTTTATAACGAAAACATCGCGTTAGTTGTGTGTGTGTTGATTAATGATAATTTTAATATTGTGTATTTGTTTAGTGGTTCTATAATCTGGATTAATTTTGACGATTAAACTGACGGTCTAGGTTTCAAGTTTGTGCGATTTTCTAACTCATATAACCTATTAATTATTTTTTTTTTCTTTATTATACTTATGAAAGGTTTTAAAGTTATAAAGAAAGATGCTCACACTCATTCATTCACACTTCAAATATTTGGTTGCAATTTATTTGAAAAATATTATCATAATATTTGTTAAGAATTGTTTAACATAGTTGAGAACTACCAATTCTTGTTGACGATTGATGATTAATTGTTAGATTATTTAAGCTATTTAGAATATATACATTACTAGGTATATTTATACAGTTATATCTTGTAAACAGTGTATTAGTTGCCTAGATGTAGTTCTTACTTGTATCTTTTATTATATTACTTTTGTTAGGGATGATTAGTTATAAGAGTGCCAATTATAGATAGAATAAATACTGTAATAATATAGTAACTAATTTCCTAGATTTATATACTTTAGATATAAGCTTTAATAAACGTTATTTAGTACCCGTCTATCATTTTCCACTAGCATAAATTAGTATATTCTATTAGTTGTTAACTGCTTAACAAGTATATACGGACTAGTGTATTGCTGTCCTTGTCAAACATACCTCTCGCTCTATTATAATGTATCCATCTATCACTCTTACTTATAAGTTTGTCTCCTTCATTTTACCATATCTGTTTCAATAAAGTATACGGGTTGTGAGCGCTTCTAATCCCATATAATTCTGCACCCCAATAATATTACACACTTCACTCCCGAAGCCTGAAGCGATCGCACCTCTACATAACAAGAATTACGTGTTTTATTTATACGCGTCTCCCTGTGGTTTGGACTCTCCAAAATCCTCCACAATATTAATATAATCCAACTACCTGAGATTGCAATTTTTGAATTTTCCTTTGTCATATATTTTTTTTATTTTAGGGACAAATACATCGATCTCCTATTAAAAAGTGGATGCACAATCAGCAACCAAAAAACGTGCCCACTCAATGAGTGCCAAACACAACTTCTTGGCACTCAATTCAAGTAGTCGCATTTGCAAATTCAACCTTAAACTCAATCATTAAGGTTTAATTTGCTCTGAATTTGGGATTTTATTGGATATTGGACTATATTTAAAGGCCTGTAGGTATAATTTTCTTTACCAATAGTCAATTTGTCAAAGCAAAATTGGCCAGTTTTTAAGTGAAAATTTCTACATGATTGTGCGTCCTTTTATTATAAGAGGTCAATGGACGAATACAATGTAACTTATCAATTAACCTGCATTTTACGCTTGCAATAACTACAATATTTTAATCATAATAATCCCGGGATATGTGATATAGAAGCAAGAATTAATTTTTCACTTTTTTCTCAAAGCAAAGTCGCGGCAGACCATAGTTACAAACACATCTATACAACCTACCGCCACAAAAAACCTCTCGAGCAATTTTCGCCACATAATGAGGCCGTTACGGGGAATTTTGTTTTACCAACATAATAACACCGCCTTTTATTCGGACGCAAGGACCCGCTTCAGAGGGACAATATTATTCCTGGGCTGATGAGATTTTCGTGCTAAAATTTTAAAACTAAATTGCCCTCATTATGCCTTTAACTGCTGGATTAAAACTGGGAAGGTCAAACGAGGCAATGACCCACGCGAGCCCTAATAGCCTAATACTCATTACGGTGTCTCAACTTGAAAATCTTTTAAATAAACTTAATGAGGAAATCATATTTTATTACGTAGTTAAACTTAAATTATGCTGCACTCGTAAATACCCGGCGTCATTTTATGTGTTAAGATTTCATTATGTTTAATATTAAAATGTAATTTAAATAACACTTCAACGGACATTTCCATTTTCTTTACATTTACGAGCTACCTGCAGCTGCTGAGAAGTGGCATGGCAGAAGCTTTTTCATCATAAATCCACTACCTATATACTCTCCCGAATAGTGCGAAGAGCCGATGGACGTTGGGGTCCCAAAGTGCTGGAATGGCGACCCCGCACTAGTAAGCGCAGTGTTGGCCGACCCCCCATCAGGTGGACTGACGACAGCAAGCGAGTCGCAGGGATTCGCTGGATGCAGATGGCTCAGTATCGTGATGTTTGGAAGTCCCTACAAAAGGCCTATGTCCTGCAGTGGACGTCCATCGGCTGATATGATGATGATGATGATGATATACTCTCCAAAGTTCCAAGAAACCTGAATCAGAGCATTTCTGGCTGGTGGGAGGCTTCGCCGTGGCTAGTTACCACCCTACCGGCAAAGACGTACCGCCAAGCGATTTAGCGTTCCGGTACGATGCCGTGTAGAAACCGAAAGGGGTGTGGATTTTCATCCTCCTTCTAACAAGTTAGCCCGATTCCATCTTAGACTGCATCATCACTTACCATCAGGTTAGATTGTAGTCAAGGGCTAACTTGTAAAGAATAAAAAAAAAATCCATTCTTTTCATATTTGCCTGGGCAACTCGAAATTTATAGACAACAAGACCTTACGAATTGTATAGGCAGGTATATCCACAGATTAATGAATAATAGACCGCACGGAACATGACGGTCATAGCCGTTCCATATACAAAATTCAAATACGAATACATTCTCGAGTCAGTACCTACGACACGAAGCGTCGCATTATTATAAGGTGACGCGTGACTTGTAAAGACTCATTCTGGATCATTCTTTATTCTGTGGGTATATCTAAACTTTAGTCTTACGTATTAGCGTACCTAATAAATACAAAATGGAGGCAATTAGAAGAAAAGCGTGGTAGTTTTCTATTGCGAGCTCCTCGCTAGCGCCTGCGCAACGGACAGCTGTAATGGCGCTCGTGAAGCAACCATTACACGCTCGGCGAGCGCACCCGACTGCTCCCGACGTACATGAGGTCACGAACTAATTATGTTCAAGAAGCACATAGCTTATTAGATAAATAACAATGCAAGCAATCATTGTACTACAAGTATAAGTAATTTATCGGTAAATCGATGTAGGTGCTTGGTACATACTCAGGAATCGATGGTATCTACAACTATTCGACAAGTTAATGGTTATTTATGTTATGTGTGTCTATGTTTTCTTGCGTGGGGGGTTGAAATTGTAAATGAAAGTGTATTGTTTAAGTTATAGGTATACTAGTAACTAGCTGACCCCCGCGAATTCGTCTGCCTTTAAGTCTCCTTAATTCGGCTCTCTCGCAACATAATATAATTTTTAGCGAACACCTTATAAACTACTTACCTTTACTACGTCAAGTGGTTTTCGAGATTTCGAGATGAGTGAACCTTTCGTATTTATAATAGTCGAGACGCCGCTTTCGTGAGGGTTTTTTTGACTAATTTTTCTTGTTGAACTATTACCAAATCTCCTTGTACTCCTTGTAATGTAAAACTTTATGCCGCAGTCACACTATGCTCTTCGAACTGCTCCTCACTATGCTCCACTTGTTACACCTCTCTACTAGCGCAATTAATCTAGGCACTAGTCCTTAGACGCTCAAACCGACAAAATAGGGAGCGGTGGGCAGAATGAGGAGCATGACATGCGGGATGAGGAGTAGGTAACGTGGTCACACTATGTCTCTGGTCTCTGCCTTCTTTCTTTCCTTTCTATTACTTCCCATGCCAGAGTGTGTGTCAGGTTATACCGTTGGGACAATGATGTCAGAAGGAAAAAGAAGTAGATAGGTTACATAAACCACATTAGATGTTTACAATTGGCACACAAAAAAAATTTCAACGGCATTGTCAACGGTGCGATGACAGTGCGGCAACTGAGCGTAGATTTGCTAATTAGCATAGTTTTAAAGTGCCACTTGCAGTCCACGTATAACCTATCTACCTCTTTTTTTCTTCTAACATCATTGATTGGGGATAAATAACCCACATATTAGTTGTAATTCAAAATGCCTCAACGCAATGATGTGTATAGGTACAACCGTAAGCTCCAACCGCTGATGTCTCATAAACTAAAACCGCTGATGCCGGTGCGCAGTACCCGATAGTCCGAAATAGCCGAACAAATATCCGCTTGTATGACGCGGCGATATTTATGTCGCGCCGCCCCGCCCACCCTGCGGCTCCATTCAGCCTGTTTGTATTTATTTGGTGCCTATTTATTTGTATTTGCCTTTGAATTATGCATGAGTGGTGCGTTTCCGTGCGTAGGCTGCGTGACGCCACGCCGAACCCTCTCCTAAGATAGTTTAAAAAAAACGAATGTGCTTTAGACCATACGACTGAAGTAAGACTTATTTAGCTCTCTCTCTCTCAACACTTTTCGTAACGCATGCATCAGCTTAATCCCGTAATGAAGTTTTGCTCTAAAAATGTTTTTAGATAAATTTGTATAGTGTGACGTAGCGGGTAGTAGTGACAGTGATTCTACCATTATTTTGTGGCAGAGGAAACACCTCCAGCAGGTCCCCGGACTTGTGACCTTGGGAGTAGGTTTAAGGGATTCCTTTAAAATGCATCAACACTCACCTTCCCTGCCCGACAATAATTACAACACAAAACATTATAGCACAAAATCACTGATGCGACTGGCAGCGTGACGGTATCTACGCTGCCTTAAAAACAACTGAGCTCAAGTCATCCAATACCCTCTTATTATACCAAAATTAATACCTCCCCTCTATAATAACATAAATAATGAATGTTAATACCACCTATACCTAATCGGGGAACTTGTAACAATATACGATGTTTTATGTTGATGATAACGACCGAAACCAATGGTTGTTCGAGGAGCGAGGGTAAATCAAACTCCAGGTTTCTATGTTTTTCAGAAAATTTCTTGGAACGTTAGGGTCCCAAGGTGCTGGAATGGCGACCCTGCACCGGAAAACGTAGTGATTGTCGTACTTCCATCTAGAAGATACTCGTAGACCGAGTACATCAAGCGAATTGTAGGGAGCTGCTGGATGCTCGAGGCCTAAGACAGCTGTGGACTTCCATCGGTTGATAATAATGATGATGAAGTCCCACTGGACTTTACTGGCGCTTGTTTACGAATTATAGAATCATTCCATAATCGTTTAAGTGAAAGTTGTTAGAAATGTCTTAGAATATTATACCGTAGAATAAAGTGCGATATCGATTATAATCGATAGCGGCTTTCGGTCCGAGTATTCGATTGGTAAATCACGGCGTGTACTGACCCGCCCCCGAGACTTGCGACAATCGAATAGCCGCCCGCGGTGATGTCACCGCTTATTACGTCACATCTAAATTATAAATTCCATAGTTGTAATTGAATGCTCGATAAATTGCTTTATTACAATTAAAATTAATAACAATAGTCACGCGAATACTGTAACGCCAATTAACATCTTAAACATAAAGGTTACTTTGCACGAACTTGCCGTATCTATCCTTCCTGACCAATCCATAGATATCCATCACCATAGTATACTTACTCATAGTAATGCTTATGTAAAAACATCTGTCTGTATAACTTTTCACGACTGAATCGATAACGCTGAATCGCTGAATTAGCACTTGAAGCAAAACCTGCCTACTTTTTACCTGGAATTTTTCCGGGTAGGTAAAAAGTAGGTAGTAGCATTCACATCGACAATTAAAAACCACCATATGTTTTACTAGATACGGTATAACCGACTGTATTTAGTAATAAAAATATTGAATTATTTCTATAATTATTAGATAAGATTATCATTATTAGAAGTTAAAAGCTGATCAAGTTTACAGGACTCTAAATCAACCTTGAAGTTTTCCTTAATTTCTATTGTAAATAAGGAGGATTTGGTACTTTGTAAGGTTACGATCTAGCTTACTTATTTGACTAATTATAAACTAAGTAATTTAACTTTAACCTAAACTTATAACATATTGTTATTAAACTAAGACTATCTTATTCATTAACTTAATCCAATAACTTAATCTTAGTCTTTCACTAACTATTACTTCAGGTCACTTTGTTCACGTGATCTTCCTTGTAGCACTTAAAACTATTCTATCACTAGTCACTAATCACTAACTCAAATGGTTTGGTCCGTTTAAGTCTTTTTCGTAATAACGACAAAATAATAAAATTTAAATCAGAAAAACTATTTTACTAATACTGTAGTTACGAACCGCAGCATTCTATAAAATATAGCGTTAAAATCCACTAAGTAACTATCTGATAGGTAACTAAGTTCGCCTGCTTAGATGATTACAAACTATATCTCGATACGAAGCCTTAGTCTTTGATACCTTCAATTACTTATGACAACGTGCAATTGTTCACTTATAATTGTTGAGTCGATAAGATGTTTTCAGGAAATCGTCTATCAACAGCCAGTAACTCGGCGTGCATGCGATATATCATAGTAAATTAAATTAAAACTTTAATTAAGGTTCTCTTTTACGATTAATTAACAACCGCCTATGGTAATTAATAATTTTTACAATGTCTGTGTAAAGGAATATCTTTGTTTAGTTATCTATCGCGCAATTTATTAAACATCTTTGATTTGTCTGTAGTTTTACATTTTACTTGACACATTCAAACTCGGCGTTGTTTGATTTTTTTATACATTAGGTAGGTAATTTTCATATGGCTTCGATATAAAACATTTGTTTGATTTTATAAATTTTGTGTCACATAACCAGAAAGAATTCTACAAAATAACGGGCCCTAATTTTTTATTCTTTAGTGACAACGTGAAAAATACGGTTGGTAGATTGAGTAATCTACTAGTGCCGTCAATAGAAAGGTTCTGAAAATATTTTTCAACCTTTTGACTGTGTCCACCTTGAAACACGTGACGTGATTGCCCATTGTTTATGAAATAATGAGGAAACCATACCTGAAAATTTTCTTAATTCTGTACGTGTGTAAAGTCTGCCAATCCGCATTGGGCCAGCGTGGTGGACTAAGGCCTAACCCCTCTCAATTGAAGAGGAGACTGGTGCTCAGCAATGAGCCGTTTAAAATGATAGTAATGACCTTAAAATAGAGCCGTGATAGCCCAATGGATATGACCTCTGCCTCCGATTCCGGAGGGTGTGGGTTCGAATCCGGTCCGGGGCATGCACCTCCAACTTTACAGTTGTGTGCATTTTAAGAAATTGAATATCACGTGTCTCAAACGGTGAAGGAAACCATCGTGAGGAAACCTGCACGCCAGAGAATTTCTTAATTCTCTGCGTGTGTGAAGTCCGCATCCAATCCGCATTGGGCCAGCGTGGTGGACCATTAGCCTAACCCCTCTCATTCTGAGAGGAGACTCGAGCTTAGTAGTGAGCCGTATATGGGTTGATAACGAACGAACCTTAAAATAACTAGTCAACAACAAATAAAATATTTTTTATTAAAAGAACGAAAAACATTGGAATTAAAGAGTACAAAAAAGTAAAATGTTAATCTATAACAATCCATCAACTTATCGTTCTATTTTAGCAAAGAAGTCCTATTCGTGTTGGCCGTCTACAGACAATGTTCTTAAAATCAGGCCAAGCGTTGATGAGCGGGGTCATGCGAGCACGGAGCACGTGTTGCTTTTTGTTGCGGCTATTATATTGTCAGATAAGTCTGAAAGTTCATCTCATTGTCTCGGCCGATATCGTGGGTAATGGCCCAATGGTTGCTCTATTAAATTGTTCGATCATAAAAAAATTGGGATGGACTGCGCTCAAGAAATTAAATTCTTCAGTTATTATTGTTAAGCTTTTACAATTTAATGATGATTTTAGAGAACTAAATAATACACAGGTACGACACGAAATAAAATGGTGATAAATAACACCTTTATTTCAAAATCGCACTACGAAATTATCTACTTAAATTCATTGTTTTAGCATAATTATGAAAATAGCTTATAGTCAAAACTCGTATTTGCCAATCTACGATTATGATTAAAACATAGAGGAAGCTTGTCTTAAAATATATTCTGTAGATATAAATGCATCTATTTCCAAGATGTTGCCATAGGAACGGACCCACTTACCTACCTAGTTATATAGGTAGAAATACTTCTGAAGTTTATACGTTCATTAAGTGCCCCAAGCTTATTTATACCCCAACTGGCTATTGTTCGCTGTGGGGGAGATTAGGTAGCACTTTGTCTTTAGCTGAGTTTGCGCATTTAGGGTTTCCTTTTTCAATGACTACGGGCTTGAGCAATTGTTGTGCAGAGATTTATACCTACCTATATACCTAAAAGTGACCAATTATATCGGTGCTTAATAGTTTTTAACCTGATGCTGATCAGTTTAATCAGGATTCTAGCAATCCAGTAAAAAATAAACACTATTTACTGGTATTTTGGTCTTGTGACTAACCCTAGTGGTTTCGGGTCCCTACGGTTATTATTTTGGGGTATTCTTTCCAGAGTTGGAAAGTTAGTATTACACTCCCGGTCTATTACTGGAGATCGAGTGATAACTTCACGGTAAGAATCATAATCATTAGGTACAGAACCGATTATTACCTGACTCCAGCAAATGCATTTGGAGCAGTGTGGTTGTTGTTAGCGCCAATTCCCTCTCTCCTTTAGAAGAAATGAGACTTACGCTCTGCATAGGCCGTAGACCGATGATCATGACCTCTCAACAAAGAAAAAGTAACGCATTTAAGATTAGAATTAGTTCTAAGAAAATTATAAGTTTTCTAAATTCACCCAGACATCACAAACAAAACAACCGAATGGCCAATTTTTACGCCTCACCCGACGACATCTCGGCGTGTATCTGTCACAAATGTATGATTAACGTTTCAAGCGGCTCACATTCCTCGGCCGCCCGCTACAAGTTCATCCCATTTAAATTTAGCGCGGCGCGTGCCGTACGGGAGCTTTGCGGGACGCGGCTCTATGGGCGGTGCCGGCTACCATCACTCAAGTGACGAAAATTGACGGAAAATGGGCGGACACCGCTTGGCCGCGACGTCATCAATTACCGCGTCCCGACGGTCACCTCTCTCGCCACAGACGCATACCTAATATCCTCTCTGAAGTCGTTATTAGTGCGACACATTCGGCGGACGCCTCACCGTAAAACGTCCATAAATAGACAAAATAAAAGGATGCGCTGGATCGTAATAAGCAAATAGGAGGCGCACGCTCGCCAGCAATCTCGGACGATACCTCGAACAAGCATTATTGAGATGCAATCTAGAAGCTATCGATCGCCCCCATAATTCGCTCTACTGCGTTTGTTATAGCGCAACCGCTCATCAGATCAAACTCAATGTTTCGACGTACCTTATTAAATAGTAGCTAGTGCAAACCTATTTCTCGCTGCAATGTTAAATAACTCGTATTTGTACTAACCATTGCTTATAAGGTACTTAATTTATTTCAAGGCACACATTTTGCCCTGGCCTTGTTTAGATTACTTCTTTATATTTTGAGCGTAATTGCAAAAAGCTGCTGATTTTGCGTAACATTCACCTGGAGTGAGGGGCCTAATTATAAAGCTAGCACGACACGTTTCACTTACATATCTAGAGTACGTGCAAACGCAGGAAGCCACAAGCTGCGCAAAAGCTCGACGATCGATTTTGAAAATTACCCATAATTAGTGTGTATCTCACTCGTCCGTTGTGCGTTTTAAACTGGGAACTCGACCACAGGCTACATATTCCAGTAGCGTTTACCGAGTAACGGCAGGCGAAGGCGACGGACTCAAATTACTGGAGGCTGAGGATCTGCCAGTTGCCACTACGCAAATTGTAGTGCGTCGGCCCTATCGATTGTTCCGAGCCTCGCAAAGTGCTCTTCAAGTGCCACGACTTAGCTGTCCGGGTGATTGCACTTTCTTTTGAACATTGCTTTTAGATTTCTAATAAATTGTAGTGCTACTGCGTTTTAAATTGCAGCAACAATGTTGTTTGATGTGTTATTTGTGTTTAGTGCAGTAAATTTCTTGCTCATAATGATTTAATGTAGACTTTTAATAAAGCAAACAAAACAAAGATTTTGACTCTCTTACACATATACAAAGGTACTTTGTATACACAATGTCGGCTTAAGGTTTTAGACATTCCTATCAGAAGTTTCTCTGCATGACTTCTCCGTCATCATCGATCTATTAAAAAGCGACCAAAAGACGTCCCCACTCAATGAGTGCCAAGCACAACTTGTTGGAACTCAATTCAAGTAGATTTGCAAATTCAACCTTAAACTCAATCCCTATTTTGAATTAAAAATACAGAGGTTGAATTTGCTCTGAATTTGGGATTTTATTGTATATTAGACTATATTTACAGGCCTTTAGGTATAATTTTCTTTACCAATAATTCTAAAACTGTCAAAGTAATACTGGCAAAAATGGCCAGTTTTTAAGTGAAATTTTCTACATGATTGTGTGTCCTTTTATAATAAGAGGTCAATGTCATACACACACAAGGTACCTATTTTACAACCCCACATACACATAAGTGCATAATATCGATTAAAACACACTACACACTGTTTCATTCCTATAAAAAAATCGATTTGTAGACGTAACGCGCTGAAAACACTATACGAGTAAGTATGTACAACTATTTTCTTAGATAGGGGATATCAAGGCGTTCTCCCAACTGGGCTATAGCAGTCTCTATTATTCACTATCCATGTTTAATAGGCTCTATATAATCTATGTAACTGTCCCAACCAATATAGGGAAAACTGATATAACATTCAATATTCAATACGCCAGGCGACCGTTACAATCGCCCTTGATTCTTGGCGCCTACCGGTCGCTCGTGAATAATTTACTAGCTAAGATAATGCATTATGTTGCCGCAGTCACGTCTGAGACATTTGATCGTATAACAAGCGTATTTGAGGAGTGGGCTGGTAATGCGGTGTAATTGCGCGGGCATTATCAGGTGACCCCATATTTGCGGTCGAACGGTGCGAGCGGCCCGCGGCGGACCCCGCGGACAAACTAGAAAATAAGCTTTAGTAGTATTAAATTTAAACACTCTTAAAGTGGAACCTAAACGAAGGTACAGAAATCTTAGTAACTACCTATGAGTGGCGAAGGATGGAATTTTGACGAATAGGAAAAGATAGGAAATTCTTACCGCTTGATTAGCAAACTTAGTTTCTCATACTTCCATACATATTCGTTACAATAATGAATGATAATTTTTAAAAAGTAACCCGACGGGAATCTGCTTGCATGAACTCTTTGCCGCTGGTTTACAAACATTTACAAACATTGTGCTTTTCCACTAATTAGCTGATTAGTGAAACGAATGGTGTACTTTCAGCTGCCGCAGACGCAATTGATCCAACTTTCCCTTAATTTATAGCTGTATATTTTGAAGCCAATAAAACAACCCAAATCAATGTAAATTAATATGCTAAAGTTTTTCTACAAACATAACAAAGGTGGACCAAGCGGGTAGTAGGTACCTACCTACTTAAGAAGTTGTGGATGCAGACAATTCAAGACTTTGGTGTTCATCCTTGCAAGAGGCATGTCCAGCAGTAGACATTAAATTATGATAGGCTGCATAATTAATAATATCATAGGCGACAATCTCTTCTGACCTTTAGAAGGGTTTTCAAAACCAGTTGGAAGTACAACTCGCACCATCGGTGGTACAAGGGCATAACTGCAGTTTTTGCAATTTTACAGGAGAGCCATTTTAAGATTTTATTTGCGTTCAATACGATCTTGTTCGGCTAATATTGATCTGAAGTAATTGTCGTTTACATGATGTAAAGCATATATTATGGTTATTTAAGACATGTGAGTATCATAAAATAGAAACGTTTTGTTTGTTTTTAATTAACAAAATTAATAAGGGAGGGGCACAATTGTACAGGAGAGCCATTTTAAGATTTTATTTGCGTTCAATACGATCTTGTTCGGCTAATATTGATCTGAAGTAATTGTCGTTTACATGATGTAAAGCATATATTATGGTTATTTAAGACATGTGAGTATCATAAAATAGAAACGTTTTGTTTGTTTTTAATTAACAAAATTAATAAGGGAGGGGCACAATTGTGCCCTTGTTGCTCCAAAATTTAAGTAATGTTGTAATTGTGACCCTAGGTACACATTCTTTATTAGATGATCTACGAAATAAAAATAACAGTTTTGTTTACAATTATCATTTATTTTCATAAGTATTTTACAAACTTCTAATATGATTATGTAGCAAAGACATTAAAAAGCACAAAGGGCTAAAAAATCAAATTCCAGTAACTACCACTGCTATTAGACACTATTTTTATCTTAAATCAGTCTCTCAGTACTATTTGGATTGACATTACTTTGTTTAAACTTAATAATTACATGAAGAAATAATAAAAAAAGAGATTAATACATTATTTTAAATAATCTTGATGTTTAAACCTTACAAAATAATCGAAAACATCTAATGTAAAAAAATAATCAAAAAGGACATTGACCAAATGACTATAAAGATCAACTTTATTGTGTCACAATGAAATATTTCATATTTCTTTGACGTTTTTTAGATCGTTTTTTATTTGATTCAATATTTTCTGAGTCGACTCTTTATGCAGCTAGAAAAGCTGCTGCTGGAACTAGTTGAGTCATTGTCGGAGCTGGAGGAACTGGACGAGTTTCTAGATTGTAAATGTCTAGTTTTGCATAAAATCCGCCTTGTTGAGTTTATACTCTGAGCCTGCTGATGGTGAAAAATCTTCATTATGTGACATTATATCAGCAGGGTTTATTGTGTCCGTAAATTGATGTTTGAAGTAGGTTCTGTCTTGCCGTGATCATTTTCTTCAACACAATAATTTGCGTTTTCCAAATTTTCATCAATCTGAGGCTTTTCAGTAGTTTGCCTGTTATATTTTGATCATCAAATAGAATATTTAAAATTTTTCTACATTAGGATTCCCATTTTGTTCTAAAATCACAAATTAAAACAAAAAATTGTAAGCTGACTAAATTAAAACTTTTGATAATTATGTAGTTACACTATAGTTACATCCTACTTATTAAAGTTGCGTGCCAAAGCGAATGAACCGAGAATCGAACCCAAGACCTTCGAATCGAATAACATCGAAACAAACACATCCATAGAATTATTCAAAACGGCCGTAAGTCTACTTAACCTTTTAAGCAATATTACTTCCAAAGTAAAAAATGTTATTATGTCTACCTTAATTGGTATGATATAGACAGATTTGTGTTAAATACAACAAAAAATATATAAATACTGGACATACAAAGCCATAACTGCTTGGAGGACTTTGTTCCTCCAAATACGCGCTCATTTGGAAGGTTTAAGTACACTAAATCTGACTTTGTCTCTCCAGAACGTAAAATAAAAAATGGCATATTTACCTTAACGACTTTGTCGCGTCAACACAAAACCAAATCGCGCGCATGCGATGCCGCAACTGACCATTGAGACTTTTTCGCGCTGCCTCCGATTCCGGAGGGTGTGGGTTCAAATCCTGTCCAGGACATGCACTTCCGACTTTTCAGTTGTGTGCATTTAAGAAATTAAATACCACTTATCTCAAACGGTGAAGGAAAACATCGTGAGAAAACCTGCATACCAGAAAATTTTCTTAATTCTCTGCGTGTTTGAAGTCTGCTAATCCGCATTGGGCCATCGTGGTGGACTATTGGCCTAACCCCTCTCACTCTGAGAGGAGACTCGAGCTCAGCAGTGAGCCGAATATGCGTTGATAATGATGAATAACGTAGAACCTCCTAGGTATAAAGCAAATACACCATCAGAGAGGTCTAAAAGAGACGTTGTTGCTCTTAGGTTTGTAATTTCAAATGCTACAAATAGGTCGCGTTACAAAAGGACGTAATGAAGTGACGCAAGGAGCGTCCGCGCGTCGGAGCGAAGTCTTTGATGTCTCAATTAGTAACGAGAGCGGGTAATTGTGGCGAAAATTAATTCGCGCTCGGCTGGAGGCTGAAAGCGGGGGAGATCGTGTGACGTCACTTAATGATTAGAACGTTATTTGCCTTATTAGCTGACTCCTCTGACTTTATTTAGGGGGTTGATGGATTTAATTTTAAATGGAAAAATGGTATAAGAGAGTATTGATAGCCTTGTTATAGCTGACTCTTCTAATTTTTATTAAGGGCATTGTTTATTTTAATAAACTCAATCCTTAATGTTGAATTTGCTCTGAATTTGGGATTTTATTGAATATTGGACTATATTTAAAGGCCTTGAGGTATAATTTTCATTACTAATAATTCTAAAACTGTCAAAGCAAAATTGGCCAGGAAAAATGGATAATGGTATAAGAGAGTATTGATAGTCTTGTTATAGCTGACTCCTCTAATTTTTATTTAGGGGATTGTTTATTTTAATAAATGATAAACGAAACTAGTAAGAAGGTAATTGTGAAAACCTTTATGAGTTTCGTAGGTGGATGCTGAAAACGGGGGTTTTCCCCTATCTGTGACGTAATTTACTGATTAGAAATTTATTAGCCTCGTGGGAGCTAATTCTTGGCTAAGACTAACTTTATTTTTGGGATGATTATAACAAAATATTTATTATGAAGGTCTTAAAAGCTTTATAATCAAACAAATCACAAATTTCCGCCTTTTTAAACCTACATAGGCTTCATCCCGGAAATTTGTGATTTGTTTGATATAGATTTTACTCTGGATTAACATGTGTTAATCCTAAAATCTATATAGATTCCAAATTTCAGCCAAATCGCTTCAGTAACCGCACCGCAAAGGAGGAACAACATACTTACACACAAACCGGCGTGTAATGAATTTTAATATTATTTATTAAATAAATGTATAAGAAGGTAAGATAGAAAACGAAACACTAAAAAAATCGATAGTGTCGATTTGCAAAGTTCAACCGGAAGTGAGTCGGTGTTAGGGCGTATAAAGTAACACATTTAACACCAAGGAGCATACAGCCTTAATAAACCAATCCGCTTCATTACCCAATGCACACCGGAAGCGCGGCATTACTCGCTCATCATTACGACCGCAACCTCCCCCTAAAATATTGCATATCACTTCTTAAAAAAATACTTTAGCGGCTAAGCTTGAGTCGAACTCCACTAAGATGGTTTCGTATATATATATTTTTAATATTGCGCACTTAATGTGGTGCTTGTTTAAATATCATATCTTGCCAAGTTTCATTTGAGTTCATTCAGTAGTTTCAACATGATACCCGGTCTACAAAAATACAGACAGACAGACAAAAATTATGCTCTCCGACTAAAATTTTCAAATATGTAAAAAATGTACGCAGTTTGATCTGTTAAGTGCAGTTTTATTATAAGTATAGTGTTTTTTTTTTATATTGAATGTTAGAATTTAAACAAATGTCCTCATTATGGGCAAATCCCATAAGGATCCCATTTGTTTAAATTCTATATAAAGAAGGGCATCCGCTAGAATGGTACAGCTAATTATGAATTAAACCTTTTAAACACACATAACATTGAATTTTTAAGGCTATATTTTATACTTATGGCAAATAAATGGCACGCACGGAACCCTAAATGCAATTGTTTAACGGCTTTATCGCGTCGGGTGTAAGGCAGTTTCAGTTGGCGGCGAAAAACTGAGTTATTTGCGGCCGCGCGGTGAATGGTGGTCATTTGTACAATGGCAGCATATGGCTGATGAACTGCGAGGGTCCTGATGGGAGCTTATTGCTAGCCTTGCCATTGTTTGTTTACCAAATGCAAATCAACTTTAATTAACAGAAAATTGGTTAAGTTTTTAGTTTATAGTCAACTAGCAGACGCCCGCGACCTCGTCCGCGTAGAATTTAGTTTTTCACAAATCCCTCGGGAACCATGGATTTTTCCGGGATAAAAGTAGCCTATGTGTTAACCCAGGCTATAATCTATCTCTACTTTAAATTTCCGGTTCAGTAGCTGAGGCGTGAAAGAATAACAAACATTCATAACGTCAAACTCATCAGGTTTTTGCAAATCTCGGAAATCCATGGTTGGAAATGGAAATGGAAATCGGGATAAAAACCCTATGTTTTAATCCAGAGTATACATAGGATAATATTAAAAAGATTTCAATTAGACTTATTTTACAAGCTCTTTCGAAACGTCGGGTATATTATAAGATAATGGTGATAATAATCAGTAGAAAATTCACCTAAAATTTGAGTTACGTGGGTTCCAAAGCGCCTTGGTCCGAGAAGAGCCCACAACAAACTCAGCTAGGTTTCTCCACAATACTTTTCAATACTTTAATACAACGTAACTAGCGGGGAGTTTAGTTGAAAGTGACAGTTTACAAAGTAATAAAGATAGCAAAATAACAATAATTTTATAATGCTACGACTAAGTAAGTAGGTACAATAAATATGTTTTTTTTTAATCTTCTGCATTTAGATTGAAAACTTTAACTTTAATTGTTCAAAAAATATATTTTCTAATAATAAATAATAATGATGATGCCCCTTGAGGTAAATGGCAGATTCCGTTTCTCTATTTCAACCAATCTGTAGACCTCGTTCAAATAATATCGTTATCAAACCATATTCTGCTCACTGCTGAGATCAAGTCTTTCACTATGAGAGGGGTTAATCCAATAGTCCACCACGCTGGCTCAATGCGGATTGGCATACTTCAAGTAGGTGGAAATAAATACTAACGGTATTCAACAACTTCGTAAAACTTAATTACACTTCATTACCTATTAAATCTTTAATACAACGTAAAAGTAGTTAACTAGTATAATCACCGACCAATTAAATTCCCGACGTGTCCCACTGAAGCCTATTTGAGGTGCTATTTGATTAGAAATTAATAAAGCTTTGTAACAATTAAATTTTCCACTTTCCCCGAAGGGAGTTCTACGTCCACCTACCGGCCACAAGTGGAATTTTAAATACCGGAGCAGTCTATAATCAGAAACTATAATACCGCCGAATAAATGGAGCAAAGGACATAATGATACGACTGGATTTAATTACGAGCACTTATTGAGGAAAAGGTGTCCATTTTCACGCGCAGTAGGCGCTACTGGTGAAAGTCTTGGGACTTTAATCGCAAGTTATTTATAATGAATAGCCTCCGTTCCATAAACGGTCCTATGAATTTAAAAACAAACAACTGTTTTACTTGCAAACGTATTTCATATTTGTTGTTTCTATTTACTTTGTTATATTTCAATATTAATTTGTTGTTTGAATATATTTTGTTAAGTTCTTTAGTAGGAACATAATAGGTAGTTGACTCATATCAAATTTGATATAAACAATATTAATTTCGTATAGTACATGGAACAAGGGCCCGAAATATCTATTAACCAATAAAAATTAAGGATTTCTTATAAACTTAATTTAGAAATCATGTATTTGTTCAAACTGTCCAAACGTCAAAATGCTGTCGTCTATTTTGTGACGTCACTAACACACTTGATGTACTAAACGTCAAACTAATAGTTTTTTGTCAAACGCTCCGTTTGTCAGGGATTTGTTATAGTGACGTCATGAAACAATTGAAATATAGACCGTAATGGCCGACAGACGTTTTGGCTCGTATTGTCGAAAACACATTTAAAAATTAAAATTTTCATGTAATCACGTCTCAAAAAAATATGAAAAAAAATCATTCTAGTAATAGATAATGAACAATTTAAGAACATTAAAAAAAAGTGTCATCTAGCCTATTATTCAATGAAAGATTTCTTTCAAATGATACTTATTTTTTATGATAATTTACAAAAGTAATGTACGATAATGGATTCCGTCATCGTTTTATGGAAGTTTATAATAGGCATGTAAGTGTTCTATAAATCATGTAGTGCAGGTTATAATTAAAATCACGAAGCAGTAAGATTTGGGAAGCTAGTGTGTTATTAATTTCTCCGTTTCGTTAGATGAATCGCCGTTGATTAGCTGAGAGGAGAGCAAGGATGCCGTGACCACGTGGACTCAACGCTCGACTTGTAATTAACTAACTTACCGAAATTAATGATCTTTTCACGAGAAAACATTAAAAATAAATCAAATAATGATTATATATATTTTTTTGCTTTTCTGTTTGTTGATTTGGTATAGGAAATACCATACAATAGCCATTTCTGACAGGACCACATGAAACAACAAAATCTAAATCTATAAGTTATTCTCACATGGCTTGAATTAATACATCACCGGCTTAGCACTGCCTTCATACTGATCAGCAGGTAGAACATATTATGATGTTATTTTTCACTTTTTAGTTAAGTGGGTACGTTTTTAGGTTTTGAAGTCGGTTGTATTTTTTTTATTAAAATTTTTCTTAATGACTATTTCGTTGAGCTTTTTCTTTCCTCTGAACAATTGTAAATGTACAAACATTCAAAGATAAAGTCTTTAAAAAAACTATCTCAAAATCGATATTGTACCTATACATGTACATGTAGTACATTTTGTTTTATCAGGATATCGAAACAGATTTTTCACATTTGAGACATATCTATAGAAAACATGTAAAAGATTTAAAAGACTGGAAATAGTAGCTACCATAGGTACCCTACCTATTACATAGTACCTACCTACCTATTGTCGACAAGCATCATATTTTGTCTTTATGTATGTTGTACCTACCTGTATCAAATTCTAAACATAAATATATTATGTGTTTTAGTAATTAACATCGTAAATATCAACTCATCTCTGCTCGAGGATGGAATAGGTTACTAAATCTTCATATAATTTCGGCATTAATCTTAACCAACGTCCATAAATCAACGTGAATACGCTATAAAATTGTTTTTTCGCGCGTCCTTATGAAAGCGATTATACGAAAATTATAATAATTGTGCGCCGCATAATTACGTGATGTAATGCAAGCCCGTCGATATATAGCGATCAATTTGAATTTATGTAAAATATCGTGCAATAAATTTACATTTTATAACTCGTAGCCGCGCGATTCCTATCTCTGTTTAGGATCAAGGCCTTGTCGGGACCATTGCTTGCGTTCATTTCATTTGTTCACATATGGCCTGATCAAATATGAATTCCATTTTTACACGTAGGTACCTACTCGTAGTTTTAAATAAACTACGAGTACGTACATTTTAAATAAAACTCTTAAATAAAGAACTTTTAAATAAAGCTCTTCGAAAGCGCACCAGAGATTTCGACTTATATTTCGAGATATTGGCACCTACTAATGCTTGCCAATTTCGTTCGTAACACTCCCGATAGTCCTCATCATCAACGAACTAAGTATTTACTTTAAATCGTATACAAAGGTCTACGCTGTCTGTATATTTTTTTTTTAATTTATTATTCAACAAAAAACACATTTCAATTAAGCCTAACCATAGTGCAACACAGACCACAGTTGCTTTGTGTTGCACTATGGTATAACCATACAGCGTGCTATAAACTAAACTCGGAAAACCCTTGCAAGCTGTCGCATGAGCTTCAATGTACAAGTAGGTCCATATGTAGAGTAGGTATGCCCAAGTAAGTAATTTTTCTCTAAGAAATGAATCTGTTAATTACGAACAATAAGTATTAGTTGTAGACAATTGAGCTTTACAATTTAGTACCTTTACTATAATAGCCTGTATAATATATATAGCCTATAATCGTGCCCAATCAATTGTTTTTCAACAAATTTTCCGCCATATTATTTCATCAATAGGCATGAACCAAGTCACGTTTATTCAAATTAACATCTCATGAAATCTCAACCTAGATAGATGATCTAGACATGGATACCTGGATAGCCCAACTCAAAATGGAATATTCTCAGTAGGATAATGGTTGATTCTTGACATATTTTATATAATGCGGGCCCGAGGCGAGTCGGCCGACACTATGTCTAATAAATTTATGGAGGTTCATTTTAATGTTGATCGCGCTCGAAGACGAAATTATAATCGTCGCGCTCGGGGCGCGGCGCGCGAGCGAGCCGCTCGGCGACTTCTCGCCAATATGTTTACTACACCAAAAACATACAAACAAACAAACTTTACGTACTCGTAGTGACGTACGCTGTTGCTTTATAAGTGTGAGGTCTCCAATTTGAATCCGGATTTCTGATAAAATTTAAAAAAAAAATGCTATCCATCATCATCATTATCAGCCAATTCTAACACTACAGTATGAGAGGGGATATTAAACTAATAGCAATAGTTGGCGGGCTTAGGGAGGTAATATATATATTATCTGGTATAGCCCGACCTAAGATTCGAATTCAGAATCTCGTAATCAAATATTATGTGGATATTAATCACTAGAACAACGCGCGGTTAATTATAAGTCAGTTAATAATACCCGCTTAACTACAGCAACTTATTTTTGATGGCCTTCGTGGCGCAATGGTATGCGCGGTGGATTTACAAAACGGAGGTTTGGGTTCGATCCCCGGCTGGGCCGATTGAGATTTTCTTAATTGGTCCAGGTCTGGCTGGTGGAAGGTTTCGGCCTTGGCTATTACCACCCTACCGGCAAAGACATACCGCCAAGTGATTTAGCGTTCCGGTACGATGTCGTATAGAAACCAAAAGGGGTGTGGATTTTCATCCTCATCATCACTTACCGTCAGGTGAGATTGTATTCACGGGCTAACTTGTAAAGACTAATAAAAAATCTACCTATTTTACTAATAAATCTGGCAGTACTCTTGTTAGAATGTATTTGCTTATTCCGAAAGAGTTTCTATTAGAATTAGCAAGTTACTCGTACCTACATAGCGGAAACTGATCCGTAGCCAATGACGTGGAAATATTCGGGGTGAGAAAATACATGTTCCCTAACATCCGACTATTACAAGGATATCGTATCTATAGGTACGTAGATAAGACTTTTTTAACACAGGAAGATCGACTACTTAATAGGGACCTCGGGAACTTCAGAGTATTTAAGCAAATGAATGAAAAATGTTCACGTTTTAAATGTAAGACTTTTTGTGCCAAAAAAATTAAAGACTTGTGCCTATCCACTCTACCGTGAGCCACGGAAAAGAATTTCAATATTTTTCTATGTTCTGTTAAAAGTATCAGTAATTTTGAATTTCAAATTTCAGCACTATATCACCTGAGAATGTGTTGTTGCTGGCAAAATTTGGCCCAGGCCTAGTATCATTCGACGCCTGGGCCAACATAATTATGGTGTCCTACGTTGGTAAGTTCTGGGACGACCTTGTGCGTATTGAGAAGTGAAGTGTGAAGTAACGTGAAGTCACTTGAGTGACACGAAGATGTGACGTGAAGTGTTGTGACCGCCTTTTGAGCCTTAGGAATGGCTGGTTTCTGACTTGTAAATATGTTGGATGTTGGCAGTGAAATTGAATTTATTATGACAAAAATAAAGTCATTTAATTACTGACTACACAATAAAGAGGTTTAATTGTGAAGACAAATATTTATTAATATTTAACCGTGTAAAAGGTAGATGAACGTACCTACCTACCATCTACAGTAGGTAGGTAAGTATATATAGGTACGAAAGGTTCCAACTTCAAATCATTCAGTCGTTTATGTGGCATCATTGTCACCTGCTTGCTGATCACTCGGTCCTTAAGTGATGTCAGTGCACTTACTATCATTATGAAGAGACCAAGTACAAGCATAAGTATTAAAAAGTAAGATTGCGCAGATTAGATGAAATCAAGAAAAATGTTAACGAGTGTCAACGGTTATCCAAATCACACCATTTTAAAATGATTGCATCAGAGGTTGTTTTATGAATATGTTATACATGCATAATAACACTCTTGTTCAGTTGAGCAAGGAGAGAGCAGAGACTAGAGAGCTCAGCGGTGTCACCGGGGGTTTGCGGCGAGTGTAGAAGCATAATGAGATGGACGGAAGGACTCTTCGGCTTCTCCTGTGAGACTCAAGTCTCGGTTTAGAGAGTCGATTGTTAAGGTTATTTTGGCCTTTAGTCTTAGACTAGAGCGAAATTGTTATTGGTATCGGGATTAGTTTAGCCTTTATCCACAGAAAACATATGTACTTTATCTTAAAATCAGTTACTACCAAGCATTGATATCGTAACTATGCCTTCGATTCGAAGGGTGTAGGTTCGAACACTAAATATCATTTGCCTCAAACGGTGAAGGAAAATAATCGTGAGGAATCCTGAGAATTTTCTTAATTCTCTGCGTGTGTGAAGTCTGCAAAACCGCATTGGGCCAGCGTGGTGGACTATTGCCCTAACCCCTCTCATTCTCGTGCTCAACAGTAAGTCGAAAATGGGTTGCTATTGCTAATGATGATGATGACTTTAATACTAAAAAATAAAAATAAAAAATATCAGGTCAATTTGAATTATAATTGTCCGTAAGTTGTCATAAAATCCGGTAGTAAATAAATACATATTGTTACCTAACCGGTTTTATTTTACTTGCGTAAGTGTTAGGTATGTTGGAGCACCACCACCACGGATAGGTGACCTTGACAATTGGAAAGGCTGACTGGTGGTATACTAACATACTAGCCTTCTCCTTATACTCTATCCTTATATCTTTTAAGCCGTGAATTCAAACTAATAATATAAATACGAAAGTAAAGGCGGATTTACATTTGTCTGACGTGCCGTGTTGTGATGCAAACAGAAGCGGTTTCATACATTTTGTATGCGACGCATCAGAAGTCATCACGACATGTCACAACACATAAATGTAAACGTTACCATACAAAATGTATGATACCGATTATGTTCTGACGCGTCACGACACTACACTTCAGACAAATATGAATCCGGCTTAAGTCCGTCTGTCTGTGACCTTTGCACAACTAAACCGCTGAAATTTTGTGTAGAGATTAATAATTAATAGGACCTTAGAGCAAAACACTTATATAAGCGGCTTTACTAATTAATTATCACCATTAACTTACAATAATACAAAAATAAATATGTTAATACATTATTGTTGTTTCAAAAAGAACATATCATTCTCAGATGAATAATCCAATTGACTTCTACTTTAAATTATTTATTTTCTCTCTTTATTTGGTCTACTAGCAAATGTACAAATATTACAATAATTACGATAAAATGTAAATCTATTTAAAGGTAAACATCGCAAGCAACTGTCTAAAGTTTAAAACGTATTTACAATATTAATGTTATAGAAAAAATGTATGTATGCCAATTCTTAAGTGTGCGACACAAAAATCGCAGATGTGCAACGCTCCTAAAGCAGCCATAAGTCAACGTCTACAAGTGAGTCCAAAGTTTCCATTAACCTCGACAACGCCACGTGACAACACTGAACAGACACAGAACTTCACAAAAAAGCAAACTGCCGTTTTATGGAAATGGCCCCATTTATCCGGGAAAATAAAATATGCCGAACGACAAAGCGACTTGTCCCGGATATGAAGCACTCCAAATGGTAGGGAATATCTTTTTTATTTGCTGTTACATTAGTTTCAACAAAAAGTTTACCTACGTAGAAGTTGTAAAAAAAAAAATTTGGAAACCTTATCTAAGTAGGCAAGTAGCATTTTTTTTGCAAATTGAAAATATAGGAATAAAATGTTATAACATATTGTATTTTATTTTTTACCCATTGAAATACTAATAAAAATACCATTGAAATTTATTAAGTCTGAAAGCAGGGAACAATAATTCGAGTCACAAAAAGCGTTAGCTTTTAGCGATCTCTGTTCTGTGATTCGAGTCGACGAACGATTCATAACTCGCTAGTGTCAATTTCGAATTTACCTCTGTCTTTCTCTAATGTTTCTCATTCTTTTATATCGAGTTAATAATCGTCGAGTAGGGCTATGATAGCCCTACTGATCTTCGATAGTATTTTTAACCGACTTCCAAAAAGGAGGAGGTTCTACGTTCGGCTGTATGTATGTTTTTTCATTCTGTTTCTGCGCCTTCATTATTAACGCTGAATTTTAAACTAACATCAATGAGAATAGAAAATAATCATGAGATTCTATGAAACGAAGTATGTATTTACTTTACTTTGACAATTTTTCCTCTTTGTTATAAATAATCTTTCATTCTGTTTCTGCCCCTTTATTTTTAACGCTGGATTTTAAACTAACATTGATAACAATAGAAAATAATCATGAGATTCGATGAAACAGTATTTACTTTACTTTGACAAACTTTCCCTCTATAGAAAATAATAAATATAATTGAATGTTTCTGCTATACGCAACATCATTTAAGTATTTTTCACCAATATTTATAACAAACATGACATGTATTATAAGTAAATTTAGAAAAATACGGATACACACTATGACTATAATCCTACCTGTAATATAGGCATGTATACCTATTATTATTAATAATTATTTCAGCAACATCAAACAGGTTCGTCCAAAGCTCTATGCTAATGATTCTATAATATCTTATAGTAGTTATCAATTAACCGTAATATCCAGCCATTCTAACTAATCGTTAAATCCAATGACATAGAATAATTTGTCCCATTAATAAGCTACACCTTCGTACCTTCATGCAAGAAATTATCCATACTTGGAGCTAAACAAATGACTATAAATAGATAGATAAATGTGTGTAAAAATGTGGGTACCTATCCACCTTCTACCACATTTTTACACAACTCAAAATTATTGTTTGAAAAACTTAATAGTTTTTCTATGTTTATGATGAAAAATTAACAATTAATAATAATGAATAGGAAATCGCATGTAATATATCGCATATAATAAGTACTCATATATAGATAGATTTTTATTTGACATAACAACGAATTATGAGTTATTAAATTTTCGAAAAATTTGACTATGATTTCCAAAGCTACTAAGCCGATTTTCATGCTGTGTTGCAAGTTTTAAACTTGCAACACTAAGTTTCCCAAAAATATTAAATTCTATCGGCCGAAATCTTACATAGCATTTGCGCAAACTTTGAGTCTGACAAGTTTGAAGAAAGAATTTATTAAAATTATAATAATTAATTAATTATTTTTAATGATATGTAGAATGTATATCTAGACACTTATATAAAAAAATATTATTATAGACATGTTTCATACTAGATATAAAGAGAAAATTTAATTTACATAGATATTTCATAAAGGCATATCATAAAGCAAGCAGCTTCCATTGAGACAGCTACATCTGTTCCGAACACAAAACCAGTTGGATATAATTATGATACCTCGCCCATGACGTCACAACCTGTTCTGGTTGACATAACCAATGGATGCCACCCTCCCCACCATTGGTCGGGAACTAAAATGATACTCGCGTCTCACGCGGACTTTTTGTTTCGCTAATTTATCTTTCGTGGTAATGAAAAAGATTCTATGGTGCAATCGAGAAAACACATTACGATTAAATTGATTTTGCGTAGTGAATATTTTTTCTTGGTGTGAAATCATGCTGAATTTGGCAAATTGTGAAAAAGATTGTTTATTTTTGTAAATTTGCATTTGAATAAAGAATAATTTTACGTTGTTTGTGGTTAGGGAGAACTTTACTAAAAGTTAATTAGAAAGTATACTAACTCTTTATCTCTTAATTAAGGTCTATAACCTTAACTTACCTACGATTTTATGAAATTCATAGTATAGATAGCGTCACCCAAATAGTCTTCTGAGGATAGATTTACTCAATGATAATTTTTTTTATTTATTGCGTACCAAACGCAATAAATACTAAACATGCAAATTTTAAAAAAATATTTTAACAAAAGAAATCGTTAATTTCCTATATTTTTTAATAATTTTCAAGTGTGTGCAATAGACAATTTTAATTTATTTTTATTTTTCAACGACATCCTCGCTGAAAAAGCACAAAGAAAAATGAGTAGGAATGTTTTTTTCATTATTTTAAATAATTTTTACCAATCAATCATCAAATGCTGTTTATTCATAATTTATCTAGATGTAAAAAAATCAATAGCAAACAGCGGCTTCGAAAAATCGTTCCTCTTAGAAATGTTGCAACATTTCGTTTATATAAATTCTATAGGTAGATGGAAGCATTCTCTATCTGCAATCTGAAGTTTAATAAGTGAATTAATTGCTTGGCAGCCATTGGCGATATAATTGCCATCACTGAATTGCCCACTTAAATATTTCAAGTTGAAACCTCAACTGAGATCTGCAAATTAATGGAATGGTCATGTGGAATGTGCAGTCAATTATACAAATTATTTTTATTATGGTCTATTGACTATTATATATGGTGGTCACGATCCTCAGTCATGAGGGACCGACTGGAGAGAGAGATTGACTATTACCTAAGGTTTTTTCACAATTACTTCTGACGATTTTTTACAGTATACGTAATCTAAGTCTACGATTTGAGATTAATAGAGTAAAATTAAATCTATTGGTACTCTGAAAACAAAATGCGATCGCGGGACGGTTACCACCTCCTCTTACCTCTTAATCCCTGGCGACACCTATGTACCATTCATTATCATCATCATCGTCATCATCATAATCACTATCATCATCAGCCTATGACTTATTGTAGTGCTTCAGCCTCCTTGCATCTATAAAAGAGGAGGATTTGAGGTTTAGGCTCCCCACGCGACTCCAATACCGGTTGGCGTGTTAAGGGTGATATTAAGGGTAAGGGACGATCAATTTCATTATTATAAGTTGATGATCTTGTATAGGATCACCGGATTTACATACTTCTAAGGGAGAGGAGGTGTAAATTTTTCATTGAACATCTTTTTAATTGCAGGGCTGCACAAATAGAACATACGTATATTTAATAGCCCTATCCAGGACTCAATCTCTGGACCTTATGATTTAGATCTTTAGCCGTACAGGCTATATTAAGTTATTTTGTAGCTGTACCTGTATATACAGGAAGAAATTTTTTTTAGTGCGGATATTTTTATATTTTGTACATAAACAAAATTTAATTATCACGTATTTTTTTCTTTTTTTTTTTAACTCAAAAATAACAAAATTATCGTTAGCTAAAGTTATTTACTTTTGAACAGAATTTTAGGGTCACCCTATTGTGCGTTTATTTTATTTTCGTTTGATACCTAAAGGACGTCACCAGATCACTTTTAAGCTGAATATATCTTGTTTAGTAATAATATGTACATTATTTTGTTATTTTAGAGACATAAATTAAAAAAAAAATTACATAAAATGTATCGAACTGTTTGTAGATTTATATTCTATTAATGATACAGAACCACGAAAAAAAATATCCGCACTAAAGACCGAATCACCCTGTATATATATATATTACCATTCAAGACATACTTTATCGATCAATTGTTAAATTAGTTAGATATATCACCTAATTTGAAAGTATTCCTAAGAAAAATTGGAACATATTTTAAGAGTAATTAAATTTGGTTCTTCATAGGTGTTTTCAAACTGATCAATAGCTATAGCAAGCGGCAAGCGCACGCACAGCTCTGTTTACGCTATAAATGTAAAATAGCTGCAATTTGGCGACGCAGACGTTTGGCGTGTAGTGGAATAAGGGCCTGTGACTGTCAGACCTTTGTCATTTTGTAAAAGTTTGTCAACTTATGTAAAAAAAAAATCTTAGCGGAGTTTGTTGTGGGCTCTTCTTTGACCATTAACTTTAATTTTAAGTTTTCGACTGTAATCACCACCACTTAATTAAATTATGACATAATTTGACGTTTCAAAAGTGCTTGTAAACTAAGCCAAATTAAAATAAATGAATTTTGAATTTTGATTTTTTTTTTAATTTTATGCTCCTTCCATAAGTAAAAGCGATATCAACTATGTAGTGGATCATGGTTGTTATCGAAAGTACTAGGTTTATCTATGATATGGTATATATGATCTTTCCTAAATATGGTAGAAGCTAACAAACTTTGAGATCTTACAAAACCACGAAGGTCTAGCAATCACAGGTTTCAATCTACAGCACCGCTCTACCGCCGGCCACTGGAAGGCGACGGAAGCCTGTCACAAACGCAATTACAGTACCGAGAATCGGCATTAGTTCGAGCTGAACTATTTATGTAAAATAAGAGCAACCTCACGTACGGGGAAACGATTGCACGCATCGCTCATTAAGCACTTTAGAGCAATTTGAGGAGAAAAAGTCGGACGCGGCACAACATCGCGTGGTCAATTAAAATGTTGCCGCGCTACCGAGCAACGGTACTCCGTATGAGGCAACTGGACCCGCTTCAATTGCCTGTATCCTGCTATCTAAATAATTGTAGAAGGATATCGATCTACGCCGCTGTCAATAACGTCTGTGTCGTTCTCAAGCTACCATCTTATTAAGATAAGACAACTTTTCTACGCTTAATTAGGATTTTCAAGTGACAGTATGTAAGTGTACTGCACTTACGTACACGGAGGAGTTTGCAATCTTAAACGTTTATCTTAATACCTTAAGCGTGTAGAGCAATGTATTTACATAGTAGTAAACAAGCTAATATCTACTATCTACTTAATAACAGATAATTGAAATTTAAAAACTTTAAAAACCTCCAAATATCATTAAATAATTAGTATAGGTATAACTAATTATGTTTTTGCCAGAAGACTTCTATGCCAGAAGTTCTATCCATCATAAGTTTTAACAGAAAAGTATAAATGGTGTTCCACTGGATCAATAGCTGGATCAAAGAAAATTATTTACTTATATAGTTTTATTTAAAAAATGCCTCATTTTAGAAAACAGCTGATACTATTACACTGCTGGAACAATACGAGTAATCACCGATCATAGGTAGGAACCACCGCAAGTATATTTGCTTTCAAATGAAAGAAACCGCATCAATCGGTCCATCTGTATATGAACTACTATGCCTCTTACAGACGAACATAAACGTCAAACGTATATATAAACGTATACCCTTCTTTTTGCATAGTGGGTCAAAAAGGTAAATGAATGAGTAAGAAATACCTTTGAAATTCATAATACCTAGGTAAGTATATGTTTAATTAAAAACATTCATTAACTAAAGTTGCAAGGGCCCCTTGTAGTACGTGAAATCCTGTATTAGGTACTTACACTTATTGTTCCAACAGTCGTTTTAGTCCTAAAACCAAAATCTTCGACCAAAACCTCATGAAGCTTTCACTTGAATGTTAGATCAAGAGTGCACAAAGAAGGCAGTAATTCTTGAAAAGACTATCCTACATGTTTAATATTATCAGGCAAAACTTTCAAAAATAATTAACGATTTCTGTTTAAAATAGGTCTCTTTTGCATTTAGTAAATAAGTAAACCTGAACCGGGTAATTATTATAATTATATATCTACAATTCTAGATACTTACATACTTGAGTGCCAACCATGTTCCTATTTCTAAGAACAAACCCTCATGTAGGCACGAGTATATTAGCAAATCTAATTAACGAATATTTTCAATATTTTACTGTACTTTGTAATTACTTATGTATTTGTTTATCAGATCAATTACTTTTGGACTTGTTTCGCACTCAAATTCACCAACAAAATTATCTGTCGTTTTTTGAGGGGGACGACGTAAACTCACACATCAAAAATAGTTAACACCAATAAATATATACTATGTGCGTTACACACAACGACAAATTTAAATCGTAATACACACACGTGTAATTAGTTTGTATAAACAGTTAAACACGTTAGATCGTGATCATATACTTTTGACAGATGGTAACGTCTAGCGAGGCAGGCCCTATGGTAATTAGTCAAAGATTTTTTTTAAAGAATATTTGCCATTATATCTTTAAACATGACCAAAGTGTATTTTAGTTGTTGCCAGTCATCTTGGTAGCCTATATCCGTGGTTATCTACACCTGAAGCACGGAAAGCATCGTGACTTGTAAAATGCATCTGTGCCTACGCATCCCACATTCACGAAGGTACCTACCTATCAGTTTTGAAACTGGTTTCGAAATTTTAATACACTGATTTTATTACCACAACTGCATACATGTACTTATAATAATAATTGTAAATTAATTTTATTTTGAAATTAATAATTTAATGTTATTTTTAAATAAGTATAAAAGACTTCAAAATATTTTATTAAATTCAAATTTATAAGAAAATATTTATAAGAAATTTATTTATTAGTATTTCAAGTCGGATAAGGATTTAGTAGGTAGGTGTAATGTCAATTTTTCACTTTTAAAATTATTTCTAAGTAATTAATAATTTATACTTTTTCTATTTTTAAAACTTTTGTTTATGAGGTGATAAATCTTCACGAATGTCTCATTTAGACCATGCTTCGTACATACATAGACAGGAAGTGTTAATAATTATTCTCTCAATTGATATACGAACAGTCGTAAAATTGTACCATCATAAAATTTGTAGAATATTTCACAAATGTCCTAGACATCTACGTATATCAAAAATATCCAGGATGTCCTTACAGCATCCTTTACATATGTAACGCGCTCCCATAACAAAATCTTAGTCCTCAACCGCCCGCTAAACAACCAGAACAAATCGTCAAGTAAAAGACAAAGCATATTAGCCCGTTTCATGAACTAATTGTCCCGTCCATCGCACATCAATCACGCGGTCGCTACAACGAAAACACTGTTAGTTTTGCCGCCGAATTATTAATTACATTCCCACAAAAAACTCACACACGATGCCGAAAAGCATAAATTTCTTCCTTTTTTCACCGCACAAAGGGGCCGAGCGCTCTACAATACTAAACAGATTAGGAGCGCCCGACACGGCCGTCGGTTCATAATTTTTGGCGCCAGTAGTCCTGCTTTTAGATTAAACTAATATGAAAAGGAAATTGAGTAGAAAATGGACGAAGGCTCTATGTGTCATTAAGAATTGGACACGGGCCCGAATACACTGCCGGCCTTTATTTATTTGATTTCGCTTAATTGAATTAACATTTCGGTAGTTTTTACGAGGTGTCGGTAATGTTTGGAGCTAACTTTAATGGGCAATTCTTAGGTAATAACAATAACATTTGCGTCACAAATATTGCTTTATACATAAATAAATGGCGGTTCCACGTCGTTTTCTCGTTTCTCGATTTCACGGGAAATGTTAATGGGATGGTCGTTACAATAAATCTACCTGAGTGGATCTTGAGACATTTCAGATGTTTATTAGAATTAGAGACTCTAAAGACAAAAAAAAATAATATGCATTTTATTTATTAAATCTACTCCATTATCAAAAAAAGTTCCGTAGATCATATTAGTAAAATAATATGATCTACGGAACTTTTTTTGATAATGGAGTACCTAGATTTAATAAATAAAATGCATATGATTTTTTATCCATATTTGACTTTCTTAATCTCGACAGATTTAGTTTGAAAAGTCTGAGAAAATGTTAGCCATTATGTCTATATTTTTGTCTACTCATTTTTAGTAAATTAACCAATTGTTTAACCCATTAATTCGCGCCTATGTTTATTCCATAAAATTGAACGCAGAGGCCATGAAGAAATCTTCCAAATAGTTGGGTTCAAATTCCGCGCGATGGCTCCTCTGGGGCCACTCGACCCGGGAGGGTCCATGAATAGTAATAGAGGTTGAGGCTCGAGGGACGGCCCGGTTCCGCTTATGGTGCGTGCTAAATCGACAACACCCTCGGGTCCTGTGACTAACAGCCAGTTTTATAAACTCGTCTATTTTGACTGAGATTTCATCCAAAAATTAAAGTCAATATACCGTGAAATCAAAACGCCTAAGGAGTTTATAGTATTAGTGTATCGAGAAGCTATTTAAGCAATGTCTCATCTTCTGTATCTAAGGAATCTTCAGTGAAAGATATCTTTAGAAAACTCTACTTTTGTACGTAATCTGAAAGACTGAGATTGTGTTGTTGTTTAGGGTGGTTAGTAACGCTGATCCTCAGCGTTACTAACCACCGTTACTAACCACCGTTTAAATAAAATTAGCTATATTTTTGAATATTACTTAGTCTAATTTCTCTCCAATTACTCATAAAGACAGTGTTATGAGTGAGTCTAACAATAATCCAGCAGGTGATCGGTCACGGTGTTAAGTCCTTAAGATAGAGATATTCAGGTCTAAGGGTTGTATTGGTGAGTTAGTGATCAGCATGTGGTGTGCGCCGGACTCACGTTCATGAGCAGGTCCGGTGAGGAGGAGCCCTTGCCGCTCATGGCTGTCCGGCGAGCAGGCGCATGTCACTCACTCACTCACTCACTCGCGGCGCAGGCGGCGCGGGCGGTCTGCAAGCGCCGAGCGATCGCGACTGCCGCGCGCCGGCCCCCACCGTCCCAGAGCCCCCACCGCTACCGGCTGCCTCATTTCTCACTATAATTTGCGTGCTCGTTTTTTACCATCATTACTCCCTCGTTTTGTTTTACGTATTATCGAGTGCATCCCGCTCGCACCGCGGCCGCCATGCGCGCCGAGCGCCGCCCAGATAATAGCTATCTGCAATTACGCCTTGGCCGCGCTGCCAGTGCCGACGCTCGCCGCGCCGCGCGACGCCTAGCGACATCTTGTGACGAGCGGCCGGAACTCCCACGTGCATCAGCGAGCGAAATGTTTGGATTATAGATTCAAATTAATTTATTTTAAGTAGGTAGATATTATTCAAGCACTTATGAAAAGACAAGTCTGGCAGTGAGTATAGACTCTACCATCGGTTTGAAGAGCAGACTCTATTATAAAACCGACAAGACACTCGGATTTATTTATAATGTACTCACCTACAGTTTAGGTATATTATCCTGCCTTGTGCGCAGAAGAAAGCAGAGCTGATTATTACCATGGATCTTTGTCGTTATCACTTATAAGAACAACAACATCGTATCTACTAGGTATACCTACCTATCTTTAAACAAATTGAACTTAAGTCTCGGCAAATTTGCCACCTACATGTATATATCCTGCATAATTAAATAGCAAATTAGCTATTTAATTAAAATTATCTATAATTTGTGATCCTATTACATTAGGTACCTACCTGCATTGTCCTCCAGCTCGGAGTGGCGTTGTGGGCCAAACCGCAAAATTCCTCGTTCCTTTAGAAGAGAGATGGGCTGATAATTATATTTAAAATGATACTAACAACTAACATTTTTAATGCACAGCGAGATTTAAAACGTGGCAAATAATTTCTTTCCAAAAATGTGCTACGATTACCGTTTCGACGTTTATTCATTAAATAAATAAATCATCATCATCATCTTATCAGCTAATGGACGTCTACTGCAGGACGTAGGCCTTTTGTAGGAACTTCAAAACATCACAATCCTGAACCGCCTGCTTTCAGCCACTCGCTTGATGCCGTCAGCCCACCTGGTCGACCAACACTGCGCTTGGACGTGATCGCCATACCAGCACCTTGGGACCCATTCCAGCACATTGGGACTCCAACGTCCATCGGCTCTTCGAACTATGTGCCCCATCCATTGCTACTTCAGCTTCGCGACTCGTTGAGCTATGTCGGTGACTTTGGTTCTTCTACGGATCTCCTCATTTCTGATTCGATCACGCAGAAATAGCATAGCTTGTTTCACCGCCCGCTGTATGACTTTGAGCCATTTCATTTTCTTAGTACATGGACCGACAAAAAAAATTAATTAATAGGTCAATTATACACACATCGCTCAAAGTAGGTGAGTCTAGCTTGTCTTATAGGTAGATGAATATTTGTACATAATATGCATTACATCATGTCATCAATCAATCATATAAATCATGAAAACATGAATGAATATGAATATTTTACACATGTGGGAATCGAACGGTCTAAGACACATTATGCTTCTCGGGCATTAATGAAGGTAGTGCTTGCCTACAATCGCAGATGATGATGATGAATTAGATGACGACGTACTCTAGGTAGGTACGTAGATCACCGGTTCAATAGGCTTTATATTCTAGCTCTGTCTATTTTTGGTTTTTGTGTTAAAATGCCATGATGATTGTGTTCTAGTATCGTGTAAATGATTATAAGGATATGTGAAAACACTGTTGTGGCAGACAGACACCTCAATTTTATTTATATGTTTTGAGTATTGATTGTATAAAAAGTAGAAACGTTTATGGATAATATAATAATAATAATAAATAATACTCTCTACAGAAATTAAAGAAACTTACACGAATCGAGCATGTTTGCTACGGTTTTCGTAGCGCTTCGTAGCAACTTGAAGTTGTAGACAGCGGATTTTACGTGGTTTTTATAAATTACTAACAAATCCCGTTGGACAGTGTGGACTACTCTACATTCCCATTCAGTAAAATTATTACGGCCTGTTACTCGCTGATAAAGTAACTTTCTTTTGGTGAAATAATTTTAAAACGGCTTAGCTTCACTTGGCTTATGCTTCGGGCCAACAAACAAACAAATAAATAATTTTACCTCTTTATAGATTATCACGAGTTTTGTAATAAATATTAATTTAACAAGAGTAATCTAACATATTTATAGTTTTAAATTCAGACTTTGGTTGATGTATACACAAAAAGTTGATTATTTTCTTTTGAAACTTTCGACCGCATTGGGCAAATAATAAAGTCTTATTTCCTAATAAGACTTAAATAAAATATAATTTAATTTTTAAATTTAGTAAACTTACTATATTTCCTTTTTTATTTTAATAATATGCAGTTAATATAATAGCTTTATATAGTTAAGTCAAGTATGTAATAGGTACGTAGTTTTAATATTATTGTAAAATTAAACAAATAAAAAATGACAATAATTAAAAGAGGAAAATAAATTAATTGTTAATTTACTAATATAATATGACTTTTTAATATCTAATAAATTATTATTGTAACACTTATGAATCAACTAGCTAGGTCAGTCATTGAAATAATTGAACAAACACAAGTATTGATATGTAAATAGTTTGCTTTTGTGATTCTTATACATTTTATTTTAACAAAAAGCTCAATGTGAAATAAATAAAAGATCAATTAATTGTAAAAGTTTTATTTAAAAAGTAAAAAATATACACTCTGTCAAGGCATCACATTTTAATTCCTGGTAACTTAAAATTAACACTTACGTATACGTAATACTAACGAATGGTACGGCTCACGTTTCATTGTTTTAATTAAGGCACAAAACACACAACACTGTTCAATTTATTGTCCAATGGCCACCGGCGGCTGTAAGTTGTAATGTCCTTGGAACATGGCGTAACTGTTATCCTTAGAACCGCACTGGTAGGCTGTGAGCGGTGTATACTGCTGGTAGAGCCGAGGGTCTCTAGCTGGCGGACGGGCGTAGTAAGACTCTTGACGCATCTCCGGACACCAACCGCTTCCGTACATAACGCTGCCGCTTGTAAACACGGCGTTATTGTTGTAAGTAGCCGGAGTACCCTGCATCACTTGCGGAGCTACTGTGCCGTAGTTCAACATCTGTTTAGGCGCAGTCACCGCTGGCACCGTGCCGTAATGCGAACTTCCGATTGACACAGCTGGAACAACTGTCTCGTTGGGTTGCTTCTCTACTTTTTCATCGCTCGGTTTCGGGGAGTCCGCTTTCGCGTCGTCTTCTTTAGCTTTCTTCGATTTCCTCGTAACGTTAGCGTGAGTCTTCACATGTTTCGCGAGGTGGTCGGAGCGCATGAAACGTTTAGTGCACAATTGACAAGCGAATCGCTTCTCTCCGGTGTGAGTGCGGAGGTGTCGCTGCAGCTCATCTGAGCGAGTGAATCTTTTTCCGCAGAACAGCCAGTTGCAGACAAAAGGTCGCTCGCCGGTGTGCCAACGAAGATGGGCCTTTAAGTGTGACGTTTTTCCGTAAACTTTTCCACAACCGGGCACATGACAGACGTGTTCTCGTTTCGCACCGTCCTTGCCGAAGTTGGGGCCGAAGCCTGCCGCTTCGGTGAGGCAGTTCGGGCAGCGGCACTTCGCGCAGCGGCGCTGCAACTCGCGGGCGTCCTCCGGGGCGGTCGCCGCGGGCCAGTACGGCGAGTACTGTGGATAAGGCGGCAATTCCCGCCAGGGGGCGCCGCACCACGCGCCCGAGGAAGCGCTGCTGCATGAGGACAAGTCGGAGGCGGGTGACAGCGCGTCACTGCGCCCGTAGCCGCAACCGTAGCCGCTCATTACGTTCATCATCTGTAATAACAGAAAACAATAATTAAACACATTTAATAACACTTCAATTTTTAAACTTTCTAGAACGACTTCACTGAATTAATAACACAATTAAATATCCAAACTCCATTGGTTACTAAAACATTAAAACTTTAATTTAATCGCTCAATAATAGCAAATAAGTAGGTTGTTAAATCATCAAAACGCTATAATAGTAGGCGTAGGCGGGCGGACGGACCTGTTGCGCGGGCGGATCCACGTATTGCATTTCCGGTGTTGACAACGTAGCGTAAGAACATTCAACTGGATAATTACAGGGCGGCACACCGCTCGCGTCGAGACGTTTTTAATAACTGGCTTGGGATACACGTAACGAGTGGTTGTTGCCTCTCCCCCCGCCCCGCGGCCCGCCGGCGCGCGCGCACCCCGGCGCAGCCTCCCGCCCCGCCCGTGACTTATGAGCTTTTGAGATTTCTTAGCGGCGAGTGACGCGAAAGCTTAGAACAGCTTCACGTACGGGTCGTATGGTTAATTCATTTTACCAAGGCGCCCTCTACAGATTACGCTGCTGAAAATATAATTACTATTAAAGAAATAATAACGTTCTACGAGAGGGAAAGATCCACACATCAAAGAAACAATAAAAGTCATAGAACAAAATTAGTGAAATGTAAAGTAATATTTTTTTTTAAACTATATTATTAAAAAATACTAGACAAATTAGTATAAGTATTATACAGATCATTTTTATTCTGAAATCATATACTCGTGATTTCAGAATAAAAATTTATAAAAAATCTTCAAGTTCTGTCTCTTTGTTGAAAATCTTTTTTTTTTATTCTTTACAAGTTAGCCCTTGACTACAATCTCACGTGATGGTAAGTGATGATGCAATCTAATATGGAAGCGGACTATCTTGTCAGGAGGTGCATGAAAATCCACACTCCTTTCGGTTTCTACACGGCATCGTATCGGAACGCTAAATCGCTTGGCGGTACATGTTTGCCGGTAGGGTGGTAACTAGCCGTAGTCAAAGCCTCCCACCAGCCAATCTTAGTAGTGTTTATCTTTTTCTCTCATTTTGTTCTTGAAAACCTAATTACATTTAATTACTTTTTCTATTGGAAATGACTTTTCTCACGCGCAGTTAATCAGATCTCAATACCCGAATACGTCTAGCTACAGAACGAATAATTATTATTTTGTCTGTCCGTATCTCCCAGACGCTTAATGCTTTTAATTTTTTCTCTATTTCGGTCGGCAGTTCGCGGCAGACGCATGATTTATGCATATCCGAGAGAGGCCAAACCTTTAATTATACGTTGTTAAAATATAGCAGTTTGTTAAATCGTTCCGCTTGCTTTTGTTTTAACATCACCGCGCTCTCACAGGAGATCTAAATTTCCTTTAAATCTGATTTTAAAATATTTTATAGGTACCTTCTAAGTAAATTAAATTAAAAAGTTTTTTAAAAATTAATATCTACCTAAGTAAGTAGGTACTAGGTACCTTCCAAGTATGTTAAAAAAAAGTTTTTTTAATAGGCGTCGTTATAAATAGACACACATTTCCTCTTTGGCACATACACAGTATTTCCCATAACTTCAAGGTGTTGACAAGTTCACTTATAGGAGCCATGCATAACTAATGTTCTTTTAACTAAAAAATATTCATTTTTATGCACTTAATGCACCAAATTACTTTTATTAACAAATTGCGTGGTGCATTATCTCGTTGCGACGCTCAGAAATTTTCATTACCAAACCCAATTAGCTACCAAAATCAAGACTTTTCGTAATTAAAAAAGTTGAGTGTCTCATCAAGATTAAGCTACTCACGGAGGATTAACTTAATAGTAATCAATTGTTTTAAAAAAAATGATTCACGGATCCCAGAAAATAAAGTATTTCATAGCATAAGTCCTTACCCTTACGTTACTGTCAAGACTGCCAAGCGCTTAGCGACATTCCTAGTGCACTTGTAGACAAAGTACCTGTGACTACCAGTTATTTTAGACAGACAATTAAACTGAAGCTATAGAAACCCATTAGTATTTCCCAGAAAGAAGCAAGTGGCTACTGTAAAATCGGAATGTACAAAACCTTACACCCATGGTAACAATTATAAATGCAATAACCTGTCGACATGTTTACGACTGCATAGAACAATAGCCAGAGAGACAACCCGTTTCACCGTAAAGCGCTGCAATGCTTTTAAAACACAGTCGTTTACTGAACCAAAAACGCAAAAGCACTGAGCGCTGTAGTTTTATAAATTTACAAAAGTCTGCAATGCTACTGTCGTGCGCTGTGCGAGGACTGGTCAACACAAAAGGCCCATGCAGTGGACAATGTAACTACTAATGCGCTATGATCGTTCACGCCATAAATCTCGAGGGCTACTGTGTTTTTGTGAACGCAATGAAAAAACGTCGCCTCAGGACGAGGCAGCCGAAATGTCGGCACGTCATGCCATGTGATGACAATAAATTCGTAAGTATTATTAACTGTGTAAGGTCAGAAGTGACCGCTTCGATGATCCAGTGGTTAGGATATGTGGTTTGGGATCATGAGGTCTTGGCTTCGATATCGGGACTATGACATACAAAGTTTTCTATTCTTTTTTTCTATGAAATTTTTTAGCCCGCGGATTTGGGTAGTTGGGTGGTACATCACCCCCGTCTCTCGGAGAGCACGTCAAGTTGTCTATTAGGTATCTATAACATAATTCTAAATTATGATTACGGTTATATTAGGTAGGTAAAAGGTTTAAACTATTTTGGGACTTTTCTTTAAAAAAAATATTTGCCATATCTTTTAGATAAAACCAATATCCCCATTCCCCTCCATCTATAGTCGGGAAAGACTGTATCAAGAGTGGATACAACAATAGACCAACAGGACGGGGATCGAACCACCACCCCTCGGTGATGAATCCGACCGCTCTTACCGATAAGCTGAGGCTCTATCCTACCCGTATAGAGCAGAATAAAAACTTCCACCAAGTCTAAGTCAGTTAAAAAGCGATCAAACGCAATACGCTTCCGTTCAATCTCAGATATTTTACACTAATTACAGGTTTCATATGTCGGGGGCGGGTAATTGGTTGTATCGTGCGTTGTCCTTCACTTCCTGTCTTTTGGCGGACCGTCGATGAAAGCAGCATTGTGGCCAGTTGCACAAGGCACCGCCGGTGTCGAGTTCCAGCTATTATAGCGCCGAGCACCCACGGCAGCTCTTTGATACCAACGAAAGGTATTTTAAGTCGGTAGACGTGCATTTTGTTCATTTAATACTACGCAAATATTTTAGTCATAATTATTGCAATATTAATGCATTTACATTAATATTGCAATAATTATGACTAAAATATTTGCGTAAATTTATTGTTGGCAATCAGTAGAACAAAGAATTGTAGGTAAGTAAATATATAAACAAACTAGCAGACGCTTGCGACTTCGACCGCGTGGTGGTTCGGTTTTTCACAAATCCCGCGGGAACCATGGTTTTTTTCGGAATGCAAATATAAGTAAAAATATAAACAAACTAGCAGACGCCCGCGGCTTGCCTATGTGATAATCCAGAGTAAAATCTATTTCCATTCCAAATTTTAGCCAAATCGCTTCAGTAGCCGCAGCATAATGAAGGAACGAACATACACATTTACACATAAGCTTTCGCCTTTGTAATATTAGTGTGATTGATAAGAAATCAAAAGAATACAGCAATCAAATTTAAGCATAGATAATGTTTGAGTGTTTAAATAAGTACAAAACACATAATTATAGGTATAGGTATACCTACTTACGTATAGATTCTTGTACAACTAGCATACATAAAAGAGCTAACTATCGGTACCAAACTTTAAAAAAAATACGTAGGTAGCTAAAACTGGCTATAACAAAACAACGATTTGGTAATGAGCATTAATTAAAATAACAAAATTTATATCAATCAAATCTAAAAAATCCCTTTAAAAAAGTTTAAGAATTTCATTACAATCCTGTTGAATATCATTTTCCTGCACATGATTTTTTAAAGCTTTAGCTAAACTTAAAGAAACTATAACAATAAAACTGCAAAAATCTCGAAGCGATTTGATTACGAATAAGTTTTAAATTGCTATTGTATGAAAGCGGACGCTGGCGTTATCTGATCGGAACTCCGCTCAACATCGTCTCTGTAAAGGAGTGAAGATTCGTTCGCATTGTCAAAAGTGTAACCAGATCACTCTAAGTACCTGTTGCTTCACAATACGAGAACACAGGTTCACACCAAACGACGCTGAACGTTCCTTTATAAAACTGACGTGTCTATTGTATTTGTAGCTGTTTAAAAAAACTGAAACTTTTATTTCTATAAAATCGTAAAATATCAACTTTTTGATGGTTTGTCAACAGCTGTTGTATTTCACACGCAAAAAGTGCGTTAACATAACCATAACCATCCTAATGCTGAATTTTCAATTTTTGGTTCCTGCAATTCAAATCAGAACAGTCTAAATTTCACAAATTGTACAAGAAACTTATCAAGAATCAAGACAAACTCATGGGACCATGTAGTTAAGGAATTATTTTGGTCATCTACCACTCTGACTTCATAATATCTACGAGTACAATTAACGAGCGCCCGCCACTTCATCGGCATGATCCAGATCCGAAACAGTTTTTCACAAACCATGGATTTTCCATACATCTCAATTTCAGCCAAAATGTCCTTGTAAATTACAAACATCCGCAGATATATCCATCAGTGTATCCAAACAAATTTCGCTTAATAATATTTGTGGGATGGGATGGGAAGTGCGAAATGGGATATTATTCCTGAAAGTAGTTAACGAAGCAAGAAAAACTAATTACCATAATTATTTAATCAAACAGTAAGTAAACATAATCTCAGTCGCGACTATTAACATCCGTAACAAGGAAAGAACCGGGTCATCTCAAATCACAAAGCGCACATAAAGCTTTACGATCAAGAACTATTATGCAAAAAATGAAATATAGGCGAAGAAATTCTGCGGAGCGCTGACTCCCCGTGGCGAAGCGGCGGCTGCCAAAGGGCACTTTGCAAAGTGACAGCCGAAACTGCCCTGGACAAGGAAAAAAAAGTAGAAAAAAGTCAAGTCGAACAGTTTGTTTAACACAACAAGACGTTCCGAACAGATTAAGGACATGGGTCTAAAATACGAACTACAATAATAATCATCCTGCCTATTTTAGCGACTCACAGACATGCCTCGCTTTATATGAGAGGATATGGAGCTTAGACCAAGAACCAAGAGTATTGCCTGTGCCTTAATATTCTCTATTTTTATGTATGTAGTAGAAGCCGCTGGATGCTGGCGGCTCGAGATCGTTGTGCTTCGAGGTCCATTCAAGAAGTCCAGCTGTGAACGTCTATCGGCTGTTAAGGTAAGGTAAGTAGAAACTTGCACCATAAAAGCAAGAACGTTCGAGATGTGGTGCTGGAGGCGCATGTTAAGAATACGAGTACCTTGGACAGCTAAGCGCACAAACGTGTCTATTCTATCGCAGCTCAGAATCAAGGTTAGGCTTTCCTCCTTGTTACCAACGCGCACTGGGGTATTTCGGGCGCTTTATACGGCGTAGTGACTGCAGTTTAGAGAAATTAATAATAACAGGCATCACTGACGGGAAAAGACCGAGGGGCCGCTCTCCAACACGATGGGCTGACCAGCTGAAGGAGGATAAAAGGACGAAGTTCTACACGACAGAGGGGTTGGCCACCAACAGAATTCAATGGAAGGCGTGGCGCAGGAGGTTGGGATCTTACCAGGACCACGATCTTCAGTAATGAAGGAACGACTGTAGAGAGAGATGGAGCTTTGGTTAACACGCTGCTCAGATGCCCAAAAAAAGCTTGAATAGCTAAATGGTAAAGCGGTCGGAGTGACTGAGGGATGGTGGTTTGACCGCTGTTGTCGTACCCTATTCTAATACAGTATTTCCCGACTAGTTGGAGGGAAACAGTAATATTGGGCATATTTATTTGTGGCAAATATCTATACTTATAATAAATCTGTAGAGAGGTCAATTCTGTACATGAAATATATTTCCAAAATAACTATCAGGGGGTGATTAGTGATCGATACTGATGCCAAAAATGCAATCAGTAAAATTTTTGTCTGTCTGTCTGTCTGTCTGTCTGTATGTTCTTTATAGAAACAAAAACTACTGGACGGATTTTAACGAAACTTGGTACAATTATTCTACATACTCTTGGGCAGGTTATAGTATACTTTTCAATACGCTACGATCAATAGGAGCAGAGCAGTGAAGAGAAATGTTGAGAAAACGGGAGAAGTTACTCACTTTTTTAAGCTTCCGTCGCGTGTACAGCCTTAATGGTTAAAGCTACATAGAAATCATGTATGACGGAAATGTTCTCCTTAAAATTATCTATAAAAACACAACAGCATATATATGTCTATCTCTTATGGTTGACTCACAATAGCACGTGTAACTCCCGATAGCTTAGCAGTTCGGAGCTTTCTAATTAAATTTGTCTACTCTTATGTTTATAACACTCATCACTCATAACCCTAACTATAAAAGTTAATATTATTACCTATTCAATAAAAAAAGAATCATAAAAATCGGTAAAGAAACACCAAAGTTATACAAGAAATACGCTAAGCCATCGCGCGTGCATATGCTATATGGATTATTTTTGTGTAACGGTTGCCGCGCTCGACGCGACTCGCGGCGGGGGCGGGGAATAAATAAAGAAGTGCAGCCTTAATGAGTAGGGTAGGGGTAGGGTAGGGTAGGGGTAGGGTAGGGTAGGGTAGGGGTAGGGTAGGCTAGGGGTAGGATAGGGGTAGGGTAGGGGTAGTTGAAAGTTTACAGCGACTTTCACGTGGACGAAGTCGCGGGCGTCCGCTAGTTCTTTAATAAAAATAGGGGTTAGCGGGTGATTGAATATTTAACGATCACTATTCAGTTGTTAATGACTGGGAGCGAATTTACGTACTTTAAGGGAACTTCCAATCGCTAGCAAGTAATAATGATGTGCCTCGGCTTGTATAATATTGGACAACTTTAAAACCTATTTGTTCTTTACAAAACCAGAACATTTTATTATATTTAAAACACAATATTTTTGTAATTTTTAACCGATTACAAAAAACCGAAACCGGAGGTTTCTCATTTCGACCGTATTTTTTTTGTCAAAAGGTAGATACTTGTAACACCATCTAGTAGAGTTTTGAAGTACCAGTAGGCAGTCTGCTTACATACCCAGTAAGTGATGAAACAGTACCACAAATAATTTAAAGATGGCGTTTTTGCAAAGATACATTTTTATTTTATTATTAGAAAACATAATTTGGTAACATACGTTATATCCTATATATTTTAACCGACTTTAAAATAGGAGGAGGTTTTCAATTTGACTCTATAGTTTTGAATATATATTAAGTTGCGCGATTACTCGAAGACGCCTGAACCAATATGAATAATTATTTTTTTTGTTTGAAAGTGTATTTTCATTTATTTAAGACGGATGGACAGACGGGCGGACAGACAAACGGACATAAGGCGAAACTATAAATGTTCCTTGTGGACTATGGAACCCTAAAAAAGTTCTAAGGCCATTGAGAGGGATTGACTGGCAGCCATCATACACATAATACACACACAGTTAATAACAGAACTTAATAATTTTAAATCTTTCTTTAATTCATGTCACATTCTCATAAAAGGCACGACAAATGCATAACGAATGTTTTTCATAGTAGTTTTTCATTCAAATAGTTTAGATATTCCTTCGTCTTTAGTGTCAACTGATGTTAGGCGACCTGCATAGACATAGTTCTGATCAAACCGATAGCCCGTTACGTCTTTGGTGGTTTTATTGAGTTTTCCAGGTTCCAAAAGAATATTGTAATCATAGAGCCGTATCTCGTTGTAATATTCAAAGGCAATTAAGGGCAGGTCAGCGACCGATTTTCCAAACCGCACCAATAAGTGCTCAAGTTGTGTGCCATCAGCCAGTAAGACGCTGAAGCCTGTAAAATATACGTTATTATGAGTTTTAGGATACCTAATCAGTTTAGCCGATGGACGTCCACTGCAGGACATAGGTCTTTTGTAGGGACTTCCAAACATCACGAGCCTGAGCCGCCTGCATCCAGCAAATCCCTGCGACTCGCTTGATGTCGTCAGTCCACCTGGTGAGGGGTCGTCCAACACAGCGCTTTGTAGTGCGGGGTCGCCATTCCAGCCCCTTGGGTCCCTTACCCCTGGGTTAATTATTAGTTTTAATCATCATTAATAATTAAGTTTCATTATTAACTAAAGGTTTCGGTCAAAACTATAGTGCCACAAACTTTTCTAACCCGGTGGCCAGGAATGGCGATCGCCGCATTTTCAAAAACATATACTTAGGTACTTGTAGTGTTCGTGTATATATACACCGGTAGTGGGGTAGTGTTCGTGTATATATACACCGGTAGTGGGCGAGAGCGGCCAGTCTATGGCTGGCATCGAGAGGAGGTAAGGACAAGGGACCTTACAGTACTAAAAAGGCGAAAACAGCGACCCCATTGCAGCAGGTTGCAGGTTTCACCGGCCTCATCACGCTGCTTGTGGATCATCTGCATTCTGTGGTGGCACTATACATATACAATGAGCATCATTCCGACAAAGACGTCTAGATTACCTATTGCCAAACAATGATAGTTTAAAAAAGGTCTTTGTTGCCAAATGATTCAGCGTTTCCAATTAATAAAGCTTCCATCTTTTTCAAGTTACAAGATCCTGGGTAGAAGTCGTAGTCCAATATCGAGAGTTTCTATCGTCCAAGAATTTTTCAGTAAAATTTCACATTGTCGAAGCCTAAGATATGGAAGTACAAAAATCTGCAAACTTACGTTCTTCAAGTGAATATTCTCTTCTTATGGCCTCTTTATATAGCTTCACAGTTTGTGTGTCGGAGGGTATGTGTAATAAAATGATGCATGGGTACTTTTTCGAGAGGTTTTCTTCATTCTCTGAGTTGATTTCCTGTAAGAGAGGAAATATTGCTTGCACGGCCCAAGTATACATGTCAGTGAAGTTGAGCATAGATCCGCTGTATGTGTCGTCAAGTGCAACGATAGTTCCTCCTGTTGATCGAATCATTACACTTAGTTGACCTGTAAATAGGAATTACAAACGAATATTACAGTCGACCCGACTGGACTTCTCAACGTCTCTTCTTAGCTTTTTCTAATAAGTAGGTATAAGCGAGCTCTTAGGTGCAATCACGCCTGATGGTAAGCGATGATTCAGATTCCTATGGTGGAACGCGCTTGCCCAGAAAATGCCATAACTCTTGACTTGAAGATTATGATGATGATATTGAAGGTGCTGGGGAAAACAGATGCTGGAAAAGCATTCCACATCTTTGCAAGCATTTCAAGGAAAGAGGAACTAAACCGCTTAGTACCTACGAGAAATATCGACGACGTAGCGGTGCAAATCTCTGCAATACTTAGCTGTCCTGTGGGAGAACGGCGAAGGTGGCACAAGACTAACAGTTCCTGAGCAGACTCGCCCCGAAATATATTTTTCACTACTCTTGCTCAAAAACACTGTCATATTACTACTCCACAGCGGGGCTAAACAAGCATTTTAGCCTCTAGAGGCTAAAGTAATTTTGTTTTTTAATTCTTGTATGTTACGAGTACTAGCCAAGTACTAGCCTACTATAAAACGGAGGAGGTTTTATTCGAAAATAGAATCATTATAGATAAGGCCCTGATTGTTTTGAAAAATAAATTAAAAAACTTTAAACTGGAATGAAATGCAGCATTCTTGTCTGTGGCATGCGTTCATTTTTTTTTTTAATTTTTATTGAGTTGCAAATAGAGCGAGATTTGAAGACATGGGAAATCCTTTACGGTGTAATACCTTTGCCTTTTTCACACGTGAAAAAAATAAAATTAAAAAACGAGAATTTAAAAACCAATTGGCGTGAATAATACACACTTGATTTTTTTTCAGAAATTCATTGTAAATTTGTGACCGTAACTTACATATTTTTCAACAATCATTGTAATTGTTGTCTTCATCTGGTGAGAATGGTGATCCTAGTTTAGAGATGGATGAAATTTTCAATCTGTTACCATCGAGACGAAAGTCAAAGTCGAGACGCATTTACTTAAATACTTACCTACGAAAAATGTAATAAGTGGAGAAAACAACAACGAATGGATTCACTTACAAAAGGAGTTTTTTAAACTATTATCTCCCACGTTTACCTTACATAGTACATTATTCATCTTCACAGTAGTCGGAAATTATGCTACTGGGTAAAAGCATCTCCCTTAATATCCAAAATTGTAGACTTTGTACATTTAATTTTCAATTAAAATAAATCATTGAATATCGTACTAAACTATTTTATTTTCTCGCAATCGTAGTGAAAAGAGTGCAACACGTGGGGCTAAACCCATTATAAACTCGGTTTCTATTTAGGCGGCCCTCGCCTTCGTCTCGGGCCCTAAAAATACCTCGTATATAATGGGTCTTTTTAGCCCCTTGTATAACAATCCACTATTGTAGTATACCAATAGACAAGCAACCTTTTGGCGGCGATGAAATTTAGAGTTTGTTATTGCTTCATTGCCAATGAGCCTTCTAGCACGGTTAGCTGAATGCAAGAGAATTTTTTTCTTACTCTAGTATAGATACCTTTTAGGTGTGTTCGCTGCGCAGAATCATCCAACATCACATAGAATCGACACTCCTCTCTAAGGCTGGTAGCCACTTTACGAAGGATATCATACTCAGGCTGGTCTTTGCTGTTTATGCAAGCAACTATGTGCCCTATGTTCTCATTGAGATCATGAAGCTCATCCAAACTATTGATTACTATAATTGGATCACTTAGCTTTCCTCTGATAAACTCTACATAACCTTCCACGCTTTGTTTGCCTGTGAATAATATACGGTTTAGTTATCTCTATCAGAAGTATCTAGTAAAACTCGGGAGGCAATAGAGAATTATCCTAGCTAAAAGATGTTCTTAATAAACAAGAGTTTTATTAATACTTACATCTGCATAACCACCCTTCTCTCGATTGCACACCATTTGCAAACATCACAATTCTAGGATTGCTCACGTACAGGTCATATTTTGTTGTGATGGCCTCCTCATTATCAGAATCTACCTTAGCCAATGCTACTTTGCCATTATTCAATCCAGCTTTCGTAATTTCCTTTGCAACACCATCAAATATGGATAAAATACGATCTCTGTCCGACGTTCTCCAATTACGATAAAATACCATTAACACCAAATCGTTGGAGGCTGGAACAATTTGGAAATCTACATATATCTACTAATATTATAAAACTGAAGGATTTGTTTGTTTGTTTGCTTGAACGCGTTAATCTCAGGAAATACTGGTCCGATTTGAAAAATTATTTCAGTGTTAGATAGCCCATTTATCGAGGAAGGCTATGTAGGCTATATACTCTCCTCGTATTCCTACGGGAACGGGAATTACGAGAGTGAAACCGCACGGCGTCGACTAGTAATATCTAAATTAAACACCTACCCATTAGTTCGATGGTAAACTTCGCCAATGATTGTGTACCACCAAGGGGTAGCCAGTCAATTCCAATTCTCGTTTACCCGATTGTATCAGAAGGACGGTAATGTTTTCTTAAAAAGTAACTAACCTAACCTAGCATAAAAACCTATAGAGTAGGTTCTACAAGCACTTCTGAGCATCAACTTAAACACAACTATTAAGATATACTTAGGATATCGACTATGACTTAGGCTCTTACTCACTTAAAGCTGAAACTTACCTATCACATCGTCAATATTGCTTTCAGTAACTTCAACTACACCAATATTAGTAGGCTCATCAGTACTCTGAATATTCTGAAACAAAACATTTATCTTTTAAATATGACCATTATTCTCCTCCAACTAGTCGGTGTACGACAGTCCAGTCCAATCGGGGCGGGGATCAATCTACCACTCCTTCGATGTAGAGTCTGGCCGCTTTTACTGTTGAGCTATTGAGGCTCTAAATATTTTAGTATTTATTATTAAAACTAGCGGACGCCCGCGACTTCGTCCGCGTGAAAGTCGTTGTAAACTTTCAACTACCCCTATCCCTACCCTACCTCTACCATACCCTATCCCAACCCTACCCCTACCCTACCCTTCCCCTGCCCTACCCCTACCCTACCCTACCTTCTTATTTTTATTTCCCCCCCCCCCCCCCGCGAGTCGCATCGAGCGCGGCAACCGTTAGGTACACAAAAATAATCCATATAGCATGAATTAGTATTCACGCGCGATGGCTGCTTAGCGTATTTCTTGTATAACTTTGGTGTTTCTTTACCGATTTTTATGATTCTTTTTTTATTGAATAGGTAATAATGTTAATTTTTTTAGTTAGGGATGAGTGATGAGTGTTATAAACATAAGAGTATACAAATATAATTAGAAAGCTCCGAACTGCTAAGCTATCGGGAGTTACACGTGTTATTGTGAGTCAACCATAAAAGATAGACATATATATCCTGTTGTGTTTTTATAGATAATTTTAAGGAGAACATTTCCGTCATACATGATTTCTATGTAACTTTAACCATTAAAGCTGTACACGCGACGGAAGCTTAAAAAATTGAGTAACTTCTCCCGTTTTCTCAACATTTCTCTTCACTGCTCTGCTCCTATTGATCGTAGCGTAATGAAAAGTATACTATAACCTGCCCAGGAGTATGTAGAATAATTGTGCCAAGTTTCGTGAAAATCCGTCCAGTAGTTTTTGTTTCTATAAAGAACATACAGACAGACAGACAGACAGACAGACAGACAGACAAAAATTTTACTGATTGCATTTTTGGCATCAGTATCGATCACTAATCACCCCCTGATAGTTATTTTGGAAATATATTTCATGTACAGAATTGACCTCTCTACAGATTTATTATAAGTATAGATGAATTGAACTCTCACGCCCGGTACAAAATATAACGGTTTTACATAACAATAAAACCGATATTATGTGCCGAGAGGAAAACCATACAGCATTGTCTTGAAGATCGCATTTGTGTACCTTACCTTTCTATGGTCAGAACATCGATACATACCTAGTTCCTTCAATCTACTAAAGGAGGTGTAATTGTTTCATCGTGCTAGCCAGTGTGTAAGCACTGACATTTTAGCTCATAGTCTTCACCAGGAAGATCTTCCTGCAATGCTGTATGGTTTTCCTCTCGGCACATAATATCGGTTTTATTGTTATGTAAAACCGTTATATTGATGTGCCTATTGAAAACCATACAGCATTGTCTTGAAGACGTGTTTGTTATCTGCTGGTGAAACATATTATAGACACAATGCTATGATGATGATGATGATGTCGATAGTAAGATCTGACATCAAATTAATTGTTAATTTAACTAGGTATTTGACTTTTGCTTATAATTTTTATCATGGTTTTGCTACTTTATATATAAGCAAATATGTGTTTAAATAAAAGAAATCAATTTTTATGTACTTTGATTACAAATGTAAAATGAAAATTGTACTAGCGTTTGTATTATTACAGTTGAATTAAATTTTTGAAGAAAAATCGTACGATAATAAAAAGAACCAAAATATTAAGCAATCTTAATTGTATGAAAATAAACTAAGATCAAAAGCGTAACACTTATTTGGCAAAAATCACACCGCGCTGAACGTTTTAAAAATATATATCATATTTATTTTTAGGAAAATCAATTTCACGTCAATAATGATTAAAAAATGTGACTGATGATTTCCAGTTTTCGCACAATAATATATCGTCAATCGGCTGGTTATCTGACCATCATAAAGATGCTACTACTTATCTACAACTGCCTGGGGAGGCGTCAATGCCGCTTTGGATAGGAGCTGTTTGACCCCAGTTCCCTATTACAGAACGAGAAGCAGCTTTAGGTGTATTACCTAGTATGTAATATGTAATAAAGAGATTATTTAAGTTCTTAACTTTGCCTATTTTAGACTTACTTTTAACAATCAAAGACCTGACTAACGTTACTGGGCATATGTATATGTCGTTATGTTTGAAAGTTTCCATACCGATTGTCTATATGAGTGAGAATCATTTTTTGAACCAAATTCCGGTATTAAGTATATACAACGTGTCCCAAAATTCAACGATAAGCGGGCGCCAAAAGATTGACCTGCTCATGAGCACTTAAGGAAAAATAATAAAAAAAATATACCTAAATTTTTTTTTTAGTTACAAAATAAATTTTAAAATTCTTTGAAAATTTACACCTTGTATGATATTTTGAACTACCGCAGCTACAATTTCTTAAATATGCTTAAGATTTTTTTTGTATCGGAACCTAAGTAGTACTACTATTCACCACAACTCTTAAAAACACCACAATGCCCGCAGTTTTTACACAAAAAAAAATCAAAATATTTTTTTTCCCTCAAATTTTTAAAGATTTTTACTTTCAGTCTACTTTGACTCATGGTCTTGCAAAAAAAAGTATGAACACCGCTATGGCAAGTTATTTTCAAAGTTGACGCAACTAATCAAGATTTCAAAATAGTATAATACCCTAGGATAACTAGTCACAAAAAAAAATATGCGTACCATTTGTAAACAAGAACCAAATTTCTTAATTGTTCTTGTTGTTAGTAATAAATTTTACTATGTTCCAAAAATGTGTTTGTTATTTTAATTACACAACATTAAAGTAAATGTTCGAATTGTTTTCCACCGGCATTAATACAGGCACGACATCGCCTTAAAAACGACCGTTTTATTTTTCGCGCATATCTTCTAGCATTGATATGTGCCGCAGCCTGAGTGATTTTTTGCCGAAGCTCGTCCAATGTCGTAATCGGTTTTGCGTAGATCCTGTCTTTGAGACAACCCCAATAAAAGAAATCCAGGGGGTTTAGGTCGGGTGATCGGGGTGGCCATAGGATAGGACCAAGTCGCCCGATCCAACGCCCCGGATACTCGTGGTCTAGGTATTGTCTCACAGGACGAGCGTAGTGAGCTGGGCAACCATCATTTTGATACCACATATTTTGAAGGTCGCTTAGGGGGACGTCTTCTAGTAATTCTTGCAAATCATTTTGTAAAAAGTTCAAATAACTGTCCCCATCTAAGTTTCCTTGTAATTCAAAAGGCCCAATCACTTTTCCATTTAAAATGCCCGTCCATAAGTTGACCTTAAATTGATATTGGGATTTGTCTTCTCTCATCAGGTGCGGATTCTCATTGCTCCAGCTGTGTAGGTTGTGAAGATTTAAATAGCCATCTTTCTTGCAGGTTGTTTCATCCGACCATAGTACTTTATCCAAGAACTGAGGATCTTCCCGATGCTTTTGAAGCATCACTCGGCAAAATGCGATCCGCAGTGGATAGTCCCGTGATAGTAACGTTTGTACACGTCTGTAATGATATGGGTGTAGCCGATGACGTTTTAGTATTCGATGTGCTGAACTTTTTGGGATTCCCGTAGCTGCTTCTATGGCACGCACTGAGGTAGTTGAATCAATGTTTATTTCATTGAGAACTTCTTCATCGCATTCCGATCTAGGTCTTCCAGCGTTTCTTCTAGCTGACGGCAAACGACCCTCCGAAAACGCTTGATGCACATTCATAAATACCCGATAATCTGGATATCTTTGAGCGTTTGGGTACCTTTCTCGATACAATCTGCTAGCAGCGTTAGCATTGCACCGACATTCTCCATAAATGAGATGCATGTTAGCGTATTCCATCGGCGTGTATGGTTGCGGCATGATAACGCTAAACAGTCCAAAATACACCAAAAGTCCAATTCACAAAACACAGGCACAGTCCAAAATAATGCCAGGTCAGTTCAGTTTGCAGATCACTTAAGTCCAGTCCAAAATGCAAAGCCAAAAGTCGTTAGTACGAGAGCCACGTCAATTGAATACGGAAAGTTGCGCAGTAAACAAAGGAGCAGAGCGTACTGACTTGCTGGGAACAGGATTTTCTTTACCTGCATCATTGTCATTCAACAAAGAACATCTGTCTATCCCTCTCTAACGTATACTTATCGCTATCTTTCTCTCTCTCTCTCTCTCTTATTTTTAAATGTTATCGTTCGTTCCATTAAAATTCTAGGAAATTGCAACGTATGACTCACATCATTTTGTGCATAAAGTAAAAGTGATTTCTAGGAGCAAAAACATTTTAGAAATTTAGTTCTTGTTTACAAATGGTACGCATATTTTTTTTTGCGACTAGTTATCCTAGGGTATTATACTATTTTGAAATCTTGATTAGTTGCGTCAACTTTGAAAATAACTTGCCATAGCGGTGTTCATACTTTTTTTTGCAAGACCATGAGTCAAAGTAGACTGAAAGTAAAAATCTTTAAAAATTTGAGGGAAAAAAAATATTTTGATATTTTTTTGTGTAAAAACTGCGGGCATTGTGGTGTTTTTAAGAGTTGTGGTGAATAGTAGTACTACTTAGGTTCCGATACAAAAAAAATCTTAAGCATATTTAAGAAATTGTAGCTGCGGTAGTTCAAAATATCATACAAGGTGTAAATTTTCAAAGAATTTTAAAATTTATTTTGTAACTAAAAAAAAAATTTAGGTATATTTTTTTTATTATTTTTCCTTAAGTGCTCATGAGCAGGTCAATCTTTTGGCGCCCGCTTATCGTTGAATTTTGGGACACGTTGTATATTATATAATAGTATCACAAAAATTATCTTTTGCAATTTTTAGCAAAGTAAAGTCGTGAACTCTACGACCCGATGCTAGCAACAAAACCGTAGCTGAAATTGAAATTGAAATTTTATTTATCCTCTTCACACCATAATATGTACAACAATATAACTGTGTTAGGTTACAATTTCATTATGTGATAATGTGGGGACCGGTGTTCGCACCGGGTACAAAACCTGTGTTGCAAGACACCACGCTGATGTAGCCGTTCTCCTAGACATTTCAAAAAGGGTATATTTAGGTGGATTTGTGATGAAAGTCATCTGAGCACAACCTCGGGATCCCATATGGAAATTGACTTAGCGACTTTAGGTTTAGCTTTACTAATAGCCTTAAGGGCATGTTTTATTATGAAAATTAAGACAGCGGATTTATGTACTAAGATTCTGCTATAAGATAGTTTCTCATTTAAAAAATTAATATATCAAAAATTTTGTTAACTCTGCAGGTTGGGGAGATTTAGGATTTACTTGGGAGGTTTCGCACCAGTTTAACCATTTTCTGATGGCTGGTAAGTAGGTTGACAAGGTTGATTGTCTTTAACTTTTTTCTTTCCTGAGTAGACCATTCTTTTATTTGGGCACCCCACCCCTAATTGTCCAGACTTTCGGGGTCAATGTGTGCACCTGAGGTGGACACTGTGACGTGGCTCTATCAAGGTCTTTGGTAGGCTTTGTAGTTCGTGTGGGTGATCCAATGCTCTAGCTTTCAGATTCTGCAGTCAAAAAGCACGCGGCCACTCGGGTGCCACTATTAGCGACGTTCCTGTCACATTGTTTAGATGTGTCAGTACTTTTGGCAATAAATTTGAAGGAGGAAACACTCGTGCTAGTTGATGTCTCCACGGTCTGCTGAAGGCATCTATGTAGCATGTCTATGATCTCTGCAGTCTATCGAGACGTAATTCGATACCACAGCAATGTTGTGTAGCAAACAATTCTATCTCGGGTCGTCCCCATTTCATGCAGATTTCCTTTGTTGCTTGAGGAAGTAGATGGCACTTGGCGGGCGGTTTTTCGTGAGACAGTCTGTCTGCGATAATGTTGTAGCGGAATGGAAGGTAATAAGCTGATAACGTGATCTGAAACTTGTTTGTCATGTGTAAGAGATCGATCTTTAGATTCAACAGTCCAGTGACTTTGATCCACCCTCCTTTCGAACGTACGCTTCAAATGTTCGATTGTCTGATTGAACATGGGGATTTTGTAGAACCTTTGTGTTCCTTCTGATCGCCGTTATAACTGCATACAGCTTCTTTTTGTGGAGCTCATCAACATCGTTTTTAGCTGAGCTGACCAAATTCCTGACAGTAGTTTTGATTGAGCACCCCAACCTGAATCTGAGGCATCCGTTGCCAGGAAGTGGGATGCAGGTTGTAGATGTACTGGCCACTTGAGTCATGTGGCTCCGAGCCACTATTTTATCTCCTGTTCCACTACTTGTGAAATCAGTTGTTTTAGACGGGGGCATTTCCTGTCGAAACTTCTGAGGAATCTTTGAATATTGCGACCGTCTAGTCTGCGTCTGAGAATCACAAAATCGGCAAAGTTTAATAGGCCCACCAACCGTTGTAATTCGCGAAGGGTGATACGACCTTTCAACGTCGAATTGCTCAGGGCTTTGTTGAGAATGTTTATACTGTGGGCAACGATATTGAATTTTTTGGAGGTCTGTCAATGAATACCAAGGTAATCCAGATCTTGGGTAGGTATTAAGATTAATTTTTGGTAATTGAAGAGCCAGCCCAGATGTTCCAAGTGCCTCACGGCTTCCGCAGCCTGAAGACATAACTTGGATTGGTCATAATTGACCAGAAGGGAGTCGTCTAGGTATGCCAGAACCCGACAGCCCTTCGCACGTAGGGTTTCCGCAACCCAACATGTTACAGATGAGAAAAGATGAGGTGCTGGCGCCAGACCGAAAGGTAGACATGTCAACTGGTACAATTGCCTTTTGTAGCTGATTCTCAGGAACGGTCGATGTGATTATCCAGCCGGTATGTAGAAATAGACCTGAGAAATGCCCTGCTTTATCATCCAGTCTCCAGGTTGTATAAAGCTGGGAACTGAAGCATGAGAGATCAGACGGAAATGTTTCGTTTTTACAAATTTGTTTAGTTCTCGGAGGTCGAAAATCGGACGCCACCTTTTTTGTTCCGGAGAAAAAGCTTTGAGATAAAAGCTGAGTATCTTCCTGTGAACTACTTTCAGTATATGTTGGTCTAATAATTTTTGTATCACTTTCGTCATGGCCGGTGACGCCTTGGTTGCATATTGACGCATTATTGTTTCTGTGGGCATTAAAAGAAGAGGTTTCTTGTATAAGGGTATTCGAAAGCCCGTTATTTTACTTTGTGACTGTACCCATAAATGTATGTTCTTTGTATTTTCTCTTCAGCTGTTCTCTATTGTTAGAAGATTGCGGAGGTGATAGCCAGAAATGTGGGCCACCAAGAGAATAAACGCATACCAATTTTGTTTTATCAAATGAGAACACTCCACTAGGAGTATATTGCTAAGGGCCGCTTGGATAATTTTATCCAGAATTTATTATCATAACTAATTGCACCTTGATTCTATACATTTGGCTCTTTATCGCAAACAATTATATGTAAACTTTGTTCGGATAACTTGTAAGACAAAGACAATTTTCCATAAGTTTTAGTAAATTTATTAAAGAGGGTATCGATATTTAGGTAGGTTGGATTTATGTTAGTCCAACCGATGATTTCTTGTAAACCCGATTGCAATAGCTCTTTTTGATATAGCAGAGCGTTAGTAGTGGTGTAGCTAACATATCTGTTAACGTTTTCGTATATCTTATATGTTGCCATGTAGGTGAATAAAAAAGTTGCAATTCGATTAAACGACGTAAGCGTTTTACCTGGCTGTAGAATATTTTTATCGTCCAGGTCAGTCTTGCAAAAACCTAAATATAAGGATTTTCATACTATCGACGGGTTTGTTAAAAAATCGTTATTGTTTTCATTTGGTTTTTCAACCAGTAGGTCTATCATTCTGATTCAAAGTCATATTAGACACACAGGATTGATGCATAATAAAATTAGTGAGCAAACTCACCTGTTCGCATAACGCGTCGATCCGAGGATCGACCGTTACCTGTGAGGTCAGTTTTCCTTTTTCCTGTTGAGGTTCCTCTCGTTCCTGCTCACTGTTAGAACCGCTGTTGAAACTCGAAGTATCCTCGTGTATGGAGTTCCTCTCAGGCGCCATTGAGTACGAACCAACAGAAGGATTGGCTTCCGTTGTCTCCATGCTCCGTGCGCCATTTTTCGTGCACGTGGTTTACATTAAGAAACTCAATTGATCGAACCACAATAATAAAATATGCACTATTACCGCTGTATTATTGTATTTGTAAATCGTATAAAATAATATTTTTTAGAAAAATAAGATATTATTTCAAATTTTTTTGTGTACGCGGTGACAGTACACAATTCTATGAGCTAAAATGTCAGTGCTTACACACTGGCTAGCACGATGAAACAATTACACCTCCTTTAGTAGATTGAAGGAACTAGGTATGTATCGATGTTCTGACCATAGAAAGGTAAGGTACACAAATGCGATCTTCAAGACAATGCTGTATGGTTTTCAATAGGCACATCAATACATTAATCTATAATATAAAAATGAAACGCAAAATGCGTTAGTAAGCGCATAACTCAACAACGCCTGGACCAATTTGGCCAATTATTTTTTTAAAATGTTCTTTGAAGTTCTAGGATGGTTTTTATGGCGAGAAAAATTTAAAAAGACTAAATAAAGGAGTAAAGTAATGTAAAAAGGTAGGAATAAAAATTATATCATTGAGGAATTTTTTTAATGTAAAGCATTAAAATTTCGCGCGTAAACTACATAGCCCAAAAACTTTTTAGAGCAGCATGGCGCGAGTGTTTAATCTGTGGCGCGATAGAATTCAAGGCCTTCATTTGACGTTTGTGGTTCAAGGTTCAGCCGTTAGGAGTATTAGTGTTCTTTGGTTCAGGGCTTCAGGGTTAATTTTTAATATAAGTAAGTAGATATACGTAGTATCTATTAATCTATGGTAGGTACAAAATGCTCTGCTTGTACTTGCTTCAAATCACAAACGTCAATTGAAGCTTCAAATCAAAATAAATATAGCACACTGACAGTAACAGCGACATAGAACTGAGAACAAACAACAATAATACTCCAAGCACAGATTAGTGATAGTATATCTAGTATCCAGTAAGTAGTTTATGTAAAATCTCGTGATCGGGCTTACTTACTTCCATGTTGATAATTGAGCTTAAATTGTTATAAACTTACGAACTTCACTAATTACGGTTTTAAATTGTAAATTAACAACATTTATCTACATTATTATCTACAGAACGTCGAATGTCCAGTACCGAAACTACCAAACTGAGGAGTGACGTAAATAATCGACCGTAGATATAGTACCAATTACACCACATTTTTCATGATATTGTGCAATAACAATGAGAGTAAGAAGACAATGATTGAACTGTTATTATGAAATATCGTTTCAGACTTCAGTGCGATAGGTACCAATCTTCGAATATTAAAACATTTGAGCTGCAGCACCAGTATATAACTATTTTTAAGTACCTAGGACATCTTTTCGTCCGAAATTCCTCAGTGCCTGAAGACAAGTCTTGGAACAGTGCGTGTTGCCAGTGATGACCTATGGTTCCGAGACTTGGTCGCTAACTATGGGCCTCATAAGAAGGCTCAGAGTCACACAGTGGGCGATGGAACGAGCTATGTTAGGAGTATCTCTGCGTGATCGAATCAGAATTGAAGAGATCCGCAGAAGAACCAAAGTCACCGACATAGCTCAACGAGTTGCGAAGCTGAAGTGGCAATGAGTGGGGCACATAGTTCGAAGAGCCGATGGACGTTGGGGTCCCAAAGTGCTGGAATGGCGACCCCGCACTAGTAAGCGCAGTGTTGACCGACCCCCCACCTGGTGGACTGACGACATCAAGCGAGTCGCAGGGATTCGCTGGATGCAGGTGGCTCAGTATCGTAATGTTTGGAAGTCCCTACAAAAGGTCTATGTCCTGCAGTGGTGGTCTATCGGCTGATATGATGATGATGATGAAGTACCTAGGTAGGTACTTATTTAATATTTATAAGTAATAAATAGGTATATATGATAAAATCAGCTTTCTAGTACCCATAACACAGGGTAAGTAAACGCTTAATTGGGGCTAAGTACCTAGTGATGCGTGTATTGTACTACCTACCTATATTTATTTTATTTATTATAACTTTGGTGGCACCAGTAGTTAGACCGTTTTAATAAGTTTAAAAATTATTATCAGGTGAGTCGGTAAGGCAAAACCTCGAAAACTCGAAACTCAGTCATAATGTAGGGATTTTGAAATTGTTTTTCAATTTCAACGCTTGTTATATACTAAAATGTTTACCCACGCATTAAAAATTATCGCTAACTTTTTTCACTTCTTTTTTAGTTATTTACTCGTAAATATCTTCCCTACTAATTAGTTCTAAATAATGTGCCTACCCCATTTTTCGATTAAGTTTTTATCGACATATTGAAGCCCTAAAAAGCTATCTTGACCATTTTGACGATCGCTTATTGTAAGAGAGTAGGTGTGTATGTATGGATGTAGGTATAGGTATAGCCTCTCAGTATAACTTTTGAACGATCCAACTGATTTGAACAAAATAGACAGTATTGAAAAGGGCTTCACCAAAACACGTTTTAAAAAACATTTGAATCAATTCGGATCAGTAGATATCGATAATGTCAAAAAATAAATTCAAAATTTTGTTGATTTCAATTAGTACCTACTTTTACACTGATTTGACGGGCTCCGTGGCGCAGTGGTATGCGCAGTGGACTTGCAAGTCGGAGGTCCTGGGTTCGATCCCCGGCTGGACCGATTGAGGTTTTCTTAATTGGTCCAGGTCTGGCTGGTGGGAGGCTTTGGTCGTGGCTAGTTACCACCCTACCGACAAAGACGTACCAAGGGCTTACTTGTAAAGAATAAAAAAAAAACTGATCTATTCTAAAAACTTGACTTCAACCGATCTATTCTGAAAACTAATCAGCTCTTAACCTCAAAAATCTGCGTCGGTGTCAATTTTGTCGATGAGTTCATTCGAGATATCGTTCTCGAAAATTTTTGAAAAAACGCTATATTATACCAAAATGTGTGTCCTAATGTGATACACCAAATGAAAGAGCTTGTTAAGAGGATCTCAAATATTATATTTATTTTTATAAATTCAAAACAAAGTTTTTTGAGTTATTCAAGAAAATAGACAAAATTGTCCATTTTCTCCCCCTAAACGCCGAAACTACTGAAAATAACATTTTGAAAAAATGAAGGTCACTTTAGAGGGGCAAGATTGGTATGGTGTTAGTCAAAAATTATACTTTATTTTTGGCATAAGAACCTGCATCCTGCATCTAGGATGTTTAATAATTGATAGACTATATTATAATTGAATATTAATAATAATTTATACATAAATTAATTTACATTTTATTTACATCAGATAGGTATAAAAACAATTGACAAACTAATGTTCAACAAATCCGTAGAAAAACTGTCGGTTTAACACAGACGATGCAATGATATTGATGTCAAACAGATACGATTAAGTTGCGTAAACGCAACATTAAAAAATAATTTAGTTGATTTAACAATGTAGATTTTTCTGAAAATTGGTCTCATGAGATCTCCTTAAGTGTTCTAATTTATGGCCAATTTTCAGCTCTGTTGTAGTTTTCATCGTTTGACTTTTTTGGGGCCGAGTTTGTATGAGACTGGGGTTCTCCTAAGTTGTCTAACTATTTTCATTCAAATAGTTCAAATACACTGTATACGTCATTTGTATAGTCCATTGGCGTAAGGCGAGAATATACTGTGACATGGCACTGATCAATTTGCCCTCTTTCTATGTCATTGAGGATTCTCTCGAGTTTTCCAGGTTCCATCATAGTATTGTAATCAAATATTCTTATGTTTTTGTAATTATCAACGGCAATTAGAGGCAGGTCAGTTATTGTTTTGCCAAAACGAACCAATAGATGTTCGAATTTTCTGCCATCAGCCAGAAGAACGGTAAAGCCTGTAAAAAACCAATACAAATATTTTCGTTATATTGAAAATTAAAAAGATAATTTGGTTTATTGTATTTTTATAAATTTTTAGGATTTTTTTTTAATTATCAGGACAGATATTTTTGTCCATCGTAAGTTAGCGCAAAAATTGCAATATTTATTTATTTTCTCAGCTTTAGGTATATCAAAGCCAGGTTTCGTCAATTCAGAAGAAACGGAGATATATCGTATACCTACTGCTATTTAATGCAAAGTTTGTTTTCAAGCAATTTAATGGATGATGATTGTTATCATCATCATTCTCATTTACAATCCATATTCGGCTCACTGTTGAGCATGAGTCTGCACTCAGAATGAGAGGGTTGAGGCTGATAATACACCATGCTGACCCAATGCGGAATGACAGACTTCACATATTTAGCATTAGAAAAAAGATATTATCATGAAAATATTACAACATACGTTTTTCAGGTGTGAATTCCTTTCTGATGACTTCTTTATATTGCTTCACACTTTCTGTATCAGATGGTAAGTGTAACAAAATAATAAATGGGTAATTGTCTTTCATTCTCAGTTCATCTTCAATATCTGATGTGATTTCCCTTAAAAGAGGAAATATTCTTTGATTTACCCAAGTATACACCTCAGAGAAATTACACATAGACCCGTCGTACTTGTCACGAAGTTCAACAGTACATCCTCCTGTTGATCTAAATACTACTCTTAGTTTACCTGTAATTAGAAATCACACATAAGATAAAGTCATTAGGTATATCTATCTTTCAGTTACAAGGTTAGTCATCTAGAGCTTAACCTCTGAATTAAACGGATTAACCTAGATTTTTTTACAAACCTTTATTTTGGCTTTCTTAAAATTCCATAAGACCCTCAGACCAATCACAAAAGGACTTGACTCGCTAGACGTTACTCCTCTGTCAAAAATCTGTTGCTATAGAATCGATGTTTTATTGTCGTATTCGATTTTGTCATGTAAGAGCTCCCTAAAAATGCCGATTTGCGTAGTAAAATGGCATAAAAAACGGTCAACAACTTCTTGTTTACGAAAAATTAAACGTACCTACGTTAATTTGTAAGTATTTCTAAGCTAATTATATCCAATTTGTAATAAAATCGATACTATAAAGAATATATTTTTCAGCCGGAACAGTAAAACATCGATCAAGTAATCGAATATTTTTTGTAACGAGTCTAAGCGATGCGTTTGCTAGTTTGTAAAAATTATACATGTGTGTATTGCGAATCAAATTTATATGTGTGTAGTGTGTAGTGTGTGTATAAAATATATTTATTATTGATGTTAAATATTTTCAACGAGTGAGCATACCTCGCCTCCTAAAAAAATTACGAGACGATTTTGTTGGTGAATTTGGGTCCGCTACTGGTCCATTTGTAATTGGTCTGAGATAAAACCACATGTAAGCGTCTAGAATTGTTTTAGTCCAGCGATATAAGTCAAAAGTTGTGTTCTAAATACTCTTAATTCCATACCGCAAAACTTTTATAATAAATGCAAATATGATTTGATAAAGAGATACATTTCACAAAAATATGGTTCTTGTGACCTTTGACCTTGAATATCTAGACCTTGAATTTAAAAGTTGTAGGGTATGGATTTAAGAGTATTTAGAGCTATTTACCAAATATTTAAGTAAGTCTATAAAAGCAAAGTATTTCCATTTTTCTTTTAATAGCATACCTGTAAGATTTGTTCGTTGTTCAGAATAACCAAACATCACATAGAATTGACACTCCTCTCTGAGGCTGGTAGCTACATTACGAAGGATCTTATACTCATATTGGTCTTTGCAGATCAAATAGGCGACAATGTGCCCCTTGTTCTCACTGAGATCATGAAGCTCATCTAAACTTTTGATTACTATAATAGGATCACGCAATTGTTCTTTGATAAAATCTACAAAACCTTGCACGGTTTGCTTGCCTGTAAAATAATATCAGTTTTAATTTTTTTGCGAGCAATCGAATTGTAGGATAACTATTTCCGAGCAATCAAACTATTAAGCCCCCGTGACAACTATTATAGATCTTTTAAGCCTTTATAGAAAAGTGTAGCCACGAAGCTAAGTAGATCTTTACACGCATCATGTGGAAATGTAATGTCCCTACTCCCTAGTCACCAAATAGAACCTGGGAAGAAAATAAAATAATGTGTTTTATACTTGAACAATTGAGGGCATGGGAGTTTTGAAAATAAACTTCATACTTGCCTACTGTGAGAACTTGGTTATATTACAGGACTGACAAATATTCAGCTTTTAAAAATGATGTATACCTGTGTCTGCCTCATACAGGTATAGTCAATGTCCCCTCGTTGGACTTTATCTACTGGTTGTTCTTTTTGTTCATAATAATTGAAGGCAATAGAGAAATTACTTATGTAACCATGTTTAAAACTAATAACTAATATTCCAGTCAAATCAAACGATTCACATTTATAAATTAAGTATAGATTGATTTATTTACCTACTTACATCTACATCCATGTTTAGAGAGCAGACCATTCGTAAACAGTTTGACCGTTGGATACAACTCATACGAGTACAAGTAACTTGTGTCGTACTGTTGAAATCTATTTCTAATTGCATCTTCTTTAACACAGTCCACTTTGCCCAATGCAAGTTTGCCATAAGAAAATCTGGCTTCCTTAATTTCCCTTGCAACATTATCGAATGTGTGTAGCAAACGAGCACTGGCCGGATCACCTTCACAATAATAAACTATTAACACCAATTCGTAGTTGGCTGAAACAAAATGGGGGATATTATTGGTGAAGTTTTGGCTTTAGCCATGATTAGGTATGTAAGGTCCCTTGGCCTTACTGTAATAGCAGTAAGTCACCGTCTCACCACTACACTGTTATACACTACAATGGCCAGCAGCACACGTCCGCCTTCTGTCGATGCCAGAGACAGAATGCCCGCTCTCTCCCACTACCGGTGTATATATACACAAACACTACAAGGTACCTTAATGAAAAACACACAGTTTTTAAACTCTCCGATATTTTGGCACTTGTTCTACCATACCCGTCAGGGTAAGCCATACGTCCACAGCTGGACTTTCCAAATATTACGCTCCTGTGACGCCTTTATGTAAGAAACGGTTTCCTGCAACCAGCTGAATGTTATCAGTCCACCAATTACGCTCCTGTGACGCCTTTATGTAAGAAACGGTTTCCTGCAACCAGCTGAATGTTATCAGTCCACCAACTACCACTCTGCTTTCTGGTGCGGGGTCACTCCAGCAACTCGGGAGCCCAAAGTCCATCGGCTCTTAGACACTCGAAGCATAGCTCATTCCATCGCCCGCTGAATTCGTGTGAGGCCCATAGTTAGCGACCACGTCTCGGATCCATAAATGTCATCAATGGTAACGCCGACGCTGTAGTTGTATCAGGTTTTTGAAATTAATAAACCTTTTTAGTTCATTACTGAATTAGATAATTTACAATAGAAAAAATTACTGTCAACAAATTACCTACTCGCTATTAAAAAAATACATATCATACATTACAATCAAATAATCGTAATGTATGAAACAGTGTCGGAGAAATCAGGATTTATATCTCCAGAGGCTGGACCTGAATGAAAATTGGCACATAGATAGATTATAATCTGGAATATAATAGATGGAATAGCTTAGGCTAGTTCTCTTATTCCCTTGGGCACGGGATCTACTAAGCACTAGTAGGTACTTAGATATATGTGACCTGACACTTACCCAATACATAGTCAATATTACTTCCAGTAATTTCTACAACTCCGTTACGGATAGCCTCAATAGTACTCTGAATATTCTGGAATGACAATTAGGTAATTCAGTAGGTATACTTTTTGGCTTCAAGTTCTTGGTACCAATTATCATTCGTTTTTTGTTTTACCTCCCTTTCCATTTTTTTTTTCTGAGTGTGTAAGTGCCGTAGGCTCCTTATGGGACCTCAGCGGCGTCAGCGGGTTTGGGCGAGCGCAGAAGCATCGCCTGATGGGGCCCGAAGGCAGAAGCAGAGTAGATGGGCGGAACGACTCTCTAAGGGAATCTCCTCTGAGACTCCCCCATTATTATAGTAGGGAACCGTCTAAACCGCCATGCTATCTACCGTTTGCAGTTACTAAAGCGTCATGAGGACTGTTAGATTAGTTTAGTATAGGCTTTAGATGGTAGGAAGAATAAATGGTTATATACTTTTTTCGTTTTCAAAAACTACAATTTTTTTTACTTCGGATTACTGAAATCGTTAGAAAATATTAGCGATTATATTTAAATAATTTGCTACTTCAAAATAAGTAAAAAAAAACACCTTTTTGCTAACAACTCTTATCATTATCTGACGTGCTGATGGAGTAGGTATTTCAGAAGCTAGTTATTTTTTTGGTTGCCCTAAACGTCCCTAACAATATTAGATTAGATGCTCTTACTTGGTGGAGATACTCAACAACGTGTAAGGTATAGTTCTATATGTTCATCTGCCACGCTCGAGTAGCTGCAAAAATCCCCTCTTCGGCACCCCTATTTTAAATTATTAAAGTAAAACTACACGTCAAAATGGTATAGTCACCTTTGTATTTCTTTTAGGCATCACATTGATCTCCTCAGGCTTATGATGCAAATCTCTGTAAATAATGTGATAATAAGTTGTTATGATAGTTTTACCTTAGTTAGATATTTATTAGTTACAGATATGAGATGCCAAAAGGAAACTTTTTCATGTAGCGAGAACAAGTTCATGATTACAAACCCTTGATTAAATTAGAAACTAGCCAGGCATATTTTAGTATTCATTTTCTATTACAATATTAGGCGTGAATAAATAGTAGATAATATATCTCACGTTATAAATAATCGTATTTATGGAGGGAATATTATTTCGTCATCAACCCATATTCGGCTCACTGCTGAGCTCGAGTCTCCTCTCAAAATGTGAGGGGTTATGCCAATAGTCCACCACGCTGGCACAATGTGGATTGGCAGACTTCACACACGCAGAGAATTAAGGTAATTCTCCGGTATGCAGGTTTCCTTACGATGTTTTCCTTCACCGATTGAGACACGTGATATTTAATCTCTTAAAATTGTGTGCACTGAAAAGTTGGAGGTGCATGCCCCAGACCGGATTCGAACCCACACCCTCCGTACCCTCCTACATAAAATTGTCTAATATTACTTATACGAGTAGGTAAGTACATAAATAATTATTGCGAAAAGTAGTTTGCCTGTTTGACGTCGTTTTAACGTCTAAACCGCTGAATTTGAAAATTGGTAGAACCAATTATCGGCTAAAATATATTGTGATCATAGAGAGTGAGATGATACTATATTAAACAATTTTTTTTAAACATAGTGTACTCATAGTGAAAATTTAGTAACCCTTTAGTAATTAAGTAACTGAATTTCTTTTCTTGTTGTTTTCTCACATTGTTTGGTTTATTTCTTCTTAATTTGTGTGTCTTACACCAATGTTAACGAAATTTGGCACTAATTGCTTTCTAGAGCAGAAACATGATTTTTATCCTTACAATTAGTTTTCACAAGATCTTTAATTAACCTGAACTCATGCGAAAAAACCCGCATGCATTTGTGTACAATGATACGTACCTGCTTAGCTTTCCAGAGTAGAAATCTTGTAGAAATTGCTTGAGCTTTCCTGGTTTTTCTATATCCTTGTATTCCGGGAAGAGGAACATGTGTCTGTAGGAGTCGATGGCGATCAAAGGCAGGTCTGACACTGACTTTTTGAGATGATTCATAGGATGCTCAAATTTAACCCCATCACCAGTGAGGAAGTTTATGTTTTCTTTGAAAAATATTAACATGCCTAAGTACTAGTATTCAAAAAATAATTGGCGTTTAAAAGGAGATTATTACAGTGCAAATTTATTTATTTTTAGTAATGTGCAAAAGACTATTTTTCATAACTGCCTATTTAAAAAAAGTAAATTTTTGAAAACCTTTATTAAACTTACTTTGTTAGTAGATTAATAGCTGTACGAGTTAGTCAAATTTCAGTTTCAAAAAACTAAATTAAAGCCACTTCCTAAAAATATGAAACAAACTTACGTTTCTCAGATTCCAATTCGCTACTAACGATTTCTTTGTATTTCTTTACGCTTTCAGTGTCGGAGGGATGATGGAACAAGATGAGGAACGGCAATCCTTCTTCTGTAAGCTTTTCTGCATTTTCTAATGTAATTTCACGCACTAGAGGAATACATTTTGGCTCCATCCAAGCGTGCAGTTCATCATAGTTGAGCAGTGAGCCATGGTAAGTTTCATCAGGTTCTACTGATGTCTTGTCATTTCTAAACACTACAATAGGCTGCCCTGTAATAATTCAAAATTCTTTATATAAAATATATTTTTCACTACTCTTGCTCAGAAACACTGTCTTATCACTATTTTCTCGCAATCGTAGTGATAAGTATAGTGTAACACGCGGGGCTAAACACATTATAAACTTGATTTCTATCGACCCTCGTCTTACGGCTCGAGCCTAAATATACCTCGTATATAATAGGTCTTTTTAGCCCCTTGTATAACAATCTACTATTATTGCATTATTGATCTAGTTTCAAACATTATTTTGCAGTGGATAATGATCGTTAAATGAACTTTTTCAAAAATATTGTGTTATAAAGCAGTTAGAGGAGCTCTAGTTCAGTGTATCGAATCTGTTTATATTTAATTGTTATTAATTTCCTACATTTATATTCTCTGTATTTACGTAATATTAGATACCTAACAGAAATGAAATTTATTTTATACACGCTGCTTGTCCTTTTAGTGATTTTGTAGAATATTTTGTATTGTAAATGATGATAAATTAATATTATTTAGTGTGGGCTTATCAAGCAATTGAGTGTTAATTAATTTTAAAGAATCCTTTATACCCACATCCGAGGTCACAAATCCTGGGAACTGCTCAAGGTGATTCCTCTAACACAAGATGATGGTACAATCATTGTCGACGCTACGCGCCGACCTAGTGAGGTCGCCGAGTCACCCAAGAATATAGCGCACGTTAAAAGACCGAACGGATTTAATTTGGAAATCGATAAAAGGATAACGGGCATAATCTGACCCGAAATGTGAATAATCGCGTACAATAATCAAACTATATAAATTCCGCTTTTAATTTTATCTAGTTTTTTATTTTTTCTGTGTCAATAAAAATATAGTAGGTCAAAAAAGTCTATGATAGTCCGTGATATCGTAACATGACAGCTATTACGGCAAATATTAGGTATTTGATGACCAAGTGGCGCAGTGGGTAGTGACTGCATCCAAGGTCGTGTGGTCGATTCCCACTTATGGAAAATAAAATATTGAAAACATTTATTGCCGACCCAGAAATGGGATCTACGTATGTGAAACCGCGGAGAACAAAAAAGAAACAAAATAATTGACTTTTTTAATACCTGATGGATGAATTTGGTGTGAAACTTCACCAAATCCTACATGAAACAGACAGGATTCGTCTTTTAGACTGGCAGCTGCCTTCCGGAAGACATCGTATTCAGGCTGGTCTTTCCGATCCATGTAACCAATGATATGTCTCTTGTCCTCACTTAGATTTTGGAGCTCTTTCAAATTACTGAATTGTATTACAGGATCGATTAACTGATATTTGATAAACTCTGTTATTGCTTCTACAGACCGCTGGCCTACAAAACAGAATATATTATCCGTTACCATAATCTGATCAGAAAAGTATACATGAAATTGCGATACTGTGAAGGTAGGTTCATAATGAAAAATGTACATAGGATATAGGTATGCCGTTACTTCTTTACAACTGCAACTGCACAAACAAAACTTGTAAAATAAATTAATATTAAACAAAATATAATAATAAACTTAAAAAAGTTGTGTTTCGTTTCCTAATCTCAGAGACAAGTTTTAGAGGCATGTTATATTAAATACTGCAGCTGCTCAATACTCATTTACACTATGTACTAACTTCAGCCTTTCTCGATGTACTGTTTACCAACAAACAAATTGGAAATGAAGGTAGAAAATGCATGTAATTTCATAACTTATTCATTTTAAATTATGTATTGTTTGTTGATAAAATGTTATATAAAATATATTAACCATATCTAATTGTTCTAAGCTTATTAATCAAATTTATTTTCATTTATATTAAATAAATGTAACAAGTTAATTATAATTATTATTAGATGTGAAATTGACAAGTGATTTATACCCTCATTTTTAATTTGTTTGTTGGTAAACAGTACTAAACAAGAAAGGCTGTAGTAGCCTATACATATAATAGCAGGTAGTTATATACTATATGAATATTTATATTGCTTACTATACATAAGTATAACTTAGCTTATAAAGAATAAAAAAATATTGTGGTTTTAAATTACCTCTGTACTCCTTTTTAGTTGGTGAACCATTTCTAAACAGTTGTAGAGTTGGGTACTTGGTTATATTAAATCTACTTGCAATTTCATGTTCTTTGTCACAGTCTACTTTTCCCACGACCACCTTGCCTGTGTCATAACCAGCTTTCATAACTTCATCAGCAGCATCATGATATATGGGCATCAGTAATCTACTAAAACTACACCAACCAGTATAAAAATTTATGAAAACTAATTCATTTGAAGCTGAAAAAAAAATAGAGAATCATCATTTAATAGCAGTTATATTCACTGTCAAATGTTATCTTGTGGCATTTAATATAATAAAAATATAAATGGGTCTATGGGTAATTAAGTTTAAATAATTTGTACCTACTCATACCCATACTTATTATTTTTCTACAACAATAGACAAAAACTAAATAATTTTGACAATATAAAATGCAATACACAGTAAAATATAAAAATGTAAAAAGTGTACTGAGGGTGACCACTTTCTTTTATCTCGGACCAGTTACCTTCTATAGGACATGCCTCGCTAGATGATCATGATCATGATCAAACTTGTTCATAAACAAACTGCATCTATAGAATCGATGTTTCATTGTGTTAAAACTAAGTGTTATTGTAATTATTAAATGTTAAAAATGTATAGTCGTGTGTAGTGTAATACAGCATTGTATATACGTTACATTGGATATATTTATTGGTTTTGAATATTTTCTCGTTTTGAATAGTTTACTCGTCCCAGTTTTCCCAACTTAGGGATTTTCTCCCCTAGATTTAGGGGGTAAATAATTGCAATGGGATTTTTTAGGGATGTCTGAATTTATTTAATATATTTTTAAATTGATAATATTACTATTTCTTTCTTGGCCTTGCGACATATGACGACATATAATACGTTATTCTACTCTGTGGCGACCGGCGGCGATTTTTATCCAATATAAAAAAAATTGTTAAAGTTATTCAATGTGAACATGTATGATTTCAAAAATTCTGAATCTTCAGATGAAAACTTATATTTTATGTTTAAAATAATAAAGACATTTGAAACATGTTACAACATATTATTTCCAAATCATTATGAATTTATATTTTTTAGGAGGACAACCCAATAATTAAGGCAATTTTAGGGGTTTTTGACACAAACTTTAGGGATAAATATTTTTGAGAGTTGGTAACACTGCCCCATCAAAAACCGACAGACAATTTTGTTGGTGAATTTGATTGTGATACAAGCCCAATAGAAGGTAATTAATCAGTCTAATATAAAATTAAAATTTATATACTTATTTCAAAAAGGAAGGAAGTAATAATAAAGGGTTCTAGATGAATAATAATTATGCTTTACAACCACTGTTAAATATTTCAAGATATACTATACTTTATGTATTTAAAGCAGAAACTCACCAATTATAGAATCAATATTGCTTTGAGTTATTTCAACGACACTATTACCAGTAGACTCACCAGTACTCTCAATATTCTATAAAAAAAAAAATACGGCATTAGAGATCAACTTCAGTTACTAGAAACTCATAATATATAGGTACCTAATATATTCTGTACAAAAATATTTTTAACTCCAAGTTTCTGGATTAGGAGGCATAGTAAAGTTACGATTATATTAACTCGAATTTCACCGTTTAAATTTCGCGCGTAAAGTTCGCGGCCAGACTATGACAGATAACAATATAATAAATATATGACAAAAATTAAAGTAACAAGCTCGTGTTTACTTACATCCATGTTAATAAATACTTGTTTAAACAAATACTATATTAAATTATATTGTATTTACAATGTTATTAATCACGTAATACGATAAACAGTGCAGGGTTTATGATCACACGTTATTACGGAAGCAGCCGAGCCGGGCAACTAAACTAAACAATCGACAAACATGCCTTGCCTGCCGGCTGCCGCAAAAATATTGTGAAATAACTTACCAAAATCGAGGAGTGACGTCATATCGACCGTAGATATAGTATCTTCAGATTAACTATTACACCACATTGTATTATCACAGATTAAAGAGTATACCGATACTCGTCATTGTTGTGCATGTCGACGTGCCTCTTGTTCTCACTGAGATCATGAAGCTCATCTAAACTTTTGATTACAATAATAGGATCATGCAACTGTTCTTTGATATATTTCAAAACGGCTCTCTAAGGGCGCCTCCTATGAGTATGAAGTCTGCCCAGGAGTATGAAGAATAATTGTACCAAGTTTTGTTAAAATCCGTCGAGTAATTTTTGTTTCTATAACGAACATACCACGCGATGGAAGCTTAAAAAATTGAGTAACTTCTCCCGTTTTCCCAACATTTCCCTTCACTGCTCTGCTCCTATTGATCGTAGCGTGATGAAAAGTATACTATAACATGCCCAGGAGTATGAAGAATAATTGTACCAAGTTTCGTTAAAAACCGTCGAGTAGTTTTTGTTTTTTATAAAAAACATACAGACAGACAAAAATTTTACTGATTGCATTTTTTGGCATCAGTATCGACCACTAATTACCCCCTGATAGTTATTTTGGAAATATATTTCATGTACAGAATTGACCCCTCTACAGATTTATTATAAGTATAGATTATCGTCGCGTCTGGGGGACTTCTTTCATGAAAAGGACTATACACATAAAATTTAAAACAATTGCTCACATGTTTGCAACGCCTCATGCGGAGCTTGCGGGAGTCTAAATTTCAAAGCCTGGAGAGGATCAAAAAAATTTATTATAATACACGTCACACGTCACAAACATACATTTTTATACACCACTTTCACAGTATATATTTAATTAAATTAAGTAAATACGTTCTATTTACTTTGTTTTTGAAATCAGGAATGTTAATTGATCTAGATTTTGAATTTTCCAGGACGTTTCACGCAAAAGCAACAATTGATAATTAATGGAAAATATATAAGAAATTTGTTTTTAAATAATAATTATAAGATCTATATAACAGTAATGAATTATCGAAATGATTCGTATTTAAGTATAATATTACCTTACTCTAAGACTAAGTTGAAAATCGCATACAAAAACTACATTTACTTCAGGATTTATCAATAACAGGGACACTCAAATTGATATATCATGGCCAAATTATTTATAAAATTTCGAATAATAAGTGGACTTCAGTTGAATTATGATAGGTATATTGTATACATGTATTTGTAATATATAGGTATAGGTATTCTAATTTATTGATTGACAGCAAATAGTCCAAAACTATTTTATTTCAATCTAAACCACAACTAAAAATTATATCTAAGAACATGCAAATCTATTACAAACTTTGTATTAAGGATTCAATTAAATTCAATTAAGAATGTTTGTTCTTATACACCAATTGCATTTCTTTGTTTATTACTAAAAACCCCAGTTTAATATATTATAATAATAAAAGATATTATGAAATTTTCAATTGGTATAAGTTATTAAAATTCATTGAATAATTACTTAGTTAAATATAATTTGTACATAATAATAATTATATATTAAATAATTAAAATAAAAAAGATCAATAATTTGTTACTGTAGAAACAACTGTGTAATTGTATTACAATCAAAAACACCAAAAACAGACATTAAGTAATAAATCTACGAGTAAGTTCAGTTTTAAAATGTCGGAAAATTTACATGAGTAAAAATACAGTCTAATGAACTAACAATATCTTCTGTATACCAAAAATAACAACCAAATGTTTTGCAGCCCTGTAACAAACATTAAATTATAATCATAATATTAAAACGAGTTAACCTCACTGAAGTGATTTATACATATACTTACATAATATGACATTATCATCATGTGTCTTATTTAAGCGAAAACCACAATATTTTCTTCTTTATGATCCTTCAAGAAAATATATACAGGGTGCTCGGGAGATATATGTATCAATTAATCAATATAACCAAAAACAAGCTACACATATTTTGGACTTTCACCAAGCAAGTAAAATATATCTTTTTTATGAATAATTTCAATATGAATAATTAATTGAAAATTGCATTTGCAAAGCACTTTTATAATTACTCTTTAATAAATTTGTAATTATATTACTCATTTTACAAAAGCATACTGTATATAATAATAACAGAATAATTATTATTTTTTTTAATTTTAAAATAATAGAATAATTATTATAATTAATGTAAACCTAAATTGTAATAATCATGCCTACTGAATAGTCAACGGGAAAACATTAAAACAAATCTATTTTTTTCTTATATCCAATGCGGGTATAGCATGCGCCAAATTTTGAGTCCGCTCTGACATTGCAACACACCGAACTTTTTTTTTGTTTTTTTTTTTATTCTTTACAAGTTAGCCCTTGATTACAATCTCACCTGGTGGCAAGTGATGATGCAGTCTAAGATGGAAGCGGGCTAACTTGTAAGGAGGAGGATGAATATCCACACCCTTTTTCGGTTTCTACTGTTCGCGCGGCGAGAGTTTGGCTTTGACCGTTATTGCGCAGAAATCAGAAATTGGGTATCAACGGGCATTAGCGGGGTGCGGGGCGGGTGCGCGGTGCTCTGATTGGCGCTCCAGTCGTTACCTGCCTCTCGCACCGAAACGACGTACCGCGCACTCCTGTTGTACAATCACGTTCACAAATGAATTGCTATTTTCGTTAATTGTTGTCGATTGTTATTATTTGTTGAGTTTGTTTGTTTAAGTTTTTTTGTTAAATATTAAAAAGTGATTTAAAAATGCGTAAAAAAAACATTGTTTTAAAAAGGCAAGCACGGAAAATGATATATGACGTGAATTGCTTTTTAAAGAAAGAAGCTGACGAATGTATCGATTCATTGAAGCAAATTCGAAGTAAGATTGAGGAAGTTGCTTCTTTACTCAGTCAGTCGGAAAATAACCAAACTATAGAGACTTTGCAGGTAATGAAAACGGAAACTGTTTCTAAATTAAATAGAGTAGTCAGTAAATTAGCTCAGATTCAAAAACGGACATCGGAGGCCACTAAGACTTCAATTGGCACTGTAAAAAATATCGCAAATCAAGCCAAGAGTTCCGATTTGCTAATTACTTTCAGAACACCTGGAAAAAAACGTCCCAGAGCTAAACCAGTTACCAATATTGATAATTTTGACCAAGGTGTTATAAAAAGATGTTTACACAATTTTCATAAGACGAATAATGAACTTCCCACCATTGGGAAACTAAAAAAGAAACTTGAGGAAGATATAAACTTTAAAGGGTCAGAAACAAGTCTTCGTGTAATTGTAAAGGAGTTAGGATTTCGCTGGAAAAAAACAGAAAACAACCGTAAATTACTAATAGAAACATCGAATATCCGATTACAACGCATTGAATATTTAAGAAAAATAAAAAAATATCGACAAGAAGGAAGACCCATTGTTTACACAGATGAATCCTACGTAGATTCATCGCACTCAACAACCAAAGCCTGGAGCGATTGCCCTACGGAAGGACTAAAAAAACCCATTTCTAAAGGACAACGAGTTGTGATAGTCCACGCAGGATCTGAAGCTGGGTTTATACCAAATGCTTTATTAACTTTTAAAGCCGGCACCAAAACAGGGGACTATCACGACAACATGAATTACGAGAATTATGAAAAATGGCTTAGGACACAATTAATTCCCAACCTACCACCCAATTCTGTAGTGGTTGTCGACAACGCCTCATACCACAATAAACAATGGGATTTAGCACCGTCCTCCAATACCAAAAAAGCCGATATGCAAAATTGGCTAACTAATAAAGGCATACAATATGATTCAACAATGCTCAAGCCACAATTGTACAACATGATAAAAGCTAATAAAGAAAGATTTAAAACTTTTTCAATAGATCAAATTTTAGCAGAAGCAAACCATAGCATATTGAGATTACCGCCTTACCATCCAGACCTCAACCCCATAGAAATGGCATGGGCTACTATTAAACAATATGTAGCTAGCAAAAATGTTAAATGGAATTTACAAGAATGTACCAAACTTATCAAAGAAAAAGTATCCTTAATGGGTGCCCAGGAATGGGAAAAAATATGTAAGAAGGTAAAAGATATAGAAGAAGAGTACGCCAAGAGTGACTATGTAGTTGATTTACTTACCGAGCAATTTATAATTCGCGCCGATGATAGTTCCGAAGACGATGATTCTGATGATGGTTATGAAGATGATGATGATGACAACTGCGACCGAGGAAGCCCTGAACCCGGACCCTCAACAAGCAAAAGACGTTGCACAATTTCGTGCAACGTCGGCAGCACCAATGACCCATGCGGTAATTTCATAGAAGGCGTTAAACCGTTAACTGATTCAGAATCTGAATAGTACTGCTGCTAAGACTTTTTTTTAATGTTAACTTTTTTAAATTACATTTTGGTGTAGTTTCACCCCCTTTTGGTGTTGCAGATTATCCAGGGACACACTGTATTTAATAATTATTTTAAGTTTTCTTTTGTTCTTATGTAGCAATTTTACATGTATCTTGGAATAAATAATTTTATTAAAAACAATTATTTAGAATTTTCATTGCTGTCTCTGTATAAACATTTTAAATATGTAAAATAACTATCAATAGTTTTAATAAATGAAGAAGTTTATCTACTTCGTATTATTTTCTAGCATTATTATCACTATACATGAATTTTGACCCACTCAAATATCCAACCTGGTACATAAAAAAGGAAAAGTATTGTGTGCGTGACAGTACCCATGCGCAGTAATCCCCTCCATCCGAAGGTCAAAGCCAAACTCTCGCCGCGCGAACTGTACACGACATCGAAAAAAGTTTGACGCATACTATACAATTTCATGATTTCAGTTTACTTATGTGTGAAAAATGGAGTTTGAAGTCATTTATGAATTAAAACAACACAGCTGCTATAAATTACACAGAATTATCTTATAGTATATTTTTGTACAAGTACAAATTAAAACAAGCGGATTATGAAAAAAAATTGTTATCTAAACACATACACTTTACTTTTCATACAAGAAATTATGATTTATTTATAAACGTTATTTATCTATAAGCTATTGAAACATGTTATCAATCATACTGAGCTCTGTTATAACTTATAGGTCAACAATTGCATATATTAAAATGACGAACATAGCTATTGTTTTTAGGTAAATTTAATGGTTGAATACTGAAAATCCGAATAACTGTTATGGTATTTCTTAAATATAAATTGACAGTGGTAAATAGAGACAAATATCATATTTAGAATTCCATGGATACAACATTTGGTCGGGTCATAGCAAATCCCAGGACATCTGATCTGGGTATAGGTTTAAGACGCTCCGCTAAAGGTGATGCCCACCAGCCGAGGCCGAGGATGGGATTTTTAGGTAGGATAGGATAGGTAGTCAACCATATTACCAAATCATAATGCTATTCATCTTTTGAGGTAAACTAAGAATTTTTTATAAAAAAAATATTTAACTACAATTTCATTATACAGGAAACACACAGTAGGGAATGGATAGATAGAAAAGTTTATAGCAAGTAAATAAATAGTTCTTAGTTATACAGAAATTCTTAACTACATAAGATATATATTGAAATATAAAACATATTTCGTATTGTAATTTTATCTAATATTTACATGCATTTTTTAATATTACTGTATAATCAAAGTTAACGCAAACTTTTCACTATTTGCAAAATATGCAATGGAAAAAAATTAATTTTTCACTTCATATCCAAAATAAATAAAGGATAAAACGAAAAAAAAAACTAAGGAAAATATTATCAAATAACAAAAAAAAATGAGATGAATATGCTGTAGAGGCAATGTTACCTACAAAATTGTACACTATACCAATGTTCCTTATAACTCGTCTCTCAATAGAGTGTATCTGTTTTTAGACGGTGCAAGTTTCTTGAAGGTGGACTCTGGCGGTGTGGTCACCTTGATATCTGCATTGGGCACCACATTGGGTGCTTCAGTTCCATAATGAAATTCTCTGTAAATAATTATAATCGGTTTAAAGATATTTATTTCTCCAAAAAAGAACATACCGTTCACTTAACTTAGAGTTAACATATCGTCATTTTTGCAGACAGCATGCATTATTGTAACAAAATTTTAATTACATTGTTTTTTCAATATTTTGTCCAACTTTGTGAGGATGTAGGATTTAATCGATTTCTTGAATGCTTTTATGTTGTTCAACTCCTTAATGGAGTTTGGCAGATTGTTATATAACTGAGCACCCTCACACAACATGTTTTTATTTCCATAGGTTTTAGTCTGTGGTCGCCAAATATTGATTTTATATTTATTCCTGAGATTGAGTTTGTTAGTCCTATGCTTAAATGTTGAAGTAGAATGTAGTGTGTTGGTCATGATTTTTTTTTAATTATGAGACAGGTATTGTATGCTGTAGTTGTTTCAGTCAATGGTCTTATAACGAAAAGCTTTGACCAACACCTTAAGAAGCTTTCGCTTAACTGCTGGCTCAAGGGTCGGATATAGAAAGCAGTGATTCTCTAGATGGCCCATATGCTGAGGAGGTTCGTCACTCTGGAGCCCTGACCACTGGTTGCTTGAGCACTCAAATGTTCCACAATGGGAGGGTAAATTGTTTTTTATAAATTTTTAAAAGTGTTTTGTATTATATTTTGCATTACTAACTTTGTTAAAAATTTAAAAAAAAATGGAAAAATAAGAATTAATGATAGTTATTAGCTTCGTGATAGCCTAGTGGATATGACCTCTGCATCCGATTCCCGAGGGTGTGGGTTCGAATCTGGTCCGGGGCATGCATCTACAACTTTTCAGTTGTGTGCATTTTAAGAAATTACATATCACGTCACTGTAACGGTGAAGGAAAACATCGTGAGGAAACCTGCATACTAGAGAATTTTCTCAATTCTCTGTGTGTGTGAAGTCTGCCAATCCGCATTGGGCCAGCGTGGCGGACTATTGGCCTAACCCTTCTCATTCTGAGAGGAGACTTGAGCTCAGCAGTAAGCCGAATATGATATGGGTATAATATATATATATATATATATATTGATAACGATAGTTATTACGATTAATGTATATTGTACATGTTAGTACCTAATTGTTAGACCAAGCAGTGCAGTAAGGATTCATTTATACTAGAAGCAACTGCTACCGACGCAGTCGTCGGTAGCAGTTGCCGACATCTCGGCGGCACTCGTCGGCAGTCGACTGCAGCCGTCGACTGCAGTCGACTGCCGTTGGCAACATCCAACATGCGTGTAAATGAACGCTAAGTGGAGATGGAATTAATCCAAGATATGTAAAAGTACCCTATTTAAGATTGTAAACGGGAATAATACTCCCGTTTACAATCTATCTTCATTCCAGCCAAATCAGTCCAGTAGTTGCGGCGTGTAGGACTAACAAACACACACAAACTTATGCCTTCATTATATTAGTGATATTACAACCAGAGAATTATAGTAACTTGTTACCTGTGTAGTTTCCCAGAGTATAAATCTTGGAGGAATTCTTTAAGCTTCCCAGGTTTCTCCATATCATTGTAATCCGGGAAGAGGTACATGTGTCTAAAGGAGTCGATGGCGATCAGCGGCAGGTCGTCCAGTGACTTGCCGAGGTGATGCAACGGATGCTCGAACCTGACGCCGTCAGCCGTGAGGAAGTTTACGTTTTCTGTGGATGGTAATACATTGACAGTAAATAAAGAGTAATTGACGTTAAAAGAAATTCTAAAAGGGAACTATAGCCTTACTATAAAAAAGATTATAATGGATTCTTGCATTCTCCCGAGCCTAACTTACGCTAGTCAGACATGGATCTACACAGAAAAAGTAAAAAACAAAATTTCGTCTTGTCAACATGCTATGGAACGCAGCATACTAATATTGAGGAGGATACAAAAAACAAGAAACGTAGACATCCGAATGAAAACTAAATTAACAGATGCGCTTCTTTTTAGTTTAAAACAAAAATGGAACTGGGTTGGTCACTTGTCAAGATATAAAGATGAGAGATGGACTTACCAAACAACTAAATGGGAGGGCCCAATTGGCAAAAGAAATGTCGGAAGACAGAAAAAGAGATGGGTCGACGATATAATAAAAACAGCAGGAAAAAACTGGATGCATATGGCCAAAGATAGGCCATATGCATAGAGGAGGCTTTTACCCATAGGGGGCAAAAGCCTCCTCTTTGCATATGGCCTATCTTACACATAACAAAATAACAGAATTACTTTAAAATTTATTGTAACATATTATGTATTGTTAAACTGTTAAGTGGAAATAAAGCTATAATAATAATAATTGACGTTAGTTCCTTTGTTAGTTAGTTTAGTTACATTGATTTTAACACAAAATTACTAAACCGATATTCATGAAAATTAAATGAGATCTAGATTGATCTAGATTGAAGAATACTCTTTCAAACAAAAAAAGAATTTTCAAAATTGGTCAATAAATTGGCGAAGTTAGGAGGTAACAAACTAAAAAAAACATACGCATCGAATTGAGACACTCCTCCTTTTTTTAAGTCAGTTAAAAAGATATTGATCTGTATTAGTTAGCCTTTGTGTATATTCTGAGTGTGTAATATCTGTCACGCTCACTATAGCTAGGCAACTTCGTTGGTAACACTCCAGATGTTGCGCGCGGGGCGGGGGGCGATGAATGAAAAACCCACGACTGATGCACGTCACTTTCCCGAACGCACGATTTCACACTCGTGCAGTCTTTCCGCCCGTCGCCCGCATATCATGGGAGTGTTATCAACGAACTTGCCAGACTATAAGTTTTAACGACAAAACGTGACCTATTGACAAACACTGTTTGTTATCTTTAGATACATAAAAAATGGAATTCCTACTGTCCTTGGCATTGACACGGCATCACGCATCAGCCAGTACAATTTTACTAATAATATTATTTTTGTTGTTAATTTTTATACGAAGTTAAAAAAATAAAAAGGTAAATTCCTTTTTTATGTATACTATTTTATTAATAGTTAAAACAGGACAACGTCTGTTGGATAAGTAAATAATTAAATAAAAATTCATAAACATCAAAATTTTCAACTGTTCTTAATTAAATTATAATACTAGCTGACGCCGCGCGGTTTCACCCGCATGGTCTTCGTTCCCGTAGGATTATGGGGATAATATATATCCTATAGTCTTCCTCAATAAATGGGCTATCTAACAGAGAAAGAATTTTACAAATCGGACCAGGTTCCCGAGATTAGCGTGTTCAAACAAACAAACAAACTCTTCAGCTTTATAATATTAGTATAGATGGATTCATACATTTTAATTAATATCCTGTACAGTTTACCCAAATTTTAATTAACATTAGTATCACTATCATTTAAATAATACTCAAGTTACAAGATAAGACATTGAATTTATTTAGTTAAGGAAAATATAGTATTCATGTTCAGTATCAGTTTTATTCAACTTTTTTGTAATATCTATAGTGATAGGAAAAGAGATTAGTTTCATGACTGTCTTTGTTGTTAAGTTATGTTTTGTTTCAATGTGAAGGCAAATATGGTACTGAAAGTCATGAACTTCTAACTAAACAACATAAAGCCTCCAAATTTGGGGTTGTTTATAGTAAAAAACAGTCTTGTGCTTTTACAAGCCTATAAAAGCACATTTTTAACAGAAAAAAAATTGACTTACATAATATGTGTTCAGTCACTTGTCTGCCTGCATTGATATAAAACTTTTGTGTTGTGCTTGGCAGCAATACTTAAAGCTAAACGATTTTGCTGTCTTGTATAACAATTAACTATGGTATTGTAATACACTCAAACATTGTATAACAATAAATCCATTAAGTACACTGTATACATGTATGTGTTATAACTAAAGGTCATGTATGTATACAATGAGTTTGTTTTCTATAATTTTATTGTTAATTTAGTACTAATTTTATTTTATTACAATACTAGCGGATGCCCGCGACTTCGTCCTACGTTGTTCTACATACAACAACGCTTACCAACACATTTTGCGAATCATTTTTATATTATAGATATGACATATTAATATATTAGATTATTTCATGTAATATAGTTTATGTATTAGTGTGTAGTTATTTGTATGCATGTATAATGTATATTATTATTACATACACACCACCTACAGTTGTCCAAATAAGTTCCCAAGCTTAAGGTTGCCTGGAAGACATTTGCTTGTTTTCTTTTTTTTTAATTATTGTGGTGTACAAATAAAGAGTATTAAATAAATAAATAGATAAATACTTATATAAAATATGCAACATACTTTTTTCAGGTTCCAGTTGGCTCTTTATGATTGCTTTGTATTTCTTCACACTTTCAGTGTCCGAGGGTTTATGGAACAAAATAAGGAATGGCAATCCTTCTTCTGTAAGTTCTTCTGCATTTTCAAATGTAATTTCACGCACAAGAGGTATACATTTTTGCTGCACCCAAGTGTACAGTTCATCATAATTGAGCAGTGATCCATGGTAGGTCTCATCAGGTTCTACTGATGTCTTCTTGTCAGTCCTATACACTACAATTGGCTGTCCTGTAATATTACAAAATTACTTATTAAAAATATGGTTTGAGTGCCTGGGCATACAGAGGTACGGGCAGGTAGAATAGCGGTCGGTCACTGCAGCTCCAGAGCTTGCGATAGGAGTGGAGCAGGATGCGGGGCGTCGTATGCGCTATGATTTCTAAATTCTAAATAATGGGGATAAAAAAATTAAACCAACTTCAAAAACATAAAACATACCAACTAAATAAACTAAAAAGTGATAAATAACATCATATTATATTCCTGCTGCTTTACTGTTGATTACCTACTGATCAATTTGAAGGCGGTGCTAACCCGATGATGTATTAATTCAAGCCATATAAAGATATCATAAGGATTTAGCTTTTTCAGACAATGTTCTTTCAGAAACAGCTTAGATTAACACAACAAGGATTTAGCACCGCCTTCAAATTAATGAATATCTGTAAGATAGTCATAATACAGTACACATAATGATTGTAATGAGTATCTGTAAGATATACAGTAGGCATTCCCGGCATTCTATTAGATTCATTTTGAAGTTTCCACTGAAACTGCATGTGGATGGAGGGCCGAACCCTAGACTTATGGCCATAGGTGTAGGATTGAGGAATGCCATTGCAAATTGATTGAGTTGCAAACTTATGAATATCTTAGCATTTCATGGATTCAGTGTGGGTGCGAGGTCCATTGTGTGGCAAAGGAATCTCAGAGCAGAGCCTGGGACTTGTGAACTTGGTGTGGTGCATTAAGGATTTCCTTCAAAACCCAGGGAACTTTAGAGAAATAAGGAAAAATAAGCCCTTTTTTGGGATTATACTCAGTGTGGTTATTATATGTTTCAGCTAGCTTTCCCTAATAATAATGTATTAAAAGAATATAATTATTATTACATTCACATTAGTAAAATACTTCTTAATTATTATCTATTAGTGTAATGTTAATTAGTTATTTGTAAAAATAAGTACTCAAATTATATCTCCTCATAAAATTAGGAACTCTCATTGCTCTATCAGAACAATAGCATTTCTTAACAATAGTTAGGCAAACATAATGTAAAAGATTTTTGCTTTAGATTACAGTGATTTTCACAAGCAAAACAATGCCAAGGTTTTCTTTTATTCATACACAATTTATGTTATACATTGAAATAATCAGGGATAATCATTCAATAATCAACAACAAACTAAATATATATAGCACTTCAAAAACATTTAATTTGAATTCATTTATATTAACCATTAGTGGATTAAGAAAAAAAATTATCAACATTGGCAGGTACACACCTCTCTGATAACAACCATTTTTCTTAGTTGCTCATTATCTAAAGTACTTGAAGAAATTTATTATATAATTCTTGTTTTATTATCCCTGATATAAACTTGAATATTATCTAATACCTTAATACCAATCACTTAACTGTGAACAACTATATAATTTGTGATTTATTTTTAGTAAATTGATTAGAATTGAGGAAACTTGGTTCAACACAACATTGGTTTATTTATCAAAAAACTGAACCATAATGGATTGGATTCCTGGATATTACAGGAAAAACTTACTGCCCAAATTGTTTTTTCATTGTATAAAATCTGTGTATCTTAATTATATAAATGTGAAAGGTCACCACAATTCATCACAAAATCTAGAAAAACAATTGACATATAAAGACATAATTTCGCAGGGTGGTAGTTTACAGTTAGTAGATGTATGCTAAGAACAGATTTTGCAAAAGGGCTGAATTAAGGAGGTCTAAGGGTGGACAAAGTCCCCGCCAACTGCTAGTACTTTATAACAGAACAGAATATTGAACTATTATCATACCTGGTGGATGCATTTGCTGTGAAGCTTCACCAAATCCGACTTGGAATAGGCATTCATCTTTTAGACTAGCTGCTACTTTCCGGAAGACATCATATTCAGGCTGGTCTCTCCGATCCATGTAACCAATGATATGTCTCTTGTCCTCACTTAGATTCTGGAGCTCTTTCAAATGACTGAATTGTGTTACAGGATCAATTAACTGTTTTTTGATAAACTCAGAAAATGCTTCTACAGACCGCTGACCTATAATAAAGAGAGATAAATATCTCAGCAATCCATGGATTCACTGTGCATCTACTGGGTCCAACATGTGGATTCTCGAAGGTGAAGAAATTATTAATAAATTAATTGAAATTGCTTTATCCATTCGGAAGCTATGGGTGTCACAGACAGACACATCAAACTTATAACACCGCTCTTTTTGCATGGAGGGTTAAAAATATTAGAAACATGATCAGTTACCCCAATCAAAAAGCATTGTGATTTTTGTATACTTAATAAGAAAATTAGATAATATATACTATGTAAATTTTTACAAGCAGCTGTGCAAACAAAACCAGTAATAATTAATATTCACAAAAATTTACATTAGTTTTATAAGATAAAACAGGTATAAAAATGTAGCAATTTAAAAGTAAAATAAAATTAGTATTTTAAAATAATCTAAATACTTGGTACACATAAACTTAAATAAGTAATTATTTAAGTTTATGTGTACCAAGCATTTTGATTAATTCAAATATAAGAGTAAAAAAGAATACTGCTAACCTGTTATAGTGAACAGAAAAAGGTTGTAGAAATAGGATTTCAGCATAGTTTATAACAAAAAAATTATTGTCAAAATTAATTTAACTTTGGCATTTTAGTTAGTTCAACTTCTGCAAGTTATAACTTTTAAAGAATATAAATATTACTATCAGTCATATTATACATATTATATAGAAGCAGCATAGCATTCATACACTAGTATAATAGGTACTATGTGATATTATAAAATAAATATTCAAGTAAAATCAGTGACTCAGCTAGGTAACCAAGGGCCTTGGTGCAAATAAAAAAATGGGTCCCCACTTAACTGGTTAGGATTTATCAAGTAAACATATGAAATATATACAAATACATAAAAATGCTAACTAACTACTATTAAACTACTTTATCATCAGCTCTTTTTGTTCATTCGTCCCTGAGCTGAGGGCCCAGGGGCATTGCACCGCCTAGTCCTTGGGTAGCTACAAAATTGAGTAAAATCAAATATTATGATTGTGTTTTCATAACAGACTAACAGATGTCTGCAACTTTGCCTGGAGAAACTTTCAAAACTTTTAAAGGGGAACAATTCAGTCCTGTGCTTAGCACATTCAAACAAACAAACTCTTCAGCTTTCTAATGTTAAGTAAGTATAGATTAAGATTTACCTCTGTACTCCTTTTTAGCTGGTGCACCATTTCTAAACAGTTTTAGAGTTGGGTACTTAGATATATGAAATCTATTTGCAACTTCCCCTTCTTTGTCACAATCTACTTTCCCCATGACAACTTTGCCAGTGTCGTAGCCGGCTTTCGTCACTTCATCAGCAGCATCATCAAATATGGGCATCAGCATATTACTAAATCTACACCACTCAGCATAAAAATTTATAAAAACTACTTCGTTTGATGCTAAAAACAAATTGGACACATTAATTACCTATTGATAAATTATGTACTTCAGTTTTTTTCAGAATGTTCTGAAACTTACCTAACACCATATCTAAATTGCTCTGAGTAATTTGAACTGCACCGCTATCAGTGGGATTGTAGAAACTGTGGCAGATCTAAAGCAAAACAATGTAGTAAGCAATTAATTTAGCCTTAATAAACCATAAAATCGACAACCAATTTGGTAGTACGTGTACCACTGAAATAAAGCTATAGAACTTCCTTACCAATATCAAGAACGAAGCTAGAATTTTGAAGCTAAACATGTTTTCTAAATATCTATACATTTTTAATTATAAAATCCTAAAAGCGTCAATGGATAAGAATGTTAGTAATTTAACAATAATGCGGCTTTCTTGAAAAATCTAAATCGCCAATTTTACACCGCACCACCTTGGCACCACCACACCAACACAGATTAAAGATTATTTTTATTTTTTTGACATCTATAAATCACTAAAGTCTAAAATATTCGATTCGATGAACTAAAATCGATTCGTTGACGAGTATAGTCCGTCAAAGGGACCATAAACATCGGAGGAATTAAGTTCTTAAATCGTAGTCGAATAGTCCAACCCAAAGTTATATTAAAACCATAGACTATTATTTATTTTAAAGATTAGGTAAACCTACTTAAATAAGCAATAAAATATCCTCGTCTAAAATAAAATCGTGAATCGAACACATTTGACACTGGCTCAATCAATCGACGCGTGAAGCTATCATTTTCAGTTTTTTTTTTAATAAAATCCTCTTTACTCTGAGAACGGCACGCCAATCAAACGTAGTGTCTATTAGTCTGTGAGCGTATCTCTGGTATGATTTCAAATTTTGGCGCGATAGGAATTAACATCAGTCTACCTATCACATTGTTCGTTTTAAATAAACGTTTTTTATAAAATTAAGTCTAGTTTTAATACCATCGAGAAATTCGAAAGGTTTCCTTCTTTTGCACTATTTAGCAATTTATGGTAATTTGGCGTTTCGCTGTTGGAGAGGAAAGTGAAATATTAATCAAGTTTAAAAACATGGCTAATGTTATAAAATTGAATAATATTATGTTACACACATACAGATGTTGAATATTTGATATAAACTAATTTTCTTTTGTTTATCTCATTTATTTAATTAACTATAATTTTTTTCTTACAAAAATCCTATATCTGATTTCAAAATCTGCATAGTTGTATGCTAGGTTTTAAATACCTGCCAGCACTGAGCAAGTAATCACTATGTTTTACATGCCAGTAAACATTAAAATGACAAAGATAACAGACATATTGAGATGTAAGCATACTGTGTCCATTAGCTATTTTTGTTCAAAATCCAAACTTTAATTTTTATATTACTAGTAGGAAAACAAATAAAACAATGTGTCTAAAGTACAAAATAATATTTTATTGGACGGATTTTTTACAGTCAAGTACATAAACATGTAGATTATTTAATTGTATTAATCAGATCTCATTAAATTGTCTTAAAATTAAATAGAACAATAGACATACAGTCAGTATCATATTGGACCTACATAATACTAATATTAGTTTTAAGCTAATACATATAATAATAAGTGTAGATTCAAAAGATAGTCTATAAGTTTAAAAAAATTACACCACTACACAAAAAAGAGATGCCAGTTATAGTAACTATAACTTATCAAAGCTGTGAAAGATTCTGTAAGGCAAGTTATAATAGAAAAATTAATAATCATTTTGTTTTATGCCACAATACATCAAACTCAGTCATACTAATTTTATTCTAAAAACTAGTTGCCTGCCTGACTTTGTATGAGTAATATTTGGTATTTACCACATAACACTTATCTTCTACTTCTCATTAAAATCAAGCTTAAAATTATGTTGTAAAAAAATGTAAGGACAAAAAAATGCAAATTCAAAATTATTTATGTCAAATAATAATAATAAAAAATGTATGTATATTTGTGTACTTATTCTAAAAATAATAAAAAGGCACTTAACTGTAGTCTTACATGTTACAGTCAAATTGTAAATTTAGTAAAAAAAATATAATTGTAATAGAAATGCTGCACTTAATAGCACAGTAAATGCTGGCTTCATTATTTCACCTCCACTCTACAAAGGAAAAGAAAAAAATATTATTATAAACATCAATATAATTTTTATAAATATTAATACCTGAATATTATCCAACAATGTTAGCACTTGACTTTAAATATCTTTCTTTATCTATTCTGCATAATTCTTATGTTATTATAAGTGTTGAGCTGGATCTTGAAAATGAACATAATATGCACATAGCATTTGTGTGTGTGGTACACTCATTTCTACAGATAATAAATATGTCTTGGAAACTAATAGTTTGACTAACTAATAGTTAAATTTAATATATAGCCAAACTCTAGTAATAAAGTCACTGTAAATTGTACTTTTCAAAGTGCTTGCAAAGTAGTAAGAAATATTAAAATTAAAATTTGGAAATGGAATGCAAAGTGCTAACCGTATGGTCATTATCAGTTTATTTCTATGGCTCCCAAAAAAGCTAGGTTTCTCTCATCACCACACTGTTCAATGCTGGTGCAGTGGGTTCAGTGTGACAATGTTTAACTGTACAACAATCACTATCAGACTATAATAATAATGACACTAATCAGTATGGATGGAGTTAAATGATCAATATTGATGTAGTTGGAGTTAAGTAATAATTTCAAGTTAACTTGCTCTAAGAGGCATGGCAGGGTAAGAATACAAACTTCTCAAAACTGCTATTGAGAATTTCTCGAAGGAAAGAAAACCTCAATGTTTCTTATTCTAACCCAGGATTTATATCTGGAATCTGATGACAAAGCCACATAGGCTAATCATTCGATGAAGAAAGCAGTTGTGACTTGTGTCTTATCTACTCAAGTTTTGTCTATGTTTACCGCTTGATTATAAATATATTTAAGTTACCTTGGTAGACAATTTTTAGGGGGAAATCTTGTCATCTAGTCATTTATCTTCGGATGATCCAAGATGAATGAAAGGTTAGAGAAGAAAGGCACATAAGTTGAAGCAAAACTTGGCTAGGTCCACTAGTAAATATATAAATATTTTGTTCCTGGGTTTATAATTATTTATTTGGTAATAATATACTCACAATAATATAATAGTTGCACCTATCACCTCTGCAACAGTCAGAGCAGATCCAATCTTGGTACCAGATGTGAGTGCATAGAGGCATGTAGTGTTGCCTTGTAGTAGCACATTCGGTTTTGTTAGAACATCTTTTTGATATGTAATACTGCTTTTTTGCCCCTTGTGACCAATATGGGGTGCTACCCCATTTTATTTCCGTCAAACAAACATCTTGATTATATTCACAAGTTTTAATAGTTTTAACACACTTTTCTGTGTTATCCTCTTGGTTTTCACACACATAGCATTCGAGACTCGTAACTGCAAAAATATAATTGTTTATCCCAGCGTACTGTTCCAGAGTGAACAATACAAGTTCTTATAGAAGGAATTGTGAATGTTATTAATAAAATTTACTGAAATAATAAATACTTCAAGAAAATACCTTTGATAATAGAAGTCACTGATATTATGGCTACAATCCATACAGCATTATTTAAAATCATGGTAAAATCGTTATTGGTTAACACTGGCTATAAATTTAACAGAATTAACCTGATAACAACTGAAACATGGGACTATTAAATGAAAAATATGTAACGCTTTATAAAATGTTATATTATGTTATTTGAAACTAAAGAATTATTAATTGTTAGAGTCGCTAAATTTTAAATTAAAGGTGTGGCTTGATCATTGGAGTTATTTTGATTTCACAGACGTCAAAAATATATGTTTTGATTTCTTCAATAAAAATATGAATGACATTGACATGTAAGGAAACAGTTGCCTAAACCTATATTCAAAACTCCCTTGAAATCGAAGAGAAATTCTCCAAATAAAGGAAAGTCCAAAGCATCATTTATGAGTTGAAAATGTTAATGCAAATTGCATGCAGAATGAAAAAAATGCCTTTCTTCTTTCCACACGTACAGTGACAATCCCCAACCAATAACCATTCCCCTAATTGAGTTTATATTCCGGCTATTTAGGGAACTCTTCATAAATTGGCAATTTGTAAATATTATTAATGTTTCATAATAACTGGCTTAACAGCTCTGGGTTCTAGGTTTTGAGTTTAATAATGTCGAAGCCTATTAAAGCAAATCATACTTAAACCTCACACACCACATTAGAAACAAAAATAAAATTTAACTTATCAATAGATTGAGTTAGACAATTAAATAACCTTATCTTTATTTACAAAATCTGAATCTATTCCTCCCAGGCACAAGATTTTATTTATGGTAAAAAAGAAACGAAATACATGTCAAACTCAAAATTATGTCTTTGTTATTTTTGTATTTGTTGACGTTTGTCGTGTCATAAAAAATAATTTATTTAAAAATGTGAATTTAGCTTAAATCGCCGAGTTAATTAATCAATAAATTAAAAGTTACCTGTATCGTTTAAATACATGGAAGGCATTTTATGGAAATGGACGAATTACTGGAATGGTATACATTTGGCGAAAGTTTATAATCTAAGAGTTCAGTAGTACAATATGTTGTTGTGATGCAATGATTTCTTTTTCAGGTTGGCAAACCAGATGGTTTGTTTTAGAGAATGGAATTTTATCATACTATAAGTCGCAAGAGGAAGTCAACCAGGGATGTAAAGGTTCAGTGAAAGTATCCGTTTGTCAGATCAATGGTATGGCTCTAGTTCTATAAAATAATAATATAATAAATCATGCAACCACGACCACTCTGCCAAGAGTGTACAATTAAGAAGAAGAATAAATCATATCATCAGTTGTTGTTGTTGTCATGTTTGATTGTAAATATATATCATAATTCGCCTATTTTAATGGCTCACAACAAGGCCAGGCATCTCTCTTTATAGGATAGGGCAGCATTCCCCATCAGAGGGGTCACAACTAGGTGATGGTCGATTTTATTTCATGACTCAAGAGACAATAATGTTTGTTCGAAAGATCCAAAAGCTAAAGTGGGTCATGAAGGAGGAGTATGAAATTTACGGGGTCACAGTAGGATAAAGTTTGAGAAATGCTGGGATAGGGGATATGGAGCTTAGAACCACTACACTGCTCCAATGTTGGTTAGCAGGCTTATGGTAATAATCGGCTACATAGCTGGCTTGGAGTGGCTCTGTATCAAAATTTGTTGTGGGCCCAGGGTAAAGATTTCTCACAAAAGAAACAACAATGCTTACTTAAAATAAATATGACAGTGTGACACTTAAAGGATGTTTTTATTTTTTGGGTGCATGCTTAACCCGGGAAAAAAGCATTTTTCATTCATGATTGTCTTTTGTCATTTTTTTCAGGAAGCACCAGATCAAGTGAGATTGTGGATTAAATTTTACCAATTTTCGCTTTCACACTTAGTCCGGGGGCTTGTCTCATTGATATGTCTGATAGATACACCCCTGGTAGTAATGTTAAATTCATTAACAACCTCTTATCAGTCAGTCAGATGGTCATTATCATGTTAATGATAATGACCATCAATATAAATATTTTATTTTACCATATTAATATAAAAAAAATTGTAACTAAAAAGATTTTTTATTTTCCAGTGAATAACATTGATAACACACGACTGGATTTGGTAATTCCTGGGCAGCAACATATGTATCTAAGAGCACCCTCACCACAACACAGACAAAAGTGGCTTGTAGCTTTAGGCAGTGCTAAGGCCTGTGTTGAATCTTTAGTGGATCCAAAAGGTTAATTTATTGCTTATCTACTGAAATGTTTAATATTTTTTTATGGATATAATTGACAGACTGAGCCATTCTATACAGTGGCCTATTTCATGGTAAGCAGAATAGCATTACCTATAAGCAGAGTAACACACTGTAAGGTATGGAAGAAACACATCCTTTGCATTGCAGTGTCCATAAACCTGAGATCAGAGGTGTTTATACTTAAGTCATGCTCAAAGTGCACTGTTTACAAACAAACAAATAAGAATTATGATATAGAACACTAGTAATTTCACACCTAATATAATTATTATTTAAACTTAACTTAACAAAAACCACTTTTGCCAGACGTCAGTACAATTACTTAGCTCCATACCTGTATAGGTACATGAACAGAAAGGAAAATATCTCGGAAATTTCTAGACACTCATTAAAAAAGTGGTTAAAATCCACATTATCTACAGTTAATTATGATAATACGGAAAACATAATGGATCCATATTTAGTCCACAAATAAAATAAAATTAAGATTGTATTTTGAAAGTAGTACCTAATCTAGTAGTTAAATATTAATATAAATAAATTAAAGGTAAATATAATATTAATAGTAAAGAAGTCTAGTTATAACTCACACTCATACGCACACACACAGACATAGCCGCATACAGACACACACACGCACACACACAGACATACCCGCACTTTCACGCATGCATGTATTTACACACACACACACACACACACACACACGCACTAACATATGTACACAACATTAAAAATTATAAACTCTTTTTTTTTTAGTAATGTATTTTTAAGATCTTTGTAAAAATTCTTTTGGATATTGTATGGATATTGTATGTAGCAAATGTACCCAGGGAAGTCACTGGCCCTTAAGACACGGGCTTACCTAGTTTAAGGGCCAGGACGTCATTGCTATATGTACCGAGTTTATTCAAATAAAACAATTCTTATTCTTATTCTTATTATAATATAATATTATTAAAAAGGTGTAGGTCTATATTTTTATTAAAAAGGTGTTTTGTATTTCATCAACATTATCAAAAATTTACAAAGAAGGACAAATAAATAAATGAGAGTAATGTTAAATTATAATTAACTGATTCTCAAATTTTTGACACAGTGTGCAGTTTGATCCAACTTAAAGGATAGGGTAGGGTAGGGTAGGGAAGAATTAAGTGCATATAAATCAATGCGAAGTCTGACTGTGTTGTTTAGTAGTTAATATATTTTGAATAACATTTTATAAAGATAACTTAATTTAAAATAAATAAGTTATGAAATGACATGCATTTTCTACCTTCATTTCTAATTTGTTTGTTGGTCACATAGAGTATGGCTGTAGTATAGGTGTTAAGCCTAATATGTGCCTATTACATATACTTCACTGGCCTATGTATCACCCAGGCTGGAAGACAGCAATGCTGCTTGGCAATAAAAATAAGTGTGGTAGTAGCATTTCCCTGAATGGGCTCAGTCTCAAACCATAGTTATTACTAATTTTAAACTATTGTTTTTTGTTTTAAACTTACTAATATTGTAATGCTAATGTAATCTACTAACTGGAAATTAGAAAGACTTACTTCTAATATAAGAATTACTTACAATAGAATATTATGGTTTTTATGAACATATAAAGAAAAGGTCTACTATTGATGTCTTAGAACCACTTTTACTCGAAAAATAAAATTAAATATTAATTAGGCCTGGCCTGTTCCATAATATGTTTTTGAAGATATGTGTTAATAAATATTGAATGTTTAATATTTTCAAAGAAATTGAATGGTCTAGTTTATAGTGTAAATAAGTGTTGTTTTTTTTTGTCACAGCAACAGGATATGAAGACTCTTTAACCCATAAAAAATCTGAATTGCATTTATATTGTGATTTGCTAATGCAACAAGTGCACGCAGTAAAAAGTGCAGTTAATGATAAAGATGGCCCAGAAATACAGGTATTTTTGCAATTATTATTCATTAGTTAACTGAAAAATAATTAGTTGAATCAAATAAAAAAATGTATTATTCACCATTTTTTTATTGAATACTAGCCTGTGTGAATACAGGGATAAAATATAGCCTATGACACTCAAATGATGTGGCTCACTAGTAGTAGAAGAATTTTCAAAATTGGTTATCCAAAGATTACCCCTACAATACCACAAACTTTACCACTTTATAATGTTAGTATGAGAACTATTTCAATAAAGTATTATGTAAAACTTGTTGCTTAAAAAAATCAAAATGTAATGTCACAAAAGCACAGACCTTTTATGACATATATATTGTAAAAAATTGTAATTTAAGTCGCATCAATCATTGATGTGATTCACATTGCAGACTTGTACATAGTATGATTTGGTTGGTGTCTCAATCCTATATCTGATGATATTTATTACTTTTACAGAAAATTGAAGATGCCTCCAGCCTTCTAACTGCAACATGTGACACTTTTATAAGAACTCTTGAAGACATAATGAAACTTACTAACAATACTGTAACCAATGCAGCTTACATAGAAAATATGCCACTTCCTAGTATAGCCATTACGAAAACTGGTAGCAGCAATAAGACTCCAAAACCAAATGTGAGCAGGTCTTTGTCTCAAGAGAGTAGATGAGATAAAATAGTCTTTTTTTAAATGTTCTATAAGTAGTACCTACATAAAATGATCTTGTAAAAAATACTTTAATTGAAGCTAATGGTTCTTCCCATTCATTAGAGTGTGGAATGTCTTGTTTTGTTAATGTATTTGGTTTTGGCTTGTAAATAGTTGGAAAAATGTATAGAAATGTCCCTGATAAGTGTTGCAAATCAACACACCACTATTGTTATAATAGCGCAGACACAGTTATTTTAATTAAAATTTTAACTAAATCTCTTTCTGCAGATAAAGTAAACCCTGTTTGACTTTAGTAGAAACTTAGATTGCATTATAAAGCATAACTTATGTATTGAACGTCATAACAAATTCAGTGGCTTTTATTCTCTGAAAGCGAGAATTAGCAAATTGAAGTGTAGAAATATATGGCAACTTCTTCTTAACCAGTGCTACAGACCTGCAGTTTTATCTAATTGCAATTTCAATCAAAGTCATTAGAAAAAACTGATGGACACTACACACAGGCAATTTAACTGAACAGTTTGAATTTTCAGTTCAAACTGAACATCTATAGTGTGGGTTAGTTTTCCTTAAATTGTTTTGTCCTTGGACAAAAAATGTTTCAACATATTTGAAGACAAATAATATATTGACATTTAGTTTTATATGTATAGAAATTTAAATATGATATTCATAGTATTATATTATTATAAAGGCATGAATTTAAATGGTTGTTTATTTGCCAATATAAATAAGTTTATTTCGAGTGAAAGCATATTTGTTTTGTTCTCTTGTAGTTAAATGTTTGTTTTATTGTTCTGTGATAAATATTCAAAATTTTTCTTAAAATAGATCTGTACCCATAACACTTGTTATTGGTTGTATTTGTGAATTATTATTGTTTTGAGACATTCCTTCTGGAAAATCAAGAAATTAACTCATTCCACTTGCAGTATTAAATTTGTACTTTTGTGCCTAAAATAAATGAAATACTTTTATGGATGTATTTTTATTTAAAAAAACCAAATCAATTTTTTTGCATGATTATTGATTACCAAATAGGTTCACCAAATCTTAATACAGATTTTTCTTGAGAATCTAATTCAATTCCAACCTTCTTTCTCATGTAAAAAATCGTACAGTCTCTGTTAGTGCATAGCACTTCTTCATGGAGACTTCCTTGACATCTTTGACATTCTGTCCATAATTTTGAGAACTTTTCTTGCAGTTGTCGCACCTTAAATACTTCAGTGATATATAATTGCCCTTCCTTATCTAAGCAATGATTACATAATGCTTTTTTGGCATCATTAGGCATAACTGTTTTGCATCCAATACATTTCTCTTTCTTTTTGGTGAAGGCTGCTAAAGCACCCACTTTTGATGTTACCATAGCCTTTGTTCTTGTATGTTCACCTTTAAGAAGCAAAGACTCTGCTTTCTCTCCAAGAATTGGTTCGAAAATTCTGAGGAGTGGTTTAGATAACTGATTTTCTAAATAATAATTGAAATCAATAGGTATACTGTTCTCCAGAACATAAATAGGATCTTCGGCTTTCATGTATGCTGGAGTGTTTTTAGCTGCACAGCATATAATATAAGGCACTCTATCACCTAATTTAGGAGCAGTGCCTGCATCACGTTTCTTCATCTTAGCCGCTAGCTCCACATGAGCTTGCTTTGCTGCATAATCATTTTTAGTTAGCTCTTTTGTTATTACAAGTTGAGATATATCAATCCTGTTGCACAGAAGGTCAGATATGATTTGTTTTGCATAATTGACAGCTCCATCAGGATCTCTATCAATTAATAACTTTTGTAGACATGTACTCATCATGTTTGAAACTAGAGGAGAGTTATCTCTTCTTACAGTTTCAATGCCCTTACAGTCCATTTTATCATATTTTTCTGGTCTTGTAAAATAAAGACCTGCATATCTTTTCTTATTAATTAACAAATATGGATAATACACTTTTTCAAACTCTAATTTGATAGGTTTTACAAACTTTGATGTAACAAAAGCAGCTGCTTCTCTTCCTAGATCCATACTTTCCTCAAGTGTTTTAACACCAAACTTAACCATTACAGAATCAGTATCTCCATAAATAACAACAGCATCTTCTTTGTAGCCATTTGACTTGGTATATTTTTTTTCTACTTCTGCTTTTGTGAACTCTATCATAGTTCTTCCATAAGCTGTAACACTACCTGATATTTCTAAACAAGGCAGTTTTCCTACTTGGGCACCAGTAAACCCATAAACTGAATTTGCACTTATTTTTAAAGCCAATTGCCTTCCATCAAGTACTGAGCGTTTTAGAGGGTCTTTCTCTTCTTTGAGGTCTGCTTTTGCTTTCTTTCTGGCTGCAAGTAGGGATTCCAAAATTTCTGGTAGCAATCCTTTTCGAACATTAGCTTTAACAAACATATTATTAGAAGGTGTTACAGTTATATCATCAGAGCTTACATTTAATTCTTTTTGTGAAGTAGGTGGAACTAATGTTGTGTAGCACAGATTATGTGCCATCATGATGCTAGGGTATAGAGATGCAAAATCTAGAGTAGATATAGGATCAGAATAATAACCTTTCTTTGGTTCAATAACAGTTGCTCCTTCAAATTGATCATCTGAACCCTGGCCTTGATGAACAGGCATTAGATAACTGGCTTCCTTTGCTTTCCTTAACAATTGACTAACCACTTTGATCTGCTGGCCTCTTGTTAACAAGCACAGTAATGGCACTCCTGTCACTCTAGCCATCTCCATGTAATTAATAATACACATTAATTTATTCAACAGTTTAAGTGGCAAATAAGCATCTTTAAGGCAGTACATTGCTAACCTTCTTCTGGTTTGTTCATTTTCATTTTGTAAATCTGTTATTACACTGTGATGAACATCTTCTTTTTGCTCATGCAGAAAATGGAAACTTACAGCATTTAAAGTATATGATCTCAGTTTATAGTCTCTGACAAGAACAAGTAACAAATCAAATGGGACTCTACCTTCAAAGTTCACACTTTTATTTTCTCTACGTCCCATTTGTTTTGATTGTAAAATTGAATCTTTAATTACAGATCTGATATTTCTGATTCTACCTAAGAAATCAAAATTTGCTACTTTCAAATGCTTAGCACGGTTTATAAGATAAGGCCAGTCAAAATTAGTAATATTATATCCTGTGATTATGTCAGGATCCAACTCACGGAAGAAGTCTGACCATTTGCTTAACATTTCTGATTCAGATTGGAAGCTCAGAACTTGGGAGCCTACTATTGGAGCACATGTATTCAATGTAAATACATTTCTAAGATATGGTTCACTGTCGCCCTGTCTAATTACCATTGAGGCAATTTGAATAACAGGATCTTTATCTGGTTCTGGGAAAACTCCTTTTCTTCCAGCACATTCAATATCAAAACTCAATATTCTAAAAGGTGCAACTTTAAGCCATTCTCCTTCAGGTTGATGTGCAATGAATACATTCCAAGCCACATCAACTTCAATTTGGCATCTGGTTTCTGGTTTTAATTGCGTAAATTTAGTTCTCATTGACCATTTACCAACTGGCAATTCTATCCAACTGCAGCCAACAACAGAAGTATCAACCATGAAACGAATATCAAAATCAATGTTGGTCTCATAAAAAGATGGATCAGACAATCCAAAAGTAGTTGGCTGTCTTTCAATGAGTCTCTTTGAAGCTGCTATTAATTTTGGTAATGCAACTGATACTCTTGCAAAAGTGCTAATATTTTCCCCTTTATAATACATTATTGACTTAGCTTTCACTAATCGTACTTCTAAAACTGCTTCTTTGATGCTATCCTTATTAGATCGAAGATCCTCCAGAACAGCTTTGTTTAAATTGGATTTGAGTACATGACATGTAGATTCAACGAAATTTGTAGGTACACTTACATAGAAATAGGGTGTAAACCCATGAACGTGACAACAAACTGAATTACCTTCCATTGTAACTCCGTACATTCTCATAATTGGGATGGGACCTAACTGGGATCCAGGCATTCCTTGTATTGGTTGTCCATTGTAGTGATCAATATCTAGTTGTTGAAAAATAAGGGCATCTTTTACAGGGTTGAAATCAGGGGGAGATGGTCTAGACCACTTCACATTAGTAGTCTGATTTTCAGGTCCATCACCGAATATTTGAGGTGAATCAAATTCACCTTCCATTCCTGCGAGTTGATCTTCAAAACTACATGGCATTTCGTTTTCCTCGTCGTCATCATTTGATTTAAATCGCTTTGGAGGCGGACCTTTGTATTGTTTTTTCTTATCCATGCTAAAAACTTTTTAGATTTCGGTCTTCGTATGTCAAGATTCCCGCCAATTTTCTGTAATGATGAAATTAATAATGTAAACTTAGTAAACTATATTATTATTAGGTGGAAGGTATTTGATATGCTAAATGTGTTACCTGTTACTTGTTGTAGTTTGAGTTTGGACTATATAACATTCAAAATATAATATAACAATTTTAATTTTTAAATAAATCAATAACAGTCACAAATTTTTAGTTTAAACTGACAGTTGACACTGACAATTGACATTCACTGACAGCCTGACACAGACAACATACGTAGTATCTATCTGTGTTGTCAACCACAGATTAGATACTACGATAGAGGAGTATAAAACTCATTTAGATGCTGGCCGAGTACACGAATAGGCACCCATACGAGCAACTTATTCGGGTATGTTTGGTTCATCATCATCATCATCATATCAGCCGATGGACGTCCACTGCAGGATACAGGCCTTTTGTAGGGACTTCCAAACATCACGATACTGAGCCACCTGCATCCAGCGAATCCCTGCGACTCGCTTGATGTCGTCAGTCCAGCTGATGGGGGGTCGGCCAACACTGCGCTTACTAGTGCGGGGTCGCCATTCCAGCACTTTGGGACCCCAACGTCCATCGGCTCTTCGAACTATGTGCCCCGCCCATTGCCACTTCAGCTTCGCAACTCGTTGAGCTATGTCGGTGACTTTGGTTCTTCTGCGGATCTCCTCATTTCTGATTCGATCACGCAGAGTTGCTCCTAATGTAGCTCGTTCCATCGCCCGCTGTATGTTTGGTTACTCGCCACGAATATTCGTGCGTTATCGGCTCAGTGGCGGCAATGATGTTAAATACTGTTAGATGTAATACTAGCTCATGAAAAATGAGGCGCTCAAAAGAGGAAATTTCCACATCTCCATGTTAGTTGTGGTCAACAACGAACAACAACAACGTCATAAATAGGTACCTATATAAAAATATAGTTTACAACACTGGTTCCCGAATTCTTTTGACTTCGGAACCCTTTATGTTTCACCATTTTTCGGCGGAAGCCTAGCTTAAGAAAGAAGTAAACTAAAAACGGAAATACACTTACGTCTCGTATATTTATTTAGGTAGGTATTTACAAAAATTTTAATGTGATAAATGACATCTCACCATAGTTTTCCTTAAACAAGTTATTTGAAAATGAATAATAAATTACGTCAATTAATATTATCACAAGTGAAAAGATTTACATTAAGCAAATCTTGTATTTTTGCGGAACCCCGGAGGACCTGTCACGGAACGTCAGGGTTCCGCGGAACACCTTTTGGAAACCGCTGGTCTACAATGTCGAGCTTTTTTTAGAAAAATAAAATAATATTTGCCATATCTTTTATATTATGACCAATCTTCCCATTCTCCTCCCCTCCAACTAGTCGAGTTGATCTATAGTTTAAAATTATCCTTGAGTGGCGGTCTTTTGAAGCAAGTCCCTAAATAATAAGATTGCAAAGGATTTTTCACAGTGTTACCAACTTTATTTATAGTGCGACACAAAACTTATACTTTTTCTACTATATAAAAATAAGTCGGGTTTTCCTTCCTGACGCTATAACTCCAGAACGCACGAACCGATTTCCACGGTTTTGCATTCGTTGGAAAGGTCTCAGGCTCCGTGAGGTTTATAGCAAAGAAAATTCAGGAAAAATTTCAACGTAAGGTAGAGGTAGGGTAGAGTACGGGTAGGGTAGGTGTAGGGTAGGGGTAGGGTAGGGTAAGTGTAGGGTAGGAGTAGGGTAGGGTAGGGGTAGGGTAGGGGTATGGTAGTGGTAGGGTAGGGGTAGGGTAGGGGTAGAGTAGGGGTAGGGTAGGGGTAGGGTAGGGGTAGGGTAGAGGTATTTGAAAGTTTATATAGAGTTTCACGCGAACGAAATAGGGGTTGAAAGTTGACATCGATTTTTACGCGGACGAAGTCGCGGGCGTCCGCTAGTAAAGTTAAATAAATAACAAAAGATTAATATATATTAAGATATATAATAAAATAAATGAGGGCGTAGTAATTTTAAAATGTTTGGTAACCACATATTATAATGCCGTTTTAAGGTAAACCTGTGTTCTGTCCATTAATTTACTCTTTGGTTCTGTCATCCACTTAGGATTGCAACTATCTTGATACTTGATAATACATAATTGATATTTTGTTCCAAAATATTAAATATGTTCTTATTTTAAATAAGACGATCTGTTGAAAATAATATTAATATGTAGGCGGATTGTACCATCGGCGGGTCGAAGGCGTGCGTGAGGTGATGCCCTGCCGCCGCGTCCTTGCTTAACCGCTGACACCTAAAATATTGCGCGGCTTATCGCACGATGTTTGAAAACGTCCTAAAGATAGCATCAGACTAGACATACATACTTAAAAATTATATTTATTTATACTTTACCTACCTATTTGTACAGCACATTATAAAAAAAAACAGGACAAGAAAAAAAAAATCACACGACAGGAAAAGTATACCTAGACACAAAAGACGCCCATATCGATACGGTTATCACGAGAATGCAGGTGGTGTAAATAAAATAAAATACATAGGTAAATTCCAAATAATTAGGTACACTCTAATACATAATTAATTCATTTTACTCTCAGAGACCTTTGTAGGCATGAATATGAACCTGCCTATGAACAACGCGCGGATTCCTAAAATTAAAATGAATGAAATAATGAATCATAGACAATTTTAAACATTTTTTGTAAAAAATATTAAATTAATAATTTTAATATGAATGAAATTGAGATAGGTACTTATCATAACTACAATGGTATAGGTAGACCTACATAAAAATAGGTTTACAGTTCGTTTCATGTAGGATGTTGCGGGTGACTCTTGAAAGTTTTCCGCGATTCACGATAATATTACGTATTATGAACGTCATACAGGTGACTGTCACCGTGCCCCTGCCACAGAAAAGATATTACAACCAGTAGTTGGACTTCATACTAGAGGTCGAAACGCGAGCTATACCTACGCTCCTTGAACATGGGGTGATCGCAGGGTTCCCAACTTAGGGGTTTTCCCCCCAGATTTAGGGGGTAAATAAGTGAAATGGGATTTTTTTAGGGGTCTGAAATTTTTAGGGGTATTTTCAGGGATTTTTTGACTTTTTAATATTTTTAAATTGATGATAATTTTAATATTTCTTTCTTGACCTAGCGACTTATAACGACATATAATACATTATTCTACAACCACTCTGAGGCAACTGGCGGCAAAATCTGAATCATTAGATGAAGACGTAATATTTTGTCTGTATTAAATATACTTTTGAAACAAATTACAGTATATTATCATTTATTTATTTCTTTTTTTTTTTAAATTTTTAACAATATAAGTATAAAATTATGAATTTATATTTTTTAGAGGGACAACTCAATAAATAATGTGATTTTAGGGGTTTTTGACATAAACTTTAGGGATAAATATTTTCGAGAGTTGGTAACACTGGGTGATCGTAGGGTGAAGACTAGAGGTGAGTCGTACTCGCTAAAACGCGTACTGAGTGTTACGAGTACGAGTACGCCGAGAGACGCGCTCCAAAGACTAGCTCCACGAGTATTTAGAAGTACGAGCCATTAGGACCTATAGAATAGATACGTACTCCTAAATACTCAGTGGCCAGCGATTTTACGTCATATTATCTGATACTAAGCGTACATTAATTTCAAACGAGTTTTACGTAGTCATTTGGACTAGTGGTATGTACGCAAGGTACAAAAAAAATGAATCCTGGGTTCGATCCCGGGTAACAGAAAATCATTTTTGTCTTTTTATTTTGTTTTTTTTCAATTGGTTTCTTCAACTATTTTTGGTTTTTGTAATCCACAAAAAAAAGAAAAAAATTTGCAAACAAATATATTTCAGTCATTAATTTCAAAATTTCAATTTAATTTTATTATTTAGTTATTCCTTTTAATATTACCTCATGATACTGTCGGGTTACATTAACTTGTTACTTTAGCGGATAAATAATCATACTAAAACAAATAAACATTATGTTTTTAAAATAAGGATTAAAATCAGGGACTCCAAATATTGGAGTATTAAGAGTATTAAGTGTATACTGCGTTAAAAAATCGGTCTTATGTTTGATAAAGTAAAGACAATTTTTCATCGGCAATGGGACGTCACTCACACATTCTTAAACGAACGCGTCTCGCGATGTTTTGTCTGTTGGAGTATGAAGTGTTTATTGCGTTGAAAAACCGGTCTTATGTCTAGACAACAAAGTCTATTTTCTTTCGGCATTGATAGAAGTCTCTCACTCACACATTACTAATCGAACGCGTCTCTGAACACGTCCTGCATTGGTTGGACCGTTAGAGTATTTGCGAGTATTGGACTCGCACTCTGTTGGCGTCTTGCGCTCCTCGGTACTCGGTACTTCTAAATACGCTTAATACGTGTATAAGTCCCTGCTCCGTACTCGTACGCCATACGTCTTCCAACAAACCTAGTGTTAAGACCTGCTCCAGTATATACGCCTCACCTCTAGTGAAGACAGTCGCGACTGTGCCGCGGTGACGAACGAACGCACGGTGTATTAACAGAGTAAAGTGTATTAATAGTATTAGATTTTTTTAATTATGACCAGTAGGAAATACTGTGCCGTTTTTGGATGCATGAATTCAAAACTATCCCATCCAGAGATAACTTTTTTTAAGTTACCTGGAAACTCTGAAAGGTTAACTTTAAAATAAATTTACTTATTAGTAGGTAGGTACATAATCTTGTATTTTTTAATGGATAAGGTATTTCCTTTTATCTCCAGAATAAAGGTAGGTATCTGGATTAGTAAATAAAGTGAATAGAGTAAAGGAAAGTGATTGACACGATTGAAATATGTAGCTATACGCGGTTCATGAATCACGATACAGTAGGTACGATAAGCTTGTATTAAAACCTCGACTGCTTGTACAATGTATTGTGTGACTGTGCTCGGATCATTTGTGTTTTGTTACCCGACTGCGGCGAAGCCCAAAGGAGGAGTATGTGTTTGAATGTTATGACTTGTTGTTGTATGCGGGCGACGGGAGGAAAGGACTGCGCGGGTGTGAAGTCGTACGCGCTGGGCATCGTTACCCCCCTCCCGGACCGCGCCGACCTTCGGGAGTGTTACGAACAAATTTGCCAAGCACACATACTGATAAATGATATGTCATTAGACTCGTCTAGATAGGCCGAGTGTCACTGGGTAACTTAGTTCTTAAAAAATCAAAATGGCGGATTTTATGCACTTTAATGTGCAAGCTCATAAAACTTTTGCTCAGCTTGGCATTGGTGACAAGAATTTTAACCGACTTCCAAAAAGAATCGTATCGTATTTACAGCGATATTTCCGTCATTTGTAAACCGTTTTTTTTTTGTTTGGATGAATATTCTTTCAGGTTAGTCCCATTTTTTTCATGTCAGGATCTGATAATGGCATCCTAGAGAAATCTAGGGTAACTATCGTATCGTAGGGACAATTAGTGCGTTTGTTCATTGTTTCATTATCTATTTTAAATCACTACAATTTCATGAAGGTATTTATCTTTTTTTTTATTTGTTCACGTAGTGTGGAGGTAATACCTAGATGGCATCACCGAAATAAATATGTTTAAGAATACGACCAATCCTTCAAGATCATTGACGTAGTATCAGCCTTAATTAAATCAACCAATCAAAAAACACGCATTTTTATTTATCACTTCCCATTTTACTACAATTTACAAAGTATTTTATTTGTTTATATAAAAAAAGTTTATTTACAATCACAAAACTAAGTGGAAACACAAAGTTAGCAAATGTAATTAAATTGCTGCATGCGGGCAGCCCTATGACATGTTTACGTACCGCGCGGCTGTAGGTATTTATTTCAAAAATACGGCCGAGTTATTATACTGCTTGTAATATCTTTACTGTGCCCCTGCTATCTGAAAAACACTTTACCTGGGTTTACCATTATAAAAACTTATTAGGTATTCTTATAAATTATCATTCTTAAATACCTACCCCACCATGTATGTGTGTCCACTTTTGTGGACAATGGGTCATTAAAAGTTATCAGCTCATGTTTTAATGCACTGTTTCTCAGTGCAGTAGCTATACGTAACTGTACAGTATAAATCACTCATCCCAGTGTCATTGGTTCTCGGTATCGATAATTGAATAAAGTCATTCATTATTGCTGAGCACCAATATAATAAAACCGGCTGCACAAGCAGGCCGATTGTGTCGTTTTACGAGATCACCCAGCCCAGCTGCATTACTACTATCTTTATTAGTTGCACTGGTCACAGATGTGAGATAAAGTCTTCATTGACCCGAGCCTTAGTTTTAAAAGTCATCAGTGAAGCTTCCGGCTAGGGAATGCAATAAAAACATGCATTAATCCAGCAACCGAACAGCGATTTCGAATCGATGCAATGGATGAAAGCGGTAAGCGATCCTACCAGTGGCGTAGCGTGCCTTAGCGGGGCCCTGTATCAAAATTAGTTGGCTAATAATCGGGGCTCAATAAACGAGCGACAAATCCCGAAAAATATCTTTAGTTTTTTATTTACTCTACCCTAACTCTTTTACCATACAGTATTTGCTTTTTTTACATTTGTCATTTGTGCAGTTTTTGAAGCACATGCACAGATTAAGTAATATTGTAGATTACATATTATTGCTTTCACACGTAAAGCCTCTAAAGTCCGGGGACCCCATATCATTGATACGGCTGTTAAGGCTGTAGCTACGCCCCTGCTCTGTGATCTGAAGTTGGTCTGAGTTCTAAAGGGATGTGAATGTATGGCGCACAGATATAGATAATATAATAAGCAAAGATTATATAATCACTACGTCATATAAGGTCGGTAACGGTAAGTTTCAGTCGCACAAATTCCACAGGAAAGGAATGTATGCGACTGAAACAGCGAGACTGAGTTAATCTTTATCGTTCCGACAAAAGCAACTAATTTTGTAGCTGAGGTGTTGCTACTACGAAATCCTCGAGTACCTTTTGGTGGTATCATCATTATAATATTATAAAAAGGAGGTATTTGTATAAAGTTATTTGACAACGATAGTAACAATAAGAGCGTGATTGATTGTGTTCAGTTCTTTGTAGAGCAACGTTGCCGTCACGTTATTTTGCCGTGATTTTGTGCAAGTAATATGTTTTGTAGTGTAATTATTGATCTCAAATTGTTTAGTGTGGGCATAGATCACATGTCGGGAAGAGAAGGTGAGTGGTAATATACATTCTAAAAGTATGTTCTAACCTAACCTAAGGTCTTATGTCCTCTACAACCAAAATGATGGTACAATCTCTGTTGCTGCTATTCGTCCCGTTATACTTATAATGACCTGCGTTTCATTTTCTTACATGTGTGATAAGTACGTAGGTAGGTACATATCTCACTCTGATAGTTTGTTCATTAGGCTAATGACGATGAAAACTTGAAGAGACACAAAATATAGCCTAGCCGAATATTTGTATGTAACCCTTCGAAATGATCTCTTTTGTAGATAAACTAGAAAAAAGCTTTAGAAAGTGTTTGCTGTTGAGGTCGAAACGAGTCTGTCAGAATGAGAGGGTTTAGTCCAATCGACCACCACGCTGGCCCAATGCGGATTGACAGACTTCACACACGTAGAGAATTAAGAAAATTCTCATCAGGTACGCAGGTTTGCTCACGATGTATTTCCTTCACCGTTTGAGACACGTGATATTTAATTTCTTAAAATGCACATAACTGAAAAGTCCGGAATTGGAGGCAGAGGTCATATCCACTGGGCTATCACGGTTCGTGACAGAATACAGGAGTGAAACAATGTGTTGATGACGTAGGTGATTAAGTCCCTTGTAATGCATCTATCTTATCTCGGAATGTGCCATCCCTTGTGACGGTGGGTCGCCACTTAGCGCCGCACTACAAAGGGCAGTAAAAGAAACTTTTGTTATTCAAAATCAATATAAGTTATCAAGGTAACTTGCTTTGTGTGTTTGTCACAGTTTTGTCAATGTATGAGTGTACTGAGTCATTGAACACATTTTGGTTAAGAAAGCGCCGCGCGAAAGATATCGTTTCTTTTTTTAGGGTTCCATACCCAAAGGTTAAATTGGGACCCTATTACAAAGACTCCATTATCCGCCAGTGCCGGTTTAGTTAGACATTTGAGATCATCACAGATGATGTATTCCTGTTGCCGCCTTCGACCATTGATAATAGGACCTGCCTCGCTGACCGTTACGCCTCTGGCAAAGATCAAAAATCAATGATCTAACGCGTTTATAAAAACTGTAGCTATAGAATCGATGTTTCAGTGTTGTAATCGTTTTTGTCGTGTAAAGAGCTCCCTAAAATGCCGGTTTGTGTAGTTGAATGGCATAAAAAACGGCTGATTACGTAAATTAGGAGGTAGGTACATGTTAAATAAATAACAAAACAAGTGAATTGAAGTGTCTGTCTGTGACTTCAAGATAATTGCTGTTTTCTCAAATTCAGTAGTTAGCAAGTACCTACCTACCTACGATTATTTGCAAGCATCTTGCATCTTCCAAACAACGGCGGCTCCCTGACTTCTGATCTGATCTTTGAAATTTCTGAACCGATTTCAATGGAACTTTCACTGGAGGTTATTGAGCAACAAAATATAGGCTACTTTTAGTCCCGGAAAAATCCATGAATCCCGCAAAATTTGTGTAAAACTCAATTTTACGCTAAATAAAAAGAGCTAAAATAAATAAATACAGCTCTAACATGTAAAGCGATGCGCATTACTTGATCATTAAAGCCTTTTAACAATAATAACAAGGAAAACGAAATCACAAGCATCTGCCAGTAATTATGACAACAAAGTAAATTACCAGTAAATAACATAGGTCCTATAAATTACCTGCAAAGATTGCGTCAATGTGGCGCTTGTTTGTAAATGATAGTAATGTATTTGTAATTATACTAATACTAACTGACGCCGCGCGGTTTTACCCGCATGGTTCCCGTTCCCGTAGGATTATGGGGATAATATATAGCCTTCCTCGATAAATGGGCTATCTAACACTGAAAGAATTTTTCAAATCGGACCAGTAGTTCCTGAGATTAGCGCGTTCAATCAAACAAACAAACAAACTCTTCAGCTTTATAATATTAGTATAGATTAATATAGATATGCTCTTAATGCATAGTTCAAAATCAAAATTCATTTATTTTTTAAGTACTTTTTAAGGTTTAGTTTTAACCACCGGTTCGGAAGGCAGGTTCTGCTGAAAAGAGCCGACAAGAAACTTATTGCTTTATTTTAAAAAATCTTACATTTACTATAGTTAAAAACATTCCTTCTACTTTTACTTCCTGTGTGAAGGTGGAAGCTGATCCAATGGCCTCCAAGCATTTTTATCATTAAATGTTTAAATAATAGGTATATCATTATTATCATTAACAGGCGATGGACGTCCACTGCTGGACACAGGCCTCTTGCATGGACTTCCAAACAAAACGGTCTCGACCCGCCAGCATCCAGCGGCTTAGGTATACCCATGTAAAATAGGGGTTATTTACGAAATTTATATCCTATGTAACAAAATGTCATCTGGTGCCTACTGACAACCCTTAAATAAATAACCCCTGGATATCACACAGTAGGTAGATGATATTTCTCAGTTGATTTTCTCGGCGGCATCCAACGGCACTCGACTGCAGTCGGCGACGTTTCGGCGGCAGGCGACGGCGTCGCCACTATTTTTACTGTGGCGTCGCCACTCCCGCGACTCCCGGCGGCGGTCGGCGGCGGTCGCTCACTGCGGTCGACTCCCGTTGGCTGCCGCCGAGACGTCGCTGACTGCAGTCGTCGGTAGCAACTGCCGCTCGTGTAAATGAACACTTAACGTATTCTGCGACCAATACCACCAACTTCCCAACTCCGTACTGAATTTTTCGGAAGAAAGAAAACCTCATTATTTCATAGCCCACCACAGGCCTTGAACTCAATACCTCGTCATATAAAGCTGCATATGCTTACCACTGGACTAACGACGCAGTTACAACTAAACCCAATGTACGAGCATATTAAATGCAATTTATGTTCATTTTAATCAACGATGTCTTCAATTACATTATATTTATTGCGGGAGGATGATTAACACTCAAAGCGTAGATCGAAGGTACTCTTTGTTATATGCAGATTATGTACTACCAACTACTTACCTATAATCTTGTACAGTTGTATACAGAAAATACTTTTAGGATTTAAATTGTCATTATTACTAAAAAATAAAGGTTTGGCTTGGCAAATTCGTTCGTAACTCTCCTGGCTGGTAGCGATGCCCTGTGCGCACGACTTCATACCCGCGCAGTCCTTTCCCCCGTCGCCCGCATATCATGAGAGTGTCATCAACGAATTTGCCAAGCTATAACGACTTCGTAGGTACGCGTGAAATTTTGTTTTTCACAAATCCCGCAAGAACCATGTATTTTTGCGGGAGAAAAAATAGTTTATGTTTTGTTCCATAACTTCTTCAATCCCGGAAAAATTCAAGCGGGATTTGTAAAAGTAGAATTTCACGCGAAAGACCGGTACAAAAGTAACGGCGGGTCGAAAGTAACAAATCTGTAAGTATATCCTATGCCTACGTGATCGTGAAGTAACAACTTCCCATTTTTTTTCAAGTCTCTGTAATTTATATCAAATGACCAATAAAAAGCAAAATTGATATACCGACATAAAGACCATAAATGGATTATTTGAATGGTTTTATTCATTTCTATAAAATAATCATTCATAACCAGAAATCAATGTAAATGTTCAAAATGTTACTCGTACCCGGTCTCCCCTAGTATATTGTTTACGTTTTAGTGACTAAACTGTAAAGTAAATTAGAGGACTTCCAAACACACAGTCGCGAGCCGCCAACATCGAGCAGCTCCCTGCAACCTTGTCATTGGTACATTTAATGGTGGGTCGACGAACACTTACGCTTCGGGGGTCGCCATTTCAGGAACTTGGAACCCCAACGTCCCACAAACATATAGTAAGAGATATATAGGTAACTAATTTAAGCCGTGATAACCCAGTGGTTATGACCTCTGCCTCCGATTCCGGAGGGTGTAAGTCGAATCCGGTCCAGGACATGCACCTCTAACTTTTCAGTTGTGTGCATTTTAAGAAATTAATTATCACGTGTCCCAAACGGTGAAGGAAAAACATCGTGAGAAAACCTGCATACCAGAGAATTTCTTAATTTTCTGCGTGTGTGAAGTCTACCAATCCGTATTTGGCCAGCGTGGTGGCCTAACCCCTATCATTCCGAGAGGAGACTGGAGTTCAGCAGTGAGCCGAATATGGGTTGATAACTCAGACCAATTATTGTATAGGACCTGCCTCGCTAGACCTTACTTTTCTGTCAAAGTATATGATCAACGATCTAATGCGATTATAAAGACTGTCTCTATAGTATTGATGTTAAATAGTTGTAATCGTGTTCGTCGGTTAAAGAGCTCCCTAAAAATACCTTTTTTGTAATTGAATTGTGAAAAAAACGGGCAAAAATTTCTAGTTTAGAATAAGATATATGCCAAATCTAAGCTCGTTTTCTTCAGAAAATGACAGACAATTTTGTTCGTGACTATGAGTACGATACAGGTCCTTCTATAATTGGTCTGAGGTTGATAATGATAAACTAATAATTCTATGAAATTAAAAAAATAAATGTACATATTACTTGTTTACGTATTATATTTAGTACACATTACTGTGGCCTATTGTACTCAATAAACAATGTCAGCCCTACTTCTCTACTGGACGGCATAGTGCAGATCTCGGCAGTGGCAAAGGTTCCGATAAGCTAGGGCATTTTCTGATATCTCGTGTAATTTGCCGGATATGACTATGTTTTGGTTTACTTGTATTCCGATTAGACATCGAGTATTTGTAATATCATTTGACGGCTTCCGTGGCGCAGTGGTATGCGTGATGCATTTACAAAACGGAGGTCCTGGCTTCAGCCGTGGCTGAAGCCGTTTGTCGGTAGGGTGGTAACTACCACCCTACCGACAAAGACGTACCGCCAAGTGATTTAGCGTTCCGGTACGATATCGTGTAGAAACCGAAAAGGGGTGTGGATTTTCATCCTCCTCCTAACAAGTTAGCCCGCTTCCATCTTAGACAGCATCATCATTTACCGGATTTTCATCCTCTTCCTAACAAGTTAGCCCGCTTCTATCTTAGACAGCATCATCATTTACTATCAGATGAGATTGTAGTCAAGGGCTAACTTGGAAATAATAATAATAACAAAATTTTCAGTCTTTTTAAAGGCCCACTATAGGGCCAAGCCTCCGTCCTCATAAGAGAGATAAGAGAGGGCATATTGTGGGGGCTAATGCGGCCTTTTTATCTTTTGCGCAATTGTAACTAGTTGTGCTTTTTAGGGATATATCTATAAAATAGATACAAAAATCTCCGAATTATTTCATCGTGGCTAGTTGCCTCGACTGGTGACAGAAGTTCAGGCTTATTGCAAAGGATCAGCCTGGCTATCCAACGCAGAAATGCAGCCAGTATTCTTGCTACCATTCCACGTGGACATGATTTGTATAATAATTAGTATACGTTAGCTAATAGCTTAAGTTCCCTATCGTGTTCTTTCTCAACAAAAAACAAAATTAAAAACTACAAGGATATTATATTAGTATTTATAATTATAATATATACATTTAATATCCCTCGAGAGAAATCGAAGAGAATCGAGAAACTCGCTACCATTCTTGACTATTATAATAAATTACAACTGATATAGTTATTATAATCTAATATTATATTTTACTTACATTTATAAATAATATTGTAATGCAAAATCGCATTTCATGTTAATAACGTTCCATATAATTATTTTAATAGTTCGTAATAATATGGTATTAACAGAATTTTCTGTAATCCATTGATTATATAGGTAGTTATGTAGGTCACATGATAGAAAATCCTTGCAAAAGGAAATTTCCTTTTCATATTGTAAATTCATTGACTTTAATAGGTATGTATCATGGTTTTTGTTTACTTCTATTTTTTTCGGGTAAGATTTAATATTGGTAAGCATTAGAGAATAAAACCTATACATATACATATACATATACATATGAATAAAATTGTGTGTGAAGTGTCTATTTTTAATTTTAAATTAACACAAAATATGAAATATAAAACTTTCCAACTTCTGGACCGATTTTGACTTTCACTTGCAGATAGCTGATGTTGTAAGAACTATTATAGGCTGTCCTATATCTTAACGGGAACGAGAACTACGCGGTTGATACCGCTTATCGTACAAAGAAAAAAATTACTGAAGTTGAATTTTTACGCACTATCTTTTATGTAATACTAATAATGTTATTTTGATACAAATTTATTTTTATCGTCAGATTTTATAATTAGGTACCTGAAAAAAAACTGAGGTCAATGATCTCTTAATTTACACTGACCACAAAAAGTAAACTGTTGATATATTCGATGACTTCTCAATTTTTATCTCTCTGACTTTTGGCCTCTGCACAGCTGCTGTATCAAAATAATTTTGTTAACAATTTGTCACGCGTTTTTGTCTAAATCTAATATACTTGTAATATCTTGTTCACAACATGCAGTTCTCTAATATAATTTAGTGGAAAAAATGAAGGGATCTAAAAATAATTTAAAATTTTTTGAGGTATTGCAACTGGCTGTACTGACTGGGTCCCATTAAATAATATAGATTAAAATCTTTCTATCCAATATTGGTCCCGACTTTGTTCTAATAATTGTTTTCTACACCTTTGATTATTTTTCTTCAGTTATAAATTATATGCTCTGTTTTTTTTTTTAAATTGATTTTTTAATGTTTTATTTGATCGAACTTTCTAATTTAGAATCATGATTTTGACTTTAAGTAATCAAAAAAAAATCTTCTTTATTTTTTAACCGACTTTAAAAAAAGGAGGAGGTTCTTATTCTCAATTCGACGCGTATGTTTATTTATGTTTTTAAATTATTTATGTAATTTTGATTATGTGAAATCAGTTTTTTTACAAATCTCAATTGGATGGATAGAATTGATGGATGTATTTTCGGGTATAAAAGATGCCTGTATATGTATATTTTACCCATAAATACCATTTTTTAAACTTGACTTAGCTAACACACTCGTAAAATTAACATACTTTTTTACTGTGTACGCACAGACACTTGTAATTTGAAACTAGTATAAATACATAGAATTTTAATTAAAATAATTAAGTATCACGAGAGTTAACGTACAAGTGATGCCGTATCAGTTAATGGTGTGCAAAAATTAGAACCGCTGACATATTAACAGATAGGGATAACGCTTCTGAAGAGTGCTAAGAGTGCGTGGGTACAACGTGCGTCAATTTACTTTGCAAGCTGTCGTCATCACTGCTGCGCTGCACAAGTGGGTGAGGGGCACACAACTATGACGTCACGGTTATCGTGGCTAATCTTTCCAGCTACGGATCTGCTTTTGTGACTGAATTACAAGGAACTTGGTTATAAACTTCAAAGCAACACTGTGACATGGTGATATCCTATCCTACTATCTTACTTCCTACTAATATTATATACGCGAAAGTTTGTAAGGATGTTTGGATGTATGTATGTTCAATGTTTGTTGCTCTATAACGCCGCTACTACTGAAGCGATTTAGCTGAAATTTGGAGTGGAAATAGATTTTGCTCAGGATTAACACATACTTTTTATTCCGAAAAAATCCATGGTTTCCCGAGATTTGCGAAAACTGATGAATTTGATGATATGAATGTTTGTTACTGTTTCACGCCTCGACTACTGAACCGAATTAGCTGTTTGGTATTAAAATATATTATAGCCTAGATTAACACATAGACTACTTTTTATCCCGGAAAAATCCATGGTTTCCGAGGGATTTGTGAAAAACTAGATTCCACGCGGACGAAGTCGCGGGCGTCCGCTAGTTAAAAAATAAGAAACTAGGGTTAGCGACTTATTTCTAAATTTTATAACAATGTTATGACATGATGATGGCAATCAATTAAACACAATCGTTAAAAATAACCCGTGATAATAAAGATTTCGAGTTCTGAGTTTGCAGTGGGCTTCTTAGAGAGGGCGCGTTAGGAACACACACAGCTTTTTAATTTTAGGTAGGTATACAATACAACTTTCGACCATTGTAGTACCACTACCACCACCACTAACACCGTCAATTAGTAGGTATGATGTCAAATTTATTTAAAAAAAACAAAACTATAAAGTTAGTGGTTTTAATTTCTAAGCTTCAAGTCAAAAAAACCTACTAAAACTAAATCACTATTAATACAAAAACTAAATTAAGCTTGCTAACCGAATTATAAGTACGTTCCACAATATTGATGATGATTTTAAACCACTCGCTAAAAATCCCATCCAGACCCTACTTAAAAGCAAATGTAATCAATTATCAAGCATTTCTTGTAGAAATGATATAGGTAATCAGCACACAAACTTAATTTTAATTACATAGCCTACATTCAGCATGAACGAAATGAAACAAAATAAAGAAAATGGGAAACATACGAACAGATAACGAAATCAACACATTTAGGTACATCCGATAAAGAATATGGAAACAAAATTAAGGAAGTTCCTTATAAAAAATTGTAGAGCTATATTGTGTTTTAGCTATTTTCATATTTTTTTCTTCTTAATCTTTTAATGACTTACTAATAATGTTTTTATTTTCTAAAAATCTCAATTACACACTCCACTTTACATTTACAGTAAAATCTCATTATTCGCGGGGGATACGTTCTCTAAATGTGTCGCGAGTACAGAAACTGTGAATATGGAATGGTATTTTATATGGGATTATAAGGGATACGTTCTTGGGTGACAAAATAAAAAAAGAAAAAACAATTAATTGAAGTACTTGATTTCTCTTCAGATCTTCAGTCTTAGACAAATTTCTTCAATTTTGATTATTTTCTTGCTTGACATTTTTTTAAAGCTTCTATTCAGAGTGATTTTAAGCAGTGGCATTCTTAAACCATCTATTCGCAATTTCGGCAATAGGTAGGTATATGCAAGTTAAAGTTTAAATTTGCAGATTTTACGTCAGTTTTGTCAATCAGATCCGCGAATAACGAATTATTTAGCCGCAAATATAGGAACTGGGACGCATTTTTTTAATCCGCGAATAGTGAAAACGTGAATAAAGGAAGCTTGAATAAGGAGCTTTTACTGTACTTGAATTACTAACCTACAGTTTATTTAAGTCCTGTTGGTCTATTCACTATCTTGGTCTTTATTATCAATCTATTTAAATAAACATCGAATCCATTGACAAAATGTCATTTACCTACTGTGTGATATCTACCAGTAATCACCCAATGACATTTTTACATAGAATATCAAATTCGTGTATTTCAAATTTCGTAGCATACGCCAAAGATATTCGTAGTAAACTAGCCTGCTGTTAACGTCTAGAATATTGCTTAATACCGCCTACCTCATTGAAGATAACAAATCATTCAAAGGTGATAATTACTTATTTATAATTTGAATTCAAATAAACTGTGAAACGGTTTACGATAAGTACCAAATTATAAACACCAATCACTTTGATATAGTAGTAGATACTTAGTGTATAATGGCTATTGGAGTGAAACCCTGATTTTATCGCCTATACCTAATGGTAGTCGTTAACACCGTAACCTAACTTTACAGTGCACTAGTTTACCTTGGTTTCGGAAAGGAAATCATAATCTATGGGTATTAAAAATGAAGGCAAACACTATGCTTTTTAGGCCTTGGTGTCTCTGAAAGTTTGTCAGAAAAAGACCCTTCGATTTGTCAGAAAAATAATCAAACTTTTATCAAAGTTCACTAAGTGAAAAGATGTCACAAAGCTGTCTGGCAAAAGATTAAAAAAAATCGTTTTATTTTACGTGATAATTGAAAACTCCACAATTTTCAGAAGAAGACGCTATGTCCTCGTCTGTGTTACCCTTGATAATTTTTCATGTAAGAATTTTTGAAGAAGATCGCTGATGCTGGATTTAAAACATTAAGTGTTCTCTATATAATAACAAGATATATAACAAGAAAATCTTGTTTTGTTACCAAGTATTTCTATAAAATTGTCTATTTACTTTCTGTAATTTTAATATCTTTTTTGATTTTTGATTTCATCAACCCATAATCGGCTCACTGCTGAGCTCGAGTCTCCTCTCAGAATGAGAGGGAATTTAGGCCAATAGTCCACCACGTTGGCCCAATGCGGATTGGCAGACTTCACATACGCAGAGAATTACGAAAATTCTTTGGTATGCAGGTTTCCTCACGATGTTTTTTTGCCTTCACCGTTAGAGACACGTGATATTTAATTTCTTAAAATGCACACAACTGAAAAGTTGGAGGTGCATGCCCCGGACCGGATTCGAACCCACACCCTTCGGAATCGGAGGCAGAGGTCGTATCCGCTGAGCTATCACGGTTGTTTTTAATATCTTACTTTCCATTAAAACTGTCCACGCATGATACTGTCTAGGAATTCCATACGAGGTATTATAAAGCGTCGTAAGCCGACGCCAGACAATTGAAATGTATCAAGGCTTCTCCTCAATTACTATAGGCAGACTGACAAGAGCACAAGGTTAATAAGACCAATCAGCCCTTCAGTTTCGTGCGTTGATTACACCAATGGCATATGATTTCGTTCTCAGTACTCAACCCACTTATTCTGCAATTATTAAATATTTATTGATACCACTTACTTATATACTTAATACAAACCTAATATTATGATTTTTTTTAACTACAGCTATTGTTTCAGAGGATTATGTGCATTAACAGCGGTTTAATCATGTCGGAAAACTCTTCTCAGAAAGACAGGGGTTAGGCTAATAGTACACCACGCTGGCTCAATGCGGATTGGCAGACTTCACACACGTAGAGAATTAAGAAAATTCTCAGGTTTGCAAAATGGACATAATTGAAAAGTTGAAGGTGCATGCTCCGGATTCGAACCTACTGAGCGCTTCAAACGCTTAAAATACAAAAATACTGATCGATCGATTCTATCATACAATTTGCAAGTATATGGTTGATATCGCTTATGTAGAATCAGATAATATCAACGAAAATTGTTGGATTATTGTATTTTTCTTAAAGCGAACATTTATCACAAACGCAAATATCCAGAGAGATGGAGAAAAAAGATTTATTGCCTTATCCCCTTGATGTGATCCCGTTGAAGTGTGTATGTCACCCCATCCCGATGTTGATCGCTTTTTAGAACTTGTACTTTCGAGTTAACCCACAATCTACTTTTGAGTACAACGCTATTTTATGTTTTGGTAACTTTCGCTCCCTTTACGGGTGACATTGTGGGATATATCATCGCTTGTTCTGTAAACACACGGTATTATATTCGGTAGAAAGTTTTATTCTAAATACATGGCCTTAAATAAGCCTGCATGCTACGACGTGCATTGTACCTACGTTCCATAGTCTCGATGATCATTGTCATTTGCTCGGTTTACAGAACTGACGGAAAATTATATGAAAACAAAGCATGATTCTCATGTCTCTGAATGATATTTTTTTATTATTATTATATATACTAGTACATGTGTTAACATACTTAGACAGTGGTGTGTACCTACAAGGATTTTAACTAAGGTGGACAATTTTTTAGTAATTCTTTTCCAAATATAGATCCGTAATGAATCTTCAGGGTAAACAGTGCATTTTTGCATCTTTTTAATGCATATTGCACAGTCAAAAGACGAAGGCTGATTGATGCTAACAGTACGTAAAATAATACGAATAAATTAAAAAACTAATTTCAGATTTTAAATCGAAAGCTTTCCACATCCCTCAATGTGCAAGAGTCAAACACCAGTAGGTGTTTTAGGGAATATTAAAGCGAAATATCATCAAGTATGTTTACAAAACGCCCCCCCACAGTTGCCGCCACTATGTCGCGAAGCCTTCAACGCTATAAAGAAAATATACTTGGTACAAAATGAATAAAGACCGAGGGACGCCCACACGAGTCTACACAGTATAAAACAAAAGCTCTTCGAACTGCGTAGCTACCACTTCAAATCCATTATGGCATTGTCGCTATAAAGAGCAACGTCAGTTTAAATGATAATAAATTGTGTATTTATATACGGAAATTAAGTAAACACATAATAAAATACGACTGTTTATGGACAAAGAGATAAATGAATCTCTGAAGTGATTTATTGTGAATTTGATTTATTTTGCAGATCATAAGCTCGCTTCCAGAAATGCTTAAATACACAATTATATTCTTCTTCAAAAGTTTTTATACATGAAAGGAAATTTTACGCAAAACTTGCATTTTATCATTTTATAGTACCGTTCAACAGAGCCGTTAAAAGAACTTGAGACATTTTTTCAAATTGTAAACGGCGCGCGCCGGAATGAATGTTAAAACATTTTCTGAAAATTAATTAATCAGGTCTGAGAAAAGCGGCAGGTTCAATAATTTCAAGTTCTTGATCAATAATTTCAAGATGTTATCATACTATCTAACTGCCTCGTTGGTCCTATGGTAATGTGGCTTCGAAGACGAGGTCCTGAATTCGAGTTCTGGGTAGAGCTGTAAAGTATCGAGTTTTTCTTTCTTCTATGAAATTTTCTCGAACAGTTCTAAGCCCGAAGTTATTGGTATTATACTCCCTTGCTTCGGAGAGCTGCTGTTATGCTGTTAGTCCTGGTCATTATCATTAAAACATCATCCCTTTTCCATTTTAAGAAATTAAATATCACGTGTCTCAAACGGTGAAGGAAAATCATCGTGAGGAAACCTACTCTGAGAATTTTCTTGATTCTCTGCGTGTGTTATGTCTGCCAATACGCATTTGTCCACCGGGTGGATTAAGGCCCATTCTCAGAAGAGACTTGTGCTCTACAGTGAGTCCTCATGATAAGTTAATGATGACCTTTTTACTTCGCGGGTTTGCCTTCTCAATGTGCTTAACAAGCTAGAGTGAGTCAATTTCAGAGACAAAAGCGACCGTGCCGCAGTGTTATGCGCGGTGGATTTACAAGTCGGAGGTCCTGGGTTCGATCCCTGACTAGGCCGATTGAGGTTTCTTAATTGGTCTGGCTGGTGAGGCTTCAGCCGTGGCTAGTTACCACTCTACGGCAAAGACGTACCGCCAAGCGATTTAGCGTTCGGGTACGATGCCGTGTAGAAACCGAATGGGGTGTGGATTGTCTTCCTACTTCTAACAAGTTAGCCCGCTACCATCTTAGATTATATAGTAAAGGATAAAAAAAATCGTCTCCTTAGCTGATCGCATCTTCTTAGCTCAAACCGGGTCATTTTGTTGCATGTTGCATGAAGCACTTGATTCGTTCCATCCTCGATTGTATGTTATCACGTACACGTTCACAGCTATATTTAATAGGGCCCATTGACGCCCGTTACGTTGCAATAAAATGCTGCCCTAGTATTTATTTAGTGTAGTTATGTAGGAGTGTTGTTAATTGGTGTGGTTAGTAGATTGCTTGTTGGCGGGATGGTGTCGCGAACTTGCACGTCCAACTTGCACGTGCTATTAGAGAGTCGTATAGGTCTCTCCTGTATGTGATACTAGCGGACGCCCGCGACTTCGTCCGCGAGTTTTTCACAAATCCCCCGGAAACCATGGATTTTTCTGGGATTAAAAGTAGCCTATGTGTTAATCCATGCTATAGTATATCTCAATACCAAATTTCAGCTAATTCGGTTCAGTAGTCGAGGCCTGAAAGAGTAACAAACATTCATATCATCAAAATCATCAGTTTTCGCAAATTTCGGGAAGCCATGGATTTCTTCGGGATAAAAAGCCTATGTGTTAATCCAGAGTAAAATCTATTTCTATTCCATATTTCAGCCAAATCGCTTTAGTAGTAGCGGCGTTAAAGTGTAACAAACATCCAAAAAAACATCCAAACATCCATACAAACTTTCGCGTTTATAATATATAGTAGCAGGATGAATATGATCTATCTTTTTTATAGGTATACCCAAAGTTTTTTTTAAATATTTGACACATATTTTTTTTAATATAACCAATATTCCCGTTACCCTCTAATTAGTCGTAAAAAAAAGTGTTAGAAGTATGTAGTCCAGCGGTTGGAGTAAACCTCCCGTGAGCCCAGCCCACCACTGATATATTTAGGCTTACAATAATCAAGGATAGGTCTCGCTTTGCTACGACTGAGGCCCTGTATTTAATTAATATATGGATATACCTATACCACAGCCCTACTAGATGTGTACTGTTTACCAACAAACAAATTAAAAACGAGTGACATATCTCTATTATAAAATCTTTGTTTATATCTATGTATATTTCTTTGAATTATCAATTTATTAACAAGTGGTTTGAAAAACAAAGAAATGGTTATCATTTCTTCAAAGAAATCAGATCAATTGACTGAGATTCGATAGATATTTTGTATTTCGGTTCACAAGTCATTTATTTGGGTCATGTCTACAGACAATACTCAATATTATAAACACCTACTTACACTGTTTTAATGATAACCTACATGTTCCGTTATTTAATGTATTTGGAATATTCCATTTTACATTCATTATTAGGAATAATTAGCAGCATTCATTAATACATCGGCTAATGACTCAGTATGAGTCTAATTGCATTTCTGAATAGGGCCTTGACATCAATATAGAATGATAAATTAGTTGTAGTTACATCACAAAGCCTAAAATTTTTAAGCACTTAGGTATTCTAGTATTATTAGGACTTCAAGAAACACGTGAAAGGCTACTGACTCAGTTATTCGGTAACTCAGTGTCTTAGCACTCATTCGCACGAGAGTTTTTTTAACGGACATTAAAAAAACGTTCAAATACAATATGCATTTCCAAGTTACACAACATATGTTTACACGACAACGTTTTTAAAACACAACGCTATTTTTCGAGCAGTGACGCATTTTCAGTTTTGGGCGTTGGAAATAACCTTCATTTAACTTCATACACTATTAGAACGCTTTTTTAACGTCCGTTAAAAAAACTTTTGTGCGAATGATGGCTGAATTAAGTCAACTGTCGTTTTTCACTGCAAATTCATTGAGTAATACAATAACAATATTTTTTTAGCATATTTATTATCCAGAGAAAAAAGAGCTCAGAGGCTTTTCTAAAAGCGATTGAGCTAGTCAATGACCTAGTAATGATAAGTCTAGCTTAAAAGCTTTTGCAGAGCTGGATCATTAGTCAGGATAGTAATTCTGTCAAACTGTGATTTTGCCGAACTCCTAATTAATAAAACTGTTATCATCCTTATTCTAGCGAACTGTGATGCGTTTGTTTAATCTGGAGACATGACCAGTAGACCTTCATAAAGGCGTCCACTGATCCGCATTGTACGTATCGGACGCATAACATCAATCGGATTTTTGTATTCTTTGTATAGAAAGTCATACAAATGCGTCTACTGACCAACATCGAACGGATTCAAATGATTGTTCTTTTTGAATTAAATTATAAGGTAAAAAAAATTCGGGTAGGGGTAGATTAAGTGTGTGGTAGGGAATGCACATACGAGTAAGTCAAAGCGAAGTCTGACCGGGTCTGCTAGTAGTATATAATATGTATATAATATGGATATGGAGCTTTTTAAAATAAAATTATTTCAATGAAATACAATATATTATGTTTAAAATACAATCTATTACCGTTATGCTGCCGCTTTTCGTATATCATTCCGTTAGCATTGAGCTTTTAGTTTAAAAATGTAAACCAAAAATAAACATACCATTAGGTATTCGTTAGGTATCTACAACTAGAAACATGTTATTTCCCCTACAAATGAAAGAGTATTTACTTTAACACAACCCAAATCACGACTGCCGGCTTTGATGTTAAATCGACTATGGCATAACGAGACGCATTCAGACTTGATGTGCACAGTTATTTAGTGATCGTACTTGCTATAAGATTTGATCATCTTATTAGTCCATGTGTTCAAAATACATCACTTACTTTGATGAGATATTGTTCTCTCAGTGATATGCTTGATCCATTTGATCCCCATGGTTTGGTTTCTGAAAAACTGAATTCCACGCGGACGAAGTCGCTACTAATCACTAATTTCATGAATTCTAGGCACAAGTCTGGGAGTAAGAAATCTGTGGAATTGATACATTCTCGAGAATTGCACTTATGAGAGTTAGATAATAAATAATGCACCTGTGCTGACTTGTCGACTCTCTATGTCTATTGTGCAGAAAGTCCTTTCTCAAAATGAAATTAACTTCCTTCCGTACCTTGGTCTGTGGGTTTTATAGACAAGGTCACTAATTTAAATCAGCTCATCTTAACCTATTTCTTTCTTTTTAAGAAGCGTATTAAAAAATGTATGTTAGTTTATTTGTTTCTAATTTATAAGAACCAACGAATAAGCGTAATGTTTAAACACATATACTGGGATTTGTGTTACTAAAACGAATACACCGGATATATTTAGAACTATCTGGACTCTGTTTATTCCAATTCACAAGTTCTGTCATCGACTTAGTGCGTCTCTGGTTAATATAATATGGACTAAGAGCCCATGAAAGTCAGACATACTTTTTTTATTCTTTACAAGTTAGCCCTTGACTACAATCTCACCTAATGGTAAGTGATGATGCAATCTAAGATCGAAGCGGTTTAACTTGTTAGGAGGAGGATGATAATCTACACCCCTTTCGGTGTCTACATGACACCGTTCGTACCGGAACGCTTAATCCCTTTCCCGGTAGGGTGGTATCTAGCCGGCCGGAGCCTTCCACCAGCCAGACCTGGACTAATTAGGAAGACCTCAATCGTCCCAGCCGGGGATCGAACCCAGGACCTCCGTCTTGTAAGTCCACCGCGCATAACACTGCGCCAGGGAGGCCGTCGAATCTCATTTTATGAAACATGAAAATTTGTCAGCCAAAGATTTTCTACTATTGATATGTTACTTGCCTACAAAATATTATACATTATATGTGGATATGGTTTTTAGAATTCCTGAACACACAACTCAATATTGTAGACAATATTTAGATATTATTTGTTTAAATTAATTGATATTATTTCTTATTACAATAACTTTCGTTGTTTAAGCTGGTTTAAGCGACTAAATGAAATTAATCTCTGAATCTACCGAACCGATTTTGAAAATTCTTTTACCACTAGATAGCCATGATATTTCTGAGTGTCATAGGCTATTTTATATTTTATAGGAACGGGAACTACGCGGGTGAAACCGCGGGGCTAGTCTATGGTAAAAGAACAGGTTGGCAAACTTTCAGTCTTCATTAAGTCAGCCATTGACGGTCACGTTTCTACAACGCAAACGGCAGCGAAGACGTTTCTATGTTGAGCCGTCATGCACGCACGATCAATTATAGTCGTGGTGCTGCAGAAACGTGAGAATAATTGATCGAAAATGGCGTGCATAAGATGTGGCTTGTCTCGCCACGCAGGGCTTCGTTCTATGACTGTTTAGTTGTACTGTTACTCACCATTATTCACCATTATTAGGCATTTTATATGTGAGACACGCTGAGTTGCTACACCCACTATTAACCGCAGAGTATACGCTATATCGCATTCAGACAATCTGTTAGTCATTTTGAGCATACACAAACCTGTTGCGAAAATTTGGATAAATTTATTCTGAACTCCCTTGTTTAGCTGCCTCTATCATTAGCTGATACATCGGGTGAGATCTTGAGTTCGAATTCTGGGTCGGTTAATGAAATAATGATATTTTCTTACTTTCATAAAAATCTCAGTAGCAGCGTGGAGCTGTTTAAAGCTACACTATTCCTTAGTGCTATATTTATATATACAAATATGTATAGTAAGTTCTTTACAAGTTAGCCCTTGACTACAATCTCACCTGGTAAGTGATTATGCAGTCTAAGCTGGAAGCAACCTAACTTGTTAGGAGGAGGATGAAAATCCACACTCCCTTCGGTTTCTACACGACATCAAACCGGAACGCTAAATCGCTTGGCGGTACGCCTTTGGCTTTAGTGTGGTAACTAGCCATGGCCGAAGCCTCCCACCAACCAGATCTGGACCAATCGGGTTGGTGGCAGGGCATCGAACCCATAACCTCCGTCTGGTAAATCCACCGGTAATACCACTGCACCACAGAGGCCAAAAAACTTAAAAACCATAAGTCTCGATAGCTCTACGGTAGAGAGCCCGTAGTCGAATTCAAGGGAATGAGTCGTGATAGCCCAGTATATGACCTCTGCCTCCGATTCCGGAGGGTGTGGGTTCAAATCCAGCCCGGGGCATGCACTTTTAACTTTTCAGTTGTGTGCATTTTAAGAAATTAAATATCACGTGTCTCAAATGTTGTAGGAAAACATCATGAAGAAACCTGCATACCAGAGAATTTCTTAATTCTCTGCGTGTGTGATGTCTGCCAATCCGCATTGGGCCAGCGTGGTGGACTATTGGCCTAACCCCTCTCATTCTGAGAGGAGACTCGAGCTCAGCAGTGAGCCGTATATGGGTTGATAACGACGACGACGACTTATACTAACGTTTTGCAAGCGCTGTTAACTTGGTGATAATGAGGAAAATCAGTCGTGTTTTGAAAAAGCCATAATAATTAGAATCCTTCTTCCTTATGCCTGCTGTAGACGTCTATTTATCTTTAAGTAAAATGCGATTTGTTAATAGTGGTATTTGTAGCATTGGCAATATTAATGTTTTATTTACTTTTAGGTATAGACGCCAGTTTTTCGATATTCACATCGATGGTTATTCGTCTAGGCATAATCAAATGATGGCGATGCTGCCACAGTTAGAGGATATGTAAGTTTCTTTTAAGAATCTTAGTAATCAAAACGAATTTTGACCCACTGTGAATTTCTGTTTATTATTTATTTTGATTTTGTTGTTCTTTTTTATTTAATGAGAAATAATACATTAAGGAACATAAGCTTATCGTATTGACTATACAAGTAATTCCCACAAGGAATAGTAGCAAAAATACTCTCTGCATTTCCGCGTTGGACAACAAAGCTGATCTTTCAAATAATAATGGTTTCATTTTACCTTTTTTCTTTTGAGGTGCGAATCCGTTAAAAAACTAAAAGTAATACTTACCACATTCCTTATAACAGTTGTTAAAAGCACTAGAAATAAAAAGTGCGAGATTGTCGGAAACCGGCAATCACCTTGTCTTTTACATATCAGATTAGCTTTACTAATCAATACTTACGATATCAGCAATTAGTGCACATTCAATAATTTATAAAGCTGTTGTTTGATCGAGAAATGTCTCGGCCCATTGGACGGTGGTTAGCTATAAAGTATGTAAGGGCTATCAACATCATAAATAGGTAATGTAATATAAACAGAGCCTCAATAGCACAACGGTAAGAGCGGCCGCACTCATCAAGGAGGAGTGGTGTTTCCATCCCCGTATTCCTACGGGAACGGGCACTACGCGGGTGAAACCGTGTGGCGTCAGCTAGTTATCATTAAAATCTGAGAGTAGTCGTTAATGAAACATTATCCCTGAGACCGTCAAACAGCATTGGTGCAGTGTGGTGGGTAAAGGCTCCATATCCACTCTCGTATAAGAAGGGAGGCCGCATCCAGGTCGTTTTGACCTAAGGAGCTTCTTGCAATAACTCCATTACTAACTTTCTATTTGTAGAAAATGTTTTTGCGATAAACAACAATTTTTATGGCTTACAAGTAAAACTATCAAACGCCACGAAAGCGTACTTTGAGGCTAGATAGTGAAGTGTGTCTTATCCAAATATAATCATCATTAACAACCCATATTCAGCTCACTGTTGAGCACGAGTCTCCTCTCAGAATGAGAAAAGTTAGGCTAATAGTTCACTACGGTAGCCTAATGTGGATTGGCAGACTTTACACACGTAGATAATTAAGAACATATTCCATGTTTTCATGTTCCATGAAATCTTACTTGTTTAAGACAATCATCATCATCATCATTATCAGCCGATGGACGTCCACCGCTGCACATAGGCATCCTGCATGGACTTTTATACACAACGGTCTCGAACCGCCAGCATCCAGCGGCTCCTTGCAACCCGCTTGATGTCCTTAGTCCATCTAGTGGCGGGTCGACCAACACTGAGATTTTCAGTGCTGGGTCACCACTCCAGCACCTAGGGACTTCAACGTCCAACGTCAATGAGTGAATATGTGTATTTAATTTCTTAAAATACACTGCAACTGAAATGTATGAGGTGCATGCCCTGGACCGGATACGAACGTTATCATCATCATCATCATCATATCAGCCGATGGACGTCCACTGCAGGACATAGGCCTTTTGTAAGGACTTCCAAACATTACGATACTGAGCCACCTGCATCCAGCGAATCTCTGCGACTCGCGATTCGAACGTACACTCACGGAATCGAAGACAGAGGTCATATCCAAATATATTTATTCATCAAAACGATAGCCAAGAGGCAACCCTGTGGTATATTAGCATAAGCGGCCTTTATAAGATGCCGACGGAGCTGGCGCCGCGTCGCGACGCTCGTATTAGACCGAGCACGGGAAATTACATACCTTGCCGAGATACTTGCGAATAAATAAGCGTTCGCAATTATTGTACTCGTTCACCTACAACTAACGTCTAAACGTTTTTCTTTTTAACCGACCTCAAAAAAAGGATTAGGTTCTCAATTTGACGCGTATGTTTCTTTTTTTTAATGTTTGTTAATAACTTCGTCATTTCTTAACCAATTTTGAAAATTCTTTTTTTGTTTGAAAGAGAAACTTCAAAGAGATCAGAAGGTATATAGAACACACGACATTCTGTAACATATAGATGAAGTACTTGTTAGAATTAAGTAATTTACAACTTGCTTATACAAAAAATTCAAGTCTCTTTGACTATTTTACAGCAGCAAATAATAATAATTACCTATCCCATGCCTTGCTTGTTCTCATAGAAATTGTCCTAAAGTTTACCATAAATCGTCGAATAGCTACGCGGTTTCTTGCCAAACGACTATGTCCTATTTGGCCAGAACTCAATATAAAACAAAACAATGACGCGGCACTGGACATGAACTTACTAGTACTAATCCTATCACAGTGTAATAAAATTCTCTTATTTATTTTGCCCTAAGAAAGTAAAGCTATCACATTAAAAAATTAAACAGACGTGCGAATTCTTCAAGGGTGCAAGTTTTTTATTGAGACATGAGGAGCCCTTAAAACATATTTATAGGACTGTAGGTAGGTTAGGTAGTTATAATACAGCCTGATGTGTACTGTCACAGAATACATATAGTAATGTTTACCAACAAACAACTTAAAAATGAGGGTATCAATCGCTAGTCATTTCACACATAACAATAATTATAATTAATTTGTTCATAAATTAATGAAAATGAATTCGATTAGGATAATTATAAACAAACAATACATAATTTAAAATAAATAAGTTATGAAATGACATGCGTTTTCTACCTACATTTCTGATTTGTTAGTTAGTCAACAGTACATATCGAGTAGTATAGGTACTCATATGTGCCAAAAGTTTCCAGTTCATATAGACAGGTAGACAGTACAATAAAAACGCCTCACAGTTTAGGGCTGGTTAAGGAACTGCAATACAAAACGTTTTAGTTGCATTACAACTACATAAGGATGCCAATGTAGATGGTTTATCGTTGTTCTGGGACTATTTGGAACTATAAAAGTTCTCTTTACATTGCATGGTATGAAGGCAAAATTCCTAGTTGATGAAGTATTAACAAAATAACAACTCAACTAATTAAATGTAATCTACTCCGACATACTTGTAGGTACTATTATTGCAAATCATAATAACCGTGAGGTTTTTTAAATTGTCCATACATAGTTTATAAATAAAACTAATTAAATCAGACGCCATATAATCTGTCTGTCCATGGCTCATGAACTACAGACGTCAATGCATTAAGTGATTGGAGTTATTAGAATTACATTTCCTGTAAATGATTGACATAGCGATTCATCTGAACAGTGAATATAGCAACTAGGAAAATGTTGGTCTAAGAGTCTTCGACAGACCAAACATTTCATAAACGCTATAAATTTATAAGTGGCGTGCACTTTGTAGATGCATAAACGTATTGTTTACCCTGAAGACTTATTCATCATTAACAACCCATATTCGGGTCATGTTAAGCACGATTCTTCTCTCAGAATGAGACGCGTTAGTCCACCACGCTGACCAAACGTGGATTGGCGGACTTCACACACAATATAGAGAATTAAGAAAATTCTAAATGTATGCAGGTTTCTTCACGATCCTCTCTTCCTTATCCTTCAACGTTTGAGTCACGTGATATTTAATTTCTTAAAATTCACATAACTGAAAAGTTGGAGGTACATGCGTAGGTTCGAATCCAAGGTAGAGGTCATATCCACTTGTCTATCACGTCGCATTCGTTCGTCGAAGACTTATTATTACCTGTATTGGAGAAGGAATTTTTCATTTCTCATACTTGGAAAGTAGTGTTGTTATGATCTGATTATTGGGTGGAAAATGCTGCTTCCCTCCATAGAGAGGGAATAACTTAAACAAATTACTTCCCACCTAAGGGACGGAATGATCTTTAGAAATAGAAGATTCTGTCAGCTGTGAAGAGATTTATGTTTTTTTTTTATTCAATGTGTCTCCCACTGGGGTCAGGCATTGAACGATTGTTGACGATTTCTTGAGGAAGAGTTTTATGTCAAAAATACTTAATAGTAATTAAAAAAAAATCTGCGGCCATGTGAGTTTGCAAGCGTGAACTTAGGGTAAACTTTTAAGCCGCAACAATTACGCGGTGAGTTCCATATTTAAAATTTAAAAAGTCGACATAAATTTAGTTCTTCCGTATAATGCGTAAATAGTAAAATTTTGTGTTGTGCACACCAGCTGCTATCATTATGGCAGTACAGAATAAAAATATTTCCTATATTATTTATGTAATTTTTTTTTTATTCTTTACATGTTAGCCCTTGACTACAATCTCACCTGATGGTAAGTGACGATGCAGTCTAAGATGGAAGCGGGCTAACTTGTTAGGATTAGGATGAAAATCCACACCCCTTTCGGTTTCTACACGGCATCGTACCGGAACGCTAAATCGCTTGGTGGTACGTCTTTGCCGGTAGGGTTGTAACTAGCCACAGCCGAAGCCTCCCACCAGCCAGACCTGGACAAATTAAGAAAATCTTAATCTGTCCAGCCAGGGATCGAACCCAGGACCTCCGTCTTGTAAATCCACCGCGCATACCACTGCGCCACGGAGGCCGTCAAAATTTTTGTGAATGCCCTAGGATGTGTTTTATTTCCGTATTCGAAAAGGAACTACGCAGATGAAACTGCGGGGGTATAGTTATTAGTTATATTAAAAAGTTATAAGTTTTAAGTTATTACTCGTAGTTACTCATAAAAATTAAATTAAGAATGCTGGAAGGTATTCTTACTTCAATATATTAACTTCAAGTTAATATTACATTAAATTAGGTTAGTACGTTAATAAAAGCTTTTAGCTTTTTCTTTGTGAAAAGTAAAGAAATCCTTTGTAGCGGAATTATGTTTCAACTACGAGTAATATGATCCCCAAGGCAATTTTAGATTTTCCCCATTGTATAAATCATGAAACATCTTGGAACGAAACTACAAAGACTAATTTGATTGACTCTCCATTTAGTTTCCATTTAATAAAATAACAACCTATATACATATAATATTATAAATGTGAAAGTATGTGTGTCTGTCTGTCTGTTTATTTGTTCCATATTTCACGGCAAAAGGAGCGACAAATTGACGTGATTTTTTAAGTGGAGAAAAATCTAAATCATCTAAAATGGGGGGTGGAAGTTTGTATGGAGCATTCCGCAATGTTTTTTTTTTATTCTTTACAAGTTAACCCTTGACTATAATCTCACCTGATGGTAAGTGACGATGCAATCTAAGTTGGAAGCGGGCTAACTTGTCAAGAGGAGGATGAAAATCCACACCCCTTCGGTTTCTACACGACATTGTACCGGAACGTTAAATCGCTTTGCGGTACGTCTTTGTCTATGTTTTGTGTTCAAGATAGAAAGCCAAAAATTGGTATGCAGACTATTATTTTGTGACTTAAAAAACCGTGCATCATTTTTTTTTATTCACAACCTATTAAAAGAGAAGGGTGAAGTTTTTTATCGGACTTTTCGCAGTTTTCATGGTAGGGAGGTAGGTAGGGGTAGGGTAGGGCAGGGTAGGGGTAGGGGTAGTGGTAAAAACAAGGGACTTCTTGTAGCCTAAAAAATTATGTTGATATGGGACATCAGCGTTTACTAATACCTTTATATTTATTTGTATATGAATTATGACTGACAACATGATATATTTATTATGATTAGTGATTTTTTATATTCTTCATAATTTTTTAAATATTCAAGTCATGGAGTCATGGTTCTGTGCATCGATTGATACTTTTAATAATAATCTATATTTTAGTTTCAAAAATCTCCAGAGTGAGGAACCTCCTCACAATACGCGCTGTCACAAGGAATACTGCCTTTTGTATCCGACCCTTAATCCAACAAGCGAAGGCTGCTTCTTATTAGAGGAATTAATATTAGAGGAAGTCCGCCTAATACAAATTAAATTTAGTTCAGGCGTAATAATTGATTTTTTTTGAATGTACGGCGTACGCTATCACTTTCAATGATTCTCTTCCTGGAGTGGGATCTCAATTGACAAAATGCAAATTTAGCCAAAGACGAAACACATAATGCTTATATTGAACAGTCCTTATCTCACTAACTCATTAATCTTTGTTCTTATTGTTCCATAGTCGTTAGTTCTATTGAAAAAAAAAACGTTTTGTATTATTTCATGATGACTAACATTTTGTCTATTCAAAGTGCGTAATCGATTGAAGTTGTATGAGTATATTTCATTATTTTTTTATTTAACGTCACAAGATATAAGATGTTTGTTTTCTTGTTGATTAATTGCCTGTGTCATTACTCAGAGCGTTTTTGCGTATTTAGGGTTCCGTAGTTAACCCGGAACCCTTATACCTTTGTCATGTATGTCTGTGTAATACTTCTACCGATTGTGTGTGCTGACAACTACGCCGACAAAATAGTATTTTTTAAGCTATGAGCGCGGTGATCGAATCTAGAAATTCCTTAACAAAAATAAACCTAACATCCGAGCCGTGCATTAAGTTAACGCATTACGACTGGACAAGGACAAGTGGTGTGAAACTAAGGGGCGAAACTGTCTTTTATTTATTTATTCTTTTATTTCTTTATTATAAATAAAATAAATAATTATAATTGCATAAGTTGATAAAGTATGCTATGCGATAGCTTTACCGCGGCGGTCCCCCAGTGCCACACGTTCAGAATACAGAAAACACGTATATTTTTAATATTGTTTATTGTGGTCCGAAAGCCTATTCGTTTTTTCCAAGGGAGTGTAACACCACCAATTTCCCAACTCTGGGTTGAGAATTTTTATTGATAATATTCTTTTTTTATTCTCTACAAGTTATCCTTTGACTACAATCTTACCTGATGGTAAGTGATGATTCAATCTAAGATGTAAGCGGGCTAACATGTTAGGAGTAGAATGAAAATCCACACCCCTTTCGGTTCCTTAGAAGAAAGAAAATCTCAGTACTTCATACCCCGACCCACGGACTCGAATCTAGGATCTTGTAATCCATACACAGGCTTATCACAACCAATGAGACAGTTATCTATAGCTTCTCAATTTCGTTCGTAACACTATCGAAGTTCCGCGCGGGGCGGGGGCGTGTAGCGATGAATGGAAAACCCACGACTGTTGCCCGTCACTTCCCCGCACGCACGATTTCACACCCGTGCAGTCTTTCCCCCTGTCGCCCGCGTATCTTATTTGTAACAAATTATTTATTCGCTATCTTCTGTGTACTTTTGCGTGAATTATTTCATATATTATTTTGCGAGACGGCTTTTATCAGTCCCCGACCTCCACAATGCATTGTCCACTGCACCTAATAAACTAGTCTACATTATCTCTGGTACATTTATTTACGAGTGTCAAAAGTGTAATTGATAAGACTCACAGATATTGAATAGGTGTGTGGTCCGATACTGGCGTGGAGGCAATGTACAAAGAGCAAAGTTAATAATGTAAGGAATTATTAAGTTACTAGTAGATGCCGCGCGGTTTCACCCGCGTTCCCTTTCCACTAGGAATATGGGTATAAAATATAGCCTATATAACTCTCTGGGATAGTGTAGCTTCCCGAATCCCGATAGTGAAATATTTTTTCAAATCGATTCAGTAGTTTCAGAGCATATTCATCATCATCATATCAGCCGATGGACATCTACGGCAGCACATAGGCCTTTTGTAGGGACTTCCAAACATCACGATACTGAGCCGCCTGCATCCATCGAATCCCTGCGACTCGCTTGATGTCGTCAGTCCACCTGGTGGGGGGTCGACCAACACTGCGCTTACTAGTGCGGTGTCGCCATTCCAGCACTTTGGGGCCCCAACGTCCATCGGCTCTTCGAACTTTGTGCCCCGTCCATTGCCACTTTAGCATCGCAACTCGTTGAGCTATGTCCGTGACCTTGGTTCTTCTGCGGATCTCCTCATTTCTGATTCGATCTCGCAGAGATACTCCTAACATAGCTCGTTCATTCGCCCGCTGTGTGAGTCCTTCTTCTGAGGCCCATAGAGCCTTATGAGCATATTCAATGCAAACAAACATACACACAATCAAATATTTCCTCTTTATAATATTAGTAGGAATAGATTTCTGATTTCTTCTTTTCTTTTGATTTTCTAGTAATTTTTCATATTTTACGATGGGGTCTGAAACCTTAAGATTCTATAGTCTGGCAAGTTCGTTGATGACTCTCCCATGATATGCGGGCGACGGGGGGAAATACTGCGCGGGTGTGAAATCGTGCGTGCGGGGAAGTGAGGTGCATCAGTCGTGGGTTTCTCATTCATCGCGCGGATTATCGGGAGTGTTACAAAAGAAGTTGCCAAGCTGATGATGATGATGATGACCTATCCCATAATTGCCTTGTTGGTCTAGTCGTTATCCTATGTGGCTTGATCCAAGATCCAAGGCGTGTAGTCATGTGGCACGTCGATTCTATTTCTACAAACGATATCGCTTCGAAAACTTAAAAGCACGAGTCTCCTTTCACAATGAGAGGGGTTAGTTTTAGTCCACCATCGTTAGTCAAATGCGGATTGGCAGACTTCACACACGTAGAGAATTAAAAGAAAATTCAGGTATGTAGGATTCCTCACGACGTTTTTCCTTTATCGTTTGAGACACGTGATATTTAATTTCTTAAAATGCACATAACTTAAAAGTCGGAGGTGGTTTAGACGGCCACGGAGGTCCTGGGCCGGCCGGCTGGGCCGATTGAAGTTTTCTTAATTGGCCTAGGTCTAGATGGTGGGAGGCTTCGGCCGTGGCTAGTTACCACCCCAACGACAAAGACGTACCGCCAAGCGATTTAGCGTTCCGGTACGATGTCGAAACCGAAAGGAGTGTGTATTTTCATCCTCCTAACAAGTTAGCCCGCTTCCATCTTAGATTACATCATCACTTACCATCAGGAGAGATTGTAGTCAAGGGTTAACTTGTAAAGTATTAAAAAAAAAGGATCGAACCTATGCCTTTCGTTCGACAGCAGAGATTATATCCACTGGGCTATAACGGGTACCCCCCGTTATAGCCCAGTGGATATAATCTCTGCTATAGGTAGTGTAGCATAAGATACTAAGTGTGCAATTTATTTTGCATAGAGAGGGAGTTGCAGTCCGCAGCCCGTACTGTGATTGTGTCAGAGCACTGAGCAACTCGCTGTGGTACGTTTTCATTGCGACATCGATTGCGAGTTGCGACATCAGTGTCTGACACACGAGGATCTATGTACGTCTTTTTTATGAAAAAATGTTATTTGCGTAAACTAGTATTACACTGTATGGTACATAGGTATGATTATTTGTTACTTAAGTGGTTAATAGATTGCATGGGGGCGACAGTCGCCTGTATGACGTTCTACGTATTATTATCGTAAATCGCTTCAAACAATTACAATAAATAAGGTCGTAATTTTCTTTTTAGGGTACCATAGTAGGGACCAATCAAATTAAAAAACCAACTTGGAGCACAAAAATTGCATAAAAATTCCGGTGTTAATTGATTAGATAAAGTTTTTAGTAATGACTCTGAGTCTGTTAAGTCTAGAAAGCTGAAGTTTGGCATGGGTATATTACACGATCATAACATTAAAATGTTAAAAGCAAATTTGAAAAAAAAAAATTAGTGAGTGTGAAACTGAAAATGATTTTTTTCTCATTTGAGGCATTGTTAGATAGGTCTTCAGCACCATTGTTTAATTCTACTTAAATAAGGCTAGTTTAATTTACGGAACCCTACACTGTGCGTGGCCCGACACGCACTTAGCCGGTTTTTAAATATTTGACAATTTTTTTTAGTCTCTCAATATTCTGCAATCTATCTTAAGACATTCAACGGGCTTTTAAGTATTTGTATTAAGGCGTGTTAGTTGCAAAATCCAGTGATTTGCCCAAATATAATAAAGTAATGTCTATTTCATGACATGTTGTGGTGCTCGTCTCTTGAGCCTTTTGAAAGTTGTACCAGGTTTCTTCATCATTAGGTTCCTTGCAAGTTGATTTGGATGTTTAAGAATACGCTTTTGGTATGTTTTCATTGAGTGTGCAACTTCTGTCTTTATAGTCTTAATATTTAGTTCACGATGCAGGCGATCATTTTTGACTGGATTTAACAATTAAGTACAATGACAATAATCGTGGTAATCGTATCGGATGCATATTGGAAAAGATACAACAAGGCGATAGTCGCGGTGTGAACCCAGCCTGAGAATCGAGATAGTGGTGCTTGGAACAGGTCCGGCGCACGCGCGGGGCAGGCCGGCACAGTCGCGGCGGCCGGCAGCGAGGAGCGACCGCACCGGCCAGTGGCGACCGACCACGGCGCCTCCTCTCGACTCGCGAGTCACCGAGTCACTAGTCGTAGACTCGTAGTCAGTCAGTGCTCGCGCTGCCAGCCGCCAGCCCGCGTGGCTCTTGTGACCACGCACGTTCGCATTCGCATTCGAACACACGTTCCGAGTACGATAGTCTCTGACCACTTGCTTGTGTCGAGACGAAACTTTTATTTCAATTTTCAACCCGCTTTCTTCTGAATACCCGTGCTTCGATTTCTGTTTTGTGCGATCTGTTTTCGATCTTTTAATAGTGAAGTGTATAGCTGAATGGCATAATTGAAGGAAAACCGAACTGAATCGAAAGGTATGTTTTTTTTTTGTATATTTATTGTACTGCGCGTAATTATTTTATTTTATGCACGCCTGTAACTTTATATTAGAAAGTTGCATATGAGCAACGAACAAGTTGACTACTCGTACACGTCGCCGGTATTTATGAGTACGTAAGTACATATTTAAGTTGATGTAACTTAGCTGCCGCGATAGCCCAGTGGACATGACTGCCTTCGATTCGGAGGGCGTAGGATCGAATCCAGTCGGGGAATGCACCTCTAACTTTACAGTTATGTGCATTTTAAGCAATTAATTATCATGTGTCTCAAATGGTGATGGAAAAACATCGCGAGGAACCTTACATTCCTGAGAATTTTCTTTACGTGTGTGAAGTCTGCCAATCAGCATTGGGTGGTGGACTATTAGCCTAACCTCTCCCATTCTGAGAGAAGACTCGAGCTCAACAGTGAGCCGAACACGGGTTGTTAATGATGAACTTAGCTACAGTAAGTATGTGAAGAATTCGACAAACTTTCAAATAATTTATTCGTACATACATCACAGCTTATCGATAAAATTCGGGGAAGTGTTCGAATACTTGCTAATTGATTTTGCATATTTTATCCTAATGTGCGTATATTATGGTGTGTATTTTATTCGTGTCACTTAGTGCGAGCCGATCACTACGCTAATGCCAATAAACCTGTTGATGGTGTAACAATTTTTTTTTATTATTTGATATAGAATATTAGAATTGCCTTTGCAAATTAATATCCTTCAAAAACATAGACTTTTTTGACAGTCGAGTAGGCAATTTAAGAAGTTGGTCATCGGCACCCTTATTAGCGATTAATAATTTTATTTGTGAGATGTATTACGTATTTTTTTCATTTTGTATTATTTTTATTTTTTGTCTTCATGTAAATTACTTTTTATGAATAAAATTAGTACTTTAAATAAATAGTTAATTTTGTAAATAATGGATTTTGGCTTAAAAGTAGCCAATAACCTCGGACCATTTTCCAGTGAAAAACCCATTAAAATCGGTTCAGCCATTCCAAAGTTTAGCCCGGACAAACAGAATGACAGACAGACAAATATTTTAAAAAGCTTGATTATGTTTTAGTATCTTGTAAATAGTTATAATCACTTGAAAAAAACGACAACCGGTCGCCTTGACTAATTTCGTAACCATATCCTACCCTACTCACACCCAACACCCACCCTACCTTACCCCTACCTACCCCTATCTACCCCTACCCTAACTCTTACATCCTATAAGAATCGGAAACAAGCCGTTTCGAAGGAGTAAGGGAACAAACTTTGTGACAGAGAATTTTATATATTAGAAAATTAATTGAAATATTGATTGATGATAATTACGTTCTTTAATACGTCAGCCCTCATTCGCACGAGAGCTTTTTTTACTTTAAAAAAGACGTACAGTCAAGCGATTTAGCGTTCCGGTACGATGCCGTGTAGAAACCGAAAGGGGTGTGGATTTTCCTCCTCCGCCTAACAAGTTATCCCCCTTTTATCTTAGACTGCATCATCACTTACCATCAGGTGAGATTGTAGTCAAGGGCTAACTTGTAAGGAATAAAAAAAAAACCTGTAAGTAGGTAATTAAAATACATCCCTAAACAGGATTTATTTGCTACTTTGTTTTCATTGTTTTATTGGCTAATAGGAATATTATACAAAGGATGTAATTAGATAATATTCAAAGGGATTAGTTTTCAAAATTCAACAATAAGTAAGATTTTAATCCACATTTTATTATTGATAATTTACTTGAACAAAAGGTTGCGTTTTCATTGTTACGGTAGCTAATAAACCATTGTATAGAATTTGTATCTAATTAGAATTCTAAAGGGGTTGTTTTAGAACAATGAGTAAAACTTGAAACAACTTTCATTCTTCTTACAAGGCAAAGTTTCTTCGTTTTCATGTACCTAGCTATTTCTCAAAGGAGTTTTTAAGGGTGCTGCGAGGTTTTCTAAAGAACTTCAAATATGAAGTAGATTTCATTTATATCCATTACCTACAATTCGAGACTTCGAGAAGTGAGAAGTATATTTGCCATGTTATTAAGAACTAGTTGACGGCGCGCTGTTTTACCCGCGTGGTTCCCGTTCCCGTTGGAAAAATAGGCTTTAGGTTGGAAAAAATTCTCGATAAATAGGCTTTCTAACAATGAAAGAATTTTTCAAATCAGACCAGTAGTTCCTGAGATTAGCGCGTTCAATCAATCAAACAAACAAACACACTCTTCAGCTTTATACATTAGTATAGATATAGATTAAATATTTAGGGGTATACTTATGTATTAACATATCCGGTTACTTTAGTCGTCGAAGTAAACTTCTGATAATAATGAGTAAGTTTGTGTAAAAGAACTTTTAATGAGCTTTTTGTCATTACAAAGCTAAACAGCTTTGAACATTAGGATGATAACATGGATATTAGAAATCAGTTAATTTGTGATAATACCGTATAAGTGACATTTATATCCTAAGTCAAAGCAATTAGAAGTACCTAGATGCGTTTCTGGAACGGAAATAGGTAGGCAACGAAAGGTGCCTAGTGTCAAAAAAAAATGTTAGCATTTTCAGTGGTTAAAACTAAAAAAAAATCAATATAAATATTTAGCTATATGTACAGGGTAATATTATTAGACCTTAATCATCATCATAAAATATGTATAATGTTTGACATACTCGAGGCCTCATGATTGGACTTCCAAAAACAACTGTCTTGAGCCGGCTGTATCTAGCGCCTCCCTGTAACTATAGAACCTTAATAGATATCAATTAAATCTTGGGTTATATTAAGAGAAACAATTTTTTTCGATTAAATTTTAATAAGCCAATTTTGCAATAGTGATGTTGTACCACAAATGGATTAATATTGTGACGAATGTTAGCCATGTCTTTAACACGACAAATCCCCTTTCCTTTTCAACCAGATAAGGAACTCGTGCTAGTAAGAATGTAAATTGTAATAAATAGGGATCTAACCCGAGATCAAACTGATCTAAGTTTGACTAACTTAACTGACTTAACGGTCGAGCTAGTGATGCATATTGCAAAAATTAAATTAAATAAATTAAACCCTCCCGCTGCGGGACATTTGGGAGTGCCCAACCAACCGGTGGTCAGGGTTCCAAAGCCAGGAATCTCCTCACAATACGCGCCGTCTCAAGAATCCTTCTGTATCCGACCCTTGATTCAGCAGTTAAGCGAAAGCTTCTTATGGTGTTGGTCGAAGCTTTTCGCTTAAAGACCATTGACTGAAACGACTACCATTGACTGAAACGACTATCGAAACAACAATAGTTGACTCAACGTTCTACATGGCATATTTTCTTTTGTTACGCTGCATATCAACTTAAAAAAAAATATTACGTAAAATTATGAAATAAATGTTTAGTGTTTTTATTAATTAAATACAAAAACTGCAAGCACGAGAAATACGTGATCTCATTATAATTATCAACGTCTGGACAAAGGACTATAACGTCAATCTTATAAATTGTGTTGAAATACTTGAACCAAACATTCACATGTCAATATACATTGACAATTGATATATTATAAGACAAGTAACTAGGTAAAATACTAGTCGTGAATCATCATCTCATGTAATCTATATCTATATCTATCTATATCTATACTTACAATAAAACTGTAGCAAGACCAATTCTGTACATTGAAGGTATTTTGAAAGTTGGGGGGCATTATATAACCGATATTAAAGCCAAAAAACTATATATTTTTTATTTTTATTTTCTGTCTGTTTGTCTGTATTTTATGTTGACCAGGCATCAGGCTGAAACTACAGAATAAACTCAAATGAAACTTGGCACAGTTTATATTGCGAAAATAAAATAAGTAGGGGGTGAGATAGGGGTTGAAAGTTTGTATGGAAAGTCCTTAATTTTTATAGTTACATATAGATTTAAAAATTTGTCCATAAATCATAAAACAAATACAAAATATAATGTGATTCAAGAATTTTTAAAATTTAATCCCTAATGGGGTGAAATAGGGGTTGAAAGTTTTAATCGATTTACACGCGGACGAAATCGCGGGCGTCCGCTAGTTATAGAATAAGTAGTTAAAATACTAGTCGTGAATCATCATCTCATGTAAATATACGTAACAAACACATTATTATCAAGCATTCACCGGAGCTTTGTTGCGTATTGCTTGTTACCTATATCGTTATCGTTACAGGGAAAATTTGAAATATTTCGACCGTATCATTGTGTGTCAAGATTCGAGGAATATACTCAGTTTAATTGGAATATAGATTAGGTACACTAATATTGTAAAGGCGATTGTTCGTGTCTAAGTGTGTATGTTTGTACCTCCTTTGCGGTGCGGCTACTAAAGCGATTTGGCTGAAATTTGGAATGGAAATAGATTTTTTCTGATTAACACATATAGGCTACTTTTCTTCCGGAAAAAAATCATGGTTCCCGTGAGTTTGTAAAAAACTGAATTTCGCACGCTGAATTCTGAAACGCGGACGTAGTCGCGGGCGTCCGCTAGTCTATAATAAAACCTTAATAGGTAAATTTTTTGTTGTTGAGCATTATGTACGTAATCGATACTAAAGCCAATTTTTTTTTTTTTTTTATGACCGGGTGTCACTCTGAAACTACTTAATGAATTCAAATGAAAGTTGGCACGATTTGAGACCATAATACGGAAAAGGTTATGGGATACTTTTTGTCGTGAAAATAAAATCGAAGAGGTGTTAAATATGGGTTGAAATATTGTTTCCAAAGTCCTTCATTTTTCAAGTTACATAAAATTGTACCCCTAAAGAGGTAAAAAGAGGTTTAGTTTTTTATCAATGTTATCGTTCATGTATTGAGTTATATGTTTGTAAAGTTATTAGTGAACTATTTACTATATAAAAACACTAAAAAAATATAAATAGAAGAGGGTGAAATAGAGCATTTTTTGTAAATTGTAGGTTTACATAGATTTTACGCGGACGAAGTTGCGGGAGTTTGCTAGTAGTTAATAAATTGCTAAACTATAATAATTATAACCAGCCGAACACAAGAGAAGGATTTTACAGTTACAATAATGAACTTGGAGCAATACATGCGCTTTACTTTAGTTTGAAATTAAATTAAGGAAAATCTTATACGGATGAAATCCCATTAAACTCATTCTTTACTTAGAATAATATTTTAATGTAAACACAAAAATGTATCAAGATATTCAAATAAACAAAATAAATTCGCTAAAATGTTTACTTATAAAATGGCGCGGACGCCTCAATTTAAGGGTCTTAGAATTATCGTTATTAAAAAGCTTTTGTACGTAAATCAATAAAGTACAAAAAGCTTTTAGGATTAACACGAGGCTTGAAATAAATTATTTCTTTAATGTAATACCACAATGTGTTTTACCTCTAAACTTGTTTATCTTCAAAGCACAATAAGTATTATGGTACCGTAAGACTTCCTCGTTTACACCTCTCCTTGTAAACCACAAACTTCTTTTAGACGATATGATTATGGTAAATTAAATTTTGGGTATATTGGAATTTCCGAAGCCTTAATTTATAACGTTGTTATCTCTTATCAGATTTCGGACTCGTATGACAAAACAAACTTTCTTAGTATCATGTTTACATGCAAAATGAAAAATAACTGCTTTAAATCAAGATTAGTCTTTAACATAACGAAATAGTACGGTGCTGTCTGTGTTAACTTTTTATTCTAAAAGTTCCTTTCGTTCATCACTAGGATTAAAGGATAGCGAGTTGAAAATTCGTTGTATTTGTAGCTTAGAAAAGTGCGTTTAAGCGCTTAGATGATTTTGGATTATTTTGTAATCCAGATATTTGCCTAATATGGACAAGGAAGTTCTTTTTACGTGCTCAATAATTAAACTTGTAACTGATGGAAGACGAATAAAAGTAGTTTAAAGAAATCTAAAAATTATTAATTATGATATATCCAGGAAAATATATTCGACAGCTATTCCAATGGCAAAATTGAATCAGAAAGATCTACTAAAATATGCTTCTATATTTCCAAAGCTCTTGTACAAAATATAATGTCTCAGCAAATGAATGATTCATATAACTGTATTACAGATTACCAGGAAAAGAATCGTGAAATATTAAGTGATTCATCGCTAAACCCTATTCAGGGATAAGATATTGGTTTAGGTTAGGGTTGCCAATGATAACTTTCTTGCCTCCCTATGGCGAGAAGATATCTATGAGGATTGTATCATATCTCTGCGTAAAAAAGGTAGCCAATAATCCACTTTTTCTGAAATGAATTTGTATATTCATAAATAAAATAAATAGTCATCCTTTTGTGACATGTTCAAAAATGATGACTTTTTATTTTCTTTTTGTATTTTCCGAAAAAGACTTATCATCAATTGATTTGTGTTAAGAAGATATGGATCTATGTGTTATCATAGAAAATAATATGATTCATATTAGATCAGAAAAATATAAGATAACATTAACAAATGTCCGATAAACATATTATTAAACAATACTCGACAAAGTATTCTCAATACCTAATTAATGCAATCGATTTTCTTGGACATTTCCAGCGTATGCATTTTTCGATTCGAACATTTTTGTCGATTTTAAAGAACTTTTGGCCAAAGTTCTCCGTTCTAATAAAAAAGTTGAAATTGAATAGTTCGATCACGCGGCAACAAATTCCTATAAGATGAAAAGCCTGGTCCAGTAGTAATGTTTATAGAAATACAAATTGAATTGATGAATGCAACTGAATAACTTTAGTCGAGTTGGGTTCCAGAGTCCGTTAGCTTACTAACAAAGATTACATTGAAACTCAAACTCTTTTGCTTTATAATTATAGATTCTAATACAGTACACCTAATGAATGAACCTAATGAACGATATAATCTTAGGTTGAACTAGCACTTTACAATGGGAACATTTGGTCGAGCAGACTCCAATGTTTCATCATTTTCAGCGAAAGATCGTGAGTCAGAACAGTTGTTCAGATAGTCGCCCCCTTACTTATAAATATAAAATATTACTAATACACTTAAAGCATCTGACTCTACGTCCGGGACTATTAATAGATTTATATTCTAAAGTGTACCATTACCTATTAGGGTGGTATTTATAAACCCGTGACTAGTAGTTCATGTGAATCAGACTAACGAAAACTCGGATAGAAAAACATAATGTAAAGAAAGATTGTGTGTGAAAACGGTATTAGGCAGTTTCTAAGAAACTAGAATAATAATCAATCCTATCCCAGAAGCGAATTGATTGGTAATCTATAACGAGGAAGCTCTTTGGCATGTAACTCTAATTACTACATACGTCTAGACTATCGTTATATTACAGTAAAGTATATCACAGATATAATTTATACAATTAATCTTTTTTAATTGTCTCTTGCGGAAACAAAAAGTATTCATTAAGTAGGTACAAGTCTAAGTAACGCTAAGTCTTTAATATATATTTTTTTATAATACGCTCAAGACTATCAGCATTAAGATCGTCTTATTTTTTATTTACAAAATATTTTAATTAATTTGGTTTTATATAACTAATGAGAAAATATATTACTTTTATGTCATCATCAAACATCAATAACATATTCGGCTTACTGCTTAGCTCGAGTCTCCTCTAAGATTAAGAGGGGTTAGGCCAATAATCCACCACGCTGGCTGGCCCATTGCTGATTGACTTCACACACACAGAATTAAGAAAACTTACTGGTATTCCTTTCCTCACGATGTTTTTCCTTCACCGTTTGAGACACATGACATTTAATAACTTAAAGTTCCGGACCGGCCCGGACCGGATTCGAACCCACATCACCCGGAATCGGAGGCAGCGGCCATATCCACTGGGCTATCACGGCTCACTTTTATATGCTTAGTGATAATCAGCACTCGCATTTACTTTAGCAGCTAAAGCCACATTAAAGCAATCCTGATAATCCTGATTTCCCAACTAATATTAGGTATTTAGGTTGCTAATGTGTGTTTGTTTGTTACGCTTTCACGCCTATTCTACCTACTAACCTGATTTTAAAATCGGATGAGTTAGCATTATAATTCAAGAATGGCTGATCGGTACTGGATGAAATTTTTTTAACGAATTACATTAAATTGTTTGGAACTTGAGCTAACTTATCCTAATAACTATATAAATCATGCCCACGTGGAATGGTGGCAAGAATACTGACTGCATTTCCGCGCTAGACAGCCAGGCTGATCCTTTGCTCAAAAAATGAGCCAGCCCTTCTGTCACCAGTCGAGGCAACTAGCCGCGGTGAAATTATTCGATGAAATTTTTTGGCACTGCGACTCCATGGCCCAAGGGTCTCCACGGCAAAAGGTACAAATTTGTAACTCTCTGTCAGAGACGCATACTTGAGCCACTTATATCACATTGATAGTAAATTGTTTAATAGTAATACTGTAGGAGCACATCTAGTTAAATATATGGTATATATAGGCTTTGCGGTTAAGCTAAAGTTGGAATGAATGTACATTTATTTATGAACCCTCGTGTTCTGCTATTCGTAGCACTCTACACTTAAATGTTAATTCACAACGGTGACCGAAAGTAAATCTCTGAGTAACTGCTTCATTGTGAGGGAACTTATTACGAAATTTATGTTTAATCCCCGATTCTCTACTAAGGTAATAACGTTTTGAAAGTAATTGGATGGATTGGTTTCGTTTTCAATAGATACTTTTGTAACTTGTATTTTTAGGTAAGAATTTTAAAAATAAGGGTTAAATAAATTCAGTATTTATGTGTTTATTTGAAAAGCTTTTTACTGAAAAAGCTTTCAATGGTTCTAATTGATGCTTATTCGGTTTTTCTGTAGGTATAAATGCATTTTATTCGGAAAATTTCGTTACGAATCCTTTAAAATTTTTGAATTAGCTTGGTTAAATAAAAGCTTTGATAAAATGTGTTTTATGTTTTAAATCAAGAAGATTTACAGAAAAACTATAAAGTAATTATATTTGAAATTTCATTTTAGTTTTGTTTTATTTAACAATTAGTTACTTAATCTCTTAAGTTTTATGAATACAGTACATTAAGGCGCCGTAAATAGCTAAATTAAGCAGAATCAAGGTACTTTTCTGTAAAATCTATACCTCATATCGTTTTGAATAAATTTGTGGTTGTAATAGATCCTTATGGGTACTCGTATTTTCAGAACACGATTTGATTATGATTATGATTGATAATACGCTATTTACTTTTTCACTAAAAATTAAACAGCCAATTATGTATTAAACATTTATTACAGATGTGTTCGTTTAGGCCAGGCCTTGGGTACCCTGGTTTTAGAACAAAATTTGACACATTAGCTATGCCTCTACTTCCTATATGACGAATACCATCGAACATATTTTTTTTTATTCTTTACAAATTAGCCCTTGACTACAATCTCACCTGATGGTAAATGAAGATGTAGTCTTAGATGGAAGCGGGCTAACTTGTTAGGAGGATAATGAAATGCCACACCCCTTTCGGTTTCTACACGGCATCGTACCGGAACGCTAAGTCGCTTGGCGGTACGTCTTTGCCGGTAGGGTGGTAACTAGCCACGGCCGAAGCCTCCCACCAGCCAGACCTGGACCAATTAAGAAAATCTCAATCTGCCCAGCCGGGGATCGAACCCAGGACCTCCGTTTTATAAATCTACCGCGCATACCACTGCGCCACGGAGGCCGGCACTGCGCCACGGAGGCCGAAAATATATTTTCAGAATACGATTTGATTATGATTATGATTGATGATACGCTGTGTACTTTTTTCACTAAAAATTAAACAGGCAATTATGTATTACACATTTAATAAAGTTCGTTTGTTTAGGCCACGCCCTTAAGTACGATGGTTTTAGAAAACAAAATTAGACACATTAGCTATGTCTCTATTTCCTATACGAATACCACCGAACATACCTTAAGCTAAGCTTATGAATAACATGGTATTAGTATGGCGACAATACAAGCCTTACCTTACGCAACGCTGTAGATGCACGCTGAAATTTCTCACGCTGCTTAATCTTATACCTATACACTGGCTCTATATCGAGGTGATAAATCACGTAATGAATATGCGTACTTTTTCTTTGTGACAAGTTGTTGCTTGTCTGCGATCTAGCTTTAATGATGATGCATCTCATATACAAATATGTATCTATCTGTATATCAGCTGTCTCGTTGGCCTAGTTGTTAACCTGATCGACTACGGATCAAGAGGTCCCAGGTTCGAGTCTTAGGGCTCACGCACACGGGCCACTGGCCACAACCACAAAACGCCGCTACCGGCATATTTCCAGTAGTTTTCATACAATTTGTATGAACTCGCTGCACACAGTTGACGCCAGTGGCCATTACAATCGTCGCTGCTCGCTTCTTGTGGCCCGCACCGGCCACTAAACGCCTATAAAAACGCCGCAACACGCCACGCAATTGGATGATAACTATGGATTCGTCTTCTATGACGACGTTTTCTTATCTTAAGCAGCGCAATTAAAGCTTCTTCGTTCGAGTCCATTATGATCTGCAAGCATGGGTTAAAAAAAGTAGCAGCCACCGACGCAAGTGTCGACAAATGGCTGTCGCGCGCTTCAGCTAATTTTGTGGTCCCTTCTTGCTTCTTGTGGCGGCCTTTGTGGCTCGCGTGCGGCGACACTTAGCCGCGCTATGAATTACGCTTTTCAATATTTTTTTTAATAGTCATCCAGCCCATCTGGGCTTCAGGGGGTTCTCTCCGAATCAAGGGGTTCGTAAGAACGTTAATGAATCGGTTTCAGTCATTATCATTTACAACATACCTACATACATTTACAATATCTAACCCTAACCCGTCACCCATATACTTAGGACTAAAATAAGGCACAAGTAAAATACCGATTTAGGTGCTTTCTAGGTACCTAATCTAATAATAAATACAATTATTATCTTCATTAGTGGCTTAAATTCTGGGACTTATAATACCTAAATAGATAATCCACCAAGTATTGAGGTAAGTGGTTCCTTATTATGCGACATAGCTAATCTTCTCAATAACTTTATTTTTATTTACAATAGATAATGTAAACAGTTTTCTGTAACGTGCTTTTTAATTAGAGTACCTTTTTTTCAACAATACGTCTAATATATTTAGTAGGTACAAGAATTTATAATATTATCAATATTTTACTAAACTAACATCAGAATCATTATCATTACATCAGCTGATAGTATAGTTATTAATGAATTTGACATTATATACCTACCCTAAGTTTCATCATCATCATTATCAACCCATATTCGGCTCACTGCTGAGCTCGAGTCTCCTCTCAGAATGAGAGGGGTTAGGCCAATAGTACACACTAGCCAAATGCCGATTGGCAGACTTCACACACGCAGAGATTTACGAAAATTCTCAAGTATGCAGGTTTCCTCACGATGTTTTTCCTTCACCGTTTGAGACACGTGATATTTAATTTCTTAATCCTAAGTCTGCCAACGTGCATTGGAGTAGCGTGGTGGGTTTAAGCTCCATACCCTCACTCCTAGTGATGATGATGGATGATGATGATGATGATGATGATGAGGATGATGATGATGATGATGATGATGATGATGATGATGATGATGATGATGATCATGATGATGATGTTGTTGATGACTAAACTAACAAGCGGATGCCTGTTACTTCGTGCGCATTAATAACATACATCTAGTGAAAATTAAAAAAAAAATACACTTCTCTATTAAACAGGTCTCCATTTTTTAATGGTGTATGGATTGTAGGGTCAATTATTGCGAAACCGCCATGATTTTTATTATGTTAGTGCTCGGCGCCAATATGTTTTTCATATTAAAATATTTAATATCGCTGTTATTGAAAAAATGTAAATTAGCACCAATCAAATACCGCTTATCGCATATCGTCATCAATTATGTGTGACGTAGTCATCACTATCTATATCTATGTAGGTAATAATTTAAAGAATTCGGATTATATCGGATCCTCCTTTTGAGGAAATGATTGTTTTCTTATATCTCGATTGCTTTTATCGCGAAATTCCAATTGTCTTACTCATTATTGCGAAATGACCACATTCCTTCGCGAAATAGTAATATCTACGTAGATAATATAGATCCATTCAACAATTATGTCAGAAGAAAAAAGAGGTAGATAGGTTACATAAACTACCATCGATGCATACAAAAAATATTTCAGCGGCGTTGTCAAAGCTCAGGTTTGCTAATTAGCATAGTTTTAACGTGCCACTTGCGGTCCGCGTATAACCTATCTACCTCTTTTTTCTTCTAAGATCAGGCCATTCAACGAAAACGGGAAATAAATTACAATCAAATATTGACGAGGTTTTTATATCTTAGACAAGGGATTATTTAGGTATAATCTCTTTCCAAACAAAATATTATCTAAAAAAATGCAATACATATTTATATAAATTTAAATTATTTGATACTATTTTATTTATAAACTATTATATTATTATACATAGGTATACATACTTAGTATCCACCCCTAAAAGGGCTAAATATATAAATCAGGATCGAAATAGGTACACCGTTATTTTAATATGTTTAAAAAAATATACATATTAGCTGTGGGTTAAATTCAATTCTTCAATTAATTAGGACTGGACTATAGCAAAGCATAAATTAGTAATAGGTAATAAAAAGTATAATAAATACCTAGTAATAAGTTAGTAGAAGTATGGGCCTCATAAGAAATCATACAGCGGGCGATGGAACGAGCTATGTTAGGAGTATCTCTGTGTGATCGAATCAGAAATGAGGAGATCCGCAGAAGAGCCAAAGTCAATGACATAGCACAACGAGTTGCGAAGCTGAAGTGGCAATCATCATCGGCTGATATGATGATGATGATGATGAATGAGTTTATAATAGAGATCAAAGCTTACGCGGACGAAGTCGCGGGCATCCGCTATTTTCCTACGCATTATTTGTACTAGTATATTTAATGTGTGTTAGGTGTTAGTCATACAAATAAGTATCTACCTAACTAACTGAGTGATTCAGCCAAATTTAATAGGCTTTAAATCTTATCTATGTACTTATGGATACATTCTATCCATCAGGTTAATTCAACTTTGAGTTGCAATTTTCCCACTTGACATAGTTAACGATAAGCAATAAGTAAGAGAATTTTATTTATTGATAACATTTATGTAGTAGGTACCTAAATATGGCAATAAATCAATTAGATTTAAACAATGCGCATAATTATATAAATGCGGTAATATACAGTTGTTTCAATCACAATCTGCCAAATTCAACGTGCAAGAATTACATTATACAAATAAAAAACCATACTGATAATAATCAAATGAAATAATGTCAAAAATATTAAAATTTTACATTTTTTTCATTTATAAACATTGATCCAAATTCGTCAATCGTGTAATATTCCATTATGTATTTTATACATATATTCTTCCGTTAAAATTTTTTAAGCTCTCAGTAAATGATTGTAAACTACATATACCTACAGATAAAGTAAGTATACACTATTTCTAAGTATATTTACCTATTGTCGTGGCACTGTAAATTTATTTTGAAATCTATTTGATCGCGTAACCGCGTAACTATGTTTCCCATAAAAACAGAGAGCTCAAGAATTTAAAGACACGGCAAAGGAAGAATTTTATCACGTTTAAATAGCGGTTTACAGGATTGTAGAGAATCTGCTCCACATATACAACGTATTTACGTTTTTTTGAACTCTAAAAACTTTTATAAAATCCACAGAATTACCCCATAAAATGAGTCCTTAGCATAAGAGAGAGGAGACATATCCGTGCTAAGCATTGAGTGCTCCTTATAGTATCCGTTGAAATAGCTTTTAAAAGTAGATACTTATAATTAAAATGCTAATTTAAAAAATACCAGAAAATTTTCAAGTAAAAAAATGTAACATAAGTAGCGATGTTCGACAGTACATAAAATCCGTACGACGCGATCATTCAATCCAATACCGTATACATTTCAATGAATGAATCAATCATTTTTATCAACAAACCACAGCATCACTTGCTAAGTCGGGTCTTCCGAGAATAATGACTTGAGTAATGTGAATTACTAAGACGTATTATACTTCCATTCATTTTATTTAATTATAGCGTGAATGGGAACTCGACCCCTCTTATCATGCAGACGCGAACGGTCGCTGTACTAGCAATCCGTATTAAAGTTTTGCAACACCACTTATAGATACCTATACAATAAACATTATCTAAACAAGTATATGCTGACAATTTTTAAGATATTGTGAAATAGATCTGAAATAAAATAACAACTAAACCTATAATATAAATTAAAACATTGTAATACTTATTTGTTTAATTTATTTGTAAGGAAGTATTTTTTACTGCAGGTACAGTCATGTTCATTAACATTTCTTGATATTAATTATGTATAGATAATTGTTATTTACCAAATCTGATATTGTAATCGTAGATAACAACAACAGTTTGCTACAGAAAAAAAAAATTGTTTTAACATGCATCCAAATGCTACGTAAATTTTTGCTCGCTAGCTTACCGAGTAATGAAAGCTATATAAGAGGATTAATCCTGTATGCGTTGAAAAGGTTGAAGAGCGTAGGGTAGCAAGTTCCTAGCATGTACTGTATGTTACCTACTGTTAGAGACGATGGTATTCCACTTAACATCAAGTGGGCCATCTGCTTTTTCCGTCACACACAAATAAAAAAGATGCATACAGTAGACTAAACAGACTTAACCAAAGAGTACACAAAGCAAAAGCGTAAAACAAAGTACCAGGTTAACAAAAAGTATTAAGAGGTTAGAAAAGGATGCTAGGAAACGCAGTGATGGTCGACATCAACCAAGTCGCAGGGATTCGCTGGATGTTATCTCAGGATCGTGATAAGGTTCCTGCAAAAGGCCTATGCTCTGCAGTTAACGTCCATTGGCTGATATGATGATGATGATTAGGAGGTTGATTTACAGGTACACTCTCTCTACTGTAATAATTTTATTAAATTAACAGAAACTCATGTTTCATATAATTATTTTCTCTCAAAATATGTACTTGTAAGTGTAATATTAGGTTTACAATTTGCATTGTTTTTTTAATGATATAATTATATTTTACACTGGATTTTTTATAACTGACAATTCGCTATATTATACTTAATTTTGAATTTTGGAACTGCGTTTCCCCGGGTTCATTCGTTTGGGTAACCCCCGACCCGTATTTTTCAAAAACAATGTCTGCGCTGGCCCTTATTGTTGCGGTTAGTCGTGGTTTTGTTTTTTTTATTGACCGTGCCGTTCGCACCGACGCTGGTGACAGTGTTTGTTAAGTAGGGCGAAAATATTAGTCACATGAACGTAATCATTGCGTGTCGTTGCCTCCGTGTGGTGCCGGGGCAACAGGCGTAAGAGTGGTTGATTTGAATAAAAATAGCGTTTAACGAAGACTAGCGGACGCCCGCGTCTTCATGCGCTCTTAGACCTCCTTAATCTGTTGCAAAATCCGTTATAGGAAGACGTCTACTAACTATACCTAAACTACCTCCCATCCATCATCTTGGTACGTCTCAGTGGTTTTCGATTTCTCGTTTGCCTGTGTCACGGGTTCTAATTATGCATAAATAGATGAATTAATTAAATCGCATAACACTGTATTAGGTCATAAACATATTTACTTGTATTTATACAATTTATAATTAGAATTGTATATACATCGGAATACTTTTAAACATGTCAGGTTGATGACGTCCCATGTCTGTTTATTGAATTTTTGAACGCATTGAAGTAAATACTTCAATTAAATAAAATCTACGTTAATTATCAGGGCGGAGCATATAATAGATGCACGTGTTGATGGATTAGTATAATTAAAAATATAACTATGTAGTTTTTGCGGAATTTTTCAAAGTTTTAATAAAGTCTTAAGCAAAACGATCAAGCGTAAGATCTAGCTACGGAATTTCAGTTAACTACGCACGAAATACGCACAATCTACAGTATGGTACGGTATAATAGTCCTTAATCCCCGACGTTTAGGGTCACAGTTGTCTAAGGGTGAATGTAAAAAAGTGCGCTCTGTTGGTTTGGACGTGTTGGCGACAATCAGGCTGCGTGGGCACTATCTGTGAGCGAGGTCGCACCGCTCACCCTGCTATCGCGGCCATGCTCGGCGCGCCTCATTAACTCTATTAATAATTCATCTCATATCTCACCCTATTGTTCTGTGGAATAGTTTTCCACTACGCATATAAGTCCTGGTTATCGTTTTGAGTCAATTGCAAATTGAAAAAAATGTGAAATTTATTCATTAAACAGTTGTGGTCGCGATATTACTTATATTTTTATAGGGACTATTTTTAATAAACCTAAATAATGTAACCAATTATGATTGAGCTTAAATACTTAGTTCAGTTACTTAAAAGCTAAACTAATATTATAAGAGGTTAAAGGGTAGTTTTTTTTATTATTTTTTATGCTAATAAAAATCTATGCATACTTAGCTACGCTCTCTTTGGAATCAATTAGTAGATAACACCTATATTGATCTACTGGTCAAAAAATGGAAAATGAATCAATAGTTTATTTTTGTGAAAATGTTCCATTTCATATTAAGTGGAAAACATTGCCTTTATAGAGCAACACTTCTTAGAACACCTTGTACTAAGTCGGATTTGATTGAAGGCCCTAATCGTGGACCTACTGAGTCATCGTATATCATCATCATCATATCGATGAATGTCCACTGCAGGACATAGGCCTTTTGTAGGGACTTCCAAACATCACGACTCTGAGTCGTCTGAATCCAGCGTATACCTACGACTCGCTTGATGACATCAGTCTACCTCGTAAGGCGTTGACCTACACTGCGGTTTCTAGTGCGGGTTCGCCATTCCAGAACCTTGGGAGCTCAACCATCGGCTCTTCGAACTATGTGTCCTCCCCATTGCCACTTAATCTTCCCAAGTACTTGATCTATAACGGTTCTTCTGCGGATCTCCTCATTTCTGATTAGATCACGCAGAGATACTCCGAGCATAGCTCGTACTATCGCCCATTGAGTGACTATCGTATATACTTTATATCTGTTTTGCTTCTAGAAGTCATTCCAAAATACTGTAAGGTCAATGACCTAAAGTTCAAGGCGTATTGTGATGAACTTTACCGTTTTGTTTTATTTATAATTGAAAATTATGAGTCAACGTTTCAATTACCTACTCAGTTGCCCTTTTAATCTGCGTGTAGGACAAAGTAACACATTTTATTCTTATTACAATGCTAATATAACCACAAAACTATACAGGATGTTTCATCAATAATTTACTTGTTAAAAAGATCATCATCCCATTTTATCGACTCAAACAACAAATACATATGGTGTCTGATTTTAAACGCAATCACGTGAAACTTGTCATTTACTCGTATTTGTCTTGGGGTGTCAAAATTGCCTATTAAAATCGTAAAAGGTTTTGTTATTGGCGATACATCCTGTATAATGTATTAAATATCGCTCGAGCTCTTGCGGTGTCTGTTTATTTATTATATAACACTAATTAATAACTAAATAATAACGTTAAGTATTATGTACATAGATTCATAAATCAAAGGTAGATAGGTATCTATGATGAATGATTAGTATAATGAACTAATTAACGGTTATAAGTATGAGTAAGTACATACGCACTAGTATCTGAATATGATCTATCAAATTAATTAGATTTCACAAAATGTAAATTAACGGAAATACTACACAATGAGGTTATAATCGCAAGCGTAATAAATCTAAAAAAAATTTTAATATTCAATATTCAAATATTTAATTTATAATTATATTCAATGTCCTTTCGGTTTCTACTGTTGTTTAATCATTAGCAACCCATATTCGGCTCACTATTGAGCTCGAGTGTCCTCTTTGAATGAGAGGGGTTAGGCCAATGGTCCACCACGCTGGCCCAATGCGGCTTGACAGACTTCACACACGTAGAGAATTAAGAAAAGGTATGCAGGGAAACCTGCACGATGTTTTTCTCTACCTTTTTTCGTTTTTGAGACACGTGATATTGAATTTCTTATTATTTTTTTTTTAATGTAGAGGAATTATTTTCTTTATCATTTGTGTATGTGTATAAATACATAGGGGCATGGTAATCATTCTTATGTAAATACGCTTATAAAGCCAGTGCCAAGTTTTGCCAATTGCAGTTTTTCGTAGAATCGATTGATTTCGGTTTACTAGTTTATCTAAATAGTTTCCCGGATTTTGTATTTTATAAACGATTTTCCTTCTTTATGTAGGTTATAACTTTATCTAAATATAAGTACCTACGTTAAAATATTCTGTCCCCCGTACAAACATGTGTTCTAAATATGCTGCTTACCAAGCGATTTAGCGTTCCGGTAGAATGTGGTGTAGAAACCGAAAGAGGTGTGGATTTTCATCCTCCTCCTAACAATTTAGCTATATCAGTCATCAGTCAAGAAATTATTAATTCACACTCGATCAAGTCATCAATATTATCTTTCAGTGCCCTTTCATTTGAGACCCCATTTGAGTTTATTTGCAGACATTCGGTTATTCTTCCCTACTTTCAACTCCCAGAACTTTTAAATGGCTCAACCGATATTCATCAAACATGTCTAAGAACACTCGCCCATAAGTCACCTTTCAAATAAAAAAACTAAACTGAAATCGCATCATCCGTTCGGGAGTTATGGTGCCACAGACAGACTGACAGACAGACAGACAGACATGTTAAACTTATAACACCCCTCTTTTTGCGTCGGGGGTTAATAATAAAAAAAGAAAGCCGTCCGCCAAAAAAACGTGTAAAAACGTTGATGACGGTTGATTTTGACGGCCTCCGTGGCGCAGTGGTATGCGCGGTGGATTTACAAAACGGAGGTCCTGGGTTCGATCCCCGGCTGGGCAGATTGAGATTTTCTTAATTAGGCTAGTTACCACCCTACCGGCAAAGACGTACCGCCAAGCGATTTAGCGTTCTGGTACGATGCCGTGTAGAAACCCAAAGGGGTATGGATTGTCATCCTCCTCCTAACAAGTTACCTCGCTTCCATCTTAGACTGCATCATCACTTACCATTTGGTAAGATTGTAGTCAAGGGCTAACTTGTAAAGAATAAAAAAAAAAAATTCACGTACCGCCAAGCGATTTAGCGTTCCGGTACGATGCCGTGTAGAAACCGAAAGGGGTATGGATTTTCATCCCCCTCCTAACTAATTACTCCGCTTCCATCTTAGACTGCATCATCACTTACCATCAGGTGAGATTGTAGTCAAGGGCTAACTTGTAAAGAATAAATAAAGAATTCTTACACTTATTTAAACAAATAAAACGAGTTAATCAAAGAAATTGTGGTCACTATCAAATCGAATGTATGCATGTCGAAAGCTTCCGGCTTCTGTAGTTACGTTAAACTTGTCTTCGATAATAATCGCCACCGCGGACTGGTAAGCTCCGCGTCACATTGGATTTTTTAAATATCTTGTTTCAATAGGTATTCGACGTTTTTTTTTTATAATATAACGAGATTAATACAAATTGACTTGACTTATTCATAATTTATGAACGTTAATAAATAATTTGTGGTTCGCATTCATTTTGTTTTTCCTTCTTCTTATTATTTTGCTACACTATCACATTTCACACTAATATTATAAAGGCGAAAGTTTGTGTGTAAGTGTGTATGTTTGTTCCTTTAAGGTGCGGCTACTAAATCGATTTGGCTAAAATTTGGAATGGAAATGGATTTTACTCTGTATTAACACATAGGCTACTTTTCATCCCGGAAAAATACATGGTTCTCGCGTGATTTGTGAAAAACGGAATTCCACGTTAACCGGTCGGTTTAAAGTAGCCTCGGCTTAAAGCTATGAATTCGTATTTCGAAGTTTCATATATTTCATTATGAGTTACTCTATTGCGTGATTTTTTTTTAAATAAAGTATTTTTCAATACACACTTTAAAATGTAACATGTGTAGTTCATACGTAAGAATACGCGCATAAATTAAAGCTTATGCCACTGTAACGTGGTTTTCTAGTGGTACATAAACTGTCAACTGTCGGTCTGTCGATACTGTTGGTTCAGTAGATCCAGAGATTACCCCTACACCATCCGAAATTTTGCTTTTTATAATATTGGTATAGATTAGAGATGGTTTTTAAGAATTGTTTTTAGGGCAATATGAACATAGCCTTATTATGGAGGTACTTACAATGTAACTGCAGTGGATATTCTTGTGTTTACGGTATGGCCTAATGGACATGTTGTGTTCGGCTGTTATTTCAATTAGAGACCATAATGACCTGTACTCATTGTTCCACAGAGAAAAGTATTTGGTGTTAATACTCGTTGGATGAGTACCTAGCCTATTTGAATTTCTAACCTCAGTGTAAATAAAAATAAAATTAAAGCACAGCTATGCTGCTATTCTATAAATTACGAGTATTTTTTGTAGACTTAATTGTAAAATTCTATCTAAAATAAGGTTCTAAAATCCCGAACTTCGTGGATTATATTTTATCTTTCGTTTTTAATATGAAGAACAGATTAAGGGCAATAAGTTGATTTTTTTTGTAATACACTTCACCTAGGTTTACCTAATATTTAAAATTTTCTACCATATTTTATAAATAATAAATATAGTCTATTAGGTAATGGGTCTCTTCACAAAGCTTCTTGTCTATTTCAAAATAAGTAAATAATTTATTGTAGAGTCTGATAGTTAAAAAATCGTTCATCAATGTATTATGCTAGGCTAGGTAAGCGCGCTCCAAGTTAGATCGCATAATTATTATTTTTCGTTTTTTTATTCTTTACAAGTTAGCCCATGACTACAATCTCACCTGATGGTAAGTAATGATGTAGTCAAAGATGGAAGCGGGCTAACTTGTTAAGAGGATGAAAATCCACACCCCTTTCGGTTTCTATACGACATCATACCGGAACGCTAAATCGCTTGGCGGTACGTCTTTGTCGGTAGGGTTGTAGCCACAGCCGAAGCCTCCCACCTGCCAAAATGTTTTCCACCAGGCTTAATAGTAGCCAAGCGCAAGCCTACGAGTATATGACATAAAAAAATTTAGAAAAAATTATATCTTAACGTATATAGATAATTTATTTGAACTATATTCCAGTCTACGATGCTCAGAAGATTTTCGTCATCACGTTTTTAGGAAATGCCTTAATGGATAAGTTGTGTTTTGGTCTGCTAATACAATTAGAGACCAATAAATACTCATTTTCCACGTAACAGTAAAATGTTTACAGTTTTCCTTATTCTTGAGAAAAAAACGCTTTAGGGTTTTGAATGTGATGTAACGAATGACATGGCTTTACTTATTGCGATAGAAATTATTTTTAAATGACAATATAGTATAAATTATAGAAGAGGCATACAATGAGGGTATTCCAAAATTAAAAGTTGTTTTGATTTTTAATTTGTTCATTATAAGCCTACTTAAAATAAATATATTTGAATTTGAAAACTTATTTTACATCCTCAAAAAAGTGAATACTTTTCCGTTTATTTTAATTTTATTTATGTACATCGCTAAATTCAAGTTGTTTCAAAATGATCGTACACAAAGTGTAGATAAAGATTTTAATTCGGTATGAATAACCCACTAGAAGTTCTAAATATATCGCAGATAACAAAAGCTAATTATTACGGGTTTTCCTTCAATATTTGTTCAAGATAATTCACAGAAGCAAGAGATAATCGTTAAGTTAATGATCTTATCTAACATTTATTTATTTAACCAACATTAAGACTTACTTTGCAATGTTTACAGTACTGGCGAAAACTGGCTAATACCTTATTTTGTTATATTTTAACTTACAATTACATTTATAATTATAAACCTAGCTCGCTACCGTTTGTTACTGTATTGTAACTAACATCAAGTTATATTGCTTACCAGCCGGCTTATACGTTATCTTTGACATAAACAAAATTGACACATACGAAATTGAGGTTCTATGTAACAAAATCTATCATTCCGTGCTTAATCGTGTTTATCACACAGTAGGTAAATGACATTTAAATAAAAACCAAACTAGTGAAAATTTCGAGTAGCTTTGTGGATATAGGTACACGGAATTCACCATTACTATGTGGCTAATAGACCAAAGTTAGTGAATAAGCCAGCAGGATGCACAGAGTTGGAGTTAAGGAATTCAATATTTTTATTCAAAGTTGGTAAAGTTTCAACTTTGACTTCATCCGTTATTACCAAACAAATGAGATCGCATTTCACAAATGTCAAAAAAATAAAAAGTAGGTACCTCTCGTGCGTCACTACAGTATTGTGATAGTATGCGCTTGCGCATGATTTCGATTCATTACGAAACCGAGGAGGAAACAACACGGAACTGCACCCTGACGCCGGCGATCTCGCCCTTGCGGATCGACGAACTTGGCGAGAAAAAACCCGATCTTGTTTCGCCTCTCGTGTACAGTTAGGTGGAGCATTAAGTAATCTGAGCCGAGAGCATCGAGATAATGTTGCGCACGCGTGAAATATATCCAAGAATTTTTATTGCGACCGCGTTTCGCTGTGTGACTGGTATGCGTTCGCTACGGAGTATCTGCCGAGTGGTTTGCCTTACGGCGACCTTGCACAGCCTTCGCCGCACCGTCACTACGAAAGTGGGTGATTCTTTGTCGCGTATACTCACGATACGAGAGACTATCGAGTACGTGAGTTGAAAAAGCGGCTTTCTAACTCCGTCAATCCGAGATGTATATGCAGATGACGTGGGTAATAAAATTATTAACAGTTATCTAACGCAGCGCACTCAGCAGGTTTGCCTGAATAATTTGTTTACGTTTATTAATCTAATCGTTGTTTACGAGCCACCTGCAATTGCTGCGCGTTCCCACAATGTTTAATATTTATTTACCGGTCGGATTTAGTGGACAAATAACAGGCAATCTCGTGCACCTTGCTCATAAGGCTCTGTTATAATTAATTGTGGATTTCTTAATCTTTCTAAGGTTTATGTTTCTTTTATGGTTATAATAATGTTTGTTTATAAATGTAATGGGCTATATTTTTACTATTACATTATAATTAATATATTAAATAGTTATGTAACTAGTTAACTTTTATAATAAAAAATATGATCACAATAAAAAGTATAAAAAAATAATTAATATTTAATAGAACGTGGTGAGCAGCACGTTGCAATGAAGTACCAATATTAAAAGTTGTCGTAAAAGGGCTGTAAAAACGAATTAAAAAAATCTAATTTAACCGAATCATAAAAAGGTTGTAAACTAGGCATGTAAAAGCAGTAAACTAAGAAAGAGCAAAGCAAGTATTCTGTGGTACAGTAGATAGTTAGGTACCAATTTAAGTTTGATAAAAAGTTTGATTAAATGTATATAGTTGTATACTTATGTAGAGAGAGAAAGAAAACCCTAATGGTTTATTAGATGAATGGAAATTTGAGAGGTCCTAGATAAAAGATAAATTTCGTCTTAAAAAAACATTTAAAAACATGTTTTTTTTTTTATATAAGACATAAATTACGAGTATATTGTAATTTAGGTAAGTATAGGTAAATAAATTATATATTAATATACAATTTAACTAATCTTGATCTTGAAGTTAAAGCAATTAGGTTTCGATTGAAAACTCTTGAAATAACAGTTCTATTACGGTTGTGTTTAATATAATTTTTGTGTCTTTATAGTGTGTAAGAAAAAATACACACATTTTTTTATATTAATTTTAACTAAATATAGAGATAGCGATTTTTAACTAAAAATAAAGGTAGATGAGTATTATAACAGAGCTAATAGTTATCTGGATTGTGCCTAGAAAATTTTTCCTCAATTTCTCACTGATTGATACAAACTCAAATACAAGTTACGGTCGACTTTTGTTTAAGTTTTATTTTATCAAATTACTACTACACTTGAAACATTAAATTAATAATTATTATCTTAATCCGTAATATGTTATTTGTAACTGACGTCACAAAAATGTGTAGATACGGCAGTCTCAAAGTTTATTTATACACAAAATAATTAATATGTAATAAGTAGGTATTATTAATTATGTCTAATAATACTTTGTCATCGGCTTTAGACATTGAAATATTTGATAAATGAAGTACGTTTGGTATTAATTGAATTAAGACAAACATTAAATACAATCGTCTGTCAACACAGAAAATGTCATTTTATGGTCTAAAGCCTAATATAGACAGTCTTCCGTTATTTATAAAAGTTGAAATTTCTTTGGTCCTTGCTTCATGTTTTCTGTGCCCTAAGTACCCTAAGTGTTTGAAAACATTGTTCTAATGTCTTACATTTTTGTAATCCCCACTCAATGAAGGCTTCCCCATTGAATGATGTTTTTAAGCTAGATGTATAACGTTGCCTAGTACGGTTTTTTTAATGTTACCGTTAAAAGTACATACACAAAAAACGTTAAACATAAAAAAAATAATTAGTCCCATTTTTTGGAATAAAACTTACTTAGCAGTTGAAAAAATTAAACTTTGATTACTTGAAACAGCTATTCAAAAATAATTATCAAGTATAAAATCGACGCAAAAGTAATTTTTCAGCACATGGTATGACTAAACTGCACAGAAGATAGGGATTTTTAAATTTTGTACAAAATCGTTATAACTTAAAAACCGTGATATTTCGGCTAACATATCTTGCGTTATTTTAGTAGGTCTTGATGTCAGCTATCACCGTGTAAAGTATGTAGTAATATTTACGGGACACCCTGTATAAATGCGAAAGGTTCATTCATCACGAAATCTTGAAAACCGCTTGACATACAAAGGGGTGTGGATTTTCATCCTCCTCCTAACAAGTTAGCCCGCTTCCATCTTAGATCTGCATCATCACTGACCATCAGGTGAGATTGTAGTCAAGGGCTAACTTGTAAAGAATAAAAAAAAAAAAAAGATGAAAATTTGGCATGGTGGTAGTTTATAGTTAGTAGGTATCCGCTAAGAACGGATTTTGCGATAGGGCCGGATTAAAGAGGTACACGTATAATGTGTAGATAATCATCAGCTCGTTATTAATAGGCCATTGAAAGTCACAGGTTTCCTGTTGTATTGGAGAAGTTTTGTAGCAGTAGACCCACCGCGCTTGCGTTTCCTGTTTGTGGACTCATTTATACTAATATTATAAAACTGAAGAGTTTGTTTGTTTGATTGAACGCGCTAATCTCAGGAACTACTGGTCCGATTTGAAAAATTCTTTCCTTGTTAGATAGCCCATTTATCGAGGAAGGCTAAAGGCTATATATTATCCCTGTATTCCTACGGGAACGGAAACCACGCGAGTGAAACCGCGCGGTGTCAGCTAGTACAGTATATTTTTTGTATGTAACTTTAGTAGTAAATGCTTGCTAGAATAGATTATCAGTTATACAAAATCAGTTTATTTACAATTATTTTTCTAATGTTATGTTTTAGTAAGGAGGTACTTTTACGATTATTTTAATTCAAGTAGATTATTATTGGATTATTGTACGTCACATAATCTCCAGACTTTAGGGATATAGCGAATACTTCAGACATAATCCCCTGATTTCATTATATTTGGCTAATTGATTTCAGTCAATTAATAACTATTATTACAAACTTTATCACAAGCTTATGACGTTATAGTACTATTTATTTGACGAAAATAAACAATGGAGTAGGTAATCTTTATTTTTTTAACGAAATTAATAGAGCCGATAAAATTTGTCCATGTACGAAACGAACAACGTTTTATATAGGTACCTGTTAAAAATAAAAAAAAAAATATTGGGAAGGTAGAAATGTTCTCATAAAGGTATTGTGATGTGCGATTTAAATTAAAAAAAAGTCCTAGAACCATCAATCTATTATAATCCTACTAATATTATAAAACGGAAGAGTTTGTTTGTTTGTTTGATTGAACGCGTTAATCTCAGGAACTAATGGTCTGATTGGAAAAATTCTTTCATTGTTAGATAGCCCATTTATCGAGGAAGGCTATAAGCTATATATTATACCCGTACTCTAACGGGAACGAGAACCACGCGGGTGAAACCGCGCGGCGTCAGCTAGTAAGTACTAAAAATGCTTAAAAGAAATGAGACACGTGTTTCGTGCCACTAACGGTTATAATTGTGAACACCTCGGTTTTTCACACGTGTGCCCTTTTACGATAGGGTTAAAAGTGTTCGTGACTCAAATATTAACCAGAATTCCGTTCTCGCTAATGAAACCTCCGATACTAATTAAACAGTAATTTGGAGCAATCAATCCCTTATTATGAACATAATAAGTGCTATATTATGCTTAATTAAAATTATTCTAATTATTATGTTATACTTATAGTAGATTTAAAACATTATTTTGTATTTTGTATGTTCGTCCTCATCAACATATTAACTTCAGAAGGCCAAGTGGCAGTGGCCTGTTACCCATTGTGGCTTTGATCAGTACTGGGTCAGCCTGTAAATTACAGAACGTTCTCCCTTCTAAGAAAAAAAGTTCAGTAGAACGAAAGAAAGTTAGAAGAAAGAAAGAAAATAATACTAAAACTCAGCTCAGAGTTGGGTAGTTATTGGTGCTACATCCCAGTGTCTCGAAGAGCACTTAAAGCCTTCGGTACCGGTAATTATCATTAACATTTGATCGCGCTCGATAAAGAGTTTAACATTATAACCCAATGTACCTATCATCCCCAACTTCAGGCTGCTATTAAGATTTTTCTTCTAAAAATTCCCGAGACACGCTCTCCATGTCGCCACCTGAGGCTACTGTCAAGGAACGAGCAGTAATGTAGATCCTGATATCCTGATCACATCGCGTATACTGTCCAGTGAGCAAGATTGGCGGATAAATGGGCAAATGCTAAGAGTGACTAAAGAGAGAGAGAAGAAGAAGAGAGAGAGAAAAAGAAGAAAAAGAAACGAGAAAATGACTAAAGAGTTGGCGCAAAGAAATGAGTCGTGGTGTATGCTGACTTCGGAGTCCAGAGGAGATCATTTATTTGGTCCACCCGAATCGGACACGGTCTGCTCAAATCGGTCCACATGGGATAATAAATAAATAATAAATAAATATACTTAAACAATACACTTCACTATCTAGCCCCAAAGTAATCAAGAAAAATTCCAATAACGTATTTTTGTTGGCCTTAGTCGGAATTTAAATCCTGGACATACTCGTCCGTAATCGAACAAACCAACCAAATAGCTATATCACATCTTCGATTATACAATGGGTGGTAATCTGTTGTGTAATTAATTTTATCAATGGTTTGCTAAATGGGTTCGAAGAATTCTTGAGGGCGTAAAATGTTCCCATGTTAAAACAAAGCGAATTCTTCTGAATGCTTAGCTTGCCTTTCTCGATACTACCGCGGTGGTCTGCAGCTAATTCGTATTAACATTTTAGTGTTTTGAGCTGTTTTGTGCGGGATTGTCATGTGCTTTAGTGATATTATGTTAAAATGGATAGCGATCTACGAGAATGTTAGTAGACTTTTTAAATATTAACCTAGTGCATGCTTGCCATTTTGTCCGCGTATTGATTTCATACTCGTGTCACTCAGCGAGCGAGGCGAGTTTTAATGCGTGATAGAATCGGAAATGAGGATATCCGCAGACGAACCAAAGTCACCAACATAGATAAACAAGTCGCGAAGTTGGGGTGGCAATAGGCAGGGCACATAGTTCGAAGAGCCGATAGACCCCACAGCGGAAAGCGCAGTGTTGGTCAACCCTCCAACCATATCAATATTAAGGGATTTTTAATATTTATATGGTCACTATAAGATGTTGTAAGGTTAGCTTATTACTTAATAACTTGAGCCAGAAGATCCCTTAATTACGGACTGAATAAAGTAACCGACTTGGTATTATATATGGATCTCACAACTTTTCACGGTAGAACAACTGAGTTGCGAGAATTGCTATATTTTACAAGTGTTGTTCTTGATGGCATTTCCATTTCCTTAAAATTTTCCCGTTTTTTTTAATAACATTAAAATATCGGAATTTAAGGAAATGGAAACGTTTATATTTTATAAGAGTGTAGTAACTTTATTCTAAGTTTCAAGCTTTGTCTACGAATCGATAGACAAAACAAACCTCAGAACTATGTTAGTCATAACAAAACGTTATATAAACGCAGGCGTCTACAGATCTGCATGGTACGTATCAGACACATCGCATCAAGTGGGTTTTTAATTTTACGGTAGATAAAATCCGTACGATGCATGCTTGTATGACTTCCAGACAAATAATATCAAAATCTATTTGATGCGATGCGTCCGATACGTACGATGCGGATTTGTGGATGCCTGCCATTAGTCCGCGCAATGTCAAATCTGTCCGCAGTGATTATTTCCTCCTCAACGAAATAAAAAGCTAGGTGTGTTTAACACCTTAATTGTATTGAACTTGACCCAATTTTGACGTTCAAATATTTTTCTTTTATTTTATCAATTGTAATTATTATAAGTGTCAATTTGTATTTGCATATCCAGGAATGTAATTACAGTAAACCACTTACGAAACTTGTTTACACGAGATTATACAATCAAGATTTCTCTTAAATTCAATACAGTAGCCACATCCGGCACCGCGTATTGTTACATTTTTTATTCCGCCATCGGCAGTCGATCATTTAATTGTCATTGAAAATTCCAATCTCATAATGGCTCACATAAAAACTAATACGTAACGTATAAAAATATTATTGACAAGAGGACACCTGCGACTTCGTACTCGTAAAGATCAATGTAAAGTTTTATTGTATTTGTATTTATTTACGTGACTACTTTTAACCGACTTTATCAAACGACATTAAAAAGTAGGTTGTCATCTCGAATATTGTCAGTTTATATATACATAAGTAACAGCTTCATTCATGTAAATACGGATTTTAGTATTCTTTGTATAGAAAGTCATACAAGTGCGTCCGCTTAATCGCGTCGAACGGATTTTATCTACCGTAAAATTAAAAATCCATTTGATGTAATGCGTCCGATACATACGATGCGGATCAGTGGACGTCTACCATTAAACTCCTCTGTACTCCAAGGCTGACACGGGCCGCAATCCATTCCTTCATGCCAGTTGCCTTGCCTAGATTTTCTTTAAATTGTTAAAAGTTAGAATAACAATAATTGTTAGAAGTTCCGGAAAAAATAAAGCCGCCTGGGAGCTTTCATAGAAAACGGTGCAAAATCTCTTCAAGATATAACAAAACAACGCATAGTTCGCCTTTTATAGATCTCCAAAAATGCGATGGCATATAAGTACCTATTATATTTATTAAAGATAAGCTTACTATAACCATTATCTACGCACCTACAATAAAAGTTTAATGACGACTTTCTCGCGAACAATACTCCGCGAGAAAATTGCGGACGACCCATCATAATAATCATTAATACCCATATTCGCCTCACTGTTGAGCACGAGTCTCCAATGCGGATTGACAGACTTCACACACTTAGAGACTTAAGAAAATTCTCAGGTATGCAGACTTCCTCACGATGTTTTCCTTCACCATTTAAGACACGTGATATTTAAATTCTTAAAATGCACCCAACTGAAAAGTTAAAGGTGCATGCCCCAGGCCGAATTCGAACCTACGCCCTCCGAATCGAAGGTAGAGGTCATATCCACTAGCCTATGACGTCTATTAGTCTACTAATAATTAAAAAAGTTGTGCCATGCAAATCAAATCGTAAATGCTGATGAAACACTCATAAATACCTGTGCTCTGGTATTTTACACTAAAAAAAACAACTTGAAAATTCATTACGCCTTTTTTGTTCACTCTAAAACGCATTACTGAGGAGGATCTAAAACCGGAACTATACTATAATTGACAATGTATTAAAATTAGCCGTTAGAGGCACAAACCTCTTGGACTTCAGTCCGTCCGTGGCAGTATGAGGATTTTTTGCAAGCAAAATTAATTTAGTAATTAGATTACCTACTACGTGTGCAAATAAATTAATAAGTACAAAAAACTCCTGCACTACAAAGTTGGCATTTAAATTGGTAAACAAAATACCAATAGGTAGAGGATATTGAATAGGATTTTCCTATACGCATCTATAGATTAGGTACACAGAGTTTTCATTTGAAAGCATTCCAGCAAAGATATATAAAGAATTAAAGATATAAAAATAGTTATAAATATGGATATATACTTATATTATTATACCTATTAATTTTATTTATTTTAGTTACAGAATTGTTATTTATTGTTTTCTTTGTTCTGTAGTTTTTTGACAACGAAGTTAAATGTGTCTATATATAATAAAAAATTACTCTTTCTGTTGTTAATACAATGAATGAACAATTTTTCAATTAGAAATTATTGTTTGTAAAATAAATAATATATTATATGAAAAAAGCCTGCTATAACAGGGAAACAGATTTGCGTACTGAAAGTTTCCTTGAAAAAATTTAGTGCGGGACCTAAGAATTGTTAAGTTTTCTTCACACTAAATTATCTCAATTATTCTATATAGAAAAGATCTATGGAAAAGAAACCGTAATAAGCCTGTCTAAGAGTCCAAAAATATACAGTTCCTCAAGGTCATCAAGGGGGATGGCGAATGGCGTGCACATTTATAATTAGCCAATAGCGTTAGCGTGCCTTGGGTCCAAATGTAGTAAAGATTTTTTACAAAAGAATTAAAAGTAGTCTTTTAAAAAATATATGACAGTGACTGTGAACCCAAAAGTAAGAAATATATGTCTAGGTTCGGATGTTTCCAACATTTGGGCGCACGCTTAATCAAGGAATAAAGAGATTCCATTTTTTTGTACATGTAAGCCCTGTAATTAGAGTACGCAGTGCATTGATGCAAAGTAATCGCGAGTGAGTGAGAGATCCGCAGACGAACCATAGTCACTGACATAGCTCAGCGAGTCGCGAAGCTGAAGTGGCAATGGCAGGCCACATAGTTCGAAGAACAGATGGACGTTGGGGTTCCAATGTGCTGGAATGGCGACCCCGCACCGGATTGCGTAGCGTTGATCGACCTCCCACTAGGTGGACCAAAGACATCAAGCGGATCGCAGGAACCCGCTGGACGCTGGCGGCTCGAGACCGTTGTGCTTGGAGGTCCATATAAGTGGCCTATGTCCAGCAGTGAACGTCCATCGGCTGATAATGATGATGATGACGATGAATCGCGAGTGGCGTCTATGCACACCATATTATATAGCTATGCAACCTTAAACTATTGATTTAAAAATATTACTCTACTTATTGAGTTTGATTGACTCTGAGGAGCCTTCGGTGTCGATGTTTATGCGACTTTCGACATGTAAACGCAATTAACCACTACGCTTTTTGCTGCATGTTATTATTAATAAATAAACGCTATAATATAATATCAGTACTTGAGGTCAATGCTCGTTTGGAATGCTGTAAAAAATGCGCTAAGGACGCGAGTTCGGTATCTATCTAGCAGTGTAGCAGTGGTCGAGGTCATTAGTTCTGTGATTAGTTTGTATAATTAATTAATTAGATGTTGGAGCTTTTATTTAGTATGGGCATATTGAGTAGCTATTTTTAGTGGGTAGATATATGGCTTTGGAATTGTAGAAAGTTATCGATTAATGGCCTTAATTATTGTTGTTGATTAAAATGTCAAAACTTAATAGTAAAAATAATGCATGATTAGATTGCTTTTGCTGGTGGGAGTCTTCGACCGTGGCTAGTTCCAACCCTACCGACAAAGATGTACCGCCAAGATATAGCCTTCTGGTACGATGTCGTGTAGAAACCGAAAGGGGTGTGGATTTTCCTAATCCTCCTAACAAGTTAGCCCGCTTCCATCTTAGACTGCATCATCACTTACCATCAGGTGAGATTGTAGTCAAGGGCTTAATTTGTAAAGAATAAAAAGTGTGTCATCATAACAAAATGTCATCCAAATGTCATAACAAAATGTCATCATAAGGAAAACAGGCAAAGATGCAAATTAATTTTCTGAAAGTGTGTTCAAAGTGTGTTTCCTCGCAAATGTGTTATAAAACGTCGTATGGCATGGGTGCGCTTTGATAATTACAGCCTCTGCTTCCTTACTATAGCTCTCGCCTTTGGCTCGAGCTGCAATATCGCCTCGGCTGTAATTTTTAACTTACCGCACTTATACCATACAAGGTTGGCAAGAGACCTGATGGTAAGTGATGATGTAATGTAAGATGGAAGCGGGCTAACTTGTTAAGAGGAGGATGAAAATCCACACTCCTTTCGGTTTCTACACGACATCGTACCGGAACGCTAAATCGCTTGGCGGTACGTCTTTGTCGGTAGGAAGTACGCACACCAGCGTATGTTTTTTTTTGAAAATGCACCAAAAACAGCCAGTATTAATAATAAAGTAAATTAATATGTTTGGTTTCTGATACAGATAAACGGTTGACATTTATTGTCAAAATTATTAAAATTAAAGAATTAAATGTTTTTTCCGTACCGTTCGTTTTTAGACGGAAGATAAAGGTTTGATATTATATTACGGCACATGTGCATTTTACTTTACATTACGGCACATGTGCAAAATGAAATACATTACGATATTAAAATTGGTGAAATAAGCGATACTTGACGAGCAAATGTTTTATAAAAATAATTAATAGGTATTTTAAAAGTTATCAATCTAGGAGTGTATTTATTGAGTAGGATTTAGGTTTAACACTGAACAGCTTGTATCTTTATTACGTTTCATAACGCAATAAATACATATCACGCTCCGTGTCTGTGGGTGCTGACGACGTAGAGGTAAACAGCCCGTCAATTATTTTATTATTAATCCGCCTATAAACAATCTACCTATCTTACCTATATTATAAATTTCAATGTGTAAATCATTGTTACTCATTACTCATTCACGCCTAGAAGTGACTTCTATGACTACATAAACCTACAGGGTGCTTGGGAGTATATCCCACAAATCTTTCTTTAAGGAAAATTACATCCTAAAGGTAAAAAGGCTACCCTAAGCTTCGTGTCCGAAAATTCGGCCGATAGATGCAAACGAGCAAAAATGCAAATTCATTTTCAGAAAGTGTGTTCAAAGTATGTTTCCTCGCAAATATGTTACAAAACGTATGACATACGTGCGCTTTGATAATTACAGTCTCTGCTTACTTGTGCTCTCGCCTACGGCTCGGGCTAGCAATATCGCCTCGGCTGTAATTTTCAACTTACTGCACGTATATCATAATGTACTATTAAAGCCTAAAATGTAATGAAGGTTTGGAGTCGATTTACTGGACGTTTTTCCTCGTTTCAAGCGAGGAAAATACGCGGCTGAAACCGCAGGGCGTGTGGTATTTTTTTTTGTTAGCATTTATAAAAGCAATGAACGTCTGTTAGTTAAATATAAATTACGTAGGAGATAAAGCGGCGGTTATCTCGTAATTATGTAAACCTTATTCTAATTTCTAACAAAGGTTACTACGAATATAAGTACGTCAGTAGTTTTCTCTGTACTACCGTAACGCATACACCCACTTGCGTCATCGGCAGGAGGTTGTTTACATTGATAATATTCTTATGTAAATTCATATTTAGTTCAGTCACTTATGAGCTGGGTTTCATTAATTTCTCACCATCGTAAGCCTATTTAAATGGCCTGTTACAGTCCCAGCCCCTATAGCCAAGTGGCACATCGATTGACACATTTGCTATCGACAGGTCACGTGATCAAGATGTGTCATTCCAACACATTTTTCTAGTTTTCGAAGCGTTAGCGATCGTAGAAAGAGAATCGACGTGCCAATTGGCTACAGGGGCAGGAGTTGAAATCCGCACTTTACTAGTAAGCTACTGCATGATATTTATCAATGAATAAGTTTGGCTAGGTGATAATGTAAGGGACACAATATAAGATCTATTTACAAAAGAAATATTTTTTACTCCGAAAATATTCATTTTAGAACACATGTTGCTTAACTTTTCTTAAAGAATATAACTCTTGAGTTATGGAATCCTGTATAGCAAATGAAAATATATACCAAATAGCAATTCTACCTAATAAATATAATGAATGCGAAATGTATTGGCCAACTTTTTTTTACAGAATTATTTCCAATTGCATGCGGCACCGATCGAGAGTCCGCATCCTGCACGATCAATCACAGCTCGTATGTAGGGCGGCTTCACAAAAACTGGCGCTAAATGAAACACTTATCACCTGATAATTTCCATGGCGAGTCCATTGACTTGCGCGTCACGTTTGCATACCGATGTTTTGTGATCTTTTCCAATTAGCCTTATTGGATTATGTAGATTTGCTGGTTGAGCTTTGTATTTAGAATTTAACAAAAAGTTTCTCGCCGGGAAAATAAACTTTGCAATCCCACGGGTAGAAAACTTGACAATTCTGTTGTTTTGGCCAAAGCTATCTAATCTATACTAATATTATAAAGCTGAAGAATTTGTTTGTTTGGTTGAACGCGTTAATTTCGGGAACTACTGGTCCGATTTGTAAACTTCTTTCAGTGTTAGATAGCCAATTTATCGAGGAAGGATATATTATCCCCGTATTACTACGGGAACGGGAACCACGCGGGTAAACCGCGCGTCACCAGCTAGGCAGAATATAGTACTCGTCATATATATGATACTTTCAATATTAAGTATATAATTCTAGTTCTCAAAAAGCACTTGTAAGCTTGTTAGTAATTTTCCCTTTACGGCCATGTTCGAATCACATCCTTTAACCAAAAAACTCCTTTTTTATAGAATATCTACCAGCTGACCCAGCAAACGTTGTTTCGCCATATTCATTATTTTTAGAAAATATTTTTTTAGTTAAATTTAGGTAAAATTGGGCTAAAATAGATGTTGACTGATTCTCAGATAGAACCCAAAATAATACACAAAATTTCATTAAAATCGGTCTAATTAAATGGTAACAAACACTGCGATACGAGAATTTAATATATTAGATTAAAACTTATACACATAATATTAATTATGACTATAAAATTAATGATTTACAACAATATAGAAGATAAATCCTCAAGATAGTTCATTTAATAGTGGATTTAGAAAGGTAAATCTCGTACAATCTGCTTTGAGCTTATTACATAAAATATCTTCAAAGTGAATAGGATAGCCTACAGCAAATCGTTCACAATACAACATGGTAAATTATAGTGCTTACCGATCAAACGTAGGAAATGCTCAGATGAGCCTTTGTACGTTAACCTAGTAAATACACAGTTAACTTTATGACGTAAGCCATCACTAATCACCATATTATATATCCTTAAACATTTGTTTTTTTTATTCTTTACAAGCCCTAGAATACCTCCCGCGTTTGTACGAATAGCTATTCAACGGATTTTCATGCGATTTTCAACAACAGATAGAGAAATTTAGGAAGGTTTATACGTTTAGCATAATAAAAAGTCGGTTGTCTGTGTAGTCGTTTTAATGATGATTATTGAACGTGACAACGTCATAAGAAAATACTGATGGAATGGTTGCATTTTTCAAAAGAAAATGTTCGTTTTTCTAAAATACTATTTAATAATCTTCATAGATCAGAATATACTTTATTTCTTGTAAAAAAGTTGGCAACCCTAGAGCGAGGGAACGACGCATGATGTCAACTTTTTTCGAGTTTGCAGCCATTGAATTATAAGACGTTGTCACGTCAAAAATATCGCGATACAAAGTCGCGAGCGTCTACTAGTTTAGTAAAAACGCTATCTCTAGTGCATTGACTTGTTTTCATAGTTTCAAGGACTTGTAATCTTGACGACAAAACAAGCGTAAAGTTATCAAGAAATTTGGCAATCAGTATTTATAATTTAGATTACCTATTATTACCGTTAAAGATAAACCATCATCATATAAACCAATTTTTGTATCAATATTACGTTAAACATAACAGTACAAAATGTGTAAGAAGCTCCAATATCTTAACAGATAAGGGCAGTTGCAGATTTACATATTTGCCGCCAGTAGGCTATTGAATTTTTGCAGCCCCTGTTGAACAGCTGTAATTAAATAGATATCCTAGTTCGCAATCAATGCAATTAGTTAAACCCTTAATTAGTTAAAACCTTAAATTGTGTCAATAAAATTGCAAGTTCTAATAGTTTAGTAAGACTGTACATGATGTACAGGACTGGAATATTAAAATTTTTCTAGAAGAGAAAGTTTTTTGGGTCAAATTTGCCGCCCCTTAAAATCTGCCGCCCTAGGCTCTAGCCTACTAAACCTACTGCTAAATCCACCACTGGATAAAGGGACGGAATAAAATCCAATAAGGGTATATCTGTATGGAGTGCAAAGGCGGAATATTGCTTTTATTCTCTTTTAAAGAGGTAAGTCACAAAAGTCACTCTCGTAGGGCTACATAAATTATAACTTAAAATAACTTATAGCTATTATCTTTAGGCAAATTACTATTAAGCTTTTCTAATATAATAGTTATTGCAATAAACTCTTTAAACTGTGTTCCACTTCGGACACGTTCCACTAAGATGTAATAAACGTCCTCAGGGACGTTACAGTTTGGAGAGGATACTTTTTGTTTTAAAAATTTAATGGGTTTAATACAATTATAGGCTTAAAAGTATAATAAAAAACAAAAGAACAACGCATTTGTATTTATTTAAGAGATATTTAAAGACATTAGACAGGTATGATTCTTACCGTAGGTACGTAGGTAATGTATAACTGTATTTTACAACAAAGATAATGAGTATACAGAGCATTTATGCCGCACATTGCAAAAATACACAAACCTGACGCTGATTTTCAGCTGAGACCCGCGTATAACCCAATTTTCAGAATAAATATTTCCCACCTAGCGACTACGAACCGTTAGCTCATTGCAACTAATTTCGAGTATAAACTCGCTCAACGAAATACGGTTTACAAGTGTTCATTTGTTTTACAATAAAAACAAACATAATAAGAATAATGTGAGTGTTCTGTTTCTAGGATGATTTCGCATTCCGCCACCGTTGGGAACGTGAGTGTGGTCATGAGCTAATCGTAGTACGAGTAGCTGGGTTGGTTTACGTTGTAGTGACGTTGCAACTTAGGTTGCGTAGCGAAAGGGAGATGTCTCATCACTGGGTTGCATTGTGTTGCACGCTGGTTGGCGGAGTTAGGGTTATTTGATGCGGTTGTTTACACCACCCACTTAACTTCGGGCTGCTGTTGATAAAGTTTTGAATCTTAATATTTATTTAACGGGTCCAATCGCGTTTTTATATTGCACAGCTCCTGTTCCTAAGTAGTCAAAAGTCTGTGCAGTGGCTATGACAATAGTCCAGCGGCGGAAATAAAACTCAAGACCTTTAGGTGTAGAGTCTGGACATTCCGTAGTTCTTTGCATTAGTAATAAGCCTTCAATTTTCTTTCTTTTTCCTTTTGACTACTAGCCAGTACATTTTGTGTTGTTGTTGTTTACGTATACATTTAATATGTTGTTTGTTTGTTGCAGCTGGTGTTGCGCGGGGGTCGCGGGACGCGGGGGTGTGATGCGAGGGGCGCGCAGCGGCGTGCGCCGGCGCCGCGAGTAACGACCATGCGACGCCCGCCCACAACACTCGCCGTCGCTTGCCTCGTGCTACTCGCTGTCTGCGCCGACCCTGTGCTAGCCGATGTCGCCAGCTTTATCAGTGAGTAGTTTGTCGCAACTGGAATTGCGCGGGGGTGCTGGGCGCGAGGGTGTGACGCGAGGGGTGCGCAGCGGAGTGTGCCGACGCGAGTAACGACCATGCGACGCCCGCCCACAACACTCGCCGTCGCTTGCCTCGTGCTTGGAACGCCAAATTGCTTGGCGGTACGTCTATGCCGATAGGGTGGTAACTAGCCACGGCCGAAGCCTCCCACCAGCCAGAAATAGACCTATTAAGAAAATCTCAGTAAGTCCAGCCGGGGATCGCACCCAAGACCTTCGTTTTGTAAATACACCGCGCATACCACTGCACCACGGAGGCCGTCAAATACAGATTATCGTTTGGAGTACGAAAGCATTGGATATTTGTTCTTTGGAAGAAATTCACAGTAGCAGTCTTGTTAGTAACTATAAACACTTGCCTTTTCATATTGCATTCCAACATTAGCTTGATCACGCAATGCCATTGGTAATGAGTAAATGACCACGCACCGCCTACACACCGAATTTTGCTTTCGAGCATTCCAGGTAGCCTGACACTTGTTGGTGATTAGCACATATCTTAAAGTCCACTTAATACAGTGATAATTCGAAAAATAATTTTTAGCCTATATATCACTTTTTCAAGATATATCATATCATATATATATATTATCATTGGAATTTATTATAGGGTCAAATCTCCTTAAAGGAGTGAGGGTGTAATCTTAGACTCTCCACGAACTTAGGGGATAATGTTTCATTCTGCAACAATTAGTGTTCTAGTCTGGCAAGTTCATTAATGTCACTCCCATTATATGCGGGCGACGGGGGGAAAGACTGTGGGTGTGAAATCGTGCGTGCGGGAAAGTGAGGTGGGTCAAATCAGTCGTGGGTTTTTCATTCATCACTACACGCCGCCAGACCCGCGTGGACCATCGAGAGTGTTACGAGCGAAGTTGCCAAGCTATTGTTAAAGACCGTCATTATTAGAATCGCTAGTACAGAATAGATTAGTAAAAATAATATAATATATATGTATAGAGGTAAATAAAGAGAGCCGTGATAGCCCAGTGGATTATAACCTCTGCCTCCGATTTCGGAGGGTGTGGGTTCGAATCCAGTCCGGGGCTTGCACCTCCAACTTTTCAGTTGTGTGCATTTTAAGAAATTAAATATCACGTGTCTCAAACGGTCCAGGTAAAACATTGTGAGGAAACCTGCATACCCAAGAATTTTCTGAATTCTCTGCGGGTGTGAAGTCTGCCAATCCACATTGGGCCAGCGTGGTGTACTATTGGCCTAACCCCTCTCATTCTGAGAGGAAACTCGAGCTCAGCAATGAGCCGAATATGGGTTGATAATGAGGAATATACCTACAATAAACATAATACTAATAAGTATCTACACATATACAATTACAGTAAGTTCTTTCATACAAAATATTTGCAATAAAATATTTACGCTGAAAACAGGCATTAAGTTGTAAGTCTCCGTAGTTTATGATTTTGTCACTATTGAACAAGTATTTCTAAGTGTTCAGAACGATCGCCTTGAGGTGTTCAGGTAATAAATCAAATTAATTATTATACTTAATATCGAAGCGTTTATTTGAAACGAGTAAATAAATAATACATACGACCGCTATAAATCAATATTTATAAAACATGAAAAAGTGCATAACATGTGATGTTTAACGAACGCAAGCGCTAACTAGTGGCCACGTGGACTTACATTATTCATCGGACATTTTTATTTTTAAAAGTCTAATAAGTTTGAGGTCTGTACATTTATTTTCTCTAACTAATTATAATCGGCAAAAAATTCGCTTATTTAACAATTTCCTTTTCGTTATCTTTAGAAATATCTAGCCGACGCCTCGCGGTTTTACCCGCGTAGTTCCCGTTCCCGTGAGAATATGGGGATAAAATATAACCTATGGCCTATACAAATAACGTGGCCTTCTAGTGATAAAGAAATTTCCAAGTAGTTCCAGTAGATCCAGAGATTACAAACCACAAACTTTACCTCTTTTTATTATTAGTATGTACATGTTATCAACCAATATTCGGCTGCATATTCACTGCTGAGCTCGAGTCTGCTCTCAGAATGAGAAGGGTTAGGCCAATAGTCTACCACGCTGGCCCAATGCGGATTGACAGACTTCACACACGCAGATAATTAAGAAAATTCTCTGGTAGGTATGCAGGTTTCCTGACGATGTTTTTTCCTTCGCCGTTTGAGAGACATGATATTTAATTTCTCAAAATGCACACAACTCAAAAGTTGGAGGTGCATGCCCCGCACCGTATTCGAACCCACACCCTCCGGAATCGGAGGCTGAGGTCATATCCACTTGGCTATCATTGCTTTTAAATTATCAGCGAAGTCATTAGTCAGACATAAAGTCTATGAACTCCAACTTAATCAGCAACAAAATAATCCCTAACTTACCTTGTTTCATTAGATTATTGCCCCGTATCTATCGATGTCTAATTGAAACAACTGCAGTGGCTATGTAAATCTGCACCTTGTACGGATAATTGTACAGATATCGGGCCGATACCGTTTTGTAAGCAACACCGAGTTTCTGTTTCAATACCAACGCAATGTAATGTAGAAAGAGACTAAGGATCTGAACATATAGTAGTTAGACCTTCGACATAAATACCTACTGAAAGTTTTTCATGCTTTTGCCACAATACTTCTGTCGTGTAAATATGATAGGCAAGTAGTAGCAAGAAACTACTATCTTTAACAGTTATGGCATAAACCAAATTCTTTTTAATATTTTTTCCTTGGAATAATATGATTAAGAGGAATCATGTACTCAGTTGCCAGTCACATAGTTTCGCGGCAACCCTTCAAAAAAACTCCGTTAAATATTGAACTTTAAGGGTCTTTAGCGAATGTATAACATGAAGCTAAGTGTCTGACGATATAATTTCTCCTAATATTAGAAAGTAGAGTAGAACGTTTGATACCTTCTACTTTGAAACATACTTTTGAGTTTTAAGTTTTATACTTTTGAAAACAATTGAATATACCCTTGAAACATGCTACCTCTTGAAGCCACATGGTCTAGGTAGTTATCTCTCATTACGTATTTATCTGTACAAACTTTCAGCATTTATAAAATGTGGGAGGTCTTGCTATTGCAGGCTCTCAGTCCGCAAGTACCTACTCGTAATGTAGAAAGAGCCTATTTGATTCCAGTGATTCAAGAACGCGATATGCTACACGCAGTGTTGTGAAAGAGTCCTGGGCCTGTAGCCAAGTGGTACGTCGATTCTCTTTCTACCAACGCTAACGCTTCGAAAATTAAAAAAAAACATTGGAATGACATTCACTATCGACAAGTCACGAGATCAAGTTGTCGATCGAATCTGTCATTCCCATACATTTTGTTAGTTTTCGAAGCGTTTGTAGAAATAGAATCGACGTGTCACTTGGCTAAGACCCCTGGTGTTAATTAATTTATGAAGCACTTGTATATTGGGCGTGTTTGGGGTAATTGATAAGATTGTTATCATAAATATTTTTAATGCTAGTTAACGTCACTCATAAAGGAAAAGTTATATACGCAATAGCTACCAGTCCGTGGGGAGCGGATGTAAGCTGTCATGACTAACTGCTGCTCAATTTTTTTTGTGTCACACTATGACAAGTCATATGAGTAAATAAATAAGAGTATGAGTCAAGAAATAATAGTAAGGGTGCTTTTCCACCAGAGATATGCTACGTTGCTATGCGTTTGATATCTACCAATCATATTCATTGGTGGTAATGGCTTAGCACTGGTGGAAACGGATTCAACTAAGATATGTTTTTATATGGAAGGATGCGTGCTATGGATGCCTGCTATCGATATATCGCGTACTCGTAGGTCGAGTTGCGCATCTTTCTCGCACAGCTACATAGCTTAGGCTTATCGGTGGAAACGGTCACATATTTCCGTAGCGTATATTTCACATCTTCGCAGCATAGCTGTTGAGCATATATCTGGTGGAAAAGCACCCTAATAGTCTTCGTCATTTATTTATGAGTACATATGAGTAGGTATTAATATTTTATGATATTTTTCTATTCGACATTCGACGTTTGGTTTATCACTTGATGATTAGCGATGGTGTAGATGAATTGTGCTAACGTTTATATATTTGGATATAGTTTTTTAAATCCATACCTGAATGGTTGTGTGGTATCAGTTTGGTAGCATAAATTGCTTTGGGATAAGAGAATAAAAGAGAAAGAAAGAAAGGAAAAATGCATTTATTTTAATGCACACACCACAAGATTTTCAATACACTCTCCCCAGTGATATCACCTCTGCCTCCGATTCCGAAGGGTTCGTATCCAGTGCGAGGCATGCATCTCCAACTTTCCAGTTATGTTTGTTTTAAGAAATTAAATATAACGTGTACAAGCGGTGAAGGAAAGACATCGTGGAGAAACCTGCATACCTGAGAATTTTCTTGATTCTTTACGTGTGTGAAGTCTGTCGTGTGTCATCGTTAGAGAATAGCCGTGTCGGTCAAGCTGGAACATTATCAATTGAGACGAACGATCAATATCAGTTTTTGAACTCTACAATCGACAATTATTATAATCATAATGATCATAATGTTCTCATAAGAATAAATCGCATATTTATAACAACTTGCAATGATGTCATTCATGTTAGTAGATTATATTTAGTTTTATTGCGGCTAGCGTGTTGAAATTAGATGCAAGTGTCAGTAAAAGGTTCAAAGTTCAAATCAATTTTATCTATTGCTTCTGATTGCTTACGTTGTTGGGGAATAATTTTGATACCAGTTCCTGATAAGTGCAGGTGGACAAATACTCGTATTTATTGATCTAAAGTTTGCGATAATAGCGGAATGTTTTATGTACCTACGTCAAAGCAGTTGTGGCGTAACTACATTGCCGTAGGTAGGTTAAATTTACAAGTAAGTATTCTCATATATTTACTGCTGTATTTTTAACCGATTTCAAATCAAGGGGGAGGTATAATCGTTGACTGTGATATTTTTAATGCCAATATAAAAACAGCATAGGTATAATCATAGATGCAAAAATGTACGTCCCTAAGATTCACTACGATTACAGGTTCAATACAATTTTATTTTGAATTTTCCATTTTGTACAGTTTCGACGTAAAGCTATAAGCCTTGTGCTGACCACTGCATCCAACTTACATATTTTCAACTTGTTGAAATTATTAGTTTGTATCCATTAAATTTAAGGAATTCAGAGATATCAAAATATATCTCTTAAATTCCTTAAATTAAATTATTTTTAATTTACTCTTGTATTTTCCATTAGAAATTAATAGGTCTATACAATTTTAAGTGTCCATTTCCTTGATTTACTACCATCCGTCGATATTATTAATTTATTTGTCAACCTTGAAATCCGCTTGTTGCTATGAGATACGGCTCTTATAAAATGTAAATAAAACTTGATCGAGAAACAAAAATATTTTACGAAATAAGGCTAAGTGCATATGATTTCGTAATAGTATCGTAATCGTTTTTTTGTAACGCAACTTATAAATTTCGCACAATAGTTGTAGGCTTACAATAATTTCGACGAGTTTTTTTTTTCATTCTCTCCTTTCGGTTTCTACACGACATCGCACCGGAACGCTAAATCGTTAAGCGGTACGTCTTTGTCGGTAGGGTGGTAGCTAGCCACGGCCGAAGCCTCCCACCAGCCAAACTTTTTTTCTCTTGTGCAGTTGGCGTGGTGGTGGTGACGTCGGTGTACTTACAAGACTCACTATATAGAAAACTTTAGCACTTTGAAAAATTAAGTTTGCATGTGTTTCGTGATTGCCAGTTCAACATATGCAATATGTTTATTTTTTGTTTTTGTATCTCAACAGACGACATTTCAACCGTGCGACTTCGTACGACTATTTGAACTAAGCCTAGTTTGACTTACGATGAATGAAGTAGATCAAACAATTAATAATTTGTATTCATTTTATTGGCTAATGTGATTGTATAATGAAGAGATATCCGCTAAAGTGAATTTTTAGCAGGAATTACATGAGATTAATAAGTATTTTGGATAAATAGGCTTAAATTAAAAACAAGTTACCGTTTGTATTAAATAATGCTTATGGCACATGATAACATATTGCTAATCGCCAGGAAACATTTTAAAGCTAAAACTCCAATATGACTGAAGCTCGGACATAGTATTATTACGTATACGCCACCTACCGTAATTTGTACTAATTTAATTTCCTAAGCCTAAGGTTCCCTGGAAGAGATCACAACGAAGCGATAAGGCCGCCTTTTGTATTCTACTTCTTCTTAAGTTGTTTGTTTTTTTAATTATTGTAGTGTACAAATAAAGAGTATTAAATAAATAGAAATAAATAGCTTTTCTTTAAACACTCAATTATCCTTATTTTTGATTATCCGAATACACTGTATATGATAACGGATGCTTATTAAATTTAATGTACATCATTCATCATCATTATCAATTTGCTAAATGTGTTAGCTTTTAGCGTTGTCTGTTCTGTGTTATCAACCATACTCGGCACGCTGTTGAGCACGAGTCTCTTCACACAATGAGTGGGGATAGGCCAATAGTCTACCACGCTGACCCAAAGCGAATTGACAGATTTCACACACGCAGAGAATTAAGAAAATTCTCAGCTTTACTCACGACGTTTTTCCTTTACCGTTTGGGACACGTGATATTTCTTAAAATACACATAACTGAAAAGTCGGATGTGCATACACCGAATCGGAATAGAACGTACGCTCTCTGGAATCGGAGGCAGAGGTCATATCCACTGGGCTATCACGGCACTGTTCATAAGACAGTATAATAACACGCCCATTGCTCAGAGGACTGGAGTGGCATGTAGAACTTTAACATATATTTTATGTTAGGAACCTCCACATTAAATATTATTTAACATACTCGTAATATGACTTGTACGAATGTTAATGTAAATATATACTTATAGGTACAGACGAAATGAGACTCCATAAATTATTTTGAGCAAATATTTCGAATATTTATAGTCTGTGGAGTGTTTTCGTAGCGTTTGTGGCGGGCATACATTAATTACCAAAATATTTACGCAGGACTTGGTGGCCGGTGGCGCCGAGTGTTTGGTACGTAGCTAGTAAGAATGCGGATCCGTGGCTTTTAATCAAGGTAAATCAACCGGCTGCGACAGCACCGCGGTGGTATCATCTCCGCGGAAAAAATCGCGAGCGCGCATCTTCTCGGATCATTACGTTAATGGAATTTTGAAATATTCAGTAGCGTTCAAAAAGTAAACCAACCTTGCAAGTTTTAAACCATATAACTAAGCTATTAATTTCTACAGGCCGTATCCATTAGGCCATTATATTCCACTTGTACCCACACCGGGTAAACCGTGCTACCTACAACGATTTTTTAAACAGTTCCATGGTATTTATGGCATGGCAAAAATTCAGGCTTTCTTATAAGAGACAAAATCTGCCAAATGCACAAAGCGAATTATATATTATATACCAAGTTTTTTTTTAATTTTTACAAGTTAGCCCTTGACTACAATTCACCTGATGGTAAGCGATTATGCAATCTAAGATGAAAGCGGGCTACGAGTAACTTGTTAGAAAGAGGATAATTATGCACATCCCTTTAGGTTTCTACACGACAATTTGCGTTAAATTTATGTTACTTATGTTATATTGTTGCAGAGGGTGACCGTGCTCCGTGCTCTAACGAAGGCGAGGTCGTCCGTCTCCAGGATTCAAAGCTCAAGCAGGACTGGAGTAGCTGCTTCCGGTGTATTTGTAAGGTATGCGAATAGTTTTATTCATGTAACATTAAATTGGATTTATTGGGCGATAAAAAGTAGCCTATGTTTTGCTCCAATATCAATTTTATCTCTACATCAAACTTCATCGGTTTAGCGTTTGCCGTGAAAAGATAACATACAGATAGACAGACTTACTTTCACATTTATAATATTAAGTATGGATTGTTCTTTATTATCAGATGTTTGTATTATACTATTTACTGGACTTTTTTACGAGAAATTCGGTTGCAGTCGCGGCCTTTTCTTGAGGCTTAGGTCGCCATTTTTAAGGTCGATGTATACGGAACGAGTGGCGACAGATCGTCTTATTTTGTAAAACACCATGTTGCCGTCCTGTCCGTTCCTCGTGACGTATACACTTTCGTATGGTCTTTGAATGAAAATACTAATATTATAAAGCTAAAGAGTTTGTTTATTTGGTTGTGTGTTTGATTGAACGCGCTAATCTCAGGAACTACTGGTCCGATTTGAAAAATTATTTTAATGTTAGATAGCCCATTTATCGAGAAAGGCTATAGGCTATATATTTTATCCCTGTACTCCTAGTGAATCGATATTTCCAAAATTCCTCGTCGTATCGTTCAAGATAAAACATGCTACGTTGCGTTGTGTGAAATAAGTAATAAATTAAATTTTCATTTCGCTTTATACAAAAATGTACCACGACACATCAGGTGTCAAAAGCCAGATGCTTGCATGTCATGCTCGTACATTTATCTGATCCGTTTAATTTTATTCAAGTAATCGCCGTATTACAATGTTGTACAGCAACAATGAACTTTTATTGACGTATTTTAATAATAAGGACGACAACGGTAAATTATACAAAGTGTACAAAAGTTAATAAGTGTAGTCTTGTTTGAAAAGGTTTCGCAACGTTTCGCGGAATTAAAAAACTTGTTGGATTGTAAGAACTTTTGTTTGAGTACCTCAACGAGTGTTATAACAGTTTAAAAACTAGTTAAATATTCTTGTTACGGATTAATTTGCGTAAAACTTTTTCTTTTAAATGCGTTTAGCTTTAACGTCGAGGTACTTAGCAATTTAAGTCGGAAATGTCTGTTTCAAACAGTTCAATTGCTTGTCTGGTGAGTAAGCATGTAAAAAGTGCCATTATAGTTACTCTGCGGTAATAATTGTTTTCCAAGTTTAGTTTAAAGGCAGTTTGTATGCCTTCCTAACGCTGGTTGTCAGTAAATAAATTTATCGCGCTCCAAGTTCAGAATGATAATTCTAACTCACACGTGCGCTGTGGTCACACCTAGACAATGTGTAGTAATTTGATTAGTGGCCTTCTGAGTTCTTGCGGTGGTTTGCACAGGTTAACCGATGATGGTATGCAAAGAAATACATTAATAAAATCTGCTCTACTATCGATAATATACCTATTTTTTAACTTAATTTTGTTAATGATACACAATATTAGTAACATTCTTTGTGACAAGGGTCATCCAGAGAAATCCTGGTGCCTATTTCTGGCGTCAAGAAGAGTCGGTGTATTTCGATCTAAAGACTCTAAGCTCTAAAGGATACGGCTACCGGTTAAATACAGACACAGGAGTTAGCACCACAGATTGCCACAGATTGCACACTGCAAGGTGCGGCACTGCAGTACTGTAGCAGTTTCCTAGTCTTTTTAACTTATTTTCATAGTTTGTAGAGTCCTTTTCATGAAAGAAGTCCCGCGGCTAAAACTTGAACTAAAATTGACAGCACCTTACACAAATGACAATAAGACCGCTGTTACAAAATGACACTGAGCTCCATTATGACTTTAGCGCAGCATCTACGGGACCTGTTTCATGAAACGGACTTTAGTACTGTAGCAGTTTTCTCGACTTTTTATCGTCGTCCGTCTTCAACATACATACGAACATAAATTTTCATAGTTTGTACATGCAAAAGTAGGTTTTTGAAAATGAAATATTTTAAATTGCATCATTATCTCACAGAATCTTTATACATGCGTCCTTAAACCAAAAACCATGGGACCATCTCGCGATCCTATCTGTATTTTTAAATTTAATAAATCTCACTCGAATCTCACAACAGGAATAATAAGTGATTTTAGAAATTTTAAAACTTTTACTTAGTCGAGGTTACTACAACCTTGATGAGTTCCTTAAAGATAAAAGCGCTTGGAGGCCATTGGATCAAGTTCCACCTTCATACAAAAAAAGTAAAACTATAAGAAATTGTAATGTTATCATTAATTGTAAATTATAATACTGTATGATTTTTTAAAAAGAACAACTGTTGAGTTTCTTGCCGGTTTCTTCTCAGCAGAACCTGCGTTCCGAACCGGTGGTAGAATCTTTACAAATTATAGTCAACTGACGTATCAAAAGTGCTTTTAAACTGAGCCTACTTCAAATAAATGATTTTTGATTTTGATTTTGATTTTAAAACACCATGTACTTGAATGTATTCAATTAATCGGTCATACTCATAACAGTTACACTGTATACATATCACACGCAAGTATATGAGAAGTAACTAATAATTCAATTACATAATTGCATTGGGATTAAAATCAATCCTGCGGACAGCGATTAACGGCACTCGACTGCGGATGTGAAAGTATGGCAAGACATAAACATGACGAAATGATATGGCAGTGATAGTGATTGTTTAGTTATGACCATTGATTTAAAAGGAAAGATACACCGTACCTTTAAACTTCAGTCGCTCGACGGCTAAGAGACAAGACTCAATAACGAATGGTCCTGGGACTTTATTTTTAAGCTATTGCATAGCTTTTATGTGGCGACGGAATCAAGAAATTCGGTAACGAAAATAAACCTAACGCCCAAGCCGTGCATGAAGTTAACACATTTCGATGTTATCTGACTCAACACAACACAGTTTCACACCACTTGTCCAAGTGGTGTGAAACTAAGGTGCTAAAGTTATTAAACCAGAGTTCGATTCCAGCTCAACTTAAAGACATTTTAATTTTTTTTAATTTTTTTTTATATTTAAGTGAATTTATTTTTGTATTTCCCATTTATTCAGTTAAAAAAAAATATTTTCTTATCGGTCACCACGCTCAAAAAGTGTAACTTGAATCAAAAAGTGCAACATCAAAGAAAAACTTGAATTAATATCAAAGAAAAAAATACTGCATAAATAAAATAAATGAATAATTATAATTGCATGATAATAGCTTTACCGCGGAAGCCCCCGCGTATTATTATTTATACTTTAGTGCACAAAAGAAAAACAATTACAAAGAAAATAATAGAAAACATAGTACTTAAACAAGTATGTGCAAAGGTCTTATTGCTTATAGCAATATCTGCCAGACAACCTTTCGATAAAGGTAATTTGATATTTATTACAATGCGGGACTTTTGACATACCCACTCCCTACGGTAATTACGACCCTTGGGAGGAAAAGTGGCTACACTAAAAATATGCCAAATATTTTTTACAAAGAAACTCAGCAATCGTTGTTCTAAATCTAGTCCAACAAACCTATTTCTAACTAAATAGACTCAATTTAATCTCAACTTTGATTTTAAAGATTTCAAGATTTTAAAGAGTTTTATGAATTTTCATTTGTATGTGTATCTTGGGTGATAATTTCGTATACCAATGGTTACAAACGATTATGAACTGTGTTATTAATAGCAGTGCCCTAAGTACGAGATTGTATAGGTCTTGCAAGCGTCTGTGGTTTTCGAGTATCGATACAAAATCAGATAAAGTAAAATGAGCCGAACAATCCTCGTCTTGTACTCATACTTTTTAAGTTACAAACGTTAATGATTTCATAGTCACAAGTGCTGCAGAATATATAATACATAGCTGTACGCTCCATGTTATTCTCTGGTAAATTTTTATGATAGAGCTTGATGAAGAATTTGCTGCTGTTGAGTAGCACAGACGTCCCTACAGAATAGCTCGACTGTTTCAAACTGTCGATTAATTTGCGCAATTTCGTAATAAGGGTGTCTCATAACAATACCAATAAATATATTGAGTTTTCAATTCGTGTCTCTCTCTCTAAGTAGTCTCGAATGATAAATTTGAAACTAATACAGTCTAGTTGCATAGAATAAGCTTGATTGTTGAAAGAAAGAAAGAAAGGAATAACGTTTATTTTAAAATCGTGCAACACATAACCCCCTGTCACTAAGGTAGTGATGCCTCGACCGTTTGTGCAAATCTAGACCAATAGTGGTATAAGCATCATTATGTCATGTTTGGCACAACCTTGAGAAAGGTTCCAGCTCAGCGTTGTGCTGCATGTACCAAGCAAATGTTGGGTAAACAGCGTTGATTTTCAGCTGGCACCTTGAGTTGCTGTGAATTATAAAAATTGTGTAATTTCGAAATAAAGGTTGTCTTAGAAGGATGGCGCGTGTTTTTCCAATTCGTAATAATTCTCTCACATTGTCTCTATATATATGATATGGTATTAGACAGAGACAACGACATTAGATTTTGCACAAACGTTCTTACGAAATATACTCGATTGTTGCGAACTATCGAAACTTGATTTGCGCAGTATCGTACTAAGGGTGTCTCATGCAGGTGTCGAAGTTTAGCTCATAGTAAATAAAGTAAGCAAGCCACGTGCGAGACACCCAAGTACATCATTGAAGGCAATGGCTTGTCGGCGCCCGTTCCACGCAAAAACTGCCAAGGCGGAACCTCTCGGATACCATCGAGCAAGAATTCAGGACGCCGGAGTCGAACTAATAAACATTTCAATGGCATTTATTTCCTTTCCTACTGTATGAAGCGGGATTCCTATTCAACATCATTACTTTTTTTGTTGTTCAGGGTGGTTTCATATTGACTGGAACTTGATTTTTTTTTGTGTTGGAATGCAATCTACTGTAATGCTTCTGTAGAAGCAATTGCAGTTAGTGTTAATGGACAGTAGAATATATCAACATTTTTAATTTTATGACCTTCATAACACAAATATCTTTTCGTCAGTTTAGTAAAATCTCCAACACTCTTTTCTTCTCTCTTCTAATTAATAAATCTCACGCTTTGAGTATAATACAACAAATATTGAATACGTCACAAATTTGCATTTCAATATTCGTGTATGTTTTATCACACGTAAAAAAAATATAATAAATACGTTATCTTTGCATAGTTGGCGCGGACACGACATCTCGTATGTAAGTAAGGTTGTACACCTTGGTACGTATATGTGTGTGGTATTTCCCATCCGATCTCACCTCGTCGGATGACTTGCGCGGAATTCGAAAGCCCATCGCGAGATTTATCGCTTATTCTGTATTAAAATATACATTTGCTTACCTAATGGGCTTTTTTGTCGCGTGCCACATAACGCTGGGACGCTATCCTGTTGATGGAGTTTTTAATATTTATCGCGTCACGATGTGATTACTGAAAGTACCAAGGTATTTTGATTTTTTAAAATAATTAACTATCATTGAAAATATTTTTGACAGCAATCTTAGTCCAAAACGCAGTGTAGTTATTATAATTGTATCTTTTTAATTGGTTTCCAAGTACATACTCGTAACAATCTATAAATAGAATAACCTGGAATTTGACTTATTTTTAAGCGAAACCTGTTTTTCTACGGTTCATCGTGCCGGAACTGCTAGATATAATTTTGACAGTGGTGTAGTAACCCATGCTACTAAAATAAACTATTATTAATTGCCCACGGGCATGGGCAGACTTCTTATTCGATTCGATCGATTATCTGTATAGGAACATGAACTTAAACCCGCCTAACTTAACAAGTTGGCAGACTTAGGGTGCTAAGAGAGGGTAGAGGGTAACTTCTCTAGTCCCATGCATAGGGACTTCATGAAGCGAGTGAGAGTTTTGGCTGCTCAAGCTCATCTTCCACCCTATCAATGTTAGGAGGTAGCAGCTTGTGCCACTACCTCCTACCTCTTAACAGACGTAGTGCAAATCAGGCCACGGTGCATTCTTAGGTCATATCAGAACCTCCCAAGAAGCAGTAAAAGAGCTTTTCATCATCTTCATCATCATATTAGCCAATGGACGTAAACTGCAGGACATAGGCCTTTAGTTTGAACTTCCAAACTTCACGATCCTGCCGCCTGCATCTAGTGAATCGACTGACTGATTAACTGCGACTCGCTTGATGTCGTCGTCGCTTTCTAGTGCGGGGACGCAATTCCAGCAACTCAGGACCCCAACGATACAACGAATAATCAGATCTCTCCCTCAGGAGATTGTGTACCTTTCCCCCCCGATAAAGATGATGAAACGGAATGATAAAGAATAGGAGCAACGACTTAAAGTGCTCTCCGAGGTATGGAGGTGTAACATACGAGTACAGCGTTGAAATATATTCGTAAAATAAATCGATATTGCACGGCCGTGCCCCGCGGACACCATTTAGCCTTTTTATGCAGTTCAGTAGCTGTTGATAGCATCTCGCGGCCTTCGACTGCTCGTTAGTATCCGCTGAGATTAAGCCGAGTGTACAATAACAATACTTTACTATACGTCACGCGTGTAGAGTCTATATTATAAACGTACCTATTTTGTATGCTGAATTGGATTAGGATTGCAATTTAAAATCAAAAAAGTTTCATCGCCTTTGTCTGTCTTCATTGCCTACAAAAGGACGCCTAAAGCCTGTTCATTCTACATCAAAATTTATTTTTAACCTAGCTTCAGGACTCCAAAAAGCAACTAGAGAATTGTAGATACACCGGTTTCCGAATTTGAAAAAAATATTTGTAAATGAGTTTTTTGCAAAATAAATGAGAATCCGGATTATAGTTATCTAGGAAAAGGAAAATAGTCTACACCAAGATCTATTTTTACCTTAGCCGTTCGGGCTATTAATAACTCATAAATTATACTTTATAGTTACAAGAAAATTGCTGGGTCAAGTACCCATAATAGTGCTACCCGCCTGGCTCGCGCCTGCCTCGAGCCCGGGGACTCAAGAGTACTTACATACCGTATTAAAAGGAGATATTTTAAGAAATCGCTCAGTACGTTTCAACCTTCGCTTTATTTACATGCTTATTTATATTAGTACGGAAATAAAATGTATGATATTTTTAATTCCAGTACTTGGTAGCGTTGCGCAATCTTACAGAACAGTTACGTACATATTTTACTCGTATTCTAACTTTACCTTTATGAATATATAATAATAGTTATATGTCGGAGAAATGTGTCAGAAGTGGGATATAAGTAGTCTAAGCTATCGCTACAAACCTTAGTTTACTATATGGGCACAAGTTCTTGATCCCACTTCTGATGTCGAAGATGGGTTGACATCATAAGCGAATATAAAGAACAAAACACTATTATTGAATGAAAGTCTGTCAGTTCTAACAATTCCCCAAACCAATAAACCCTACATACAACGATTACAAGTCCGAGACACTCAAGGTTATTCTCTGCCATTCGAGGGTTTATTGGTGACATTTTTGGCGGGAACTGTTAGACCTGACAGATTTTCATTGAATAACAGTGTTTTGCCCTTTAAATCCACCTTTGGTCCTCCGTCCCAACCTGTCTCCGACATGTACAATGTACGAGTACATAAAATAAAATCGTAAAGAAATTAAATCAGTATAAGATATTAAATCGCGAGAAATTACTAGATTAGTTGACTTACAGTACTATACTAGTAGAACCAGTGTAGCTTCGCTTTGACTCATTCAACTTGACAACTTCAGCCTATTGTCTGGTACAGGTACGTAAGCAACCAATACCTATCGGCGACAAATAAGCTTTAGCCGCTTGTATATTAGATTATATTGCAACGTTTTGTTTACTTTAAATTTTTAGATGACAAACTACCAGGACATTTAGGAGTTTTAAGTAACAGCCTTATCGATATTAAACCCATACTATAGCCAGTGTGTTAAAAATAATTAATCCTACTGGTTTTTTAAAGCCAGTCCACATGGGCAGGGTTATCAATTTAAAAGTTCTCTTCCAAGAAATTCTCAGAATCAGCCTGGAGTTGGGATGTCGCTATTGTGCCTCGGAGAGAACGGAAAACCGACCTTGCGCTACTTTTCTCTATAATCTTGTCGGTGTAACGTCACTACTAAATGTGGGTATAATAATGAGCAATCTTCCCATGATCGTTTTAACCTGTCAGTTAGGGCTGAATTGAGGGAGATCGATAACCCGGAACTTTTTATTGTCATATTGCCGGGACGTCTTCTTGACTTCCCACAAGTTGTTTTCTCTGGTTGTCCAAGTAATCGCAATTCCGCATGAAATGCTCATACCACTGCGCTCCAACTTCATCACCTTTGACCTTTGTTTATCGCACTTCAGGATGCTTTGCCTCTTGTGCCAATGGTGCGCAAACTATGGAAATAAGAGAATAGAGAGTGCAGCTGTTTTTGCGCTCACACTTGTACGCTGTAATATTATCCTATGCATCAATTTAATCATTGACTAGAATCATTGACCTCTAAATAATAGAGTTGTTAAAAAAATTGCAAAGAATAAAAAGCCTTCCATCTGTTAGGGTACATTTATTAGTGCATTTTTCATCAATTCGGATGTCTTTATCACAGAGTAGAACTTTATTTTATATTTAAACAATCCCAAAATATTAATATCTAATTATGTTCAAAAAGACTTGCCTGCTAAAACACTTTGTAATAGCGCGGTAAATCCACTCATCTCTTCCTATAGGAAGCGCGGACTTTCTTTCTAACTTTTTCTTATTACATTTACCGCTAAGTGGCTATGTTGCTGTTGATTATTTCATATATGGTAGGTAAAACAGGAATAAAAGTAAAAAAGTGACTGGGTAAAGGCTAAAGACCGGGTGTGACGGCGTTCATTAGTATTCTAATGTCCATCAGTGGACGGCTACTGGATTTTCGAGTAAATCAAAGTGTATAAAATAGGTATACCCATTCTACACATTAAGAAGTTATTATCAACAAATTATTTTGGTTATCAAGACTAGTAAACTCTTGAATTAGTTTTATAGATTAGTATAAACGAAGATGGAATAATAGGGAAAAACTTTATCACAAAAATAAGGCTATAAGGTGTGAAAAAGGTGTCGAAAGTCTGCCAACCCCATAATTTCTTAAACTATGGAAGAAACCCAATGAAACACTATGAAGACGTGATCAATCGCTGGTTAATCATTAGTAAAAATTAATCTATACTAATATTATAAAGCTGAAGAGTTTGTTTGTTTGAACGCGCTAATCTCAGGAACAACTGGTCCGATTTGAAAAATTCTTTCAGTGTTAAATATCCCATTCATCGAGGAAGGCTATATAGGCTATATATTATCCCTGTATTCGAACGGGAACGGGAACCACGCGGGTGAAACCACGCGGCGTCAGCTTGTCTTGTCATATAACTGTTTCACTTATTATTTAACACTCGCTTGATAGTAAATTAACAAAAATCTTAACAAGTTCTAAAACAAAGTTGCTTCTCGTCGTCTGTACATTTAATTATTTTAAAGTTTTCATCAGATTTTAATGCAGGTACCATAATCTGATAGAAATTCCATAGGAAGGATAACTTGAATTTATAAACGCGAACAGTCACTTATCACGAAATTTGAAATCAGCTTGACGTAGAATGATTAAAATTAGCAAGGAGGTAGTTTATAGATAGTAGACGTCCGCTATGAACGGATTTTGCTATAGGGCCGGATTAAGGAGGTCTAAGGGTGGACATTGTTTTCCATGTTGAAGAATTTGCGGGCATCGGCCAGTTTAACCACAGAGTAACAAGAGTGAGTCTTTACAAGCAACGTACTGAAGCCGGCGAAACCCATTAAAAAAACAAATCACGCGTCACCTTGATAGTTTGTTTATCTTATTTTTTTCTTCCAAAATATTGAAAATTACTGATGCGACGGTTCGTGTCGTACTGACTCGAGAATGTATTACTTTTTGAAATTTATATTTGAAGCAGCTACGACACAATCGTGTTCCGTATATTATTGATTAATCTGAATTATGACTTCAATAGTCTAATTTGTTTGTCAGTAAGCTTTTGAGTGTCTTTATCAGTTAAGGTTCTTTTATAAACGAAGCAACAGATTTTAATGCTGTAAATAAAGTAATCCATGAGGGAGATTTAAACGTACAATTTAAAATTGTTATCTACGCGAACGAAGATGCGGAGGTCCGCATAAGTTCAATAGTCAAATTGTTTGTCAGTAAGCGTAATGACAGTGCTTTTAACAGTTAAGGGGTGATATCCAGAGATGACACGGTGGTGTCGGTGAGCGATGTCGTCAGTCGCCACGTGAAAGTGGGTGAGAGGAGAGGCGGGCGCAGCGCAGGTGCCAGCAAGGCCTTGCCGTGAGCGCGCGCGCGGTATGCGGTCGCACCGGTTCTTCTAGCAACGTGTGTTTTTTACACACCACACATCAAAGATATTGTTGTTATGTTTTGCTATGATGCAAAAATCACGGTTAATTCAGACCATTCGATAATTTATAGACTACTCGACATTTGATTTAGTCACTCAAAGTTTCGTTTTCGAGCTTCATTTTATTTGATAGAGGAAAAGTACACGAAATCTCTAATTTAATATTCGCTTAGCAACCGAACGATCTCAATGCGGATGTGGTCTTGACATTGTTTTTATCTCTTTTCGCGCGCCGTCTTAATATTTATTACCATGTAGTATTATTATATATAGACTTATTTTTATTTGGTTTGTTATGTAAGTTTCGTTGCAACGGACAATTGCTTTATATTTTAGTTACATTTGTATGATTGTACTATTATCATGTAATGTATTTAATACTAGAGAAACTAAAGTTTGTGATGTTTAGTTTTTCTTATAGTTTAACTTTATTTTCATCACTGACAGTATACATCAAATACTTAAATATATCCATGCTTTTATAGATCAGTAAGTTCTGCACATGGTAAACAATACGATAGTTAAGTTGTTTCGCTAAACCAGTGGTTAGTTTACATGGCCTTAGATCATGTGATCAGGGTTCGAGTCCTGGTTCAGACAATACAATATTACTTAATATCAGTTACTCGTATGTTCTATCTTCCAAGTTCCAAGTACTTCCAGATTCTCAGCAGCACCCTTGAGTTGGAAAGTTAGTTTGGTTTCGAAGAGCACATTAAGCCGTGGGTCCTGGGTTATATGTTTAACATCTAAAAGTTACTTAGCGATAAGGCTGCCTTTTGTATGCCTATTTCATTAGTATTCGTCTTTGTGGTGTGCAAATAAAGTATGTCTATCTACTTATCTATCTAAAAGTGTAATAGATTCAAACATTATTCTTTCTTCGACAACGCACAATGCCACAGGTTGGTGGGCTTAAGCCACAGAACCCCTCTCTTATAATAAGGAAGGCTTGTCTCTTGTAGTGGGCCATTCATAAAGTTTGATAATAATATGAATGTCTATGTGTTTCCAATATTACGAGTACTTATAGAGAAGTATTCCATTCTCATAAATTGGTTCATAGTGAGTATAAATAAAATTCCTGGGACTAGTTACATCGTTCAATAAACGAAGTGGATTGCATGGAAGACGAAGCGCGTGTCTGCCGGAAAAAATCATAGACTGAGACATCTCGATGTACGAGTAATTACTGGCAATTATCACTGTGACATATAAAAAAGAAAATTACAATTATTAGCTTTCCTTTGTTCTATTTTGTTTACAATAATTATGTATTAATTTGTTATGCTGCCAACTACCTCGTAAGTCTAGTGGTTACCCTATGTGGCTTCAGATTACGAGGTTCGAATCATCACTATCAATCCATATTCGGCTCACTGCTGAGCTCGAGTCTCCTATCAGAATGAGAGGCGTTAGGCCAATAGTCGACCATGCTGGCTCAATGCGGATTGGCAGACTTCACATACGCAGAGAATTAAGAAAATTCTCTGGTATGCAGGTTTCCTCACGATGTTTTACCTTGACCGTTTGAGACACGTGATATTTAATTTCTTAAAATGCATACAACTGAAAAGTTGGAGTTGCATGCCCCGGACCGGATTCGAACCCACACCCTCCAGAATCGGAGGTAGAGGTCATACCTACTGGGCTATCGCGTTATTTATTGCCTGGTTATTTATTTATTATTATATATATTATTTATAACCCATCCCATTTCTGGGCAAAGGCCTCCCCCAAACTCTTCCACAGTTTTGGATTTGTCTTTTGGTGCCACGTGAGGCCCATATACTCTACTAGGTCGTCTCTTCACCTAATGGTCTTCCTCTTCTTCTCTTATTATATCTTGGGCACCAAGTGTTAATTTCTGTAGCCCACCTGTTGTCCTTCCTTCGCATTATATGCACTGCCTAATTCCATTTATTTATTTTTCATGGCCATGGTTATTGCGTCTTTTATTTGAAGTTTCATTTTGATTTTTTTTTAAAGAATACAATAAGGAACTTAAGCTAACTTATCCTAATAACTATGCAAATCATGCCCACGTGGAATGGTGGCAAGAATACTGGCTGCATTTCCGCGCTGGACAGCCAGGCTGATCCGTTGCGCAAAAAATGAGCCAGCCCTTCTGTCACCAGTCGAGGCAACTAGCCGCGGTGAAATGATACGGTAAATTTTTTTGGCACTGCGACTCCATGGCCAAGGGTCTCCACGGCAAAAGGTACAAATATTTTTTTTGTGTAATTTATCTAAAAGACTTTTTTATCTATAAGATTTTAGATAAATAAATCGCGTTATTAGGCTTGCAAAATTCTTTACACCATTCTGAACTGCATCTGCGTGCACAGCCTATAACTGGCGTTACAATTACTCATACATTATACTAATATTGGATTACACCGCAGTTACGTATGCTCATGTACTTTAGAACTCCCGATGCGTTCTTCGTCTAAGATTAAAGGCGCCACACAAAACGGCACAAGCAGCCTGCGTGCACATTTGGCCTTGCATCGCCCCGGGATCATTTACTACTCTAGATACTAGATACAATTACACTAGATACCTACATATACAGTTTTATTCGTATAAATCTACATAGTTATAATTATGTGAAGCAAAAACTTCAGTTTCCTTTTGCTTAGCTCTTATTTAAATTGTCCACTTAGTAGGTACGTGGGTGAGGTAAGCCAAGCCACCACGGCTCGCACTTCACAGCACTACCTACTTTCCGAACCGAAGGTAGAGTCTTTACAAATAGTCTACGAAAGAGCAACTGTTGAGCTTCTTGCCGAACCGGTGGTAGAATCTTTATAAATAGTCAACTGACGTATCAAAAGCTTGTAAACTGAGCCTGAGATAGTTAAACTTTACATTTCAAAAATGCTTGTTATAAATGTTTCTTGCATTGCTGTTTGTGGCAGAAAGAGAAAGCAGTTCAGAAACTGACAAAGTAATTAAGGCACATGAGGCCTATTATATCTACTGTGCCCTAGATATAAACATATCCCCATCATTCCCATCATCTTATTTAAAAATACGCTGATATTCTTTAAAAAAATATCATGCGCCCATTATGGACACAGGGCGGATTAAGTACAGAAATTTATGTAATAAATAAGGTTTATTTACACGATTTTTTTTGTCATTTTATGTATTTCTATCTAAGTATACTTATCTATGTATACTTACCCTCAAACAGGGTTCGATTTTCGATCAAAAAAGAGTTGTTCATAACACCAAGTTTCCTTAGGTTTTCGATAACTAAAACAAAAACAAACAACCCAAGAAATAACTGTTTGCATCAGTAGTACAAAACTATAAACTACGAAGGTAATCTTTAAACATGTCGTTTCGCGAAGGAACTTAATTCAGCCAATCAAACTTTCGGCAATAAAATTCTATGGCTGAATATAAAATTTTATTGTGCGACAAAACAGAAAACAAAATCAGCCTGATATCGACGGAAAGGTATGCGTACTGATATGGACGGGTAGCGACCGCGTGCAAGCGGAAAGCGATTTGTAAAGCGGAGCGGAGCAGTCTATTTTGTACGATGTCAAATTCAAAATTCATTTATTTCAATTAGGCTTACTTTAAAAGCACTTTTGAAAAGTCAGGATTATGTTATAATTTAATTAAATCTTATGGTGGTAGTCGAAAACTTAAAAATAAAGTTACGAGGTTTCCAAATGCGTCTTGGTCCGGGAAGAGCCCAAAACAAACTCAGCCAAGGTTTATTTTTTTTTATCACCATTTTACAAACATTTAAAACTAAGCACACAGTCGTATAATACAGTTCAACACCAACTTGTATCACACAACACCAATTTGATGTAACTTCGATATGTATATGACATTGTGATTCCACTATTTTATACTCATAAAAAATAATATACGCCAATAACAAGTTTTATTAGAATTTGAACTTTTATTTCTATGGTATGCCAAAAATTAAATGTCACTCACAACGAAGTTGTCATGGAAATGAGCGATGTACACACATAGTTGTAACTTTACAGAATTTAACTTAACTTTACAGAAAGACTGATGCTTAATAAATAATATGTACCTTACCTATTCAATCAATATTTATATCAATTGGATTCAACTAATCTTGCCGGTGTAGGTTTTGAAGTAAACCGTAATCAAGTTTTTATATTTTTTAAAATATTAACATTTTGCACGACTGCATTTTTAGACTGTCAGAAAAAAGACCTGTTTCTGTGTCCTGTGCATTGTTTTTTTGTTATATTTTTGACATTTTGATTAAATTTTAGACATTTTGATTGAAAAACGTTTAATTTACAAAATCAGTAAAAACAATATTTGATCAGCAAAAACTAGTTCTTGGTAAAATTTTCTGGGTGCGTTATCTTTATTCGTAGAAAGTGTAAAGCGTTTTTTCCGCTGAAAGTTGCACGGGCCCTGTGCAGCGATCTCATAAATATGGCGCGCGGTGTCGCCACGTCCCCGAGCAGTCTGAGCTTCGCGCGAATCTATTATGTAAATTCGTAGATAACGTAAGTTTTAAAACGATTTAAACCGCGCATCGGAATTATTTCGCCCATGACGCGTAAATAACGCTAATTATAATGCTATTTAAAAGACCATATTTTTATTTATATTGCCACTTTGTAATTTAATGCGAACCAAAAAAAAGTTTTTCCTCATAGTCGAAAGCGCCTAAGTATAATTTAACAGAAACCAGTTTTATCAATCGATGCATAGATATTATATGTCACTCAATTCTGAATTTCCATATACATATAAGAAAAGTCCAGTTATTTTAATGATCTAAGACCTAAGCCCTTCTGTCTAGACTTTTCTGACTGAATTTGGATTTGGATAAATTATTATACGATTGGATTACAGACTTATTGACATATTATGTTTATATTTAATCTAAGACTTTAGATAATTTACGATAAGTAGCGGGTCTATAATGTTTTAAAAAACTAACATGTAACTGATACCAATTTATATGACCAAATGGGCAAATTAAAATTGTAATAATATACCTATTATTTTGCTATACCTCTAAAAACTCTAATCTATTGGCCCAATACGTATTACGTATTTACAGCTATTGTTTCAAAGTTTGGCAGTCAAAACTGGAAGTGCGTAATAAAGGTGGAAACATGATTCGTGTTAATTGCGCAAAGTCCAGGAAACAGGGAATATCGGACAACTATCAGTAGCTATCAGCGCTGCGGGAAGTGGCGTTGCTGTCGTAAAATATAATGTAAATAAAATATACGTTGAATAATAGTAGTTTTGGACTTATCTATTATTTTTTTTACAGCATTTTCCTGATGTGATTCTTTCAAAGCTTTTTTTTTATATACATGAATCAACTGCATGAACAAATGCAGTTGATTGTCCTAATTTATTCAATATATTTTTTAGGGTTCCGTAGTTAACAAGAATCCTTTACACTTTACAGTGTCCCCATGTCCCTCTGTGTATGTGTCTTGCTATTATGCAGTAGGTCGTGTATGAAAGGAGTTTATTTCAATAAAACAATACTAAAATTTCATAAATTATTGCGGTCAATAACCTTTGTAATAAGTTAACCTCGTGATAACTGAGAAATGTGCTTACGTCTTTAAAATACTAAATTAATTAATTCGTTACAGCAATATCATTTTTTACTGTCTTTGTTTTGGCAGCTTTCAATTGACCGAAGTCTCAGACCTTAAGTGGGTGAGTTTGACCTTTTTATCAGTCAATTTATCTCTCGGGTGTCTGACTTTCAGTCTGTCAACTTGTCTCACAAACACGGAACTTACTTTTTTTTTTAAATTGACGCTAACATTTAACTCATATATCATTTGATTCATACAAATATCCAAATATCTTATAACGATTTCAAAGGACCGGGTAATTACTATACTGCTAGACTATTCTGTATCGATATTTTATTTGTATAACTCGCAAGTGCGAGTTTCGATTTCACCTCTATCTCTCTCTGTTTAACACGATACTATAGAATGAGAAAGATAGCGGTGAATGCGAAACTCGCACTTACGAGTTATACAAAGCATCGTTAGAGAATAGCCGTGCTGAAATATGTAACTGTATAAGTTATTATAATGTATAGTTATTACAATAGTATGCTGTCATTACCACTATCTGAGAAGGCGATGGAAATTGTACAAATGGTTAGCTGTTAGGTTACGCTGCAATTGACAAAAGATAACTTTTGCCTCAATTGCAGTCCTAATCTGATCTATTACCGTTCTGTGAATAATATTTTTTATAGATGTGTTAGTGTAGTATAATTAAGTTTAAATTGAAGCTAAAACAGAGAGGCATATTCACTCGATGTCGTGTAGAAACCGAAAGGGGTGTGGATTTTCATCCTCCTCCTAACAAGTTAGCCCGCTTCCATCTTAGACGGCATCATCACTTACCATAAGGTGAGATTGTAGTCAAGGGCTAACTTGTAAAGAATAAAAAAAAAAAAAAATCTTTCCCATTTTTTGGGCATGGTTTTATATATACCATATTTTTATCGATTACGGTTTGTACGATTTACGCACTTGCGTATGCCCAAAATTATTTGCGCCTAAAATTCTTTTCACGCATTCCATTTTCGACATTCCTGCGCTACTTAATTTCAATTGACTTCCATCACCTATGCGTCTACGCGTTATCTGACGGTCGTGTTATGACGAACCAAAATGACGCGGACAACGTAGGAAATGTTACGGGTGGCACATTCCGTAGACAGTGACACAAGCTGATAACACTGTGAATGCTTTTGTTTTCAATGCCCGCTGCTTAGTCAGATAGTGATCTATGGATAATGGGTGCATTGTAAAGGCATTTTTACACTACGTCTTGAATTTTTTTTTTCTTTACAAGTTAGCCCTTTAGTTTGAATGTTTATCTGGTGAGAATTCCCGACAATTTAATGGTTCTTTCTGGTAATCCAATTGTAAGGGCAATATGTGTATCCTTTTATTACTAGCATGGTCTTTCCTGCGTAGTTTCCGTTCCCTGATAAAAACGGCAATGAAAATATAGCTTACAGGGATAAAGTATATGAGTTAAATCGTAACAAACAAACAATCAAATAATATTATTAAAGCAAAGTATTTACTTACTGATACATTAATATGAAAATTCTACGAAATGGCATTGCATGTGGAATTAATACGATTGTAGATAAAATTGAAAATTTTGAAAATCCCCCGAGGGTCATGAAAATATCAATAATAAAGACTTTTATGCCAGAAATTCTTTATATCATCGAATGTGATTTTTTTATTCCAATCTATATAATCGGATGACAAAGTTCCAATTTTCCCACCAGCAATTTTCTCATCCAACAAAGCTAAGAACATCTTTGATCAAGTTATCAATATTCACTGCGCTTTCATTTGAGACCTAACTCGAGTATATTTGACGACATTCGGTGACTCTTCCCCACTTTCACCCCCCATAACTTTTAAACGGCTCAACCGATTTTCATCAAACATGATCAGAATATTCGCACATAAGTCACCTTTAATGCAAAGAAAAAACTAAATCGCTTCATCGCACCTTTTGCGGCTTCAGGGGTTAAAAAAAAACAACATGCAGAACTTACTTACACAGATAATACAAAAAAGAACCACAGTAAATATGTATTATACTGAATAATAACATGAATTAAATAACGACCATCACCAGCGAAACCACATTGTGGTTTATTTATTCTTGCCACAAATAATTAAATAACTTGTTACTTTGTCGTCAACTCCATATTTCCTCAATTGAACTACTAAATGCGTAGATGGAAAAATTTATTAAGTGTTTATATATCTTACAGCAAGAATACTATTTACTTATACTTTTCTTAATATACAGAGGTCGTGAAATCGTTCATCGTCCATTGGACGTTTTCAAATAATAATAACAATAATAATAAATAATCTTTAATACCAAACTTATTACTACGCATACATAAAATCAATTTAATTTTAATTATTGTGCTTAAGCAAAATATATATATATATATATATAATACAAAAATGAAACAAAAAAAAAAGTAATTAATTATTATTACTCGCCTACCTAGTAAAATGGCAACTGGCCGCAAACTGTGCACAGCGCACAGTGATTTTCATACTTACTTTTAACACAACATAAATTGAATACTTCTATGCCTTCAGTCTTTCCGGCTAATTAAAAGGTAACGGGAAAATTGTTCATGTTTAAAAAATATATGGCAAATATACTTAAAAAAATTAAAAAAAAAATGTGTGGCACTCGAAGACTGCCTCGGTAAAGCTTATGCATATTTTTTTTTGTTTGGAAATTATTAAAAAATAAAAGGACATAAATTAAAAAAAAAATAAAAATGTCTTTACGTTGAGCTGAAATCGAACTCTGTTTTAATAGGTTTTGCCCCATTACTTTCACACCACTTGTACACTTGGGTCGATATGAAAACTTCGAAATGTGTTAACTTAATGCTTTTTACTTTCGTTACGGAATTTCTTGATTCGGTCCCCGAGCTCAAAGCCCGCGATTAAAGCTATGCAATAGCTTAAAACTGTAATATTTTGAAAGTTCATAATGGAAAACTACACACAATAGTTTTATTATTTTAAAAGGCGATAAGCCATTTTGCATCGAAGCTCCATTACGTTTCGACAGATATTTGCGTCGGAATATTGTATTGTTTGAAATGGAATACAAAAATCATTGCTTGTAAGTTCTTAATAAAGCAATTTTGCTATTTCTAACGCCTTACAGAAATACTGCAACTGAGCTTCGAATGTATTGTAAATCAAATCAAATACAATTCGTGTAGGCTTAGGTACCTATAAGCACTTTTAACAAGTCAGTAACTGCCCGCAAAAACTCAGGAATGTTACTTTATATTTTGAATTTGAAATGCAAAATGCACGCCACGAAATAAGTCCCGTAGACGCGGCGCTAAATGTCATAATGACACTTATTGTCATTTTCTAATGGCAATCTTAATGTCAATTGTAATTTAAATATTGGATAGAAGCAGGCGTTACTTTGCGGAAGTTCATCATGATTATATAATGATTTATTTATTTAGCTATCATCTGCGAAAAGTCGACGAACCCATGCGACAACGTCACCCAGGTCCGACAAAATACTCTCTACGTACGTTTCACCCCGAAACCGGAGCATCCTCAGGAGATGTTGACTCTACAACGTGCAATTGCACGGATGATAGCAAAATAAATAAATCATTATATAATTGTAATTTGTGTAAGGCACTGTCAATTTTAGTTCAGGTTTTAGCCGCGGGACTTCTTTTGTGCCGCGGAGTCTATTAGATATTTCAGACGAAGTTGCAAGTATAGCCTAGTATTTTTTATAACATTAAACACGAGGTCGCTTGCACGGTTATTGTTTTCCAATGCTCCGACCGATTTTCTGAAGCGGCTCTTTGAAGTGAGCTCTAATAGAGAAATATTTACGTTAGCTAATAATAAATGTACTTAAATCTGTCGACGGGGCCATTATTTAATATAATGTAGTACACATAAAATAGAGCATATATTACCCCTGCACGTTTATTAAAATAGATGCAGAGGTGTGTCTTATAGAACTTGTAAGAAACTCATCTGCAGCAAAAAAATTGTGATTGTCTAACTACCGTCGCAATTCCTTCAAACATTTTGAATGTGTGTTGAAAAAAAAAATGTAGAATTTTAATAGTTTGCATTTTGTAAAACTTTTTGCCATAGTTTGATGAAGCATGAAATAATGGGTGTATGTGAAATTTCACAATTGGTTATTTTTTATAGCTTTGGTAGTAACTTGTCATAGTTTAGCTTCGCTTTATCCTCAGCGCAACATACGTGATGGAAAACTGCCTAACACACAGAAATTAACCTTTCAACACAGGTCGTTTAAAAGTTGAGACAGTTAGTGTTAAATCTGTCATGAAAGTTAATTAGCCTTTAAGAATCAAATGAAGAATAAATTAATTACTCGATAAATCTTCAAAATGAAACGAAAATAGTTTGTAGTAGGTAATTTTGGAATATATAAATATACAAAGGTAACCCGATTATTTATAAAAATTTTATTTTTTTATTTTTAAAAAGAATATTTGACACATCTTTTTAAATATGACCAATATTTGATTCCCCTCCTTCGTGAAAGACTGTATGTATCGGAGTGGGTACGATAATAGATCAACGGGGCGGGGATCGAACCACCACCCCTCGGTGGTGAGACCGACCGCTCTTACCGTTGAGCTATTGAGGTTCTAAATCTTAATAGAATAGTGCTCCTTTTATCAGAAGTGGGATATGAAACAAATTGGTGTCAAAGATTCCATGTACGCGCGTTTCTGTTAAAAATGAATATTTAAGTGTCCAGTCCATTCTCTTTCATACTCTGTTCTTTTCCATCACTATACTCCTTTTTATCTGAAAGAACGGTTTGAGTTTCTTAGTGATACTCACTGTCGTTCACTCCGTTCTGACGATAACCTTATCTTAAAAATTCCCACTCATAGTACTTCTTTTTTCTCTAGATCCTTTGCTGTCGAATCCGTAAGGCTGTGGAACTCTCTCCCTCCTGATATCAGACGTGCGAAATCTTTACCGATATTCAAGGGGCTCATTGGTAAACATTACTTTCCACCTTAAATTTTGTATTTTTTTTTTTTTTTTTTTAATAATTATCGTCATGGTTTGTTGTGTTTATGACATGTTTATATATATATTTTTTTACATTTTTATACATTTATATTTATTATATATCTATATTTATATATATACTCGTATACGTATGTATAAATATTGTAAATATACAATTTGTATTATATGGTATATGTATCGTATTGTATATTATATATGTTGATATTTCTTAGTATTTTGTTACATAAGTATTTAACTATTTTCTTTTTTATGCGTTATTTTCTTTTATATATTACCTCTGTACACCCTAGCCTATATCTTTATAATTTTTATTATTAGTTTCTTCGTTAGGTTGCCTGGAAGAGATCGCTTTTTAGCGATAAGGCCGCCTATTGTGCATTTTTCTTTCTTTCCATTATTTTTCTGTATCGTATGTTTCTGTGTGGTGTACAATAAAGTATATTTTCATTTTTCATTTTCATTTCCATTTGTCAGGGCTTCCATGAATATTCATCTTAACATTCTATTAACCGATTAGCAGCTGTGCTCTCATTTCGTAAAGGTCAGACATGCGAAATTACAGCGGCCAGACGAAACTAACCGCTTATGGTGCGGTTTAGCTGCGGTTTTGGTGTGAGCGCCACACGGTCACGTAGTTGGCTCGTTACTAACCGCACTCGAGGCTACGGATCTCCCCCCTCGGGGCCATGGACACATACAAATTAGGACACAATGTTTGGTGTTAAAAGTGTACAGATTTGTGTAAATATTGGCCGCCAATATTGATCGTGTCTGCCAACCGAGATGTTAATAACAAAATTCCGTCGGCACTCAAATATTAAATAATCGTTTCCGTGAGAATACGTAACATCCAATACGTTTGGGTTAATTCAGAATTCTTTATTATTATAATATATAACATTAACTGAAATATTACTCTATGATTCATAACATTTGTATTCGTAATAAAATTAGTTTAACTGGAATTTTATGGCTTGAAACTCCTTGAATTTGTTATTATGGTAATTATTTTATTTGCTTAATGCCTACGTAATAATTTTGAAATGGCACTCACGGCGCTCGTTAAATCTCAAACTTTGATATTATGCGTAGGTTAACCGTTAGGTTGCTGATCAAAAGAACACCTGTGTATTGTATATATTTAACTATCAGCTGGTTGAGATGAACCTATGAAAGAGCAGCTTTACCAACAATAGGGTTAACGGCATGTGTGACTTTCGTCAACCAAATCCAATCTATTTCTTTTTCCTCATACATCGTCGTCGTTGATCTATTAGTCTATTTGATTTGGCTACATATCACAAGGTCCTGGATATGATTCTTGCGTCAAGCTATGAAACGCTAAGCTTTTCTTTGGCTCTTTTTTTTCTTTTTTTAAGAAGTCTTTTTACACTTCTGGGAAGTGTGGTTGGGGGTATAATTATATGTATTAACATTCACTCTCATTCATTAAGTTGTCCTTGTTTTTTTAATAACATATTATTAGTACAAAATATAATACAGAATACTATTATATTATATTTATATTTATATATTTATATATATTTATATTATAATTTATAAAAAAAATCAACCCTCCCAAATCCGAGTGCCCAAGCAAACGGTAGTCAGGGCTTCATGGTGAGCAACCTACTCTATTGTGAGCACCGTCAAGAATCACTGCCTTCTGTACCCGACTCTTGATCCAACAGTTAAGCGAAAGCTTCTTAAGAAGCTGTGGGTCGAAGCTATAATATATATAAAAGACTATTGCCTGAATTCTGAAACAACTATCGGAACAATAATAGTTGACCCAACATTCCAAACAGTAATCTCGTGGGCAAGGTAAAAGTATTTTGATACTTCTTCCTTTTCGGCTTTAACCAGATTATAGACTAGAACTATACTCGTATCATGTATATTGGCAATTAACAATATTATAATATAATATAGGTATTTAGGTACTTAGTTAGATTTAGTCGTAGGTTCAACAATAATTTAGGTCGAGATGACTTGACCAGTGTCTGCTTATTCTCACTGAAAGGACTGCATCGTCACTGTTATTCCATAATAGGTATTTGAAGTCGTCGTTGGCTGTCTGTATAAAGTTTCGTTTAAACATTATTACATGGCAAGATACGAATGTAACTCCACTGAATAGTCAATCAATGGAACGCCATTAATGTTATCGTGCTGGAAGCAGATTAATTTGTTTTAATAATTTATCAAAGCATATATAAAAACGCCTTTTAAACTCGCATCTATAAAATAAGATTTAATAATTTATACTACTGTTATCCTTAATTAATAAAAGTCTAGATAAAAAAAATGTTCTTAAAAAGGTAGGTAATTTTAGGTAGGTAAAATCACCCAACGATATAAAAAATTGTAATTTTTTAAGGGCAATTGCATACGTCAATAATATAAACTACCACTAAACATCACGGGCATATTATCTCTCAAAAAGTTCAAAGTTTTTTCAACGCATTAGAAAAAGTCGTATTACGAGTATATTGTTAATGATTTCATTAAATAAACGATAAAAGAGCTTGGAAATTAAATGCACTTCATGACTGGCTGCTTAATATACCTTAAAAATAAATATGACAGAGACTTAACCTGTGTAGGAAGTTTTTAACTTTTGGGCGCACGCTCCCGGAAAAACACTGATTATTTTTTTTTGGTTTCACACGAAAGTGTATTCCGTAGTTCGGAGGCCCAGTATCATTGATACAGCTGATATGGCGTAGCTGGGCCCCTGTACCTACGGCAATCAATTATGGTTTTGGGATGTGGTGGCTTTGAAGGTAGCAGGTTTCAAGAGTCAAAGTCCACAAAATATGTCCAAATGTAAAACGTGAGCTAAAACATAGCTATTATAACATACATATTTATACAAAACGTAATTTTGATACTTTCTAATGCATGAGGAATCATATCCCAGTCGTGAGTCTCTTACAGTGGTATTCATAGACGTTGTGGGGGCACCCCCAGGAGATCATTCACCCGCTGAGTGTCAAATTCTCAAACAAATAGAGGTGAAATTCGACACTCAGCGGCTGATTGATCCACTGAGGGTGCCCCTACAACGTCTATGAATTCCACCGTTAGCTTCATGACAAAGGGTTGCCAAGTTAAAGTTTGATCTACGGTAATTTTCGCTAGGGATATAAATTAACGGATAGACTTGGGCGGAAACTGCGAGCAATATAACTATTGATCGCAGTGGTATATTTATTTACAACTAGCGTTGTAAATAAATACTGTTATTACAATAATTAAATAATACAATTATTATTTCTAGGAAACCTAACGTAATCAGTTAGGAAGTTAATAAATAATAACATTGAACTATAACCGATAAAACAATAAATAGTAGGTAACTGAAGGAAAATACGCATGTTTATTTCAAAAGATCATACAATATGTGCCAAGTTATATCTTTAATAGACTAATATACACTAATAAGGAAAAACATTACTTCCGCGTGGCGGTTGAAACACGGCAAATTATTTTGCTTGACTTGAACGTATTTAATTTCCTTACGTTGGTACTCTACCCAAATATGTTAAACTAAAGCCCCACCTCTACGATCCAATGTATAGACAGAATATCAGGGCGACAGAGCCATGCTCGGCGTCTTTTGGGAAAAGTCGAATATTTTCCAAATTTTTATAGTTTTTTTTTAATTTTCCTTAAAATTATATTGGTGCTTTCATAACCACTTATGGTAGAGCTTCCAAGTAATCCTATACCCAGTAAGCTAACTATTGTTTACCTCAGAGTTGTAATTTAATTTTTTTATATATAAATATTATAAAATAATATAATAAAAATTTACACCTGACCACAAAATAAAATTATAGTAATTTGTATTTAGTATTTTTAGGATAAATATACAATATAATTCCATGTTGATACAATATCATAAATCTGGCACATACTATTATTAAAACGAATCTAATACTATGTCTATGAAAAAAATACTATGTCTATTAGGGGCTAATAGACATAGTATTTTTTTAATAATAGAGATCATTTCAATATTTGCATCGAATAAAGTATCTTTGAAAATTGTATAGAGTAGAATTGTTCGTGGATGTAGCGCTTTATAAGTTCACTAGCGGACGCCTGCGACTTCGTCCGCGTGGAATTCGGTTTTTCACAAATCCCGCGGGAACGATGCATTTTTCCGGGATGATGTATACTTATACACAAACTTTCGCCTTCATAATATAAGTGTGATAGTGTGAAGTGTGATAGTGTGAAGTGTGATAGTGTGATGTGATTAATATTTTTTATTAGTTACAAATTACTCCTTGACTACAATCTCACCTGATAGTAAGTGATGAAGCGTCTAAGATAGAAGCGGGCTAATTTGTTAGGAGAAGAATGAAAATCCACACCCCTTTTGGTTTCTACACAACATCGTACCGGAACGCTAAATCGCTTGGCGGTACGTCTTTGTCTGTAGAGTGGTAACTTGCCACGGCCAAAGCCTCCCACCAACCAGTTAAGAAAACCTCAACCGGCCCAGCTGGGGATCGAACCCAGGACCTCCGTCTTGTAAATCCACCGCGCATACCATTGCGCCACGGAGGTCGTCTCTATAAAAAAATAAAGTATTATATTTGTATTATATTCTTTAAATATAAATGAATATACATTTTAATCGAAGGTTTTAAGATTAACTAATTTGTACAGTTATTATCCTAATCACACAATTTAATTAAATGCACTTCCTACATAGATTGTGCAAAATGTATTTATAATCTACGCAATATATTATTTATGTATGCCTACTCGTTCGTTTAGGATCGTCAGAATGAAACACTAATATTCGAAATAATTAAAATGATCATAAAAATAAGGTAGAGCCTTACTAAATAGGCACTCCGCCATTTAACCATCTAATATTATGCGAACTACTTCATTTGACAACCTTTTGGGCTTAGTTTTACAACGGGGTTTGATTTTTTCTCACGTCACTTCTCCTCGGAAAAATCGGAACACTTTGCAAGTTCTGATGTGAAGTTTATATTCGTCCCTACGGCAAAGACGCTAAGCGATCTAACGAGCTGTAGAAACTGATCTACTCTACGGGTAGAACAAAAATCAGCTTTAGCTTCTATCGTCACTTATCTACCAAAGGCTAATTAGACCATTAATAAAAATATAGATCTTCAAACAGGCCAACGGTTAAGTCTGACCCAGACCAAGAGGTCCTGAGTTAATCACCGCCTGCCGGCCAATTATCCTAACTACACATACCTATTGCTTTTCAATTGATTAGGAAAGGGAAACCAAGGTCATATTTAAAAGTGGTCGCAATTGCTAAGTGTTGTGATGATACTCTACTTTTGGCGGTTAGCTGCGTTGCAGGAACACTTGGCTATTTTTTGGCGCCTTCCGCCCATTCTCTCTGGCCCGCTTGTATTCCCTGCCAGCGCCGGCCCGAAGTAAATTTTAAAATGGAGCGAGATCCAATTATGGCACCTCTCTTGTTTGTTCCTAATAATATGTAGATACCTATATATTAAATTATGAGTGTAAAGTAAGAATGAAACGCGAAGATCTCGACCATTCTTTGGGGTGACCAATTGAATATCAGGCGCAGTACAGTCTACGGTTGAGAAGGATTATCATTTCGGCGCTCTCTAGGATTTGGCGCCTGGAGCGACTGCTCCGTTCGCCGTATGGACGGGCCGGCCCTGTTCCCTGCTCACCAAATGCTCACTCGAACCCTCATTTCTACAGAACTTCTGTCTTAATTACAGAACGGATTTGTGGAGTGCCGCAAGGGTGCAGAGGAGTGTGCTCTAATGGAGGACTGCGCGGTTGTGATGCCTCGCGAGGGTTGCTGCGCGCGCTGCAAGGGCTGCTGGTACAACGGCACGGAGCACGCTTCGCACACAGAGTGGAACGACGATGGGAAGTTGCTTCGCTGCGAAGCGGGAGTCGTGACTATATCGCGCCCGGAGTGCTACGTGCCTTGCGACTCGCCGAAGCATCAGAGACATACACATTATAATTGTCCTGTTTGTGAAGGTAATCATTTATTCCTATACTAGCTGACACCGCGCGGTTTCACCGGCGTAATTCCAGTTCCCGTAGGAATAAGAGAATAATATATAGCCTATAGCCTTCCTCGATAAATGGGCTATCTAACACTGAAAGAATTTTTCAAATCGGACCTGTAGTTCCTGAGATTAGCGCGTTCAATCAATCAAACAAACAAACGAACAAATCAAACTCGTCCGCTTTATAATATTAGTATAGATTCTAATATGGATTGCGCGGTTGTGATACCTTGGGAGGGTTGTTGCAAGAGCTACTGGTACATTGGCACGGAGAACGCGAAAATATTAGCACATCAATTTTCATTTAACTATCTAATTTGTACATGCATGATTTTATCGTGAAATCACTCGGTAAGGTAATATGGTCAAAAAACTGAGAATGCAACCTCAATTTCACGCTGCGTTTTCCCATCGTGATTCTAAAGGCGAGTAAGTTCAACAAATTAATATAATACCTGGCAGGCCGGCGCAGCCCTGTCTCGCGCGGCCACCCAAACGGGCACGCACCAAAAAACCCTATAATTCCATTCAAAAACAAACAGGCCGACATGCATGCGAACTCAACAAAACCAAAAAGGCAAGCAATTTACGTCCGCTCCCAAACTTTAACAAGTTTATTAATTCAAAATCAAATAATAGTAATTTTCGAGATGACGGCACAGAATCGCTTTTGAAAATGGCCGACACATTCCGACCTATCGTTTTATTGCCTGTATATTTTATTCATTACCCGCTGCCCGGACGAGAATAACCGAAGGCTTCTTGGACCTCTGTTCTGTTGAATTATTGAATTATTTAGCTTCTTTTTGTATTAAATAAAGCATCGACCACCAATTAATCGAAGGACCGAATTAATAAAAGATCCGAAGCAAATATCGTGCAGAGGGAAAAAAAGCTAAACGTGATGTTGCTCTGTCTTATCTAAATCGTATGCATCACGTTCTGAGTATAATATTGTCGTCGTCCAATATAGCCTGCGAACGCCCTAAGATGAACCTTTGTTCCGAGGTGGCCGCGATTCGCCCACACGCCGAGGTTGACAATGGCATAACACACAAGACGTTGCGCAGTAGCCTAGCGCGCCTGCAGACAATGGGACCGGCAATAATAACTCGTCCCTCTCGACTCCATACATAACACTACGATGACTATTATCAGCCAACAAAGTGACTTATTGATCTGTTCGTTATTAATATAAAGTCAAGAGTGTTTGTTGTGCGAGCAGTCGTTTTATTGACTCGGCCTTTAGTAACGTCAAGTTCAGTACAATAAAAGCTCTCAAGAATAATATTGCGATGTAATAATTATAAAGTACACAGACACACATCGCGCAGTGGTCGTTAAACATCATACTTTTACAAAGGACCACCCAAAGCATGTTCGGTTAAATAAAGAGTATTAAATAATTAAGACAAAAGAAATGATTCCAACCTATGTTTCGAGATGCAGAACTTATTATGTTCACGGGGGTTCGTTAAAATTATATGTGTTTGTAATGGTCGGGAAGTCTCCCACGGCGTTTGCGTCTCTATTATTCACCATAAATCAAAAAGTTAACAACCTACTTAAAAGGTTGAGGCGGGTGGGTTTTTGTCTGCGGCTCAAAGCGACCGACGTCTGCATGGCTGCGGGAACGGCGAGGTGTGTCCTGTTTATTTGTTTTATCCCAACGGTGCATTAGGCTTTTTGCTTCTTTTACATCTTATTCTTTCACGATTACAGCCTTATCAGACTCGTGTGTTTCTTTTTTTTTTTGTTAAGGGACTGAGCGAAAACTCGTGAGCTCGAATGAGTTATTATTTGTTCACTGTAGATAATATATTTCTGATGTCGTATTCTGGTATGTGTTTTATAAAAACAGAGTAGGTATTTTTGATGGATGTCTTATACAAGTTGAAGCATCTTTAATTTATAATTACACATATATTAGATACAACTTTATATGAAAATACAACTTGGTCTCTGTAGTTTGATTTTAGTGTTTTTTTATAGTAGGTATTGTGAATCAGGAATATTTAAACTAAGGCAAAAAAGAAATCGATGAGTTTAATTGAGATCGTTTGTTGATGATAGTCTTATATTCTAATTTGCGTTAGCTACTTAATTACTGAAAACTTAAACAAATTCTTTGGATTTGTTGAACAGCCTTTTGAAATCTTTTGTTAAGTTTATTGCTTTTTAAATGCAGTGTGTATTATGTCACAATAGGTATTCTAAAGTCATAAAAATTCCAAGCAGTACTTTCAGGTTATAGGTAGCTATTCGGTTTGTCTCATTGTTGGAAATTCTAAAGCTCTACAATACGAGTAGAAACCTTTTTTCCAACACACAAAAGGTTACTCATCTGAATTCTTTTAACGTTTCAAGTGCTATCGTTATTATTGGCCATGTCTGCGGCGACGGGTCGAGAAATTAAAATAATTATCTTGTGATATACGCATGCGGCGTGTAATGAATATTTTATGGGCGTTACATAACTGAGCTAAAACGACGCCATAAATGCGTACATTGTAATTTTTTTTACCGCCGACATCTCTCCATCACGGGTTACATAATCAACCAATTGTCATTTCATTTATGGTTGCACATCGCGTCCAATTAACTACTGCGTCTTTTAAATTGCAATCGCGTACGGCGCACAAAAAATTATTGGGTTTTAGCTTCATTCATGATTTCGGTTTCTTCATTAACAAGCGATATCTACGTGAGGTAAATAATTCCCATTGCTTCTTAAGCGTTGAATCCTTAATACGTTTGAGCGACGTATACTGAATTGTGTATTTAAAGTTCGAGAGACTCGGATTGTTTAAAACGCTTTTATTGTAGGTACTCTGCAGACTTAAGTGCCTTTATTGTCGCAATTGCATTATGCACCGAAGCGGTCTGCGTACTGCACATCTTGAGCGTATGACTATTCAGTTTGAACAGAAACATACAGGGTAACGACCATCGAGTTCCATTGCCATTACTGAGCAGTATATACGTGCATAAACGCGTTGCCTACTCCTTGTTATAGATATTTTGTTGCCCATTGTAGAGATACCTACATTTTTAGGGTTCCGAACGTAGGTACGTAGTACAAAAACGGAACTCTTATTATGTTATGTAATTTGCGTACATCCATATAGTAACCCATATTCGGCTCACTGCTGAGCTCGAGTCTCCTCTCAGAATGAGAGGGGTTAGACCAATAGTCCACCAAGCTGGCCCAATGCGGATTGGAATTTTGCGTGGATTGTAAATTTGCGTACGAACATTGTAAATTGACAAAAATAGCCTGAAAAATTTTAGGCCAGTTCTCTCATAATTTCACTATATTAGCAATTAACATTTGGATTTGTTTTTGTCTCCGCCCTTCAAACAGTGGTAGTAAGCTTTTTGGGTCAGTATTTATTACTCGGAGAAGTACTACTATACTTATACCTGCTGTCAGACAGCATTGCTGTGTTCCGTTCTGAAGAGCGTGATTGTCGAATATCAGGCATATTATGAGGCATAAAGCTTACCACATGGATGGACACAGGGCGGCAATTTGTAGACGTGTATCTTGCAATCTTTCATGCCTTCATGTATTTCGTTTATATGCAGCAATTTCCCACTTACCATCATGCTTGGTCTGTCAATAAAAGAAAATTGTATCGGAATTCAAATTCATCAGAAATTGCTTGGTCCAGATTTTTTTTTATTATTCTTTACAAGTATAGCCCTTGACTACAATCTCACCTGATGGTAAGTGATTTTTTTTTTTTATTTATTTATTATTCAACAAAAAACACATTTAAATTAAGCCTAACCATAGTGCAACACAAACCACAGTTGGTTTTACCGTGCACAGGTTATTATTATAAAATACAATATTTAGGAACAAAAGTAATTAACAAACAGAAGAGGATAAATACCAAAAATAATCATTATAGGGTAGTTAAATAAAAGTGTGAGTGAACCGGTGCTGCGACGCTACACACGCTACTATGATGCAATGTTAGATGAGCGGGCTAACTTGTTAGGAGGAGGATGAAAATCTACACTCCTTTCGGTTTCTACATGACATCGAACCGGAACGCTAAATCGCTTGGCGGTACGTCAAAATGATTTGATGAATATACTGCTACAGACATAAAAATAATCATATCATCCAATGAATCCCTGCGACTCCCTCAAGCCGTAGGGACTGACGACATCAATGTCGTCAGTCCACCTGGTAGTGCGTCGACCAATACTGCGTCTCAGTTTTATCAGTTTTAGACTGGTTTAATTTTAGTTTGATTGACAATTGTATAATCGAGATATGGACAATATCTACAATATTAATGCACGATTTTAACAAAATACACTCCATTCACAAAATATGTACATCCGTGAATTCTAATCACTTTTGGTGATTTTGATTAATTAATATAATGAAATATTTTACACAAATCCCTCGGGGTAAAAAGTAGCCTATGTGTTAATCCAGAGTAAAATCTATCTGTACTTCAAATTTCAGGTGATTCGGTTTAGTAGTAGCGGCGTGAAAGAGTAACAAACATTCATACTAACAAAATCATCAGTTTTTTACAAATTTCGGGAAAACATGATTTTTTTCGGCCCAAAGAGCAAGCCTATGTGTTTATCCAGATAAATATATTTCCATTCAAATTCCAGCCCAATCGGTTCAGTAGTTGCGGCGTTAAATAGTAACAAACATCCTAACATACAAACTTTCACGTTTATAATATTAGTAGGATTTTTTTTCTATAAAATGGTCGGTTTCCTTTTTACATTAATTGGCTAAATTAATAATTAATTGGCTATTGTAAATTGCAATTATATATAGTAAATTGTAAATTGCAATAGAACAATAAACTTCTTACTGTAATAGCACCAAAGCTTCTAATTTTATAGCATTAAGGTATTGTTACAAATGCTCTAAAAAAGCATGCTAAAAACGTGCTATTAAGTATGCTCCATACAAGCATGCTTATCATCAGTTTTCATTTGCTAGCAATAGCATGCTATTTTTAAGTATGCTCCTGAATAAGCAAGCTCATAGCAAACATTCCAATTACACACGCTAATTTGTATCTATCGCTCTCTTTCTATAGTATCGTATTAGACAGGAATCGATGAAGGTGAAGAGAATACAGAATAGCAATGCTGATCGGCTAGCATACTCAATAAGCAAACCTGTTCAGACGCGCTAAAAGCACGCCCTCTTCCACCCGCGCAGCAAGTAGCATGCTCATAAATCGCACGACTGTTGATTCTTGAGCAAGCTTGAAATAAGCATGCTCATTATTAGCAATATTGCGATACACATGCTAATAAGTAGCAACTGCTTAAAAGCATAGCTTTCGTGCTTGAAATGAGCATGTGTAACAGTAGATTTAGTAAATAACTTGCTCGTACACACGATTAAGAGAATGTGTTGCCTTTGTTCAAGATGTGGAATGTGAACATTTCGCTGTACAACTTGTGCTTTGAAAATGTACACTTAATATGCAACGTGTATTTCTAGTCATTGCAAAGCGTGATCAGGCAGTCGTGTTGGAGTGGGCATCGTGTGTGGTTCTTCACCGTCGCTGTCGACTGTCGTTAACAACTGATTGATTCATTACCCGATTGCAATAATTGATGGTCATTGGTTTTTATCGCAGTCCATCTCCCCAGACAATGGGCAGACAGCATTGCCTTTATTTTGTATCTTTATTGTAAAACAATTAAAAATTCCAAAGCGAGTTTCTCAGATGTGTAGATCCTGCATTTTATTGCTGTTCTTTTTAAAATGTTCGTCGCATTTTGTTACGATTCATTTGCAATTGATGTTCGAATTCATGACTGTTGCGTACAGGACAAACAAAAATTAAAAACGCAAATGAAATAAAGTTATGTTGAAATAAAGTATGTTATAAGTAGATTGTTTTTATTCCTTTCTATTTCCAGAAAAAGGTTCAGCGTTGTTTGTAACAGCAGTTAATGTAAGGCTTTGTGTTTTTATGTATACTACAGGAACGAACATTATAGGAATTTATTCAAATATTATTAAGGGTCATCATCATTAACAACCAATGGCGTGCATAAGTTAGTCGATCAAGGTATGTATTTTAGTAAGAAAAATTAACCAAGCTGAGAAAATCTTCATTTAATAAGCATTAAGAAAACAACCCATATTATGCAGTACTTTAATGTATATATGAAGTGCACGCCACTGTTAACAACCCATATTCGGGAGCTAACTCACTGTGGAGCACGAGGCTCCTCTCAGAACATCAGACTTAACATCACACGTAGGGAACTAAGAAAGTTCTCAGGTATTCAGGTTTCCTCACGATGTTTATCCTTCACAATTTAAGACACGTTTTTTTATTTCTTTAAATTCACTTTAAATTATTACACCTTACAAACAAAACCAATCTTCATCTGAAAATTTAATAAATTTCTTTACATGCGTAGTTATTTTCTTTCGTAAAACTTTTCTTTATTTTAACTTTTGTTTAATTTCTCTTATTGAATACTAGCGGACGCCCACGACTTCGTCCGCCCTTAGACCTCTTTAATCTGACCCTATCGCAAAATCCGTTCTTATTGGATACCTACTAACTATAAACTGCTGGCAAAGGAGATGGTCCAAAATTGTATGGAGCCCAGGCCCAGTCATTGTACCCTAGCAGAAATAAAAGAAAATATTTATTTAAACTATTTTTGAATATACAAATCTACGAATTTACTTTAACTCTTTCGAATCGATTCACTATCTCCCAAGAAATGCAACACTATTAAGGGTAATAATGGCGGATTGATGACGTTTTCAATGCAGTAATCGATTTGACGTTTGCTGTCAATTGTCATGTCATAGTTGCTTTAAGGGCGCCATCTTGATATAACTCAAAAACTTTGCATATAATTTTTTTTTTATTTAGTTACATTTATTCACTTTAATAAATTTTAATAAGATCCTTGTTTTTTTAAATTTTATTGATACGGGGTACAAGAGTGGACCTGAAATGGACCATCTCCTTTGTATTTCGTGATAAAACCATCTCCTTTCAGCTTTGTATTTCGTGAAAAAAGACCTTTCGCATTTATATATTAAGACGATTTTCTTCCCTTTTCAGAATGTATCATCAACGGCCAACCAGTTTGGGAAGGTCGTGATGTCCGTATATCAGAGGAGCCGTGCTTGTCATGCCGCTGCGTGCGCGGGGCGCTGTCCTGCACCAAGCGCGCCTGCCCAGTGCTGCCGTGTGCTGTGTCTCAGCAGTATACGCCCTCTGGAGAGTGCTGCCCAAGATGCTTACATCCCACCGCTGATAAAATACTTCCAAGTAAATACTTTTCAAACTTTATACGGGTCGGATGGGAGAAAGACAAACGTCGACCAATAGCGGATGTTGTCTCAACGCAACGAGATGGAGATAATATGTCGTTGATGCATTCTACTGAAATATAAAAATCCTGAATTGGGGGTGCCACAAGTTCCTTTTAGCATTACTCAGTTTGCTAATAAAAGAAATTATAGTTCCGGGAACGTGGCAAGGCTTTTTAATAATAAAATACAACAAGAAGAGGTTCGTGTTGTATTAATTGACCTTTGATTTTATAAAAGCTGGAAGTTTTCTTGCTACTATCACAGAAAACATATGTACAAGTACTACCATAACATAAGTAGGCACCTACGTTAGGTTAGACCACTTGGCTTTGGGAGGTACGATAAAGCAGTTTTCAATGGTTAAGTTTTGTTTTTTGTTTGGGATAATCTGAAATTATATTTCTAATCGCCAGACACTTCGTGGCAACCCTTTAAAACAATATTATTATTGATTGATTCATTATTGATTAATTGATTGACATCCTTAAACTTAAGGCTGTCTTATCTGTATTATAAGTTGGATAAGTTAAAAAAATCTCTCCGAGAATTCAATCTAATCGATCTATAATAAAAAATATTTATGTATCTTAATTTTAATTGAATTAATTTCTTCTCAGTTTCAGGTTATTCGCTACCGAAACCATGTATAATTGGCAAGGAATATCATGCACATCTAAGTCCATTCCGAGTAGACCCATGCACAGACTGCACATGCATGAATGGCACAGCCGTGTGCACGCGGCACACGTGCCCTGTGCTGACTTGCGGAGCCCGAGCGTTGCCCCCTCCTCCTGGTAAATGCTGTCCAGAATGCCCACAGATTGAAGAAGCCAATACAGCCTGTGTCGTAGCTGGAAAAACTTATCAAGTAAGTAAAATATGCTTTTTTTGGTGACGGAGGGAAATGTTCAACCTTTGGAAAAGGACGGGTTATGTGGGATTTTTCTCCTGAGGGAGAGGACTGTTAGGTGGGATTTTTCTCATAAGACAAGGGACGATCAAGTGGGATTTTCTCCTCAGTGAGACAATGGATTATGTGAGATTTTTCTTCTGAAGGAGAGGTTGGTTACGTGGGATTACGAAGACTCTGGGATCTTCAGGATCGGAATCTAATTAGAACCGAAGGAATACTGATGTCTCACTTGCACTCAGCTTGTAAGGCACATTTCGGGAAGTATAAAAGTGTAGTTTAAAAATGTACTCACTATTAAAATAATTTAGGGATCTGAAAAAATAAAAAGTCTAAATGTTGTATTATTTTATTTTCAGGATGGAGAAACGTGGCAACTAGATGCATGCAAATCTTGTGAATGCCATGGTGGAGAGCCACGGTGTGCAATGGAACGATGCAAAACAATGAGTTGTCCCTCTGATCAAACACTACGACAATTACCTGGACAATGCTGCCCAAAATGCGTCGACATTGACGGAATTTGCACAGTTTTTGGAGATCCCCACTATAAAACTTTCGATGGGAAATTTTATAGCTTCCAAGGTTCTTGCAAGTATCAATTGGTATCGGATTGCAAGAACCACACATTCTCGATAAGAATATCGAATGACGCGCGGAACACTTCACATTCCTCATGGACGCGTACAGCGACACTTCGCATCGGGTCTACTAAAATAAATATGGGGAAGAAAATGCGAATTAAAGTTAACGGAGAGAGAGTTACACTTCCTAATACTATAAATGGTGTGGCTGATATAAGCCGGAGCAATGGATCCGTTATATTGAAAGCCAATATAGGAGTGCAAATGTTATGGGACGGCGATGGTTTTCTCGAAGTGACCGTGTCTAGTTCGTACAAAGGCAAACTGTGCGGGCTTTGTGGGAACTTTAATTCAGTAGCTAGAGACGACATGAGATCCCGCGATGGCAGACTGTTGACTGATACTTGGAGGTTTGGATCGTCGTGGCGGGTTGGAGGTCATCGCGCTTGCACTCGGAAGCAGGAAAGACCGGGTGGGATCTCACGATGTCGGCAATCGAAACTGCCCAAAGTGAGAAGATTGTGTCGTGTATTCGACCATCACAAGGCTTTCGCGGAGTGTGCAGCTAAAGTGAATCCACACAATTATAAGGAAGCGTGTCTTCTGGATGCCTGTAGCTGTACGGGTTACCGATGTCACTGCGCGGCTTACAGAGCTTACGCGAGAGAGTGTGCGCGTGTAGGAGCAGAGCCTCTGAATTGGGTGCACGCAGCGTTTTGTGAAGGTCCGCCGCCGCAGTGGCTCAACCGAGGAGGACGCAAGGGTTTCGGCCGCTCCGCCACGCCCAAGGACACCAACTTGTTGAACATTGGGGCGCTGCCGAAACGGAACAATAGCCGCTCCCGACCTCCCCCTCCAATTTTGCACTACAAAAACTTGCGGCAACAAAATTACTAGTCAATGTGGCATAATGTGAGGTGAGTTTGCCAAGTAATAAATTGTTCTTAATCTAACTAATACTCTACGTACGGTTTACCCCGAAGACGGAGCAACATTACGAGATGTTGACTCTACAATTCATTGTATAGAAGTCAGTTTTTCGAGTCTTGGGATGTACTCGTAGTGGTACGGTGTACAAATAAGCGTTTGACAGTAGATAGTTGACAAGCAGCGCGTTAGTGTGTGGCATTTTCTTTATTTTCTGTTTTTTTTTTATGTTAAGAAACAAACTTTGAGTTTATACAAACAATAAAAATGCGCTTGGTCTGTCATCTTACCACTACACCTTAAGGAAAAGCTAGCGCTAAATTGCGACCCTGTGAAGAGAAATAGAGAAAGTATCGTCCAATGGCAGCGGAGTTGCCCCAGTGTATTCTTTCGTCGCAACGCAATGAAAGAGATATTTTCTGGTTGCACCGCCATTGGTTAATTTTGTTTATTTCTCTTCACGAGATTATCTCGATGATAGTATGATGATGATGATTGATGCGACTGTCCTTTAGTTTACCCTTCTTGACTGGTTTTAATGAAATACTAAGAAAAGGTTTTGCTTTGTTTCAGAATGTAATCGAAATCGGATGGTTATTGTACGAGTGGGTCGCACCTGTGAGGCGCGACGCTTTAGGAACGAAGATCTATTTACATAAACAGTATTCATTTAAACTACTTATAGTTAGGTAAACAAGCTGTTATATATTACGATGTACCAACTGTACATTTATAGTACCTCGCCAAATGACCAGCTTCTATTTCGAAATGAGTAGATACCTAATCATTCCCATATTTAGGTACTTGTTTTGCTTTGTGAACGTTAGATGGATGTTTGATAATGGATTTTGTTCGAGGCTTGACTTCTTCACTGTCAACGTTCTTAGTAATTCTCGAATCGTTAACGCTATTCGTTTACTCTTTAGTTATCTATGATCAAATTATACTTGTAACTGCACGGATGTTTCACATTGTATTCTCTTGTTTATAGTTTTGGCCGAGGAACTAATATTTTTTATTCAGATTAGTTGTTTTTTAAAATTAAAAAACGCAAGTTTAAGAATACTTGATTCAAGATTTTTACACGTATCCAACGTAACATTTTTAAAAGATAAAAGTAATCCACTTAGTTGCAATAAATACCCACCTATCTTTGTAATTACTTACGGAAGTTAAATATTTGCTAGGTTACTTTATTTTTGCACTAAAATGTAAACATTAAAAGTAACTCTCCAAAATTACGACCTATAAATTTATGATGATCGAAAATTTAGCCCCGTTGGTTCTCTATAACTTATTTTATACTATTAGAATTATATATGTAGATAGTTTTGAAAACTTTTGGTTTGGTTTTGAAAGATATTTTGAATTTTGATGATCGTTAAGCTTAATTCCTGTCTTGTAGTTTCGACTATTGAGGGTTGCATTTGTTAAATAATGTTGGATGTATTAACATGTCAACAAAATGTGATAAATAGCTTTGGATATGACTTCAGACAGGAGACGTTTGAATAACATAGTTCAAATTAAGATCTCATCTGTAGATAGTTTACAAAATCTTAGATCTAGCCGAAGCCAAGAAGCTAAAATGATTATATTGTGTACCTTATATAATTACACTTTGGAATGAAGTGTCTCAAATTGTTTATCGAAATGTATACGGTAAAAGGAGCGGGTCTATATTTGTGAGCATCTAAAGGTTTCGTTGTGCATGAAAAAAGAATAGAAGCGCATATTTCATGTCTTGCTACTACACCGATGGATGCTTAGCATTATCCTAATATTAACAAAATGAATAATTTATGACTGTACATATTATTTTGATCTATTCCACTATACATAATAATGTGTAACGATTATTTTATTATAAGATATTTAAGTTTAGGAATTGATTTAAATTTTAGTTGTTAAATGCGTTACCAATGAATTTTAATATTTGACTTTGATCATGCTGAATTCGACGTATAGGTGTTTTATATTAATAAAGATTTATAAGGCATGCCCTTACTTGTGCGTTTTTATCTTCATGTTGCATCATCAGGTTATTAATTCAAACGAAATACACCGTGCTAGGTTCACCGTCTGTAAGCCGCCCTGACATTTATTAGTTCAATACAAGAAACCCCATAACAATATTCAAACCTCAAACGAATTCACACGCTAGCGAAAAAAAAAATCAATTAAAAAAAAATAAACATCCTGTTTAATTATATTTCGTAAGTATGAAGTTATTGAACTTCGACCTAGTTTAGGGAAAGTAAATTACCTCGGTTTCGGATTTCGGTTTAAGACGAAGGAAACTTCCAGGTGTATCATTTTTAGTAATGTAAGTACCTATCAAGAATCAAATCAGATGTTCTCGGATTTTTCTGGACTAAGTACTGCCATTTTGCACAGAAATGAATAAAGTCGTTAACTTTCATGATAGTCAAAACTATGACGTGGAAAAACGCATAAGTTTGGACAAAGCTATCTAGTGTTGGTGTGAACTGCCAAAAAGATTATTGAAATTTATGCCTCATATAATCTTTGACTGTTTGATAAGATGGACAGTTATCTAAAAATAAATAAATGTGGCTTATTACTTGCAGTAGGTACTTTGAGTGCTAAAACGCTATTAAATCTTCAGTATAATTAAATAAAACAACCTACTTACTATAAAACAACAAAATATAATATTGCCACACACATTGAAAAAAAAAGGCTAATTGATTTTTTAAACAGTATTTTTATAATGCAAGAGCTATAATTTAATTATATTTCATTAAATCGAATCTTGGAGATTTTTCTCTTTTTGGTTTTTTTGGATCTTAGCAATGTTACTGTAAATTGCGCCTTCTAATATATAGAGAAACTCACAATTTAAAAACATTTTTAACACATTTGTCACTTAACCAATATCTACATATTGCAATTTTGAATCATTACATAATTGTTATTTTGAACTGTCTCCGTTAAACAGCCTTGCTATTGAATTTTAAAAAATCAAAATGCAAATTCATTTAGTAATTTTCCAATTAAATTTGTAATTTCGTCTACTTACACTTAATCTTTTATTTGCATTCCCTTTCAAAATAATATCTTTGGGTTATTTTATAAGTCTACGTTTTATGTAGGCTTTTAAGTAAGTTATTTGAGATTGATTTATGTTATTTTAAGATAATGCAAACCTTGTCGCCATATTATTAATATATTATATTTTACTATGACTTAAGTATAATAACTTGTATTATTTTCATACGAGTATTTTTACAAGTGTATAATTTAAATATAAATATTTTATCGCTCTCTGATATAGTATACATAATATTTCCATAAAGATTTATCTTGTAATTGTAATTAATATTTTTTTTAAATATAAAAATAAAGTTAAAATATAATATAAAAATACATATTATAACATTATTGATGTTCAGATGAAATAAGTATTCGGTGGTGCGTTTATCCAAATTTGAATGTTTAAATAATGCATTTCTATCTTAAATGTTTAGATAAAAATATTTAATTATATAATCGATTTGAAGTTAAAAAATTCCAGATAAAATTAATGAATAGGATTGTTTCTTGCAGTTTCTGCACTTTAATATTGATATAACATATAAGTAATCAAAATACTTTGACAACGACTGCCGATATACTTACCTACATTGAAATAGGTAAATAACTGTTTTCAATATATTTATTACATTTTTTCAATATATTTCATTATGTACTAACATATTTAATTAAATATGTTATTTACATTATATGTTTATTTACGCATAATTTACCTACAATTAAAACATTGCCTGATGCTCGTATTAGGCATAAAATTATTAAAAGGCAGTTCCTAGTCATCCGATAATTAATTAATTCAACCATTTTAACAACTACTAATGACATAAATATATTCTTAAGTCTAATTCTATATTCTTCATAGTTACGTAGCACTCGTGCTGTCTAATGTGACATATTATACACAAAAATCACTCGTGCTACAATGACCCTCATTACATGACAGTGGCATAAATACCTATTATCGGACGATTAGCGATAAATTAGCCAGGCAATAAGGTAAGGTACCTAGACACGACCATATTACTATATATACGAGTATATTATATTCAATCAGTACCGAAGTTATGCGTTGAATATAACAAATATTTTATATTTTGTAACGTATATAAATATTTTAATTTATATGAACATTTTTATAGTTTTATGACATTTTCCTAGTTACAGCCTTGTCACTTGTTAATATTATCTAAATGATTATTGTATTTTTAATATAATTTTCGACACTTTGTGTGTCAACAGTGAAACTATTCGACGATCAAAGAATTACCTAAATATAATATAATATTCATAGTTTGTTTTATTTTACGACGCCAATTATTTTCATTTTTACAAACCTGCGGGGACTATGGATTTTTCCGGGAAAAAAAAGTTTATGCCTTAATCGGTATACAATACCAATTATAAACAGTGGATATGACCTCTGCCTCCAATTCCGGAGGGAGTGCGTTCGAATCCAGTCTGGAGCATGCACCTCCAACGTTTCAGTTGTGTGCATTTTAAGAAATTAAAAATCACATGGCTCAATCGGTGAAGGAAAAACATCGTGAAAACCCTGCATACCAGAGAATTTTCTTAATTCTCTGCGTGCGTAAAATCTGCCAATCCCCATTGGGCCAGCGTGGTGGACTATTGACCTAATTCCTCTCATTCATACAGGAGACTTGAGCTAAGCACTGAGCCGAATATGGGTTGAAAATGATAATGTGCAGAAGGGTTGCACAGCAAGGGCTAGACTTAGTCGACCTCCGTGGCGCAGAGCGGTGAATTTACAAGACAGAGCAGCTGGGCTGGTTGAGGTTTTCTTAAATGGTCTAGGTCTGGCCGGTGGGAGGCTTTGACCGTGGCTAGTTACCAACCTGCCGAAAAAGACGTACCGCCAAGGGATTTAGCGTTCCGGTACGATGTCGTGTAGGAACCGAAGGGGGTGTGGATTTTCATCCTACTCCTAAAAATTAGCCCGCTTTTAAAGACTTTTAGCACTGGTGTTGCTGCTCTCCGACACCGACCTGTGATTTGAAAAGTCTCTACAATAGGTTATACTCGTACTATCGGTCTAAAGGCCCCGTGTGCTGATCTGCAAGGTGTAGGAGGCACACGTGAGATTAGCAATTGAGGAGCTTGTAGGTTCTTTAAATGTCCTTCCCTAAAGTGCTGGAATGGCGACTCCGCACTAGAAAGCGCAGTGTTGGTCGACCCCCCAACTGGTGGACTAACATCAAGCGAGTCGCAGGGATTCGCTGGATGCAGGTGCTGGATGATGCAGCCTATGGCGCTTACCTAGAAGATGCACTCTTGACTTGACCCGTGTTGTATGTGGTAGGGAAAACGGAAACTGGAAGGTCATTCCATAACTTCGCAATGCGAATCAGGAACTAAGAGCCGAAACGCTACTCGGGCTACTCGTAGTAGGCGTAAATATTAAGGTTGATACTGAGACTATAGAGACAGATAAACCTAATAGAAGTTATTTTACTTAGGGAATAACACTTGGGCCTTAACGCAATGCAGACCAGTATTCTAACTAGGCACATACTATAAAAATTTATAGCCTTGATATCTCAGTGGATATGACCTTTGCTTCCGATTCCGGAGGGTGCAGTTTCGAATCCGGTCTGGGGCATGCACCTCCAACTTTTCAGTGTGTATTTTAAGAAATTTAATGTCACGTGTTTCAAACGGTGAAGGAGAAACATCGTGAGGAAACCTGCATACTTGATAATTTTCTTAATTCTCTACGTATGTGAAGTCTGCCAATACGCATTGGGTCAGAGTGGTGGACTATTGGCTTAACCACTCTCATTCTGAGAGGAGACTCGTGCTCAGCAGTGAGCCGAACATGAGTTGATATTGATGACCATAAAACTAGGCAGTCTCCTTTCATTTTTAAACCTTTTTAAATAGTCGACCTCAATAAATTTCTTCAAAATATCGTTAATGTACAGCAGTTTAATAGTGATAGATCAAATGGCATCGAAAAAGAAATATTGTGGGTAGGTAAAGATTTAGGTAGGTATTATGAACAGCGGGATAGAATTTTAAATAGACCCATTACTTGCGTCTGGCGGTGAGCCAAACTTCTGTATTTTATGCCATCAAAATTATCTAGGACAATTTGGCGTCCGGTTTAAAACAGTGAATTTATTATTTTTATCCCACAGAATCTCTCTACAATAATATCTTCGGACGACGATTTTATTTTAAGTGTCCTATTTCACGAGAATTTATACTGAGCTATAAATGTAGAGTATTCGCGAATGTAGCGCAAGCGAGATTTACAACTGAGATTTAAAAATTTTTAGTGATCTAAGTTCTAAGTACTCACATACTCGTAGTAAACGAAAAAAAAGAAAAATCTTCAATGCATGCAAAAAATGCATTTTCATTAAATCTAGACAATTTTTGGATTGCCATTTAATTGAAGGATGCAAAAATAAATAAGAAATATTGTAAAAGATTTATTAATAAAGTAGATATAAACATTGTTCAGCCACACACATCAATTATACGAGAACAAGGGATTATTTTGTACAATAACATACATCTTACGAATACTTTAGAGTTTACCTAATTTTAGCTGTATGCTATTTGTTCAATAATTCCAAGACTCGAAAGGTTGAAGTACCAAAGTGTATGAAATATATAAATAACCTTAAATTTATTAATTTATTAAAGTACAAAAAGCGTTCAGATAAGTATGATTATTCGCCGGTCATCATCTCCATGAACTCTGAAAAGAAAAATCACACGTAAGAAATTTAAAATAACTATTTCTAGATCTGAATTACGTGTATAGTCAATACTCTTCGTGTGTGATTCTATGAATTTCATGCTATTACTGTTGTAGCTATTGTAAAACAATCTTATGTGTGTCTATTGCAAAACTTTACCCAATTTTTGATCTAACTCTCTGTTATACGATATAGTTCTAAAGTTTCCCCTTTGTATTTAACCAAGAATTGAGAAATGACACTTTCGTTAGGCATAGGTCAAACGTTTTTTGACGTAGCTAATTCAGATTTGTCTTTACATGTAGTTACACTAATTAACGCAGCGTTGCTAATTGCAACAATAACATTTGAATTTCAAATTATTGCATTTCAATAAATACTCAATATTATTTCCTAGTGCGATTAAAAAGGCATGAATAAGATTTTTCTCCAACTCTAAATACTCTAAATACAAATAATTAAGTCTATTGAATGAAGGCAGTCGTGATTTTATAAAAGCATCTGATCTGGATAGTCAATTTTCTATACTAATATTTTATTTATTTGTTTGCAAAAATTCTTTCACCAATATAATGCTACTTTATCAGAGAGTGTGGGTTTTATTGTAACCTCGTTATCACATGGGAATGCGCACTACGCGGGTGAAATTGTAGGTCGTCTATTAGTAGTAAATGAACTTACCATCGAAGTCTACTGTGCCGCTGCCGTCCGTGTCGATTTCTTGGATGATGCCGTCGAGCTCGTCATCAGTCAGCTGCTCATCAAGCTCGCGAAGGATTTCACGCAAGCTCGATGTGGGAATGTAACCATTGCCTGTAATTATTGAAATAGCTTGACTTCAAAGTATTGTTTCTAGATTCAATATTAGCCTATTTTAACGGCCTACTTCGAACGACCTTCTTTTAGGAGAAGGATCATCATCAACATCATCATAGTTTCCGGATTACTTACAAAAAATTTAATTTAAAACGAGTTCGGTTATTAAGTTAAAAATATATCCTGAAATTGGAGCTCCAAAATTAGCTACTTTTAAATTACATTTTTCTATTGATATAAATAATTGAAACAAGCTTTACTTTTGTTTTTATGCATTCTAAAAGTAATATTTGTCACTTTTACAAAACAAATACAATCAGTATTTATAATATTATTAAGCAGTTATTTAGGCGATGAAAATGTATGTTTAATTGAATCTCACCTTCTTTATCGTATAATCTAAAGGCTTCTCTGAGTTCTTTCTGCATAGCCTCAGCGTCTTCTTCTACGATAAACTTAGCAGCAAGAGTGACGAATTCAGGGAATTCCAGACGACCGGATTCTAAAATAAATATATTTGTTATATTTACAGCTCTTGGCATCAAATTAAATTTATAGAAAAAGTTTGCATTACTTTCTTCGTCTTCATTTAAGATAATTAAAATTAGAAACAACATTATAGACTTATGGTACTCACTGTCAGCATCAACCTCCTCGATAAGCTCTTCAAGGATCTTCTTGTTGAAGGGCTGACCCATCATTCGAAGGATGTCAGCTACGAAATCACATGGGATACTGCCCGAGCGGTTGTGGTCGAAGCCATCGAACGCTTTGCGGAGGACTGCAACAAACGGTAACAATTGAATTGACTGTCGTATTACATAATTTGTCAAAATTTTGGTTATTTTGACCACACATCGTACCCTCAACGTTGAGCCCACTCATGGCACGTTAAATATGAATGCAGTACTAAATGCGTGGTTTTTCTAAATTAAATGCCTAAGTTAGAAGGTACCGGCTCCTTTTCCTGTGCTTCACTAGTAATTAGAACAGTCACACTGATCGTACGAGCGGCTGCGGTAAGATTAGGACAACAGTTCAATGCACCTAGATGCAGTGCGAATATGTTGTGCAATGCAGCTATTTTGGTGCAGCTGTGTGCATCTCGCCGCTGGCTTATCCCATTGCGTGGAACTAATACGCACATTTTTTTAAAGAAAATTACTATTCTAAATTATTATGACCATGTTTTTATACTAGTTAGCAACTATTTACTTTCCTTACGTATTCCACATAATTTTAAAGCAACAATTTCCGTGTAAACTAATTTCTGATGATTTTTTTTAAGATGTCAAAACTTGAATAACGTAAATGGATGATAGTTAAACTTAATTATATTTTGCATAGAAAACTTTTTAATGTCACAATTACAATGTACTTTATTTAAATTTGAAGATGTTTTCAATGTACAGTCCATGAAACATCTTCAAATTTAAATAAAGTTTAAATCAACTGTAAAATAGTCTAGTCAATTAACTTGTGCATTATTAAAAAAAATACATTTAAAATCAATCAATTTAAACTTTTAATCGAATTCAAAATGCCAACTGCAGAAGAAGGAATGTGTGATATAAAATTTACATGACGTCGCGCCAGCTGATGGAATAAATTACAAAAAGATCTAACAAACTTGCGTTCCACATGACATTAAGGGTAATTTAAAACGAATATGAAACATGAGTTATCCTATAATCCATAAAGGCTACATGACAACTTATTATAATTATAAGCGAGCGAATGTAATAAAATTTCGTAGCAATTCGCCAGCCTGTGTTGTATTTCAGAACGTGCGTCATTTTACGTAAATATATAAAATAATCAAAATGCTGTCCCCAGAAATAAACTCTTTTGAATTTATAACCATGGAGATGAAAGATAAATTGGTGAACTCATTTTTCAAACTTTAAGCAGCTGATTCGTATAAAATGACGTAAGTGGTATTGGTAACACTTGTACCTAGGTACCTATATTTAATTATGAATTGTCTGCGTCATAGTTATATGTTTTGTGTTCCTTTCTTAGTTTTCTAGAACTTTGATGCATCAATTCGATGCCAAAAACTGATTATTTTCATCCTTATTTGATTAATACGAAGTAACATAATATTGAGCTGACATTAATGTGCTCTTTCTTACTTTTAAAAAGTTCAGCAATCTAACTTTTACGTACGTAAGTAAGTAAGTAAGTATTAAACTGCTGTTGTTCAGTACGTACTCGTAAGTTGTAGGGAACTTAAAGTCTAATAAGCTACTTTCAACTCTACGACTACTATAAAATATATTTCAAAAGAATACGAAAAAATAGTGGGTAGAAAATAATTAATAAACAGCTAAAATGTGGAAAAAGAGCAATAAAGCACATGGTTCTTTGAGACAACTGCCAAGACATCTTGATGATTAAAATTAACAGCGCAACGGTGCTAGCGAAAATAAAAATTGTGTTTTTAAAACTATTCAGTTGGCAAATTATCACAGAACAGCTGCGTTCAAGACAGATAAGTTACAGGCCTTTTCTTTATAAACATTATAATATCTCGTCTAATGTTAATACATTTATATGTTTAGAGTAAACGATTGAAATTGGCAGAGTTAAAGGTTACATTACTTAACTAATTGAAAAGTAACCTAACGTCCAGTGGCGGATTAACAAATTTGCCGCCAGTTATTGAGTTTTTGCAGCCCCTACTAAACTTGGAAATTCGATCTAGATCCTAGTTCGCAATAAAACCTCCTCCTTAAATTGTATCAATAAAATTGCAAGATTTAATATTTTAGTAGGACTGTACAGGACGTACGCTACAATATTAAAATTATCGTTACATTTTCTTTATTTCTGTAGAACAGAAAGTTTTTTTGGTCAAATTTGCCGCCTTCTAAAATCTAGTCTTCTTAGCCTACCAGTAAATCCACCACTGGATGACATTTACCTACTACATTATTTTCCATCCAATTAGAATGAATTTTTTTTTATTTTTTAACAAGCGCGATCACACCTACTAGACTATTCTGTAACGATATCTTTATAAATCGCAAGTGCGAGTTTCGACTTCACCTCTATCTCTCTCTGTTTAACACGATACTTTAGAATGAGAAAGATAGCGGTGAATTCGAAACTCGATATATCGAGATAAAAACACTTGCGAAATTCGTTATAAAAACACTTGCGAGTTATAAAAAACATCGTTAGAGAATAGCCGTGCTGATGTTAAGTGCTGTCTAAGACGGAAGCGGGTTTACTTAGGAAAGCCACAAGTTTATACCCGTGCTACGGTTTCTACGTCCGGACTGAATCGCTAAATCACTTGGCGGTACGTCTTTACTGGTCCGTGCTGAGAATTGAACCCAGGGCCTCTCTCAACTGCGCCAGAGAAGTCGTCATAAAAAAATATGGACCGAGAGCCTGTGAGAGCCACTCATTTCATTTTACGAAGGCTAAAAGTCCAAAAGAGAGCCGTGATAACCCAGTGGATATGAGCTCTTCCTCCGATTCCGGAGAGTGTGGGTGGCATGCACCTCCAACTTTGCATTTTAAGAAACTAAATATCAAACGACGAAGGAAAACAACGTAAGGAAACCCGCATACCAGAGAAATTTTCTTAATTTTCTGCGTGTGTGAAGACTGCCAATCCGCATTGAGCCAGCGTGGTGGACTATTGGCCTTACCCCTCTCACTCTGAGAGGTGACTCAGGCTCATCAGTGAGACAAACGAAAAGTTCATCAGCCTTTACTCCGACCATAAAAGTACGGTACGAGCCAACTATGGAGTTTGGATTCTGGTACTGGTGGCTTTGGAAGATAGCAGGTTTCAAGGGTCCAGACTCTCAATTGGTCAAGTATAAAGCGTATTTTTTTAATATTTTCCTCGACATAATGTGGGAAAATCGTGATTAGATGAAACTTCATACAATTTTAGCTTATTTACTTTCATTACATCAAGTATAAACATAAATGCACAAAAATAACAGAAATATCTATAATTTTGTTTGAACGTCCATACAAATCTACCGATCTCTTAAAGCGATGACGCCATTCCTTCGTACCAATTAGTATGGAGCGCTTTTTAGCGATCCGTGATAACGCCGCAAATATGACCCTTCGAATCCCTGTAGCTCCGAAAGTAAAGATCGCAGATACCCTGTTACTTCTACAAAACTGCTTTACTATTAGCATACTCTTAATTTATATATAATTTAAAAACTGTCATCATTGGAGTACAAGTAGATAAAATATATTACGTGCAATGTTACGAGTAACATGCTTTGCCAATATCAATGCAACTGAGTGGCAATTTACACATTTGGCTCAAACACAATTTCTGCAATTGTAGACGTTTGAATTATGATACATTAGCACAAGATTACACCAAGTAGATGGATAATATATTATGTGCGTATTGAAATGTTGCATGTAATCTGACAGTTAGATAAATTATCGTAGGGCTTTCAAAGAAACTATTCGCATGGTGCCAGCGAACTCATCAAATCTTACGATGTTTATGATTCTTTATTGAACTCCTTAGACTGATGCGGTTTAAATACACAAGGTATGAAAATACTAATCAAGATGAAGAAATTAAAATGACAAAATTTATATTCATACTAGCGCGACCCCGTTCGTGTGAAATTATTTTTTTAAAAATCCCACGGGAACCTTAAAATGTAGCTTATGTTCTGTTTCTAGGTTCAATTTATATATATACCAAAATTTCATCGGTATAGCTGTTTAACCGTGAAAAGTTAATAGACAGACAGGCTTACTTTAGCATTTATACTCGTAACATTAGTATGAATTATTCATTTATTATAATTTCCCCAAAATACCTAATTTATGTGAGTGGTTTAGTTGTTACGGTTTTCCATATTTTGACTCTCCCTTTTATGTATACCTAATGGATATCTTGGTTATCGAAGAACATTAGGTATTTTGTTTTTAGCGATAGGGTCGCATAATAATCAACTGTATAGCTAAGTTAATTAACTAAAGTATAAGTAACTCCCAGTGGCGTAGCGTGTTTTGGAGGGGCCCTGTATCAAAATTATTTGGGGGCAAAATTATTATAATGAAGGGTAAAGATTTCTTTCACAAAAAAAAAACGAAATGCTAGCTTAAAATAAATAGGTCAGCGACCTAACCTAGGATGTTTCTAACTTTTGGGAGCCACCCTTTAAAACCCATTAAAAAAATAGTTGCTTGTTTGCCTTTTTACATTTCTGCAGTGAAAAGTCTATAGGCAGTATTTTTATGTTTTTTTATTTCCAAGAAGCACTAGATTAAAAAGTAAGATTTTTAATCTAGAAATTTTTGGTTTCACACTTAAGAGGGCCCTGTAATCCGGAGGCCCCATATCATTGATAGGGCTGTTACGGCGATAGCTACGCCCCTGGTAATTTCTATTAAGGCCACAAGAATCCCTCGTCCACCATTGAACGTCAATTGATAATACGATGATGATGATGAAAGAATTTTTTCATTATATTACTAGACAATTTAATATTTATTATTATTACATAATTAATTATAGTGACTGGTGACAGAAGGGCTGGCTCATTTTTTGCGCAAAGGATCAGCCTGGCTGTCCAGCGCGGAAATGCAGCCAGTATTCTTGCCACCATTCCACGTGGGCATGATTTGTATAGTTGTTAGGATAAGTTAGCTTAAGTTCCTTATTGTATTCTTTCTTTTCCAAATAAAAAATATTTTAGTTAATTATAGTTAAATATCTTATGGGCTGACTAAATACAACGCGATTTCGAACACAAATACAAAAATAGCCAACAGAATTGTTTATGTTGTGTTTACATTGTAGTCTGGCGAGAAAATTTACATCGATTTTCATTACTCTTTTCATAAAATCATAATATCGGTTCCAACAATGACGACAGCAAACTTCCACGGCACGTTGGCGTCATTCCAAGCGTGTTACCACGGACGGACGGACCACCACGCTTTTATATTAATAAACCTTTGTACTGGTCCGGAAAGCCATTGATGTAGATTAGAAAAATTTTATCAGATGTCTTGTGAAAAATAGAGCACCCGCTTTTACTTATTGTATAGGTTAGGCTCAAGAGACCGAGCACCACAAGATGTCATGAAATAGACACTACATTATTATATTTGGGCAAATCACTGGATTTCGCGCCAAACACGCCTTAATTCAAATACTTAAAATCCCGCTGAATGTCTCACGACAGATTGCAGGAATAATGAGAGACTAAATGAAAAAAAAATATTAATAAACCTTTGTACTGGTGCGGAAAGCCATTGATGTAAATTAGAAAAATTTTATCAGATGTCTTGTGAAAAATAGAGCACCCGCTTTTACTTATTGTATAGGTTGTCTCTAAGAGATCGCTCATTGGCGATAGGGTCAATGGGGATGATGACTGGGTTTGAATAATATTGATTTTTATGATACGTTGGAGTAAATAAGGTTAACTAATTTATACATAAAAAGCAAAGATTGTCTGGATATTATAAAATTTCAAATCTTTAATCGAAATTAGATGAAAATTCATAGTTTCAGCTTCTTTACATTAAATATGTCATTTTTCTATATTTGAACTATTTACATAAACTCACAAATAACAACTAATATCTTGTGGTGGATGAAAATCCACCGCTATACCCGCTTCCATCTTAGATTGTATCATCACCTACTATCAAGTGAGATTGTAGTCAAGGGCTAACTTGTAAAGAAAAAAAAAATAACAAATTTTCTGTATAAGAAAATAGCCACGGAACCCAAATCACATGAATGAAGCGAACTTGTCAGCTTTTATTTACAATAGGACAACAACACAAACGTCACTCGGCTTCGTGACAGCTGTAGATACGCTTTCCTCACACTTCAGCTCTCGACGGGGGAATTAAGTTTCAGTGTTTTTCTGTTTTCACACAAATCACGCTGACAACGCATTAATGATGATCAAGAGTTTCTTCACACGTTTACCTACAAAAATACATTATCTTTTCTTTGTTTTGTTTTGTTTTCAAATATGTTATACGTTTTTAGATCTCTTTGTCTTTAAATATAGGTAAATAACTCCTGTCAATAAACTATAGCTATTTCTATATTGGCGACTAGTACCTAGTTTTCTGAAAATGCACATAAACGAAAAGTTAGAGGTGCATGCTCGAGACAGGATTCGAACCTACGCCCTCCGAATAGAAGGCAGAGATCATATCCACTAGGCCAATATCAGATTACTATTACCTACTAAATTTACTATGACAATTAAGTAAATAATTAAAGACTTCAAGCTTTCTAGTGTTTCTTCCCTGAGATACATTTGAACTTTAATTATTACGAGTAGCTGATGAATTTAGTTTATCTACTTCAGGTTCTTAACCGCCTGATGAGCTTTTGATTGTTTTATACTTTGAGGTTCACGTTTTACTCAAGTTTTCAAAAGAACGGAAATATATGAGGTTTCAGGAAAAGATGTTAAAAAATACTAATACAAAATAACCACCAAGGTACACGAGGTTCTGCAAGTCGCGAAAAGCTGATCCACATGGCGTGACATCGGCAAGAAGCAAACTTATGTTAGGGGTCACGACCCTCATTATTGAGGATACGACGCAAGAATTAAGAGGAATACAAAATAAATACCTTTATCCACTCGCACCAACAAGAAGCTTACCGAAAGTGAGATAGGTATAATATTTTAATCTACCTTCCAAATAATAATTTGTTGTGATATGAAAATTATACTTATCTACAGCTAAAAACCTAATTCTACCTACTTTACTATGAGTTTTCGTTATTCCATCATCTATGACACCTTTATTTTCGTATTTCATATTTATTAATCATACGAGAGCCTACAATGGAGCTTTAAGCTTTGCTTATATGATCTTTGTTCATACCATTTTGTATGTTATTTAGAGCGAAGTAAAAGTCACAATTTCACGCATTTGTTTTCAAGTGTGCAAAGTGATAAAAAATACATAAAAAAATGGTTTCATTGTAGTTGTTTTTGCAGTTATTTTTGCACTATTAATTAAACCCACACACAATTTCGGAAGAACGAATTTATTACGCAGAGACTGTGTCTGTTGAATTTATGAAGTCAGCCCTCTATTGTGTTTTTGGCGTGACGCCAGAAATGAGCTTGCGTTTTTTTTCGTGTAGTAAAACATTATGAAACGCACGTAATATTTTTTATGTGATTTTTTCTATGATTTATAGTTATTACTTACCGGCGATTTGTTCTGGTGGGAGCTCATCGGCCTGAAACAGATAAAAAGTGATATAAGTCATCATTTAAACATATCGGTGCACGCGCTTTATGTTTGAGTTCTGTGAATAGGTGGGTGGGGTTCGATATCTATATTTCAGATCGGTTCAAAATAATCCTAATGGTTTGTTGTTACTCTATGACTACCTACATACCTACATTGTATGATCCGAGGACATGACATTCTCACAATTGATTTAGTACTATCAATTCAAAATTGACTCTTTTACTATTAATAATCAATTAATGTAAAAAAAATCCCCGGAACCTGGACCAAACTCGAACAATATCTTTATTTAGGTACGTCAATGTTCTCAGGATATTCGTCCTTAACTAAAGGCAATGACGAACCGACAAGCGATTTATCGTTCCGGAATGATATCGCGTAGAAACCGTCAGAGGTATGGTTTAGAATAAACTTGCACCTTTGCACAAAAATTCCGAAATACCATGGGATAGACGATAAAAAATTCGTCCTAACAAGAAGTCCTTTTTATCACTTTAAAGACATAGTTAATATATTATATACCCATACTTCAACTTGATTTTGTGATATGAAGTTTTTGATGAATAAAGATTTATTTATTTATTTATTTATTTATACCAAATTTTAGCTTTCTAGTTTTAACAGACACAGACATAGAGGAAGATGGCGAGACTTTATAGGTTCCTTATGGACTCCGGAACCCTAAAACGTACTTCGCAATAATAGCTTAAAGTGTTTTTAAGTATTTAAGTAATAACATGATTGTTTTGTTTCAAACATCTGGTTTCTACGTTTGATTTCTGAGCTGACCCACATGTGGTTAATTTGGGACGAACATCGAACTTATAACAGACTTCCTTTTGCTTTCATCCTTAATTCACGCATATAGGTCATGTTTTTCATTAATAGCATTGGTATCATCATTATCAACCCATATTCGGCTCACTGCCGAGCACGAGTCTCCTCTCAGAATGAAAGAGGGTAGGCCAATCCACCACGCTGGCCCAATGCAGATTAGCAGACTTCACACACGTTGAGAATTAAGAAAATTTATGTATGCAGGTTTCCTCACGATGTTTTTCCTCCACCGTTTGAGACACGTGCTATTTAATTTCTTAAAATGCACATAACGAAAAGTTGGAGGTGCATGCCCCGGACCGGATTCGAACCTACGCCCTCCGGAATCGGAGAGGTCATATCCACTGGGCTAAAACGGATCTTTTAAGAACTGAACAACGAGTATTTGCGTTTATATAGTAGTAGTTATTTAGTAGTAGTTAAGGAAATATATATATAATATATAGAGAAAAAGAAAGAAAAATAAATAGAAACAAGTACCATAAAAAATATTAATAAAAAGATGAAATGCAAAAAAATGTACTAAGTATAAAAGTGTTACCTACTTTGTTCTGTTTAAAAATTATTAGAATAATTATTGTACCTTATACCTTATGTAAATGGGAAATAATAAAAGACTTTTTTATTTTTTTTTTTATTTTTATTTTTTTTTTTTTATTTAGTAGTAGCTGTTTGTTACCGGCAATTTACGGTGGGTGGTTTTAGTGGTTATTTTATATATTAACACTAGAAATCCAAAATACTCTAGAAAAACTACAAAAAATATTAGAGGTATTGTATTGTTACCTATAGATATAAGTTTATAATTTTATAAATCAGTAGATACCCATAACTATTCTGTTTTAGCAATAGCTAATTACAATTAGGACAAGAAAAAGGCGGGTGATTATGATACACGAGTGACAGATTGGCAAGGAGGTGAACCACCTGTACAACTTAATGACTCGTGTCATTGAGAGAAATTATGACAGTACAGGTGATCAATCAATGCTTGCCTTCAAGCTTTCATTTTAACTTGCAATGTGTTGTTCAAAACATACAAATAAGGTCTACTAGTCTACCAGACGTTGGCTTGGCCTTTCTTGATTTAGTATAGACTTACGTATTCTGTACCTACTCTTAAATCTATGGTTTAAACACTTCCGTATCTTCGATTAGAACGCAAAAATATGGATATGGTCAGATAATGAAAAAAAAAATCACACGAATTCTTGCATAGTAACTTGTGCAAAATATTTTACCTGTCCCTCATATCATAGCTGTAGTCTCATATAGTAATTCTGACTAAAGAAGAATTTAAAAAATAATGGAGGTCTACAGAAATATTGGGTCTTATTATATTTTAAAAGATATGGCAAATTTTGTAGTACTTTTGTGTAAAAATTCATCCAACTCCGGTTAACCGTTTTACCGTAATAACCCATAACCCGTCTAAAGATCCTTTAATCGATCTAAACTTTAATGTTTAAACTTTAGTTTATATTATTATTAGTGTTAATATAAACGAAAGGAAGGTAAGGAAATTGGGCGTTCGCAAGTGTTAGTTTACGGTTTTTTTTTATTCTTTATACTTGACTACAATCCCACCTGATTGTGAGTGATGATGCAATCTAAGATGGAAGGGGCTAACTTTTTAAGAGTAGGATGAAATCCAAACTCCTTTCGGTTTCTACACGACATCGTACCGGAACGCTAAATCGCTTGGCCGTACGTCTTTCGGTAGGGTGGTAACAGTGGTTTACTGCGTTGTTACCGGATTATGGGAATAAAATATAGTCTATGTGACCTACTGATAATGTAGCTTTCCATTGGTGATAGAGTTAATCAGTTTGTAGTTTCGGCGCGAAAGCATAACAAATTCACTTTAGCATTTATAATATTAGTTGGGATTTGTATCGCGTTATTTTAATATAATTACTCGTACAATGAAAACTAAATGGAGCACGGACACGTATATAGGTCACAAAACTCGGTTCTCTCAGAGGCATGTTACGAGTACTGGGACGTAATAAATTTATTTTACGTGCAATTGAAACTAAAATAGAAGCATTGGGCTTGCGTTCGCCGCATAACAACATGGAAATCCACTTTATAATACGAGACTGTTTAAATGTTAACGAAAATTTGAAATTAAAAATTCAAGCCGATTAATGCTTTTTTTTGTAATTATCAACCTTGATACAACTAGCAGGATTTCAGAATAAGTAGCTTAAGTACCGAAATATAGAACCATCATATAGTAAAAGCTCATTATTCGCAATGGATACGTTCTGTAAATGTGTCGCGAATACAGAAACCGTGAACACGGAATGGTATTTTATATGGGATTATAAGGGATACTTGGGTGACTAAATAAATAACAAATATATAAAGAAAAAACAATTAATTGAAATTATTGATTAACTATTATCTCCAGTCTTAGACAATGGTTTGAAGAATTTTGAATTTTTTTCATGCTTGACATTTTTCAAAAGCTTCTATTCAGAGTGATTTTAAGCAGTGGCATTCTTAAACCATCCATTCGCCATTTCGGCAATAGGTATTTGCAAGTTAAAGTTTAAATTTGCAGATTTTACGTCAGTTTCGTTAGTCAGATCCGCGAATAACGAAATATTTAGCCACGAATATAGGAATTGGGACGCAATTTTTTAATCCGCGAATAGTGAAAGCGTGAATAAGGAGCTACTGTATATTAAATGTATGGTCATCACGAAATCTCGAAAACCGTACAAGGATGAAATTTAACAGGAAGGTAGTTTGTGATAATATGTATCCGCTAAGAACGGATTCTGCGCTAGGGCCGGATTAAGGAGGTGTAAGAGCGGACGAAGTCGCTGGCGTCCGCTAGTTATCTAAATGATGCATTCGTAAGACTTGCGATTTTCCTAAAGACTTATTGATTTCAGATGGGATAATCGTTTTTATTACTAAAACCTTTTACTGAATATCATTTGCCAGTTATTTGCCCTTGAAAAATAAATAATACCAAAAAAAATGGATTTTTAAAACAAATATTTTTAGTTATTTATAAATTTTCTTGGTAAATTTTTGTATTATGTTATAATTACATTGATGATTAAAACAAAGTTGTATTTGTATAAATATAATTTTCATACTATAGTTTTTCCACAATACAGTCGAACCTTGAGAATACTTGAACTGCAGTTGCTATAAAAACTATTTGCGTACGAGTTGGTATGTCTAATAACATTAAATCACAGAGGAAAACATCGTAAGCGTTTCATTCAAATAAATATTGTACAGAAATTAGAGCCGCGTGCAGAAACAGCGTGAAAATTGTGAACATTTTTCAGTTGGAAAAATATCCTATAGATATACAGGATGCTCGGGAGTAATTCCCATAACTTCAAGGTGTTGAAGAATACACTAAAAGGAGCCGAACTGCATCAATATTTTTTTAATAAATATAATAAAAAATTTTTATGTTTTCATACAAAGTAATCCAAATAATTCCGACTATCCACGTAAAACACGCCTTTATATTCTACCCTTGCATTTTAAAAATTGCTACGTCAAATTGGCTAAGTCAAATTAACGATGCGTATGGGACACATTTTAATATCTGTTTACAATAGAAATATTATTTACCCCAAAAATATTAAATTTAGAATACATGTTCCTTGAACATTTTCAACTAATTTTCGGTAAAGAATATATCCCCAGGATTATGGAAAGTACTCCCCAGCACCCTATGTATTATAACTAAAATTATGTTTGCAAATGTTAGTTTGTTTATTTGTTAAGATTTAACCCCTTTACAGATTCTTTCACTAATAGAATGGTACCTACATTATCAGCGAGTATCATAGGTAGTGGCATACATTATCTATGATACTCTACGAGTATATTTTTACCTAGGGTAGTCACTTTACGCGAATATTTCACAAAATTGAAGATTTTTTCTTCGATACAGGATTTTACTGAGTTCTCAGGATAGGCCAATTATTGCATCTATGAGGTGCACGCTACTGACCATGTTATAGGCTATATTTTGTCTCCGTATTTCCACGGGAACTGGAACTACGCGGATGAAACCAAAGGGCTGTACATACCAAATATATTATATACCTATGTATGCGTCAGCATGCTAATTTATGATCCTATTAAATAATTAAATGTTCATTGAATACATTAATTATTGTGGCAGTTATTTATGAGACAAGCAATTTACTTAGCGTTAAAACGTCTGGTATTCAATACACAAATAAAAATTGACGATTTTTTTACTTAAATCAATATATGAGGTTTAACCTGCCCAATTTTTTTTCAAACGACAACTGGACTTTTTTTGAAAGTCGTTTAAAAATCTACAGTTTTGGTGACCTACGTGGCCCCTTCTACCTAAGCTAAGCTTTGCAATATTTGAATTTTAGTTTGGTGTAGGTATTAATAATTAACTATTAAATGAAGCACTTATTCAGAAAAATATAGTAGATAGTTGTAGATGTATTAGGGTTAGTAAGTTACAGGTACCAATTTAAGGTTTTATATAAAAAATATTAGCCATATTGTCTTAAAACATTAGGACCGATATTCTTCTTTCTCCTGCTGCGAGTACTAAGTGAACATCCTTAACTAGGATTGAATTGTCAATAGTTTAAAGGCCGAGGATTGAACATCAGACCTCTCTGGTGTAACTTCTGCCAATTAACCGTAAAGACAAGGAGGTACTTAACTAGAGTTATAAGCTTATATGAGACTCTTAAGAAACCATCTAACTATCAAATCTCATTAGTTTAAACGAAAGTCTACCTCAAGCGTCAATAGCTCCACTTAATGAGGCCGGATTCGAAACCGAGACATCATAAGTTCGATCTCCGTCTATTGCTATATTGTCGTACCCACTCCTAGTACCGTTAGTTACTAGACAGAATATTTGTCATGTCTAAAAAATACATCATATGTTCTTAAAAAAAAAACATTATACTTCAATAGCTTAGAACGCAGTATCATAATAAATCAACACTATAAGTGCTTCTTATCAAAACAGGTGCATGTTTTGTCGACTGTGTAGCTACTGGATTTTTATTTAGTTTTGTTAATGCCATATGGGGGCAGACATCCGCGTGTGTCAGTTGTTTTAGAAATGTTAAAAAACGTTGGTTATTTTTTATTTATTTTTCGAAAAACCTACCCAGTCTTCAGTATCCAGAACCATGTTTGATGTCACTAGTTAGCACTGTGAGACGCACAACACGACTGGCGAGTCTGCTGATTCCAGCGTCCAGGGTTATTTCTGCTGCTTTACGAGTATGGCCTTTCGTATACTTTCACATAAAATGGGAGGGGGTGCGGCGAGGGCGGGCGGGCGGCGGTCGATTCGGCAAGAGTTCCCCTGTTTCCTGCGCCCGCGCCGGCCAATGGCGTGAGCCTCAAACGGCAGGATGCTAACGTATTTTTAGTCGGAAACGTGGTCAGGAAAAACGTAAACAAGCGAATCGACGTGTAAGCGAGGCGTCCGCCCGGCCTGCCCTCGGTACTCGCCTGCTGTATCATTAAACACGAATAATGTACGTTTTCGAGCCGTTTGCTGTGCAGCCGTTTATTATTTACACAAAACGCTACTCGGAATTTTTACGTAGGTACTTGCGTTTCTTTTTTGGGAAATAAATAAATCATTTTGAAATATGTGAATTCATATTTATAAACATTGTAAATCAAAATCTTCCACCGTGTCTGTCTTTATGTCTATCGGTTCGCTACATAAAGACGAAAGCTGTATTACGTATTTTCACCGATATATAGATTTCAAGAAATAGCTATAGGTAGATATAATTTGTCAAGGTTTGGTAATGGTTGAAATATGAAACTAATTGTTGTAAGTGTTGAAAAATATCAAGCTTATAATTTTCAACACTTAATGGAATACGTATAGAACAAAATTCGTGGTTTCTTTTAGAGATCTACAAAACAGTCCCATAATCTACATGTAATACATTCATACATATAATAAACACATGCATATTACAATGATATAGAGTGTCCTTATACGATTTCTAAAAATATATTCCATTCTTTATTCTAAAATTGGCCACATACGAGTACCTACTATGAGAGTAAGCAACGCGAACGAAGTCGCGGGAGTTCGCTAATTATTATTCTAAAGATCTCGACCTCGTTCGGTCAAATTTGTTTACATTGTAATACACGATATATCACTTCATGTGGCGTAGGTATACTTAAGCAGTCTTACGTATCTATTAATCATCTTACAATAAGCGCAACGCGTTTCTCCCGAAGATGCATTGCAGCGCCGCGCATTTGGTGAAATATACCTACTACATACTTAGGCATAAGATTTACGTCAACATTAATTTTCATTGGTCGATGAATTTGGATTACGAGGTTATGATTTCAATTCAATATACCTATCCAAGGTCACTCACTACAAGACCTGCATCCGTCCAATAATGACCTTCGCTAGTGTTTGCCTATCGCCCAAAGGCGACTCTAAAACCCTTTCAGATCCTTCAGAACCGATTCATGCGTCAGGCCACGGGCGCTCCGTGGTTTGTGCGCAATAACGACCTACATAGAGACCTAGATCTCCCCACAATAGCCCAATATATGAATCAGCTCTCGAAAACTCATTTTGAGAGAGCCGCGAGACGAGGTCCCCGATATCTGACAGCACCCAGACGTGAGCTTTTTAAGTCACGATCTCGGGGGCGCACGAACTGACACACTCAGGCCAAAACACCCTTCCCGAACGGCCCTCTAAGCCGAGGTCCGAGTCTCAGAGGCGACTCGGACCCTTATAGAGTCGTTCCGCCCATCTAATCTGCTTTTGCCTTCGGGCCCCATCTCACCAGGCGATGTTTCTGAGCTCGCCTTGACCCCCCGGTGACGCCGCTAAGGTCCCATAAGGAGCCTACGACACTTACACAATCAGAAAAAAAAGTTAACGTTTATTTCATCCAAATATCCAATTAACTACAGCGCTGAGTTGGGAAATTAGTGGTGTTAGTTCTGGTAATTGTTACGAAATTAGCATGATAGTGATCGTTACAAAAAACTATCAATCCAATCCCGCCAAACCCGCCGAGCAGCGTGATGGATTTCAGCTCCATATCCCCTTTCCTATAGGGAGAAAAGGGAGGGAAAATCTCCGTAAACTCAAATAATTATAGTCGTATTAGGTAATTAGCTATAACTTCACCTATAAGTACATTTAACATTGTATTAACAATCACTTATGTTTTAAGGAATACGAGTGACATGCATTTTCCTTTAAAACAATTGCCAACCACTTTGTCTCGAATGCACGTGGCGTAAGATTTGACATTGATTGATTACTTTGATGATATTGCGATTTTCTTCTTTCTTATAATATATTTACTGTACATGTATACTAATAGATAGATTTAAGATAAAGTTTGTGAGTTTGTGAGGTTATATAAATAGATATCCTCACATATCCCTACTCGGTTGGGCAGCGTTCGGGAAACTCCGCGATATCTTGTGTAAAGCTCCATTTGACCTCACCTGAGGTCAAATCATCAAATGCATAAACCCACCACCATGATTCAATCCCAAATAAATGATTAACTAATCGTACACCCAAGCGCCGTATGGCGACATTTTTTTTATTTGTACACGTTAACCCTTGATTACAACCTAATCTGATAGTAAGTGATAATGCAATCTGCGATGGAAGCGGGCTAACTTGTTCCGAGGTGGATGAAAATCCACACCTCTCGTTTTCAACAAGACATTGTACCGGAACGCTAAATCGCTTGGCGGTATGTCTTTGCCGGTAGGGTAACTAACCACGGCCGAAACCCCCTTTCTAACACTACTTTCGTATAAAATAAACATAAATATTAGTAAAGAATGAAGATCACTAAATTATAAAAAAAAATGTATAAAACGTTATACCTACTTAAAATACCCGGTCATACACATTTTACTATCTGGATTGACGCGAACACTCACGCAATATAAAATGGGTGAGAGCCAATACAAATGCTCAAATCATAAATCAATCTCATTTTTATGAAAAGCAGCAGGGATGGTTATTTTCAGTTTCAGTTATGATGACCAAGTACATAACGCACTTTTATCAAACCTCAAAAAATTAAAATACATACCTTTATAACAAGTTACTTTTTTTGAAATAGCTCTTCACACTTAAATTAAAAAAAAACGTTAAAAATACATATGCGTTTCCGGACGCTCGACAGTATGGATAACTGCATGCACTGCGTGAGACAAATGAATGTCAGGCAGAGTGGTTTACGCTCCCATAAGAACTTATTTAAAAAACTTTCTGAAATAACTCTGGGATCCATTTAACAATACATTATACTGTACGCGCGGAAATATGTATACTGAATAGTAGAAAAGTAGATAGCAATTAGGTAGCATTAAAGCCCTACAACTCGTTTATACATGATAGGCCAGTGGATGAGACTTCTATGCCTTCGAATCCTTTCTAGGGCATGTACCTATCTCCAAATTTTTCAGTTATGTGCATTTTAAGAAATTAAATATCACGTGTTTCAAACGGTGAAGGAAAAACATCGAGAAGAAACCTGCATACCTAAGAATGTTCTTCATTCTTTAGGTGTGTGTGAAGTCTGTCAATCCGGATTGGGCCAGCATGGTTGACTATTAGCATTACCCTTCTCATTAGGAGGAGACTCGTGCTCAACAGTGAGCCGAATATGGGTTGTTAATCATGAATGTCCCATATTATGGTCATCGGCTCTGAAATTAATTGCGACTCGGACAAAATTAAGTTAAAAACCAGCTGGACGGAAAAAAATGCGTTTTCCTAAAAAAAACTTTCTTGTCTTATTTTAGTAAGGAACTGAAAAAAAAAAAATATTGTGTGTTAAAAATAAAAATAAATATTTTACGATGTTTGGCACACACAGTTTGGTAGACAGTAGTTTAAATAAATAAAAATAGTACTTTTGTTTGTAAACATCTGACAGTCCCTAAAATTATGTAATATAACAGACCCACTTTCGTTGGAATGCCATAATGTTCTATCCATAGACTCATCATAAAGAACGAAGAAATGGCTGCTTTGTATTGATGATCTACTTTCGGAAGGCGGTATGCGTTTGGATTTAGTAGTAGGTAACCTAAGGTAAAGGTAAATCAACTAAGGTACAAACGCATTTATGAGTGTACTTAGGTAAACTAAAAGAAATATATAAAATATACATTTTATCATTTTATATAAAATATCATTTTATCATGTACGTAGAAAAAGTATTGTTTGCCACTGCACGTGATTAGCCATTGTAGCACTCGTGCTGTATTGTGCAGTTCAGCTTCGCCTAATTTCACAAAAGCGATTCGTGCTACAATGGCTATTATTACATGACAGTGGGTTAGATAAATATATGCTGACGATCCTTCAGCTTCACATAAACATGACTGCCAGCCTACCATCTGTAGGTACATAATAATCTAACTAAAAGACTTGATAGCCCAGTGGATATGAGCCCTGCCTTCGATTGCTAGGGCGCAGGTTCGAATTGGGTCCGAGAAATGAACCTTCAACTTTTCAATTATGTGCATTATCAACCGACGAAAACAGAGAGAAGGTTAACAATTCGATGTTAACCTTCTCTCTTCTTTATATATATTCTTTATGTGATTATTAAGTAGAAAATATTATTATAATGTTATATTTCCCGTTTTAGTTTAGCTTAGTACGTTAATGTTTTGATGTCGGTTGTTTTTTTTAATAATCACATTAAACTCACGTGTCCCAAACCCCAGGTCTTAAAAAAACGTACATACAGCCGAACTTAGAACCTTCTCCTTTTAGGAAGTCGGTTAATAAGGGAGGTGCGACCCTGTGCTCTGTAGTGGACTGTTAAAAATTTAAAATACTTGATTATATGCTGATAATGATGATGATGGTATTCATGTAATGGATGTAATTAGCAACTGTAATGCGATTAGGTACTAGATTTATCTAGTAATTAATTATAGCCCGCGCGAATCGCAATTCGCCTACGCTACATCTCTTTGTTTACAAAATCGACCCGCATGTGAAATAATCATTCGATGCTATATCCCAGTTGGCGACATTGAGTTACTATGTCTTACGTGCTAGATAAGTTGTTCTAAACAAAAATCATGCCGCACCATAAAAACAGTGGGGAGCCAGCGCAGGACTGACTGACTGAAATAAGTATTTGTTAAGTAGGTATACCACATATACGTTTTATACAAGCGTCGCAAACCATGGATTTTTCTTGGATAAAAAGTAGCCTAGGCTCCGCTCCGTGATCCAATTTATCTATGTACCAGATTTAAACCAAATCGGTTCTGTAGTTAAGCCTTGAAAGTAAACAGACACACAAACTTACTTTCTCATTTATTTTATTGTACTACGAGTACATAATATGGAGTATAAAAAAAACATACTTCTTGCGACCAAAAAGTCGTATGTGCCATGAATTACGCTTACGGGTTTCGTTAAACATAGTAAGCTAGCAAGAAACTAATGTGAAGGGCGTTGATATCGCTACAGTTAAAGGGATTAAAATTTATTATAATAGCGAAGGGTTGAGTGCTGAAGTGGTATCTTCTCTAGTACGTAGTACAGAGTAACTCAATGGTTCGCGGTTGTGTTTTATTGTGTGCTGTGCGAGAGCTTCCATGTCGTACAGCTGGTTGCCGGATTATCGTGTATAAATAGATGATAGACAACAAAGCGTTAAATAATCCCATTTGATAGCGCTACGGTTCAACATTTTTTTCACGTCGATGTTGTAGAACACTAGACGATTGTCTTTCTTTTTATGCGATGAGAATGAGTCAGTGGAGTAATTTTTATGTTGTGTACCACCCAGTCTTATCTATCATTATTTATAGCCTAGTTTAACGGCTCGTTACACGCGTCAGTCCTGACCTAAAAATTTTTAGAAGAAAGACTTAGAACGTCGACTCAGGATTCGAATTCAGGACCTCGTGATACAAACCCACGGACCTGACCATTGTACCAACGAGACAATTCCATAAGTACCTCATCTTCATTATTATTATTTTTTTTTTATATATAGTTAGTAGTTCCTCGAATTTTTAGTATTAATTTGTAAAATCTGTTGAGTGATTTTTTACGCGGGTAGATACAGGTTGATAGTATTTTAAAAATAGACTAATTTTAATTATTATATTATATGTATATATAATTGTTTACTTAACTACTAATCCAAACTAATACCAAAATAATACCATTGCCATCTATTCCAAATAACTTGTCTATACTAATTATTGCTATTAATTTTCATTAGGAGGTTAAAATATAATTTCACGAGTAAAGAAATCCAAAATATCCAAAACAATTACAAAAATAATTATGTTTTTAGACATACACATTTTAACTAATGATTTATGAGTCAGCACGGAAATAATTCTATGATTTTAACAATCTTTGCTAGTGTCTAAAGATCATCAAAAGTTAAAGAATAACACAATTCTTTCCATTTCTAGACGAAAAGCTACGAACGCTAGAATCCACAACCGTTGAGCCATTTAAAAAAAGCCTGATAAAGTTGATAGTTGTCAAAATTGACAAAAGCAAAACGTCAAACGTCAAATCGTGAATTTGTTTTGTTGTTGTTTATTTTCACTTTTTCAGTGTGTTTTATTTTTTACTTTATCTGCTGTTAAAGTGATAATCTATTATGAATTCATAACTTAAATATCTTTCGACAGCATAGCGCAGTATGGATAATTATATTGTAATATCTTTTGTCGGCGAGGGATCGTTTGGGCGAGTTTTTAAAGCGAAACATAAGGACACCGACGCTATTGTTGCTCTAAAAGTTATCAGGAAGGTGATTTTGATTTAATTTTATTTCTTCCTAGCGTATGCTCCACCATAACCACGACATTATTTATTAACATAAACCATAGAAACCTTCCTTTCGAATCACCGTATCTACTGCTGAAAACTACATACCTAAACGTACATATACGCTTAGATATGTTAGTGACTTTCTTTTATATCAAGTCAGTGACATAGCGTGCCTCAGAGGGACCCTGTATCAAAACTAGTTAATATATAACTTAACTAGTAAATAGCTCAATAGCCCAGCGGCAAATCCCGAAAATCTCTATTATTGATACGGCTGATACGGCGGTAGCTAAGCCCCTATATCTGCTTAACAAATTACTTAGTTTTTTTATGACTTTCATCCAGTTGATGAGTTTTTGACTTGATTTCATGGATTGATTTGAACTCTAAAAATATATATTTGTGATTTCAGAAAGGGCGATCATCTAAAGACTTGAAAAATTTGAGACAGGAATGTGATATACAACGGCAGCTCAACCATCCAAATGTAATTCGTATGATCGATAGCTTTGATACAGAATCTGAATTGGTTGTTGTAACAGAGTATGCTGAGAAGGAGTTGCATAGTATTCTGGCTAAAGAAGGATGTTTGAATGAAGAAAATGTAAAGAAAATTACTTGGGACTTAGTGTCTGCTTTATACTACTTGCATTCTCATAGGGTCTTACATAGGTAAAATATTATAATACTAGATAATCATGATCAGCATTTTTTCAGGCCACCAGGCCACCAGGTCACCATCTTTATAGAAATGGTGATGGTGTAGAAATCCACCATTCTACTTGGCTTAAAGCTATAATGCTTAGGTTACATCACACTAAATAATTATATTCATATTAAAATTCAATGGTTTTGAATTGAAAGCACCTATGTTTAATCTATATCTAAGCATAATTTTTTTAAGCTAATAGGCTCACGTTTGATCATGATCTAACCTGATGGTAAGTGTCTAGCAGTCTAAGATGGGACACGCTTGCCTAGAAAGTGCCTATTCACTCTTGTTTTAAAGATACCCAAGTTTTTGATTCAGGAAACACTGACTTTGGAAGGGTATATAGACTTATGGCTTTGATTATTCTATACAAATTTGAAAACTATTATTAATATAAATCCTTAAGACATTATTTAAACACTTTTTTATGTTTTCAGAGACCTGAAGCCACAAAATGTTCTGTTAGATGGCACAGGACGGGCCAAATTGTGTGACTTTGGCCTGGCTAGAATAATGACTAACACTACACACATACTCACATCTATCAAAGGTACTCCTTTGTATATGGCACCTGAACTTATAGATGAGAAGCCATATGATCATCAGGTGGGCTTTTTAATCTTCTTGTACCTCAACACCAAAATATTTTTTGCTGGTATTCAGTAACTTGTAAATCTATGTTAACACTATGACCCACATACATGTTTATGGTTGTTAAATGAGGTTTAAGAGGGGTTATATTTATAGTCTAGGGACTCTTCCATTTTAATCTTTTATGTGTCTACTACTTTTAAAACTAGTTTGTCAATGATCATCATTATCAACCCATATTCGGCTCACTGCTGAGCTCTAGTCTACCACGCTGACCCAATGCAGATTGACAAACTTCACTCACAGAGAATCAAGAAAATTCTGTGGTATGCAGGTTTCCTCACTATGTCTTTCCTTCACTGTTTAAGACACATGATAAAATTTCATATAATGCACACAACTGAAAAGTTGGAGGTGCATGGCCCGGACCAGATTCGAACCCACACCCACCAGAATCTGAGGCAGAGGTCATATCCACTAGGCTATCACGGCTCAGTTTCAATATAAGTAAATATTTTTGATAGGTTGTACTGTATCTTACAGCATCAAAAAGCTTTTACAGTAACCATTTTTAGACCTATTATACTTAGACCTTACTTCAGGTCAAAAATAAATAAAAAAAATATTACTGCCATCATATCAATTCAACTTAAAAAAAGTCAACTAACTAACATACCAACACACAACCCCAGCTACACAGGGTTAACAAGATAACACATCTATTTTTAACCGACTTCCAAAAAGGAGGTTCTACGTTCGGCTGTATGTATGTTTTTTTTGTATTGTCCATAAATGGTTAAACATTTCAAGCAAAATTTGGAGAAAATGTTATAGTGTTTTGTTTTGTATTTTTCAGGCAGATTTATGGTCACTTGGCTGCATAGTGTATGAACTTATGGCTGGTCAGCCACCATTTTGTACAATGTCCATATGGCAACTTGTTAGAATGATTCGGCACAAACCAGTTCAATGGCCTAGTTTTATAAGCCCTGATGCTAGATCATTTTTACAGGTAAGTGAAACAATATTTGCTATATCATGGAGTAATTGATTATTTCACTATTATCTGTGAAAAATAGATAAATCCAATCACCAATTAATGAATTCACCAATTCTGACAAAACCCAATTCTGACACAAGGGAATCCAGACAGAGAGTTGACACTATAATCCTTCTCATGAAAGAAGTCCCCCAGACCCGACGCTAATGTCTTAATGGCGCTCATTGTCATTTTGAAATGGCGGCCTTATTATCATTTGTGTAAGGTAGGTAATCATTTTAGTTCAGGTTTTCTTTCATGAAAAGGACTCTACTAAAATTCAATTGCAAATGTACTATAAACCAACTAGACCAATGTTCTGACATGAAAATATGACAAAAATTGCAATAAAATATTTGGGGTTGAGTGTAGGAAGATTGTAAATACTGCACAACCTATTGTCATTCTTATTACAAATACAAAATGTTTCATAAAAACGATTAAACCATTTTGCATTTGAGGTTCATAAAATTAACTGTTCTTGAAAAACTGCTTTTCTTTGCCTCTATTTAATATTGACTAATTTTCTAATCTATTTTGTACCAAGAGTTTACACAATGTTTAGGCTACATATACAATTAAAGTATTTGATGTAAATGTTTTAGGGTTTGTTACACAAGGATCCAGATAAAAGAATGGCTTGGCCTGAAATATTGCAGCATCCGTTTGTAGCGGGACATGTGCTTATACTGCCTGAGGATAAACAGAGTGATTCTCCATTCACAAAGCCTTTGTCCTCTAGTCAACAAGAAGCAAAATTTTTACAGACTGAAAAAATGATCAAGAATCCCAAGTTGGTATTTTTTACATTTGCTTATTTGTGTTTTATATTTGGTTTATATTATAAACTGTCTATTAAACTTGATTAATATTACCCTCTAACTAAAAGTCAATGTAACAATAATAATCCAACAACTGAGATTTATTAGATATTTTCTTGGTTTTTGTTTGATTAAGTTGTGGTTTAAGCTTGTTAATTTTTGTGGTAATTTTGGGTTGTATACCCAATTGTACACTGATGAGCTAGTTAGATAAAAAAAAATAATCTCTTATTAATCTGTATAATATAAAAAAATTTAATATTAAGATTGGGATACTAGAAGTATATTCACATTAAATTGTTCAATTATATTTACAGAGCCCTCAAAACTGAAAGTGAATTAAAGACTGAAACCAGAGAGCATGATTTAAGAAACGTTCGAGGTGTCATGCAAGCTATGGAATGTGTTCCAATCTCAGATGACGATAGTGTCAGAGCAACCAGTGCTTTCAGTGTCCGAGAAAGTCTTAAAACAGACGATGAAGACCAATCGCAGCCCATAACCGCAGCAAACGCTAAATTACTGAGACATGAGTTTAACGTCATGAATTCTAATCTAGTTGTATGTAATCTCGAGAAAAATATGGCGCAATTGATGTCTGCCAACCAAAAACACGAGTTCATAAAAATGCACAAAATAGATGAAGAAAAGAATGATGTGCATAAAGAAAACCTTGACAAGAAAGAGGCTCCAGTCGATGCTACTGATGATAAAAAAGATATTGATATTAAACAAAAATCAAAGCCACCAGAAACAGCGTCCCAAAGTTTGGAGAATCCTAAAAGTTCAACAAAATGCAGCAGTGATATTAGTTCAGGTCTAAGCAAAAGTGTACCACCGTCATATAAGCAAAAAATACTCCAATTCTCCAGAGATAAACTGAGATTTGGTAGCGGTGGAAACAGATTAACCAGAAGTATCAAACGTTCATTCCATTTTAGCAGGAGCTTAGACAAGAATAAAACTGACACTCAAAGGCGTACTAGTGAGCCCACTATAGAAATAAATAGTATTACAGAAAAAAAGGTCCACTTGGAAAATTCTAAAGAAGACAAAGATGAAGATATTGAGAAATGTGAAGTGATTGAGGAAATATCAGATGACAAAGAAATTGCTGATAATGATAGAATTATGAAAGTAGAAGAGAAAGCCGAAGGTAATTTACCTAATATTACTAATTTCATTTTAATTATAATTATACACATGAATATGTAAACCAAATTGTTTGCTACAGTTAAGGAGCCATCTTCCATAGAGCTGGAGGAATGGGAAGCCTTTCTAAATTCTAATATCACAGAAGTAATGGAAGGCGATGTAGAATCATTGACACAGCTGAATATGGTAATTTTTAGTTTTTAACATATTATAATTATTTAGACATATTTATCCCAAGATATTTCTATATGTAGCCATCGTCTGTATGTAGTGCAAATTTCGTGTTGCATTTTGTGTTTATATTTAATTACAACCGCCCTCAACTGCATGAAAAACCCTTACCCTTTGATTTTAAGGAACATACTTTAATTTTTCCTTTTATCCCTTTAAAGTAATATTCGTCTGGCTACTACACACTACAACTCGTTCTTATTATAATCCGACGTTCTAGAGATTAGTAGGTAGGTAGTATAATAGGATTAGCAGGCTTCAGATTGACGACTTAATGTCGATCAATAACAATGGATTCAAAAATATAGATAGAAATAGACAAAATTCAACATAATGATGATGAGATAGATAGCATTATTTCCAAAATTCAAAATTCAACGCAATGATGATGAGATAGCATTATTATAGGAAATAATGCTATCTCATCATCATTGCGTTGGTACGAAAGACTGGGACAACTCCGCATCATTGGGCGACATTTTAAATATTTACTCTTCACTTGGTCGCATGTTAGCTCCACAGGTGATTGGCCGTTGTGCGCATCTTTCGTCCCATCTCTAGGAATCTTGGTCGTCATTTGCCTTTTTGTCGTCTTTCGGTTGTCCGGTATTAGGAGAATAATTAATCAATGATTTGTCGTTCAAAGCACAGTCAATGCAGGTAATTTGTAATGTTGCAGGTAAGCATGGTGGTGGGGGTAGTGGGCGTGGCCGCACGCAGTCCGCGAGGCGCGCGCGTGTGCGGCGCTGTGGCGGCGCTGCTCGCACTGCCCGCCCTGTCGCACTCGCTGCCGAGGCACACTCTGCTCAACATACAGGACGTAAGTAGACATGCAGGAGATGTGAAAATGATTTTTTTTTTATTATTTACAAGTTAGCCCTTGACAACAATCTCACCTGATGGTAAGTGATGATGCAGTCTAAGATGAAAGCGGGCTAACTTGTTAGGAGAAGGATGAAAATCCATACCCCTTTCTACCCGTTTCTACACGCTAAAAACGAACGCTAAATCGCTTGGCGGTACGTCTTTGCCGGTAGGGTGGTAACTAGCCACGGCCGAAGCCTCCCACCAGCCAGACCTGGACAAATTAAGAAAATCTCAATCTGCCCAGCCGGGGATCGAACCCAGGACCTCCGTCTTGTAAATCCACCGCGCATACCACTGCGCCACGGAGGCCGTCAAAATTACTGCTGGTTAGTTACATTTACATTATCAAGTATATACATAATTCTTATTCATTAGCATCTTGTCCTTCGACATAGGCCTCCCCTAAAGATCTCCACTTTTCTCTGTCCCTCGCCATTCACATCCATTCCGGACCGGCGACCTTTTTAAAGTCATCCTCCCAACGTTTCACCTGTCTTCCTTTATTCCTCTTACCATCCCTAGGATACCATTCTGAAATCCTTTTTGTCCATTTCTCGCCCTTTTCCCGTATCATGTGTCCTGTCCATTGCCATTTTAGTGTTTTGTATACTTTTTCCACATTCTTAAATTTAGTGGCCTTTTTAATTTTTGTTTATTTTACTCTATCTTTTCTCCTAACTCCTAAGTAATTTTATAAACATTACATTAAATAATAGGGCTGATACCTTATTTTTAACCGACTTCATTAAAAGGAGTATGTTCTCAATTCGACTGTATGTTTTAAGTAAATACCTGTGTCAGAAGTTATCGCTCTTCCTTTATACCATTATACTCATAACTAGGCTATTTACATTCTATAGTAACATTTTGATAAATAGTTAAATATGGTAGAAATTAAAAAATAAGTTCTGATGGTTGTCCTACACAAAGCGAGAGAGCGAGTTATTTATTGATCAAATTATTTCAAATATAATATTTACATTTACCGCACAATTCAATATATTTATAACCCCTAGTCCCTTCTTTATAAATTTGAAGTTTGTTTATTTATATATTTATAAATTAAACAAAATTCACAAAAAATTTCGTTAAGTTTATTTAATAAGTTTTTTGAATAATAACCAACCAAGCCAATATACAGACAGGTGAATGTTTGTCGAGTCCCTTAATATTTTATATAAAAAGGAACTTTATCTTGTAAATTACATTTACGGATATGGCCGACGCCAATTAGTGCAAGTTTAAGTGATATCTGCGTATTGATTATTTTTTTATTACGTCACCAGGTGTACCTGGAAGCGAAAGTTGTTTACAACTTCGTGGCGGCAATAAACACTCTAATGAAAGACAGCAAAGACGCCGACGAAGGAGCCGAGGACAGGTAACTGTGTTTATTTTGTTGCTTTTATCTCCCAAACTCCTTTTCCGCCTGTGTCTGTTAGATTGGCAACCAAGCAATTGCTGGTTATTCTAGTATTGACCACTTAAATGCTCCTAAAATGTAAAATGCAATGTAAATTGAAGTAACAAGGAACTTCAATAGTTGCGTGACTTATATCCGTTTAAATGTCTTTTATTCTATTTAAAAGTAAAGACCCTGAATAGTTAACTCCAAATGAGAGGACACTAGACCTACGTAAATTTGGAATTTCTGTTACAAACTTTTCAACTGGATCATATTTTTCTGATGGTCTAGTTAGCTTTCTTGTCTAATATGTTTGTTAGATGGAACTTTATGATGATGACAGATTGGTATTATATACGTATTATTGATGACTGTGGAGACTTTATCGACTTTTTTAGTAATCTACCCTCTCTTTAGACAATCGAAGACAAACGTATTCAAGTATCTTGTATCGCATACCAGATAGATCTTCCTTACTTCTTTTGCTATTTTTACTTTTATACATACTTTTATCACCCAATATGCCCAATGGATATGACCTCTGCAACCGATTCCGGAAAGTGTGGGTTCGAATCCGGTCCGGGGCATGCACAAGAAATTAAATATCACGTGTCTCAAACGGTGAAGGCAAAACATCGCAAGGAAACCAGAGAATTTTCTCAATTCTCTGTGTGTGTGAAGTCTGCCAATACGCATTGGGCCAGCTTGGCGGCCTAACCCCTCTCGAGACTCAAGCTCAGCAGTGAGCCGAATGATGATGAATGATGATGATGATACTTTTATCGTAGGATCCAAGGAGTGAGTCGCATGGTGGAGGTGTGCGCGTGGCTGTGCGTGCGCTCGTGTCGCGCCGTGCGGCAGTGCGCCACCGCTGTCATTGCTTACAACGCACAGCCGGTCTTTACACACCTTTTGTCTTTGTGTAAGTTTTTAAACTAAAACTTCTTTACGTATGCTTCACTTGGAGTAAGTTGGTCGTTACGAAAAGTGTAATCGGGTGAGCAGTTTAAGGGATCGTTCAAATATCACTTAAGCTCTGTAGGGACATGGGGGGTACATCTTTTTACACTAATGACACCTATCTTTGTTTGTACACGAAACCCATTAACAGAGATTCCCACAAAAAATGCATATAACAATGTTTATATAAGCCTAAGACGAAAAAAGGGGGGTTATGGGTAAATAATTATTGTAATATTCGTAATACTTGAACTGCTCCTTAGATGCGTGCTGCCATCTACAGGCATGTGAAACATTGTTTTTTATTTCAAACTATCGCTAGATGGCGTTCTTACAGAACTTTGAAACAATCCCTTTTCGTACACTTTAAGAACGAGATGGCGCTTTGTTTTTTTTTTGATACAAGTTTTGCTTCAGTCGTGTGGTCGAAAGCATAATCAACATTTTTTATTTATTTTTTTACAGAATATTTGCTATTTCTTTTTAAATATGACCAATATTCCTGTTCCCCTCCAACTAGTCGGAAAAGACTCTGTTAGGAGTGGGTTTATGATAATGATGATAATGAACAGCTGTTCTACTGAACAAAAATATCAAAACCATTATTTCCTCTACAGATTCAAGAACACCCCGAATCACGCTAAACGTAGTTGGTATTCTCATAACCGTTCTCCAAGATCTACCGGAACACGCGGACGTGGTAGAGAAAATATTGTTCGACGACGAGCGTTTCAACTTCTTGAGGCTTCTAGAACAATCCAGCGACGCTCTGAAGATGAGAGTGTGTATACTCATCAGTTTGCTCTGTACTTTCTCTTGTACTGCGTTCTCCGCTGCTATGGAGTCCAAATGGTCCAAACACGAGACTGAATGTTTGGAAGCTCTGCATACACATTGTAACGTGGCCTTGAATAGAGCGGCTCGATTGGCTACTAAGGAGCTGAATCATATGCCGTTTTATTTAAGCTGATTTTTTTAAAATGTACCTATAATTTAGCAAGCGCCTCGCGGTTTCATTCGCGTAGTTCCCGTTCCCGTGAAACACGGGAGAAAAATAGCCTATACTATACTACAGCCTTTCTTGATGAGTACTGTATACCGACAAACAAATTAGAAATGAAGGTAGAAAACGCATGTCATTTTATAATTTATTTTTTTAAAAATATGTATGGTTTGCTTATACAATATTATACAAATTAAATTAACCATATCCAATTGTTCTAAGCTTATTAATCAAACTTATTTTCATCAATTTAAGAATAAGTTAATTATAATTATTACTAGCGGACCCAGTCAAGCTTCGTTTTGACATAAGTGCACTTATTCTCTATCCCTACTCTACCCTTCTATACCTCTACCCTTACCCTACCCCTACCCTACCCCTATCCTACCCCTACCCTACCCCTACCCTAGATTAGATAACCGGCCATGTGCGAGTTGTACTCGCGCACGAAGGGTTGGCACTATCTATACTAATATTATAAAGAGGTAAAGTTTGTGGTATAGGCATGATGACAGTTTTTTAAATTGTATTTAAAATAAAAGTACCTATGCTAATAGTAAAGCAATTTTGTAACAGAGTATTTGCGATCATTACTTTCGGAGGTCCCTGTAGCTTCGAATGTAAGGATCGCCAAGATAAGGATTTAAAGGGTCATTTGCGGCAATGCCACGAATTAATGACGTCATCGATCATAGTGATCGTTAGATTTATATGGGCGTTCAAATAAAATTACAAATATTTTTGTTATTCGTGTGCTTATGTTTGTACTTCATGTAATGAAAAATGTGTTTAATATATGGAAACTAAAAATATTTGAATTTTCATCTAATTACGATAAAAGATTTTTAATAGATTTTAATAATCTTGTTTAAATTACAAACATCCAAACAATCTTTGTTATATATGTATAAATTAGTTAATATTGACTTTATTTACCCGAATGTCTCATAAACATCAATATATTCAAACCTAATCATCTTCCCTATTGTAAGGGGTAATCTCTGGATATAGGTACTAAACCAATTTTGAAAATTCTTTTACCGGGAACGGGAACCACGCGAGTGAATCCGCTGGGCATCTTACCGATAAAAACGAAAAACAAAACACGTTTGTGCGGTGCAGCTATACGCCTCGTGTTCAGACCGGACTCGATGTTTGGTGCTAAATACACAAGAATAAAATATTTTAATCATTCAATCAGTTCTTATTTAGGAAGACTAAGGAATAGTAATTCATTATAAATGTAAGATTATTGTAAAAATAATGAATTTTAAATTGTATATAATGTGCCATATTTTAAAGAAATCTCAATAAATACTCTTATTTTAATTGTATTTGTGTGTTTACTTTCATAACTCAACTGCCAAAGTTTCTATATTATTGGTATTTTACTTTGATTCTCACCGACATAGCTCAACGAGTTGCGAAGCTGAAGTGGCAATGGGCGGGGCACATAGTTCGAAGAGCCGATGGACGTTGGGGTCCCTAGGTGCTGGAATGGCGACCCCTCACTAGATAGCGCAGTGGTGATCGACCCTCCCACCAGGTGGACTGACGACATCAAGCGAGTCGTAGGTATTCGTTCGATGCAGGCGGCTCAGTATGTTTGTAAGTCCCTACAAAAGGCCTAAGCCCTGCAGTGGACGTCCATCGGCTGATATGATGATGATGATGAATCGCTTTTGAAACCTGTTATGTTATTTTATTCACTATCAAGTAATTTTACTTTTGTATAACGTCAATTAAATTTATAAATAGAAATCATTATAAATAAACTTAAGTAGTTTAAAACTTATGTTATCACCATCAGCCAATTTATAATGGCTTACTACAGTTCCAGAACTCTAGTGTTATAGTAGAGGGGATTTGGAGAATAATGCGGATTAACTGATCTATCGTCATTATCAACCCATATCGGCTCACTGCTGAGTTCGAGTCTCCTCTCAGAATGAGAGAGATTAGGAAAATAGTCCACCACGCTGGCCCAATGCGGATTGGCAGACTTCACACACGCAGAGAATTAAGAAATTTTCTGGCGTGCCGGTTTCCTCACGATGTTTTCCTTCCTGGAGCTTGTGCCCATCACGTGGCTCCAATGCGGGCTGGCGGGTGGCAATTGAATCAGCATTATCTTCTTAGTAGGCATTAAAATGAAATTGCACGGAAGATTTTAGTGACACGCACGACATTACGAACTGATAGAATTTCAAAATAAAAATGGATCAATAACCGATAAGTTTCGATTACAGAAATCATAACGTAATTTGGGCTTCAACCGCATTAATGCGATAATTCTAACAATGCGCCGCTTGTGTAATTATAAGTAGTAGGAGAGCCGAAGCGGAGATTTAAGAGCGCGGTAGATCAATGGAAGGATACTTTGCATGTTGTTGAGTACCTACCTCCACCAAGAAACAGGCTGATAATATTTATGGGTATGTTTCTTCATCAATATTAGCATTGTAAGGAATGTTGAAGAAATAGCTTGATGTCATTGGTCCACCAAGTCGGGGGTCGACAAGTTAGTCCTTGACTACAATCTCATCTGATGATAAGTGACGATGCAATCTAAGATAAAAGCGGGCTAACTTGTTAGGAGTAGGATGAAATCCACACTCCTTTCGGTTTCTAGACGACATCGAACAAAACGCTAAATCGCTTCAACCAGACCGGGACCAATTAAGAAAACCTCATTCGGCCCAGCCGGGATCGAACCCAGGACCTCCGTCTTTTAAATCCACCGCGCATACCACTGCGCCACGGAGGCCGTCAAACCTAATCGAATAGATTCGACGCTCGAATAAATCCACATTTACCATCATGGGCTCCCCTACCATTACTCGGACTTGGCCATTGCCGACAGTGCGTTCACATCGAGATCAAAAACCTACGTTGTACGACAGGTTTAGGCCGTTTGTTGTTTGTGTTAATAAAATCATTAAATGTGGGCGTTGCACTTTATGGTAGTTCGTAGTTACATAAGGCAGGTGATCGGCCGGCCTCGCGCGGTCGCCGCGTGCATTCACCGCCTATAATGGACCGAGGGCTTGCGTAGCCAGACTTACCTCTTTTTGTAATGTATTTTGTAATGTAGGCTCCAGGCTCCAGGTCCTCGATTGCATAAAACGCAAGTGTTTAATATTTTCTCAATGATATACTGACGAATTATTGCTCCAATCGCCAGGCCCTTAGCTTCGTAGCGACCCTGGAGATCACTAGATACAATGAAAGTTCTCTTGCAAATAACTGTTATTGGTGTTTTTAAGATTTTAAGACTGTCGATTGGCAATCGGGGACATGATTTCTCATAAAAAGGCGAGGAATAAAAAAGTACGCTATGTACTTGGATCGTTGAATGTCTGGATTGGAAGTCACCACAGTCCAAACTTCATAATTGGCTACATGCCTCCTGCCTATTGACAGTGGTGTTGAGCACTGGGTAGTTACCCTGTTTCCTGCGCGAAAAAAATCGTGTGATGAGTGTTTTTCAGTGTGTTAATACATTATGTAAATATTTATTTGTAGTAGGTAAGTATTGTTATCGCCGCGTTGCAACGACTTGCGGTACAGACGGCTTCAGTGTGCTCGTGGCGTTCGAGCCGTCCACATCTCTTGTTGTGTAATTCTTTATTGGTTACTTGGGATAGGCGAGGAGAGTGACTTGAGTGGAAAAGGGGAGTGTTAGATATCTGTCAAAGGCGTTTTTAACCCTATACACATCGTTCACAAGTGCGTGACTTCACTCAAGGTCATTCTCTGCCACTCAGGGTTTATTGGTAACATTCTTAGTGGGAATTGTTAGACCTGACAGACTCATTCAATAATTGTGTTTGTAGACAACCGCTTCTGATGTGAAACCTCTTATACTCCGACAGTATATAAATGTTTTTCATGAAACAGATAATATCTTAGCAACCATAACACAAGTTACGCTTATTTTGGGGATAGACAGTGTGTATTGTCCGTATATATTTATTTATTAGTAGGAGCTTACAAATTTACAGCCTTCATAAGGTGAGGTAGGTCTGGCTACGCAAGCTCTCGGTCCATAATATATAATTATATGAATATTCATCAATTCTAATGTGCATATAATATATTACCACCACGCCTTTACTAAGTGGTGACAGTAGAGGTAAATGGCAAAATCCGCATTAAGTGGGTACATAACCGCTCACAGATTTGTGTGGCAGTTATGGCAGTTGCATTCAAATCAAGGTATTAGGTAGACTTTAATTTTGGTTATTTTCTGTGTAACAATTTTCTTGAGGAAAATTCTTGTTAATACAAAACTAGGCCTCAAATCGCTCGCGAGAATTTCCAGTCATATCTATAATTAACCTATCGACCCAATGTTTTCTTAAATATTTTAATCACACTGCAATTGGTGATTATATACATACTGTGTACTTTTGATTAACTGCCTCGGTTGTCCAGTTATGCGGACTTGGATCATAAAGTCTTAAGTTCAATTCCTGGGTAGTGCTAGAAGATTGAGTTCTTCCAAGAATTTTTCAATAGCACTTGTATGTAGGAAATTAGTGGTGTTACATCATCCCCGTGTAATAGATACCTATTGAGTTTTCCTTTATTTTTTTTTTAAATTTCCAAATAATCACACAAAACTCGGTGTTGTGAAGCTGGTATTACACTTTCGTGTGTCGGGGAGCATATTACCTAAACCGTCGGTCCCGGTCGTCGTTATCAACTCCTATTCGGCTCACAGCTTAGCTCGAGTCTCCTCGCAGAATGAGAGGGGTTAAGCCAATAGTCCACCACGCTGGCCCAGTGCAGATTGGCAGACTTCACACACGCAGAGAATTAAGGAAATTCTCTGGTATGCAGGTTTCCTCACGATGTTTTTCCTTCACTGTTTGAGACACGTGATATATAAATTCTGAATATGCACACAACTCAAAAGTTGGAGGTGCATGGCCCGGACCGGCTTCGAACCCACTCCCTCCGGAATCGGAGGCAGAGGTCTAGGTCATGATTATTAAAATCTGTGAAGGATCTGTATAGAGTCAAACATTCTCACCTTAATCCCACCAGTGGCGTAGCTAGGTAACAGGGCCCTGGTGCAAACAAAAAAATGGAGCCTATCTAAACTGGTTGGGTTTTACCAAGTAAAAATATTTATCAGCTCTTTTTCTTTCAGTTCAAGTTCAGTTCGATCGCAATTTTTTGGTAAGGATTCGAGAGCCCCCTGGTCGCATTGCACCACCTAGCCACTGAGTAGCTACGCGATTGAATCCCACTAACCCCATTGAGGCATGATCGTTCTTCGCTCCAAACCGCCTTTCCTTTATGATAAAAGATGCCAGCCCCGGTAGCCAAGTAGGACGTCGATTCTCTTTCTACGAATCGCAAACGCTTCAAAAACTAGAAAAATACATAGAAATGACATTTGCTATCGACAGGTCACGTGATCAAGACCTGTCATTCCCATACACTTTTCTAGTTTTCGAAGCGTTAGCGATCGTAGATAGAGAATCGACGTGCACTTCCCTATAACAAGCCTATAAAAATGACTAATTGTGATGACGATATTATTTACCTTCAGATGATGTAGCCTAAGTAAATTTGTAGCCATTTCAAGTTTCAATTCCATGAAAATTCATAATTATGAACAAAGTAGCGTACAAAAGCTAGTGGATAATGAAGCAGATTTAATAGCGCCGCGCCGGAAAATTTATTGACGCAAAGGAAATTTACTTAATGCGATAATGGCCCTTATTTATCAAATACCAATTCAACATCGATAAAATATCTACTTAATATTAATTATTTATGTTGAATGGTTATGGTGCTGTTGAACCCACAGAATGATGTCATACTCGGATACTTAGGTAAGACAGGTACCTACTAGACTACTAGTACTTATACCTACGTCAATATCTAATTGGTACTAATGTTGTTAGAGCCGTGATAGCCCAGTGGATATGACCTCTGCCTCCTATTCCGGTGGTGTACTTTCGAATCCGGTTCGGGGCATGCACCTTCAACCTTCCAGTTGTGTGCAGAAGAAATTGAATATCACGTGTCTCAAATGGTAAAAAAACATCGTGAGGAAACCTGCACACATGAGAATTTTCTTAATTCTCTGCGTGTGTGAAGTCTGCCAATCCGCATTGGGCCAGCGTGGTGGACAATTGACCTAACCCCTCTCATTCTGAGAGGAGACTCGAGCTCAGCAGTGAGCATTCACTGGATATGACCTCTGCCTTCGATTCGGAGAGTCTACGTTGGATTCCGGTCCGGGGCTTGCGTCTCCAACTTTTCAGTTATGTACTATTTAGGAAACTAAATAACACGTGTCTCAAAAGGTGAAAAAATATCGTGAGGATTTCTATGGCATTTTTAAAAAGACTTCAAAAATCCTCCTCCTGCAATACGCTTTGGTGGTAGGACACCTATCACTTTTTATTTATAATTTTACGAGGAGAATTGCATGACTGAAACTAAATAACTTACCTACCTAATTAGAAATTCAGAATGCCGTTGAAGTTCTTATAAAATATTTGAAACTATCTTTGATTATGGAATTTTACAGAAACAAAGGTTTATTTTGTTAGGTACATAATCATTCATTTATTCACTACGAGTAACTTTGCAGTTTTATGCTTCGTGAATTTTGAGTCCAAGTCTTTTTAAATTGTATCATTTTTTTCAGCTGAAAATCAGAGCTACTGAAAAGTATTGATTTTCATCGTTGCTGCAGATACTGTACGATAAAGTATGCGTACAGAATAGTATTATATTATTTGTATCACTAAAATCTGGGTAAAAAAAGTGTATTTTTTTCCACATTTACCTATCACAGTTTTAGTTCGCTCTTTTTTTTCTAAAAATTCAGTATTTTTTTGATTTCTTTATCTCTGATTTCATTGCCCAACCCTAGAGCTCCTAGCTTAATTGTCTTATGTTTGTTTTAATTTTAAGACTTCTTTTATAGCTACTATAGATTTTATTAACACCTGATTTGTAGAGTTGCCGTATAAAACATTATACGAGAAGTGTACCTAATCTTTTCAGTTACGGTATATTTGTACGATAACGAATTGCGTATCGGAAGCCGATCACGTATATTTGCGCGATCGCAGCGGGTTCATTGTCCCACCGTATTCACTGTACCATTGGGTCATGAGTATTTTGACAGCGCAGCGCAGAATTATCTAATCGGCACGCGGCTGCGAGGACGCGGGGCCAACGACACCGGGACCGTTTGCAGCACTTGTTTCGGACCGACGAAAGTGAAAATGAGTACCACCGATACCGTACAATTTTTGTCCGTGGGAGTGGTCGCTCAGTCGCTATCCGGAATTTACGAACGTGAAAAATCGATGTTCGATCGATCGATCGATAATTCAAAATTCAATATTCAAAATTAATTTATTTCAATTAGGCTTAGTTTACAAAGGTCAGGATTATGTCAGAGAGACGAATATTTTAGTATTCCATGGACTCACCGTGCTTGTGCCGGGTCCATCGCGTGGTAGAGAGAAAAACTTCGTGCAGAGTCCTGAACTTGTGACTACAGGATGTAGGGTTAAGGAATTGCTTGACGATCGATCAACACTCCCCGTTCTCTGCTCGTGTTGTTCTACCTGTCTAGCCAAATTTGATAAGATCCTATTAGAGCAGCTTTGGATACTCGTTCTAATATAGAACTAGCTGCACTTCTGTCTTTAAGCAAGTTATAGAGAGATTTTGCTGGTAATCCTGTCGCACCTACTCTTACGGCGTACAGACTAACTATACATAGCCATTTTTTGTTAGTTCATTTGTTACTTATTTTAATCTAATGGTGGTAATAATAGTCGAAAACTTAAAATTAAAGTTACGAGGGTTCGTGCGCGCCTTGGTCCGAGAAGAGCCCACAACAAACTCAGCCAAGGTTTTTTTTTGTTTACCACCATTTTACTAACTTATTTAATACTAAGCACACAGTCGTATATTACAGTTTAACACCAAGTTTTTTTATCATTAATATAAACATTAACACTATAATAAGCCTTTCCCAAAAGCTTGTGTTTAATAAACACTTTGAACTTTTTGAGAGACATTCCAGTGGCATTCATGTGGTAGTTGATTTTTAAAATGTATGCAATTGCCCATAAAAGAATTACCATTTTTTTTGTAACCTACTATGGTGTGCAACAATTTTGATGATGAAAAAGTATCACACTAATATTAAGTGTGCATGTTACCGAAACTATTTGGCTGAAATTTAGAATAATAATAGATTTTATTTTGAATTAACACATAGGCTACTTTTCATCCCGGAAAAATCCATGGTTCTCGCTGGATTTGTGAAAAACTAAATCCACGCGACGAAGACGCAGGCGTCCGCTAGTTTCTGATAATTTCCAAAATAGGTAGGTATACTCAAAATAAAAAAAATAAAAATGTTATTTTTTAATTTAATTCTTTAAATTTTCCATTTTGTGATAGTCTTAAAATGGAACAGTCAAGCATATAAGTCATAACTATTTTTAAACGGAATGCGGAAAACTATTTACGAACAATTTATGGAAATATTTTTTTTCCTGTCGCATGTAAGGAGCGAGCATTGGCATTCTCTGATTTGTAAGGTCGATGACCGCTCAATATTCCAAGAGATTGCATATCATATTGGAATCATATAGATACCTATCTACTTGCTTTGTAACCTAGATTGTGATGTAGGCACGATAGATTAAATTCGGAGACAAGTATGTTCGAGACTTGAATAATTATTAGGTACTAGCTGACGCCGCGCGGTTTCACCCGCGTGGTTCCCGTTCCCGTAGAAATACGAATAAGATATATATAGCCTATAGCCTTCCTCAATAAATGGGCTATCTAACACTGAAAGAATTTTTCAAATCGGATCAGTAGTTCCTGAGATTAGCGCGTTCAATCAAGCAAACAAACAAACAAACTCTTCAACTTTATAATATTAGTATAGATTTTCTAATACCTACTTAAAAATATTGCTATTGTCACAGTGTTTGTCCAAACAAGTAGGTTTGTCCTATCCTAACCTACCTACCCAGGGTAGTTATGCCGTGTCAGCCGTATCAATGATACCTACAATGCCCCGGTCATGAGAAAGACCTTTCGTCTGAACTTGAAAATTAGTAAAATACCCGTGATAGCCCAATGGATAAGACCTCTTCCTTCTAAGAGCTTTCGAATCCGGTTCGAGGCATGCACTTCCAATTTTTCAGTTAAGTGTTCAGGAAATTAACGTAAAATACGTGTCGATGGAGGAAAACATCGTGAGGAACCCTGCATACCTGAGAATTTTCTTAATTATCTACGTGTGTGAAGTCTACTTTCATCCTATCGTGACAGCCCAGTGGATATCACCTCTGCCTTCGATTCAAAAGGCGTAGGCTCGAATCCGGTCCGGGGCATGAACCTCCAACTTTTCAGTAATGTGCATTTTACGAAATTAGATGTCACTCGTCTTAAAACGGTGAAGGTAAAACATCGTGAGGAAACTTGCATACTTGAGAATTTTTCTTAATTCTCTACGTGTGAAAAGTCTTTCAATCCGCATTGGGCCAGCGTGGTGGACTAAGGCCTAACCCCTCTCATTCTGAGAGGAGACTCGTGCTCAACAGTTAGGCAAATAAGGTTGTTAATGATGTGACGTTTTTCAATCCGCATTGGGCCAGCGTAGTAGACATAGTCGGCATCATATTTATTTTAAGCGAGCGTTTTTGTTCCTTTTTTGAGAAATCTTTACCGTCGTTATTTTTACTTTTATAGTCCTGTAGAAACCGAAATGGGTGTGGATTTTCATCCTTCTCCCAACAAGTTAGCCTACTAGTTAGTGCTCCAGCTCGTATTCCAGACAGCAAACCCTTTCATTTGATATTCATATCATGGGATGGATTTTGAAACAGACAGTCCGCCATCTTGGGGAGGCCGCCATATTGGATTTTTAATGACGTTTTAAAAAATAGTCATGAATTGTCATCAGAACTCAGAGCGTGTGCAAAATTTCATCCTAACCGAAGACCAGGAAGTGGGTCAAATTAAGATTCCAAGATTTTCTTACATATTTACATAGTTACAAGTGAAGCTACGAGTAATGTAAGCGTGTTAACAACTTCCAAAAACAAATTATAAATCATTGTACCTACTTATTGTTTGCTGCATTTTGGCAGCAAAGCGTACCAGTTGGAGGCAGTTGTATTTTCTAGTAGGTAGGTATCTATCTAGGCTTGCAATAAGCCAATCTTGACTGCAATAACATGATCGCGTGTAAAATGCACTTTAAAGTTTAAATAGCGTTCAAGAAGAAGCCTATTATCTAACTTGGACTATTGAATTTTGTTGGTACAAGTGTCAAGCAGTGCGATGTTTGGAGGCTTTTTACTTCAAATAAGAAGTAGAATTAAAGATTTTATGTAATGACAAACGGACGCGTGAAATTATGTTTTCCCGCGGGAATTTGTAATGTATTTTTCGGAATAAAAAGTAGCCTATTTGTTGCTCCAAAACTTCTTCTATCATCCAATGGAAGTCCCATTAAAATCGGTTCGGCGGTTCCACAGATTAAACCGGACAAACAGAAAGACAGTCAGACAAAAATTTTCAAAAAGCTTGAATAATTTTTAATACAGTGTTAATAGCGCTGCTATGCTATCAAAAACAATACCTGTCAAATATACCAATTCTCGCAACTTAGTTGTTTTACCGTAAAAAGTTGTGAGATCCATGTAATACTAAGTCAGTTACTTTATTCAGTCCGTAATTGGGGACCTATCTCAAGTTATTACGCAATTAGTAAACAGTTTATAGTGACAATATTAAAAATCTTTTATATTTTAAATAACATAAATTGACTTGGCCATCGCATGAATACACAATCTCACAAGTAATACATATATTTGAAAAAGATTGCTTAGAGCTCCAAATCAATCTATTTTGATTGCAGATAAGGAAAATCATTTTTTTTTAAATTTGGGTTTGTAATCTTTTGCTCTAAAAAGCAACTTTTTAGTAGATCTAGATCCCTTTGTGTAAATAGTAGTACTTATAGATCGTCCGGGGAAGTACTTCCGCCTTGTTTGTTTAAGCATACTTTTTAACCCCCGCCGCAGACAGAGTGGTGGTATAAGTTTGACGTGTCTGTCTGTCAGTCTGTCTGGGCACCGAACGGATAAAGCGATTTCAATTTAGTTTTTTTTGTATGAAAGGTGACTTATGTACGAGTGTTCGTAGATGTGTTTGTTGAAAATCGGTTGAGCCGTTTAAAAGTTCTGGGGGGAGAAAGTGGGGAAGAATAACCGAATGTCCGCAATTATATGTAATGGTACCTATGGAATTAACACTTCATGCGCCGAAGTCACACTTGGCCAGTTATTTTTTATTTTTCCTATTTTACTTAGGTCATTAATATCCACTGGGGAACAAGCATTATTTACAATATCGTAGGTAAGTTAGGTCAATGACCTATGCCTTAATTACTACTATATTAGCGTAGTAAAACCGTAGTTACATCAAGCGTTTGCTGATGACGTCGATAAAGCACCTTTAAGGGAACTTAGCTCTTATCACCCTACAATGAGGCATACATTGCCTTGAACACTTCAATTGCCTAGATACACGTGGTTATTTTGCTAAGCAAAACAAATTAGTCAATCACCGCTACGAACGTCCTTGCCAGAGCGATGACCCCGGAACACTTGAAGTTGTCAGCGATAATACTAGACATTATCCAACTCTTATGTAAGTCCTTGATACTCGATATGGTGACCTTCGCGTTCAATGCCCCTTTGCAGTTAATGACTCGTATCTGGGACCTTTCTAGTTTGTTACGTCTATGTTTGCTCGAGATCAATGTACTGTAAATCATACCTATCAATCATACAACTTTATCGATATTGAGTCGCAAGTATATTTTTGTGACTTTGTTGAATAATAAAAACATAGCTAACTCTTACATAATGCTTATGTAATAAACTTGAAAAAGTTCTACTGTTGTATCATAATCGTCATCATTATCAGCCGATGGACGTCCACTGCTGGACATAGGCCTCTTGCACGGACTTCAAGCACAACGGTCTCGACTTGATGTCTTCAGTCCACCTAGTGGGGGGTCGACTAACAATGCGCTTTCCTGTGCGGGGTGGCTATTTCAGCACCTTGGAACCCCAACGTCCGCGGCTCTTCGAATTATGTGGCCTGCCCATTGCCACTTCAGCTTCGCGACTCGATTTCTGACATCAACATTTCTGATTCGCTCACGCAGAGAAACTCCAAGCATAGCTGGCTCCATCGCCTGCTGAGTGACTTTGAGCATAATAGCATTATGCTCAAATGGGGCAGTATTCATATAGGGAAACCATACCCATATTTGGCTCAGTTCTGAGCTCGAGTCTCCTCTCAGAATGAGAGGCGTTAGGCCAATAGTCCACCACGCTGGCCCAATGCGGATTGGCAGACTTAACATACGCAGAGAATTAAGAAAATAAAAGGTTTCCTCACGATGTTTTTTCTTCACCATTTGAGACACGTGATATTTAATTTCAAAGTTGAAGAAAAGTTGGAGGTGCATGCCCCGGTTCGAATTCGAACCAACCCCTCCAGAATCGGAGCCTCTGCCTCCGATTCTGGAGGGGTTCTCCGAGGGGTGCCTCCGAATCATATCCACTGGGCGGGCTATCACGGCTTTATATATATCATACTATATATAAGTATCATCTCTCTGTAAGGGATGATAATTTATAAAACGACTCTACTTTTCTCTTTTTAGATATCACCTGATCTTGTCTATCTACTAAATTAAATATTTTTTGGAATAAGTAGGTACCTTTTATATTTACCTACATGCATAAGACTGGTATGCAATAAATAATACATTTTAGTGCTAGTATATCAAGGATACCAACTAACCTTACTCAAAAATGTATTCTTTAAACAAGAATTTAAAAATTCAATCAGTCGCTAGAGAATGAAACGTATTCAAATAAATTGTATAATTACATATCATTTAAGTCTGCGTATATTATGTAGGTAGGTAAGTTAACTGATTTATTTGTTTGTTTGTATACATGACTGAAGAATACACAATATAACTGCTATAACTCGTTGAGTAGTTCTCTCGTCTGTGTTTCTCCATCTCATATCGACTCCAGACCTTTATTAGGATATAAACGTGCTTTAAAATACTGAAAACGATTTTTGAAAGTTCCCCTCGTTTTCTCTGGAGTTCATCATCAAATCCAGGTTTCCTTTATCATTGTACTATCTTCGGAATATCTCCTTTGCAACAAAAAAAGAATCATCAAAATCGGTTGATAAATGAACGTTATCCGCGAACACACATTAAAAAAGTATTGGAATTGAGTAACCTCCTCCTTTTTTGAATTCGGTTAAGTACAAGACATAACATAATTGTGCAAACTATTCAAAGTCAAACTTCGAAGCATCATTTTTATTTGTCTTTCAGCTTACCACGTATTTATTTTTATTTAGTTACGTAAAGTTGAGTAAGTAACTATGGCACTTATGACCTGAAAAATAATCCTGAAAAAGGATTCTGACATGCATGCAGGTTGTTCCATATACGAGTACCCACTTAGCTCCTCGATCAGTGAAATTAGTGCGTTTAGTTTGATTAACATCAATTATAGCTGCAGTGGGAATTCGTCTGAGGAATAGGCGTGAATGGTCTCATAGATGCAAAATAAAATAATAAAGAACTTATGTTGGAACTTTTCCAATTCTTCCTGAGGCAAGTTCAAATTTGAAACACAAGTCTGCGACTTTTTTCCGCGTGGAATTAGTTTTTCACAAATCCCTCGCGAACCATGGAGTTTTCTGGGATAAAAAGTAGCCTATGTGTTAATCCAGACTATAATCTATCTCTCCGTCAGGCGATTCGGTTCAGTGGCCGAGGCGTGAAAGAGTAACAAACATTCATACCATCAAAATTATCAGGTTTTCCAAATCTCGATAATATTTTTTTCCGGGATAAAGAGTAGCCGATGTGTTAATCTAGAGTAAAATCTATTTGCATTCCAAATTTCACCCATATCGCTATAGTAGTATCGGCGCTAAAGAGTAACAAACATCCAAACAAACATACATCCATACAAACTTTTGCGTTTATAATATTAGTAGCTTTCAATTCGTTCGTTAATTGTAGCCAATCTTTAAGGTTTTTAACCAATTGGAACGTCAAAACCTTGAAGGTTGGATACAATTTAATTTAGTATCGTGAACCGTTTGGGTTCGTCAATCTGCCTCGGTGGATCCGAGCATTGTCAACTGATATTGATCATTACAAACTCACCCTTAGCCCGCTAACCCCTATTGGTGTAGTGTGGCGGGCCCAGAACAAGAAACAAGAGATTCTATTTATGTGGTGGTGGTTATATCCCCTCTCCTGTAAGGTCCTAACCTGGGGCCAAGTGGCATGTCGATTCGCTTTCTACTAACGCTAACGTTTCGAAAGTTGAAAAATGTATGGGAATGACATTCCCTATCGACAGGTCACGTGATCAAGACGTCGAACGGATCTGTCATTCCCATACATTTTGTTAGTTTTCGAAGCGTATGTAGAAAGAGAATAATTTAATGATAAAATGATTGAATTATTTTGTATTGGAATATTATTTATTCAAAATTAGATAAAATTGTAATTATTTCAATATCGAAAATTAGATGACGACTCGGACTTGACCACATTTGGCACATTGTATTGTCACAGCACAATATGAGGGGTGTTTTAAAACGATTCAATAAAAAGCCCGTGAATAAACAAAACGACCATTTTATAGGGTCGGCCTTGTAATTTGTAAGAATCAAGGGGCAGTAGGGAGGCATTCAATGTTATTTAATCAACTTGACCCTTAACAGCAAGTTCAAGGTTTTAAAGGTTCGTTTCTTTAGACAGGGATTTAAAGCCATAACCATGGTTTTTATAATATTTTACTCGTCTCTACTTTACTGAAAATACTCTATTAAAAATATTATATGTTATTTTAAATTTACCTGCTCATCGGAATATACCTAACCTCATTTAACTTCCTCTCTACCCACTAATATACAAAAAAGTAAGCTCATAAATAAGTAAACTTAAAAAAGCCGTCTAAAAATGTTTTTTTTTTAATTTGCTACAAATGTTGTGGATTCTAAGACCTGCTGATAATTGTTCCAAGTACGAACTATGCCAATAATAATTAATTCTATCTGAATTATTTATCATGGCTCGTTATATCTATTGCATTGCTACCTCATCAACATTGTAACGCAAAACAAACATCAATGTACTCGTAGATTACAAGCAAACTATTTATTATTTCAAACAATACAAATGGATGCTAAGGTTGTTTTGCTATAGCACGTGTAATGACATGTGAATTTTATGAAAATGCATACTATGTACAACAAATTATTATGGCTTGCGATAGCTAGATATACTTCATTTCAGCATAAGCTACTACCATAAGTAAGGTAAATAATTATGGGGGTTGAACTGTGGTGGGTTGGAAGGCAACGAGTTTCAAGGGTCCATGGCTCAACCGTACAAATATAAAGCGTATTTTTTTATATTTTCTCCACGGCATAAATTAGAATTCATGTCCCCAGTCCCGGGGCAAAAAATTAAGGGTCATTTGAACACGGGGCACAGACGACCGAGAAAAGAACTCGACGTAACTACATGAGGTAAGATTGTAGTCAAGGGCTAACTTGTGCAGTAAAAAATGAATGTTTAAGCAATTTCTTTGATGTTATTATAGGACTAATTATTAACACATAATTTTGTCAAACACTCCGTTTGGTTTTAAGGTTTTGTGTTAACATGAAACAGTAAAATATAGACCAACTCGGGCGACAGCGTTTTGGTTAATATTGTCAAAAAATATTTAAAAATTAATATTCTTATGAATTCAAATTTCAAAAAAATAATGATTTTTTCAATCTAATATAGAACGGTAATGAACAATTTAATACCCTTTTATAAAAAGTGTAAAAATTAAGTGCAAGTATAAATATGGACTAATTTTAAAAGAGACCCTTTTAAAACTAGTCTTAAAACTAAAAATAAAAATAAATTAAAACAAATTAATTATACAAAAAGAAATAATGTACAGTAATAAGTCAAAACAGACAAAAAAAGACCAAAAAAAAAAACAATCAACTTATAAAATAAATGCGGTATGGCCGTTGCATACTCTGTTTATTATGCTTTGAGAAAACTGTATGGACATATAATTTATACTTAACGCTATAATTACGAGTACTATCAGTTTGTTAAACAGGTACATCTAATAAACAAATAAGGAATAGGTATGCACGACGCACGTGTGCTTTAAAATATTTTCCATCGTTTTAAATGGGTTGGAGAGTTAAGCAAACCTTGACTACCAGTTACGACTAATAAACTCTTTGAGTAGGTAGAGGTGGGTACTTTACATTTGTTTATTATCTACAACTAGCCGACGCCGCACGGTTTCACCCGCGTGGTTCGCGTTCCCGTAGGAATACGGGGATAATATAGCCTATAGCCTTCCTCGATAAATAGGCTATCTAACACTGAAATAATTTTTCAAATCGGACCAGTCGTGGTTCCTGAGGTTAGCGCGTTCTATCAAACAAACTAACTCTTCAGCTTTATATATTAGTATAGATATCATATAGTTTGATAAATTTGTATTAAGTATTTTATTTTTTAAGATCTCTAAAAAAATCAGACATATTAAAGAGTAAAGATAAAAATAAAACATACGTGTGACACTAGGCGACTGCCGCGGTAAAACAACATACTATTTTTTATCAACTTAAGCAATTATAATTATTTATTTAGTTCGCCCGCGACTTCGTCCTCGTGGAATTTTGTTTTTGACATATCCCTCGGGAATTATAGATTTTTCCGGAATAAAAAGTAGCCCATGTGTTAATACAGACTATAATCTATCTTTACTTCAAATTTCAGATGATTCGGTTCAGTAGCCGAGGCGTGAAAGAGTGACAAACATTCATATCATCAAAATCATTAGGTTTTCGCAAATCTCGGGAATCCATGGATTTTTTCGGGATAAAAAGTAGCCTACATAGGCTACTTTTTATCTTAATACATGTCAATCCAAAGTAAAATCTATTTCCATTCCAAATTTCAGCCAAATTGCTACAGTATAATACAAACTTTCGCGTTTATAATATTAGTAGGATTTATTTTATTTATGCAGTATTTTTTCTTTCTTTAGAAAAAAAAAGAATAATAAAAAAAAAATGTCTTTTCGTTGAGCTTATTAGTTTCACACTACTTGTCCAGTTGAGTCAATATGAAAACGTCGAAATGTGTTAAGTTAATGCACGGCTTGGGTGTTAGGTTTTTATTTTGTTACGGAATTTCTTGATTCGGTCTCCGCGATAAAAGCTATGCAATAGCTTAAAATTTAACGAGTTGTTTGGAATGATACGGAGAGTGCTGGAGAATTCAATTTTTACAGTCAAAGAGAGAGCATTAGGTTCAAAGAGATTTATAAATTTAGAAGACGGTCTTGTAACTTTTCTGTGTGCAGTAAAAGTAGTTTGCAAATCGGTTCAATTCCGTAAAAAATATTATAAAGGAGGTATCTACCTACTTAGGTACTTATATAAAGTTTTATCCTAACGTTACCACCTATACGTGTGAAGGTATATACAGAGTGTCCCGTAAATATTACGACATACTCTACAGATACTACTATACTATATATATTAACCGAATTTTACGATTTTTAAGTTATATTGATTCCATTAAATTGATATCTCAGAGGATGTCAATGTATTTCAAGATCTAGACCAGACATTTTCCTTTTTTCCAAACAAACTAAGCGTATACTTGTTGAGGTTACTGTGCCCTGGGAGACTAACATTCCGAAGGAGTACACACAGTAAGTAAAAGTAATAAGTATTAAAAAGGGTTGATTATGTAAAAAAAATATTAAAAGTCGCTTTCGCTGTTTATGTATATTCGCTTAGATCTTTTAAAGTATTCAACGGATTTTAATACAGTTTCCAGCAATAGAAAGCGTGATTAAAGAGTAATGTTTATATGTATAAAGTACACACATATTATTATACAGAAAGTATATCTAGAGATTTAAAAAGCGGAGACACGGTAGCTGCCCGGCCGTACTTTTCGTCCCTGTTTGCAATGGACGGGTGCAGGGCGTGCCATAATACCCTGTAGTATAAACTAATTATAATATTAGTATCTACAAAGCACGCGTGCGAAGTCGGGGCGGGTCGCTAGTATTTATTCGCTAGTATGAGAATGTTGAAACTGTTCCTTAAGTTTGCCACGTGTAAGCGGGCATCCCAACCGAAGCCAAGGTCGAAAGGGATGAATAGGCCGCTGTTACCAACTGCCTGTTTCGGCGCTTGATCGACATCTATAGGCTGTTTCTAATTGAAAGTTAGATAAATTTGCAAATCAACATTAAGTATAAACACTTCTTTTAGAGTTCGGAATATAAATTAATATTTTTTTTAATTTTGCTGTTACTCGTGAAAACTTCACACTTTGAAACGTAAAAAATTCTAATGGGAAATTGGTGTCGGTCGAACAATCACTCCACTACATACGATTCATTCCGAAACCATAGCTTCTTCAAATAATGCTGAGTAAATATAAATGTAAAACATTGGAGAAACGTAAAAAAGGGTTTCTTTAATTATGAAAAGCAAAAAAAAAAACAGAAGAAAATGGCTTTTTGTCACGTTTTTGGCAAAATAAATCATTCATATAACGTAGGTTATTTAGGTACCTGTTAGGCCTTACATAAATTCCATTATTGAAAATATCAATCTAATCTATACCCACTAATATCAAGAGAAACTAAGCTTAAGAGGTTCTAGGGGGTAATTTCTGGCTCTACGGAACCAATTTCGAAAATCCTTTAACCAATATTAAGTTACGTTATGGTTGAGATAGGCTATGTCTTATCCCCATATTCCCACGGGAACGGGAACTACGCGTGTAAAACCACGGGACATTGGCTAGCAGTGGCGAAGGATGGAATGTTGACGAAGGAAATTCATACCGCTTGATACAAATTCTGGTGTCTCATACATTCATATAATTATAGTCATGAAAATAATGAATTTGTATGTATGGATTTTTAAAAGATAACCCAATGGAATCGGCCTGAATGGGCTCTTTGCCACTGTTGGCTAGTACTTATTATTTAAGTCACTACTTGACCTTGGGTTTCCGTCAACAAACTACATCATCATCATCATCATCATATCAGCCGATGGACGTCCACTGCAGGACATAGGCCTTTTGTAGGGACTTCCAAACATCACGATACTGAGCCATCTGCATCCAGTGAATCCCTGCGACTCGCTTGATGTCGTCAGTCCACCTGGTGGGGGGTCGGCCAACACTGCGCTTACTAGTGCGGGGTCGCCATTCCAGCACTTTGGGACCCCAACGTCCATCGGCTCTTCGAACTATGTGCCCCGCCCATTGCCACTTCAGCTTCGCAACTCGTTGAGCTATGTCTGTGACTTTGGTTCTTCTGCGGATCTCCTCATTTCTGATTCGATCACGCAGAGATACTCCTAATAATAGGTTGTCGGTTTGTCGAACCTAATAATAGGTTCGACAAACTACATAAATAATGTTTATCTATCAACCCTACTCCTCTATTCAGTCTATTCTAATTTTATGCTTCAGCGAACAACTAATTTTATTTAGCGGTCAAATTATATTAGAGTCAGAGTATTGTTATTTGATTAGGTATACTATTTTAGAATTTAAATAATTATATGCATTTTATTTCATGAATGCAATATTATGATGGTAGATTACCAGGTAACCAATAATAATTAATTTAGTAGTCTGGTATCTATAGCTACCTAGGTACCTATTAGAAGTCATCTCATCAAACAACCCATACCTATTCGGCCAGCATAAAATTCCATAAAAAGCTAGCACTTGAAAGGCAGGCTTAAAAGTATTTTTTTAATAAAGTCCTTTTAAAGTAAGTATCTTGATTATAAGCAAAAGAGTAAAAAGAATTTTAATTTATTCATAAAATTAATAAATATTTGCAAATGAACATTAATATGTAAATAAAAAAATTCTCTGAGAAGCTCGTATGTACTTACTCTTATTTATTTAGTTGCCGCAATTTAAGACCTTTTTTTTAATTTTTTTATAGGCTTCCAAAGTGGAGAAGGTTATCAGTTCAGTACATAATGATTATTTTCGGTATATTTAACAACAACTTTTCATAACCACGGACCGATTCCTGATTTTGTAGTAAAACTTACTTGTTAAAGGAAATTCGTCCTATAAAAAATGTTTGTATACAACTCTACAGTACTGATTCTATGTAAATCTCACCTATTCATTTTTCTTAAGTTTTTTTATTGTGATGTCATTGTACAGGTCCTAATTTGACAATTCTGATAGTGTAGTAATCTCGTACTGCACTTTAGAACCACAATCCTTTTTAATCGAAAATACACCAAATAGGTGCCAAATCCATGAACATCTTGAATCATCACTCCAGTCCATAGTCCAGTTCTTAGCGATGAATTAATATTATTGTACCTAGTAATAATTACTTCTACTTCTGGTGCATCAGAATAAAAACTAGGCACCTATTCGTAATACCCGAACCCAAGCTCTGATTTTATGAAACGTTTACGGCTACATAGGCCTATAAACAAGTACGTAGTCTTCTCACAGGCTTGAATGGGCCATGGGCGAAGTACGTCCAAGGCATATTCCGCCTGTCTATGGTATCGATCAAGGTCCATGTCACGAAGACGCCAATGTCCTTGGATGGACCCTAGGTCACATTTTTATCGGGACAAGGGAGTTTTTTAGAAGAAGCCATTGTGGGGGCTTGATTTTGATCTTCTTGTAACAGATTTCTGAGTAGCAGCAGACCCGTAAGGTCATGAATGCCACGCGCTATGTCACTAAAGTAAGGTTGTAGCGCCATCTGAATGACTCCATAGAAATATTACATTTATTCAGTGTACTGTGACTGACTCCCTTCTCCTGATTTATGATGTCATCAATGACGTCGACGCAGGTCCCTAGCCGTAATGCGGACGCGTCAAGGGGGGACTATTCGACATCAATCGAGATTCTGCTGAACTCGCAAAGTTTCTTTGCTCTCCTGCGTGAAAGCGTACCACGTTGTATAACTTATGCTTAGCTTTAGTAGCTTTATGTATAAGCTGTATGAAAATTACCATCAGCTGAACTTTGCCCTATAAATTTTGGTGTGGACCACCCTTATCATTTAGGGGTGTGAAAAATAGATAAATATATTCACATATCTCACCTCTCTCATCCATGCGATGGACCGACCAGATTAAATCTGCTGTAGGCGGTCCCTTGCATGAATGTACACGACTCACTACACAAAGGGAGAAGTGGCGAATGCTCGTGAGGCGTATTACATCTGCCTCCAACACGTCCTAAAGACCACGACCACTCTGTCAAGAGCGCAGCGACAAAGAAGAAGAAGAAGAAGAATTTACATATAAAACTTCATCAAAGTATGTCAAGCCGTTTCGGAGGAGTGGCAACTAACACTCGAGAATTTTATATTAATATTAATTAAATTATTTTGTATATATCTAATGCATGGGAACAGATATATTTTTATCGTGTTTGGCACAATTTCTTGTCAAATAAGAATAATTGAATTTTTGGAGGTCGTTCACATCAAATGAATGTTATGAAAGCGTGCAAAATGAAATGACGACAGTGACCTTACGCACCGGGCGGTGTCGCAAGGGCCAGCTCTCTTACACAACCGATCAATGTTCTATTGTGATTGGGCAGTTTTAACTCCAGCATTTCTATTCAATGTGTTGATCGTGAAGTAACTACTTGAGACCCTTTGGAACTTTTTTTCTTTTTTTTTATTATTTACAAGTTGGCCCTTGTCTACAATCTCACCTGTGTGTCTCACCAAGTGATGATGCAATCTACGATGGAAGCGGGCTAACTTGTTAGGAGGAGATTGAAAATCCACACCCCTTTCGGTTTCTACACGGCATCGTACCGGAACACTAAATCGCTTGGCGGTACGTCTTTGCCGGAAGGGTGGTAACTAGCCATGGCCGAAGCCGTGGGAGGCTTCGGCCATGGCTAGCCAGACCTAGACCAATTAAGAAAATCTCAATCTGCCCAGCCAGGGATCGAACCCAGGACCTCCGTTTTGTAAATCCACCGCGCATACCTCTGCGCCACGGAGGCCCTCAAAACATCAAAACGTTCTACTCGTGAAAACGTCGGATAATCAATTATATTTAAAATGATTTAGATAACATAATTATATCTCAGAGGCTCTCGATTCGAATCATAGCTCGTTAAAAAGTCATACAAATGCGCCTATTGATCTGCATCGTACGGATAATATCGTAAAATTAAAAATCTGTTTAAAAAAATTATTTACGTTACCAGAAAGAAATTGAATGCACAAGTAATTTTTAACCGACTTCTCTTTTGGTGTTCTTTCACTCATTTAATACCCTCGTCTACATCATGATATTTACATTCGTCCAAAATATATTATCCTTTTTATACCTACCTACAAATTATTTTAATTAGGTACAATATACCTTTAATTTAAATCACAGAATCCTTGAAGCGTGGGAGGCTACGTCTCCGTTAAACCATTTTTTGGCACATCGAAATTAGTATGGCGTAATGATTTATGTATTTAAATTACCACATGTACTCCTAACATCCTCTCCAATATTAGTCAGGGTCATTCAAATCTTGGTATTGAAAAATTTGCTCAAACACAGATTTAATAAATATAGTATTTTAATATGTCTGTGTGAATTTTAATTTACACGTGCATGATACCAATGACCTTATGAATGTGGCCATAAATTAATCTAACGATGTATTTAAAATGGCTTCTGGAGTGTTTTGCCGTGTCCATACATATTAATTGAGCGTAGAGCGTTGTACAAATTGCAATGGACATGCAAGGCGCGACCCCGGCATTGAGGCGTTGATAAGGAAAACAGTGGCTAGGTAAATTGCAATAAATCTTTGCAGTACATTCTGGCAAATGTTTGGCGCCCCTGCCAACGTAATGTCTTGCTGTGAGCCCTATAGCTGAACTGCAGGCTTATTCATTATCTTTGACGTATGCCAGTTGCCATAAGTAAAATGAGTATATATGTAAAAATGTTATCCGGTGCTTACTGGTGGATATCACTCAGTAGGTAAATGACATTTCGTCAATTAATTTGATGTTTGTTTTAATAGGTTGATAATAAAGACTAAAATACTGAATAGACCAGCAGTTCTTATAGGTGATAATTTTAGTTCAAGCGTTTTCAAGACAAACATGGGTGTTTATGGATACGTGAAAATATTCACCACAGTAGAACAAGTAAAAATATTTCAAAAAAGTTGTTACCTAATACAAATAAATACAATCGAAGTGTCTGTCTGTGATTTCAATATACATAATTGTGTTTTTGAAGTGCTTATATTTATTTACACGATGCTAAAAGACAATCAAGCTTTTTTAGATTCTTTATGTTTGGAACCCTCCTAACTTTAATTTTAAGTTTTCGAATAATTATTATCACCATTATCTTAAGTTTAATATGACGTATGACCTGACGTTTCGAAAGAGCTTGTAAACTAAGCCTATTTGAATTTTGACTTTGACTTTGACTTATGTCTGTCTGTCTGTGTGTGTGGGCCAATCTTAATAGAACTTTCACCGGAAAGGACATATAGGCTACTTTTTGTTCCGGAAAAATCCGGGATTCCCATTGTATTTGTGAAAAATCTAAATTTCGCGTGTACGAAATAGCGGGCGTCCGTTTCAAAATAACTCTAACTGTCAAAACTTTGATTTACTATACAATTTGAACCAAATAGCTTTAAAGGGAATCTCAAAGCAAAAATTTATAAAAATTCTTTCTGAAGTTTTTTTACGCTCCTTTTTTTAAACATTTTGAATCGTTTGCACTCAAAATTAGCGCGGGAAGTTGTAGGGACGCGCTGGAGATTCAACCGTTTAGTTAACTTTTTTTTTTACATTCGGTCAAAACTATGGGGGGATTAAGAAAAAATAAATGTACCTAATGAAATATTAATATTAATTACCTAATACAAGTGTGTCCCGAATTCTCTTTGTTCAATTTGACTAGATGATTCTTAACGAAGTTACACGAAGTTTGGCGCCGATATCATGAGGTCACAGTTGTCGCGATTAATTCGTTCGTGGAGGTGACGCCTTACACAGTGGGGTCATGGTCAAACGTAAAAAAACCTGTTATTGATTATTTAAAAAAATCTATATCAATATCTTACAACTGGTGTAAATACTTTAGTCATAACAAATGACCACATTTATTAAAAACATTGTCACAGAATGGCGCCGTCGGGCGGCAATATCAAAACATTTATTTTTTTCAATCTTGTTTAATTTTTTTTATTAGTATCACTACCATGATCTCTAGTTGACCGTGAGTTGTTTATGATAACGCCAATAATTATCCACTTAGATATTTTTGAGCTCGTATAATGTACATCTACAATAATTAATCTAATAAAAGAAACTCATCAAATAAATTGATGTGATTTATTGATTTAAAAATTTTTGTGTGCAATTCAAATTAAAGTTAGTCTTGCGTAAAAAAAATATATTTTTTTCTGGCTGGAGGCTGTTGATGTCCATCAACTGATAATGATGATGATATTAACAAAAAAGATGGGAAGATGATATCAGACAGGTTGCTAGAAAAACTTGGACTAGAGTAGCCAGAGAGGGATTAGTATGGTGGTCCATTCTAATCCCTCTCTGGCTACTGTACTACTGGTTGGAAGAGGCCTATGCCAATTGGCAAACAGACCTACAGAGGGTAAAGAAGCACGAAATATACGAAAGTTTTAAATGTATAAAAGATATTAAATATTTAAAATGTTGTTATTTTTGTATTGTATAAACTATAGTGTAAGTATTCGATATAAAGGTCCGAATAAAAGGCATATTTATTTTTTACTAGCGGAAGCCCGCGACTTCGTCCGCGTGGAATTCAGTTTTTCACAAATCTCGCTAGAACCACGGATTTCTCCAGGATGAAAGTAGCCTTTGTGTATCCAGAGTACAATCTATTTCCATTCCGAACTTCAGCAAAATCGCTTCAGTAGCCGCTGCACAAAGGAGGAACAAACAAACACACAAACTTTTGCATTTATATATTAGTGTGAAGTGTGATTTATATATTCTCTACACACTGCATATTATTGTTAAAGACCCATGAGGACTTAACACACTTCCTATAGCACAGTAACGACTCGTAGGTAGACATCTGTAGTCTATTGTTTATTGTCATCTATTAATAGCTTGTAATGTCAATAATGTAAGCAATATCGCCTTCTCGGATGTCAACACCAAGATGATATGCACTTAGGTTAGATGATGGCCATAACGTAACTATTTTGTTTATGTATCCAGCTCACAATGAGGTCAATGGCGTATCGTCATTACTGCGGTGCTCTTGCCGGCCTGATTCAGGGTTTCTATCTCACTTAGGGTTGCCATCATTAATTAATTAGATTACTTAGATTTGAGAGTGCAGTTTATGTCGAAGAAATCGTCGGCGTCTGCTAGAATATAATTATGTCGCGGCCATCTTTTTAGATTTTCTAACTAAATGGATGCCTCAAGTGTGATTCCGCTATTTTATACTCGTCGATGAAATATTCGCCTATAACAAGTTTTATTGGATTTCAAACTTTATTTATATGGGATGCCAAAAATAAAACGTCACTAACAAAGAAGTTGCCATGGATATCAGCGATGTCACATCGCAACTTTACAGAATGTAGGGGCTGACTAAAAAATTGCACAAATGATCAGGGGGCCCGGTACTAGACCTTTGACTCACGCTCAAATCTACAAAATAGGGAGCAGTGGACAGGACAAGCAGCTTTAAATCACACTATAACATCACATCACACTAAAGTTTGTGTGTGTGTGTAAGTATGTTTGTTCCTACTTTACGCTGCGGCTACTGAAGCGATTTGGCTGAAATTTGGAATGGAAATAGATTTTACTCTGGATTAACACATAGGCTTTTCATCCTGGAAAAATCCATAGTTCCCTCGGAAATTGTGAGACAGTAACGTGGCCACACGACGATTCTGCCTATACTTCTCTCGCCAATCGTGCAGTGGGTGGTAAGTACGTAACAGTATTTTCCAATGAATTTGAGCGGAACAGGAATATTGGTCATTAAAAGATATGGAGAAATAATGGAAAATCCTAATAAGAGATCATGTCCATCCGTGGACTTTCATGATTCATCGGCAACGACGATCGCTGGCGCATATTAATTATAAAACGTGGCTAAACACGTGCTTCAGTGTGTGCGATACATAATGCAAAAGCATCTCTTCAACTCTTCTTGTAATATGTAGTTAATATAACAAACATATTATGTGGAAAATCTTTTACGGTATTGTACCTAACTTTGGAAGTTTGTACTTTACCCCTACCATAGCCCTACGCTACCTCTACCCTACCCCACACCTACCCCTTTACTCTTAAACGTTTGTATAGGAAATAGAAATGGGTTATTTTTATGGATTTTCAGTTAATTATTCAAATTTTTCTCACCTTTTTAACCTTCTCTATACCTCCACGAAGATTTCAAGACGAAGATAAGATTAATCCGTTCAGCCGTTCTCGAGTTTTAGCGATACTAACGAACAGCAATTCATTGTTAAGTATATAGATAACCCCAATAGCGTAACTACCTAGGGGCTAGGCTCTTCCATGGCCCCAGACCCTCAAGCTCAGGGGCCCTCGAATCCTGACCAGAAAATAGAGATCGAACTGAACTTTAAACATTTCGAAAACGTAAAAGGACTGATGATAAAGTAGCTTAGCATTTTTATGTATTTGTACATATTTAATATTTTTATTTAGAAAACCTAACCAGTTTAGATAGTAGTAGTAGTAGTGGGGCCCATTTTATATTTATTTGCATCAGGACCCTTGGTTACCTGGCTACGCCACTGTATAAACCTAACTACCTAATACATACTTACAAATAGGTACTTTAATATTTATTTCAGTAAGTTATTTATGCGATTTTCACAGCACTTAATACATAAGAAAACTATAGGGTAAATAAGAACTCCAAGTGAACAAAATTGCATCCACTATAAAAAAACAAAGACTTTTTTTATCGTGTTCTTAAATACGATTTCTGATTCATCTGAATTCGGCTTAAAAGCAATCGAAATGAGAAAAATATACCAATAAATATAATATTTCTTGTCATAAATGCATTTAGCGCAACCGCAAATAGTCTGAAGGATGTTGATAGTGTTCGCCTTGACCTTAGTAAAGTAATGGCGCTCGGAGTCTGCCCGTACTAGCCCGCTGTGTTACGCAATACCTATGGCGTAGTTATCCAGGGGCCAGCAGTGCAATGCTCTGGGGGCCTAAGCTCAAGGGGCCTTACCTTACCTTACCAGAAAAAACGAAAAAGAGCTGATAAAAAAGTAGCTTAGTATTTATGTATTACATTAATCACACTCATATTATAAAGGCGAAAGTTTGTGTGTAAGTGTGTAAGTATGTTTGTTACTCTTGTACGCTGCGGCTACTGAAGCGATTTGGCTGAAATTTAGAATGGGAATAGATTTTACTCTGGATTAACACATAGGCTACTTTTCATCCCGGAAAATGTCATGGTTCCCTTGGGATTTGTGATAAACAGAATTTTACGCGGATGGAGTCTCGGGCGTTTGCGAAGCTAAAATTACTTCACATCACACTAATATTATATAGACGAAAGATTGTGTGTAAGTATGTTTGTTTCTTTAATATATTAATTGAGAACCTGTTTTGAAGTTAGTTATAAAAAAATAAAAATTACCAACTACGGTAGCACCGCGGGGCGTAGCTAGTTTTTAATATTTTCACTTGATAAAACCTTACCAGTTTAGTAGTGGGGCCCAATATTTTTATTTGCACCAGAGCCCTTTACCTAGTTACGCCACTGCGCAATACATTTGTTAATTACCTATACTCTCTCGGGAAATGCTGCATTTATCAATTTACATAAACGATAATATCATAGCAAGGAGTCAAGGACGTCATTTATCATTTTATTCCACTAGCTTTTATCGCAACCGTATTGACATACAACGATGTTTATACAAACATGTCTAAATAACAATATAACTTATTTATAACATGTTATATAAACAATGTGTAAATATATTTACAAAATTCATTGTAACATGCTTTTTATACGACGTACAAGTACAACAAACTGTACGAATCTATTTCTAATCTATGACGGTTGGATTGTATCTGTATATACCTAAATTATGCTGAATTAATTAAACAGAATCATATAAATATATTAATGATAAATGATATAAACCACACATTTGATGGTGATGGAATGGCGACCCAGAGAGCCGTGATAGCCCAGTGGATATGATCTTTGCCCCCGATTCCGGAGAGTGTGTGTTCGAATCCGGTTCGGGGCATGCACCTCCAACTGTTCAGTTGTGTTCATTTTAAAAAATTAAATATCACGTGTCTCAAACGGTGAAGGAACACATTGTGAGGACACCTGCATACCAGAGAATTTTCTTAATTCTCTGCGTGTGTGACGTCTGCCAATCCGCATTGGGCCAGCGTGGTGGATTACTGGCTTAACCTCTTTCATTCTAAGAGGAGACTTGAGCTCAGCAGTGAGCCGAATATGGGTTGATAACGAAACCTTGCACTAAAAACACAATCTTGTTCCACCCCCACTAGGTGGACCAATGAAATTAAGCTGGTAACAGGGAGCTTCTGAATACTTGCTGATCAGGACTAGGTATATGATGGTGCTTAAAGTCCTTACATTAAGCTTATGTCTAGCAGTGGACATCCATCGGTTGATAATGATGATGATGACGAAGCAAACTAACTATCATAGTTTAGATTGACCATGTCTGGAAACGAACCCATTAAGAAGCCCCACATTCGAAGCCAAGCTAATAGGTACTAGCCGACTGAGTCCGTATTTAAAGGATTGGTAACATAAGCTTTAAGAGGGGCCAAGCGGCATTCGGTACCTAAGTATCACGAAGCCCTAATAATATACTGTAAGTAAATTCCAAGTTAAACAGTTTTAATACTATATTTTATCTTCTTGAATCTTAGTAAATATAAATCTTCACGTAAAATTCATTGAGTTCTGACTTGAAAAATAAAGTTGTTATATCAGATACGTAGTGTATAACCGATGAGAGACGTGATAGCCCAGTGGATATGACCTCTGCCTTGGATTCGGATTCGGAGTGTGTCGAATCCGGTCCAGGGCATGCAACTCTAACTTTTCAGTTATGTGCATTTTAAGAAATTAAACATCACGTGTCTTAAACGGTGAAGGAAAATCATGCATACCTGAGAATTTTCTTAATTTTCTACGTGCGTGATGTTTGCTAATCGATTGGGCCAGCGTGGTGGACTAACCCATCTCATTTTGAGGAGACTCGTGGTCAACAGTATGCCGAATATAGATTGTTAATGATGATGATCAGGTACTTAAGCCTTTTTTTTATTATTTACAAGTTAGCCCTTGACTACAATCTCACCTGATGGTAAGTGATGATCCAGTCTAAGATGGAAGCGGGCTAACTTGTTAGGAAGAGGATGAAAATCCACTCACCTTTTCGGTTTCTACACGATATCGTACCGGAACGCTAAATCGCTTGGCGGTACGTCTTTGTCGGTAGGGTGGTAACTAGCCACGGCCGAAGCCTCCCACCAGCCAGACTGGACCAATTAAGAAAATCTCAATCGGCCCAGCCGGGGATCGAACCCAGGACCTCTGTTTTGTAAATCCACCGCGCATACCACTGCGCCACGGAGGCCGTCAAAATCTTCACATTTATATACTAGACGGGATTGAAACAATGCATGGGTAGGACGTACTCTAACATATCCTACGAGTAGGTACATAGTGTTGCTTCATAAAGGTGAAGGTTTTCGAAGAAGAAAGAAAAGTTTCGGTTTTAAACCCAAAAGTTCGTGATCCGACAGCACTGGACCAATAAGGCAGTAAAAGAAAAATGCGAAAAATAAATTATTGTAAGGACAGGATTCATTTTTGTTATTTGCAACGTTCGTATTCCGTTTACAATAAACTATTAGGTCAAGTGTTCTCTTAAAAGTTTGGCAATATTCGCAAATTTGAAAAGGATGACTGTGTTTGCCGAGCAAACATTCTGAGTTAGCGCACTTGCAAACGTCTTTTCAGCTATAAATGGCGCCTCAAGGACAGAAAAATAGTTTTGTTGACACCAACCAGTGGCGTAGCGTGGATGTCGCTGTTCGCGACGAAAACTGAATATTTTAATAATTACTTACCCTATAAGGAAAACATAAAAATTTGCTAGAGCTGAGATAGAAAAAAAATGCTTAAAAATAAAATATTATTTTCTGTGTCTTGATTTTCAACGTACAACTTATTAAAAATCAAAATAAGCTGTGTTGGAAGAACACATCAATGACAAAAAATGGCCAACCGAGCGAGTTTAACATTACTGCAGGATTTGAAGATGCATAATAAAAAAATTGTGCTACTAGTAGATTTCTTATAAAACTTTTATGAGGCATGCATATGCACATTGTATTTGTCAATTTGTTTTTGGCAATATTGCGGCGTTTGCCGCCCCCCCTTTCGTATGCCAAATGCGGGGCAAATACCCCGTTCCCCCCACATCGCTACGCCACTGACTTTATTCTATTTTTTAGTATTGTAAATCCACCGCGCATACCACGGCACAACGGAGGTCGTCAAAAAATAAAATTTAATTTATTAACTCATTGATTAGATTCTTAATTTATCAAAATTAATATAATAAATTGTATTAGCTTCGATGACATCATTATGCATCAACGTCCTCGAATACTTAAAACACATCCCGATTGAAATGAAGTCTGAGAATTCAAATTAAGTCTCATTTAGTTTTACGTTTTGTATTTCATTATAATTCTCGTTAGCTATTTTAGGGACATTACTATGGACATAGTAAAGATACGAGTAAGGTCGTAAGGGGCGATGTATCGCGAATCTTCACGAGGCATACTTAATTTCGTCTAGACGACATAAAAATTTTTTTTTCATCTTAAATTACTATAAGTCAGACTATAAAATATAGTTTTTAGCAAGTAATATAATAAAAAGATTGTTACAATAACATAATTTTTCCAAGCTTTTATTAATTATTTAGCTTCTATTATCTTGCAACCGAATTTATCTGAGTTTGCCTTAAAGTTACCTCTAATCGATTGAACTAAGTGACGTCATTCTAAATCCAATATGACGCACTTACAAAGATGACGACCATAGTATGCTGTGAAAAATAAAGTGACGTCACTATAGATGTTTGTTTAAAGAAATAATAAATTTATTCATTCATAAGAAATAAATCATAATCATCATACCTGTCGTAACCTAAATTATCGTAGTGTATCTAATTATTTATACTTACTTTTAAGCCAATTAATACTTATATTTCTCATTAGCCACGATAGCCCAGTAGATATGACCTCTGCCTCCGATTACAGAAGGTGTGGGTTCGAATCCGGTCCGGGGTCCTGTAACCTTTCAGTTGTGTGCATTTTAAGAAATTAAATATCATGTGTTTTAAACGGTGAAGGAAAAACATAGTGAGGATACCTGCATACTAGAGAATTTTCTTAATTATCTGCGTGTATGAAGTCTGCCAATCCGCATTGGGCCAGCGTGGAGGATTATTGGCCTAACACATTTCATTTTGAGAAGAGACTCGAGCTCAGCAGCTGAATATGGGTTGATAATAATGAATACTAATATTCGTACACTTGAGTCTTGTGTTACGTAGTACGTATGTTAACGTAGGTTTAAATAAATCCGATAATTCCAACATGATAATGAGTGATTTACGCTTTGGTGTGTAAGCCGGTTTATGTATGACTACAATTACCTTGGCGCTAGTAAATTATTATTGGACGTTTACTTTTTTATTTTAAGAGTATTGTGATAAACAATTTATGAGCCACCAAAGTATATGATTGGACAGTGCAGTATGAATGGCGAAAGCTTTTACTTTTAACGTTGTAACAAGTTTGTGAGTGATCAGCCAGGTCAAGGGCGGTCCACGTCACCTTACAAACGTTCCTACAGTGTCAATAAATTATTCTGCGGACATAAAGTTGTGGCGTTTGATATAATTCAATCCACGGACTTATATTAAGAGTAGATACCTCACAGAATAGATGCTTCACAGATGTAGATTGAGAGCATGATACAGAGATATATCGTTTTTTGAAGGCTGAAAGTTTGTCAGTCCATGTCCCTATATTATGGAGTTTGGACCGTATGTGTCAAAGTCAAAGTCAAAATTCATTTATTTCAATTAGGCTTAGTTTACAAGCACTTTTGATAGGTCAAGATTATGATATCATAATTTAATTTAATGGTGGTAATAATAGTCGAAAACTTAAAACTAAAGTTACGAGGGTTCCAAATGCGCCTTGATCCGAGAAGAGCCCACAACAAACTCAGCCAAGGTTTTTTTTTTGTTTACCACCATTTTACAAACTTATTTAAAACTAAGCACATAAGTATATTACAGTTTAAAACCAAGCTTTTTTATCATGAATATAATCATTAACACTATAATAAGCCTTTCCCAAAAGCTTGCGTTTAATAAACACTTTGAACTTTTTAACGTAGGTAGGTAGCTAATTTTAAGGTCAGAAATACAAGTATCTAAGTATATAATGTAAGGAATCGTGTCTCCATTCACCAGAGCCTTAGTATCCTGGAAGTCCTTCACTAGAGACTGAAAAAAAAATACAGTGTTTTTAGAAGAGTTGCCACGAAGCTACACTGGCGTTTGGGTAAACGAATCCTCATATTATGCAACTTCATCTGCGCGGAAATCTTTTTAGAAGGTATCGATTTTAAAGAGTCGGTATTCTTCTCGTAACTTTATCATAGGAAGCAAAACTTGCCACGGTTCGATTAAATACTTTTAAATATACAAGCGGTGTCTAACTAAATATAAGTCTGAGATGTTTTTGTCAGAATAAAAACAAGTCGTCATTTACGATCCTGTGAGATACCTATTCGCACAGGTGTTTACTTGTTTACGTATTTTACGGATCTTTTTTTGCGTCTTCGACGGAAACGAGAAAGGCGATTGACATCACTTTGTATGTCTTTTAATTATTATTACCTAGCACCTAACACATTCACATATTTTTTGCTTATGTATTGTGTCTATGAATGAATTTAATACAACGAGAGCCTGTCTTAGACAGACATACACCTCATTTTATGAAGTTTGTAACTTTTGTCAGCCCATGCTTCTAGTAGTAGGTAATAGGTAGGTATAGTCCGGCAAGTTCGTTGATGACACTCCCATGCGCGTACGTCATCAATAATAGTAAGCTAAAAAGACCCATTACATACGAGGTATTTTTAGGCCTAGGCGCCTAAATAGAAACCGAGTTTATAATGAAATGCGGGCGACGGGGGGAACGACTGCACCGGTGCGTGCAGGGAATTCAGGTGCATCAGTCGTGAGTTTTTCATTCATCGCTACACGCCCCTCGGCCCGCGCGGACCATCGGGAGAGTTACGAACAAAGTTACCAAGCTATAGTATAGTAGTCAAAGCAGTCAATTATCAGGTTTGAAGGCTCCAGATACTCAACTCCTAAACCTCAAAAATATACTTAACCTCAAAAAAAAAACTTAAAGTTTTAAACTACTCGACGGATTTTCATGCGGTTGTTACTGATTCATAGAGTAATTTACGAGGAAAGGGTAAGTATACATATTCAGTCTAGGATTCCTGTAAATTAGTTGTCGGACAGAATTTATATGAAAGTGAAATGAAATTCTGTGAAGTTAGCGTGGAAACTTACGCGGTAAAGTCACGTGTGTGCAAGGTTTCCTTACATCCAAGAAAAAAGACTTACGAAAGTCTCTTCTTTAGAACACGTGTAATTCTTCTCAGGCGAATTAGCGCGTCGTATTAATAGTAGATTGTTATACAATGGGCTAAAACGACCCATTATATAAGAGGTATTTTTACCTCACATACTCATTATCCATCTTCACAGTTGTCGGAAATTATGTTACCGGGTAAAAGCATCTCCCTTAATATCCAAAATTTTTTACATTTAATTTTCAATTAAAATTAATCATTGAATATTGTACTAAACTATTTTTTTTTCTCGCAATCGTAGTGAAAAGCAGAGTGTAACACGTGGGGCTAAACCCATTATAAACTCGGTTTCTATTTAGGCGCCTAGGCCTAAAAATACCTCGTATGTAATGGGTCTTTTTAGCTTACTATTATTGATGACGTACGCGCAGAGTATTATTGCAGGCATTGAGTTTCTTTGTGAATTCGAATCACGACGTATAATTTACATTGAATATGCGTAGGAAATTTTTTATCGCCAAAATTGAGGGCGGCGCCTTCCCACCCTTGACCCGGGTTGCGTAACCGGCTCCCGAGCACGGCGCGGAATATCAAGGTTGACTCTGCACTCCGCACTCCGCACTCCGCAGTAGGTACATCTCTATCCTTGCCAAAATAAACGTGCTCTTTTGTATTTTTATTTGCATAGTGGACGCGTGCGGCATTGCTAGCATTTATTTTTTATTAGCGGACGCCCGCGACTTCGTCCGCGTGGAATTCAGTTTATCACAAATCCCGCGGGAGCCATGTTTTTTTTCCGGGATGAAAATAAGTTTAATGTTTTAAAGGCGAAAGTTTGTGTGTGTAAGTATGTTTGTTCCTCTTTTACGCTGTGGCTACTGAAGCGATTTAGCTGACATTTAGAATGGAAATACTCTGGATTAACACATAGGTTCATCTTCTTCTTCCTTCTGGGCTGTTTCCGCACTTGGCCATTAACACATAGTTTACTTTTTATCCTAGAAAATACTAACATACGTACTACTACTCAATACTCACAAGGCCAATGCATTTTTTATTGGAGACATACAAGTAGTCCTGTGTAAAATTAATGAGTTAGTAGTTTAAGTATCGAATAATATAAATTGTGCTAGGAGTTACCCAAGATACAACAATGTACGCATTTATATCCAATTCACATCCCTAACTTGAGATAGAATGATTGTTTCTCTATCTATTTTTCACTCCCTGAAAATATATTTTTAAGATTATTTGTCCAATCTACTTACTTATCCCTGTACCGAACTGAATCAAAATTAGGTTATAATGAAAATGTTAGAAACAGACTGTCATAGTTAGATACCTACTACATTATCTGTGACATGAATTTGTTTTTCATATTTTTTTTCCTACCAAACTTTGCTTAGTCCTTAGTTCTTCTCCAAGGTTCAATCTACATCTGTACCAACATCATCAAAATTAGTTTACGTATAATCAACATTATTATTAGCACAATTATAGCGGCTCACAATGGAGCACGAGTCTCCTCTCAGACTGAGAGGGGCTACGCCAATAGTCCACCACGCTGGCCCAATCCGGATTGGCAGTCGTTTTTCTTCACCGTTTGAGACACGTGATATTTAATTTCTTAAAATGTACATAACTGAAAAGTTGGAGGTGCACGCAGTTAGAGCAGATTCGAACCTACGCCCTCTGAATCAAAGGCAGAGGTCATATTATCCACTGGGCTAGCGCGTCTCTCTATATTCAATGTTAGTATGGAATTGTTTAAGACGAAACAGAGATATAGACATAAATAGTCAAAACAATATTTCGTGACACAAAAAACCCAATTAACATCTGTTTTGTTTTGTTTGCGTTCCGTCTGATAAAAATATTACATCGGTTCCTAATACATCACACCGAGGTTACACTCAAATTACAAGATTTACGTAATAGGATGTGGTGTTCCGTGTTGCATTTGTTCAGAGTACCGGGTTCATGCGATGACCGTGAATGCCTTGAAACATGTGTACGATAAAATTTCATGCCCTTGTAAATTATTGTATAACGTGAATAGGGCTGTGCAAACGAGTTTTTTTTATTCTCTAAAAATTAGCCCTTGACTACAATCTCACCTAATGAAGATGCAATCTAAGAAGCGGGCTAACTTGTAAGGAGTAGGATGAAATCCACACTCTAGGTTTCTACACGAGTTCGTATCGGAACGCTAATTCGCTTGGGGGTACGTCTTTGTCGGTAGGGTAACTAGCCTCGGCCAAAGCCTCCCACCAGCCAGACCTGGAATAATTAAGAAAACCTCAATCAGCCGGGGGTCGAACCTAGGATCTCCGTCTTGTACATCCCACCGCGCATACCACTGCACCACGGAGGCCGTAAAATTATAGGCTACTTTTGGAAGTCTGTATGGTTTGATATATTGATATTGGTAAGGTGTATATTCATACTTACGAGTAGTTGATAGTCAGAGCTTTAGAGTGTAAAACTCTCAAGGAACATTCATAAACTTTATCTCTTTGTCATCTTACATCTACTTCTACAAATATATACAAAGTTAACAAACAGCTTCGCTACTAGATAATATATTTTTTTTGCTATCATCCGCGAAAAGCAGACGAACCCATGGGACAACGTCACCCAGGTCCGACAAACGTGCAGTTGCAAATTGCAAAAACTTAGCAATTGCACGTTGTAGAGTTAACATCTCCTGAGGATGCTCCGGTTTTGGGGTGAAACGTATGTAGAGAGTACTTTGTCGGACCTGGGTGACGATGTCGCATGGGTTCGTCGGCTTTTCGCGGATGATAGCAAAATAAATAAAATTATTATCTATTCACGATGAACTTCCGCAAAGTAACGCCTGCTTGTATCCAATATCCAAGCTTTAGTACTGCTTAAATAATTATTCAAAATTAGTTAACTGCAATTACCTACTTGTACATTAATCTTAATTTATTAAAGTTCTCCAATAATTTTTTATACTTAAATGTATAAAACGCATTGGCAACCCTATATTATTATGTATTATGGTTGCGTAACCACGTGATTAGTACACTGCCCGTACCTCTACATTGATCCCCGGCCAAGGGTACCTGTCAATTGGAAATATGGATTAGGTACCTACTTACATTATACGTAGTGACCTTCTGATAATATTCGGCATAGACCTATTACAGATCTCTGATAAAGGGACTATTATGCGGTTTATAGAGCCATGATAGCCCAGTAGATATGACCACTGCTTTCGATCCGGAGGGCGTAGGTTCGATTCCAGTCCCGGGCTTGCATCCAACTTTTTAGTTAGGTGCATTAGGATACAATTTTGCCGTTGCAAAATTAAGTAGTAGCCGCAATTCTCAAAGACGAGTTTGAAATCATAAAAAAATATAAAGATAATAGTATTATAAAACATAGTACCTGACTGTAATGTGTAATATAGTAATTAAAATAATATAATAATTAGAATAATATAATAATTAGTGAACTCGCCATCCTCACAAAAATATTAAGTTTAGGATGACTAACTCTGTACCTAAATAATGTAAAACTTTTTGTTTTGAACAATAAATAAAAATAAAAAAGATAAGAGTAAATATCACTTGTGTTGGTCGCGATTTTTGCTTTTCAAAATTTTAGGTTTGGTAGTTTCGGAGAAAAGGGGGGGGGGGGATTAGTCTATTTTCTTGAATACCTTGAAAACTATTTATTTCAGAATTACAAAAAAAATGTATTTGTGATCCTCTTACCAAGCTCGTTTGTTGGATGTATCACACGATGCAGTTTAAAAAGGTTTTTTTGTTTAAGCCAAGCCGTCATGCACATTGCCACTAACATACCTACGATGTGTTTTACCGGACATCATGCCGGCAGCGCTGCAGGCATGCGAGTTTATATTATCGTGGGTGGCTAGCATCAAGGGTCTTATTTCAACTTGGAAAATATTTGCGTGATGGGCATGGGAGTTTTTCAGTGTTTAGGATAATAAAAGTATTTACGAGTATATTGTGTACTATATCCCATTGTAATGCCACAAGCTAGCTTAGGTACTTTCGGGGATATAGATATAGATTTGAGGGCATTCAATGTATGTATTGCCTAAATATGCCTACTTAATAAGGTTGGCTGGTGGGAAGCTTCGGCCGTGGCTATACCGGCAAAGACGTACCGCCAAGTGATTTAGCGTTCCGGTACGATGTCGTGTAGAAACCGAAAGGGGTGTGGACTTTCATTCTCCTCCTAACAAGTTACCCCACTTCTATCTTCACTTACCATCCGGTAAGATTGTAGTCAAGGGCTAACTTGTAAAGAATGAAAAAAAAAGTAATATTATGCATCCATGTATTATTAAAACAAACTAACTTACTCGTACATATTGATATAACTACTAGATATCTCTCATTCCAACGGCATTCCACCAATACATCAAAATACTAAGACTGGGCACCTGCTTGTTGGCGCTTCTGCGAAGTTGATCAATACAAACAATCCGACGGACGAAAACAAACAACCTTTTATTGTTTATTTATTTAAGTCTCACGTCAGTGTTCTAGGTATTTGTTATCTAATATTATTTCTCAGACACGACGGTAGCTGACGCGGGTAACAATGTACCCGTGTGAATGTCTTACCTAAAGGTGTGTATTACAAATCAAGATTATGAATTTTAATATGGATTTGAAGATATAATAGAAGTTTGTAAGAAACTTGACCTAAACAATCACTTGACCTTTATGTTCTGAAAATTTTGTAATAATATACATACTTTTAGCAGAAGGCTTCAAAAGTGGATTTAAAAAAAATAAGAAAACAAAATGTTGAACAAATGTTTCACAATATTTGTCAGGACAACTTTATTGACAAACCAAACTGTACACAAAATAAGACCCTAGAATGGCAGAGTGGAGTCACGCACTTGTGCACATTGTGTGTAGGGTTAAAGTATCCTTTGATAGTCCTTTTCCACTCAAATCACTCTCCCCGCCTATACCAAGTAACCCCACAAAGAATTACACAGCAAATCAAATCAAATCAAATCAAATCAAAATTTGTTTATTGCGAATTCAGGTTACAGTCAGATCTTATTGAAATAAACACCAAATTCCGCCTTACAGCTTGCAATATCATTATAAAAGATGCAAGAAGAAAAAGAAGCAAGAAATGTAGACGGCTCGAACGCCACGAGCATACTGAAGCCGACCGTAAGACGAGCGCTTTATATTGCAAGTCATTCCCGCCAACCGATCTCTACCCCTCTCTAACTCCCTACTCTTTACGGAAACAAGTCGCACCACCTAGCGTCGTCATATCCGTTTTAAACTACTATTTCCTACAAAACTTATTAGTTTTATAATTATAAATTTACGCAGCACAGCACAGCCTACCAGTAGGTCTAACACGCAACCCACGACATAGTTCGTGAAGATAAAATAACGAATGAGAGGCCGAACCGGAAACCGAAAGAGAGAGCGATATTTACGGCTCAGCTCTATTGGTCACGAGATATCGTGGGTCACTAATTTTTTTTTTTAAGTGGAATATCGCCCATAATCATTCGCTCCACCATTCGGACAAGCATAGGACTATGAAATGCAAATTGCTGCTCTGTTTCCATCTGCCTAAGGCATAGCATAGTTAAGCCACGAGTTGTGCCTGTTTGACACAAGCCTTAACTCAGCAATGCTTCATGGCAATAATACTCGTAAGCACGGCGGTAGTACTTTCCTGGACGAAAGTCAGCCACAAAAGGCTCTACTACTAAAGTAAATAGTTAGTTTCTAATAGAGTTAGGTCAAAATAACTACTAACGTGATAAATATACGTAATCTAGCGTGTAGTAGAAGCTATTACAAAAGAAAATGTTTTTTTAAATTAATTACAAAATTGATTTCATGGTTTCAATTGAAATGAAACCACTGCATTAAACCTGTTAATAAATCATAAACATAGGTACATTTCTATTTATCAACATAGTAATCTTAGAACCGTGAATAGAAATCTGCGCTGTATGTTTGTATGTAACGAACTCAAAAACAAATGAACTGATTAAAAAAAATTTTCATCAAAAGAATTATCAGGGAATAAAATAGTTTATATTTATCCGCTTATTCCAACGAGAATGGTTTGCTAGTCTTAAATATTTTCAAAATTAGTCGTAAAGGCTTAGATATATTGGCTTCCTTCCTCCATACAAGAGCGGAATCCCTCTATAAGAGAAAGGGGAATCTCTTTATAAGAGAGTAAAACATAAAGAAAAATACCCAATTATGTTAGTACATGTACCTTCTACGGTTGAAGGATATTTTATCTGCAATATGACTCCAAAAGACAAGCAATTTGGAACGGAGTGTTTCCAAAGGCGCTACACGTATTTAATAAAATATCCGGTCTGGCCGGATGCCCAATAATGGCCACGTACAGTAATCTACTTCTCTTTAAGAGAGAAAAGTATTACGAAATGGGTAAATCTACGATATGCTACAAGGCCGTAAACATATTTTATATTTTAGAACTTCGTCTGCCCCATTTCTAAACCTAGTAAAGGCTTAAAACTAAATTTTACAGGATAGCGCAAAAACAAAAACAAGTAAATAATAAAAATAAAAAGCCTTTTATTTCGCACATAAGTAAATTTTACATAGTGAACTTATAGTAGTTAATAAAATTTTAATTTTGTTACAAAATTAAAAACAATTACAATTTTTCTCAAGTAAGTTATTTTAATATATATAGTTTTTTTTAAATGGTGCGAACCCCAATCCCTCTATTTGAGGGTGAAGGCCTCCTCCAGAGATGACCAGTAGTCTCTATCTGTGGCTTTATTTCTCCATTGTTTTCCAGCCGTCCTTTCAATGTCGTCTGCCCATCTACTTCTAGGTCTTCCTCTTTTTCTTTCTTTTTTAACCTAGTAAAGGCTTAAAATTAAATTTTACAGGATAGCGCAACAACTAAAACAAGGCCAGCGGTTTAAACAACATCTGAAATGTTTCTTAACAGAATCGGGGAAGCTTTGCAGTTGTTCATATTAAAAAAATAACGAATTATAAGTATACGTAAACTAGCCAATGCCCCGCGGTTGTATCCGCTGATATTGCGTTTCCTTTGGCATACGAGGATACAGTGTAGCCTATGTCATTTAAAAATAACGTGGCTATCTATTGGTAAAAGAGTTTTAAAAATCGGTACAGTAAATCATCCCTTAGAACATCACAAACTTTACTTCTTTATAGTATTATGTCAGCCACTGACGATCAAGTCAAATCTCACATGCCTACAGCGCTAATGCTAATAAATTTCATGTTGATCACGACCAACACACGATCAGTTTTATTGGACGTTAAGCCGTTAGCATCTCAGATTACACCTTGATCGTCAGTGGCTGATATTAGTCTGTACAGAGATGAATTAATTACTTGTAACAATTTAAGTCAAGAATAAAAATATAATTTAATCATTTAAACGTGACCTTTAAAAAGACAGATATTCAATCATTTTAAAATATTGATCATTACCATACGCTGGAGTAGTGGCCGTGTGTGATATTTGTACTACGAATAGCTATTTTGATTAACATAATGTAGTCGCGACTGTATGACGTATGTTTTAAAATAAAGTAGTATAAACACGGTAATAACGTTGGCCATGAACTCTGTGACTCCTTAACTGCCGTCTTAATAAACGATACTAATGAATCAATTGATACAAGTGCCATTTGTTCTAAGAAACACAAACACACGATCTTTTAGCTGAGTACCTACTTCCTGGTAACGATATTGGTATACTTGCATACCTACATTACAACATTGTATCGACCACATAGCTACAGGCCCAGGGCAACATTGTACACTCTATAAAATGTATACCATTCGTTTAAGCCTTGAGGTAAAAATGTACCTACATTTTTACTATTAGGTTTAACCGACAATAGGTATTGTTGTAGGTGTGTATTCTGTGAACTTTCAACTTCTTAATAATAATAACAAAAGGGTGAAGCAGATGGTCCATTTGATGGTATGTAGGTTCTTTAATGGGACCTCAGCGGCGTCACCGGGGGGTTTTTGCATGCGCAGAATCATTGCCTGATGATGTTTTTGCATGGGCAGAACAACTCTAAGGGCGTCTTCTCTGAGACTCCCACCTCGTCTTAAAGGGCCGTTTGGAAAGGGTGTTTTGGCCAAGTGATATAAGTCGGGACGCCCCCGAGTATCGAGTGACGTCCCATATCGGGGTCCTCATCTTCGCCAGTGAAGACGCTGTGTAGCTAGTGTTTGTGTTTTGTCAAGCATTGTCGTTCGTTATGTCATAAAGGCCGTTTTTGGGCGTCTAGATGAACAACGCATAAAAAACTGAGAGTAGACTCGTGCTCAATAGTGAGCCGAATATAGGTTGATAATGATGATCTCCTATACGAAGGCAGAGTTGGCCGTTAAAATATGCTAATAAGGTTGAATAATACTTGTGCCAATTAAAATATCTAAGATCATGACGTGTCCATTTATTTATTTTAAATATCCTGCTTAAACATACAATACTACGCTGGCACAATACAAACAAATACGATACGTTAATTAGTTTACTAATAAAAGGTCATTGAACTTTCATTCATAAAATTGGAATAGGAATTACATCGGTTTTGCGGTTTACGTAACACAGAGTTAATCGTACGCTTTGTGTCAACAAACTGCGGTCGAATTTCAAACAATTTCATTGGTGGCCGCTCGCTGGGTGTGATTCACGGCGGGAGGATAGTCACACACGGTCAAGTTTACCATCAAGTGCTTAATGAATCTAACGTGAGTTAAATTAAAGTTTGGAATACAAATTAAAAAAAATCATATACCCCCATACATACTTCAATATATTTTACTTAGAGATCTTTATTAGGCAATTTAAAAAAATAAAATTAAATTAAATAAAATGATATTCTTTCCTATGCAGCGCGCTGTATACAGACTTGAGCATATACATGACCGTGTGTGGCTAAAGTTGTTGCATAAACCCCATCGCTTGCGTAAATCGAACCGGCTCGTATTAAATCACATCCTGTGGAAACGTGAAATTTCATGAATGTGTGAATTGTTATGACTGTTTGATAAAATTGATGGGTATTATTGACCGCGCGTGTATTACGTTTATAAGCTTCGCTGTATAACATTATTAGGTGAGTATAGTATGTAAGCATTTTTCATATATACGACTATAACAAGTTGTCTTAATTTTTTTTTTTAATTTTTTTTAATTGAGAAAGAATACTATGAGGAACTTAAGCTATCTTATTCTAATAACTATACAAATCATGCCCACGTGGAATGGTGACAAGAATACTGGCTGCATTTCCGCGCTGTACAGCCAGGCTGATCCGTTGCGCAAAACAGAAGGGCTGGCGTTGTCTTCTTAAAAATTGAATTTTGGTGGAATAACGATTTTATACATTTAAAAAAACGCTTTCCAAACCATTTAAAAATCCATTTCGATCACGACATCGTAAAAAAAGCTGATCGTAATCCTTCATTTGTACACAAGAGTTACGCTCCATTAGTACCAAAAAATGGTTCGTATTCAAAAATATTAAGAAACGGTATGAGCGGTCATATAGCCCTATATTCTTCCCTAACTATGCCTCTTTACTGACAGTACCATCAATAAACAAATTAAAATACACACATACTCGTAACTAAATACTGTACAAAAAATCCTGGATCTGCGTATAATTTCTGATAATTTTATCTTAAACGCAATTCAACAAAACCGAATCAGTCACAAACGGATTATGTCTTTCATAATAATTATTAATTTAATTTATAATTAATTAATTTCACATGCTAATCAGTCATAGGTTTTTACACAAAATTATTGTAAGTGCAATAACGTAATTTTAACTATCCACACATAATGTATATATTTGTATTTATTATACCTGGCTACCTATACGTTTATTTGTCCAAATAAATACCAACATTTCCGAGAACCTTTACAATTGAAGATAATTTTTTTATTAACCGGATTATACTAAGATTTCGGCATCAAGAACTGCTGGTCGTCTGATGGTGTGATAATAGTCGCCCTCCCGGATAAAACTCGTACAAGAATGGTATCTTTGTCTGAACTACAGCAGATTATTAGTAAATATCCGCAAGATACTGCTTCTCAGGAACCTAAGCTATTAAGAACAACTCGGCGTGGTAATAAAAATACAGCCAAATAAAGTAGTCGGGCAATAGTAAGATGTCTGGATCTTATGTGGAGCACTATACACTGCCCAGATTGGCAAATAGCGTATATTTTTCTTGTGATGGCCGGTAGTTAAATTTATTTTTGTGAAAGCACAGTTTTATAAGGTATTTTATCACATTATCTGACAATAACTTTTCAGTCAATATTTTTATTTAACTTCGTTTTTTTGATTGACAGTGACAACTGACATTTTTAACGTCATACCAAAACGCTGTCACAGTGACATGTAGGTCTCGTTCTGAATCGGCAGTGTATAGCGCGGACTTTCTCAGTCTACGGTGTAAAGTGCGTTTGTCTTAACTCGTATAATTTATTATCAATTCTTTTACTTTGTGTTCGTAAGATTGCGTAAGATTGATATATATATTTGTTTTTTTACATTATACTATTGTTATCCTGTGACTCTTGCCAGTCAGTGTAGGAAGTTTATGTTTTTTAATTAATTTGCAGTTTTGATTATTATTATTTTTTTTTTAAATAAGTAATAATATATAATTATTTATTTATAAGTATTTTATATTTTTTTAGTTTATTAGCTTATATTATATTATATATTTTATTAATAATGATAGATTTTACTGATATTATTAATGATGATTATTTTTCCTGTTCTTCTGACAACGAAGAGTTTCATAGTGCTGCCAGTAGTTTATCGTTCAATAGTGATAGTTCTACAGGTGCGCTGGATGCCAAACTGAAATCTCTCCTAGTAAATAATTCTCACTGTCTCAATTTTGCACACATTAACGCACAGAGTATTCCGGCACATTTTTCTGATCTTCTCGCATCTTTTAGTGACGTTCAGGTGGATGGAATTCTGATCTCTGAATCCTGGCTAAAACCTTCCCTTCCTACTTCTCTATACACCCTTCCAGGTTTTACACTAATTCGCAATGACAGAAACTGCAAACGCGGAGGAGGTGTATGCATGTACCTCAAAGATAACATCACTTTTACCGTGATCACTCAGTCGCCTAGTACTTACTCGGGGAACTTTGAGTACCTATTTATAGAAATTTCCTCTCATCATACCAAAGTTCTTCTTGGGGTTGTCTACAGTCCTTCTATGAATGTTAATTACTTTAATGAGTTCGATAATATACTCGACGATTTGAGCCCTTCCTATGAACACATAATTATCATGGGAGACTTAAATACTTGTTTATTGAAAAATGACCACCGATCTCTACAATTGAAGTCTATTATATCTTCAATGAACCTGAAAATTCTACCTCTTTCTGCTACTCATTTTTCCCCGCATTGCACTCCATCTCTACTGGACCTTATTGTTGTTTCCAAACCTGATAAAGTTCTTGTCCACGGTCAATTAACAGCTCCATTTTCTTACCATGACCTCCTTTTTTTAAGTTATAATTTATCATTACCTAGACGTAAAAGTAAGATTATTCTGCGACGGAATTACAAGGGGATTGATCTTGCCTCTTTTAATGATGATGTATCAAAACTCGACTGGTCACCTTTGTACAGTGCATCGTCTGTAGATGACAAGGTTGGAATACTTAGCTCGACTCTTATACGATTATTTGACTCACATGCACCTATTAAACGTATAAGAGTCAAACATTTTCCGGCCCCTTGGCTTACTCCGACAATTAAAAAGCTCATGGCTAAAAGAAACAAAGCAAAAGGTCTTTGTAAAAAGTATCCCAGCGATGACAATGTAGCTGCCTATAAGAGATTGCGAAATCGCTGCAATAGGATGTGCAGAGATGCGAAGCGCCGTTATATTTTTTCCCTTATCAAAGAATCCTCATCTTCACAATCCTGGAGGTTTTTCAATTCTCAAGGAATTGGGAAATCATCTGTTCCCTGCAAACTTTCTGTAGACATTAACTCCCTAAATAAACACTTTTCCTCCCCTCCAATCAAAATCCCTTCCTCAACTAAATCCCAAACTCTTCAAAATTTGGCTAGTGTTATTCACAATTGCGATGACTTCATCTTTCAGGATATCACAGTTGATGAAGTTAAAAAAGCAATCCGCAACATCTCCACAAAAGCCGTTGGGTGTGATGGCATAAGCCGAGACATGCTTAGCCTCATCAGTGAGGCTATAGCACCAATTATCAGCCATGTGCTAAATTTTTCCCTGACCTCTAAATGTTTTCCTACCGCGTGGAAGCTAGCCCATGTTATCCCTTTACCTAAAATATCTAACCCTTCCTCTTTCTCGGACTATCGACCTATTTCTATATTGCCCATTATCTCAAAAATCTTAGAAAATGCCGTTTTTAGACAACTCTCCTTCTTCCTTTGTCACAATAATCTTTTGAGTTCATACCAGTCTGGTTTTCGTCCAATGCACAGCACCACCACCGCACTTCTCAAGGTCACCGAGGACATTCGCATTGCTATGGACAACAAGAATCTGACTGTACTCATACTTCTTGATTTTAGCAATGCGTTTAACTCGGTGGATTTTGATGTTCTCCTCGGCATTCTCCACTCTTTAAACCTTTCACCGCCTGTAATTGAATGGTTCAGGTCGTATCTTTTTGGCCGACGGCAGAGAGTCAGCTTTGATGAAACTCTTTCTGAGTGGGCAGACATCTCGGCTGGCGTACCCCAAGGTGGAGTCCTGTCTCCTCTCTTATTCTCCATTTTTATAAATCAAATCACCAAAGTAATATCCTCTCACTATCACCTCTATGCAGACGACTTGCAACTATATAGGCATGCTTCTGTCACGGATCTTGTTTCGGCAGTGGATATTGTTAATGTGGATTTGGAAAATGTCAAGAAATGGGCTGATGCACATGGCCTACTTGTAAATCCTGGAAAGTCGCAGGCCATGATTGTAGGAGGTCGACAATTACGGAGTCGTATTCATTTTAAAAATTTATCTCCTATAGTATATGACGGCACACCAATACCCTTATCAAATACAGCAAAAAATCTTGGGCTGAAAATTGACTGTAACTTATCGTGGTCTGGCCACATAAATGAGGTTAGTAGGCGGATCCATTTTTCGCTTCATTCCCTTAAGCGTTTCCAAAATTTTCTTCCTTTACGTACTAAAATCTTACTTGCCCAATCCCTTCTCCTTCCTATTCTTGACTACGCTGACGTTTGTTATTTAGATGCGACAGAGGAGCTACTCGACAAACTCGATCGACTTCAGAATTTGTGCATCCGATTTATATACGGATTGCGCAAATTCGACCGTATTTCTTATTTCCGTAATAAACTGAAGTGGCTCCCTATTCGTCATCGCCGGAATATCCATATACTCACGACGCTGTTCAAAATCTTAAACACCTCTTCTCCTTCCTACTTGCGGGAGCTCTTCCGCGAATCCCCACGCCGTCTCAGACCGGTGCGTTCGTGTGTAAAATTAAAATCTCTATCTGTGCCTCCCTATAACACTGTTTTTTGTGCTAAATCTTTTTCAGTTATCGCAGCGCGTCTGTGGAACTCACTACCTGATACCATTTTCAAAAAAAACCCATCTGTTGATACCTTCAAACATCGACTTCGTGAACACTATCTTTCTTTATCATCATAGATATATTATATGTATGTATGTATATATGTATTTATTTAGTTATTATTTATATATAGTATTGATATGTACTGTTATAATTTATATATTTATTTCAATTTATTTATTAGTGTTATTTTTAATGTATTTAATATTATTTACTTTTATTATTTATGTATTAAGTATAATATGTTTTCTCACTTTTTTTCTGTTGTACCTATCCATTTCTTTTGTTTAAAATCTCTCCCACTGCCAAGGGTCACTGGCAGAGATCTCTTATAGAGATAAGTGTTTCCTTGTTCACTGTTTTTCTTTTTTACTTTTGTGTGTTACTATTATTGGTACAAAATAAATAAAAAAAAAAAAAAAAAAAAAAAAAAGATTCCAAAGTTTTCTAATGCTTCAGTATTTTTCCTTTTCAATTTGTTATTTTTTGAATGTTGACGATTTTTTTTTGGTGCATATTTTAGGCCTCTACTTTAATTTATGCAACAGATAAAAATGTATTTACAAATCTCAAATTATAGTTGTAGAATAATTTTCCTTTCCTATTTATTATAAAGTTATGTAGTATTTGATTTGCTTCCGTATTCCGTGTTTTTTGTGATTTATTGTTTTTAGTGCTACGCCGTAGCTGATCAAATTAATAAAAGATTTATTTTTTATTTTTGCTTTTATGGGCATATTATATTAAAAAGATTGAGAGAGGGAGAGGGAGAGTCTCAACGTAGGATTGCTTATTAATACATTAAAAACAAAGCTAATGACAAACCGCACTAAACAGCCCATACAAGTGAATGATAGAGATCTTGATTACGTGGATGAATATACGTATCTTGGCCAAATAATTTCTCCTAAAAATATAGCATGCAAAGAAATACAGAACAGGATTAATAAAACGTGGGGAAAGTATTGGTCGTTAAAGGATATCACTAAGAACCCAAAAATACCACTAAAACTAAAATCTCGAACATTTAACTCATGTATACTTCCTTGTATGACATACGGTTGCCAGACATGGGCCCTAACGCAAAAACACTATAAAAAACTAGAAACATGCCAGCACAATATAGAACGAAGTATGTTATGTATAAGGAGAAAGGATAAGATAAATCTTAAATGTATCAGAAAAAAAACAAAGGTCACAGATGTGACGTATACAATCAGAAACCTTAAATGGAAATGGGCTGGTCATTTAATGCGAAACAAAAACGCAAATTGGGCTAAGGACGTAACTGTTTGGTACCCTAGAGACAACAAAAAGAAACGCGGCAGGCCATTAAGAAGATGGGAAGATGATTTGAAGATGACAGCAGGAACACTTTGGAAAAGGAAAGTTCATGATCGCAAGGCATGGAAGATCTTGGGGGAGGCCTATGCCGAAAGGCAAGACGATTTACCGGTGTCGTAATTTTTTTATATTGTATAGTTTTTATATTAAGGTAAATTGTTAATAAAGGCTATTATTATTATTATTATTATTATTATATTAAAAAGATAATTTGTAAAAAAGGAATAATAATGTGTTTAATGAATAATATATTAAAATAAAATAAAATTAATGCAAAAGAAAAAGGTCAGGTGGTTTCATTGCTGTCTCTTCTTCTAACGCAACGGTGATTGGTTTTTGTGTTTCTCTTGTCCCGAGATATACCTTGGTGCGCATTTTATGTCTATAATATGTGCTTTTAATATTACACCCTTAAGAGTTAAGATTTTGAATCTGATACGTAGCTTTCAGTTGGGGGTCCAATCAACCTCCACTTCACTTCTAACAGTTCAGAATGCAACATTATGAATCCAAGGTATATAAATACTGAGGTGCAGTTTAGCTATAACATATAGATTATTATCTAGTGGTATACCTACATTTTGTTTGTTATCAAATCTAATATAAAACAAACTGGGATATTTAGTAATTAGGTACGATCTTTATCAAAAGATTATTTTGTTAGGTATTACTCGTTCTGTCGTTTTACTTCATATTCTTATCTCAAACAGTTGAACAAATATTACGCTAAGTTTGTTTGTTCTCTATAGTTGCAAATTACATCATATTATTCATTTGTAAACAATTACGATAACGTACGACTTTAAATTTTATCGCTGAAACAATTGTTTTTTTATTCAATGACCAGTTATTTTTTATTCAACAATAGTTTTTCACAAATCCCGGGGAACCATGGATTTTTACCGAATAAAAAGTATATGCCTAAAATGTAAGCCTATAATATGTTGATTAATAATCGCCTTGGTTTTTTCTGTTTCAAGCAGCATTGTTGTGTATCAGTTTAAAGGGTTGCCGGCGTAATTGCAGGCCCATAAGGGTTAAGACACTACGACTAAGTTTGGTAGACACCATGTCGGCACTTGTTCCTGCAAGGCTTGTGAAGTATTGCTTTATTTTGTAGTTTATGGTTTTCCCCTTACCACCAGGTGAGTCATCTGCTTGGTCCGTCAATTACTCATTACTTAATATAAAAATTATAACACTTACAATAACTTATCACTTACGTTTTGTTATTTGTAACGTACAAATGTGTAAGTGACGTAAGTGATGAATTTAGTTTGCGCTAAAATATATTTAGGCAAAGATAAAGTATCATTTTTTACATCGTTTGACGTAGATACCCATTAAGATACGGAGGTCAATGAACTGTTATCCATAAAGTATATCAATGGATAACTGATTGACTGACACACAGGTCAACTGAAGATAGGCATTATGAAAATAATCAAAAAGTTCAGAAACAGTAAGTGCTAGGGAAGAATTTTTGGATATAATTAAACTATTACCAGGGCCAAGTGCCTTGGTTTGCCACCCATAGACCCGGGCATATCCATTTACATTGGTAGGTAGGTACTTCAATTAACTTTAAGATTAGATTAACACGGGTAAATCATGTCCATGCTTTTCTTAAAACAAAACACGACATTGTTCATTATTATTACTTATAATTGTTTTTATTAAATAATAGATTATGATAAAATGTCATTCCATCAAATACAAAACTTGTAAAAATATACAAACTCTCGCAACTCAGTTCTTCTACCGTAAAAAGTTGTGAGATCCATGTAATAAAAAGTCGCTTACTTTATTTAGTCCGTACATAAGGTCTTTCTTATGTTATTACATAAATGAGTTAACCTAAGAACGTCTGTTAATGATCATATAATTTTTAAAAATCTTTTAGATTTTAATGAAAATATGTTGACTTGGTAATCGCTGTAAAAAGTCTTATTGAATATAGTACGTATTACTTGTGTGATACATTATGTTTTCCTTACATGATATTTACAATATAAAAGATTTTTAAAATCGATATGGTCACTATAAGATGTTATTAGATTGATCTTTTGTATTTTAAATACCATACATTGACTTGATTGAAAAGATTGAATTGGCCATCGGATGAAAACAAATATATCTCACAAGTAATACATATCATGATATTCAATAAGGTTGTTTAGAGCGACTGCCAAGTCGAAGTTTGAAGCTTCGGTGTCTGCTGGAAGTGCGCTAGAGCTTTGAGTCAGCCAGTGAGTGACAAAATGAAGACACTTTGACTAGTTATAATTCTTAAACTACTCGTTCAAATTCGATGAATTTTGAAATATACAGTGTTTATAGAATGCCTGCTTAGGTAGGTACTGAAAGTACAAGCTTCTTGTATCATGCGGAACGGAATAGGAGGTCGAAAATGACTTGATTTGCTTCGAGTAAAGCATGGTACGGCCGTGCGGCTTTTTTGCTTGACTTGGTGCGAACACTGCCGTGCCCCAGGATGTTTCTTGCAAATAAATGAATTCTGATTTTGATTTGACATACTCGTATTATAGATATAGGTCTGATGTTATAATAGCTATTTTAAACGATTTATTATTAAAATCGTTTTAACTAAGTAAAAATTAAAGATCATTTCATTTTAAAATGACATATAATGACCGGTTTTTCCTACAAAATAGTTGCATAATATTTTTAATGCGTTATTAAATGCCGCGCTAGGTTTATCTGAATCAGGTTCTTACCCATGTTTAACCGACTTTTGAAGGTTCTGTATTTGACTCTGATGTATTTATATATGTTTGTTTAAAATATACCAATGGCGAATTAATTATTAAATTTATTTTATGATTATTTGTAATTCCACTAAACATATTTCATGGTAGTTTTTATATACATATATATATGCACAGTGCTCATACAGATTTACAGACGGTTTGTCTTTCCTTAAATATTTATTGTTGTTCATCTAAGGGACAGTTGATATGTAAATAAAAATAATTACGCCGGACTTAAACTAATTATAACACAATTATATTCACTTCTTTCATAATATATTCTTTACTACGTGTATGGGCGAAAGGTCAAATGCAATAATAAAATTAACTGATTAATATTTCATGCTCGGGCTATATTTATAAGTGCATAATAATTAAGTATACTGGAACACACTATGTATTAAAATAATGTGTCAATAAACTTAAGCAAATAATAGTAACTTGAATGAAATTAATCGATATATCAGTATTTATCAGCAAGGTGACCCAACTTAATGACCAAATTATCTCAAAGGTGCCCCCTATTTTGGATGACTGATCTGAATTCATTAAACACGTGTTGCTTACGCGCCCGATCACATCGTAATTTTTTAATGGCATATTATGCGAACGATTTTATTCGTGAGAACCAATAGACTAAGAGAGTGTAACCAATTTGGAGGAACTTTTTGATAAAAGCTACGGGTTTTCAATACAAAACGTAAAAAATCCTTACAAATTAAAACCTTACAAAAAATTAAATCAAAGATAGTTTTTACACTGAAGTGTGTATGTAAATTATTATTAACAAATAATAATTTTTGTATATTACAGCCGAAGTGTAGTCAAAAAGATGAAATAATAATAAAAATCCCCAAAAATAAGAATGGTAGTCATTGGATTTTTTTTATAAATTATTAGTACTGTTTTATTTATTATTTTTCTTTTATTTTTATTTGTTATATTTATTTATTAACATTGTTAAAAATTAAAAAAGACAAATAAATAAATGAGACAAGAATAAAATCACCTAAATAGAGAGTCATTTCATGAACAACATAATGAATTTTAATGATTTTGCAGCATATAAAGAATTGTAACTTCCTATAAATATAAAAAGACTTAAAGACTTAGAATAAGAGCAGAAGAAATTACTTGAGAAATTTCAAGAAAAAGGTCCCAGCTTCCAAGGCTCTCTCTATGTTTTTTTTTTAATATTTTAATAAAATACCAAAAAAAAAACGCTTTGAAACTAATTAATTCGAAATTTATATATTAATTTAATCTTCTTAATTTCATTAAGTACCTGTAGATATTCTTAAACATTTTTTGATATTCTTAAAAAAATGACTAAACGATACTTTAAAATCTCCTTCTGTCTCTTGGTACATAATTTTAATGTAGCTAGTTTCCTATCTTAACTGCTAAGTGTGAATTCGTACTCCTATTAAACAGAACATGATTTGAATACCAAAATGACGATAAAAGTCGGATTTTTTCTTTTACTATACTTTTTTATCTATAACAGGTTAGGTTGTATCATTTATTTTTGTTCGTTAACTAATTCACCTGATGGTAAGTGGTGATTTAAATTTATGCAATCTCTACATATAACCCTATTAGCATTAGGCAAGCAGTGGAATGCTAAATACCCTATAGTATAGCCCAGGGCATTTTAAGAAAATAAATATCACGTGTTTCAAGCGGTAAAGGAAAAACATCGTGAGGAATCCTACATACCAGAGAATTTTCTCAATTCTCTACGTGTGAAGTCTGCCAATCCGCATTGGGCCAGCGTGGTTGACTATTGGCCTAACCCCTCTCATTCTGAGAGGAGACTCGAGCTTAGCAGTGAGCCGAATATGGGTTGATAATGATGATGATGATGATTTCAGATTTGCCTTGGTGACAACTTGGCTTGCTATGTCTCCGACATAAAAGTAAATCTAAAATGCGAACCACGGCAAATCGGTTTTTTTTAATTAGCTACGGTATAATAATATATTATGCTTTTAATATGTATTTACACTGAAAAGCTGTGAATTAAAAAACATACAAACAGACAGAATTTGTTTGTGAAAAAATGTTTTATTTCTTTGTAAAAGAAGAGATATATATTTTTATAATTATTTGATTTAATCTGCGATATACATAGAACCCAAAAACCATCACAACGTCATGAAACGCAGGGTAGGCAGTTAGAATCCAAAAAACAACACGTCTTACAGCGCAGGGTAAGCAGTTAAAGTTATAAAAAAAATCTGTTGAACGTACTCGTATGTAACAAATTCTTTTTCAATAAAATAAATTAATTGCCAATTGCTTTTATCGAAATCTGTTAAGATTTTAAGAGCCTCGTTAAAAACAAAAGTAGGTTATCACCGATCCAACCAATTGCGTCGTTTTGGAGGTTCCGCAGGTCAATAGAATCGTTTGAAAATATTGACGGTAATAGTTGTGATATGTGCCTAAATTGAAAAGGGGAATGCCTATCCCCGGTTCAGGCCTACCCTAACCTCCCGTCAGTTTACTTATATCCAAAAAAATCGTGATATTTCTACTTAAATAATGAAATTATTACTTTATCAATACAAATTTGTTCCAACGTTTTACGACATTTTTAATTCATCTCCAATTTGTCCACAACGGGGACAAGCTATTATAAGATCGTTGGCCATATAACTCGAGTTTTACTATATTTTTTGAAATTGGTTTGTTTGTTCGTTTCCTGAGTAAGCATGAGTCTCCTCTCAGAATGAGAGGGGATAAGCTAATAGTTCACCAAATGCGGATTGGCAGACATCAGAGAATTTAGAAAGTTCTCAGATATGCAAGTTTCCTAACAATGTTTTACCTTCACCGTTTGATACACGTGATATTTAATTTCCTAAAATGCACATAACTGAAAAGTTGGAGGTGCATGCCCCTGATCGGATTTGAACCTACACCCTCCGAATCGAAGACGGAGGTCATATCCACTGGGCTATCACTGGGCTAATCATAATATTAGTATCTAGATAGAACCCGAGCGAAGCCGGGGCAGGTCGCTTGTAAAATTATAAATAATAAAGTTCAAACATCTTTTCAATAATGATATGCAGGTTACAATAATATAAAAATTATGTGCAAAAAAACAAATGCAATAAATAACATTAATTTAACTCATGTTAAATTCAGAAAATAAATTTTATTCACACATTAGTATGCGTGATTATTTTAATAAAGGAATTGAAAGAATGCATAATGCAATAAAATGTGAGGTTACCTACCCGAACACAAAATAAAATATAAGATAAAGTAAAGATTTTCTCGGAAATTATTTTAAAAACTTCCATAGCGAAGGTCCAATGTCATCTCTTTCAATAGAAAAAGTAGCTTTACAAAAAATCATTCGCATATTTTTTTTTTCTTTTTATCTGTGACACGAAGTCTATGCACCGACTCCACGTTTTTGATTCCAACAAAAGTAAGCACGTATCATAAATTTAATGGGTTAGATCATCTTTGTTTTTGTTAGATCGAAAACATATTTTAGGCATTCCTCCACGATAGGTCGTCAATCCTTAAAGACGTAGACCAGACGAATTGTTTCGTTTTAGTCTTTTTTTAAGACTCCAAGGACATTTTACGACGTCTCAAGATTGTAGTATTTTTATTTATTCACCACATGTGCATTTGACAGAATCTTTTTATTTTATTATACCCTAAAACTTTAAATCGCTAGCCAACCTACGTTTCTTTCGGCAGGTAATATCAATTTGCATCATAATTTATGTTCTTCAAACATAATTCTATCATGATCCTACTACTAATATAAACGCGAAAAGTTTGTTTGGATGTTTGTCACTCTTTAACGCCGCAACTACTTAACCGATTTGCCTGAAATGTAAAACGAAGATAGATTAACACATAGGCTACTTTTCATCCCAGAAAATCGATGGTTCCCACGGGAATTGCAAAAAGTGAATTCGACGAAGTTGCGGGCGTCCGCTAGTGGTTTTATTCCTAATTTAAAGCAGAAATTGTCCACACTTTCAATAATTGTGTGTAGTGACTATTTGGAGGACAGTTGAGAATTAATTTTATCATCATATTGTTATTCAATAGTTAAATCATAGATACACTATTATGTAAGTGATAATAAACGCCATATTGTTGGTTCGAATAATAATTTATATAGCAAGTAAATCCCCAAGGAGTCTCGTAAGCGCTTACGCAAGTGGTCTTTTCGATTGGCCACGCCTGTGCAGTGCAACACTGTTTCGCGCAGCGCGGGTCAACAACCCCCTGTCATTTGCGTTAAGGCTTACATTTGAGAACTATTAACATTTGCAGCTGCATCTCAAACTATTTCTATTAGTATGCATAATAGAATAATCGTTTAGTCATCAGTTTTAAGACTACACCGTGTTGACTGTGTTGTGATTTGAACATGAAGTTGGTTAAAAATAGTCTGACAAGATTTTTTAAATATTAATATTATTTCGCCTTTTTTTTAAACTTAAAAACAAACAAACAACTTTTGTTTTTTTTTTAATATCTCTAGATATTTTTTTGTAATTAGAAAACGCTTTGCGTTTTAAATTTAGTCATAATAGGTATTATAATAAAAAAAAACCTCCTCTAATATATTCCCTTAGAAAATGCAAAAAATAAGGAAAAACGCTTTGGGTTGGATTGTCAACAGGACATTATTTTGACATGTAAATTTATAAAATTTATTCAAATATGAATTAATTTTAAGGAAAAACTGGAGTAAAATAAAAGTAACCTTCAAAGCGTCAAGTTTGGCAGATTTTAAACTAAACCTAATCTAATTTAATCAAGCGTGGTTATAGACTGCATGTTATAGGTAGGTACGTAATAAAATAATTACATAAACAATACTACCCTAGTTCTAAGTATTGGATGTAATATAATAACTAAGGTATTCGGGAGCGACGACCAGCGGTCTCTGAACTGGTGTTTTGCTGGAACAAGCAAAACACTAGTTCAATAACATACAACTGAAATGGAACTGTCTCTACATACACGTAATAAACGTTTATTTTGAAAACTAAACGTTTATTTTGAAAACTAAACGTTTATTTTGAAAACTAAACGTTTATTTTGAAAACTAAACGTTTATTTTGAAAACTATCTATACACCTAAATTGCTTCAACTTTTACTTGGGTTAAGAACCAAGGTTAAGGTTATTACCCAGAACTCAAAACATTAAAATTCTAGTTTATTTTACCCGTGGCAAAAATTTACACACATAGACTACAGCGTGTGGCCATTGGCATTTTAAGTTTCAGCTCTGCAACTTAATAAACTTCATTCTTCGAAAATAAATATGAGGAAACGGAAAACAATTCTATCCTGATAGGATAAATCCTAGCAGGTTTCCTAGCAGCAACAATGCTCATCTCATCATCATCATTCATCTTTAACAACCCAAATTCGCCTCATTGCTGAGCTCGAGTCTCCTCTTGAGAATGAGAGGGGTTAGGCCAATAGTCCACCATGCTCGCGCTGGCCCAATGCGGATTGGCAGACACACACAGAGAATTAAAAAAAATCTAAGGCACGTTTCCTCAAGATGTTTTTCCTTCACCGTATATGACACGTGATATTTAATTTCTTAAAATGCACACAACTGAAAAGTTGGAGGTGCATGCGCTGGAGCGGATTCGAACCCTGGAATCGGAGGCAGAGGTCTTATCCACTGGGCTATCACGGCTCAAAGCAGTATGTACCCGTGATCAAATAGACACTAACGTGACTTATATTTGTTATGACTCTTAACAAAATCAGCAATTAATATCGTTTTACAGTACAAGATTGTATTCAACTCTGTTGAATATGGTGCGAAGTGATATCAATAGAAAGTCAACTAAAACATTAAGTTTCAACGGTGATAGATCCAAAATTTAATCCGTATTCACCTATACCATGAACTACCTAGAGATCTACGATGTAGAATTACTTACCTAGAGTCGGCCACTGACGATCAAGTAAGCTCACATGGCTGCAGCGCTAATGGCTTGACAGCCGATAAAACTGATCGTTTGTTGGTCACGATGTGCATGACATCTTGCCGATCGCGACCAATTACGATCTGTTTTATCTGACGTCAAGCCTTTAGCGCTGCAAGCATGTGGGCTTGTCGGATGGTGAGTGGCCTAGCATTAATAGTTCATGTCGAAAAGCAATAATATTAGTTTGGGCGGAGATATGGTGAGCTACGAAATTATTTTAGTAAAGTCTAGGATAAAAAACTACGTAGTTTCAAAAGTTCCATGGAATGCAACTGGTATAAAACAATATAGTCGTCTGTATGACATATTTTGTTCCTATTGTGTGGTGAAACAATCGCCAGTTCCTCGAAATCCAAATGTCCGTAGTCCAAAGGGTTATTTTTTTGCTTTAGTTGTCTTTTCTTTGTATGGTAGATACATGGTGACTCAAAATCTGATTTCGTAATAGGGGCCTTTGTCCGATGGAATATTTGTTTTATATAGTAGGTAAATATGTGATTGACGTAATAGCTAAAGATGAAAAAATTATATTCTATTAACGGACCCGGTCAAGCGTCGCTTTGACTCATTCACTACTCCTATAATAGTGTACTCCATCCATACGGTATTTTATTGTGGGGCAAGGCTGCCAATATACAATCTATAATTGTACTTCAAAAAAGAGCAATTCGAGCAATATATCAATTAAAATCACGCGAGTCCCTTCGTCAAAAGTTTAAAGAAATAGGCGTACTAACAGTAGCCTGCCAATATATACCAGTATAGTATATGTAAGACAAAATATTAATTTGTACAAACGAAAAGGAGATTTAAACCCACGTCTTACTAGAAACGGGCATAAGTTAGTTATTTCTGCATATCGTCTCCAAAGAGTAAAAAAATCTTTTGTAGGTTTGGGTTACTCTTCTATAATAAGATCCCCAAGACTGTGATGGACCTGCCAATGCATAGCTTTAAGCAATGTGTTAAAAAACATTTACTTAGTCGAGGGTACTACAACATTGATGAGTTCCTTAATGATAAAGATGCTTGGAGGCCGTTGGATCAGCTTCCACCTTCACACAGGAAGTAAAACTATAAGAAATGTAAACAGTAATTGTTATCAATTGTAAATTATAATACTGTATGACTTTTTCAAAAGAGCAACTGTTGAGTTTCTTGCCGGTATCTTCTCAGCAGAACCTGCCTTCCGAACCGGTGGTAGAATCTTTATAAATAGTCAACTGACTTGTTAAAAGTGCTTGTAAACTGAGCCTACTTGAAATAAATGATTTTTGATTTGATTTCGATTTGATTTGATACACCTGCCCTACGCTACCCTATCCTTCTCCCACCCTACTCCTACCCTACCCTACTCCTACCCTACCCTATCCCTGCTCTACTCCTACCCGCACGATCGCTTTTTTAACGTCCGTTATAATAGAACAAATGCATTCCCAAGTATATGTTCACACCTCAGGGTTTTAAAAACGCGACGCTTTTTTTCGATCAGTGTTGCATTTTCAATTTTGGGCGTTGGAAATAGACCTTCATTTAACTTCATACTATATATTTGAAAGCTTTTTTAACGCTTGATATTTTTTTGCTGTATATTTTATTTAGAGGGTCCGTGAAAACTGTTCTTGATTGTCGAGGGGTCCGTGACTGTAAAAGGTTGGGAAACGCTGCCCTAAAGTATAAAAAAATATTATGAATATTTTTTTGTACGTCATGTACGTTATCTCAGATTTAATTTTTATTTATACGCATTCTTTGTAAGTTTATTTACCTTATATTTGCTTATTTTTAAACTGAATGCGTTTTATCTTTAATATTACGAGTACTTGTTTTGAAATCATGAATCATAGGAATACACGACTCATAGAAGTGAGTCATAGACAAATTAAAAAGGTGTTTCCTGTGAAAAGTTCATGCTACGTAGCTATTGAGTGCTGACTCCAGTAATACTTGTTTGGGAAGCAATAAATATGTGTAGTTTCATTGAATGAAATTATCGAAAATTGAGATAAGACTTGATATCAGAAAAAAAGCAATTATTAAAAACTTCTGGCAGTAAACTTATATCCACTTTAACAAATCTAACGAAGTATCTGTTCTTACATTCTATTTATTAGGCAGTGGCATGTACATGTTGGGTAAGATAGACAAAATGCCACTGGCCCACTTTATTCATCATCATCTTTGTAGGGACTTCCAAACATCACGATACTGAGCCACCTGCATCCAGCGAATCCCTGCGACTCGCTTCATGTCGTCATTCCACCTGGTGGGGGATCGACCAACACTGGGCTTTCTAGTGCGGGGTCGCCATTCCAGCATCCCGGGACCCCAACATCTATCGGCTCTTCGAACTATGTGCCCCGTCCATTGCCACTTCAGCTTCGCGACTCGTTGAGCTATGTCGGTAACTTTGGTTCTTCTGCGGATCTCCTCACTTCTTCTGATTCAATTTTAGGAATACAATTCTATTAAATTGTACCTCTATAACGAATTACAAATAGTACCAATTTTTAACTTAATTTAGTACTAAGTACCTTGAATCATGTAAATGTTTTCAGAATAAAGCTTTCCTTTACAAAGTAACTTAGACCGATACGAGCAAGACCTCTATCCTGGAACAGGCAACCTGTCGAAAAACAGGTTGCCACAAAACTAAGTGTTTACTATTGATAGAAAAAGAACCATGGTCCATACTCGATAGTTACCTATCATACTTACCTACTAGTCTATCTAACTTTCAGCTCTGATAGTTGCCACCATACTTTTTACTTTTCTTTTTCTTATGATTTATTATTTTTATAACTTAAATTGTTTATCAACCTACTGTATCATTGAAAATTGGGAAGACACAGCCCTGCCTCCTGTACTAGTTACTACTGTGTTACAGGAACACAGTAGTAACTAGTACAGGAGTCAGGGCTTCAACTTATGACGTTTTGATGAATAAAGATTTATTATATTATTATTATACTCGTCTACTATAGAAGGAAACTGTCAAATTTTCAGCTTTGTAAAAAGACAAAGTTCTAGCCACCACATCTCGTTGTTCAGTTACACAACAGTATGCAGTACGTTGCATACCCGCCACTGTCCCACGTAACATAATGCGAGTATCTTCAACGTTTTAGGTTACGTTTGTCCCGGGAAGACATTACTGTTTCGACACGCCTTGATCAGGCCACTTCTACGTAACGATATTCGAAACCTCTGAAGTGGCATTTCGTAGCATTCATATCTGTTTCGAGAAACCATAATCGAAGCCTTCTTGTCTATGCCGATTTATAAACATACCACCAGCTGTTAACTCGTAGAAAAACAAAACGTAAACGTGCAGTTTCATCGTAAAACAATATTTCTGACGTAGGAAATGAAGATTTAAATTATTATAAACTACCGGCGGACGCCCGCGACTTCGTTCGCCCTTAGACCTCCCTAATCCGGCCGTATTGAAAAATCCGTTCTTAGCGCACATCTACTAACTGTAAACTACTTCCCTGCCAAATTACATCTTTGTACGTCAAGTAGTTTTCGAGATTTTGTGATGAATGACCTTTCGTATTTATATATTAAGATAAATTCATGCGTTTTTTTACTTACACCTAAATATTATTTAATCATGGTAGCTAGGTACTAGGCAAAAGAGGAGTAGAAAGAAGAAGGAAGTCCTAGCTACGAAATAAAAGGGAGTGGGCTGGCTGAAATAAAGACAGTCGAAGAACTTTTTCGCCTAGCTATGGACAGGGAGAGGTTTAGGAAGCTGATCAATAATGGAGAAGCACTTTAAGAAGAAAATTAACAAGGCACTATAGTCCAGGAAAAACTATAAATATTAATGTTTGGTCAGTTTGGTACAGAAATTATGGACGGTTAAATATCTAACTTATCTGCAGAGTTCTATTCTCTGCAGATAAGTTTAGCTTTACCTGTTTTCTTAACCAAAATTCATTAAAAGTGTTATTGTATGACCTCGATGAAGGTGTCACTTTATCGTCTTAATTGTTAACGTTAATTATTAGTTGTTATAATATATTACAATCATGGAAATGTTTACTACTTATAACTAAATACAACCGATAAGCAGAAAAACTACGAATGTTATTATCAGGAGTCGTGGAATTATCCATTATGAACGTACGTATGCGTACTTTGATAAACCAGTATCACCTAAGAGGTAAGAGAAAAATTTCCATATACCTACTCTCATCTATTTATTTGTCCTTCTTGAATTTTTTAACAATGTTAATATAATACAAAACACTATATTAAAAATTAATACATTAAATACTAGCGATCACCCGCAATTTCATCCGCGTAAAATTTAATTATTTCAATCCTGTGGCAACTATTGTAAATTATTTTGTGTTGTGTGTATTTTGAAGTATGGCCAGACGTCCCGATTTTGGCGGAAGGTTCCGATTTTTTAATCAAAATTTAAACGGGAATAACTCGACCGTGCGTGCAGAATACTGAAAAAAGCACGAAAGGTTGAAAACCCCCTTTTCTCAGACTATTACATGAAATATATTTTTCTTATTTTTTCGAGCTTGATTTGTTTTTTTTTTATTTATTTCAGAAGACTCAAATATTTGACGAACGTTTTTTTACGATGTCCCTCTTTCGACGAAGGAATCCCGCTTTTTTCACTCAAAAAATTCCTAAATCCCGATTCGATAAAAGAAATTCTGGCAAAGCTGGTGTTTTATGACCACTGAACAAACAAATTTTGACTTTTACTTTGATTTTACTATTATAACGTCTCGTCTCTATTATACAGCTGAAGAGTTTGTTTGTTTGCTTAAACGCGCTAATCTCAGGAATTACTGCTCTGATTTGAAAAATTCTTTCAGTGTTAGATAGCCCATTTATCGAGAAAGGCAATATATTATCCCCGTATTCCTACAGGAACGGGAACCACGCGGTTGAAACCGCGCGGCGTCAGCTAGTATAAAATAAATCTTATTACAAAATAAAGTCAGCTGCACGTGATCTAGACTTCAAAGGATGATTTATATGAATGAATAACATGACAGAAACCATTAATTATATATTTTTATCGGGATGTTAAAAATACGCTCACGTTTCTTAGGGCGTGCTTACTGATTGTAGGGCCTGGGTTATCAGCCTGTTATCGTCTCGTGCTTGTTGAGGTAGTGCGAAAAATGTGTCACCTACTTTCGCATATTGAAGGTCACTGATATAAGCATTTTTTTTCAGATTCAATATTATAGCGAATATAGATAGGGCACAAGTCACGGACTGCACGATAAAAAGTGTCCGCGACATCATTTTAAAATTAAACAAAAATATTTAATGGTTAATAAACGTCACTAAATATCACTAAATTATTCTAATCGTCCAAATTGTAATCTTACAAGGATAAATCAATTACATTTTTTATTCTACTGATTTTGCTATGAACCATTTATGTACATTTTTAACTAAATACGGAAAAGACAATTAATATATTATTAAAGAATCGTGTTATAGACTTTGAGGGTCCAGGCAACTCCGTCTCCGAGCTCCAAAATAAAGAATGTGCTGTCTCAAGGATTATTGTAAGCCCAGCCCCATATAAGTATACGTATCCTGTAGCCAAACGAAAGTTTCCTAAGTTGTTCTTCTTATTTTTACTGTTGGTTGGTTGAAGGGTTTTGCTATAAAATCATTGATTAAAACTACCATCGGAACAAGGGCTGACACTTCACTTGCCAATAGTATATTATTATCGATGATACAAATACAATACCTAATGGTAAAACTGAACTAATTTGTTCCAAACTTTTGTTGTTGTGTTGTTATTATTTCAAGTATATGGTTAATTTTTTTATTACAAAATATCTTAAAATAAATAACAATAACCAATTAAAAAGCCGACAAGAAAAAGTATCAAAATACTTGGACCTTGCTCACGAGATTACTGCCATGTGGAATGTTGAGTCAACTATTATGATTCCGATAGTTGTTTCCGTCAATAGCCTTATAGCAAAAAGTTTCGACCTTATGAAGCTTACACAATTGTTGGATCAAAAGTCGGATACAGAAGGCAGTGACTCTTTAGACGGCGCGTATTGTGAGGACAGGTTCCTCACTCTGGAGCCCTGACCACCGGTTGCTTGGGCACTCAAAGATCCCGCAGAAGGGTGTTAATTTTTTTTTTAAATTTTCAATAGTGTTTCGTATTATATTTTGAATTTTATAAACATTGTTAAAAATTAAAAAAGAAATTACATCTATATAAATGAAAGACAAATAAAAAAAAAACAATTAATACTACCTAGCACATAACTTAGCAGGTATTTTTTTAGTATGTTATAATACCTGCTGCCATTATTATGCATGATTTACTCGAAACTCTTTGTATTGTTACGTTTTTGTCATTGCGTGAAAATGTGTTATTTTTTGATACATAATCAGTTTGGAATATAAGGCCAAATAAAACGTGACCGGCAGGCAAATAAAAGAAATTGCTACTATGACAATATTTAGAGATGCTTACATAGCAGATTTCATTAGAAAACTATTTAGGGGAGAATGGGGTAATTGAGTACAACTATGTGTGTAAAAGCTATTTTAATTGTAGAAACCGAAACTAAGGTAAATTTTAATATATAACCACAACATACGAGTGTAGTATTAACCATGCCATACCAATGTTTATAATATAAGCCTGATGTATATGACTAAAAGTGTACTGCACTTTTAGTACACGACGTTGACAGTTCAGGGGAAACAGGCAAAAAGTGACAAAAATACGAAAAATATAAAATAATATCTACATTACCTACCGGTGATATACTATTCCTGAAAACAAATACTAATTTTACCAAAAAAAACAAAACATAAGTATTTAATAAGCCAAAAGCACTATGCCATCAAGAATCGAAAACAAATTGTGCTTCTAAACTTTTGAATTTTCATTTTATTTTATATTATTTGGAAAGAGACTGATATAATATGTACCGTACAATGAAAGTTTTAGCAGATTAAAAAATTCTTTCCTATGGGTTTATATTGAAAAGAAATGTTTTAATCTGTCTAATCCCAAGCAATTTTTATTATTATCATGTATGTTCATTTGGATTTTTATAAAATATAAAAAAAAGAAAAGTATGTAATCCATCCCCTGCCTCCCCATTCATTAGTTCGTTTTTCTAACTTCTCACGTTCGGTGCTTCGACAAGTGATGATAAATTGCTTTTCGCAATCGAGATCACGTACAAGTACCTATAATAATAGGTATAGTAACAGAAGTGGAGCACTCACGAGTTTTGACTAATTTCATTTTTTTTTAATTGTACATTTCGCAGTATTTCACATGACAACGGCTTACTGTAAATTTTATAGGCTTAAAAGCTGATCTCGCTATTTTATTTCACTTAGTATTGTTATTAAGGCTCTTACACACTATGCTGGGCGTACTACTAAGATTCCAATGAGTATTCCAGCCAGTATGTAAATGCCTTATTGCTTAAATTCAAAGTAAAAATTTTACATAACTCGTTTAGTATTAAAAAAATTAAACTGAAGCTATGAAGGTTTTAATCGTTACCATTTGTAAGAAGAAACGCAGTACAAATACAGTTCAGTAATTTTTTTGCAATTCAAAGTTGTTTATTCTTTACGACTTTTTTTACATAAATTAACTTTAATAATTATCTCACATGAGCAGTTGTTGTTTTTTTGTTTTTTTTTGTCACAAAATTCTGTTTTGTTTACTTAGGATACGCTTGCTCATTAATAACATTATAGTTGCAAATAAACAAAGCAGCCGCAATCGCAAAGTCACAACTGATTTGTCGTTCTGCGGTTTGTCGCCAGTTCATGATAATCCGCACTGCACCGAAAAACCGCACGGCAAAATCTCAGCCGCTTAGTGTGGAGGAATTATTAAACGGCTTTCCTATATTTATTATTGTTATATTACATAACTATATTATTAGTTGTAGATAATTTAATAGTTTTTTTTTATTTATCTTTGTCATCTGATTTTAACTTACATAAGATTATTTTCAGAATTTATTGACCATTGAACCCAACAATAATTTCAGCATCTATCAGAGATTTTATAATACCGAGATGAGATTAACTAAATCTATACTAATATTATAAAGAGGTAAAGATTAAAGGTTATTGACTATATTTTGGCCTATTTTAACTCATCAATAACAGGGCCTACCGCAGGGCTAAGCTTACTACAGGGCAACGGAGCTAGCGAATACTTTTTATGTTTTAGTATGGTAAACATAGTTATTTCATAATAACGTTGGTGTGAGAAATTGAAGGAGCGTCAGCAATGCAGAAAAATCAATAAATAATCATCTGCTTGTAATTAGCTGCTGAGCTAGTTTTGATAAACTGGTTTGGATGTCAAAAGCCTCCCCATACATTATCCTAGATCTAAATTTTCATCCTACACCTAACGAGTTAGCCCGCTTCCATGTTAGATGCAGATCGCAGTCAAGGACTAACTTGTAAAGAATAAAAAAAAAATATGCAAGACGTTTCTGTCATGGTAACGTTCATAACTTATAACTACAATTAAAGCAAAACCTACATTTTGTACAACGTAGGTTATAATTGAAAATTTTGGATAACCTTCGAAAGTCATGAAATTAACTTGAATAAGACTTTTATATGCCAGAAATTATTTCCATCATAAGTTTAAATGGTGTGAAACTCTTTTTGCGTCGTGGGTTAAAAAAGAAAATCTATATCGACCGTCAAGCCGCGACGTTATCAATACTCCTACAATACTCTCGTAGAAGAGATTTTTATTTATTATTTATAATAAGAAGTCTAGATTCTGATTAATATTTTCTTTCTAAATTTAGATAAAGACGTAATTTACAAATTTCTGGAAACGTGCCAATTAATTAAAACAAGTTCGTATATTAAAAAGGTCATTGCCATTTATCAGTGTGATATAACATTGCATAAGCATATAGATCGTTAGTATAACATAATATTCGCATTACGCGGTGCGATTGCCAAGGCTAATAATTTACCTGTGCGTGTATACATATATTATATACACTAGCGGACGCCCCTCGGTTTCACCCGCGTAGCTCCCGTTCCCTTTGGAATATGGAATAAAAATATAGCTTATGACACTTACAAATAACGTGACTTTCTATAAAATTGAAATCTTTTTTTTTACTTTGGCGAGAGCTTCGCTGCATTCGTGCTTGTCCATAAAGTGTTGATGCATCCTATGGTAGAACGCGCTTGCCTATGAAGATGCCTATTCACATAGGCACTCTACATACTCTTGACTTGAATTTACCCATTTTGTTGGTGGTAGGGAAAACGGAAGCTGGAAGGGCATTCCATAACTTCGCAGTGCGGATCAGGAACGAAAAACTGAAATGCTTCGTACGCGTTAAGGGAACATCAACTACGTATGGATACATAGCAGTTCTATGGTAAAACGGTGAAGAGGGAACTAGATTCCTGAGCGCATTTTCCGAAATAAATCCTGTAGAACACTGATAGATAATGCTATAAAATCGGTTTAGTAAATCCAGATATTACCTCCTACAAATACTTTACTTATCTATAATATTAGTTTAAATGGCTAGAGTATGCAATGCCTACGCAGGTGATCATGAAAATAATTTTCTCTTTTAATGGCAATGTACTAGAAAAAACCTTTTGGCTGTAATTGACTTCAGTATACGAATAAAAAATTCGTATACTGAAGTCAATAAGTAGTCAGTAAGTACAAACAGTAGCTGCGTCTATCGGTTTTTCCATTTTTAAGAGTCATTCTACATTATTTTTTTACTTATGAGTTTTAAAATTCAAAGTAAATAAGTTAAGTACGTATAAAGTTAAACAAAACACAGAAACGTTACCACATTTTCACCAAGCTTCGAACAATTGCAATATTTATGTCAAGGCGTTACTAAATGAGGATAAGTGTAAATACCCTTGCACATCAGACTGTTGACGTCTGCGGAATACAATGAACCACCAAGTGTAAGACTAGACTCAGTAGCGTAGCTTGGAGGGGCCTTGTATCAAAATAAGTTGGGGTGCCCAATAGGTACAGTGCCCGCCACGAGATATTGTGTTTGTGAAGTTAGCAACAAATGACTGCGAATTGAATCAATAACGGTACAAACGACGCAGGCGGAGAGCCGGCTGGACGCGACCGCGCATCTATACTCATTCCGCAGCTAACTTCACAAACATAAAGATCCGTGGCGAACACTGTACATACATACAAGATTTATAACAAAAGAAACAGAAATGCTGGCTAAAATAAATATAACAGTGATTTAACTTATGTTTCCAATTATTGAGCGCACGCTTAAAACTCGGAAAAAAGATTGCTTTTTTGTAATTTTTTTCAGTTAAACAGATAAGGCAGATTTTTGTGTTTTTTTTTCAGGCAGCCCCAGATTAAGTAACTTATGATTGTAGATGATTACATTTCACTAATTTTCGCTTTCACGCGTAAGCGGCCCTTGCAATCCGGGGGCCCAGTACGGCTGATACAGCTACGGCCCTGACTAGGCTGTAAGAAAGATAAAACGAGTTGAAAACGGTTCAAAACAACGTTTATCTAGAAACAGGGGAATGTCTTAATTAGCTCGCAAATCGGAATTAATATTGTAATCTCGTATACGAAATCATTATGCGACCAATGTTCTCAAAGTAAGTAGCTAATTAAACAACAAATAAAATTAAATAGGAAATAATTACGTGCAATGATTCATTGATTTGAAAAAGTCTACAATATTCTTTCCTCAAACGCACTGCTACGATCTAGAATGCCTCTCAAGCTTCCGTTGTCCCTACTACCTACAATGTGAGATCTTTCAATGAAGAACAAATAGGCAACTAGCAGCATGTTCAACATAGGCAGCTTTATCGTTGTCCATTGGGCATGATGCCAAGGACCTATCTACGAGACGAATATCTTAGCAATCCATGGATTCACCGTGCGGGTGCCGGGTAAATCGCGTGGTATAGAGAAAAACTCCGAGCAAAGTCCAAGACTTGTGAGCTGGATGTTGGGTTAAGGAATTCCTTGATGATCGATCAACACTCTCCTCCTCCACTCGTGTTGTTCTCCCTGCCTAGCCAAATCTGGTAAGATCCTATTAGAGCAGCTTTGGATACCCGTTGGAATATAGATATAATAACTTGCTGCAGCTCTAGAGAGACCAAGGCCTTTAAGCAACCAAGCTTTTTAATTTAATCACAAAAGCTGTACAAGAACTTTTCGGAACATGCGTAGTATAAAGTTTCGTAGTTACAATTGCGTAAGTCGCTCACATGTGATAGCTTTCTTACTTAAACGTATAATAAAGAGAGGTTACAACCATTAAAGTTATATTTGATATAGTAGGTAATTGAGGTTTTTTTTTTTAATTTTTTTTTTTTTTTGGAATTGGTAATGTGATTTTATAAGTAAGCATTACAATATTTTTAACTAGCGGACGCCCGCGACTTCGTCCGCGTGGAATTCAGTTTTCCACAAATCCCACGGAAACCATGGATTTTCCTAGATAAAAAGTAAATAAATAATAAATAAATAAATAAATAAAAATAAATAATAGCCTATGTGTTTATCCAGAGTGAAATCTATTTCCATTCCAAATTTCAGCCAAATCGCTTCAGTAGCCGCAGCGTAACGGAGGAACAAACATACACACACACACACACACACACACACACACAAATTTTCGCCTTTATAATGTTAGTGTAATACACTTTCGAAATTATGAGTAGGTATGGCAGCCCTTAAATGCGCTACAGTTCGGCTACCTTTTGCTTTCAACAAAATATAGATCGTTTCACAAACAACTTTCTGAATAAGCTTCCTATACGCAAAAACTAGTTTAAACCGGCTCGAGATACAAGAAATACGCACTGGCTTTTAGCGTAACACTTGCATGCGGAAGAGCTGCGTAAATATTCCCTGACTTATCCCGAAAGGGTCAAACTGCCTCAACAATGACATGGTGTCAATCACATGTACAAAGTTATTGACAACTCGAGATAATTTACCATCTGCGTACCCCGTAAGTAATATTTTATCAATAAAACGCAATACTAGATTTCCCTCACAAAGTGTACTTATTGTTGTAAATTATTGCGCACAATATTAATTGATACATTTATTACAAACGATGAATCATTGCGGCTGGCTTGATGCTAAGATTGATTATAAAAGTTAATCAGATTTAACTAAAATTTAATAAACTGCACAATTATCCATTACATCCTGATACTAATTTATGATCTCAGAAAACAGGTAAATGTTTTGAAAAACTTTTTTTTTAATATAGTTTTCTTGAATGACCTCATACAATTTTTATAGGAACATTTAATCGAGTAAAAACTCGACGTCATTATCAAGCCAAATTCGGCTCACTGCTGAGCACACGAGTCTCCTCTCAGAATGAGTGGGGTTAGGCGAATAGTCCACGATTGGCACAATTCGAATTGGCAAACTTCACGCACGTAGAGAATTAAAGAAAATATCAGATATACAAGTTTCCTCACAATGTTGTTCCTTCACCGTTTAAGACACGTGATATTTAATTTCACACATAAAAAGCTCAAAATATTATATTGTTTATTATAGTTTATAGGTTTCAAAGTAATATAAAGACAAAATCCTGAAAAACTCACATAGAAATGAAAATCCTTGAAGTATTTTCAATACAAAAAAGCTGGCAATCTATCCGTGCTTCGTGAAGTAAGGAAGTTTAATTTAAATGTACTAATATTGTATAACTAAAGGCTTTCTAGCGCACAAAGGTGAAAGCAGGAAAATTGCAACTTGTATACTATACTGAGACCTAAATCAAACATAGGAAATGGAGGCAGTGTCGTTACTCTACTATGCTTTCTTTTGAAATTCCTGTCATATTAGAATATAAAGAACAACTCTATTTTAAAGTTTTCGAAATGAATTAACTAATGTAAAAAGGGAACTCGTAAAATAAAATTTCGTAAAAAAATCAATCTCTATTTTCATTGAGAATTTTTTGATGTTTTGAGACTAATTTAAGATTGATTAAGGGTATCTTAATCAATAGATTCAACTTTGAGTTCCCAAGTATAAAACGTGATTTTTTTTGTCTCTGATCTGAATCTTAACGCCTGCTACCTTCCAAAGGCCCATGGTCTATACTCCAAAGTAGTCTACCATACCTACCTATATTAAAAGCATGAGCTAATAAATTTTCAGCTTTTAGAAGCCTACGCTTTTTCAGTCATAAGCTTCATGTATCTGTAATACCAGCAATAAAACCTAGAAGTAGTACCTAGAAGTATTGCTGTGAACCGGTCTAAAGCTATAAGCTTCAGACCAGTTCACAGCAATATTTTAGAAGCCTACGCTTTTTCAGTCATAAGCTTCATGTATCTGTAATACCAGCAATAAAACCTAGAAGTAGTACCTAGAAGTATTGCTGTGAACCGGTCTAAAGCTATAAGCTTCAGACCAGTTCACAGCAATATTTCTAGGTTGCAAAAGTAAGCGTGACAGTTTGGCTTCCTCGGATAAGCTCTGTCACAAAGAGCTCTACAACCACTAAAAATTACCTGTAATCATTTATAAATAAAAAAAGAAACAGAACACGCATATTACCATCATCACTAATAATATAAACACGAATGTGAGTTTGATTGTTTGTTACGCTTTCACGTTTTAACCATTAAACCGATTTTAAAAATTGTTTTACCACTTTAAACCTACTTTATCAGACAGTTAGAAAAAATATATTTTATCCTCTTATTCTCACGAGAACGAGAACTACGCGAGTAAAACCGCAGTGCGTCCGCAAGTATAGTATAAGTAGTACCATGTGAGTTAAGAGCTTGGTAGTGTATTTGTAGCTAGATTGAAAGGGACGGTCGTTGCTCTTTTGGCCCAGTACATGTACACTACGCGCTGCGTGAACTTAATCTACTTATATACAAAATTACTATATCGCACACCTCATTAGGAAGTATTTAGATATTTTATCGTAATAATAGCTATAATACGCTACTTCGTGCGTTAATATTTTGATTACTCATTCGGATAACAAAAGCATTAGGTACCTATATTTTTACTTCGCATTCGTAGTGAATTTACGTAACTTTGATTGTTGTTTTTGGTAGAAAACCGAAAAGAGGAGTTTGTATTTACTCGAGAGTGGTTGATGGCTACAAAGGAGGATACCCTGTATGTTTATGAGTATCTCCAACAAGTAATTTGACAAACGAAGCCATCATAACTTTAATATGGTTTAAACTAATGTTCAACTAAACAGTGATAAAACTAAACACAAAGCAGTTCTGCGCATTAAACTTTATTAGGTAATCTTGCAAATATTTAATATTGTTTTGATAATCGTATGTTGTACATAATATTTTATGCACAGTCATGTCTATTATTAGGGCGAATATCACTAATGAGACATGGATAACTGGATAAATTAAAAGTAGGTAAGTCAAGTCGGGTTAAAATTCTAAGTAAAAAAATTGATAGATGCGCTATCTTGTGTCATAGATTTTATAGAGACTCCTCTATGTGTATGAAATAGGACAGCCGACAGTGAAACCTAAGTTATAGTTATATTTAATTTGCCTAAATTATCAAAAATGCCAAATTATCTCTACCTATAAAATCTGTACAGTGATTATAATTAAAAAAATATTTTATCAAAGGATAGACTTACAATATTAAATTTATTTTTTAAATTAATGAAATGATTATTCACGTGCAATAACAATGCACATGAACAGTCGATGTCATTTTGTTATTTTTTTTTAATTTTGCAGGTAATTGAGGATAGTTTTTTTAAGTCCATATTTTCAATTTGCTTCATCCCTCAACTCTTTGAGATTTTGAGTTTACTCATTGGTAGAGTTGACACGCTCAACCCTACGCAAGATATATACTAAATGTACCTAATTTTGAAAGCGCATGTTCACAGCCCCAAGGTGATATAAATGTTTTATAGAAAGAATTAATATTCGGAAAACAATTACGTATATCAACTTTCATATATTCAAATATAATGTAAGATCATAAATTGAAATCTTAATCCCTAAACCTGCAAACGGTTTTTTAATAAGTGTACAAAAAAAATCAAATGGAATTAATAACATAATTTATATTAACGGGTATCAAAGATCTCCCCAATCTCGTCAAATCAAGCAAAACATTTTATATTTAATATGTTTTATTTTCATATGTTCAAAGAAGGAAGTCGCTCATTAATTTTTTTCATTATTGCACTGATTTCAATCTCTTTAAAATGAAACATTCCTCGTTAACATAATTGCCTCCGAGGCATTAATGTATTTAATTACATTAAAAACATGTTTATATTCTGTTGGCATATCTAGATACATTATATCCTTAATTTAGGTACGATCGAGAATTAACACTCAACTTTGCCACATAACAAATTGTACTGTGCATTTTGTCTGTTTACTAAATTATCACGCAAGTTAGAGACTACAATCTCTCCTGATGGTAAGTGATGATGCAGTCTTAAATGGAAGCGGGCTAACTTGTTAGGAGGAGGATGAAAATCCTCCTTTCGGTTTATACACGGCATCATACTGGAACGCTTAATCGCTTGGCGGTACGTCTTTACCGGTAGGGTGGTAACCAGCCAGACCTGGACCAATTAAGAAATCCTCAATTGGCCCAGCCGGGGAACAAACCCAGGACCTCCGTCTTTTAAATCCACCGCGCATACCACTGCGCCACGGAGGCCGTCAATAATATATTATACTTGCCATTTTATTAATAGATATGCAAAAAATTTTCAACTCGGAGATGAATATTCGAGCGCACCGAATACTTAAGTGTCGCTTAGAGGTCGCGCCGCGTAGAACTTCGCCCAAGGCTCTCCGGCGTGAGTCGTCGACCCGCCATCACCTTGCTTCGCACTTACGCAATTCGTTAATCTTATCATCTGCATGCACGACCTCGCTCGCCCCTCTCACCCCTCGCCAAAATCGACACCCGCCTCTAGATACATTCCTACTCTTGTTTTCGTCCAGCGCAACGCCTCGATTATCTTATTTACACTTAATTCACATGACGCAAATAACAAAACTCAACACATTAACCAGTCATAATTGAAAGTAATCGGGTGCTAAGAAAGCATTTCACTGTACTCTGAAATTAAAAGTGCTTCTACGTGGAGTGCTACGTCGTAGCGAGCCGGCGGACGGAAAAGCGGCGGAGAGAGGAGTGTCGGTGGGACGAAACATGCGCGCGCGCCGCCCGCGCCGTATTTATTCGCAAGGCCACGCCAGTGCCGGGCCAGTGCGCACACGACACTCGCACGCGGTATACGACACAGCGTGTGAGACGCCGCGCTATCGCGATCACAACCCGAACACTAATGTAATACTTCACTGTTCAGTTCAATACAAAAAAAAAGCCTTTAGTTTACGGAAATAAATAACAAGTTTCAAAATGATAACAATGCTAACGAACTCTAAAATCCTGTGGGCCCTGTGGCAAGTGGTGAGCTACTGCTCCTCGCGGACGACGCTGCCTCTGCTGCTGACCGTCCTCGTGATATTTCTGACGATGCGGCTGATCGGCATAGTGCGTGAAAGCCGAAAGTTACCGCCCGGCCCGTGGAGTCCGCCCGTCGTCGGCTACCTCCCGTTCCTCGGAGTCCGCCACAAAACCTTCCTGGAGCTGGCGAAAAGTTATGGTGCACTGTTCTCTACACGCCTAGGAAACAAACTGACTATTGTGATGAGTGACTACAAGTTGATCAGAGAAGCGTTCCGTAGGGAAGAGTTCACCGGTCGACCGAGCACTCCGTTAATGAATATTTTAGATGGTCTCGGTGAGTTGAAATATATTCTGAATACGTGATATATTCTGAAAACAAAAATTTTCAATAAACTATTTTTGACTAAAATCAACTTTTATAATAGTCACAAGACATAAATACTTTAGATGCTTCTTAGAATCGACATTAATAATTTAGATTTTCATACATAATCTGAAAAATAAATCTTAAAAAAGTAGTGAAAAGTATAAACTGTAATAAGTAGTATCGTGTAGTTATGAGCAACTTTGCCGCCCACAAGCAGTTTCTTACAAACTCCCTGTACACAGGTATCGTCAATAGTGAAGGCCGTCTATGGAAAAATCAACGCCGGTTTTTGCACGAGAAACTGCGTGAATTTGGCATGACTTACATGGGCAATGGAAAAAAAGTCATGGAAGCGAGAATTAAGGTACATATTATATCAATGCTTAAATGTTTTAATAAAAAAAATTATGTAACTAGTCATTCATATGTTTTAAAGTTCCCCTCGATTTCTCTAGATTTTCATTATCAGATCCTGATTTGATGAATATTTGAATTAAAACTTAATTAAAAAAAGAATTTTTCAAATCGGTTCAGGCGTCTTCGAATAATCGATGTATCTTCCAGTAAATAATGTAAAAAAAAACATACCGGTCAACTTGAGAGCCTCTTTCTTTTTAAAATTAGTTAAAATCACTAAGCTTTATTATTTCAATAATAAAAATTAGAATTTAAGGTATTAATTGAATCTTTTCTCCTTCAGAGCGAAGTTCATGAGTTGATGGACAATTTGCAACGAGCGGAAGGCGAGGCAGTTGACGCAAACCCACTGCTGGCTTTAGGTGTATCAAATGTCATCTGTGGTATAACAATGTCAGTGCGGTTCAGTCACGGTGACCCACGATTCGCAAGACTCAACCATTTAATCGAAGAAGGCATGAAACTTTTTGGAGAAATTCACTACGGAGAATACATACCACTCTACAACGTAAGTCAATAAATTTAACCGAATAACAAACTTATTCGTTTTTAATAATAAAACTCTTAGATTAACTTGACATTATTTGTTGTACAGTATCTTCCCGGAAAGGCCCTAGTGCAAGAAAAGGTAGCAAGAAATCGTGAAGAAATGTTCGCTTTCTACCAAACGTTGATCGACGAACACCGGAACACTCTGGATATGGACAACGCGAGAGATCTAATTGATGTATACTTAATTGAAATAGAGAAGGCTAAAATGGAAGGCCGCGACGGGGAGTTATTTGAAGGCAGAGATAATGGTAAGTTACGAATTAAACTCAAAATCTTTTGCTTGCTAAAAATTAAAGCCTTGACGGCTTACTGAGTAAAAATACAAAACTAATATTCATTATTTATTTCAGAGTTACAAATGAAACAAATACTGGGAGATTTGTTTTCCGCCGGCATGGAAACTATCAAATCGTCATTGCTGTGGATGATCGTCTTTATGTTGAGGAATCCAGACGTGAAGCATCGTGTCCAGGAAGAATTGGACTCCGTCATTGGCCGCGAACGCTTGCCTACGATTGAAGATATGCCCAATCTGCCTTACACCGAAACAACCATACTTGAAACTTTACGGATGTCGAGCATTGTGCCTCTAGGTACTACCCATTCACCAACAAAGTGAGTAGACACAACAATATTGATAGTTTTACACAAAGCAATGTAAAACTGACAGTTTACTAATCTTGTTTTGTTTTTCACAGAGACGTTCACCTTAACGGCTACAGAATCCCTGCCGGCTCGCAAGTCGTGCCGCTAATCAACTGCGTCCACATGGACCCAAACCTCTGGGACGAACCAAATAAATTCAACCCGAGCCGGTTTATTGATGAAAACGGAAAAATCAAGCGGCCGGAGTTCTTCATGCCTTTCGGCGTTGGCAGGCGGATGTGCTTGGGGGACGTGCTGGCGCGCATGGAGATGTTCATGTTCTTCTCCAGCATGATGCACCAGTTTGATGTGGAGACGGAGGCCGGCGCCGCGCCGCCGTCGCTGGAAGGCACGGTGGGCGCTACGATCGCGCCCAAAGCTTTCCGCGTGAAGTTCGTGCCGCGCGCGCCGCCCGCGCCGCCCGCCGTAGTAGCGCTAGACCACCCACACCTGCGCCACGTGGGCGCCCACTAGCGCGCAGGTCTCGCCGCCACATACCCACCAGTATTCCGTGATCACTCGTTTTAGAGCGCATCGATGACAAATTTAAATTAAGTAGTAGTAAGTGACGACGTCGCCCCGGCGACTGTCTAGGCTGTGCATAAAGTGTTCAATAAAATAGTAACCGAACTTTACTTTAGGTGTATTGAAAATTCCCATCGTTGAGATTATAAATTGTTATTTTATAACTTCAGTATTAAGTGTAGGTTTTTCGATCTATGAGATCGTCGTAAATCACATACATCGAATGAAGCAGTTTCGTAACGAAATCTAGTTAGTTCATTTACATCTAAGTTCTAGTTCCCTATACCAAAATAAATTTAATTAATATTATCGTTATTTATTAGTAAGTATCACTTGAGAGTGTTGTCTGTTGAGTGCGATCTCATGTTTAATGCGTTATGTGTGAGTAATGTTTTGTTAAGATTTGTATGTGTTCATTTTACACTTCTAGTTAATATGTACCTATCATGAGTAATATACTAAGTAACATTCCATGGTAGTGTAAAACCGACAGCTAGTCTAGAGCGGTGAAGCAAGTCGCTATAGGTATAACATCTCAAATTCTATTGTTAGCCACTGACGATCAAGTAAGCCCATCTGCCTGCAGCACTAACGACTGATCAGCTGATTAAACTGATCGTGTGTTGGTCGCAATGTGCATGACATCATGCCGATCGCGAAAAACACACGATAAGTTTTAACGGTTGCCAAGCTGTTAGCGCTGCAAGCATGTGAGCTCACTTGATCGTCGGTGGCTTACATAAGACTGACGATATGAATTCTGTTTACATCATAAAGTTAATAGTTCGCAACCAAGTTGCTTTGAATTTGACTGTCACATTTGTCACATGTATTGGCGTATGAAATTTGCCGTTTCGAGTAAATTTACCATTATTTACGCTAGCTTTGTAAATATTGCATTACTTTTAGTTGATTATAATATTGTACTTTGAAATAAATGATATTAATTTTATATACGTGTATTTTTAAAAAGCAAACCCTTTCCAATTAATTTCCACTTATATAGTAGACCCAGAAATAAGCTAAAATTAGCTTTACTAATGAAATGAAAACACATTAGTGCAGAGACTTAATTAAAAAAATAAATATTTTTTTAAATATTATAAAAAAATTAAAATAGTCTTCAGAAGGAATATTCAAATAGCAGGCTGACAGATTTTACGAATAATCAGCAAAGTCCTATGTTTAGTGTAACTACCAAAGTTATAAATAAATAGATATAGATTTGTGAAAAAATATAGGTACTGCCATCAGTGGCGTACATAAGGTTTTAACTAGGGTATGCACTTTAAGTAAAAATTAGAAAATTCCTTGTCCAACTATATATCCTGTGGTTCAACATACGTTTGTTTTGAGTCCTTAGGGTAGGCAGTGCATTTTTGCATCTATGAAGTGCATGCCTCTGACTGCCCTAAGTATACTTTTTCACAAATCCCGTGGAAACAATGGATTTTTCCGGGATAAAAGTAGCCTTTTGTATTTATCTAGGGTGCAATCTATCTTAATTTAAAATTTCAGTCAAATTCATTCAGTAGGTAGTTATTGGATGAAAGAGTAACAAACATCCATACACACTTTCACGTTGCTAACATAAGTATGATATTTAATATAAACTGATAGTAATTGTTAAGCACAAAAGTTCAAAAGGGCGCTATCTTTCGTCGATGCCTTTTACCTAATGTTACAAAAGCCCTAAGCCAGAAACCTATTTCACCATTGTGCCTGAAGACGTATGGATAATGCACAGAGTAACCATTTATTTTATACACTAGCTGACACCGCGCGGTTTTACCCGCGTGGTTCCCGTTCCCGTATGAATACGGGGATAAAATATAGCCTATAGCCTTCCTCGATAAATGGGCTATCTAACACTGAAAGAATAATTCAAATCGGGCAAGTAGTTCCTGAGATTAGCGCGTTCAATCAAACAAACAAACAAACAAACTATTCAGCTCTATAATTTTTATACATTAGTTACCTGTGACTTAATAATAATTAACAGGCTATTATTACGGCCTAAATCCCTTATCTTTGTATTTGTACTTTTTATTGCAAACATAAAATAAAAGGGGGTGAAATAGGGGTTGTAAGTTTGTATGGAATTTCCTTCATTTTTAGAGTTATAGTCGCGGGCTTCCGCTAGACAATGTATAAATACTACGGTATAATTGTATGGCCTACAATTGATTGCTCCAAGTTCACATGTAAAAATGGTTTTTTTTTAAAAAAAGAATATTTGCTATACCTTTTTATATATGACCAATATTCCCATTCCCCTCCAACTAGTCGGGAAAGACTATGCTAGGAGTGGGTAAGACAATAGACCAACGGGGCGAGGATCGAACTATCACCCCTCGGTGATAAGTCCGACCACTCTTACCGTTGAGCTATTAAGGCTATTAGTTGTATTGCACACATAAATAAAGGGTTTGTATTAGTAGGTAAACCAGTAACCACAAACACGATTTTTTATAAAAACCTTTAATTTTATAAAAAAAATTTAATAACTACTTTATCTACACTTTAAAAAAAATGCATAATGCACCCGCTTTTTGTATATTTCTTGAAAATTGATTTTAAATACCTATTTTCAGCGTTTAAGTGATAGGTTCGCAAATATATAGGACTTTTGGTGGGGTCAGGACAATGCCAACTTCACCCTTCATTTCCTCAGCGGTCGGTGGATCTGACGATAAACGAATTCTAAAGTCACGCAGAAGTCGAGTTATCAAGCCTACTGTCAACATACGCGATAGCTCATCTCCAGGGCACATTCTTTTACCTGTAAATTAAAAATAAAATAAAAATAACTCATGATTTTTATAAAAAAGTAGTCTTTGTTCTCTGTTTTATATTCTGTGGATAAAATCTGTAGTCTGTGAAATGAAAATGACAGGTCTGATATGATTGGATACTGCAAGAGGCGCCATTTATTGTACGACCAATAGAAACGTTTGGCGGCCAAACTGAAAAACGAAGGTTTTTGGTGACGTGGGTGGTGAAAGAAGGGGGTACAAGGGAGATAATTCTGTGGGGTGTGGCGAAGAAAGGTGGTTTGAGAAATAGTGCAAAGTAGATATATTATTATTTAATTTGTAATTGAGGAAAGGCGGAATAAAGTTTTATAAGGAACTACAGAAGTATCATTTTGTTTCAGTTAGCCTTGGCCAAAAAGGTTCTAGTAAGACGACGAAGACTTTTTTGGGGGTATCAATGATGATGGAGATAGTTTTTCAAGAACTCATAAACAGTTGGTATGTAATAATAACAATAATATATCTAAGTTTGTTTATATTTCAAAAGCCATACCAGTTTGAAAAGGTATAAACTCCTGGGGCTTCAACAATTCTCCTCGGTCATCAATAAATCGGTTTGGATTGAAGCTCTCGGGATCTTCCCACACGTCTGGATCCATGTGAACTGCCCACTGCAATGGTACTACCATTGTTCCCTTTGGTATTCGATAATTTCCCAAGAAAGTATCCTGATAAAATGTCATTTATTATTCAGAAATATTCAAACTTCTTTTTTTAAGGCGGTTTCAACGGAAATCGCATGAAATACGCAATGTTCACTTTACTAAAACTACATTTTATATACGCTATATTTTAAAAAAATATTTAAAAAACATTAATAACGAACTACAGGATTTAAATTATTTTTACATTGTTTAATAAGACTAAAATAATAAAAACAAAAATAAAAACAAAATCGAATAACATAAATTGTTCTATAACATAATCATCTTTTACAATATTGATATGAAATATACACTGTTTTGTAGAAAATTCATTTATCTTTAATTCTGTATTTTTTAATGATCTCTGAAATAATATGGTGAGCTTCGGAGAAACCCTTCACCAGAGTGACCCTAGATATTAACGGTTAATCTTTAGTAGTTTTTTTCGAAAATATCGCGCAGACCATCTAAAATATGGATAATTAAGATACAGATACATACTTGTAAGCATCCATGAGGTATACCAACAGGTACGATAGATCTGATGCGTTGAGTCTCACAGATGACTGCCGTGAGATAAGGCAGTTTTGCACTATCCACTTCACATTCTTCCGGGTATACGGATAATATTTCTTCTCGCACTTTTTCCTGAATAAAGTAGATTTAATTAAATAATTAAACCATAAGAACAAGAAGATGTCCCTTTATGACATCCAAAAGTTATTAGTATTATGATTTATTTTGGAGGATTTATAATATTTTAATTTTCAGGTAGAGATTTGGCGTTTCATTTATTAGGTCATCATCATCATCATTATTAACAACCCGTATTCGGCTCATTGTTGAGCACGAGTCTCCTCTCAGAATGAAAGGGTTTAGGCCTTAGCGCACCACGCTGGCGCAATGCGGATTGGCAGACTTCACATACGTAGAGAATTAAGAAAATTCTCAGGTGTGCAGGTTTCACCGTGTGAGGTATATTAGGTATCTTGTTAATATCTTGTTAATAATATCTATACTAAGCAAAACATATTCAAATTATATAAAGTAAATTTGTTTTCAAATTATATAAATCTTTACACAATTTAGGAAGTCAAATCAAGGAAAAACATGGTTAATTTTCTGCGTGTGTGAAATCTGCCAATCCGCATTGGGCCAACGTGGTGGACTATTGGCCTATCCCCTCTCATTCTGAGAGGAGACTCGAGCTCGGCAGTGAGTCGAATATGGATTAATAATGATGATGATTATTTCACTTACTTGGACTTCAGTATACAGGGACATGTATAATAAGACCCACGAAAATGTAACAGCAGTAGTGTCCAAGCCTGCACCGAACATGTCTGCTAGAAGATAATGCATTTGCTCGTCTCTCATAAAATAAGCGTTCTCCTCTCCATTCTCGTATCTTCTCTTTTGTTCCGCCAGAAAACTATCCATGATGCATTCATCATTCGAGGGTATCAGAACTTTGGGGTCAAAATAATGAACTTCAGTATTTGATGCATGTTTACTATATTTGATACATTTTATGAATCCTTCGGGATGATCATTGAATATATTTTCATGTTCTATATGTACAGCTTTTGGTGGCACTTGTAAGCCCAGCATCTTTCGACGTTTTGCGATAATACTCGCGTATAGTCTATGTGTTTGAGCTTGGCCGCGGACAAGCACTTTCATAGTTTTTTGAGTGGATGGAGATATTAATCTGAAATGTTTTCTCATAAAAATATTCATATTCATATTAATATGTAGAATGCTATATCTTCTATCGTTTTACTCAAGTGTCTTCAGGCTAAGAAGAGAACTAAGGGTACTCTTCTTGCTTCTTAAAGTTCTGCTTGAGAAATTAGTAATCCTTGCATAACCAGCTGGCCTATTTACTTAACTTTGAGTAACTTTAGTGGATATACACGAAAGCCAACTAGCAATTCTCAAGTCACGTGCTTTCGTACTTACTATTTACTTATTGCTCACTGATCAAAATACAAATACTAGTTGGTTCCTCAATCTGGAGCCGTGACTATTAGGTGATGAGACACTCATGCCCCGCAAGCGAATGACCAGTTTTTAAATATTCTATATTACATTGAAATTATACAAATTACAGGTATACAGGGTGCTCGGGAGTATTTCCCGTAACTCTAGGGTTATTTTCTTTAAGGAAAATTAATTAAAAATGTATAAAGAACATGTGTTCTAAAATAAATATTTTCGTAGTATAAAATATTTCTTTTGTAAATAGAACATAAATTGTGTCCCTTGTATCGCATCCTTATATTATGACCTAGCCAAACTTATTCATTGATAAATTCATGAAGTAGCTAATGAAGTGCGGAGTGCCAGTTGCAATATCTCGTCGATATCGACAGTATTAACGCTACGAATACGTATTTTAAAATGCCAGGATAGTTAAAGGCATGTGTTACATGGATAGTCAGAATTGTTTGAATTACTTTGTATGAACACATAAAAAGTTTAATTTTTAGTTAAAAAAATAGATGCAGTTCAACTCCTATAAGTGGACTTGTCAACACCTTGAAGTTATGGGATATACTCCCGAGCACCCTGTATACCTGTAATTTGTATTAATTTCAATATTTAAGCATCCTGTATAAATAAATGTGTGTAAATAAATGTTACAAACTCTTATAGACTGCCTTACCGTATAAAAGGTAAAAAATTAACAACGCCTGCTACACCCATTTCATGACATCCCTCTTCTTGGATTTGTCTGAACCACTTCCAAGTTTTGTCATCCAGTGGAAATTTAAATCCAAAAATTATATCATTAACCACATTGCCCAATGAATTGGAAATCATATTCGGCAGAGGTATTGGTGACCCGCGAGCGTCTCTGACATTCTGTAATTTATTTATATAAAATAAACTTTAAAAAGAATATTGAAACTAAGACTAATAAATACATGCGAATGAATTTGAGTTAGCTATGAATAATAATTAGCATTGTAAAAACAACACGTGTGTGATCATTTTTTGCGCACATTCGTCATTTGAATATGTGAATATGTGCCCTGTTTTATTTTTCTTGTATTGTACAAATTCAAACGCCTCGTAGGTCTAAGGCAGGGTTTCTCAAATTTTCGGCTCCACGAACCCCTGTTAAAATTTCCAAGAAAAAAAATAATTTGACTGTTGAAGAAAATAAGTTTTTTATTTGAATAAAAGGTAACACATAAAGTACAGCCTTTTTTGATGAGTACTGTTTACTCAAAACTTATTTATTTTAATTTTTTGTTTTTTAAAAAGAATATTTTTAAATATGACCAATATTCCTATTCCCCTCCAACTAGTCGGAAAAGACTGTATTAGGAGTGGGTACGACAATAGACCAACGGGGCGGAGATCGAACCACCACCACTTGGTGATGAGTCCGACCGCTCTTACCGTTGAGCTATTGAGGCTCCAATTATGTATCGTTTGTTTATAAAAAAAATATATATATAATATATTAACCATATCTAATGGTTCTAATCTTAATTATCAAATTTATTTTCATTAATTTAAAAACAAGTTTATTATAATTATTATAATTATTTATATTAAATGATTCGTGATTTAAACCTTCATTTTTAATTTGTTTGTTGGTAAACAGTACTCATTAAGATAGGTTGTAGTATAGGTATTGTTATGTTTACTTTGTTGGTTATTATACAAATAACAGATTGAATATAATATAGCGTCATGTATCCGCAGTGTATCTCGTCAAACATGACGTGTTTTGTATTACAATGTATTCACATGATCTAAAATAAAAATAAATAAAATAAACAAGATGAATGGGTGCGAGACCGCTTTTGTTTTTTCTCATAGTCTCTGTAATATTTGGCAGTGCCATTACAAGGTCGCTTTCAAGAATAAATAACACCATTTTTTGTCAGTCACAAAAACGCTTCGACTTTTGTTTTTTTTTTTGACCTCCAAGAACCAATGTTAAGGAGTTTTACCCCGGCCTTAAAATATCTGTCTAAGAAGAATTTATATAAAACAGCTGGATATTTTATCTAAATCTATATTTGATATTATTTATGTTGAATTAAGCAAACATACCTCTAAATAGTAAAGCGAATTATTTTGATTTTATTTTACTTGATCATTGACATCAACAAAATATATTATTTTACCAACCTTTAACGCAAAAGAGGCGTGTTATTTATGTTTGTCTGGGTGTATGTCTGTAGCATCCTATAATAGCTTCCGAACGTACGGACCTATATTTTTTAAGAGTATTTTCCTTTAATCAATATCTTTTTGTATTTGAAAGACTGTGTTAGAAATGGGACGCCGCCCTACATTAAATCGGGAAGACTATGTTAGTGGGTACGACAAGAGACCAGTGGGTGGGAATCGAACCCACAACCTCTCTGTTATGTCCGACCTCTTAACCGTGAAGCTAATAAAGCATAATTAAACTTGAACGCTGTTTTGGTAGAACGTTCGTAGCTATGTAGGGACAATGAAAATAAGCCAAAAAACTAACGATATTTTTCATTGTATATACTTACTAAATGAAACTTAAACAAAACACGACCAAAAGGTCCTGACAAAACTTAAATCCCGGCAGTTCATTTAAGATTTTTCATAATTTTCAATCTTAACTTCATCAATAATTTTCGGCTCACTGTTGAGCACGAGTCTCCTCTCAGAATGAGAGAGGTTAGGACAATAAATCTTAACTTTTTTAGCAGACTCAGAAGTGGTTACGGAAATAAGAAAACTAATGTCGAACATTTGTCAGGACAACTTAATTAACAAATCAAACTGTAACCAAAATAAGACCATAGAATGGTAGAGAATGACCTTGAGTGAAGTCTCGCACTTGTGAGGGTTGCGTGTAGGGTTAAAGGATCCTTTGACTGTTAACAAACACTCCCCTTTTCCACTCAAGTCACTCTCCCCGCCTATCCCAAGTAAGGGCTTGTACACAAAACTGCGATGCGACATCGCATCGTAAAAATCAACGAGCTCGCACAACGCATCGCAAGAACTTGCGATTTGATTCGCAACGCGCATTCCTGTGATGTTTCGTCACAATTGTTGACGCCATTTTTAGTACGGTCTCCTAAGCAATAACAGAAGTGCACACTTATTTTTACGATCCATGTCACGACCTAGTTTTCAATTCAAAATACGTTTAGTACGGTTGACGGTTGTCGGAGGAATGGTCACCCTGGGAGTCGCCTTGCCGCACGAAATCGCATCGCAGCAATTCGTGTCGTAATTTTCTGCGTAGCGAATTCGCGTCGCGTCGCATCGCAGTTTTGTGTACAAGCCCTTACCCATAAAGAATTACACAACAAGAGATGTGGACGGCTCGAACGTCACGAGCACACTGAAGCCGTCCGTACCGCAAGTCGTTGCAACGCGGCGATAACAACTTATTAATATAAATTACTTGTATTAGCTCGTGCACTCCGCTTGAAATCCGTTTCGCCAACTTCTCGCGAATGGCGCCATGTTTGCTCATACCGAAGCTTTTGAGCCATGACGTCACTAGCTTACGCTGGTCCTTCCACAAAGCTCCCTCGGCACAAATGAGCCCTGTTAGTAATACAATGTTATTTTTAAAAAACAGATAGATTGGTTGTCCAATAAAAACTAATAACAGTGACGGGATCTCACAGACAGAAAGTGAACAAGAATAATAAGAGACGTGTATAATTACCATTTCCCTTCATAATACCGTGCGTTAAATATAACGGCGCGCGCCCTGAGAACACATCCTTAGAGAAGGCTTCTCTTATTAAGCGGTGATCAGACAACACTACAGTGTATATACTCCCCATTTGCAAGCCATAGATGGGACCATAGCGCTTGGATATTGCGGAGAGGGTCAAATGAGGGTGATGTCGGTCAAGGTAAGGCAGGTAACCCACGATAGGTAGACCCCATGGCCCCGGTGGTAGATCCTTCCATTGATTGATCTTTTTAAATATCCAAAATCCCACAACGAATGTTACAATCCATACGAATATGACATCCATATCTAAAACAAACATAAATTATTGTACTGGACACTTGAAAATATAATCGTTATATTCCGTTGAGTGCAATGATGTAAGAAGAAAAAAGAGGTAGATAAGTTATATGCGAATCGCAAGTGGCACGTTAAAACTATGCTAATTAGCAAATCTGAGCTCAGTCTCCGCGCTGTCATCGCGCAACGCCGCTGAAATAATGTTTGTGTACCAGTTGTAAACATCGAAGGCATATATGTAACCTATCTACCTCTTTTTTTGGTTTTGTGCGTTATGCTTTACATGTAGCAGTTAGATGACAGACCTACCTATTCACTAATTTGTTCTTTTAATAACCTAATAAAAAATTTAAAATTATTTGAAAAACCCTCGAAGGTCATGACATTATTAATTGCACTCTCGATCAAGTCATCAATATTCTCTTTCAATGCGCTTTCATTTGAGACCTCACACAAGCATATTTGCAGACACTTTTTCCCAACTTTGACATCCCATAACTTTTAAATGGTTCAACCGATTTTCTTCAAACATGTCTAAGAGCACTCGCACATAAGTCACCTTTAATTAAAAAAAGTAAATTGAAATCGCTTTATCGTTCGTGAGCTATGGTGCCACAGACAGACTGGCAGGCAGACGAACAGACAGACATACCGACAAACAGACAGACTATGATTTGCAGCCCGCAGCCCCTCTTGCTCCAAGCTCTCCGGTAGCGGTATCACATCGACGTCTTGCTGTTGTATTTTATACTAGCTGATGCCGCGCGGTTTCACTCTCGTGGCTCCCGTTCCCGTAAAAATACGGGGATAATATATAGCCTATAGCCTTCCTCGATAAATGGGCTGTCTAACACGGAAAGAATTTTTCAAATCGGACCAGTAGTTCCTGAGATTAGCGCGTTCAATTAAACAAACAAACTAACTCATCAGCTTTATAACATTAGTATAAATTTTTATTAACATTGTTAAAAATTAAAAAAAAGGATAAACAAATAAATAAATAAATGTAATGCGCTGATCAATAATTACAAATTGCGTGTGCAATTTAAATCGTCTATCTGACCGGGCACAATAATGCATAGGTATAACAAAGCAACCAGCTACCTTCAAACACGTCTACTCTTAGACATAAAAACCTCATAAAAAGTAAACGCAAAGTAATTCGATACTTTAAAAACGTATCGAATTTTATCGATTATCGATTATCGGTTCGATAACATTTGATCTATGCAATCTTCAATGTCATTAAGTTTAACCTCAAATCTACTCCTACCTGCACGGAGCAGTGGTGCCAACTAAAAATGCTTAGCACGTGAGTTATGACTCATAGTTCGGCATGCAGACTATAAATACATAGTTACTAGTAATACTAGATGCTATAAAAGTTCTCGAGTTAACATATAAATAGACTAACCTTACTTCTGCAGAGGATCTAGTGTTCTTGACTATAATTATATCACGAGTGATAGCGCAGCGGACCTTTGATTTAATATCCACCAGTCACGTGGACTGACGGCTGACAACTGCCAAATAACACTACGAGAACGCGGCTTGTGGACAGAAATTTGGGATTCATATCCATGCATTTACAATGTTTCAGATTTCAAAGATTTATGCTAATTTGTTTCCAGAAACTTCTGGACTTGTTTTAAATTCGTGAATATGAAATTGCTCACGATAAAATGTTAATACAGTACTGTTTTGTCTGCGGGTCGTGGACAGATTAAAATTTTTTAACCGACTGCGAAAAAAGTAGCAGGTTCTCAATTCGACGCGTATGTTTTTTTTTAATGTTTGTTACCTCATAACTTCGTCATTTATTAACCAATTTTGAATTTTTATTTAGTGAAAATCGGTTTAAGAATTTTGTGTTAAAATCATAATTACTGAAATACATCTTCTTTGAAGTCTGTTCCATTTTTATGTTAAAAAGATTATTCATTATTTATTTTTTTCGGGCTTTGTTTAACAACTAGCAGACCCCTGATTGGGAATACGGGGATAAAATATGTAACTTGCTGATAATGTATCCTCTATTAAAATAATTTTTAAAATCGGTCCAGTAAACGCGTGCTGTCGTTTATCGTGAATGTTTGTACGGCACTATCGTCTCGTTTGGCGCTGACATGCGACAAGCCGACCAACGAAGAGAGAGAGAGAGTCAAAATTCAACCAATGGCGATGCAACCAGAAATACTGCTATCTCTTTCATTGCGTAGGAAAGAAAGAGATGAGACTGGGACAACTCCGCCGCCATTGGACGAGTATGTTTTTTTTCTTTTAATGTTTGTTACCTCATAACTTCATCATTTAAGCAAATTAAAATAAATCTTTTTTGAAAGAGTATACTTCCAGATTGGTCCCATTTCATTATCACGAAAATCAATTAAGTAATTTTGTGTTAAAATCAAAATAACTGAAATACGTCTTTGAAGTTGGTTTCATTTTCATGGTAAAAAGGTTGTAAAAGGTCTCAGAATACAGAAAAACACCAGAAGGGGTGATAGCGCAAAGGAGTGAAGCCATTTAAACTGCACATTTTATGAGTTAGTACAATATCAAGCGATTACTCACTCTGTGTTTGTCGTGTTGTTTGACGTGCTATACAGGTGACAAATTTAATTATAGTCCATTTATAGTCTATTTTTTAATTCCGTAGAATTCTGACATTTCTATTTCCGGTTCCATTTGTCAGTCACTTTTGAAATTTCAGTTGCCACAAAACTTTTTTCTGCTGTTTGTTTCGTGAAACCAAACTAAAAATCATTCTTAATATAAAAATTGATTTCACCTAAATTTATTACAGAATTATTTAGTACTTTAAATAAGCAAAATCTAAATAATCCACACTTTGAAGTATAATAACAATAATTTATTTTGCTGTTTTAGGAAAATATAAACATCAAAAGTGATTATAGAAAGTTTTATTTATTAATTAGCATAATCATCATAGTCATCCTCAATAATAGAAGTATCGTTAACATTGTCAATTAAGTGGTCAATTTGGTGGTGGTGGTCCTCGCCACATGACCCTTAACCTGCTAGGCCCAACTCGATTGGGTTGAACTCGCAGTGTTAAGGGGTAAACGAATAACAGTGATACTCTGTTGTACTGCTAAGTTATCTATTATGAATGTATTATATATTTATGTTGATGATTTAATATCGAATTATATTTATAGATACAGGTGGGATAAAAGTAGCCCAACGGTAATTCTAGGTAATGTACCTATAACCATTCTATTTGCAGAACCTCGCAGTATCACCCGCATAGTTTCCGTTGTCTTAGGAATAAGGAGATGACATATATGGCCTATAGCTTACAAACAGTAAAAGAATTTTTCATTCCAAAACTGTGATGGCGGCGATTCTAGTGTTAACAAATATCAGCTGTCAGGTGCCTCTAAAGGATAAAGACAACAATTATTGGTGTTTATAAAGCTATGGAAATTGCATTTTATATAGTCGAAAATAACATCGCAATAATATTACATTTTATCAAAAAGGTTTGTGAATCTCTGGTCTGGCTTGTTGATGATATTTTTTCCCACGTCATTTCTATCGAATTTAATATTTTGTAAATTGTGTTAGTTAAAATTAAGATAATGTTATATTTATTTATAATTTAATTGAATCTTAGGCCTGTGTAAATTTCATTCTTAGAATCGAAAGAATAAGTTTCGTTTTAGTTCAACTTGTCATCTTTTTTTATGGGAACTGTTTTATATATAGAAACACCGGAAACGGAAATTGAATTGTCAAAATTCTACGGAATGACTAAATGGACTATAGTCATCCCGTAGAATTCTGACAATTAGCACATATTATTCTTATGATATAATAATGAATAATTTTACGTAAATTTAGTTGTCATAGAAACCAATGCCTCCATTTTGTAAGTGTTGCCAATGTAATGGTTTTGATTTTCCCTACTTTTAATTTCTATTCAAGGATTTATCATTTAAGTAAAATATTAATCAACTAAATAGGTAGGCATAGGTTCCGGCAAGTAAGTTCAAATAAAATTGCGGTAATCAGCGCAGATAAAGATTGTGTAAAATAATCTTAAAGCTTTAAAATTTTACAAATAACAATGGCGTACCATATAAGTTAACATTTAATGTGATGAACTGTACACTTATTGTTTTCCTTCTAACATTATAAACTTTTACCACAAAATAGGGAAAAATTTAACAGCGTCATGTACTAGCAACATGACGCGGGTGGGAAGTGCGACGAGTGCGGGATGTTGCTACAATTTTTGGACACACTGCGCGCTATATAATGACATCTAAACGTGGCTTCTGGTGTTTTTCTGTATTCTGAGTAAAAGGTAAATGTTTTCTGTGTGAACATACACACAGAAAACATGGCGCCACCCTGTTTATAGACGATTGTTTTTTTACTAATGCATCAGGTCTTGGTCTTGATCTTTAACTATAAAAAACTGTTGTGAAGCTGTGTTGTGATTGTGGACGGCCTATACTAAGCTAATAGGCGATCAATAGCTATGCACAAGTTAAGTTAAACAGCGTGACGGACATCGAGGTCGCGCTGCGCAGGCGCGGGCGCAAACGGCGAAGTGTGAAGGCCGGTCAGCGGCCGAGCTGTTATCGCACCAATAGTGATAGTGCCTCCTAGCACATGTATGTGACCACAGATAGATAAATCGCTTAAGCTTATATCCGTGGCTACCACTCATGTGACGTTATGCCGAAATTTTCTGATGAACGAAAATGATGCTGAAAATTTTTAAAAAGAAAAAACGTAAATGATGCCGAAAATTTATGGAAATAAAAAACGAAAACGATGCTGACAATTATTGTAAATAAAAAACGAAAACGATGCCGAAAAATTTTGAAAAAAAAAAACGAGAATGATGCTGAAAATTTTTGAAAAGAAGAAACGTAAATGATGCCGAAAATTTATGAAAAGAAAAAACGATAACTATGCTGAAAATTTTTGTGAACTAAAAAAGAAAATGATGTCGAAATTTTTTGAAAAGAAAAAACGAAAACTATGCCGGAAATTTTAAAAATGAAGAAAAATTTGCGGAAACTTGTACTGCTTTAGATGGCAGTAATGGTGAGAATTTTTTATCGAAAATACTAGAAAATGGTTAATATACTGAAATATTAATATCACGTGAGTTTTAGCCGTGTTTCATAATCAATTAATATACTGAAAGTTTATTTTGAATTACCATAATTTTAATAATTGATATAGTTGTAATAACATACGAGAAGACACCAGGTGCTGGCAAGCGCCAACTCGATATGGCTTCATGCTGAGACAGACCCAATAGGAATGGGTCAATGGGACCCAATTTCTTCATATAAGTATGGAACAATGAAGTCCTCTAGCTGCAAAGTCCAAATCGCAAAAAGTCTGGGCTCTCCAATAAATTTTGGTCAGTTATTATGTAAGTATGTAATGTGGACCAATAAACAATTATTCTGTTCTGTTCTGCTCCGTAATGTCCAGTGTCCTGTTCTGTCATCAACGAGTCGCAAAACTGAAGATGCGATCGAGGCTTTTAGAGCCTTTAGACGTTGAAGTTCCAAGCTACTGGAATATCTGTCAAAGTGACAGTGTCAAAGAAACCCGGGGTCGTGACTATATAGTTTACATTATTTATACACGACCCCAGGTTTCTTAGTATCCATGTTATTGCAGATCTGGTATTAGGTACTTTAAACTCAATTCCTCCACACTTTTTTAAGAAAGGCACATTGACAGAAATACAAACAGACAGTGATGAAACAAAGTAATTCTATGCTACGGTACCCTAAAACCGCAGTACTAATATTTAAGGCCACAGTTCTCATCGATCATTATACAAGAGGCTTGTCTATAAGTTCACAAACACACCCGCGTCCAAATAAAGGCTTACGCACACATTTGCGTAAGAGAATGTGTCTTATAGGCCGTGACAAATCCAAGTAGGGAAGTCCCCGGCAAGTAAGTTGAACCAAAATGGCGGTCATCTGCAGGTGAAATCATAAATCAAAGTGGTCACGTGGTCCTTGGTTGCCTAGTACATTAACGATGTCAAATAATTGAAAAGCCGTTGCTATGGTTACCGAAAACGTGCTAACATAGGTCAATTTATCAGCCGTGCACTATACCTACACGTATTTGCCTACCAACTGCAAGCACTTCAGGATAAACCGAGTATTTAATTGACTGATTGCTGACATTAAAGAAATAATAAAACATACATTGTTGCGAGCATTAAAACTGTCCTTTGTTAATTACAGGTTGTATATCTACAAAATTACATTGTTTGCTAGATTTAAGAACCTTACTAATAATAATTTCTTTGTCAATAAATCTAAAAATATTCAAACTAGGTAAGTAGTTTTTGTAATATGTTAGTTACCGGTAAATGTGGATGATTTTAGCTCAAACTAAGATATTTTAACCGACTTGAAAAAAAGGAGGAGGTTCAATTCGACGCGTATACTTTTTTCTTTTTTTTTCTTGTTGTGTGTCACCTCATAACTTCATAATTTATGAACCTATTTTGAAAATTATTTTTTCGTTTGAAGGAGTATTCTTCCAGATTGGTCCCATTTAATTTACACGAAAATCGGTTTAGTAATTTTGTGTTAAAAGCAAAATAACTAAATTATGGACTCAGCTCCTTAAAATAAAGATTAAAAAAAAAACTAAATTATGTGAAACAAATTGCTAATACACACAATTTATGGTCACTATGCTAGGACACACTAAAAAAAGAAAAATAAAATATTTTTAACAAAAAAATTGAACCGACTTAAAAGATAAACCGACTTCGAAAAATCATTACTCTCACTAAAAAGGACCGGTTTTTTAAATACGTTACACTAGAACTATTGCATTGTATGTAAAGAATCCTATTTTTATAAAAGGAATTAAATTTATTTTCACTTCATTATTTCCTACCTTATCTTCCACCAGTAGTGAGAACAAAATCATATGTGAAAACTACCTGACAGTTGTTCAGATTTGAAATAATTATTCTGGTTCCACTTAATCAAATAAACACATAACACACCAAACAAAAATATTGTGATCGATACCGACAATTAGATATTGAATTTATTGAATTGAATTGCGCCATATTGTCACTAGATACGATTAAGTTATAATACACAAAGATAATATTACTATGCAGATAATCATTAATTGATAACTCGTAATATATATAAAATTGTAATTTGTAAACTATTAGGGTTTCCAATTAAAATAAAAGTTACATACGTACTTTAAAAAATGTTCTTCTCTATTATACTTTTGTGGAAAAATGGAAAATTATCATATCTGGCAAAGTTTGTTTTAGCACGCTTACTTACATAAGGCGTATCAAATAAAACAAAAAATATTAATCTTATTTTTATTAGTGTAACAAAATAGTTTGTTTATGCCTGCACAACTTCCATCTTAGATTGTATCATCACTTGCCATCAGGTGAGATTGTAGTCAAGGGCTAGGGTAAAGAATAAAAAACAGTCGCTCGCCTCCTCTCGCTCGCTCGCTCCAAAACATTAATACCGCTGATTTATGTAGAATATCTACAGAAAGATTAAAAAAAAATCAGTTATCTGTAAAGTCGGTTTACTGACGATAGTTGAACGGGACAACGTCATAAGAAGTAAATAAATAAAATACTGTTCGTTTTTATAAAATACTGTTTAATAATCTTCATAGACCAGAATATACTTTATTTCTTGTAAAAAAAGTTGGCAACCCTAGAGCGGGGGAACGACGCATGACGTCATCCTTTTTCAAGTGTGCCTCTCCATCGATTTGTAAGACGTTGTCACGTCAAAAATCAAGTGGTAATCGGACCATTTTCAGGGTCATATTAAATGTTATCGGACGCTGGACGTGGAAGCTTCCTTTCCCTTCATTAATCATGGTGAATACACCATGATCATCACCATGATTTGCCTCGTTCATGATATCATATGCCTACCTACAATGATAATTTTATACTATAGATCGGTTACGTCCCTTAAAAATCACTGCAAAAAGTGATCCGAAAAATAGGCTACAAAACTGAGCGCACACATGCACAATTTTGTCTTTAATTCCATTATTTATTTATGTATATATAGTTTATACATTTCCAGAACACACAACTCTACATTGTAGAAGATATTATTATTAATTAGAAGGTATTATTTGTTTAAATAACGTTCGTTGTTGACCAAAAGTAACTTTGAGATGTGGAAATTTCCTCTTTTGAGCGCCTCATTTTTCATGACCTAGTAACATCTAACAGTATTTAACATCACTGCCTACCTACACAAAATCTGACCAGTCATTTAATAAATATTTTATTCCTGGGCCTAAGTATCACTGATTTCCAATAACACGAGAAGAAAAGGCGTGGAACAATTCCGACTATGACAGGTGAGTGCTTCTCAATGCAATGCATATTGTGTAGATGGCAACAAAACAAGAGTAGGTACAACAAAAGATAAGTTCAAGACTGGTTGTGGAATCTTAATATAGGTACCTACGAGCACAAACAACCTGATAAATGACTAAGGAATCTTTTAAAGTAATATGGCGTTTATATTTTTGTTGTTTATTGCATCTGGTTCTGAACTGGTATCCATGCAGCTAATCCATTTTTAACATTAGGCTAAGCGAAATTAAAACTAGACAACCCTATAAAGTTTTCAGAACAAAATCTTTCAAAAATAAAGGAGTCTATAAGGCTATAGGCATTTAAAATTAAAAAAGCAATATTTCTACATTTAATTTTTCGTCTTTTGCAATAACTAGTTCTAAGTTTTTAAACAATTCCACTGCTGCGTTGTCATTTAACATCTATTGAGAATTAATTGAAATGCAAGTTTTTCATTATTTATGGAAGAAGAAACGATAATTTTGATGGTTATTAACAGCAATCGACAATGCGTGACAGATATCGCTGACGGCGGAGGTCCTGTAAGTTATACACGAGAAATTTCTTTCTACAAACGTTCCGAAAACTAAAAAATATAATTATAGGGATGAATATCCTTATCGATTGGTCACGTGATCAACCTGTCAATCGGAAATGTCATTGCCATTAATTTTTTTAGTTTTTGAAAGCGAATCGATGTGTAACTTGGCTAGAGGCCGAGGACGCGCAGGGCCCTACTTTTTCGCTATTTTCATTCAAACACCGTACAGTTATCCAGCGACCAGTGTTACTGACACAATGCAAGGTTAACATGGGGTAGACGCCCGCGCAACTCGTCCGAACACTTAAAAGGACATTTTATCGCTCCAACAAATCGAACAGAGCCGCGGCACAAGCCAAAATCCGATGCGGCTTGCGCTTCGAATTCTCCCCAGCGTGGAAATGGGTTTTTTCAACTTTTAACTATTTCCTAGTTATTAAAATGCGTGCATAACAGATTTTTATCCTCGTACCGTATCGTCGAATATCTTTTCCCTGTCGGTATCGCAGTTCGCACTGAATGTGACGGGCGAAGTTGTGAACCTTGAAACTGTCATTTATTTAGAAGATTTTGTTCGTTCGTATGCATTTATATAAAGAATTTATGTAACCGCAAATTAAACAAAGACAATAAGAAACAAGGCACAGTATAGTAGAAACAACAATTAATTTTATACATTTAAAAAAGTCTTGGAATGTAGTTACTTGGTACCTAATGCATATTTTGTAAAATTTAAATAAAACATACATAGATAAAGCTAAAAATAGAACTTCCATTTTGGAAGTCAGTTAAAAACTAAATAAATTTGTCTGCAGTGTGCGTATTATCGTAGAGTAAGTAGCAGTATAATAATCTATTTAATAGATCAAGATCACTGACTTCTACACATTATTTAAAATACTCTAGTCTAGTCTAAAGTCGGAAAATTTGTGTTTTCTTGGATCTTTTACCTGTCTCTGTATATGTAGTTTGTACATCTGAGCTTCAAGTGTTTCTTTCCTTTTCCTTAATTTTTATTCGATAATCTTTTTCTGATAAAAGTCATTAATTGCAATGAGAAACAAGAACAATAGTGAAAAATTCATGGGGATCTAACGAAGTCCTCTAGTCAATGGGCGCGGATCACAATCGCAGGTAGTCTTTGTTCTTTATTTTCGGTCTTACATCTAGTAGTTTAGTCACCGACCGAAGGCTCCGGTCGTCCGCTTCTCTTGGGGCCACTGCACTGACTCGAATTCTTTTTACTCCTTCTCTCCTGTCTAGAATGCTCGCATCCCGTGCATACGTCTTCCTTTCTTTTTTATTTTCAATGGGAAGGTGATCGAAGCGAGGGCAATGAATTCTAGGCTTTTACCCTTTAGATAGGACAGGTGTTGCACAATTCGAGAGGATTCCTGGAATATCTTGCGTACGCGTGAATCATTATTCTATTTTTAGTATCGAAGGCTTGATTCTAGATAGAATGCTGTCTAGCAGATTAACGTCCGAGTCTATTTATAGAATACATATTGTAAGATTGTCCTTGTAACATTTTCAACTTGCCAGGAAAATATATTCTACACGCAGGCTTTAAGATCATCATTATCATAATTTTTCCTTCTAGATGATGTTTTGCATGCAAATTGTTTGCACATTTTATACACTATTTTGATGCTTACCTACTGGCAAATACAGAATGTAATTTTAAATGATATTACGTTTTTTGCAAATAAGTTAGAAGATAACAAGTTCAAGTAATTTTAATTATCCTATGCGGGAAATGTCATATGTCATCATCATCATCAAACATTAACAGACGGTGGATGTCCACAGTGGACATAAGCCTCTTGCATGGACTTCCAAGCACAACGGTCTAGAGCCGCCAGCATCCAGCGGCTCCCTATAACCCACCTGTCACGTTGACAGATGACAGGCAAAGGTGGCGGATTGTCAGACCACAGACAAAGTATAAGTTGATTGACAGCTTAAAAATAGTGTTAATATTTTTTTTAATAGTCTTTGCTTTAAATATTGTGACAGCGCGGTAGCACAGAGTGCATACTACGCATGGTACAAAAGTGAGGACAAGATCACGGAACACAATTAAGTCGTATACGTTATCAACCCATATACGGCTCGCTGCTGAGCTCGAGTCTCCTATCAGAATGAGAGGGGTTAGGCCAATAGTCCACCACGCTGGCCCAATGCGGATTGTGCAGACTTCACACACGCAGAGAATTAAGAAATTCTCTGGTATGCAGGTTTCCTCACGATGTTTTCCTTCACCGTTTGAGACACGTGATATTTAATTTCTTAAAATGCACACAACTGAAAAGATGGAGGTGCATGCCCCGTACCGGATTCGAACCCACACCCTCCGGAATCGGAGGCAGAGGTCATATCCACTGGGCTATCACAACTCTCTAATTAACTAACTAATTAAGTTGTATACTTACAGATAATTATAAAGAATAATCATCGACGAAATGCATTCAACAGACTCGTACAATTTACCTGTGAACGTTCATTGAATATCTAACAAGTCCTATCAGTTTCGTCGTGAGCATAAATAATTTAATCAAGAATTGAGGTCAAATCTCGGACAAGTTATATACGCACGAAGTGCTGTGATGCTTTAACAATGTAGTTTAATATTTGGACAGCGAAGTGCTTTTAAACTTAATGGTAAGTCATACCAACATCTTGACTTGTCGTAACCTAATCCGCACTACAGACGCTCAGTTTTAACTTTTATCTAATCGAAATTTCAATAAAAACATTAAAAATACTCGTACAGTTAAAACTGATGGACACTACACACACAAGGTAAGACATATAGATGTGCGCACTTGGTTAAATATGCTTTAATATTACGTAGCGTGGAGTAAAGGCTGTATCAAGTCAGTCATAAAACTTTGAGGTTTTATTTCAAATTCAACTATATTAAACAAAAAAAATCTTTATTAAAAACGTGGGTGACTTACAATTTTTTTTTTGCCAATTTCGTACAATTACTGTGATGGTGTGCTAGCTTGTGCCCTATGTAGTCGCACTTTTAAGTAAAATAGGGTACATTAGTCACTGGAAAGCACACCAGAGAACTGTCCATCCGAGTACATAGACTTGAGGACGCTGTAGCCGAAATCGGCTTTGAGGCATCATCATCATCATCATTTTTTTTGGTACGTTAGTAAATATTACGTTAATTATAATACAGTGGACCTCCGATAGTACATATATGTATATATATAACATTTATACAATTTGTCACTTGTCAGATTACAAGATACTCGTTTGTAAAAAATCCGGACTATAAGTGGGCAGTACTCTATAGCCCGACAAACTCGATAGTTCGATAATTTCATGCAAAACGTTTGTCGGATTACTGGGGATCCCGGGTCACAAAGTAATAGGTGATACATCAAGAATGTCGTTGTCGGTGGTTGAAAATGTATTGGATTTTTATGTTTATTACGTACCTACGGAGTTGGGAAGTTGATGGTTTTACACCCTGTTCCTCGGATAGCTCGTTACGCTATAGTTCAATATGATTGCAGTAATCAGAGTTAACGACGTTGGGGTCCCAAGGTCTCACTACAAAGCGCAGTGTTGGTCGACCCCTCACCAGGTGGACTGACGACATCAAGCGAGTCGCAGGTATTCGCTGGATGCAGATGGCTCAGTATCGTGACGTTTGGAAGTCCATACAAAAGGCCTATGTTCTGCATTGGACGTCCATTAGCTGACATGATGAATCAGTGTTAAACTCTAATAACAGCCTAATACTTAATACACACTCGTTTGTTTATTTTTTAAGCCTAATAAATAAATATGCAGTTTAATCTTGGAGCTTAAATATCTCCATCTTTAGGTTTCCTCACGACGTTTTTCCTTCACCGTTTGAGACGCGTAATATTTAATTTCTTAAAAGGAGGTGCAAGTCCCAGGCCGTATTCGAACCTACGCTCTCCAAATCGAAGGCATAGGTCATATACACGGCTCTTACATATCCAGAGGTACTAAAATCTACTAAAAGCTTTCTCGAACCAACAATATTGAGAGTTACAGCGTGTTGTTTCTCGTATCACTTACTTGTGACATTTCAAAGTGGTCTAAATAAAACTGCACCGACTGAGCACTGAGCACTGACAAAGCCTTGTTACATATCAAGGCTAGCGGTACAGTTCGTTTTGTTTTCTTTGTAGACAAGTATGCTGCCTGTACCGTGGAATAATTAATGTACTATCTACCAGTGGCGAAGGGTGGAATTTTTGCGAAGTTAAGTTTGACGGGCTCCGCGGCGTAGTGGTATGTGCGGTGGATTTACAAGACGGAGGTCCTGGGTTCGATCCCCGGCTAGGCCGATTGAGGTTTTCTTAATTGGTCCAGGTCTGGCTGTCGGTTTTTGGCTGTGACTAGTTAACACCGACAAAGACGTTTTTCGTATTTCTTTTGCGTAAATGCATATTTTCATTCCATTTATTTAGAAAATTAAGAATTTTTGTCCAATCAGTAGGTTTGAAAATTATTATTTTTTTAATGAAGTATTAAGGACCAATTGGATTTGTTTAATTCAATTAAATAAAAATTTAACTATGGAAATTTAAAAAATCAGGTAGCATAAGTTTTTTATTAAATTAAGATCTACACTATACTAGTTATCAGAAACCTTAATTTTCAAGTTAGCTAGCAAATTAATATTTCTTTAATAATTCTAATTTAAGCAGTTAATTGGAAGCGTTTAGTATAGACTCTGTAATTTACAGCCATTCATTTGTTTTAATTTGATTTTGACACTTTTATTATAGCTTGTCCATTAAATATAACAGCGTTCAAGTTATCATAAACGCTCTGTGTAGGCACCTACATTTACATACATTTCAATTTACATTTCAAGCTAAGTTAGATTAATTTATGTCAATAGGCTTTAGCATAACTTGATATTCTGATTTTATTTACTAGCTAGCGGACGCCCGCGACTTTGTCCGCGTGGAATTCAGATTTTTAGAAATCCCGCGGGAACCACGGATTATTCTGGATTGAAAAGTAGCCTATGTGTTAATCTAGAGTAAAATCTATTTCCATTCCAAATTTCAACCAAATCGCTTCAGTACCCGCAGCGTAAAAGAGGAACAAACATACTTACACACAAACTTTCGCCTTTATAATATTAGTGTGATTAGTGTGATTAGTGTGATATCTTTGTAACGTCATCAGCCATTTTAATATATTTCAACTCCATACTAATGTTATAAATGCGAAAGTAAGTCTGTCTGTCAGTGTGTTTGATAAATTTTAGTTTAGAGATACACTTGGAACAGATCATTTTTAGGACCACTACTCTATGAAAAATACATACGCTTCCTGCCGGATTTGCGAATAATGTTATAGCCTAACCTTTATAATTTTTATTCTCTCTCTATCTATTTTTATAATAGAGCCGTGGTAGCCCAGTGGATATGACCTCTGCCTCCGATTTCGGAGGGTGTGGGTTCGAATCCGGTCCGGGGCATGCACTTCCAACTTTTCAGTTGTGTGCATTTTATGGAAATAAATATCACGTGTCTCAATCGGTGAAGGAAAACATCGTGAGGAAACCTGCATACCAGAGAATTTCTTGATTCTCTGCGTATGTGAAGTCTGCCAATCCGCATTGGGCCAGCGTGGTGGACTATTGGCCTAATCCCTCTCATTCTAAGAGGAGACTCGAGCTCAGCAGTGAGCCGTATATGGGTTGATAACGACGACGACGACGATAACCTTTATAATAGCCCGAGCATTTCTTTCTTCTTAAATCTATCCATTAAAAATCTCAGCCTGGAGTTAGTAACAATGTGTGAGGTTACACCCCCGCTCCTCGGAGAGCACGTTAAGTTGTCAGTTCCGGTCATAATCATCCGATAGTGATCGTTACACAATTTTACATTATCACCCTAATCCCACAAACCGCATTGGTGCAGCGCGGTGGGTCTAAGCTCCATAATATCCCCTCTAAGCTCATTTTTGGCTGGTTGGCTTCGGCCGTGGCTAGTTACCACCTTACCGGCAAAGACGTACCGCCAAGCGATTCAGCGTTCGGATACGATGCCGTGTAGATCACGAGGTGAGTGTCTTGGTCCAGAAAACTTAACTGATACCTATTTATAGTATGGTTTTGTCTGACAATGATTTGTGCCGGTATGTATGACCTACTGACTGACTTTCTCTCTCGTCAAAATTAACTAAAAGTACAAAAGTAGGTATCTACACTTTCTAAATAAAATCTTCCATTTATTCTCCTATTAAATAGACTACGTACCATAATAGATAGTTAGGGTAAATTTGAGCTAGATGACTAGGTAGCTGAAATTTCAACTAGGTGACTAGGCAGCTGAAATTTCAGCTAGGTGACTAGGTAGCTGAATTTTCAGCTAGATGAATAGGTAGCTGAAATTTCCCCTAGTAGGCTGCTAGGTTATTGGGTTGTCTACGCAGTTAAACATATAAAATTTGAAAACCCTCAGCTATGCTTTTACTCCCAACTTTTATGTCTCAAGTTATCCTTCAGATTACAAGAAGAAGAAATACTTTATTGCACACAAAAATACAATTATAAATTGAAACATTAAAAACATAAATTAAACTTAGCATGCAAAGGCGGCCTTATTACTATAAGTAATCTCTACCAGGCAACCCCTGACGAGAGAACTTGCAAAGAAAGAGCGGGAAGGTGCAATTCAGATTAGATGAACTCTGTTTTCTTATTGGATTATATGTATATCTAAGACTGATGATGATACTCGTATCAGCTTTCAAACACAAAAAAAAACAGTCCATTTGCTTAGAAGATACAATGCTAGAGTTTCGCGATTCAAGTAACTACCCGATTTTCGTTAATATAATTTCATTAAAGACTCCAAAATACTTTATTTTATAGTAACAAATTGATAAAAAAGCATCTGCTTGGTAATATTGGAGAGAGACTGGATTAGGTGAGCCATGTGATCTGATATGGATCTATCCATTTCTTTTTTAATTATCGGTAGAACCTGCTTTCTGAACCGGAGGTAGTAGTGTCTACTTAGATGAGTTTAAATTTATCAATATTTTTTTTAAACCAACTTAAGTCCAACTTCCAAAGTCCTTTAAACCGAAAATAACCGATTAAACAGTTAGATTAACGCAGCGTTGCATGATCAAATTCATGATTATAGTCTGGTTAGATCGTTGATGACACTCCCATGATATGCGGGCGACGGGGGGAAAAACTGCGTGGGTGTGAATTCGTGCGTACAAGGAAGTGAGGTGCATCATCGCTTGGGTTTTCATTCATCGCTACACGCCCCCCGGCCCGTGCGGAAATTAGTTGGACATGTGCCAAGCCAAAATACGCTTATTTGAAGTGAATAAACATCGATTTGATTTGGAATATGCATTTTCAGTTTGGTAAATTCGAAATCGTGGAGGGCAGTCGCCGCCATGTTTACAAACAAAGAGAGCAACGCACGGCAAGTAGGTTAGCAACAGCGCCCGCGCCGCGGCGTGTTGCGCGGGTCGTGGTCTCGGTTCGACCACCTCCGAAACTTAGCTATACTATCTCGGACATGCGCGTAGGGTTGCCACGAACGGGGCTATCGGTTATGGGACAATTCTAGGACAAATAGGTACTTAATCAATACATCAATCTATACTAATATTATCTATATCTATACTTCTATACTAATATTATAAAGAGGAAACTTTGTATGTTTGTTTGATTGTAATGAATAGACTCAAAAACTACTGGACCGATTTTAAAAATTCTTTCATTCATTCAAAAGCTACATTATTCACAAGTAACATAGGCTAAATTTTATTTTGGAAAAAAATAGGGTTCCATAGGATATTTGGGCTTTTCGGACGCGAGGTGTAAAAAATCAACCAGAAAAGCTACATTTGCGTACGCTGTCCAAACTATAAAAGATAGAACCATAAAATTTTCTAATTAATTGTAGATCTTATAAATATGTATAAAATATCTTATAAATTCTTCACTAAGTACAGTTTATGTAGATAATATTTGACCTTTGAATGATTAAAATTGGACGTTTGATTTGAAGTTATGGCGAAATTAAAACATTACGATTTTAGGGGATATGGGTAGGGTACGGGTAGTTTAAATTTTACATCGAGATTCACGCGGACGAAGTCGCGGGCGTCCGCTAGTACTCTATAAATATACATTTTCGATGGCCTCCGTGGCGCAGTGGTATGCGCAGTGGATTTACAAAACGGAGGTCCTGGGTTCGATCGATTGAGATTTTATTAATTGGTCCAGGTCTGGCTAGTGGGAGGCTTCAGCTGTGGCTAGTTACCACCCTATCGGCAAAGACGTATAGCCAAGCGATTTAGCGTTCCGGTACGATATCGTGTAGAAACCGATTGTGTGTGGATTTTCATCCTCCTCCAAACAAGTTAGCCCGCTTCCATCTTACATCATCACTTATGAGATTGTAGTCAAGGGCTAACTTGTAAAGCATTAATAAAAAAAACAAACTACAACCTTATACATGGTGATCCATGGTTCCCGCGGAAAAAATATTTTCACTTGCACGAAGTCTCTGACTCTGCTAGTAAATATTATATTAAAAAATACTACCTCGGACATACGCGTAGGGTTACCAGATACAGAGTTACTGGTTGTGGGACAGTTCTAGGGTAACGGGGTATTATTTAAATCGTAGGCTTGTCTGTTTTCACGGCTAAACCTTCAAAGCTTTAGCTTAAGTATCATATCAATTCAAACTGAAATTAATGAATTTGGTAGTTAGATAATTAAGATTTTGAAGATAAACATACACAACTCCCCGCAAGAGTTGTGGTAATCATTGTCATCCATAAATAAATGCAAACAAATAATATTTCCCACGTTATTGTATTTTTAGGGGGAAAGAACAGAAACCCAATTCTGAATACCTCATTTTTAATAATTATTATATTATTTCTTAATTGTTAATTGAAAATTTGGTTTAAATACATTAAACATGTATTTTTATCCTATAAAAATATTGTTAGCTAATGGAATGAGGAACAATTCTCATTACTGTACACGTGGCATGACGCAAACATCCAGGACAATCCCGGATTTCCCGACCACCTGGCGAGCCTACACTTTATTGCTGCGAAATGTTAATTTGCAAATAACACGACACTGGATTTTGCAATCGTTATACCATATTTCGTATGTCTCTCGTTGCTAAAAAGCATTCCAAGATTTACCCCACTCGCGAATCTCCAGTATTACAATATCACTTAAAAACAACTCCTTTTTTGTCGAAAACTACAACATAATAAGTAACTTATATATTTTAACACTAGTTACTGACATACATTTTGTTATACTAGCTCACACCTGCAGTTTTACCTGTGTAGGAGCCGTCCCTGTGGGAGTACGGGGTTTATTACACTCACAAATAACGTGGCTTCTATTGGTTTGACTGTTCAAAATCGGTTTAGTAGATCCATACATACGGTTTAGTAGAATCTATACTAATATTATAAAGCTGAATAGTTTGTTTGTTTGTTTGATTGTTTGATTGAACGCGCTAATCTCAGGAACTACGGGTCCGATTTGAAAAATTCTTTCAGTGTTAGATAGCCCATTTATCGAGGAAGGCTATGGCAATGTATTATCCCCATATTTCTACGAGAACGGGAACCACGCGGGTGAAACCGCGCGGCATCAGCTAGTTTTAATATATTTACATTTATTACAAAAACACAATTTAAAAATTATTAAAAAAAATCAAAATCCCTCCCCCCTTTCCGCTGCGCGAATGCACAAATTCGATTATTATTATTATTATTTTTATTATGTGTAATAAAATAATATAATTTACGCCAAGTTTTCGGTAAATGATATTATTATGATCTTCCTTGGTGAAATCGATACAACGACCGCGAAGTCACCGCGGCGGAAGAAAGTTCCTACCGATTTGCATAGCGCGCGGCTAACGAGCGGCGGGCAACTATCTCGCGCCCGCGACTCTCGGTGATGACCTACTTAGACATATTTTATAGTTTATTGTCGCGAACCTATTTCCTCGGGTACACGACCACGGCCCGCGGTGACACACTTCTCGAGCCCAAAGTTTCACCGATGGAGAAACCTACAATATCTAATAGCTCAAACATCCGTTTATGCAGATTTCCAGAGCAAGACTTCATAGATTGCGACCTAAATAAGAAGGTTACAAGCGAAATAACAGATGGAGAGAGGTGGTTCATTTTGCATGTCGGCGATATTAAACACGTCTTTTCTATATTCGCAAGTATGTGTCGAAAGCGACATAAACTAAATGGAAATGGAATGAAAAATTGTAATATATTTTTTAATTTTACTATTCTTAGAAACATCCCGAATATGCTCGGATTCTGAGTGAAAAGTACGCAGACAGTCTGTCGGGAGTAACGTTGTCGCTTGGATTATTCGGGTTTTCGCGGTGAGTAGAAAAATATTTTTTTTTTGTTATTAATTATTCTTTGCAAATGAACCTTGTGGATGATTGTAATGTGTTGTCAATATCTCCTGACAATCCTCTAGTTTGGAGTGACACGTATTATTTGTAGGATCTAGGACGTTGTTGTTTATATTGGTCGGTTTTCGCGCGAAATAATCAAATAAATCAATTACTATTAATAGAGTCCATCTGTATATTCAACAAAATAAGTCTATGCCCATAGGAAGTAAATAAATGGTCCATAACAGTGTCATCTCGTTTTCATTGCAAATAACAGCCGGCAAGAAAAACTTGCACTGGTGTTACGTTAGAAAGCGCTGAGCATTTCACCATAAAGCCTAGAAAGTGTACATAGGAAGAAAGTGAAGAAGTAGGGGAAAAAATGCAATACGAGTGCATCAGCGAGAACGCCGCCGCGGAGACTCGGAGACAATACTCGATCCAAATCGGATCTAGTTCGATCGCCGTTACTTTTTCTCCCTAGAAGAGGCAAATCGCGAGTTCGCTTGCACACGTTTCTCGATGCACATGTATACTTAGTTCTTATTTATATCATTGCGCTCATTTTTACTTTCTTTTCCGTTCGCTCTTGTTTAGTATCTCGGAGCGATTCAAAAGTTTTTGTGCATATCGAATGTGTGAATAAAAGAGAAATTTGTCTCGTGATTCCGATCAAATGCGTGAGAATTTCAATCTAGTTTTGAGACGTTTCGAGAACATCAACCTGGGCTATATATCGCACCCTACTTGTGTACCTTTTACTAGGATGTTTCTTTACTTAGGATTGTTCGTATTTCTCTAAATAATAAAGTAATTATTGTTATAGGAATAATTTGTTAAGACAATCCTTCTAATGTTTATACCTGACATATCTAACATCCTATTATTATTTTATTTTCAATAACTTTATAAGTGTTGTTTATAAATTCTTTGAAACTTTATATTTTAAATTGTGAAGTCTGAGGCATTGCAATCTTGTTCCTATAAACAAAGTAAGTATTGAATGGTTCGCATTTTTGTGTGGCATATCAAGGTCTGGCGTGATATCGACGTAGTTTATAAGTGTTCAGCTGTAAATAAATCGAGAATTAAAAAAAAAAATATTTGGTTAAATATTTTATCGCCAATTACATTATGAATTTTAATTAAACCTATTAGGTTATAAAAATACAAATAACAAATAAACAACCATGACGCAGCTACTTCTAACTCCAAACATAGAATCTTGAAAATTCTCCAAAAAAAATAGATATTTAATCCAATGTAGAGATTTCCCTTATATAGAAAAGAGCTCGTAAGATCCACCAAATGCAATGTGGGTTATAATGTAGAGATTGTTCGGTTTCGAGTTCAATATTAGCTGCCCATTTGGGTCTTTTTTTCATTTTATTGCGTTTTAGAAGTATCTCTTTATGAGAGCGGACAGAACGAAAAAATGTATATATAGTTTTCAGTTGCATTAGCAACAGAGCAACAGACTAACGAAAAATATTTATTTTTTTATACTGTCAGAAGGCGTATCAGCCGATTCTTAGAAATAAATTCAGATTTTACATTTTCGTATTCAGAAAACCTGAAAGTGAAAAGCAAACAGCATAATGTTAAATATCGTACTGGCCAACTGCATCGAGCATCACGCGAGCAAGTCCACGGACCAACGCAAAAGTCGTGAATGATGCACGCGCTATTGGTTCGAGATGATTTATTACAATTTATTACAACCACACACTCGAATCTTGCATTAAATTAGGGCTGTTGATTAAATATCGATATATTGAAATATCGATATTAATTACTAATATTTTTATGGACGATATTATATCGATTGTTTGATATTGAAACATAGATATCGATATTTTATTTAAACAAATTTAATTTTTTTAAATTCTCACGCTAAGTATTTAAACTACAACATCATCGTAAACATAAACTAAACTGTATTTTATTTGCACTATATTATACTCGTATTATCGTTTTCATCTAAAATCACTAAAATTAAAAGTAATTTTGTATAAAAAAATACTATATTCAGATATCTACCCTCTGTCGCTTACCCTCAGACGAAATTTTATCCCACAAACGGCTAAAGAAATACTTATTTATGGTCTATCAATATGGTCTGTGATTAGCAATCAGCGGCGGAAAAGCACATGTTTAATTATATTTATTTACTTATTTAAAATCTAGTTACATAGAAACTAGTGAATACTTAATTGTTTAAATTTATTTAGAATTTAAATTTAAGTTTCTTCAATAAATAAACTGAATATTGACTAAATAAACTTTTTAGAACTTAGACGAAAAATCCGATATTGATATATTTAAAAATATCGATATATCGAGAATCCGATATTTTAAAAATCAACAGCCCTACACTAAATACCAATAAGTAACTATTACTTGCCGGCAAAAAAGTTGCTCTCGTATATTTGATATTTTAACGACAGTTTCATGTGTCAGTTCCGTTAAATAGTTGGGATGGCGACATGCGAGCTGCTTCTATGCTGTTGAACCTATCCCCGAGAGAAATTTTAAATATTAACGATACCGCGCAGCATCTGTGTACACGAAACTGAAACGTAGATATTTTTTTAATTTACTTGCTCATAATTATGCTAATTAGAAAAAATTGCAACATACTTATGTGGTACAAAAATATTTAGTTTCTTGAAAATAAAAATTCTTATTTTTGGGTGAAAATAAAAATTTTTGGACCTGTACAGATAATGGTCCCATATATGATACAGATATACTAAACATTGGTGAAAAAAATCAGCATTGGTTAAGTTTCATCATTAATCCATTTAAATATTTAATAAAACTATATACTACGGGGAATACTTATTTAAAAACCTAATCTTTATTTTTCTATTTTACTGAAATAGGGATGATGACAGTTTTTTTTAATTGTATATGAATTTGGAGTGTGCTAACAGTAAAGCAATTTTATAAAAGTAACAGGGTGTCTGCGATCATTACTTTCGGAGCTACAGGGATTTAAAGGGTCAGATTTGCGGCGCTGCCGCGGATCTCTGAAAAACGCCCCATACAAAATGGTACGATTTAATGACATCGTAGTCGTTGGTCATAATGATCGTTAGATCTGTATGGGCGTTCAAACAAAATTACTAATAACTTTCTTATTTGTTTTGTGTTTATTGTTTACATATTGAAAAATGTCCCATTCAGGAAGATAAAACTGTATGAATTTTCATCTAATTACGATTTTATAATCTTATTTATTTTGCAAATATCCAATTTGCATCTTTCCTTTTGTATATATAAATTAGTTAACATTGTCCTTATTCACCCAAATGTATCATAAAAATCAATATTTTCAAACGTAGTCATCATCCCCATTGATTTTCATCACAACAACACTTTTCGATGTTATTTAGACAAACGCGTATTGCTTTTGTTAATAGGCAATTAACTTACACATGTTATAAGATTTATATCAGTGACATCTAAGTACTAAGCAAGCAGTAATAGAAGGGAACAAGTCATTGGGAAAGCCGTAGTGACGACGTCGAGAGAAAGAGTGTAAAGGAGAAAGATGGGCATTTCACCGCGTGGGGTCAACGCGCCCGCGGTACTGTCGCTGATTGTGCCCCAATTGCTGTATGTGGGTCTAGGCCGGCGTTCGTCGACCCACGCGACACACTTAGCACGGTGCTTTCACGCCCCAAGCGAGGGTGGGGAGCGAGCAGAAAGCTAAGAAAAGTACACAACGCATGGGGCAGTCCGCGCCGTGCGAACAAATGCCTTTCTATGCAAGTGCTGAGTGCCTCATCTATACCATCGACTTGTGGCTGTTTCTAATCTGCCTATTTGTAATGTAGGAAGTTATTGTTGCTATCAATATTAAGTTTACTAGGCGAACAAACGACGAAATGTACTATAAGACTTAAAGAATTATAAAACTTGTCGGCGCCCCGTTTAGTTACCGTTCCTGTGAGTATTTAGGGATAATGTGGCTTTCTAGTGGTATAATAATTTTTAAAATTGGATCTGTCCAAGATCCAGAAATTACCCTACAATAATCCCCCTACAATACCACAAACTTTAGCTCTTATTAATATTACAGTAAAGAAGTATAGATAATTTTTTAAATCGTATAGTAAGTAATCAAAGAATTATTATTGAATTGAAGAATTATTATATAATTATGAATTATAAAACTACTCGGCGCCCCGGGGCTTCATCCGTGTAGTTACCTTTCCCGTGAGTATATAGAGATAAAATCGAGCCTGATACTCACAAATAACGTGGTTTTCTAATGGTATAATTTTTTTTAAAATAGGATCTGTAAATCCAGAGATTACCCCCTACAATACCACAAACTTTACCTACATTTTTTTTTTTTTTAAGAATAAGAATTGTTTTATTTGAATAAACTCAGAACATAAATAGCAATGACGTCCTGGCCCTTAAACTAGGTAAGCCCGTGTCTTAAGGGCCAGTGACTTCCCTGGGTACATATGCTACATACAATATCCATACAATATCCAAAAGAATTTTTACAAAGATCTTAAAAATACATTACTAAAAAAAAGTTTATAATTATTAATTTTGTGTGCATGTGTTAGTGCGTGTGTGTGTGTGTGTAAATACATGCATGCGTGTAAGTGCGAGTATGTCTGTGTGCGTGCGTGTGTGTGTGCGTGTGTGTCTGTGTGAAACTTTACCTACATTTTTTTTTTTTTTTAAGAATAAGAATTGTTTTATTTGAATAAACTCAGAACATAAATAGCAATGACGTCCTGGCCCTTAAACTAGGTAAGCCCGTGTCTTAAGGGCCAGTGACTTCCCTGGGTACATATGCTACATACAATATCCATACAATATCCAAAAGAATTTTTACAAAGATCTTAAAAATACATTACTAAAAAAAAGTTTATAATTATTAATTTTGTGTGCATGTGTTAGTGCGTGTGTGTGTGTGTGTGTAAATACATGCATGCGTGTAAGTGCGAGTATGTCTGTGTGCGGCTGTGTGTCGTGCGTATGAGTGAGTTATAACTATAAATTATTAATATTATAGATAGAAGTATAGATAATTCTTTAAATCGTATAGCACTAAGTAATTCTTTTTTTATATTATTTTTATATAATAAAAATTGATATATTTTTCAAACCGATGAAGTGGAAAACCATCGTCGATGAACATGGTGACAACTGACACCTCACAGTATTTGCAAGAAATAAAACCTTTGAGCGTTGAAATTGGGTTAACAGCAAGTTCTACGCAGACACATTTTAGAATGTTTACAAATTTAGACAACTAGCAGACGCCATGCGGTTTCACCCGCGTAGTACCCGTTCCTGTAGGAATATGGGGATCAATTATATAGCCTATGGCACTCAGGGATAATGTAACTTACCAACAGTGAAAGAATTTTTAAATCGGTTTAGTATTAATTGATTATGAAACACGGCTAAAAATCACGTGATATTAGGTCAGAGTATGCCCGACTAGTTTTGAACCCATACGGGGTCCTTAGTCATGAGCTGGTTCTTGCATCGCGGCACGATCCAAATATCAGTTCGGATCGTGCAGAACCAGATCAGTTTGGATAATACTCACGATAGTTTAAATTCTAAAATCGGTTTAGTAGTTTCGAAGCCTATTCAATTCAAACAAACAATCAAATCTTTCCTCTTTATAATATTACTGTAGAATATAGATAATTTAATAAAATTACAGAAATATTCACTTAAATAGAAATATCACATACGAGTATTTATATTATTATGATGCACATTTTTTCACCGCATTTAGTTCCTTCTAAAAACTGTTTAGAGTCATGCCGTTTAAAATAAGCGTTTTTTTGCGTTGTCTGCCATACCCTCATTTATTTCCTTCATGTGATTAGTAATAAGGATGAAGTTTTTGTACTAATTCGTTATACCCAAAGTTAGGTGACTCATCCACTGTTTATGCAGTGCATCAGTAATTTAGTACTCGTCATTATGACGCAGATTCTGTTATGAAAAAGTTACATAATAAATTATGATATAAAAGGTTATTGAGAAATATATCAATACTTAACTTTATAATATTATTACGTACACACCACCTACAGTTGTCCTAATAAGTTCCTAAGCCTAAGGTTGCCTGGAAGAGATCGCTACTAAGCGATAAGGCCGCCTTTTGTATTCTACTTTTTCTTGTGTTTCTGTTTTGCTTGTTTTCTTTTATTTTTTGTAGTGTACAAATAAAGAGTATTAAATTAAATTAAAATTAAAATTAATATTATCTGTATATATAAAAATGAATTGCTGTTCTTTAGTCTCGCTAAAACTGGAGGACTGTTGAACGGATTTCTCTTATCTTGGTCTTGAAATATTCGTGGAGGTATACTTATTCCACCTTTATTCTCTTTATTGATATATTTCTTATATAAATAAAAAAAATAATATTTTAGTATCAAGGGTTGAAACCAAACTTCGGTGATTGACTCTGACCCCCGAAATTATTAGGTATATATTTTACCCCAAAAATTATTATTACATTATTTGTCCTAATTTATGGCCAATTTTCAGCTCTGTATCATTTGTATAATTTGGGTCCAAGTTTGTATAGCGACTGGGTTCTCCTTTAACATGCAACCAAAATTTTCATGAGTATACACTGTAGGTATTATAATGTCTGATTTAAACTTAGTATTTGAAATTATTCATATTTTTATTTCTTCATTTTCTAGCATAAAATATGCCGGACACATAGCTGTTGCCTTATGGCCTTCGGCAAAAAACCCCGTCACCCGCTAAACTATGATCCGGGATGCGACGGTTTTGAGCCGACGGGTTCAAAATCGATGATCGAAGCTTTTATAGTAAATCTGACGAAACGGTTTACCTGGTCTAGTACAAAACTATCGCAAATATCAGGCATTCCTGTTAGAATTATCTGAGTAACTTGATTTTAACTATAAGATAAGGAAAGGCTAGTGTCTATACATGATGTATTCATGGTATAACTGGCGCTATCATCATCATTATCATCATATCAGCCGATGGACGTCCACTGCAGGACATAGGCCTTTTGTAGAGACTTCCAAACATCATGATACTGAGCCACCTGCATCCAGCGAATCCCTGTGACTCGCTTGATGTCGTCAGTCCACCTGGTGAGGGGTCGGCCAACACTGCGCTTACTAGTGCGGGGTCGCCATTCCAGCACCTTTGGACCCCAACGTCCATCGGCTCTTCGAACTATGTGCCCCGCCCATTGCCATTTCAGCTTCGCAACTCGTTGAGCTATGTCGGTGACTTTGGTTCTTCTGCGGATCTCCTAATTTCTGATTCGATCACGCAAAGATACTCCTAACATAGCTCGTTCCATCGCCCGCTGTGTGACTCTGAGCCTTCTTATGAGGCCCATAGTTAGCGACCAAGTCTCGGAACCATATGTCATCACTGGCAACACGCACTGTTCGAAGACTTTTGTCTTCAGGCACAAATACTTTTACCGCTTGCAAGCTTAAGGCACATTCGCTGGGACACTTCTAACAATGTGTTGCTGTGCGTTTCTCAACCGTCCAGAGTCCATAAGAATATCCTCACGTGCCTGCGCCATTTCATCGGAGGCAAAATCCTACACATTCAAAATAACGCTGCTTGGCGACATTATTAAGATAGCTTCCCCGAACAAACTTTATCGCTAAGAGATTCTGAAACCCTTTTTTGGAAGTATTCAAGGTAACGACAGGGAATACCGTTTAATTAAGCACAGTGGGCCGGCCATTGTAACTAATGCCAGCTAAGAGATAAGCGTAGCTCGTTAGCTTCGGCAGAACAAGGTCGGGTGATCTGGAGCAAGGTCAGAACGGGCACTCTTCGAGTGATAGCACGACCTTTGAATTTATTATCGTCCCGATCACAATGTGTAAACTTTAGACATAGATCAAAATAGTCAGTATACTTATTATGTAAATCTGTTTTGCCTTTACACTCTGCTTGTGTAGTTTACAATTTGACGGTTTCACGTCGGTACATTGAATATAATATATTACTGAATGGAACTTTTTACTCTCTTATTATATTAACAACATTGAGAAGTAAATCTTACATCTGGGATAATTTCATTGAAAATTGAATGAATAGACAAAAAAATATACATTACAATTCTTATTGATAGACGAATACCTTACTATTCCATAGATTCACCGTGCAGGTGCCGGGTCAATTGCGTGGTAGAGAGAAAAACTCCGAGCAGAGTTCTGGACTTGTGACTACAGGATGTAGGGTTAAAAAATTCCTTGACGATCGATTAACACTCCCCTCCTCCGCTCGTGTTGTTCTCCCTGTCTAGCCAAAATTATGTACATATTACGTATTCGGACAGTGTCTTTTCAAAGTACATTGTCCGTTTAGACTTTTGTATGTCATATTCTGATACAAAAATGAAATTATTTAAAATAAAGTAGGATTTATTAAACTTAACAGAAATACTTGTAACGTCAGAACAAAATCAAATTATTTGTATAACTTTAAATGGTTTACTGTATTTCGTAAACTGTGCCCATAAGTTTCTATTGAGAGACCAGTGCGCCTGTGTGCCAACGCAAGTTGATTAATGAGCATTCTTTATACTAGTCACTGTATCAATGTGGCCATACTGAGTGCTTTACAACCGACGTCTAAAAGCTTAACTATTCAAACCGTATTTTTTGCGTTTTTACTTCAGACTGTTTTTTTTTTAAATGTTACATTGTAGGTGACGATACAGTGTAAGATGGTAGCAGCATAGCATACTAACTTAGAGGTACAGCCCCCCTAGCGAAGTGGCACGTCGATTCTCTTTCTACGATCGCTAACGCTTCGAAAACTAGAAAGATGTATGGGAATGACATTTGCTATCGATAGGTCACGTGATCAAGACCTGTCATCCCATTACCAAAACTTAGATACACAATTATATAACGCTATACTCAAAGCAATAGGAAATTTCGTAGAAAATGTAAAATTAATAACAAATGAATGAACCTCAGTAGACGAAATACCAGATTTCAGGTAAAATAAAAGAGTGACGAACATTTACCTCGTTATTCTTACGCAAACCAGCTAACCTGGATCAATGATACATTAACAAACTAACTAAAAACTAATTAACAGTTAGTTTTTAGTTTATACAGCGGATGGTCCTCCTAAATTCCTGAAGTGAAAAAAACATAAGGGTAAGGCAAAACAACACTTTGAGGGTAAGCAAATATAACGTTCCCCTGCTTAGAGCCTGCCAAATGGCACGTCGACTCTCTTTCTACAAATGCTAACGTTTAAAAAACTAAAAAAGCGAAACATTAAAACCCAGCGTTGGCGCTTTTAGTAACGATCTTAATTTAATTCATGATTGTATTTGCAGCGCCCAAAATTTCAAATGCAACACTGCTCGATAAAAAAAATGTCATGTTTTAAAAACGCTGTCGTGTGAACATGTTAAAAAAGCTCTCGTGTGAATAGCTGGCAGGCCTTAGATCTGAACATAGTGATACTTCGCGGCTGAAATGAAAACTTCCTCAGGTGAGGTCTGACATAAATAACTGTTAATACTACTTAAATTTACTTCTCATCAAAAAAATCGAAACAGTCCACAAATAAATGCTGAATACTGTTTCGATTTTTTTTTGGAAGAAGTATACTTAAAACACTTCTCCTGTAATCTAAATATGTAAAAGCGAAAGCTCATCGCGAAACATCAAAAACCTCGTGACGTACAAAGATATAGTTGATAGACGTACGCTAAGAACGGATTTTGCGACGGGGCCGGATTAAAGAGGTCTAAGGGCGGATGAAGTCACGGACGTCCGTTTGTACAATATAGTTTTGCAAACAGTTCCAAGTTTTTCTTACGTTAGGCACCCAATAAAAAAATACTCACATAAATTCTTAGAACATTAATTACCAACGCTTCCTTTCTGCGTGGTATTGTATAAACATTATTGTACCCACAAGCATTGCAAGCCCTACAATTTCAATTATAAATGCATATAATTCAAAAATTAACTACTATCCGAAGGCTTAGCCGGAGCAAACGCACCGAGTCATTTCTCACAAACAAAACCGACTGAAGACAAAAATAAACTGTCATGATAATTGATAGCCGCATTCGCAACGTGCACAATTAAATGGGTAAAAGCCCTTGATATGCTAAATATAAGATATGTTCAATGTAATTTATCTTGATGTAACATTTTTGACTAATATAAATCTATCGTAAGAGTTTTTTTTTTCATAGAAGAAACTTGTTCTGTCTTGCTGTGAAGCTATACTTTATTTGGCAAGATTATAATTTTATAATACTATATTTAGATTTCGGGAAATATCATGCAAAAGCTTTAATGTAAAAAGAACAACTTTTGTGTACTTTCAGTGCTATGTTCTACATATTACATTAATAAATATGAAATGAAGCTATAATTAGAAACTGATATATGGTCATTTAAGAACAGCATCCGAAAATACTTCAAAAGTGAAATCCGAAGAAGAATCTGAATGGCTAAAAGCGCCATGTCACAACTGCATAGAAAATGGAAAAACAGAAACATCTCTATAAACACAAATAAGCTTCTTGTCCATACCCTTATCTCTCCAATAAATCCTTATGCAGCTGAAACCTCGACCTCGACGAGTTAAAAATACATATTTCATATTATACAGAAGTTACGCATCTTTCAATCACTACCTATCTTCGGTTTAATGTATCAACAGAAGGGACTAATAAGAACAGGTGCTTGAGATATATTTCAACGAAACGTGAGAGCGTTCTGAGAACCTGTTGTGCATCCTTAGATAGCGAAACAAATCTCGCATGACGTCATACAGGATCTTGGAATGAATGGCTGTATTATCCAGAACATTGATACAAGCGAAGATATTATTGAAACGATTTTCCTTTAATGTTTTTGCGTACTTACGAAAGAGTCCGTATTTTTTTGTAGATGGTTACTTATTTCAACCGTTACTGCTCTGTAGTTTTTATTCCTAATTATTTATGGTGCTTTATTAATAAATCTCGTTTATTAATCATTTGATATTCTTCATTTCTGGAGAAAACCCTTAGTATACTTTTTGGGAGGCTTTAGGATATAGATATCCTAAAACACTGGTACCTCTAATGCGCGATATCTTCAATGCCTATTCCAACGGGCTCCCTATACATAAAAGGATGAAAACTCCGAATACATCGAGTGGAATAGGGTGTATATTATCCGAAAAAAAACTCGAAACGAAAATTGGAAGTTGAATAAAATGATCCATTCATAATTTCTCGAGAATTTTAAATTATGCCGAAATAATCCTGTATGACTATTTTGTTACAGTGCAGGCGAAGCAACGGGTAAAAACTATGTAGTCAATGGAAATTGAGTATTTTCGATGTATATTCTGTATCGATTACATAATATGCACCGAAAATACTCAATTTCCATTGGTTATACGCAAGATAAAAAAAATATATTTCCTTTGTTCTAAGCACGAATTGAAAACACGACTAGCTAATAGCTATATTCCCTGTTGTGAGTCACGCCTGAAAGACAAATTATAGCGGAAAATCCAGCTTTTATTTAGAGCTAATACTATCGCGTCATCTGGCGTATACACAGAAAGGCATCGGTTGCAGGAGTGCAAAGCATGAGTCAATATTTATTTTTAAATAATGCTATGTTACAACCGCATAGCAACTTGATTACTTTTACATGAATTGTAATATACTAGTAGTATAATAGTGAATGCAAATACAATAAGCTTAACTGATGCTTGCACAAATAAATAAAGATTACAAAAAAAAAGAAGATATTCATTTTTTTCTAGCTATAACAGTATAAAATTGGATTCTGTAATCTGATTATTTATATGACTTTATTATTATTTATTGACTTGATATTTATTACATTTTTATGGCACAATATATATTTTACTTATATTTATTTCTATGAAACTCATACATTTCCACATAATACCTATATTTATAATTTTATTACTAGCTATCTATCCTATCTTATTCGTGTATATACCTATCTACCTTCCTATAAATAGGCATATAGTAGTCACATGTTATTTGCAATGAAATTGGAAATAATACTACCTAAATGGAATAAATAAATAAACAAGCATGCCTTTATTTTTAGAAGTTCAGTACTTCAAACTTATATTGTATAATTTTAAAAAAAACTATTGTATTGTTTTGTGTTGCAATTTCATTTCTATCCACTAATATATTTTTAATTTAAGGCAAGTTCAGGCACCACTACTGGTTCTTCAATAATTTCGGGCAAAACAGCTTCAGGCAACTCAATGGGTCCAGGAATAATTTCAGGCAGAACAGCTTCGGGTAATTCGACAGGTCCAGGAATAATCTCAGGCAAAACAACTTCTGGCAATTCAACGGGTCCAGGAATAATCTCGGGCAGAACAGCTTCGGGCAACTCAACGGGTCCAGGAATAATCTCGGGCAAAACAGCTTCGGGCAACTCGACGGGTCCAGGAATAATCTCGGGCAGAACAGCTTCAGGCAACTCAACGGGTCCAGGAATAACCTCGGGCAAAACAGCTTCCGGCAATTCAACTGGTCCAGGAATAATCTCGGGCAAAACTGCTTCGGGCAACTCAACGGGTCCAGGAATAATCTCGGGCAGAACAGCTTCGGGCAACTCAACGGGTCCAGGAATAATCTCGGGCAGAACAGCTTCGGGCAACTCAACGGGTCCAGGAATAATCTCTGGCAAAACAGCTTCGGGCAACTCAACGGGTCCAGGAACTACCTCGGGTAAAACAGGTTTGGGTAGCTCCACGGGTCCGGGAATAATCTCAGGGAAAACAGCTTCAGGCAATTCTATGGGTGCAGGCAAGACTTCAGGTAACACAGGCTCTGGGAGTTCGACAATCTCAGGCTCAGAATCGACGAGGATTGGCTCTTCGGCTACACCGGAATCCACAACATCTGGTGTATTCACGTTAACAATAACTTGCACTAGAGGCACGGGCCCAGCAACTGTCAAAGCCAAAATGGCAGCAAAAGCAATGAAGATTTTCATAATTACCTGGAAATAAAAATATTATGTTTGATAACTAATTCTATAAAAAGACACAAGTTTAATTAATGGTTTTACATGTTGGCGTAATTTTATGTTAAATGACGGTGAGAACCATACCAATAAATAATTATTATCTATGATTATCAAAGTGACTATTGTGAAGATAAACTAAAGTAAAACTACAGAATCTACTTATATACAAATTTGACAATATTTACTAGTAACAGTTACCAAATAAAAAGCATTTTTTTTTTTGGAAAGAATATATCCAACCACCATCTTATCTCTCTGACTGAGATTTATATTTGTTACTTTTGCCATGGAGACCCTTGGTTCATAGAGTCGCAGTGCCAGAAAAATTCGTTAGAACCATTTCACCGCGGTTAGTTGCCCTGACTGGTGACAGAAGGGCTGGCTAATTGTTGGAGCAAAGGGTCAGCCAGGGTGTCCTGCGCGGAATTAAGCTTACTTAAGTACTTCCACTTCTTCTGATTATCACGCAGCTAAGTTAAGCATAACGCTCTATCGCCGCTGAGTGATTATAAGTCTTCTTATGAAGCCCACAGTGACATACAAGTAGGAAGCCATGTTCAGCAGTGGACTTCACTGCTCTGCGGACTCACGTCTTCCTAATAATGATGATGACAATGAATGATTATTCTACTTACCGTTTGTTCCACAAACTATTCAAAACTGACTTATAATAATAAAACAAGTCTTTATATAAATTCTCGATCATAAATAACTTATCTGATTATTTTAGGTCCTGTAAATTCGCAAATCCATCCATAAATTTCACAATAACGATTTCCTATGACGATTTATTGTCTTTATTATAGAGATAAATATTTATTACACTAACTCTAAACGTACCACGTAACTTATTGATAACTTTATTAATAATTCTACAGAAGCATTTTATAATACGTAAAATAAAAACAAAACCCTAAATTTCGTGCAGACTAATCAATATTTCATAATTACCTATTATTTTACCATATAATCTTTACCTTTATTCAATAACACAACATTACTTACTTTATGGTGGTCTCCGTGGCGCAGTGGATTTTCAAAACGGAGGTCCTGGGTTCGTTCCTCGGCTGGGCCGATTGAGGTTTCCTTAAGTACTCCAGGTCTGGCTGGTCGGAGGCTTAGGGCGTGACTATTGGCTAGTTACCACCCTACTGGCAAAGACGTACCGCCAAGCGATCTAGCGTTCCGGTACGATGTCGTGTAGAAACCGAAAGGCGTGTGGATTTTCACTCCTACGAAATTAACCTGCTTCCATATTAGATTGCATCACTACTTACCATCAGGTGAGGTTGTAGTCCAGGCAAGAACTAACTTGTAGAAAATAAAAAAATGTAGAAGATGTAGCCGTGATAGCCCAGTGGATATTCAAATTTTCAATACAGACGGTGAAGGAAAAACATCGTGAGGAAACCTGCATACCAGAGAATTTTCTCAATTCTCTGTGTATGAAGTCTGCCAATCCGCATTGGCCTAGTTAGGCGAGCGTGGTGGACTATTGGCCTAACTCATCTCATTCTGAGAGGAAACTCGAGCTCAGCAGTGAGCCGAATATGGGTTGATAAAGATGATGAGAAGATGTACGTGGCTTCATACTCGTCGAATTTGATATATTTGAAAAAACGATGCCTAATTAAAACGAAGCCTAGGTAGGTATACATACGAGTATTAGACCATAGAGCATCAACACAGGTAAAACTTGCACATGAAAATCCGCTCAGTACTTTTCAACATTAGAGTATTATTTATGTACTTATATTATTTAATTAAAATTAAAGTAATTATAGAGATTGATGCTCAGGTAATGAGATTTATTTAGAGAGAGAGTATATTATGTCCTATTTATTATTTTACAACCAAATATCTGTTATTGCTTACAATCTTTAATGCGTGTTTATCTAAATCCCGTCTTTCTCCGATACAGGTTCGATCAAGCGATCATAGTTGGAAAGCTGAGGCGCCGGTGGACGATCAACTCTACCCGTGGAAACTGTGCCGCGAGGTACGTCTCCGAGTAAAAGTACTTTCTTCCCAGCCGCTTTCGGAAAGTAGTCTAGTATAAATTTCCTTGCTTAGTAACCTTGTACGCCGTGACATAAGGCTTGCCTGTGTACGCACTATAATTAGAACGCTCCGACGTTTTATAGCCGTTCCGAGAAACGGCAATCAATACCGCGCCTAGGGTTGCCAAGTCGGCAAACCTAATACCCGGACATACCAGCCAGTTTGGCATTGACAGCCTCCGTGGCGCAGTGGTATGCGCGGTAGATTTACAAGTCGGAGGTCCTGGGATAGATCCCCGGCTGGGCCGTTGAGGTTTTCTTAATAGGTCCAGGTCTGGATGGTGGGATGCTTCGGCCGTGGCTAGCTACCACCCTACCGATAAAGAAGTACCGCCAAACGATTCTCCATCCTCCTCCTAACAAGTAAGCCCGCATTCATCTTGAACCGCTACTGTTGGGTTTCTTAGTTAAGTAAAACAACAGAGTATGTCCAACAGTTATTATTGAAATACCACAGCTAGCTCAATAGCGGAACATAAAATTTATACGTCGTGGGTGTACGGCCTGTCTGTTTCTACTCCGCAGCGCAATACTCTCCTTGTGATTTAGGCTGAAGATGTTAGGCGGCCTTCGGAGCACGGAGATGCGCACAGGAGTTGCGCGGTGACAGGTGCGGTGCGGTGTCTTCCTCGGACTGTCCTCGGCACTAGCGCGCACGCGAGGAAAGCAGCCGGCAGCGTAAGTATATGCCCGGTTCGCCGGAATCGCCCAGCAACTCGTAAAACGAAGTAAGGCGTAGCCGCAGCTTTAATTATTGAAGATTGCGTCATCACTTTCCATCAGGTGAGATTGTAAACAAGGGCTAACTTGTAAAAAATAGAACAATAATAATAAAAACATAGAGGATTTTATGATTTAGTGTTAAAATTTGTACCTACCAAAACAACTGTTATATAAAAACAAACGTTTTTTAAAACCGTAAATCTTGTTCAATTATAATGAATCTATACCAAATTGAAATCCAGTTTGAATACTTAGTTATTAAACTAGCGACCGTCCGCAACTTCGACCGCGTGGAATTCAGTTTTTCACAAATCCCGCGGAAACCATGGCCTTTTCGGGAATGAAAAATAGCCTATGTGTTAATCTAAAGTAAAATCTATTTCCATTCCAAATCTCAGCCAAACCTTTTGAGTAGCCTTCAGCGTAAAGGAGGAACAAACATACACAATTACACAGTTACACACACTTACACACAAACTTTAGCCTTTATAATATTAGAGAGATTATATTACCCGAACTTCCGTTTTTACTGCGCAGTTTTATCTATCAAAGTTTCAATCAAAATCATTATACACAGATGTACAGTTAAAACTAAGGGACACTACGTACGGACGATTTGCAGTTTTTAACTAATTTAATAAAGTAATTTATAATGTTAATATATATATATTTGTATATATATACATATATATATATATTTAATTATTTATATACATAATTACATATAATGTATTGCACCTTCCCGCTCTTTCTTCGCAAGTTCTCTCGTCAGGGGTTGCCTGGTAGAGATTACTTATAGTAATAAGGCCGCCTTTGCATGCTAAGTTTAATTTATGTTTTTAATGTTTCAATTTATAATTGTATTTTTGTGTGCAATAAAGTATTTCTTCTTCTTCTTAATAATAAAATCATCATTCAAAATTGCGAAAAATTATCAAACGCCATATAAGTCGCTCTATTTATTTGGAGTACAAGCCCAACTATGTCCGAGTTTATCTGCCAGACGCCTGGCAACCCTAACCTCTGTACTGTGCACCGTGAGAAATAACATTAAACGTGAAGATGATCACGTAAATACTACGATCGGAACAATGGAAACCTAGCATTCTTTTGTGTGTTAAATATCTAATGTTTCCGATCAGAACGTTCTAATGAAGTTCAGCTGTGAATGAAATCCTTAGACACGAATGAGCCTATTGTTATTATGCATAATAAGTGCCCAACGATATTATGCTAAGGATACGTTACCTGTACTGGATTAGATGATTATAAATGGCATAATAACACATACGCGGCGCGTAAAACAGAAACTTATACCTTACTGAACATTGGAGCGAAAGAGATTTATCTTACCTATCTTGCATGCAAACTCATTGAGTTCAGTTCTGATATGCCATCTTTTAGTTTTAATGTAAAAAAAATTTTAGTATTTAGGTAATTTTGTTACGTATAATAATAATTACCACAATATTACGTTGTGTCATTTTAATGTCCCAAACCCGCAAAGAAAAAATTAAAATTTTTTTTCAGCAATATTTGAGGTATCCACTTCAGGGAAAAATTCAGTAATAGGCGAAAAAATATATATCTTTCTTTGGATTATTATTTTTCACGGGAACATTTTATATGACCTTTATATCGATGTCTAGAAGATCAAAAAATCGTTTTTTTTAATTATAATTATATACATAATTTGTTATTTTTTTATGTTAAATTTTGCAATTTTTATTTCATTCACCAGGATGGCAAAGATATCCTTACCGTAGTGATAATGGTTTAATATGCAATTTCAAATAAGTAAAACGGTAAAATTTCACTATCTCGAATTGAGGTAAAGAGTTAAGAGTTCACTGTTGCCCTCGAGTACCTACGTATCAGAGGAAATCTCTGAACGTGACTGTCACGACTTGGGTCGCTACCTACTAATACAGGCTCCGTAAGGGTCACAGCCCACAGGTCACAGGGTTTTTTATTGTTTGTCACCATTTTATAACGTTCTGCAGAACTAAGCATCCCGTCATATTTTTGCAAGAAAAAAAAAGTATGCTAATAATATTATAAACGCGAAAGTTTGTATGGATGTTTGGATATATATTTGGATGTCTGTTACTCTTTCACGCCTCGATTACTGAACCGAATTATCTGAAATTTCGTATTGAGATATATTATAGCCAGGATTAACACATCTACTTTTTATCCCGGAAAAATCCATGGTTCCCGAGGGATTTGTGAAAAACTAAATTCCACGCGAGCGTCCGCTATTCTTTCATAATATTTTATAGTGGTGTACTTTTGTCCAACTGTGGACATCCATTAGCTGATTATGATGATGATGATGTACTTTTTAGTGTTTTTTTATAATGTTCTGTAGATCTAAATACCCTTTTATTTCCAAGTTTTACTATCTATACTAATACGAGTATTGTAAAGATATAAAGTTTGTGGTGTTGTAGGGGTTTTCAAAATTTTCAAAATAGAATTTTGAAAATTGGTTAACCAATTTTCAAAATAAAGAACTAGAAAGCCACGTTATTTGTGAGGGTCATAGACTATATTTTATGCCCATATTCTCACGGGAACGGGAACTACGCGGGTGAAACCGTGGGGCGTCGGATTGTTTGTTCAAAATCACAATGGTTTTCTACATGGACAAACTCGCGGACTTTTGTAAATAAAGTATAACAAAGTAAACTTTACATAACTCCAAAGTACTGTTTAAAAATAAGAAATACACAGCTGTTTGCAAAGTATTCGTGCGATGCGTTATACTTGTACTTATGGTATTCTTACTTTATTTACAACTTCACGTTCTCAACTTAAAGAAAGGTTATCAAATAGTTTAACGGAATTTTGTCCATTTACTTAATTTTTGACTTTTGAAACGACTTGCCTCTAGCTATCATTATCAACCCATATTCGGCACACTGCTGAACACAAGTCTCCTTTCAGAATGAAAGGGGTTAGGATAGGTCCACCGCGTTGGCCCAAGGCGGCAACGTTGGCAGACTTCACACACGCGAGAATTAAGAAAATTCTCATATATGCAGGTTTCCTCGTGATGTTATTCCTTCACAGAGACACGTGATATTTAATTTCCTAAAATACATATAACTGGAAAGTTGGAGGTACATGCCTCGACCGGATTCGAACCTGCGTCCTCCGAATCGAAGGCAGTCATTAGGCATCATTTCCACTAGGCTCTCTGGCTATAGTTACCTAGAAAAAGTAAGCAAATTCTTTCTCTTCATAATCGCCATAACAATATAACAAGATGAACCTATTCTATCTATTTTAGGACAAAGGTATTATTCTCGTTGGCTCGGTATCTATAAAGCACAATAAACCCGACAAAGTTCCAGCAGACAACAAAGGGCCCGTTAGTCGCCATCTCGCCAGCCATTAAGAGCAGCCTTCGGAAATTTGGCGGTTTTTATGTCTGGAACAGAAACAAAGAAGGATTTAACTTTGGATCGCTTGAAATAAAAAAAAAAATATTTCCTATTATTTCCTACGGGCCTTCCGCACACGTGCCAATTTAGGTCGAGCTGTTGTTTTGCAATTTTTAATTGGAATTGCGGAGAGCTTTTAAAATGTTTGCGTTTTTTTTTTTAATTTTTGCTTTTCGAATTATCATCGCACCGTAACGTTTGGTTCGTTAAATTACGAAAAATATAGGTATAATTATTTTTTAGCTTTAGGTTAACTTAATAAAATAGTTTACCATATTACTACAAATACGAAATGAATGTTTCAAAAGTCTGAAATCTTTATGAAATATTGAGGCTGGAAATACTCGTAATTAATAGGCATTCACGGTCAAGTAATACGACTAGGACGAAGCCTTTTAGAAGCAATTTCAACTAACGAAGCCTTTTCAATTAAAAGGAACTATTTATTGCTATTTCAGACGAGACTTCTGCAGAATTCTTCACGAGATACATCTCGTCTGTATATTTTTACTAATTGTATATGTTCTTTAGTTTGGAAAACCTGTGGACTGGAAATTTCCGATTGACCTAGCTTGTTACAAAAAATTAAAACTATTAATTGTCATTCTACGAATTTTGTCATCGAAAAGATATACTATTATAAATATAATATTTAAAAATTAGGCTTGTATTCAAATGTTCTAACATTTAGCACAACAAAGTTCGTGACGACAAATGAGCCGATGGTTTATGTTGTTTAACGTCTTAAGCTGACTCCAACATCAGACCAGCTCCATGGCACCATAATCATTGTATTGTCATCAAAGTGCCGCATACTTACCATGAATCAAATCGGGAAGTAATTCTAAATTATTGTTCAAAATTTGATAGACACATATCTACTAATAAATCTATCAAATTGCTATATTGTTCAATCTATTTTATTGACAAGAAGATAAAGACGTTAATATTATATAGCTGTGAACTGTGACCACTGTAAGGCGAATGCCTATAAAACGCAATACGCTGCGCGGGCGCTAGCGCTAGCGACGACGGTTCCGTGCGCAGTCGACTCAACTCCGCGGCAAATTTCGCCGCTCTCGCCCACTGATCTACATTTCACCTCCAATATGGGTCAATAACTGCCCACGCTCAGCCCCTCTGTGCGCGGCCGTTCACCTCGCCACTCCAAATCATTGTTCGCCAAATGTAAAGCGTAAAGCGTAGCTCGAGGTCGATGAACCCGCCAATGGTACGGCTGCTGTCGTCGCGAGGTTCTTCTGCGAATGACACTCGATACGATGCCGACAGTATTATAAACATCCTTTGCCGGTTCATCAGTATAAGTGTTTTGGTATGCACTGTTTATAAATAAAACCTATGCGATGACAAGTTTGTCGTACCTACCTTTCCATTGTACATTGAACCCACCGTTTTGCTAGCGTTGCAAATACTTCTACAAAATAATGGTCCGCGCAGACTTTGGATCGAACAGCACAGAAGATTTTAATCAATTGAATTATTAAACACTCATCTAAAATTAAGGATGTATTTCAATGAACGATTATCGTAGTTTTCGGGGGACTATAAACAAGTAAGCTGGAGGATATACGAGTAAATACCTTGCCCGGCAACGGCGGAAGGCTCTTTGAGGGGGGGCTGTTTAAAAAAATACCTTAATATCTTCTTTCACGACGTAGTCTCTTCTGTAATAATCAAATTCCGATGGATGTCAAGGTATAACGGCGAAAGCTTCGGCAAGCTGGTGGTTTCGGCTTAATTTTTTCTTGTAATTCTCCTCGATGCTTTGCCCTGCCGTCTACCGTCCGCTAGTGTGCGTCGGTCTTAATCGTTCGAAAGTATGAAATAGAAATTTATATGTATATATGCTAGTGTAATACGGCTTTTTTATTTTTACTGCAAAAAGCCGTGTTAGACTACTGCAAATATCACTGGGCTGAAATAAAAATACCTGTAGCACTAATTATTAAGATAAAACTTGAGCTTCCTGAAAATATTCCTTAGAAAATAATAAAAGAAAATTATGAACGAAATCGTTTAACGATTGCTCGACTAGTTTGTATCAAAAAGTGAAAAAGCAATCGGGACACACTGACGTAAATCGGGACATTACCTACACTCGATCGTTAACTTTGATTTGTTACCAGATTCCTGAAATCGTCTCTGGCAAATTAGGACACCTGGCAACTAAAACGATGATGTATGCTAAGTACTTACTATTGGCAAAGTTTATTTTCAATTTCAGATGCAGAACTAGACCTGCTTTTATTAAATAATTGAAGAGACGTTAGTGCTTGACCGGTTTGCGGCAAATTTCGTCGACGACCCACCGAATTGACTCTTTCTATTGACTTCTGTTTAACGTTCTGTGTCTCAATCAAGTTTGAGTACCTATTCGCACATTTAGGTCTGCTACATTGTTGCTTCCTTTTTCAATTTTAATAGGAATAGATTTTTCAGGTCTATAGAGGTCTATAGTATACCTAATATGCTTTAGGTTATCGATGCATGATTCAATATAAAAATAAATCAAAGCAAGGTAATGAAGCATCATATATTCAGATATTGCCGAAAAATTAATTCTAATTTTTGTTGAACAGTGAATACGATAACGATTTACTTATATTTTTCATAAAAATAAAAATTGAAAAGCTGACGACGCTTAAACGCAATTATTTTAAGCCTCCGACTTATAGAGAATTTCCGGGCTTTATGACTTCGTAAATTCGGTTTGAGTCACCTGACGAATCAGTCAGATCAGTTAATTATATTGTCCTTTTCGTAGATTAGATTAGATATAACTAGCGGACGCCGGCGACTTCGTCCGCGTGGAATTTAGTTTTTCACAAATCCCTTGGGAACCATGGATTTTTTGGGGATAAAAAGTAACCTATGTATTAATCCATGCTATAATATATCTCAATATCAAACTTCAGCTAGTTCGGTTCAGTAGTCGAGGCGCGAAAAAGTAACAAACATTCATATCATCAAAATCTCGGGAAAACATGGATTTTTTTGGGATATAAAGTAGCATAGGTATGTGTTAATCCAGAGTAAAATCTATTTCCATTCCAAATTTTAGCCAAATCGCTTTAGTAGTAGTTAAAGAGTAACAAACATCCAAACATCCATACAAACTTTCGCGTTTATAATATTAGTAGGATAAGAATTAATAAAATGCAAATGTGAAAAATACAAATTATTACGATCTCAGAATAAGCATGTCAGTCGAACCAGGATATCAGACACCTTTCCACAGAAACAACAAAGCAAAGGTTTCACAAGAACAACATAGTTGCAGGTTTATAACAGGCAACATTATGAGATCTCAGATGTTGGCCTAGAAATCGCCTCTACTTGTCCTGACTTTGCTTATTACGTCCGTTTGTATTTAGTGTCATTTTAACATCATTGAAAACCCATATTAATCTCACTGTTGACCACGAGTCTCTTCTCACAGTGGGGTTAGGCTACCAGTCCACCATGCTGGCCCAATGCGGATTGGCAGACTTCACACACGTAGAAAATTAAGAAAATTCTCAGGTATGCAGGTTTCCTCGTGATGTTTTAGCTTCGCCGTCTATTTAATTTTCTGAAAAGTCGGAGGTGCATGCCCCGGACCGGATTCGAACCTACCCACTCCGAATCGAAGGCAGAGATCATATCCACTGGGCTATCGTGTCACAAAACAAATCATTAAGCTATAATATATACACCAGCTTGCGAAAATCCACCAGTTTAGTATAAATATTAGCTTAAATACAACCGAATTAGCAACAATATTTCAATGTTTGTACATATTTATGAAATCGTTATCTAAAATTCCTCTAATTCACGTTGACTTCATGCCTCATGACAAGGGTATGTCACAATAAATCGGCCAATTGCGAGTCAGACTCGCGCACGAAAGGTTCCGTACCATCTATACTTATACTATAAAGCTCGTTTGTTCGTTAGTTCGTTTGAACGTGCTAATCTCAGGAACTACTGGTCCGATTTGAAAAATTCTTTTAGTGTTAGATAGCCATTTATCGAAAAAGGCTATAGGTTATATACTATCTGCGTATTTCTACGGGAACGGGAATCACGGGGGTAAAACCGCGCGGCGTCATCTACAAAAACGGCAATAAAATCACGTTTGTTGTACAGAAAGCCCCTTAAATATTTATTTTATTATATTTTTTATATTTGTTGGTATAGCGGTAACAGAAATACATCATTACATCAAATTGTGCAAAGATATGAGAGATTCAAAGTTTTCTCCCTTTGTTGTTTTTATTTTTTCTATTTTCGATCATTTTATTTAAATTTTGGCTGTAATTTTTGTTGTGATGTATACCTATTATATCTATACCCACTTAATTATTGGTGTAATTAGATGTGTCCGTGCTATTAAATAAATAATTGATTTATTTATTAGTTAAATCATCTGTAAAAAATTCAACTGTCTAACTATCACGGTTCATGAGATACATGATAACAGACGGACGAATGGATAGCGGAGTCTTAGGGCCCCGATTTAACCTTTAGCTACGGAACCCTAAAAATATACACGCTAACCAAATATTTGGCTGCAAGAAAGTGGCGCGCTGAACGACAGCTCTGAACGACCGGCACTCACTGTTAAGTGTCACGTTGAACTCTTACGTAAGGACTTGATGTGCTTTCGAAAATATAATCGGCTATTTTGACCATTTCTTCGCGTACAAAGCCTTTTGTCCTTTAAATCACGTTGCGAGAAGAAAGTAGCTCGTTACGCACTCGCCTTATCTCTTCGCGAGTCGCAACCAATTATGATGGAAAGTTAAATGAATTATGCTTAATTAAATACTTTATTTCTATTCTCTGTAGCAAGTTTTTTATTCTATTTATTTTTTAACATTAGTAAAAGTTCTTTGCCATTGCACGTTGTTGAGTTAACATCTCCTGAGGATGCTCCGGTTTCGAGGTGAAATACGTTTTAGCTTAAAGAGTATTTTGTCGGACCTGGATGCCGTTATCGCAGGGTTCGTCAGGTTTTCGCGGATGATAGCAAAATAAATAAATTATTATCTATTCATGATGAACTTCCGCAAAGTAACGCATGCTTCTATCTAATATTTAAAAAAGTTCTGTTCAGTTTTGGTTCGTCATTGTTGCTATGTTCGTTTTTCGGAACCAGCTTGATCGCCCGGGGCGACTATTACTACTCCGTAGTAGGCAGGTACAGTGGCGTAGCGTGCTTTGCAGCAGCCAGTTTCTTCATATAAAGCTAAAGTAACAGTAAAAGTAGTAAGTAGTAAAGAAGACCTTATTTTTCAGGGAATAAGACCGACACTTTTGATTTACGTTACTTTGACTGTTACTTGCGATGAAGAAACTGGCCGTTAGAGGAGCCCTGTATCAAACTTTGTTGGGGGGCCCAATAGATGAGCGGCAAATCCAGAAAAATCTCTTTAGGTTTTTGATTTACTATACCCTCTTTTAATACCACAAAGTATTGCTTTTTTACTTTTGTCATTTCTGCAGTTTTTTTTGGTACATTTTTTCCGAAATACACCACCAGATTAAGCAATATTGTATATTACTTTTTACAAATTTTTGCTTTCACACGTAAGGGGTCTCTAGTCCTGGGGCCCCGTATTGATATTGCTGATACAGCGATAGCTACGCCCCTGCCGTAGTACAGGTTGCACATAGTAGCCCAAGAAACACTTCGCTCGCTCCACATTCTGCGAGTTCGGAGGCGATGACTTTTCGTGACCGTGTCCCCCTTAACGAGTGCTGCTTTATCTCGCCAAATTTCTCTCTTCTGTTCGGCATCATCACGAACAAAAAGTCAAAACCCGTTCGCTTGAGGCGCGGCCTAGTTGCAGCGGACCCTACCGCAATTTCGACCGTTTGCGTCCACTATTCACATCGCCGTACGAAATAGTTATACCGTCACACTAGTGCTAATTGTGCTGAAAAAATATAATATAGTAAAATATGAATACATAGAATATAGCCGTGAAAGCCCAGTGGATATGACCTCTGCCTCCGATTCCGGAAGATGTGGGTTCGAATCCGGTCCGGAGCACGCACCTCCAACTTTTCAGTTATGTGCATTTTAAGAAATTATATATCACGCGTCTCAAACGGTGAAGAAAAAACTTCGTGAGGAAACCTGCATACCAGAGAATTTTCTCAATTCTCTGAGTGTGTGAAGTCTGCCAATCCGCATTGAGCCAGCGTGGTGGACTATTGGCCTAACCTCTGGCCATTCTGAGAGGAGACTCGAGCTCAGCAGTGAGCCGAATATTGGTGGTTAATGATGATTATGATGAAACATTTATGAAAAAAAAGAATGTTTTGTTACATTGAAATTATCTTTATTGATAATAATCTATATCATTTACTAAGTTCTTGCTTCATTAAATATGAATAATGGCCTCATCTACAAGTAAAGGCACCTTCTTAACTCCATGTAACGAACGAAACTTAAAAGCTAGTTTTATTAAAACTACCTGCGTTTGTGTAAGATGGGCAATAAAGATATGTTAACTCTATAAACATAGCGCACGCGAAGTTTCTCATTCTTTTTTGATGTAATCAGCAATATCGTGCTCATTAATCTTCTATAAAAGTAGGTGGATATCTTCTACCGACTATTTACTACATTACCCACTTATAAAATATCATTGATAAATCAATACAACAGATGGTCGGATCTTCTCAAGGAAACAGGAGCCCGCGCCTTTTTCAGTGCCGTCCAAATGGCCAGAGACCGTACTTGATGGAGGAGCATTGTATACCGAAAGTTACGCCAAGATGGTCACGATCCTCAGTCATGAGGGACCGACTGGAGAGAGAGTGTATACAACAAATTAAAAAACGGAGAGCTCAGGAACTTTTCACCCTGTACCAGGCATCGCAGTACAATTTGCATGCTTGCGTATAGTTGAAGTAGACGAAGCCTTTTGGATATTTATTTCTGATTCGCACTGCGAATTTATGGAATGTCCTTCCAGCTAACGTTTTATAAAATATCAATCTTAAAGAGAAGATAAACACTGGGTACTTTTAGGCTATTAAATATTCTAAGACATATTTTAGTGTATCTCGGAAAAAATCATGATATAATTCAATTTCAATTTGATTAACTTTAAAAAAATTAATTTTATTAAATTACGTGCCAACTAATAAATAATGCCTAATTTTATAAATTCCTATCTATATTTTTATTAATCTAAAATAAGTAAAAGTGATTATAATCCTTGGACAGCTACGAGTGAAATGGTATTTCGTTATTTTTTTTTTTTTTTGTTTAGCATCAACTTTAAATATACAAATCAGGTTAACACCATGCTTACGACACGCAGCAACGTTCGCTTTTAATAATGAATTTCATAATAAAAACGGTTTTTATCGAGCATCGTGTGCAATACCGGTGCGGGCGCCGGCGCAGGCTGAATGGGCGTGAGGCGAGCCGCGGGTCCAGCACAAGTCACACCGAGCTAAATGTCGCGCACACGGCCTCCGCGCTCACAAACGGCCTTTGCAGTTCAATGCGGTCGACGACCCGAGCGGGGTCGATGACCAAGCCCACATTTAGTTTTCACTTTCGTTCGCTAAGGATAACCGTTCCATACCTATACGTCACTCGCATACTCACGCTCGACACCGATAGCCGACGCGAGCGGCTCCTGCCCACCCAGAAATCGCGATGACAATACGCGTATTAGATTACGAATCGACCGAAACGCAACGCTAACTCGATCCTTTGATAGATCCGATTGCGATAGCGACACCGTATACGAAATCGGCTGATGAAAGGTTACCAAAGCAACGGGAGAACTCTCTGTGACTTTACACACGAAACGTGAATCGTAATGAATGCACGCTCAACGTGTCGCTACGGTTGTCCTTAACAGAGGTTGTTGCTCTAGCGATTGCCGGTGTCGTAACTAAAGCCGCCGGGTGTCCTTTCGATGCATTTTTGGTTGAATTAGGTAATTTTGATAGATGGTGGGGAAGATGATGACAAGGTGCGGTATGTGGGGTTGCGGGTTTGCTGCTTGCGCAACAGCGGTCGTCGACTCGGTTATGTCAGCTGTTTACGTAAGCGTCACCTCGCAACGCTCTCGGGCAGGCGCCAATTGTGGCCCCGCGACTGTTTCGCACTTCGCGCGCACTATTTGCGGACGACCACTCGTTAGCACTTCGGAAACTGACCAACTACGAACGCGATAAGAAGCCACTTGTCTTGCGAGGGGAGAGCGCTGATATATCAGTAATGTGAGTGGTAACAATCAGCATATCCTTATTGCTGACAATAACCTATAGTATAATTTGATGGAACAATAAATAATTCATATTACATACGAGTGTATTAAAATAGCTTTTTGTGCAAAATTCGCCGATAAAGTATCACCGTCATGCATTTCTACTGCCCAGCATCTGTATTTTCAGTCTGAATGGTACGGTATCTAGTGTAGTTACAGGCATATGAGGCTGAACACCTTTGCCGTAGGTTGGTGGGTGTGGATTGTAATCTTTTAAATCCACTAAATCCAATAAATTTCCACATTACGTTTAAATATTTACATGTTCACAAAATTGTGTGTTCTATGTACTCTGTTATGTTATTCTATGCTATTTTTTTATAAAGAATATTTGCCATATCTTTTAAATATGACCAATATTCTCATTCCCCTCCAACTATAGTCAGGAAAGATTATTAGGAGTGGGTACGACAATAGACCAACGGGGCGGGGATCAAACCACCACCCCTCGGTGATGAGTCCGAACGCTCTTACCATTGAGCTATTGAGGCTCTTTAAGCATTCATCCTATTGTTATTCATCCAATCGGGTTATTTTGTAGTCGCTATTTGTTCCAAAAATTCCTTGTGTCCAGAAACAATTCTAATTATATTATTTTATGATCTTGATTATACTGCTCAAATTTTGTGCTATATATTCATAGCAAGTCGGACGAAATTATGAACTTACTCGTAGATAAGAATGATGTTGGGGAGCTTTCCTTCAAAACCATCTACCAGTCTTCAGTACGACAAATAACAAAATATCATCATCATCATCATCATATCAGCCGATGGACGTCCACTGCAGGACATAGGCCTTTTGTAGGGACTTCCAAACATCACGATACTGAGCCATCTGCATCCAGCGAATCCCTGCGACTCGCTTGATGTCGTCAGTCCACCTGGTGGGGGGTCGGCCAACACTGCGCTTACTAGTGCGGGGTCGCCATTCCAGCACTTTGGGACCCCAACGTCCATCGGCTCTTCGAACTATGTGCCCCGCCCATTGCCACTTCAGCTTCGCAACTCGTTGAGCTATGTCTGTGACTTTGGTTCTTCTGCGGATCTCCTCATTTCTGATTCGATCACGCAGAGATACTCCTAACATAGCTCGTTCCATCGCCCGCTGTGTGACTCTGAGCCTTCTTATCAGGCCCATAGTTAGCGACCAAGTCTCGGAACCATAGGTCATCACTGGCAACACGCACTGTTCGAAGACTTTTGTCTTCAGGCACTGAGGAATTTTGGACGAAAAGATGTCGCGAAGTTTCCCGAATGCAGCCCAGCCGAGTTGGATTCGACGGTTCACCTCTTTCTCGAAATTGGACCTACCTAACTGGATCATATGTCCTAGGTATATGTATTCGTCTACAATTTCGAGTGCAGCGTTCTCAACTATAACTGGGTGGAGCGATACATGAGCATTACACATTATTTTTGTTTTGCCCATGTTCATTTTCAGGCCCACCTGTTGAGAAACGCTGCTGAGGTCATTGAGCATGGTACTAAGGTCATCCAGAGTCTGTGCCATGATGACTACATCATCCGCGAACCGCAGTTGAGTGATGTACTCGCCATTGATGTTAATGCCAAGTCCGCCCCAGTCCAGAAGCTTAAAGACGTCTTCCAGTGCGGCGGTAAATAGCTTCGGAGAGATCACATCTCCCTGACGCACTCCTCGCTGCAACTGGATTGGCCTCGTAGTCTGATCCTGAATACGGACTGACATAGTGGCGTTTTCGTACAAGCACTTCAACGCTTGGATATACCTGTAATCAATTCGGCATCTCTGCAATGACCTTAGCACAGCCCAGGTTTCCACCGAATCAAAGGCTTTCTCATAGTCCACAAACGCTAAGCATAGTGGCTGGTTATACTCGTGAGTCTTCTGTATAACCTGCCGCAGCGTATGGATGTGGTCTATGGTACTAAAGCCTTTTCGGAAACCGGCTTGTTCGGGAGGCTGGAAGTCGTCGAACCTATTAGCGAGACGATTCGTAATGACTCTCGAGAACAATTTGTAAACGTGGCTTAACAGCGAGATGGGTCTGTAATTCTTCAGCAAGGTGTTGTCACCTTTTTTGAAGAACAGAACCACCACGCTCCTATGCCACGCCTCAGGCGTCGTGCCCTCGTGAATGACGGAATTGAACAATCGCTGAAGGACTTTAAGTAACAAAATATGCCTCCTAAAAATTTACCAAAAAGTTTACCACTTGGACATCCACAGCCGGACATAGACCTTCAAGCACAACGGTCTTGAGCCGCCTGCGGCTAGTGGGCTTTCTGGCGTGGGGTCGACATTCAAGCACCTTGGTACCCCAACATCCATCGGCTCTTCGAACTATGTGTCCCGCCCATTGCCACTTCAGCTTCGCGACTCGCTGAGCTATGTCAGTCACTTTGGCTAGTCTGCAGATCTCCTCGTTCGAGTCGATCACGCAGAGAAACTCCAAGCATAGCTCGCTCCATCGCCTGCTGATTGAGCTTCTAATAAGGCGACGAAGTCCATTTGATTATAAATATCTTTTTTATCTGTTCTGTAAAAACCGGCTATTATGGTATAACTTTTTTTATAAAATATTCTACAACTACCTTTGTTATTGGTAAGGTGGAAGGCAAAAAACCACAGCGGCACAGCCCGATGCACCTGGTCTGACCAGGTCTGCACCACACTCGAGTCCGCTGTCTACGTTGTTCTTTGAATAGCCGGAGATACAACAATGATGGAGATGGCATAATACCGTAAGAAAAAAGATCACAGATGGAGGACCCTCACACATACGAACTTCAACTCACGGAGGACTACAACTAACTTTAGGAAATTTAAAACCTCATAGAATTTAGTATCAAGTGGTTTTGCCGGAAAAATTTTCCACCGCTGCAAAATACCGCATATTTCTTATCGGACGCACCAAAGTCTAGATCAGTGATTCCCAAAGTGGTCTATATCGACCCCTAGGGATCTATGACAACCTGCAAGGGGGTCATTTGGGGGTCCATGAAATGAAAATGGGGGTCCACGATAGTGGATCTAAACACATACACTGATAGTACCTATTATGGAATATAGCGCGGAAATTTTAATTTCCTTTACATCGTCATACTTAGTGGAAATGGCGTTCAGCGCTGTTACCAATCTCCTAACGAAAACAGAAACAGACTGGACATCATTAGCAGAGGAGATCTAAGATTAATCCTTACAAAATTGACGGTAAATGTTGATAATTTATTATTAAAGCATCAGGTTCATCCTTCTCACTAAAAATATTGACTTATCGCTTGTGTTATTTTATGTTTATTTAATGTTACGTATATTTTACATAAGAGATACAAAATTTTATTTTGAATAGGTGGTTTTAATTTAAATTTAATTTAATTCAATTTAATTAAATTTAATTCAAAGTATAAATTGACATGTGTTTTTACTTTAAGTTTTTAACACTAAACTTCACTACAGTTAGAAATTTACAGGAAATCAATATCAGGTAAGTAGGGGGTCTACCCAACACGGAAAAACATGGCAAGGAGTCTACGACCCGTTGTTTCACCCGTTTAGTTTCCGTTCCGCTGGGAATATGTGGATACAACAAGCCTCTCTCACACTCACAAATACCGAGGCGTTCTAGTGGTAAAATAATTTTCAAAATCGCTTTAGTTGATCCAGAGATTACAACCTCACAAACTCTAACTCTATATGTATAATATTAGTATCGATGGAGGTTTATGACTGATGAGCTAAAGTATACAATTTCCTGCAACCGCGGACACGACATACTTACTTAACTACCACTGAAATTTCATACGTATCTACGTTACAATGTCTGACTTAGTTACAATGTGTGATATTAACTATATAAGATTAGTAAAGGGTTAATAAATACTTATTCTGATCTTCTTAGGACTCTTAGTTTTGGGCATATAATACAAGATCATTGACAGTTTTTTTTTTATTTTAAGTATTACTCTACTTAAAACGCTGTATTCTCGCAAATTAAATTCAACCGTGCATCGATTAAACGCATCAAAATCGTTTATCGTATTCAAGAATGGATGTGCCCTGAAGGAGTAATTATACGATTGGTTGTAGAGGAGAAGGGGCTGGTGGTTGCGTCAGCGCACGGAGAGCGGCCGGACTCAACGCACAAGGTTGCAGAGGTTCAATGCTCTAGAAATATAACACCCGACCCCTGGCAACCGCAGCCGCGCACCTAGTACGTTGCGCGGTAAGTCGCGCCGTACCAGGCCTACCAGCGTAGAACTGCTACTACGTCGCGTAGACCTCACCTCAACACGATATAAGGCGTGTACTCATTAGCGAGCCGTAACTGTAACCGTTGCTCGTTACTGTTACTACAACGAAGTGAGCGAGCTCGCGAGACTTACAGCGAGTTGAATTTAAGACGTTGCGAGCGAGAAATGTTTCAAACGTACACAGTAGAATTTGTTACTGTTACAGTTACAGCTCGCTAATGAGTGCATACCTACGTTAGTGTTACCAAAAACAACAGTGAGTAGGTAAGAGAGCCTGCCGCGAGCAACTCACAGTAAGTTGAATAGTTAGACGGTGCGAGCGAGGATCGTTTCTAGAGTTTTTACTGACAATCACAATCGTCTAGTGAGTAAACGCCTATATTACTGTTACCAAAAACAGTAGTGAGTATATAGCTGAGAGACCCTGCGAGCGAGGATCGTCTGAAGCTTACATTAGAAGTTGTTACTTACTGTATCTGTTTGATTACGGTTACTGCCGGTTAATGATAAAACGCCTATATTACTGTTAGCAATAACCATAGCACAGTCTGCAACTCTTAATAATATGACCACGTGGTTCGCGAGCCTACATCGAGCCGTAAGTTTAATATTGTAGACGTAGCGAGCGAAGCTAGAACCTGTTACTGTATCCTGTTCGGATACAGTTACAGCTTGCTAATGAGTATGCGCCTTTACAGTATCCATTCACACAGCTACTTTAATTCAACATACGGAAATTAAAAAGCGAACACCATTGTGTATATTCAAATTTTCACGGCAAATGGATTTTGTGTTTCGCACTAACAAACATGTGGGATTTTAACTGGACGGCTTCTAGATACAGTTACATTGTCTCGTTAAACTAGATCTTCAAAATTATGACAGTTTTGTCTTAACGGTACACACACGCACTGCCTCTTAACCTTCAAAGGAGAGAATGTAGTGCCGTAAGCACGTCCAATGTGCCAACTCTTTTTTTATGTGGACGTTTCGCAATTTTTCATAAATAATTTTGCCTTCGACCTTTGTGAGCCGCCCAATTGAGCCCGATTGGTATTCCTGTGGCGATGTGGTGTGTGCTTTTCGTAACTCACGCGCAACTGCGACTCTGACGTGAGGCACATACCTACTCCGAGCGCACTACACTCGGGATACAAATCATTCATTAGAACAAAGAGAATATAACTACGTGCACCTGAATTGAACTGAATCCACCACAGTACTATGGAATACTAAATCCGTTTGATTGGTTATTTTTAATAAAAAAAAACGAAATTTTCAAACCTATGCTCTACAACATAAAGGAGAATGCCCATTCCCAGCCCAGGCCTACCCTAACCACCCGGCAATTTACTTATATCTAAAAAATCTATATAATTCATTACTTTATTCAAAAAAGTTTGCTACACGCTTTACAACATTTTTAAATAATTTTTGATTTGTCCACAACGGGGACAAGGAAGATCATTGACCATACAGCCTGAGTCTTACGATATTTTTTGAAGACTTATGATTGGTTTTATGCGCCGCTTTGGTAAATCGGCGAACATTTTGCCCTAGAAGAGTGATATAAACAAATGTATATTTTTCTTCAGGAAACATACTTTTATTAAGCCAATCATTTAACCAGATTCTTATTTATTTATCATATTATCCTTTAAGTATATTTCCATTTACTTTTATACGGACGTATACCTGGGTTCCCTGGTCCGAAATTGTATAGGCCGGTGGGCATTCCCCTTTAACAAAACCTCCCGATTTCACCAGCCTAGCTTTAGTATACCCTAAACACAACGTAACACACACACAAAGTATACACTTTAGATTTTATTATTCTTTTTATTCTTAGTCTTAATTTATTTTAATTTAATTTTGTGCAATATGTATTTTTACAGAATAGTAAAATTTAAAATTTGTCTATAGCACTCTGGCACAGTAAAATGACTCTGGTATAGTGTAGCTTCCAAACAATGAAAGAATTTTTTAAATCGGTAAGGTAAGCTAACCTAACCTAACCTAACCTAACTATAGTAGTCGGATCCTATTCAATGCAATACAAAGAAATTTTTCCTCTTTATAATATTAGTATAGATATTCGTATATAGCATTGAGAGTTATACACATAATAATACAGCTATTCATATTTCCTAATCACCAAACATCAACTGAACTGATTTCATAAAAATCTCGTCTATCAATTCGATTTTATTAAACCGCCTAACGACAAAATATCAATTTATTACAAAATTTATTTCCAATCAATTTAAACGTTATTGGTCTACTTTAACAATTTCAATAAAATTAATCGTTTTAATTTGACTCGTTAATTTTAACTTGGGTCCAAATTGCACTCCTCCGCACCAAATTGCCTATTTCTAAACCTACAAAACATTAATTAATATTTAGGTATAAATAGCCCAGTGGATATGACCTCTGCCTCCGATTCCGGAAGGTGTGGGTTTGAAACCTCCAACTATTCAGTTGTGTGCATTTTAAGAAATTAAATATCACGTGTCTCAATCGGTGAAGGAAAACATCGTGAGGAAACCTGCATACCAGAGAATTATCTAAATTCTCTGCGTGTGTGAAGTCTGCCAATCCGCATTGGGCTAGCGTGGTGGACTATTGACCTTATCCCTCTCATTCTGAGAGGAGACTCGAGCTCAGCAGTGAGCCGAATATGGGTTGATGACGACGACGATACCTACTGATAAAATATTAAAATAAGATTATCTAACTATATCAAAGTATACCTATTTAAAATACTTAAATATACTCTGAATTGTTATCTATCGATACTTATGTACTCGTATTTTGTTAGGTGAATACTTTTATCTTTAATATAAACTCAATTTTCTTTCATTCATTCTATAGCGATATACTTAAGAAATAAATCTTTTCACTATAGACGGTAATTAAAATTGAACCTGAAAAACAATCTATTAAAACTTTTTTACAGTAAAAAAATCAGTAAATTAATTCTGCACACAAATAGTATAAAACCGTGTTCTTGTATGTTATCTGATAATTTCATTTCAATTTCTTTAAAATTCGTTTATTTTCATAATAGGCTTCAGCTACCAAAGAAACGGTAAGTTTGTCGCTTTGTAAGTGACTCTACTGCTGGTTCAGATGGCAGATTCTACTTAAAAAACCGGCAAAAAATTGAAAAATAATCAACATTTACCTTATTCATTTAACATTTAATCTATCTATATTAATTTTAATAATATAAAGCCGATTCTAATATTATAAAGCTGAAGAGTTTGTTTGTTTGTTTGAACGCGCTGATATCAGGAACTAATGCTCTGATTTGAAAAAATATTTCAGTGTTATATAGCCCATTTAACGAGGAAGGTTAAAGTTTTATCCCTGTATTCCTACGGACGGCAACCACGCGGGTGAAACCGCGCGGCGTCTACTGATAACTAAATAATATTATTTAGTTTATTGTTCTGTGTATTACTAGGTACTTATTATTTGTTCACGATTAAAATAAAGTATAAAAAAATAAAAACTGCCGTCATAATAAGTAACATTATATCACTTGCCCTGTCCCTATAATTTGCCAAATTAAAGAGAAAAAGTAGGTAATGGTTATTTCACATTGGGCTTGTTTTATTGTTTCCTTTTTTAACGGATTGGACCGTTATACGATGACAATTTCTCCGCTCACTTCTTTGCTTATTCTGATTACAAGGCGTAGAAAGCGTCACACTACTTATACAACTCTTTGGCAGCGCGAGCGACAGCCCCTGACGTCGGTCTCCGGGCTACCAAAAGTATCTGCTGATTTGCGATTACCTCTAACCACTGCGGAGTTCACTGACCTCGCTATATGCAGTTACGGCGCCAAAGTTCCTAATAGTTACGTAGTAGATGTCAACTTTAAAGAACACCGGTTTTATTTGGACACCTAATGAATGCCTTGTAAGTGTAGGTACATATGTTAATGCGATGCATTGAGCTACGCCTTATATAGTCGAAGAGTCGTTTATATTTATACCTACGAATGCCCGTAGTACGAACACAATATGGCCACTCAACAGCCTATGTACCTGACCGAAGGAACGGCTACGAAGCCTTTCACGTACTTATTTTGGCAGGACCCCCGTCTCGCCTCACTCGCCGCGCCCCCCTCGTCCCAACATCGAGAGAAAGTAGCTAGCCTACGCAATTCTAGGGTCAACGACCGAACTCGAAAATGCTTACTTCTGACAAAAAGTGACACATTAAAACTGCGTGCATTAATTCATATTCAGTATGTGTGGTCAGTTTCTTGAACGGATGTTGAATAGTCGATGTGATTAGGTCAGGTAGTGGACGAGCGACTATTGTTGCTATGAGCCCGGGTGGGCATACAAATTTCTTACACCAGCTGATTTTATACAATAGACATGGCCTGCCTAAATTTTACGCTTCAGTTAAATGAGACTACTTCTTCTTTTAGACCTCGGTTTAGACGTGAACGTTGTCACTAAGCAAAAACTAGAGGATTTTATTAATGTAAAGCTTAAAAAAGAGATAGTCATTTTGTAGCAGTATAAACAAATATTTGATTACATAAAAAATATTGTGTCCGGGGAAGTACCATATTTTCTTAATTCTGGCGCCGAGTAGCATTGCTGTTTTAGTTTGAAGATACTGGTTCCAGCACTTCAGTTAATAAACCTTAGGGCAATGCATTGTACCACAAGCTACTTCGCCAGCTAAGATGAGGTCCCCGATATCTGAAGTGACACGGACGTGGACTTCTTACGTGGGAGCCCCCGGAAGGGTCTCTTGGCCAGTCCGAGTCGTTCCTCTTATCTCTTCTGCTTCTCCTATTAGTCGATGCTTCAGCGCTCGGCCTAACCCCGGTGATGCCGCTGAGGTCCTGAGACATACGTCACTTACACAGTCGGAAAAAACAGGATGAGGGACACAGGAGAAAACTAACCTAAACAAATCACTGCTTTCAATTTCTGCTGGATGCAAGCGACTCAAGAGCTCGTGGTGTTTAGCATCCTCCATTGTAGAAGTCGGTTTATAAAACACATTTTAGTTAAATTGTATCTCATAAATATCAAAATATGGAGGTTAATACCTAATAATCGTCAACGAAATGTGTTTTATGACAAACGGCTTACGTGTTCAAAAAAAAAATAGCGATGGTCTCTATTACAATCTACTTATAATAATTCGACACAGCCTCGAGGCTCGGCATTGCTATGCTCTTAGTAGAGCAGTGGAACACTATTCTGTTATGTTTTTAATACGGTTACTTTTTTCTGATGCCGCTTTTAAGCTTAGAGCCCTTCGTTGTTTTATATGAACTTTTTAATTTAGCTCGCTGTTTCACTTTACGTTTTACTTTGTTATACTTTTACGTTAACAAAAAAGTGTTGGTGTCCAATTTTCTTGTACGAAATAGGTTTAGTAGGTGTTTTATTTTTATAATTAAGTTTAGTAAAAGTTTGTTAACTTAGAACAAAATACCAAATGAAATATTGCTGAAAGTTACTTTATTTTTCCAGAGTTTGCGGGACTATTTTGATTAATAATTTAAATAAGTTACAATATTGATGTATGAATTACGTAAGTAAGTATTGTATGTATGAAGATATATCGCTCTAATCTATAGGTACTAATTACAGAGTGGTACTGTTGTGGACTAATATTATGTTATCATTATCTGCAGAAGAACCAAAGTCACTGACATAGCTTTTGACGGCCTCCGTGGCGCAGTGGTATGCGCGGTGGACTTACAAACGGAGGTCCTGGGTTCGATCCCCAGCTGGGCAGATTGAGATTTTCTTAATTCCAGGTCTGGCTGGTGGGAGGCTTCGGCCGTGGCTAGTTACCACCCTACCGGCAATAACGTACCGCCAAGCGAATTAGCGTTCCGGTACGATGTCGTGTAGAAACCGAAAGGAGTGTGGATTTTCATCTTCCTCCTAACAAGTTAGCCCGCTTCCATCTTAGACTGCATCATCACTTACCATCCGGTGAGATTGTAGTCAAGGGCTAACTTGTCAAGAATAAAAAAAAATAGCTCAGTGAATCGCGAAGCTGAAATGACAATAGGCAGTTCACATACTTCGATGACCCGATGGACGTTAGGATCCTAAGTTGCTGGAATGGCGACCTCTCATTAGGTGGACCGAGGACATCAAGCTGGTTACTGGGAGCCGCTGGATTCTTTGAACTTCTAAACATACACATAGACATAACTATGTCCAGCATTGGCTGTTAATAATAATGATTATGATGACTAATATTATAAAGAGTTAAAGCTTGTGAGGTTCTAGGGGTAATATCTTTATATACGGAACCGCCTTTGATTTGATTTTGATTTTAAGCGTTATTTGTGAGTGAGTGTCATAGGTTATATTGCATCCCCTTGTACCCACGAGAACGAGCAGTATTCAGGTAAAACTGCAGGGCGTTTGCTAGTCATTATCTTACGTGATTGGAATTTTAAAGAATCTTTTATTTCCATAAAGCTATACTGAATAAATCACACGAATTAATTAAATTCTTGTTCGCGTTACACAGAAGCTGCTCTGTGGCAGTATTCTTAGTTTACGAGGTAAGATATAATAATTTTATGCTGCATGACATTTTATCATAATAAAATACTGAATGTACCTATAAAAAAATCTTTGATTTTTTATACATTTTACCGATTGCAAAAAATGAGGCTCTACATTCGACCCGAACGTCTGAACGAGTGTGTTTGTACATCATTCCCACGGGTACAAGAACTACGCGGATGAAACTGCGCGGCACTGGCTAGTCTAATATAATAGGGTAGTTGGTTCATATCAAATTTAATATAGACAATATCAATTTCGTATAGTACATGGAACAAGGGTCTGTGGATGGAACAAGGATTTCATAGAAAATAATTAAAAAATGACAATAATTAATTAATTTAAAAAATTTAACTATTCAACGCTGTCGTCCATTTTGTGACGTCACGGTGTTACTTGATATCACTAAAGAAATAAACGTCAAACTAATCAAGAACTAATAATTTGGCCAAACACAACCTTTTGGTTAAAGTTTAGTGTTTACGTGACGTCAAGGAACAGATAAAATATAGACCATCATGGCCGATAGCATTTAAAGGCTTGTATTGCCAAAAAATATTTATAAATTGAATTTTTTTTTATATTCACGTCTTAAAAAAATATGATAATGAACAATTTAACACCATTTAAAAAAAAATACAAATAGCCTGTTATTTTGTGTCTAGCAATATAAAAATAAACTGTCACACCCAATGCGTTCATCAGCTTAAGTATATAAACAGAATAGTTCAACTTTATTTAGATTTGATTAGTGAACTAGTGCATTAACGTCATAGATAATAGTCAAATAAGATAAAGCGATGCAAAATAACTTTAATTGGCGGAGTTTAATAAACCCATTTCCAAGATATTCCGATACCTACTAAACGTTATATTGCAGTTTAACATCGCTGTAATCACTAAACATAAAACGCTAAAGCTGCCGCTTAAGCAATAAGCCCTCATTCGCACGAGAGTTTTTTAAACGGAGTTTTTTTGGCTGGTGGGAGGCTTCGGCCGTGGCTAGTTACCACCCTACCGGCAAAGACGTACCGCCAAGCGATTTAGCGTTCCGGTACGATGGCGTGTAGAAACCGAAAGGTGTGTGGATTTTCATCCACCTCCTAACAAGTTAGCCCGCTTCCATCTTAGGCTGCATCATCACTTACCATCAGGTGAGATTGTAGTCAAGGGCTAACTTGTCAAGAATAAAAAAAAAACGGACATTAAAAAAGCGTTTAAATACAACAAATTCACTCCCAAGTATATGTTTACACGACAGCGATTTTAAAACACAACGCTTTTTCTCGAGCAGTGTTGCATTTTAAGTTTGCTCGTTGGAAATAGACCTTCATTTAACTTCATACTATACTAGTGGACGCCGCGCGGTTTCACCCGCGTGGTTCCCGTTCCTGTCGGAATACCGGGGTAAAATATAGGTAAGAATTGTTCAAATCGGACCAGTAGTTCCTGAGATTAGCGCGTTCAATCAATCGAACAAACAAACTCTTCAGCTTTATAATATTAGTATAGATATATTTTTTAACGTTCGCTAACGAACGCTTTTTTAACGTTCGTTAAAAAAAAAATCTTTTGTTTTTGTGAACAGTTTTTAATATATTTAAAAACATAAGACGCCATTTTTCTTGAATAATATTGTAAATTACTGACGCGACGCTTCGTGTCGTACGGACTCGAGAATGTTTCGTTTTTGAATTTTTTATTTGGAACGGCTATGACACCGCCGTTCCGTGCACTCTATCTGTCTTTTATTCTTTAATCTGTACTAAAAACTAATACTAGCTGATACAAAAAAAATAACATAATCTTACATATATGCCACATGCGAGAAGTGCTATGAACCGCCCGCCTCACGTGCACCTCGCCATGGAAAATCACAGAAAACAAGGACACGATGCAATGGTTCATTCAACCGGACGTTATTATTCAACGAGCGCACTGTGATGAAACAACGCAGATCTTCATTATTATTAACAAAGCCCAGCGTTTCGAAACGCTGGACGCGAGTACCCTACGCGTTTCAGCCCTGAAAAGGTGCGAGAGGAACTTTTCGTTGTTGATAAACCTTCATCATTATCAACCCATACTCGGCTCACTGTTCAGCACTAGTCTCTTAGAATGAGAGGGGTTAGGCCTTAGTCCACCACGCTGGCCCAATTTTATTGGCAGACTTCACACACAGAAATAATAAAGAAAATTCTCAGGTATGCAGGTTTACTCATGTTGTTATCTTTCACCGTTTGAGACTCGTGATACTTAATTTCTTAATAACTAATAAATTGGATGTGCATGCCCCAGACAGAATTCGAACCGACGCCCTCCTGATCGAAGGTAGAGGTCATATCCATTGGGCTATCACGTCTCATTATCATTATCAGCCTATTTTAACCAGCCAGACCTCTCTCCTTGCAAGAAAGGGGATTTGGAGCTTGGACCACCACGCAGCTGCAATGCGGGTTGGCGAACTTAGGTTAAGTAATGTTAAATTCAGTAAATAATAAATATCAGATGTTGATGATAGTGTCTGGAACCAAAAGCTTAACGTGCTCTCCAAGGTACTACCGAATTTCCCAACTCCAGGCTAAGAATTTTAACTAAAATTTTCTTAGAAGAAACTTAGTATCTCATACAGCTGACGCATGATTCAAACCTAGGACCTAGTGACTACATAGACTAATTACTGAACCAACGAGGCCCCTTACACTCGTTTAAATAAATTATTTTTTTTTTGGCACCTCAATACAACCAGACACAACGTATTGTCTGTGAACAGACGATTTTCAGACACTTTTCAGTGCGTAGAGGTACCTGGTAAAGGTATTTCGCTGTGTATACTCTACCATAATAATTTGCATTATTTATGGCTTTTGTTGGATTAAAAAAAGGTTTGGTACATTATTTAAAGGTAGAAAAATTTAATTATAGTGAAAACCATAACAGGGTTGGGCTACTACGCTTTCTTCCAAGAAATTCTTAGGCCGCAGTTGAGACGTTGGTTATACGGTTTACGGAGTTGATGATACGAAAATTTAATATTTTTCAATAAGACATTAAAAATAATACGTACGTAATTTTAGCGTTTTTCATTCAACTTGATAACTGATAAACACATTAATACATTTTATATAAAAATTTCAATGTTACAGTCTACAATCATTTTGATATTGTAACTTTTCATTGCTTGCTTTTCTCCGATAGTAGGTATAATACGTAAAAGAGGCTACAAGCCTAAAAGGCTTCCGAGGCCCATGTTTGCAGTGCTACAAACTAAAGATATCGAAAAAACGAGAAAATTACCATTTTTTTAGTTGAGTAGAAAAAGTAAAGTCAGTTTCATCCACTCTTAAATATTCGGATACATTTTTCCACAGAACAAATAACAATTTCTGTTTTATGTGATTATATTAATTATGTTTCTAATTACCTATTTAAATTAGGTAGGCCTCTTACAAAAACAGTGTAAAAGTAAGTAGGTACATTCATATATTATAATCCCTTCACGAGTTGATAAAAAGAACCATACAAGTCTCGACTGATACAGCAATTAACGCCTTCGTTGAATTGAAAATGGCTTCTGGCGCCTAAGCTTTTCCTTATTAGTTCTTGCCATTTAATAAGTAGGACCTTAAATGATTTGATAAAGCACAGATCGATTTCCTTCACGTCGAAGGGACGTACCAGGCCTTTTGAAATTATAAATTAATGGTGGGCATTTCCGTCCGACTTCAAGTCGCATTTTAAATGAATTGCAAACCTGTCGATCAATAAAACTGATTCGCTTGGAGTTTACCTACATAAAGAATATGATTTCAGTTTGATATAAGCCAGTAAGGATTCTACAGAACCATATCTTTAACAAGACAGTATTTATTTGAGTAAGAGTACAGTATCTATATTTTTTGAAGCAATAAGTTTATTTAATTATTTGGGCGCGTAATTATTGATGGTCTAGGGTAGTAGGTACCTAATTAGCTAAAGCTGAAGCTTACCACTAGAGCAAATGCGAGGCGATTAAAAAAATCTGGGTTAAATCTGGGAAACTGGGAATAATTATGGTTCATGATGGTTAGTATGTCGGTTAGAATACTATGCTTTCTTAGTTGCCTCACAATCGTTAACGTTATCAAAATAAATACATATTTGTTGATAAAATGTAGTTTAAAAAAATCCAGTTTTTGAACTCATAGTATTTTTGATGAAAGGTCACCGTAGATTTAGGTACATTTAAAAGAAACAATATAATAAAACTAAAGTGAAATTAAACAAAAAAAAGAAAAAAATAGCATAAACAGGTAGGTAGGCGTACTATTCGTGTCACATAAAAAGTACACTGGCGGATGTATGTTTTCTCAAAAATTACAATATAATATACAAAAATAAAACTGTTTAATATATAAAAAAAAATATCTACCGAGGTAACGCAACCGGTGAAAATCAAGGCTCCAGACTGAGGAACCTCCTCACTTCACTAAGTGTGCCGTCTCTAAGATTATTCTCTCCTGTACCAGCTGTCGCTTGACCCAAAAAGCTTAAAGAACATGTAAAAAACTTCATGCGCTTCGCACCAAACCATACATAAATTACACAAATTTTCTGGAAGTAATAACGTGTATTCAAACGTTTCACGTTTCAAGGTTTTCAATTATGTGATAATTCTATATTGATTCTGATTAATTCAAACAAAAAGTTTCATTAAACCTGTGCGCTTGGTGAAGTACAAGTAAAACATGTTTAATTAATTACTATATTAGATAAAATAATAAATAAATAATACATATTTTTTAAATAACAACTACTATTAATAAATTATAGTAACATTAATTAGTCGTAGTTTAAAATGTAATTGTTACAAGTCAGCGCTCTTTTTCTCGGGCACTTGCAATAATATAGGTATAGCGTCTGTAGGTTTTTTCCAAAAAATGTATTATACATCACTACGCACTAAAATCGGAATTAATATAAATGTTAACGACCTGTGAAGTCATTTTCATAATGTCACAATAATTTTCATAAATTAAAATCACCGGTTTTGAAATTAATGCGATATTTAGTATTAAGAAATACTGAATATTTTAAAAGTGCACGCAAATTTTGGTTTTACGTAACGTGTGGTCAGGCCTACGAATTCATTATTTTAATCCTTGCGTAAAATAAATCTAAAGTTAGACAAAGTTTACAATCGTTTCGCAATAACTATAGTTATTTTAAATAAAAATGTCCTCGATAAACATTTATTGTTAATCTAAAGATTACCATTTCTATGACATTTTAACGCTGAAGTAATACTGTAGAGACATTAGGATCAGGAGGATTATTGCTAACTCAAGTGTCATACAAAAAAATAAATCGACTAAATACCTCGTTCATATCCAGTATCTAAGCTTATCCTTGCAACTTCAGTGCAATCAAAGGATATTTTTAGAATTTCTGAAGGTGAAGCATAGCTTTTTAAACGGTTTCCGTAGATCCTATCTTAAAAGCTTAAAAATATCAGTATAGCTATTAAATTATAGTTATTGTTTGAATTTATACGTCGCAAGAGTTTTGCCTACTAGATCGCCACCCTCTACCTTGTCTCTATCTAGTTAATCTTTACTACAACTTCATCCGCGTTCATTACTTTTTTTAGGTCTCAGTCCCCCTTCGCAGGTACATATAATTTTTGCTGGGTTAAATCAGATAAATAAATTACAATTGACCACTGTCCATAGCAAAAGATTACACTACGATAGTGCATAAGTACTAAGCTACATACAACGCGGTGAAATCTAAACACCACAGCCCTAAATAAAACAGTGATTTGTATGCATACCGGAGCGACAAACGCAGCCAAAACCGACCAGCTGCTTGATGGTGTAACCGTGAGCGAGGTAGTAATGGGCCGGGTTCGTTCGCCCATAAAAGCGAAAGTGCGTTCAGTGGGACAACGACCGGCTCCAGCGACCAGCCCCGGCTCCCGCTCAGTGCACCCGGCTCATCATCATGCGTCATCAGAGCACGCGTGAACCACTCTCATATAGTTGGTTCTTGCGCTTACGTCTATTAGGAAGGATTTTTAAACCCCGACGCAAAAAGACGGGAGTTATTAGTTTGACGTGTCTGTCTATTTCTCTGTCTATCTGTCAGTCTGTCTATGGCACCATACCTCCTGAACGGATGAAGCGATTTCAATTTAGTTTTTTTTTTATATGAAAGGTGACTTATGGGCGAGTGTTTTTAAGATATATTTGATGAAAATCGGTTGAGCCATTTAAAAGTTCTGGGGTTGAAAGTGAGGAAGAAAAACCGAATGTCTGCAAATAAAATACTCGAGTGGGGTCTCAAATGAAAGCGCTCTAGTAAGAAAATATTTATGACTTGGCCGAGAGTGTAATTAATAATTTCATGACCTTCGGGAGTTTTTTAAAAAAAAATCATTTTTATGTTATTACAAACTAGCGGACGCCCGCGACTTCGTCCGCGTGAAAGTCGATGTAAGCTTTCATCTACCCCTACCCTACCTTACCCTACCCTACCCTACCCCTACCCTACCCCTACCCTACCCCTACCCTATTCATTAAGGCTGCACACGCGACGGAAGCTTAAAATATGGAGTAACTTCTCCCGTTTACCCAACATTTCCCTTCACTGCTCTGCTCCTATTGATGGTAGCATGATGAAAAGTATACTATAACCTGCCCAGGAGTATGAAGAACAATTGTACCAAGTTTCGTTAAAATCCGTCGAGTAGTTTTTGTTTCTATTACGAACATACAGACAGACAGACAGACAGAAAGACAGACAAAAATTTTAACCGACGCTAATTATATCTATACAAATTTTATGAAGAGGATAGATTTGTTTGTTTGTTTGAAGTGAATACGCTCTGAAACTACCACACCGATTTGAAAAATAATAATTTCACCATTAAAATCCTACATTATCATTGATGATACATTATAGGCTATATTTTATCCCGTATCCCCTCAAGAGCGGAACAACGCGGGTGTGACCGCGGGGCGTATGCAAGTTTGTTTGTCTGTATGTCTGTCCGTGTTTTTTTATTATTCGGACATCACGCTGAAACTACTGAATTAATTCAAATGAAACTTGGCACGGTTTAAGGCCATAGGTAATACGGAGAAGATTATAGGTTACTTTTTATGGCGAAAATAAAATAGAAAGTGAAATAGGGGTATTATTAGGGCCCGAGACGAAGGCGAGGGCCGCCTAAATAGAAACCGAGTTTTTAATGAGTTTAGCCCCACGTGTTCCACTCTGCTTTTCACTACGATTGCGAGAAAATAAAATAGTTTAGCACAATATTCAATGATTTATTTTAATTGAAAATTAAATGTACAAAATCTACAATTTTGGATATTAAGGGAGATGCTTTTAACCAGTAACATAATTTCCTACTACTACTGTGAAAATGAATAATGACTATGTAAGGTAAACGTGGGAGATAATAGTTTAAAAAACTCCTTTGTAAGTGAATCCATTCGTTGTTGTTTTCTCCACTTATTAAATTTTCCGTAGGTAAGTATTTAAGTAAATGCGTCTCGACTTTGATGGTAACAGATTGAAAATTTCATCCATCTCCAAATTAGGATCACCATTCTCACTAGATGAAGACAAGAATTACAATTATTGTTGAAAAATATGTAAGTTACGGTCACAAATTTACAATGAATTTCTGAAAAAAATCAAGTGTGTATTATTCACGCCAATTGGTTTTTAAATTCTCTTTTTTTAATTTTATTTTTTTCACGTGAGAAAAAGGCAAAGATATTACACCGTAAAGGATTTCCCATGTCTTCAAATCTCGCTCTATTTGAAACTCAATAAAAATTAAATAAAAAAATGAACGCATTCCACAGACAAGAACGCTGCATTTCATTCCAATTTAAAGTATTTAATTATTTTTTTAAAACAATCAGGGCCTTACCTATAATGATTCTATTTTCGAATAAAACCTCCTCCGTTTTATAGTAGGCTAGTACTTGGCTAGTACTCGTAACAGACAAGAATTAAAAAAACAAAATTACTTTTGCCCCTAGAGGCTAAAATGCTTGTTTAGCCCCTCTGTGGAGTGGTAATATGACAGTGTTTTTGAGCAAGAGTAGCGAAAAAGACTATCTTGCTATGCTATCTGTATTCTGTTTAGTGTTTATATATAAATTATTGTAACGGTTTTTCCAATCGCCTGTTTTTTTATATGCTATAAAGTTTGCTCACCAGAAAGATTGCACGTAAGTTTTAACTAGGCGCATTTAAGATTATTTACAAATTTGCAACTATTAGACAATTCCTCTATTAACACTTAAACTAATATAGCCCCTTTTGTTGTTCGCTTTACTAATAAGACATCATATTCTGCCATTTTTTTAATTCTCTAACCCAAGATTTACCTATCTTATCTTCGTCATCACGAGTAATCGTAGCACCTACATTCTCGTAGTCGTGTAAACCTATACATTAATGAATAATTATGAGTTAGATAATGCAGCAAATAGAAGATAATTATGACTTTAAGAGTTGTTTGCTATTGTTCCTATTGCACGAATCGATCGCCACTAGAAAGAACAGCATCAAAACAAAGCAATAGGTATCGTACGGGTGACAATGTCGCAGTCACATTAATTATATTTGCTGCATCACAGTTCAAATTTCCCTCTTGGCGGTGGAGACAGCAAGTCTGTACCTCCGGCGGACGGCGCAATCGTTACGAAGCGCGTCGGTCTGCATCGTCGGACATGCGCACTTCAGCCAGCCGAGCATTCAGTCTCGAGGGAAGTGAGGAGAACGCGAGTGCCGAGTACCGAGTAGCAGGCCGCCTCTCCGCCGCCCGTCGCCCGCAGTCCTCCCGCGTCGGTTCTGCGCGCTCCACGCTAACCGCATCATGGTGAGTCAGTGCGAAACTATTCATTTGCGACGGCTTTAAATGCATACATTCAGCTAGATAACATGACTAGCAAATATTAACTGCAGGTGGTAACGGCCTCGCAATGTAACGACCTTCGATTGAACAAAGTATGCGCTTAACCCAATTAAATGATGAGAGAATTATATCATAACATTGAGAAGCCTGCGCTGGTATCAAATAACAACAAGGTCACGTAGCTCAAGCTAGACCGGTGATATTTAACGTATAGTATATGAAAATTTCAGGTAATGGACAACCGGACGAATGAAGAGAATAAAAATGAACAAAATTCAAGTATATTCATTACGAACTTTCAAAATGGGGAGACGGTAAACTACTCTATAGTCCTTATTAAAGGATTGATAACATCTGGTGTTTGCAATAATAATGAAAAAGTAAGATGTGTAGTCTACCAGAACGGAAATGAAAACGAATCTCAGTGGGATGTCTGCAATAGAGAATTCAAAATAATAGTCGAACTGAAGCGAGGAGAAAATGTTATTGACATACATTACTTAGATCAACAACGCAAGACAGTTTTGCTGCATTATGAACCCAGAAGAACCAATTTCAGAGTCACACCTCTATACATAATATGTCAAGGACATGATGGTTGTTTCCAATGTCCTCCAGATGTGGACAACTCTATTGAAAGCGCATGTTCTCGAATATCAATCGGTGCTAAGATTATTCAAAGCGTCACTGCTGAAAAATTATTTGAAATTGGATTTGGAAGAAAAACTTTTCAGCTTGAGCATGAAGTAAATCAAAAGAAGCCCGAATGCATAGTATTTAAAAGTAATCTCAATGTCAATAAAGCGAGAAAAATGAGACAGGGAGAACTGTGGACATATTTTGGAAGAGAAATTATGCTCTCAGACTTGGGAAGCAACGAAAGGAAGTATCTAGGGTTTATCTCTTGCACAAGGTTCAAAGGAACAGATCTAGATAAGCCGATGACACATGAAGAAGCTGTTTCATTTACCGAAGCATACGCAGCTTTAGGAGGAGGAGGCTTAGCATTGTTTGGAACTGCTTGTTTGTATACTTGGCCAACGTCTGTGAAAGATATTATACCTAAATTTCTTGACAGTTCCCCAGTAAATTCACGACGTTTTATGGATGACAGTGGTTACAGAGGTACTTTAGGGGGTTGCTTTGCGACAACACTTGGATCTATGTTTCATGAACTCGGTCATACGTTCGATCTTGGTCATACAAAAGATGGAATAATGGGAAGAGGCTTTGACAACATCGATCGTGTTTTCCTCGTTGGCGATAAAAGATCAACTCTTGCTAAAGATAATATGAACAACTACAACAATGGCAAACCAGTTCAACATTCTACTGTATCTCTTCAGCGTAATATAAATGTCACTATGAATGTTGCAGAACCTTTAAGAGTTTTAGGACCCCGAAGTAAAACCACGTTAGGGAACTTCGCTTCGATGTCAAAGTCTGACATTGTAAGACGAAGTCCAAATGTTACGCCTATAACAAGACCCTCTAGTGTTTACTCAACGATAACAAACAGACTGTCAGATTCTAAAAGAAATTTGAACAGAACCAACGGCAATGATTCAATTTACTGGACCAGAAATTGTGCTGTACTTTTATCATACCATCGATGGTTCAATAATGAATATGGAAGAGAGAGGCAAGCAATAACGAGATATTTAAAATTTGACAAGAATAAAATGATGATAATATCTACAGCTGGTATCAGAATTGTTGAAGTTCGGGATGAATCTAATGGTATGGTCTTGGATTCGTATGAATTTACGAATCTTTTACCAGAAAAACGATTTTTAGTGCCGTTCACGTTTTCGCCTAAAACCAAAGTATTAACAATAGTGGTTGAAGATGATCTCGGGAATGTCCTAAAGCAAACTTTTTCATATTAAACCAAATATACGTGTATAAAACAACAACGTAGCGAACTTTGTGTGTTAAACCCGACGTGTTTCCACATCTATTACTTATCAGATTATTTTTGTCATGTCCTAGAAAAGATACAAAACAAACTGTGATTAGAATTTAAAAACATGTGTAAATATAAATCAAGACTAATTTATCAATTAATACTAATTATTTGTGTATATGTGACGAAATCGCCTTCAAGACTGATTCCATCGTGTGGTTGCTGTATGCAAAGTGTTTCAATTCGTAATTTCCAATTTTAGGCCCTAAACGTATGAGGGGCTTAAAAATATTCGCCCTTACTCTAAAGAAATTAAGGTAATATTATGATAACAATTTAAGGTAATAACTATGATACAAAGTAGGTATTTCGCCTATCGTTTCAAGATTTTTCAAAGTCACCGAAACAACATTTTTTTATTACTTACATTTTGTCTTTTGTAATGACAATAATATTCTAAAATAAATAGGTATAATATTAAAAGTACATTATTATAAATAATAACAATCAAATAGTATTGGTACGTACTCGTACCTGCCTATCTACCTACATTTCAAAAAATGTTAGTAAGTTGCATTGATAACGTCAATAAAGGTAGATCAATGTAATTTTACATCTTGAACTATAATTACATGCAAAACTAAAAGAAAATGAAAAACATAGACTCGAACTGAGAACCTCCTCCTTTTTTTGAAGTCAGTTAAGAACAGAGTTTTACTATAGCATTTTTGTTATTTTGAGCTGCTAGTATATTTTTGTAGGTAATCTAGTAGGCGGAGTACCTATATTTATACACACAAGATTTAATTATTTTTTTAATAAATTATCAGAATTTAACAAAACATATTTTAAAAAGTTTATAGTAAACCTACTTGCATAAATAATATTTTTTAACACTCTGTGGTTGATGTTTTCCTTTTTTTTTAATTAATTTGTTTCTTTCAATAAAACTTAAATAAGCCAGAACCCAAACCAAATTTAAATAAATGTCATTGTCACCATCAGTCACTTTGACAACTCGTCATTTTATTTTGTTTTGTTTATCAGTTTTGCAAACTGTTTGTTTTGATAAAGTTATTATTTACTTTTACATTTATTTTTGCAATATTTTTCAGGTTAAGTTTCCCGTGATGCCGATAAGAATGTAATCACTGACGATAAACTTCGATATCGGCTATGTGCTTATCGCTTATACCTACTACTATAAACTGCTTCAAATGTAAGCGGTTCAGTTCAATTTAGTATACAAATGTACCTAAAATGGCAAGTACTACTGAGGAAAATCAAACCCGCTTTACTTTTGAAGATGTAAAATTTTTCCCATCAGTTGCAGATGGAAAAATAAATGTATCTTCTTTTTTGGAAGCATCTTCTGATTTAATTACTTTAGTTGGTATGTGTTTTTTTTAACCTAAATTAAAAAAGAATACCAAGTGATTTCTTTTGTTAAATGCTTTGTAATCTCTTGTTTTTCCTTTTTCTATGATCAATATTATTGAGTTATTACATAATATTATGTTTATTATATTTACTTATTTTGATGAAACTTTCAGGTCGTCTTGGTAAAGCTTTTGCACCTGTAAAATATGATATGCAGGGAAATGTTGATGTAAGTATATGACAAAATCAATACAATGTTTCTATGATTAAGGGTGGGTAAAAAGACTTAATTTCTTGTACCAAACTGTTAAATATAACAACTTTTGTATTAAACAAAGGAGTATATTTGCTAGTTGATTAGCTGTGGCCATGTAACATAATCAACATACATCAACTATAATGATTATAATCAAAATAGGTACTTTGACCTTGTTCATGATTACAGTTATTTGGAATGTTGAATCAACCTTTATTTTTATATCATTGTTTCAATGATATCTTAAAGCAAAAATATTTAACCAGCTCCTGCAGATCTTTTGTTTGGGTGAATCAAGGGTTGGCTACAGAGTGCCCTCTGACACCCTGTTGGTTACTTGAGTAATCAAAATCCCACACCCCATTTTTGTTGTAGTTTTTATTTTTTTATAATCAATTTCAAAAGAATTTTAGGTATCTAAACAAATGATAAAGTTCATTCTGAGATTATCCCAATTATTGACATTGGCTTCATCTAGAAAGAAGAAAATATTTTAATCTAACAAAATTTGTTTTTTTTTTTCAGAAAATCAAAACGCTCTATGATTATGATGAAAATTCCTGCTTACTAGAGCTGATGCTAGATGAACAATCCAAAGGAAAGCACACAGCAGCTGAAGGTGTTTTATGGCTTAATAGGCGAGTACATAATATGCTCATATATGTATATTACTAGATAGGACTTTTTAATGACTTGTAAGATAAATCATTTAATTTTTTCTTCTTCTGATCGTGTAAGTGCTGTAGGCTCCTTAATGGGACCTCATCACTGGTGAGCGCAGAAGCATTGCCTGAAGTTTTTTAACTGTTCTATACCTAATATTAAAAGTTTCCACACTCTGTTTACCCAAATATAACTAAATCAGCACAGAGTTATCTATCTTTACAAACTGCGTGCTGAATCCTCCTTGACATCCGCATATACAAACCTTTTTCATAATTTGCATTTCAAAATTTAGCAATACCAAAAATTACGAAAATTAATAAGTATAATAATAATCAATAACAATAAAAAAGTACTCTTATTTCTTTAGTTTTTGTAAACAGTTTTTAGAATATTTCAAAACATAAGACGCCATATTTCTTGAATAATAATAAAAATTACTGATGCGACTCTTAGTGTCGTATACTGACTCAAGAATGTATTTGGAGTGGCGAGACAGTCGTGTTCCGTACGCTCCATCTGCCTATTATTGATTAATCTGTGTATGTCAGTAACATTCTTGACATGTGTCCCTACTATGATTTATCATAAGATTAAAAGTTTGATTAATGTTGAATATATTGCTCTTATATCATTTTATTTTCATTTTGAAGTAACCAAATATCTGATAATAATAAACAGCTCAAAACTCACGAAAATTAAATTTTAAAAAAAGGGTTACAGACATACAGGAAAAATATTAAAAATATTTTTGGCTCCAGTGTCATTTTACAATACCCTCCAGCTAATTTTTTCAAAATATCTTGAATTCAATGTACAGAATTTGACCTGTTACAGTTTTGTTACAAGTATTTACATTTAACCTATCTTAATTACATATTTATTGACTGTGAGTTAATTATAACACATCAACATTTTCTTTGTCTTTTTTTCATTGTAGACTTATGTTAAAATGTTTAAAAAGCTATTTCTTATGTTAATTATTAAAAATCAATCTTATTTCAGGGCATTGCTATTTTTTGAGATAGCATTTGGTGAAATTATTGTGTGTCTACAATCAAAAAATTATGATGATAACTTGAAAACAGTGTTCAGCAACGCCTATGAGGGTTCTGTTAAAAAATATCACAATTGGGTCACTCAACAACTGTTTGCTGTAAGTTGTTTATTTATCTCATACCTTTTTAAAGCAATATAATTATGTTATGACATTTATTTGTGTCTATGTAACTTGAAATACCTTAGTAGATTTATGTAGAATTTTAATGACAAACCTTCCTTGAAAGAAAACAACTACAACATGACTAACAAAATTTTGTGTAAATGTTATGTTATTTGTGGATATCCACTTCACATATTATATTATCTTTTATGATAACGAATTTGTTATTTAATTTTTAGCTACATATACAAATTACAATATTATTAATTCATAATTTTTTGAGTGATGTTATAAGAGGAAAATGTTCATTGAAATAAAAAGTGTATTTTTAATTTTTTCAGCTCATCTGTAAAGTGTCCCCTACTCTTCCTCAGATAATGAAGTCATTTGAGGTGGAAAATAATGAAGCATTTGAAACGAGGCTAGTAAGCTTTCATACAACTTTAAAATCAGTAAGGAGCAAAATTGACGATTTTATTCAGAACCACAATATATTACAAGATTCAATGTAATGTGGTTATAATAGCAATTTTCAGTATTAGATGCTTCAGTAGCATTGGTTAATTAATGATTTTGAATTTTTTCAAAGTTTTTTTTTATTAAGATTTTATTGTCTTCATATTTTATTTACTTTTTACAAGGCTTTATTAACAAGACTATCTGTTAGTTAATAACAGTGTATATTGACTTAAAGATAAAAAGAAAATTATGCAGGTTCGGTATCATAAGGCCATAAGCTAACTCTACAAAACGTGTATTGAAAGTTTTTTTGCTGTAAGTATATATTGTTATTAAATCTACTGAATGCTTTCTCAATTTATATGTATATTTTATGGAGTGTTCAAGAAAAAGTATTGTAGCAGTGGAACAGGCACTTTACAAGTCGTTAAAAAAACTGTGAAGAATATTAAAATATATAATTACCTACTTAGAATATTTTACACGAAAATCTAGTACAACTAGATTTGGTCAGACCAGTAAGGCTATTAGCTAACCAAATGGACCTTAATTAAAGCTTGTCTTCAATAAATTAAGTCACTGTATATTCTTTCGTATCACCCAATGAATCAACGGTGTATAATAAAATATATAATAACGCCTAATCTACTGAGAAACTTTGTTTTAAAAGCAAAAAGCTCACTAGACCCAAACACTAATAAATTTGAATAGTTATGTCATATTATTTGAATAATAATAAAGGTTATTGAATTTCATTGAAATTTTGTGGTTTAACTTATAAGTTATAATGCCTAAATGTGTGCAAATATGATAATTATTTTTTTTAATATACATAGTATATTAATATTTGTTACTATTTTATTATAATAGACATAGTATAAGAGGATTGGCAATAGATTCAGTGGTGCTCTCTTCAATATTATATTCAATTATTTTCCTTCAGTACTGTTATGATGAAATTGTATTCAAATTATTTTGTGATATTACAAATAGTTAATAGGAATACCAAAGTGCTTGTAAATTATGTTCCAATTGAAAAGTATTATAATAATTTAATGGAATATTTAAAAATGTAATATTTTTGTAATCATTAAACACTGATATTTTTGAATTCGAAATTTACTATAGAGGCAGATCTAAGAAATAATATAAATTGTGTGTGAATGTGAAACATTATATTATCAGTGTAGTATTAAATTATACCAATGTGAGGAAGCTTTAAGATAAATAAATTATCTTCAACAATGGTGTCTCTATTTTTATCCTTAACATAAAACAAACTTCTAGTCCACTCTGACATTGCAAGACTCTGAACTGCGCAGCTATTATAACCCCGCTGGGATACGTTTTCGTAGACGGCTTCGTTATTTTTTTTTACCAAAGCCGACTCATGCATACTATACCTGATTTTATAATCTATACTAATATAAATGTGAAAGTAAGTCTGTCTGTCTATTACCTTTCACGGTTAAACGGCTGAACCGATCAAGAAGAATTTTTTGTATAATGGTAAATGGGACCTTGGAGCAAAACATACGGTACTTTTTAACCCTAAAATAAAAATAGAAGGGGGTGAAATAGTGGTTCAAAGTTTATATGGAAAATCCTTCATTTTAGAGTTACAGTTTTAAATAAAAATAAATTGTATTAAAATCGTAAAAAATACGAAATATAATGGAATTCAAGAATTTTTAAAATTCAACCCCCAAAGTGGTGAAATGGGGGTTGACAATTTACATTGATTTCCACGCGCTCCCATAGTCCGCTAGTTATAATATAAAAGGGTTGTCATGTTAAAAACATTACTTTAGAAAATCTTATTTCTTTACGCTGGGATCTCTCGAATATGATAAATAAATGGACTTGGCAACAGAAGATGCTTGCTTCAAAGCAACAAAGCAGAATACAATTTCAAATACAGTTGTTATCCATATTCCCGCGTGTAAGATGATTTCTGTTGGTGTATTTTCTAAATACGGATTGAATAGAAAAAAACTGATGAGTGGCATTTGCATTAATAATGTTAGCATTAGGAATCCAGCTAGCTCTGGGACCTGAAACAAATGATTTTAAAGTTTGAATACTTACATAACTTTTCTTTTGCTTAAGTAGGTAATCTATAATTATATAAAAATGTATTGCAGTACGTTAGTCTCGCTAAAACTTTACGGCTGAACGGATTTATCTTAACTTGGTCTTGAAATGTTCGTGGAGGTACATGAAGGGTTTAAAAGGTGAGAAAAACTAGAATAATTGCCGAGAAAACCATAAAAACTACACTATTCTATTTCCCATACAAACGTTTGAGCCAAGGGGCTTGGCAGGGGGTTTTGACTTATGTGCAATAAGGGGGGACTTATTGCACATAAGTCAAAGCTAATCTGGATGGGGTCCGTTAGTTTATACTTAACAATACTAATTAACATTTATTGTTAAAAATACATAGGTATACATAATCTATACTAATACTAGAGAAAAGATTTGATTCTTTGTTTGCATTGAAAACTGCTCTGAAACTACTGAACCGATTTGAAAAAAATGTTCAGTTTTTTTTTTATTCTTTACAAGTTAGCCCTTGACTACAATCACACCTGATGGTAAGTGATGATGCAGTCTAAGATGGAAGCGGGCTAACTTGTTAGGAGGAGGATGAAAATCCACACTCCTTTCGGTTTCTACACGACATCGTACCGGATCACTTGGCGGTACGTCTTTGTCGGTAGGGTGGTAACTAGCCACGGCCGAAGCCTCCCACCAGCTATACCTGGACCAATTAAGAAAACCTCAATCGGTCCAGCCGGGGATCGAACCCAGGACCTCCGTTTTGTAAATCCACTGCGCCACGGAGGCCATCAAAACTGTTGGGAAACTACACTATCCCCGAGTCCTATAGGTAGGTATACTATAGTATTCCCACGGGAACGGGAACCACGCGTCTGCTAATAATTAAGATAACAGGTTGCGCGACCGTATGTGAGCGCACTGGCAGGTATGCAGTGGCGTGCAAAAGGTTTATTTTTTTTATTCTTTACAAGTTGCCATTGACTACAATCTCACCTGATGGTAAGTGATGATGCAGTCTAAGATGAAAGCGGGCTTACTTGATAGGAGGAGGATGAAAATCCAAATTACACACACAGGCAATGCATTTTGGCATAGATGAAGTGCACACGACTTGATGTGCAATATGTCACCGACGATCACTCATAATCCGTCACGCGTCCTGTACCTATCCATCACTATTTATCAGTTGGTCAGGTGACGAACTTTGTTAAAAGGTACAAATCTCAACAAAGTCAAGAGAGATCTTAGTTATTACCAAAAATGAACAATAAGTACCTATAATTTGACACCAAGCTCAACCAAACAAACAATACTTAGACAGCCTTTCTTGATGAATACTGTTTACCAACAAATAAATTAAAAATGAAGGTATAAATCACTAGTCATTTCACACCTAATAATCATTATAATTAACTTGTTCTTAAATTAATGAAAATAAACTTGATTAATAAACTTAAAACAATTAGATATGGTTAATATATTTTATATACCATTTTATAAAGAAACCACACTTAATTTAAAATAAATGAGTGATGAAATGACATCATTCTACCTTCATTATCATTCAAATCGAAACCGAATTTTAATTTCAGCCTCAGTTTCGTCCGAAAGCGAAACATCCACATATGGTCACTTTTTCGTATCGAAGAAACAAAGTTTATTAAATCTTTGAATATCTCAAAATTTAGTATGAAGCCCCATAGACCGCTCATATATGGGGTCCTACCCTTACCTCGCTGCGCCCATGGCCAGTGGTGTCAAGTTAATCTACAAGAGCACGAAACATAAAGATTTTAGTAAAATATATTTTAAACTTACTCGGCATGATAAATTTCCATAATGTCCTAAGTACAGTCTAACGGATTCTATAGCAGTCAGCAGGGTAAAAACAGTCACCGATAAATATTTTGATAGATGACCCAGCTTTCCAATCTAGAAAACGTTTACAATCAGTGTTAAAATTACTGGTTATGTAACACATGTCATACAAAACCTATAATAATCGAAATATTTTCTTATAATTTTATATAACTTTATGTGGGCATTTCTTCAAAACTTATTGAGTTATTCATTTATATCTATAAAATATGTATTTACCTTTTTGTATAGGAAAAATCCAGTAGTAAATATCCAAACGATGTAAAGGTGTAAGTTGATAAATAAACACTTTTGAAAACGCAACATAATACTGTACTCCATTACTTATTTATTTTAAAAATACACAAACTCCTTTAAAGTTTTATTTTAGGATTCGTAATTTTGTTGTGATTCGTGGTTGTCTTGACAACATCATTTTGAAAATGAAAACAATATTTTTCCCGCCCTTTGTGCAACTCCCGCCACTTATTTGTTTTTTTTTTTTAATTAATTTACGGCTAGGGAATCTACTTATTAGCTTTTTCATACAACATCTCAATCAAATGATTCAAAGTATTTCTATAGAAATGAGTTATGGCTGGATATTATCTGACTTAGGTCACTTTATAAAAAAACGAAAATAGAACGTAAAACACTTGTACCGAATCGTAAATCTACGCGTAAAACAAACATTAATTTAAGCATTGCTAGCAAATTGCTAGTACGAAACTCAGACACAGATTAATCAATACTGAGCAGATAGAGCGTACGGAACACGACGGTGTCGTAACCACTTCAAAAACAAAATTCAAAAACTAATACATTCTAGATTAGATTTGAATTGTTTCACAAAAACTAAAAATAAATACAAAAATAATATGGAGTATTTTTTTAATGGTAATTATTAATCATTATATTAATTTACGTGATTGTTGTTAGTGTTAAATTATGATAAAAGTTTGTTTAAGCGGATGTCAAGGAGACGCGTGACGTTTGTTTTTATGGGTTTCACAGGCTTCTCCACGCTGCTTCTGTGGCCTCAGCTTGTTCTTTTACTTAAAATAGATTATATAAGTAGCAGTTACCTTAGAATATATTTATAAAAAAAAATATTTATAGTATAAACGTGTTGGGTAATCTCAAAATCAAACTTTGAACCTAAAACGGCACGCGCACGCCAATCTGTTGTCTACTTCCTTTTTCGTCTACGATATAATCAAAGACCAAAGATTACAATGTATTATTGGAAACAAAGACTACGAACCGTAGAGAAGAGTAATTGTTGATTGCTCAGACGAATTTTTAAGAATAATTGTTACAAACTTGGGGCTAGCCAACAACATAAATAAAAAAAAGAAGTTTAGTCTTTGGTAAAATAACCTAAAAATAAAAATAATAATTTTATTTTGATTTTGCATTTTGCAAAAATCAAAATAGAAAATATAGTTTCGGAACACTTACTTGGAAAAGAAACAGTGTTTTAAAATACATTTTTAATATAATTGATTCAATATGTTTTCAAGAACATACAGACTTTCAATAGGTAAGACAGCATTATATTTATTCTTGTTTTAGACCTACGAAATAATTTTCAATTTCAACTTTATCTTTTTTTTAGGTATATTGCGTCCAGAAACATTTCAGTGGACAATGAATTCAGGAATAAAATACTTTCCTCCTCCCAAGAATTATGACCGTAAGTTCTCATGTTTACATTAAATAGAACAGAATAGAAATTTATTTGTTACACAGTAGTGTACTGTGTAACAAATAAATTATTTATACACTATACACTTAAACACTGTACACTTTCTGTATTTGTTTAAACACAGAACTTACACTACAGAATATCTTATAAGTAATACATTTATTTGGTAGAATTGCTAGAAATTGTTTTATGCCAATAAAAATGTACCTGACTCAGCTAAGTTGTGAGAAATCAGTACCCACAACGCTGTTATGCTGTGACATTATCAATAGTGATACTATTGGTTCTTGCCAAGCTATGGTAAGACGTCTAAAGTACTTTCCGCATAAGTTTGGAGGTTCTTTAGTTTTGACAACACCAAATAAAAGAGTGCCTACCGACAGGTGAAATGTTTTCAAACTGTGCCACCAAGAAAAAATTCAATTTATAATGAAAATATCAAACTAATCATCATTATCAACCCATATTTGGCTCACTGCTGAGCTCAAGTCTCCTCTCAGAATGAAAGGGGTTTATCCAATAGTCCACCAAGCTGGCCCAATGCGGATTGGCAGACTTCACTCACCCAGAGAATTAAGATAATTCTCTGGTATGCAGGTTGCTCTTAATGTTTTCCTTCACCGTTTGAGACTTGTGATATTTAATCTCTTAAAATGCACAACCCTCAATAGTTTCATTATTATAGGGCCAAAGATTGGTCATGAAGATTGGTTCAATTCAAATCCTGCTTGTTTTCCTATTTGCTAACCAAACCTGTCTATTTAACCATTGCTAACATAATCTTTACAATGAATTTGATAATGAAAAGAAATAGACATTTTTCATTCTTAAATAAATAAAATATTTTTAGCACAATACCTAGACTCTCTACTATAATTATGAAGAGGAAAGATTCAATTGTTTGCATTGCTCTGAAATTATTGGACCTATTTGAAATTTGAATTCTTTTACCAATGAAAAGTTATATAACGCTACGTTTTATACCAATTTGTCCACGGGAAACCATGTGGGCAAAACAGCAAGGTTCTGCTAGTCTGCTAGTTAAAAAGAGGAATATGGGCCATTGGCCCATACAATGTCAGCCCTGGCAACCCAGCTATGCCCCCGTATAAAAGTATAATATGGAAATGATAATATGATGCATAAATGAAGATCTGGTTAAATTGGCTTTTCTTGAAGAAAAATCCTTTTTTTTATCACTCTTCTAAGGCAAAATGTTCACCTGTGTGGCAAATAATAAGTAATAAGTGGCGAAAGCAACATTGAAGCTGTATTAATTTTTTTTTCTGTTTCTGTGCAAACAAGAAAATTAACAAACCACTCAATCATAAGTCTTCAAAAATATTATAAAACTTCATAAATGTATGGTCAACAGTCCTAGCTTGTCCCCATTGTGGACAAATTAAAAATGTTGTAAAACATTGTAGCCAACTTTATTTGGTAAAGTAATGATTTAATTATTAAAGTAGAATTATCAAGATCTTTTTAGATATAAGTAAATTGCCATTTAGTTAGGATAGGCCTGGGCCGAGGATGGGCATTCCGTTTTATAATGTCACTGACCTGCTGTCATGTTATCATTTACAGATATTGAACTTCCCGAACGCCAGAGACTCAGAATATTCGATAAGGTTCCTCTGTATCCTCCCAACTTAAAACCACCAAAGATGCAAAAACGTTTGCGTTATATGAGAGGTCCAGAAGAACTGCATAATACTTTGCAGCTGAAGCAGTATGGTGTAATGGTTAGTAAAATAAGTATTGTTAATAATATTCTTAATATAAATGTCTCATCCACTAAAGTAAAAAAAGTATAAAAATAAGATTGCCCTAAAACTGTTCCAATGCAGGATTGTGACTGTTAGCAATCTCTTGTCTTCAATGTATAAGTTACTGTTAAATTGTAAAATATAAATAATAATAAATAAATAAAATAGCCTTTTATTTTAAACAGCTTTTGGTTACATGAGTGTTGTGTTTGATTTAATTGATTATATTATGTCCCGCTGTAAATTGTAAAATACCTTAGTTTATAATCTAACTCGCGATATTGTAATCTGTCAATATATGTAAGTATTACGTACCCCAAAAGATGTTTTCCCAGTTTGTTTAATTTTTCTTACCAGTGATCGACATCCTTATGCACGCCACTGATCCTGTAAAGTTTTTATTGTCATTCAAATGTCTGGAACTAAAAAAGGTGATTAGGTTCTTCTCCTTCTTTCTAATGTTGCAGCTCTGCAAGTCTTCAAGAAATCCCTGTATCACATTGTTTGCTTCTGATCTATTGTAATTGCCGCTGACTAGAATTCCCCTCCAATACTGGCTGCTGCCAGGTACAGCAAGCAGCAGTTTTTTGCCGGGATGTGTTTTACCCCTGGGTTAACAAAGAAATGCTCTAGATGGAGGCTGTAGAGCTGGGAAATTACATGGAATGTGCAGGGTTTTTCTCTCAATTTTTTCGATCAATCTGCACAGATCTGTATCTGGAGCTTAAAGTTGAACATGTGTCTATTTAGCCCACAGTGTCTGATAAATGCCTGCACTAAGATTCATAGGTTTTTCCTATTGAGTGTAGTAGTTCTGAAGCTTTCTTCTTATTTAAAGATTTTACCAGCTCTTTAATGCGGTTCACTTTTTTTTTATTCTTTACAAGTTACCCTTGACTACAATCTCACCTGATGGTAAATGATGATGCAATCTAAGATGGTAGCGGGCTAACTTGTTAGGAGGAGGATGAAAATCCACACCCCTTTCGGTTTCTACACAACATTGTACCTGAACGCTAAATTGCTTGGCGATATGTCTTTGTTGGTAGGGTGGTAACTAGCCACGGCTGAAGCCTCTTAGCAGCCAAAACACTCCTGGAAGTTTTCTTCAGCAAATGTAAGTGTCATAGAAACAGTAGGTTTACAGGGTGAGTTTGGTTAGGTTCTTATGTATACCACAGAAAAGTGGAAAGGTTAATTTTATAAGTACAGGCTTACTTTGAAACAAAACTAGTTTAACTGATAGATTTTTATTGTTTTGTATAAAATTCCAGGCTACAGGTGGTGGTAGACTACGCCATGAACACTTTGAAATGGCCCGTCTTCAAGTTGCTCGCCGGTTAGACTTGAAAAGAATGTTCGCCATATGGAGAGTTGATCCGCCTTGGCAACCTATCACCAAAAAAGGCCAGGGCCAGAGAATGGGTGGAGGTAAAGGAGCTATCGACCATTATGTTACACCTATCAAAGCTGGAAGGATTATACTTGAAGTTGCTGGAAAATGTGAATATGCTGAGGTATGTTATTAATCTTAAAAGTAAGGTATTTCTTTGTTCCTTTTTTACATCTGGCCAGAGTATTGGGCGTTGTGCATACTTGGATAATTCAAAACGACAAATGTGATTTGTTTTCTTTTTATCAATAGTACAGGTACACTAAATGTGCATTTCTGTTTAAAAAATGTGACTTTTCAACCAAGTGTAAAAATGAAAGATTCTATCTACTAGTATAGAGAAATAAATAAGTAGGTTTTAACTTACACAGATCAATTGATATATCATCATTAACCCATATTCGGTCTCACTGCTGAGCTCGAGTCTCCTCTCAGATTGAGAGGGGTAGGGCAAATAGTCTACCACGCTGGCCCAATGCGAATTGGCAGACTACACACACGCGGAGGTTTCCTCACGATGTTTTCCTTCATCGTTTGAGACACGTGATATTTAATTTCTTAAAATGCACACAACTGAAAAGTTGAAGGTGCATGCCTGGACCAGTTTTGAACCCACACCCTCCGGAATCGGAGGCAGAGGTCATATCCACTGGGCTATCATGGCTTAATTGATATATACTTGCATGCTAATGTGAACTTTCTTTTCAGGTAAAAGATATGTTAAGGATTGTATCAGAAAGATTGCCATTCAAAGCTGAGCCAGTATCACAGGAAATCTTGGAGAAAAAGGCCGAGGATGAAAAATGGAGGGAAGAGAATAATCATAACAAATACACTTTGAAATATATAATGTTGAACAACATGGGTGGATGCCACAGACATATGTCAAGATATGATCACAGATGGCATGGCAAATATATTTAGGTAAATAGTTCATTTCAAGCAATACAGTAGTAAATAATAATATATAATGTTTATTATTTTTAATCAACCTTTTAAATGATAAATCTAATATCTGACAACTCCAGTTAGCCTATTCACTACTCTGATCTTTATTATCAATCTATTTAAATAAACATCAAATTAAATAAGAAATGTCATTTACCTACTGTATGATATCCACCAGTAGGCACCGGATGACATTTGTTACATAGAATCTCAATTTCCTATATGTCAACTACATTTGTCAAAGATAGTGAATGAGCTATCAGAATCTCCTTTATTAAAGTTGTTTAAAAAAGTAAATAGAATATGATGACATTTATATGAGCCGTAAACATCTAACAAGTAACTGACTTTATTATTTGGTAATTATTACCCTGCCTGAAGGGAGGGTAATACAAAAAAAGCCAGGCCCTCCCTTATACTATATTGTAGCCACGACACTGCTGCACTGGGAGTGTGGGTTTTAGGAAATGTTTGACTTTGTAATTACCATTATCAGATGTTAACGATAATGACCAGATGGCTTATTCACTAATTTGGTCTTTATTAACAACCTATTAAAATAAACATGAAATCAACTGAGAAATGTCATCTACCTACTGTATATCCGCGAAGGGTTGTCAGTAGGCACCTGATGACATTTATTACATAGAATCTCAATTTCGTATAAGTCAACCATACGTCAAAGGTAGTAAATTAGCCAGCAACTTGCTTAAACATGCTCTTTGGAGCACGTGCGTGTGTTTAACCAATGGCGCAACCGGAAATACTGCTATCTCTATCATTGCGTTGATATGAAAGAGATGGGTGGGACATGTACGACGCCATTGGACGAAATGTTGTCTACATTTCTTCTTCACTGGTCGCATGTTAGAACTCTCTCTCTCTGAACTCCTATTAAGAATTTGAAAGACCTCTGGATTCCTATTGAGAATTTCTTGGAAAGAAAGAAAAACTCTTTATAGCCACATCCAAGACTTCAACCCAGGGTCCTTATGTTTCAGAGCCACATAGGCTATAATCATATCAAATCAAAAATTCATTTATTTCAATTAGGCTTAGTTTACAAGCACTTTTGAAAGGTCAAGATTATGTCATAATTTAATTTAATCTAATGGTGGTAATAATAGTCGAAAACTTAAAACTAAAGTTACGAGGGTTCCAAACGTGCCTTGGTCCGAGAAGAGCCCACAACAAACTCAGCCAAGGATTTTTTAAATATAGCTTAGCAACTTCGTTCGTAACACTTTCGATGTTCCGCGCGGGGCGGGAGGCGTGTAGCGATGAATGAGTCATAGTTATAGTAAAAGGAATAGGTTCCGTGGGTTCATAATAATGAAATAATCAATCATATTTAATATTGTTTTATTATATTTGACATCTTATTAAAGGATTTCCGTGACAAGCCTCAGTTTGCATACATGTATAAATTTTGTAGCACTATTTTATTTTCATAAACTCCTCTTTTATTATATGGCAAAACTCAACAAAAAACAAGTGTTTCAGTAACAAATACTACATACAGCATAAAGTAGTTTCGTGTCCAACTTGTCTAACCTAACGACAAAAGCCAAACAACTATCCGCAATGTTCTGGAGTATCGAGTTTTACAATAGATTCTTTAAGTAATAGCACAGTAAATATCTTCTTTAATAATGTTTTTATAACTTAACTTTGTAGCATTCAAATTCTTCGCTTTCTGAGACAAATTAAAAACTCACAATTTAGTTATAAAAACTTCATTACAGATACAATACTCAACATTCTGCAAACATTAGTCACTGACCAACTTACTCTAATAAATTATTTTCACTATTTGATTTTTGCCGATAACCATTCTTTTTTCTATTTTTTATAATAAGTAATATATTCAGGGTCACATTAATACACAATTACAAGATCAAAAACATTTACTTTTTAGTGTACATTTTGTAACAGACACGAAATATTTCTTCATAATTGTGTGCATCTACTCCTCTGACTGCAAGTTAAGCGACTACCACATTTATTTTCTAATGCACGCCATTGACGATCAATTATTCTCACGTTTCTGCAGCACCCACGACTATAACTGATCGTGTATTGGTCACTGCGTGCATGACGGTTCGTCTTCGCTGACGTTCGTGCTGCAGAAACGTGAGAATAATTGACCGTCAATGGCGACTTAATTACGCCATCCGACCTCCACATAACTATAAATTATATAACGTCATAACAATATTTACAAAGCCTAAAAACCTAACTTACAAGTAAATGCAATGTACATTTTCTCAATAAATTAATAATAGTGTCTACAATATATTATTATACAAGCGCTAGATTTCATAATATGATATGACTTTTTTATTTATAAAGTCGACTGCACCAAATCAATGTTAGCAGTCGGTTATCACAATATTACATTTAATTAGCCTTTCGTTAAATAATTTATCAGTAATATGGTTACAAGTATCAACAAGGTTACTGTTCTGTATTATTGAACACTGAATATTTGTTGTAGGCCGAGTGCTAATAAGTGTACTACTATACATATAACATTCTAAAAACTAAAGTATTTATAACACCAGTTTTTCATACGGTGGTATAAAATAAGGAACGTAAAAAAGTGTTTTAATATTAACAATCTGGCATATTAATTGTCATATAACTGTAATATATTCTTGAGCAAATTATTAGCCCATAGTTAAAATATTTGACTAGTTCTGTCTTATGCTATGTAGGTAATTGCTAAACCATTAAATAAATTAGTATTAACCCTAAACACTGGCAATCTGCAGTCTTAACATCTATAAACATTTTTTGATTTTATAAAGGACTAAACGAAAATTGGACTCTACAAAACAATAAATTGCTGTAAAATGATAAATTATTAACAATATTAGTATTAGGTACTAGCTCGAATTGTACATTTCGCTTGCGATATAGATATTGGCTAAGCTAAGACATAATATATAAGTGAGGTAGCGTTTTTACTGTCTCTAGTGGAAAATATTTACAGATCTAGGACAAATGCGAAGATATTAAATTTATATAATTTGGTATTGGAATAATGTGGCGAAGACTATAAAATGACTGGTACGTAGGTAGGTATTATATCGCTCTCGTGGTTTATTAAGACTGAATAGAAGTTTACATTATAAAACAGATAAAACGAACGCGTATAATTCATTATCTACAACATTATATTGATTGACATGTGAGTATTAGTTACTACATGCACACCGAACAGTTCGTCACTCGTGTGCACTTCGATGACTAGATTAAATACGTTTAACGCTAAAATACTTCGACCATTAATAACAGGACCTGCCTCGCTAACCGTTACCCCTCTGGTAAAGATCAAAAATCAATGATCTAACACGTTTAAGAATAAAAACTGTTGCTATAGAATCGATGTTTCATTGTTGTACTTGTTTTCGTCTTGTACAGAGCTCCCTAAAAATGCCAGTTTGTGTAGTTGAATGGCATAAAAAACGGCCAAAAACTTGTAGTTTAATAAAAGATGGAGTAACGTTTCATTTGTAAGTGTTTCTACCTTAATTTTATCAAATTTATAATAAAAACAATATCTTTCCGTAAAAGAATCGATTCATTTTACGGAACAGCAAAACATCGATCAAGTAATTAAATATTCTATGCATATATTCTGTGGATAGTCTTGTCAATGTGTTTGTGAGTTTAAAAATTACGCCTGTGTGTATTGCGAGTCAAATTTATAGTTGTGTGTAGTGTATGGACACAATATATTTAATGGTGTTAAATATTTTCGATGTGTGAGTTTACTTCATCCCCCTCAAAACACGACAGACTTTTTTGTAGGTGAATTTGGGTGCGAAACAGGTCCATAGTCTTAAACAGTCAAAGCTTAAATAGTTATAAAAGTTACATCGTTTATATTTCGTTTCCGATCACTGCAAGGATCCACTTTCGGACACATATTGTTTGAGGATAATACTCTGACTGGCAACATCACTCGTACGGCTCGCTCAAATGCTCCAGTAGGAACGTCAACTGACGCTTCATGAAGGTGTTTTTGTGAGCGATGGAGTCGCACAGCACTTGCGTGGGTGCGGGGCGTGCGTTGTTGTTGCGCGCGTCAACAGTACTATCCCCGGCTGCCCCGACCGAGTCGGTGGGTGCATTGAATACGTCGATTGGAGGAGCTTTGGTGATATGCTGATATTTAAACGTAGACAATATCTGCCGGATCTTTGCAATGATCTGCTCTACTCAGGCGTTTGATTCCTGCGAAAAATTTGAAAATGGACATCAGTCAGATGCTCTATAAAGGAATGTAGTGAGATACTATTTAATCTATGCTAGTGAGAAGATAGCTTGCTAACATTCTACTTGATGAGAAATCAATGAATGGTTCGATCGGGAAAAAGTGTGTGTGAAAAGATCTAAGAATAAAATTGCTGTAAGGCATATCCGAACGAATACGACGGGAAGTCATATAGGTATACAACCTACCTATAGACCTATAATACTGTATCGTCATATTGTATACTCGTATAAAACGCATTCATATAAAACACTAACACTATTCTTATTAAATGCATCAAAATTCAGGCTCTATCATTCATAAGAGAGTACATCGAACATCGAAATACGAGAAGGGATATGATAGAAGGTCGCGCTGCCGCGGCCGCGTGCCCGGTGCTCGAGTATCGATGCAAGCGACAGCAACGTCTACACTAGAAGCATGGTGGGACGGTGTGGCGATTTATACCTTGAGGTTGTGGAAATAGTGCATGATTTGATCGTAGTCCATGTGCAGGTCGTCGAGACCGAGCGGCTCCGTCGCGTCGCGCGGCTCGTCCGGCGCGCGCGAGTACATGGGGTTGCCGACTATCGTGGCGCGCTTCACCTCCGGGGAGCTCCCGCCTGAAACCGAGCCCGAGTTACACTCGCCTGCCGCGCACTTGCATTACACTGTGTGTATAGCTTGGCAACTTCGTTCGTAACACTCCCGATGTTCCGAATAAACATGTGTTCTGAATGAAGATGTGAGTAAATAATGCGACTGCCACCTACACTCTGTCGTCATTCGCCTGAACTGCATGAGGACTTCGTCTTGCATTAACATAATATTTATAATAACTTATTGAATGAAAGTAATGAAGCTCTATGGCTGTCTTTCTTGCTCGGGCTTATCTGAAAGTGGTTGGAAATATTCAACCCATACCTTTGAGCGAGTTTCAAGTGATTAATTGAAGTGAAATGAAATTGAAGTGTACAAGTTGTCGTATGTAAGATGTACCTTTGGTTTGTGTGGACAGCTCAACGAAATCACCTTTAGCGTTGTTTGATTCCTTGTTTTTGTTCTTGTGTCTCATTTGTACTTCTGGCAATCCTGCAGTAATAAATTTAGTTTTATATAAATATTGAAAATGTATTTTAATGGTGGATATGTATGACAACAATCATGTCTGCTAGAGAGCAAAGATGAGGTCAAAGTTGAGATGCATTTGTTTAGGAAACGCCTATTCTCTATTGCTTTAGACATGATTAAGGTTCATTGTTGCCTGCAGGATACACATACGCTGATAGGGTTTATTAGTTCAGCTATATCATTCCACCATTATCATTTGGTAATTTTTGGTAAGTGTATCTTCCCAATTCTAGGAATTTCTTGAAAGAAAACGCAACAATTTTTGGCATAACCCCAACGACCAACAAGGAAGTTAAAGTACACTATCCTAATTATAAAGTAAACAGCGAGCAATAGTAGAAGTCGAGCTCTTTGTAGGCTGTTGCATTGCTCAGGCAGGACCAAAAAATGCAGAAAATGTATTTACCAATTCCCGAATCGTGCATGTAGTCAGGGCTCTCCGGTTTCACAAAAGTGCGTCGCGAGTCGTCAGTTCCTCTGTTGAGGCCGACGATTTCTCTGTAGTCCTTCTTCTCCATGATGAGTGGCGCGTCGTTGTCGAACTCGAACATACGGGCGCAGTCGTCCTTGTTGGTGAGCTTCTCCACGGGGTTGTCGAATTCGTCTCGTAGTTGCAGGGGGTATGAGTCGCGTTTGTACTGGTCCATGATATCGCGGCTCGACATGTACGGGGATTCGGCTTTGTTCAAATCAATAATTCTGTGAAGAAACACACAATTTTGAAGTGATATACTTTTCTAAGGAAAACGACCGCTAATATCGTAACACAACATTTTATTAGTTATGGTAAAGCTTTATGTTTAGCTAGATCACATTTTGCAAATGAATTTTACAGACAAATAGTTTATACCTAAATGATTCCACTAAAATTTTTATACACCTACCCGGTCAGATTACTAAAATCTTAATAAATAGCATTATTAGGTAAGTGACGTCATAATAACTCCAATATGGCCGACATCCCAAGATTTCTTATTTTTTAAGTAGTTTTTAAATAAATCTAAAGATAAACTGTACAATAAATTCCTCTAAAAATTCTTTTTCAATATCAAAATTAATTGTATGATGAAAAAACTCACCGGTCTGGGCGTCGACCATTTTCCGGAGATCTTTTGGAGTCATGTTCGCGATCGTGTTTCTTGTGGTGATTCCTGGAGTGGCTTCGTCTAGTAGGAGGCATAACGGTCTCCGACAAAATCTGTATCAAAAAATGAATCATTACTTTGCGGAAGGGCAAAACAAAAATACCTAAAATTTAAAAATATTTTAAGATGCCATTCTTGTTCAATTCTTTCAACAGAAATCTCCAACCAACTCCAACAGTAATTTTGCATAGGCGTATACGCATTTTTAATCATTTCAATGAAAACATATTATGGTTACTTACATGCCAGTTTAAACTAATATGGCGGACTTCAAAGATTAGACAATTTTATACACCATAAAAATTGTCACAGTAAATTGTATATTTACTTACCAATAAGGAAAATATAAAAAGCAAAATGGTGTCAGTCTTAAAGCTTGTTTAAAAAATAATATTGTATTTACTTTGGTGGTATTTCTAGGCGGCACAGGGACTTGAGGTTGTGGCGTTGAAGAGTTCCTATGGGGAGGTACGGGGGGTCGGTAGTCGGCCTCGGCGCTGGTATCCATTCTGGAATAGCGAAAGGAGATAAATTAAAATAAGAATTTGGTCCCAAACATTGCGTAAACCAAAGTAATTTAAATATAAAGGCAATAGAAATGGCTGATGAATCTGGATGTTATCAATGGATACGGAGTCTCGGAAACACTACGGAGCGTGATGTACTTTTAGACATTGGTTTTTAACTCCTGACGCAAAGAGGAAGAGTGTTATAATTTTGACGTGTCTGTCTGTTCGTGGCACCATAGTTCCCAAACGTATGAAGCGATTTAGTTTTTTTTTGTATTAAGGGTGACGTTATTGAAGGTGCGAGTGTTCTTAGACATGTTTGATGTAAATCGGTTGAGCCGTTTAAAAGTTGTGGGTGGTGAAATTGAGGAAGAATAACTGAATGTCTGCAAATATACTCGAGTGCGATCTCAAATAAAAGCGAACTGAAAGAGAATATCGATGATATAATAGAGTTTTTTTAGCTTGGTTTGATGAGAAAATAGGTGGTGACAAAATTGGGACATGGAAATTTGATTGTTCGTGACCAGTTTTAATAAGATTATAACACTAACATAAATTTAACAATTATATCTCATTCATTTGGACTTTGACATAGACAGCCTGCGTTTGCAAAGACAACTGTCAATCAGTGAAATACAGATCAAAGAGTATATATAAATTGCCACGATATGCATTTGCAAAGCTGGATCGGTGTGAAAATAATGAAATGAGCTTATTTTTACTATTGTTAAATAATATTTTAACTAAGACTAATGGAGTAATCTCATAGAATATACAAGATTTTTAGTACTTTTTTCATTTCTGTATTGTACTGAAAAGTACGTATCTAAACGCCATTTCTATTGCCCTGTATGGCATAAACTAAATATTAATTTACAATGTTGTAATGGCTGTTGATTGATGCAACTAATGATGGCAATGATAATCTTACTGCCAATGACCGTCTCCGGAGTGCTGGCGGTTGTGCCTCGCTGGCTTCTTGCAGTAGGTGGTGGAGTCGATGACGCGCTCCCGTTTCTCGTTCTGCGATGGCAGTTCTATGGAGTTGGGGTTGTCGAAGCTGGTCACCATGACGTTCCCGTTGTCCCTGATGGCGTCGTCCGGGTCCACGTAGTTGTAGTTGAGGGGGTTGGACGTGATCCTCATCTCTTGGTTGTTGTTGGTCTTTTCGGCCGGTTGCGTCGAGTTTCGGTTTACGGGATGTCGGGTACCATTTCTCTCGATAGTCGCTCGACCTGCAAATATATTAATGAAGTCGTTAAATGGTAATTCATCATCAAAAATTCTGACGACCTCTATGGCAAGGGTGGTAATGCTTTTGGCTGGTATGATGGCACTTAGCAACGCAACGATATGGGTATAGTCTAAAAGTATATCTTTCAAGTTAGCTTCTTCCAAGATAGCCCATTTATCTAGGAATATAATAGACGCTAAAACTAATAGGAGCGGAGCGGATATTTCAAAATCGGGGGTTTTTTCCTATTGAGAGCTTACGCTGCATAAACGGTTAAAGTTTCGCAAAAATCATGTAGGTATGGCAGAATTGTTCCCGCGGGATTTGTGAAAACTGAAATCCACGCGAACGATTTCGGGTGCGTCCGCTAGAGTATAATATAATGTAAACGTAAAAAATCAGCAGTAATAAGGGCTTATTGTTTAATAAGTGAATTGGGTAATAATGTTTGGATTCCATCGAATGAGATTGTAGCAGCGTGGTGGGTCTAATGTAAAGTCCATCTCCATAGTAAAAAAAGCTAATGCCGATGAAGGGGTTAATCTCTGTAGACTTACCCAACCAAACCCAGTCGTGTGCGTTAGTGGTGGACTCCCTCGGAGGCTTGTCCTTAGCCAGGCCCAGGGTAGTGCCGACCAGCCCGGCCACCTGCAGCCGCCCGCCCTCCGCCACGGCCGGCATGGGGCGCGCGTTGCCATTGTTTGTGTCCGCGTTGGCCGGCTTGAGCCGGTACGCGTACACTACGCACGACACTACGAACACCTGGAACGAAGCGTTTAACAACCGTTTTAGATGATATGCGTACACTTATTTTTTATTTATTTATTTAGGAAACAATAGTAGGTAGGTACAATCATTTTAGTACCTCTCCTTAATAATAATGTATCAAAATGTTTTATACAAGCGCTCTGGTACAACTATGAACTACCAACTTAATAGCACAAATACTAGTAGATTGTGGCTTACCAATATTGAAAAACCATCGCCTTAATATGATATTTTAAGAATATTCAAGTTATAATATACTCTAGTACTGTTAAAGCATTTTTCCTAGCCTACAGATCGAAACACTGCTATGTTTGCTTAGCAGCAGAAAAAAGTGTTTCATTACTCAACTTGTAACCAAAATAACCTTGTAATAATATGGAAAAATAAATAATAAATGTAAACTCACCACAATGGCCAAGCAAAATGCCCCCAGTAGAACGAACATGCCTGAAATTAAAAAAAAAATCAAATTCAAAATACGAGTTTCTAATTTTTACTTGTCCAAATCTGCGGAGAGTCCACAATCAAGAGAATAAAGTCTTTAGTCAGCTTTACAGGGAAATATTTTCAATACTAAAAATAGCCTTGAAAGAATATTAGTCAGTCAATAAGCCATAATAAATAAAGAAACATCAATTCTGATTTTATGTTTTTTGTTTTTACACTAATTTATTTAAATACTGACCTATTTCAACTTTTGACATGTTGTTTTGCGGCGGGTGTCTGGGGTGCAGCGCGGAGTTGCTTCTGAATATAGAGCCGTATTGTTGCGCTTGTACTGTCGGCTCGTGGTTATTTTCGTCTTTGAAGGGAGAAAATCCTGAAAACAAATAGCAGAAGTTCTGATTATTCCTAGAGAATTCTTCTCTTCTCTTCTCTAAAAAAATATTCCGTACACACTACGCTTACTTACATACCTATCACTATACCGAATATAACGTATATTTATAGGAAATTAATGATTACAAACATATTACAAAATATCAGCTTTAGTACAAATGCTGAATTTAGCACCAGATTGTTTGCAGAGACAAATGAGCCTAATCTCGATAGATTTATCTTGTGTACTTTAGGAGTTACCATGGCCACCTTTCAACTGCTCCATAGTACTCGTACCATATTGTTGCACTGTCTCTGAAGGTAAATCACATTTGAGTCTATTCTAAAGTCAGGAAGTTTCAAGAACTGGCCCAAAAATACTATAGGTAGCTGATAGTATTTTCTTTTCAACTGAGTCATGAGGCCATATTTTGATTTATTTGTTCTAACACACCCCCGAATCCGCGTTTAAGTTGTGTCTAACCTCCAAATTACCCTTTCCTAAAGAAACATGGCCTTGTTAGTAGATCATTCACATTGCTTAGGACTTAGTTGAATCGACGTATTAGCAAGCAAACTAGCAAGAGCTAGTTAAATAAAAACCTATGGTAGTGTACCTTTAAGAACGTCGCTTAGATCAGATATGCCAGTCCTCACACCCCCTCGAGCCATGATATCGTCATTTTGTGGTGTGTCGGGCCTTTGCGGCGCATCACTACCGCTGAAGTCTACGTCGACACTGGCCGCGGCGCTCGCCAGTGCTCCCGGTATGTTCTTAATGTTGGCGGGGGTCTTGGTATCGCCTTTTCCGGGCAAGGCCACCCGACGTAAGGGGCCCGATCTGCATTGCTCGGGGGTTAGGAGGGTTACTCGGAGAAGCTCGCCGCTACCTGGAATATTTACATAGAGCGTTATTAGTATTAACTCTCTCGTCTATCTTATAAGTAATGTGGGGAATTGCTATCGGTATTTTTGTGGATTATAAGAGTTCAAAGTATTAATTTAGTCTAACGGAACACTACAGTTTTTTCCATTGTAATACATTTTTCCCCTACGTACGATATTTGAGTTCTATATCGATTTTTTCGTTTATTGTAACGTGAGTTTAGAATAATCGTAGGTAAGGAACAATAAAAACTCCTGTGACCTTCCCCGCTTAATAGCAACAATTGCGTGACTTTATCGGAAAACGTTTTAGTAAACGCGATCGTACTTAAACATGCCTGCCTATACTTAGTATACGTATAGGTATCTATGTTTAATAAATAATGATTTTAGAGTCTCGATAGTTCCACTATTATGTCGCCAGATATAAATCCGAGAGGTCTTGAGTTGGATCTCTACCGGTTAGTCTATATTATTGGTGTACCCAGTGGCGTGGTCAACTTTGAACAAGTCATGTAGTTAGACAGGTACATCTAAAAAAATATAGGACCCAGAAACTACAAAATGGAGTTAAAATTAAAAGAGATCCTACTGGCGATTGCAATAATAATTTATTTAAAAAAAAAATTATATTAATATTTTTTATCCCAGAATAATCCATGGTTATTGCGGGATTTGTGCAAATCGTGTAAGGTTTAAAAGCAAGACAGGCTTTTACGCTTGTACAGTAAGCAGTTCACGCCTCTGCCAAAGCCTGCCACAAACTTTTCGCTTACCAAGTAGGAAAATGAATTGTTATTTAAAAAGATATTTTTAATGTTTAAAAGACAGGTCAATATCGTTTGATATAAAAGTAAATAAGAAACATATACCTTCGCCAACAGCAATAACACGCGGATGCCGCGAAGCCAGCATCGGCGCAAAAGCCACAACTTCCGTGTCCAAGCTCTCCACCAGCAAGTAATAATCCGACACGGCGACGTCGCGCAACGCCGTGCGAGTCGTGTCGGAAAACTCTATGTCAATATCGAGTAATCCCTCCTGAAATAAACGAATATTTTCGTTAGTGACTCATTCGGTATGACTCCAAAGGTTGCCGATTGACCTTTGCTATCCTAAAACTTTTAGCTATCCATATTTCGGGTCTATTCAGCTCACAAGTAGAACAATGGCTTTATAGCTTGGCAAATTCGTTCGTAACACTACCGATGGTCTGTCACGCACGACTTCAGACCCGCGCAGTCCTTTCCCCCCGTCGCCCGCATATCATGGAAGTGTCATCAACGAACTTGCCAAGCTATAGAGACTCATTCGGTCTGACTCGAAAGGTTGCTGATCGATCTTTGCTGTCCTAAACCTTTTAGCTACCATATATCTATAGAGCACGCAAGTGGAACAAAGAACATAGTAGGTACTTAAAATATACATGACAGTGACACCTACGGTTGGTGGGTAGAAAGGTATAGAATGTGGTAGATAAATTAAGCCAAACTCGATGTGGAATGTTTATCAACAAACAAATGAAAAATTAAGATGGAAAACGCACATTGATAGTACATTTAATAGAATTATCACTTAAATAGTAAGTAGATAAGTAGTTAGCTTTTGAATACATTGAAAGTTCAAAAACTTTTATTAAGACCACTTAAACATTAGGTAAGTACCTACTTTGCACAAAGTCACACAACTTGAGTACATGTGTGTACATAATAAAACCTATCTAATTTCAGGAAATTACGACAGACATGGTTAAATTTTCGGAACGATCTCATGCCCTTGTATGCTCCATATAATTTTAAGCGTGTTTCTTTATGGCTGTTTGCCGGCATAAAGTCTTAATCTTGTTTTATCTCAGCCTAGTATAACAAATGTCGTTTAACATTTTTGGCGTTGGTAAATTCTTTTGACGACCTCTCTGCTGCAGTTGGCCGTGTTCTGGATATCAACAGAGGGGTCCTGGGTTCGATTAAGATTTATTTAAAGTATTTTAGCAGACTCAGAAGTGGATTACAAAAATAAGAAAACGAACGTCGAACAATGTTTTTGATTTACAATATTTGTCAGGACAACTTAATTAACAAATCAAACTGTAACCAAAATAAGACCCTAGAATGGAAGAGAATGACCTTGAATGGAGTCGAATGGAGGAGACGGATTTGTAACCGTGGTATTTAGGGTTAAGGACGTCCTGAACAGTTAACTAACACTCCTCTTTTCCACTCAAGTCACTCCGCCTATCCCAAAATCACCCATGAAGGATTATACAACAAAAGGTGTGCAGGGATCAAACGCCACGACAAGAATGAGCTAGACCGTACTTACGCCTTATATCTCCAGTCGTTCCCGTCTGATGGCTACCCCTCTCTAACTCCCTACTCTTTACAGAGACAAGTCACGCCACCTAGCGTCGGTACAAGTTAACACAAGATCGAGCGACGTCATATCCATCTCAGACTACTACTTCCTATAACATATTTTCTAAATTGGCTCAGGTCTGGAGGTAAGCATCGGTTATGGCTAGTTACCAACCTACCGGGCTTTCCCTAAGACGATATTTTCATACTTTAGTATAAAATCTTTGCGTACCGCTAAGCGATAGCACTTGGAGGATAAAGTAGGTATTATTATGCAAAAATAGAGTTAAACTTACCTGATACTGTGCCGTCAAGCGCCTAGTTACTGTGGTCTCAGATACGTATCCATTCTCGATTGCGGTGTCCGGGGAAATATTAAGTTGCAGTCCAGATATAACTCGCACGAACAGACGGGAAATGGATACTTTGTCGTTCACTACGCGCACTTCGCGGAGACCGATCACTCTACCTGTAAAACAAAATCAACAAGAAATTACTACCCTAATATAGGCATCAACATCTACCTACTTGCTGCTTTGAAGATAGTGTTCGGAAATCTGGTATTAAGAACGAGTTTATGGTTGTTTGCGATACTAAGGTCTGGATTCTATATTTGTCTGATAAACGCATAGAACTAACTTTTATAACAAACAACTGTTTAACTGATGAAATTACATCGAATGTTTGCAACTTGATCGCTTCAAGCAGAAATGTAAGCCAGATAATAGTTACATAATGGTCCATCATTCTGGAAAATAAAGTTGCGTAACCAATTTTACGATTGACGCAATAACTGAAAATTATGCAGGCGAAGGAAATGACAAAATCAATAGGTATCTACTTTCTTTTCTAGAAAATACCTACGCATTTGTTTCCCACAAATGACGAAATCATTTGAACTGTACCAAATCTTATCGTGATATATCGTTTTTTAAATTTAGGAAGGTATTAGTCAAGGAAAATGCTACCCACAATTTTGAGGTTAGTAGGTACCTACCTACGTTAGGAATGGGGATAATGACTATGTTTTATTAAAAATCTTATATCATAATTAGATGAAATTCATACAGTTTTAACTTCCTCATATTAAATGTGACATTTTTTAATAAATGAACTATAAACATAAACGCACAAATAACAAAGATATTCGTAGTTTTGTTTGAACGCACATACAAATGTAACGATCATTACATTACGTACGTCATTAGTTCGTGCCATTTTGTATGGGGCGTTTTTCAGAGATCCGCGGCAGCACCGCAAACCTGACCCTTTAAATCCCTGTAGCTCCGAAAGTAATGATCGCAGATACCCTGTTCCTTTTACAAAATTGCTTTACTATTAGCATACTCTTAATTTATATACAATTAAAAAATCTGTCATCATCCCCATTCAAACATGTTAAAGCTAAATAAATAAACAATATCTCATGTAAGAGACAGTTAGAATCCTGTAAAATTTACGCCACAACGGAAGCAACTTTAGAAATTAGATTTTCCAAAGTTAGCTTTGAAAAGTTGCGTGTTTCGAAATTGTTACGCTTACAGAACTGTGTAACGAGGCATATTCGCATGTTTTTACATACGAGTATGGTTATATAGCCTTCAAGATCGTCTTTACCATGAAAACATAATATTATTAACCACACATAAATAAATATCTTCATCATTAACAACCTATATTCGGCTAATAGTTCACCACGCTGGCCCAATGCTGATTGGCGTGCGCGGGACGTCGGAGTGTGAACCTCTGTAGGTACCCAGTTTCGAAATCTGCTGCCGAATTAAACTATACATAAAATACCTACGGACCTTGGACTGTTATTATTTCTGTCAAAGAATATATAACAGTACAGATATCCACTACCACTAATTCAGTAGTTACCTACTCTAATAAAAACTTACCCGTGATCGGCGACAGAACTTGTACTTCCGTGCGGCCGGTGCTGCGTCCCTGCAGCACGCGATCGCGCAGTGACGCAATACGCGGGTCGGATACCCGCATTAGCGACAACACGAGCTCGGTCACTTTGAGCCACGTCCGACGGGACACGAAGTACGACACGCGCCCGGAGTCGTGGTCTTTGGCCAGGAATCGGGCGTACACCTGGATAGAGAAGTCATTGTAGTATTCAGGGTTCGGACAATTTTCTGGGGGCATAATTGTTATCGGACGCGTTGAAGTCTGAAAATTTGGGTAGGTAGTGATTGGTAGTGACCCTAATTTATGCATCCACGGTAGTACGATTCCCACAACTGGGAAATATTTGTGAGTGTTTTCCAGTGTCTGAGTTTATTTATGCATTATATAAGTATTTATATGTATAAATATTATGATAAAATCTGCTATATTAGTATCTACCTATTATCACAGGATAACGCTTACTTTGGGGTTAGTAGTGATGTATATATTGTGTAAGTATATTTGTTTATTTATATTTGTAAATATGTAGTGATAATATATTCCGACATCACCTTTATTTTCATAGCGCTACATTTGTAAAGTATGCCCAAAAGTAGATAATTTCGAATATTACTTTTATGTTCTACTTCTTTTTAACTTTTAATCCAACATTTATGGCAATTTTATTAAAAACCCATAGAAACCGACTGTTTCTGCTGTCATAAACTTACTTAATATCATTAGCGTGATAATATCGTCAATATCATAACTTAATCATAAATTATGCGAAATGGAAAATTTGGCTCTGGGTTAGGAGGTCCTCTGATTTTTTTATGAAGTGCACGCCACAGCTACTTAAATTTTAAATAATTGTATGTATACCTGTAATGCCTGTTTTGTTCTCTAATCAGGAAGGATTTCTAATTTACCTTTTAAGTTTCGAACTACTACACATTTGCTTCATCGGTTTCATCTCTAATAGGTTTCTAGGACTGAATAGAATTTTTAAAGGTATAATGAAATAATGTAAATTCCAAGTTAAGGATTCATATATAACCTATATTCAAATAACTACGAATTTGGGGATTTAATTTATTAAAAGGATATGTTTTCCTGGAAACCTAAATAATTAATCATACGTTTATTTGAACTTCATATAAGACGAATGAAGATAAATGTTGGTGCGGGAAAATAACAGATCCTGTTAATTGGCATCAGTCCAAGGGTAAGGCGGCCGTCGGCACCGCACTTTATTAATTAATGGACCGCTTCCGGAACGAAAACAAAGAAAATAGACAGTAATTACGGAGACGCCACAAAATATTATATATTATTTACTTTGGATTACATTATTAATAATCTTCTTAGATATTCCAAAGGGACAAAAGGTTATTTACGTCTCAACCAATTCGACTTATTTATTTTTCAGTTTCTTTAAGGCTAAAGGAGTTTACGAAGAAAATAGTAAAAACAATACTTTTAAAAACTAAGTATTATTTTTACTATTTTTTTTTTTTTTATTCTTTACAAGTTAGCCCTTGACTACAATCTCACCTGATGGTAAGTGATGATGTAGTCTTAGATGGAAGCGGGCTAACTTGTTAGGAGGAGGATGAAAATCCACACCCCTTTCGGGTTCTACACGGCATCGTACCGGAACGCTAAATCGCTTGGCGGTACGTCTTTGCCGGTAGGGTGGTAACTATCCACGGCCGCAGCCTCCCACCAGCCAAAATATTTTTAGTATTGTTTTTACTATTTCAGTTTTTAAAAGTATTGTTTTTACTATTAATAATCTTCTCAGATATTCCAAAGGGACCAACCTCTCGACCAATTCGGCTTATTTATTTTTCAGTTTCTTTAAGGCTAAAGGAGTTTACAAAGAATATAGTAAAAACAATACTGTTAAAAACTATAAATTAATTACTTTTTCCCTTGGTTATGCTATAACTAAGCAGAAGGTCCATAGGGAAGTATAAAATAGGAAGATTGAAAAAAGTAGCTGAACAAATCTCGACAATATTTTGCACAGATATATTTATTTGGTATAGAAATAGGATCTGAGCGACTGAATGGCTCAGTTAGCAAGAAATACAAAATAAGTAAGAGTCAATAGTTCATAATTCGACGTGTCGCGTAGCTGAAGCGGCAATGGGCGGGGCACATAGTTCGTAGAGCCGATGGACGTTGGGGTCCCAAGGTGCTGAAATAGCGACCCCGCACAACAAAGCGCAGTGTTGGTCGACCCCCCACCAGGTGGACTGACGACATCAAGCGAGTCACAGGGATTCGTTGGATGCAGGCGCCTCAGGATCGTGATATTTGAAAGTCCCTACAAAAGGCCTATGTCCTGCAGTGGACGTCCATAGGCTGATATGATGATAATGATTAGTTCATAGAGTCCATACAATAAACTAAAATACAATAAAACTAAAATATTTGGCACTGAAAGAAAGCTATGTCACGTCTACCCACGTTCACGTCTTGAGAAGTCCGACTTTTCATTACTACCAACGTACATAGTGACATTCAGATCGAAACAAGACTAGACAATGTCCTATATAGATTGAACCAACGTTTTTAGGTATCCACTGATTCCCGACATATTACATAACACTGCAATCATATCCGGAATATACTAGGAAACGAACATTTAACAATCTAATAAGATAAGAGTTTTATCTTGTCCCTTCCTCGTCTCCGAGTCCCAGTTTCTGAAGTTGACCGCACCGTTTTTTTGTGATCGCAACTATCTATAGTTTCCAACTAATATTACTTGTCGCTAGGAACAGGATAACTTTCATCATAAACCTCCTCAGCCTTAGGTACTCGTAGTATGTGTTACCGTTATTATATTTTAGGAAGACCGCTTGGCTTCGGATGTAGTAGTAACGCGGAGTACAAGCGCATTTCTGTGTTTAAACCTTAACCATCTATTTGTCCATCTAAGGCCATGGTTAGATTATAATATTGCTTGATATTTAGGATCTAGGATAGGGTAGGTTAAAAGTACCTATCCTAGAAACATCAACACAGCGGAAACGCATTGTAATTTATTTAGAGAGATATGTGAGGCATGTCACATCGAAACCCATTTATAAAAACCGACCACTCAGATAGAAATGATAATTTATAAACGTCTTTCTGTTTTGCTAATGGTCTTTCAGTTTCACGTCACGCGCTTACCGTGTAGTACATCATACCAAAGTCAAATCTCTTGTTACTTTAGTTAGGTACTACTATATTTAATCAGAATAATTTTCATCCTTATTAAAAAACACTGCCTATGACCGTGACAGCATATCATCATTGTCAGCCGATGGACGTCCACTGCTACTAAGAAGCTTCTTGCATAGACTTCCAAGAACAACGGTCTCGAGCCGCCAGCATCCAGCGGCTTCCTGCAACCCGCTTGATGTTCTCAGTCCACCTAGAGGGGGGTCGACGAACACTGCGCTTTCCGGTACGGGGTCGCCATCCCATTGTCCATCGTAGCAGGGGCGTAGCTACCGCTGTATCAGCCGTATTAAAGATACGGGGCCTCCGAACTACAGGGGCCCCTTACGTGTGAAATCAAAAATTAGTAAAATGTAGGTAATAATTTTCCCTGGTTCAGCGTGCGCCCAAAATTTCATTACTATTTATTTTAAGCGAGCATTTTGTTTCTTTTGTGAGAAATTACCCTTTACGTTTTCACTTGGGCCGCCTAACTAATTTTGAAAAAGGGCTCCTCCAAGGCACGCCACGCCATTGCATCGTAGTATATACCTACTATATCCGTAATACCTACCATAGTTACTTAATACCTATTAGTCTACCGTAAAGAAAGCTATACAAACCTCAACGTTGCTTTGTTGATATCGCAGTCGGCACGAACGCTGATCCGTCAGGGAGTTGGGCGCGTCGGGTCTGGAGCCGCCCCACCCTCGCGACGACAAAGACCTTCTTAATCTGTCTTTGCCGTTCGCTTCGTCTGATACTTTCCAGCCTTGTGAAATAATACATATGGGTCAATACAGCGAAGTAGGTGGAACAAAAACTTTGTGCACTGCTCAACAATAGGCGAATGCCGACATGATAATGTATAGGAACGTGTAGAGAGGTATTTTCTTTTTTGTTTGCTACTTTTATATTAGTGGCGTTTTTAAAAATTAAGCTTCTTGAGGATCTGAATATAAAATATGAAAGCTTAGAGCTTACTATCAAGTAAAATCTTGCGTCTCTTAACCTATGTGGGAGATAAAACTTTTTGTAAGAAAATATGGAAACCGATCGTATAAATTGAATAAAGAATAACAATTGCTATCTATGCCTGGCTTTTCAATATACTACCAATGTACATGGAATTATAATTTCCCGGTATGTACCTACAATTCATACCGGAACAATACTTAGACTAAATAGGCAAGTATATTAGACTACAACAACTTGATCAGAGCCAGACTGTAGGAATCAAATATGTACTCGTACAAGGTTAGTTTTTTTTATTTTTTTTGTTATTTTGTATAAGCAAGCGCTTAGCTGCAATCAGGAAGATGGAAAGCGATGATGCAGCCTATAGTAGAACGCGCTTGCCTAGAAGATGATGACTTGAAGATATCCATATAAGTTTATTTACGCTTAACTTTAATTGTGTTATAGGTAGTTTGAGACTATATTCTAAGTGTGTAATCAATTTATTAAATAAATCTATTGAAATTATTAGGCGTCATTTCTATCTACATCAAAGTTTCTAATTACCAACTAATTTTACCATGTCCGGATTCGACGAGCCTAACCGATACAATTACCTACCTGATCCTTTCATTAAGAGGGGTTAATGTCTTCAAAGTTAATAGAAGGTTTCCTGTTTAAAGCATTAGCGAGAATTACGGGTATCGTGTGTCAACTTGAAATTGAAGGAGACATGCTGTTTACAGGGTCGTATCGTTTGTAATGGGAAAATCAAATGGAAGTAATTATGGTTTTATGTTTATCATTAATCTGGACTGGAATTAAATGATATTTTGTTCTTAAACTGACTATTGGACTATAAACAAAAACAATGGCCAGACATATTTAAATTAAAGCTGAAAGTTTGACAGCCTATGCTCCTACCAAAAGTAGCCAATTATGGACTTTTTTTTTTTTTTTTTAACATACTTTTAGCAGAAGTGGATTAAGTGGACAAAAACAAGACAACCAATATCGAACAAAGGTTTAGATTCACAACATTTGTCAGGACAATTTAATTACCAATTCAAACTGCAACCAAAATATGAACCTAGAGTAGAAGAGCGTGAAATGGAAGAGAGAGCTAGAGCGGAGTCACGAACTTGTGATCTTTGTATGTAGGGTTAATGACAGTTAAAAAACACTCCCCTTTTCCACTCAAGTTACTCTCCCCGCCTATCCCAAGTATTCCATTCAGAATTACACAACAAAAAATGTGGGCGGCTCGAACGCCACGAGCATACTGAAGCCGACCGTACGACAAGCGCCTTATATCGCAAGTCGTTCCCGCCAACCAATCGTTACCCCTCTCTAACTCTCTACTGTTTATGGAAACAAGTCACCTCACCTAGCGTCGGCACAAGCGAGATCAAACGATGTCATATCCATCTCAGACTACTATTTCCTACAATACATATACATATAGAAGGTATACCTTTGATTTGCGAGAGCCGGTTGTCGTCGACGTCGATTTCGAGCGGATACTCTGGCATCCACACGGTGAATCTCGCCAGACCGGTGTAGGTGCCGTATTTGACTATCACCGACGCGTTCGAAGAGCCCCGGATTTCCGATCCATCGACGTAGACCGAACTGCATGATGACGATACCTACACATATATAAAAGTAAAATTATAAAGGGGTCAAGTTTGTGAATTTATTAGGTTGTAGGGTGTAATCTTTGAACCTATTACACTGATTTTGAAAATGTCCATATAAATGATTAGGTTCGTATCCCTATTGATTTTTAAGAGACATTCGGTTAGATAAGGTCAATATTAACTAATTATTAGAAACAATTAAAACAAAGAATGTCTGGATGTGTAAAATAAATGTATACTAATATTACCAGAGGTAAAGTTTCATGGTATTATAAGGGGGTAATCTATGGTTCTACTGAACCGATTTTGAAAATTCTTTTACCAATAGAAAGACACGTCACTTTAGAGTGTCTTATGCTTTATTTTATCCCTGTATTCCCATGGGAATAGGAACTACGCGGGTGAAACCGAAGGACGTCTGCTATCCTTATATTAACTTATCAGATAACCTACTCGTATTTGCATAACATGTCCAAATGCAAATGCAATGCAATGAGTGATGATTAATTATTATCTACCTAATTATTATGGAATCTTACTAATCCTACCAAGATTGGTATTGTGATAGTTTTGTTATACATGTGTGTTTCAGTGGCGTGTACAAGGACTTTAACTAGGGTATGCACAATCTATGTTCGTAATGAGTCCTTAGGGTGGGCAGTGCATTTTTGCATGTACGAAGTGCACGCTGATTATGCCTTGGAAATGAGCGATGATGTCACATCGCTGTAACTTTACAGAATGCAGGGACTGATACAACCAAGTAAACTGTCAAGTCTACAGTGCTTAGGGATTTGAATGGTAAAAAACTATCCTAATAACTAACCTAACCTAACCTAACCTAACTATAATTCGTCGGTAAGAGTAGGTACCTATGTATGTACAACTTAAAACCCATTTGACATTTCCTTGTGGTGCCATGGTTTACATTTCCGCAGTATGTTAAAAAAGCAGATTACCGGAAATAAAAATAATTCCCATTCCAGAAGTGTAACCAGAATTACCTGAATTTGCAGCGTGCTGGACTATTTTACGTTTATTGTATTTTTTACAGTCGGTATAATAGGAGTGGAATTACTATCATTACGTAAACAATGCCTCGGAAAGGTCTTTTATTTTATGCAAAGTATCTACTTTAATTTGTAATAACGAAGTAAGCTTTCCATTCGTAATAGGTACCTACCGCGACCGCGGTTTTGTCCAACAAATCCCTCGGGTCACACAGACTTTCCCTTAAGTAACGCTGCTTAAAACCCGTAGCCACTTAGCCTTATATAAAAGGGCTTCTTTCATCTTAAATAATACATAAATATGGTAGATAAGCCATACGCAAGCTTAGATTTTAAGATACCATACTTAGTGGTTTCGGATAATCTTTCATCGATAAAAGATTCGATATAATCTTTCATCTTGAATAATATATAAAATATGGTATATAAACCATACGTAAGCTTAGATTTTAAGATACCATACTTAGTGGTTTCAAAATGATTTGATGTTATAGTTCATACTGATAATGCTTTAGTAAATACCCATAAATACGCTTTACAAAAAGCGCGTAAAAAGTAATGGGAATTTTGAAAAAAGGTACTCATAGGTTGCGCTGAGCTTCGGATCCGTTTGAACATAGCAACATTCCCTACTGCGCAGTATTATCATAATAAGCCGAGGTTCGAGTCTCAGAGATGCCCTTAGAGATACGTTCCGCCCATCTCTCCTACATCTGCCTTCAGGTCCCATCAGGCGATGCTTCTACGCTCGCCCAAAACCCCGGTGACGCCACTTATATCCCATTAAGGAGCCTACGGTACTTACACAATCAAAAAGTAAAAAGAAAAAACTCGGCTGGTTTATTTTCGTTTACTGCGCTGTGGTAGCGCAGTAAACGCCTCGTTTTCAGAACGAACTCGAAGTTTGACGTGTCCTACCTTATTATACTACTCGAACTCGATATTGAAGTATGGTATTTATGTTAAAAATATGTCCGCAAATCGATTTCAGCTCCAAAGCATGCCAAAGAATGGTATATACATTACATGAATACATGCTATTTATCTTTAGAGAATCAGGTATACTCCTTAGCTTAAATGTAGGAAGGTTAATTGGACATGTTTACTTAAGAATATCTGATATATTGAAGACATGGGCGTAAAGAAGAACTCACTTTAAGTACACTTTCGTCCTCCGAGTGGCAGGAGCTCTGTAGCGTGACGTCAGCAACTTGACCCGCTTGCGATACTATCAGCACCTTCATCGCCTGAGAGACTTGACGCCCGGTGAGCACAGCCGTGTTGAGGACCTCCCAGTTCTGCACAAAAGATAACAACCAAAGACTAAGTACATTTTAGGTATCATAAAAGATCTCTACCTCCGATTAAGGAGAACATAGATTCGAATCCGGTCCGGAGCATGCACCTCCAACTTACAGTTATATGCATTTTAAGAAATTAAATATCACGTGTCTTAAACGGCGAAGGAAAAACATCGTGAGGAAACCTGCATACCAGAGATTTTTCTTCATTCTCTACGTGTGTGAAGTCTGCCAATCCGCATTGGGCCAGCGTGGTGTACTATTGGACTAACCCCTCTCATTCTGAGAGAAGACTCGTGCTCAGCAGTGCCAAATATGGGTTGATGACTACTAAAAGATCTAAAAAGTGTATATAAGTAAGTACCACTTTTTATCAATATTTTAAAATTAAATTAAATGCTTTGTAATTGAAGACAAAATTAAAAATATGTTCAATAATCAAAGGATTTAATTTAAATTAATTATTCAATATTATTAGGTAGAGATGAGTGGAGTAGAGTTTTCGGTTAGTAGAAGCTTCGGTAATAATGAATCGTAAGAAGCTACGTTAAGAGGGGTTTTGTTAGGGTTTTGTTATACAAAATTCACTTTTGATAAGTCGCGAGTACTTATGCAATTACTAATTACAAACAAACTGCTTCAATTTAATAATCATCTTCAATATTAAATTGTTATAGTCGGTTGTGTTGCCCTCCCGACATTTAGTTGAAACAACACAACAAAGACGGTACTAAAACAATATAAACATTTACACTGAGCGGGATCAAACAGACTTGGCAAATAATTCACAATTGATCTTAATTGCCAAGAATTTCAGCTCAATGAATATGGTGATGGAATTAGAATTCTTAATTACAGTAACTAAACACACACTATTGTAATAGTCTAAGAGCATGTGACAGCCAGATCTTCGTCACTTTAAAACTTAAGAGGGGCCCAGTTTCAAAACTAGTTGGGGGCCCCAAATGAAGGGTAAAGATTTTTTCCCAAAGGAAAAAAATGCTTGTTTATTTAAAATAAATATGACAGTGATTTAACCTATATTATGTTTCCAACATTTGGGTGAATGCTTAACCCGGAAAAATCATTGTTTTTATTATTTTCGATCCTTATTTCTGAAGTGAAAACTCTAAAGACAGTTTTTTTTACAATATGTTTTTTTTTCGGGTAGCACCACATTAAGTGAGATTGTGGATTACATTTTACTAATTTTGTTTCCACACGTAAGGTAGCACGGGGGCCCCGTATCATTGATACGGCTGATACAGTAGGTCAACGGCTTTGGGAAGTAGCCAACTACCTTTGCCTAGCCAAGGAAAGAGTTGAACCTTTATAGGACCACTTTGTTGTTGCTCTTTGTGTCAATGTATGTCAATTCCTTTTATATCGGGAACGTGGAAGTATTGAATTGAAGTTAACACCATATATTATTGTTATTGTTTTACATTTTCTTCAAAAGTTCATATTATCTTGAAGAAAATATAAAATTTTGTATTTCATCGCAAAACAGTTTACTTCGTATTCGTGTTAAACAATTCGTTATAAAATTAAGCTTTATACTTTGACAATTCTAAGGTCTGCATCATTGTACTTCCCAAATCTTACAAAGCCACCATGATCCAAGTACCAAAGCGCCTATCTATGGTAAATGCAGTGCATGGTCTGACAAATTCAACTTTACAACATGACGAAGGTCTGGTCACCACAGGCTCTCGGTCTATAATGGACACCGGCATTATCAAAGGCGTCCCATTATGCGAACGCAATAAGAACAGTTTACTCGTATCTTAATCATTGCTTACAAAGGAGCTTTCATCCATCAACGAGAGATATTATGCTGTATTAGAAGCAGTCTCAGACTAGATCACGTCATTCTAAAGGTGAATTACAGTTACAACGCTGTATACCTGTTATTCCCATTTGAAATTCCCATTGTTTATAAGACCGTAATGTGAAACACTCAGCAATATCTTTGGAATTAAAAAATATTACAATGCTATAGGTACTAAAACCTGTTTACCAACAAACAATTAATTAGAAATGAAGGTGGAAAACGCATTTATTTCAATTTCATAACTAATTTTATAAAATTATGAATTGGTTTTTTTATACCTTATTTTATCAAAATATTTTTAAATAAGTATATCTAATTGTTCTAAGCTTAATAACCAAATGAATTTTCATTTATTTAAGAACGAGTTAATTATAATTATTATAAGGTGTGAAACGATTAGTCGATTTACAGCTGCTTCCTGTTAAGGTATGCTAAATTTTTTGTGGTATGCAGTTAAGCACCATATAGGAATTATACCTACCACAAAAAAAAATCTACATTTTCCTAAATCCAGTAGACTGAATTTCCAGAAATGTCCAAGTATTTAGACTAATATTAATTATTAACTAATTTGAGTTTTAAATTATATTTATGTTCTGTGGTTTTGATTTAAAATTTGTCACTAAAAACTTGTACAAAGCATTTTGGGTCATCTTTTGTCATACAGCTGGAATGGTGGAGATTCTTGTGATTCTTACAGCTTAAAACACAAGTAAATTGGCATTTTCGTTGAATCTGGTGCAACTGTTGTTAAGCCCGGGCTTCCATATATAAAAAATTAAGTTTAACAAAATGGAATGCATTGGATATAAGCAGGCGTTACTTTGCGGAAGTTCATTATGAATATATAATAATTTATTTATTTTGCTATCATCCGCGAAAAGCCGACGGACAACGTGCAATTGCAAAGTCAAATAGTTGTAGAGTCAACATCACCTGAGGGTGCTCCGGTTTCGGGGTGAAACGAACGCAGAGAGTATTTTGTCGGACCTGGGTGACGTTGTCGCATGCGTTCGTAAAATAAATAAATTATTATATATAAAATTGAATGCAGAATGAATTTGAAGTGAAGTAAGTTTTATCTTGGTATGTAGTGTCTTTCTGATATCTCGTCTTGCTTGTACAATCTGAAACTCATTTCGAAGTAGTCCAACTTCGTTCGGATTGCTAAACTAATAAACTCTCAGCCATTCATATCAGAGGAAACATTGGGAGAAATATCCGCTTCATTAGTTTCTTGTTCTGTTTGAATTATTCTTGTGAAATCAGTACATTTTGGGAACAGCTTTTGTAATAGCTTCAGCAATTTGGGTTATAAACGTTTTTATATTTGCAACTCATTAAGAACTTTTAAATTTAACTTAAAATATTTAATTTCCCCGTAATTTGAATATGTTTTGACTAAAATCTTAGAAGATAATTTGAATTACTTCCTCTTAAATTTAGGATTTTGAAATTGTTCTTGTTCGATTTTGGTGACAATATTAAATATTAGTAGATATAGTATCTACACTAATATTATAAAGCTGAAGAGTTTGTTTGATTGAACGCGCTAATGTAAGGACCTATACAGGTCCGATTTGAAAAATTCTTTCAGTGTTTGATAGCCCATTTATTGAGGAAGGCTATAGGTTATATATTATCCCCATATTCCTACGGGAACAGGAATCACGCGAGTGAAACCACGCGGCGTCAGCTATATACTATATAGGTAGGTACATTATCGATTTAAAATTTTAGAAATAGCTTGTTGATGCAGTCAGGATGGATTGTACTTACCTATTAGTTTCCCTACCCTTATGCATTCAATTCATATTAGTATTGTCATGCTATAAATCTTAGAACAATCTTAACTTTAATATATTTCCAAATGTATTAAAGCTGTCTAGTCCCGACGCAACACAGCACAACTGGATGGTATTGTCGACAACTACCGGTCGTATATCGTCCTTTGTTATTGAGTCTAAATTTGGAGAGTAACAGGAATTTTAGAACCGCCTCCCCTATCTATCGTTTTGTTTAAAGCTATTTCTGTTGATTGTTGGTATCATTTTGAATCTATAACTTCAAGCAATGTGTTAAAAAAACATTTACTTAGTCGAGTTTACTACACCATTGATGAGTTCCTCAATGATGAAGGTGCTTGGAGGCCATTGGATCAGTTTCCACCTTCACACAGTAAAACTATTGTAATGATGTCATCAATTGTAATTGTATGAATTGCAAGTGTATATTTTTTTTAAAAGAGCAACTGTTGAGTTTCTCCGGTTTTTTCTCAGCAGAACCTGCCTTCCGAACCGGTGGTAGAATATTTACAAATAGTAAACTGACGTATCAAAAGTCCTTGTAAACTGAGCCTACTTGAAATAAATGAATTTTGAATCAACATTTTTTTACATTTCTAGGTCTATTTTTTTTATTCTTTACAACTTAGTCCTTGATTACAATCTAACCTGATGGTAAGTGATGATGCAATCTAAAATGAGAAGAAGAAAAGCTTGCTAACTTGTTAGATTGTTCGGTTACTACACATCGTACTGGAACGCTAAACGCTACATCTCTTGGCGGTACGTCTTTGCCGGTAGGGTGGGTTTAGCCACGGCCGAAGCCTCCAGTCAGATCTGGACCAATTAACAAAACCTTAATCAGCCCAGTCGGGGATCGAACCCAGGTCCTCAGTCTAGTAAATCCACTGCGCTTACCACTGCGTCACGAAAGGCGTCTTTCATGTAACTCATTTATAAATCAAGTAAGTGCAATAGTAATTTTAATTAACGCGGAAATAACAAAACAAAATACGACTTACATTTTTATATTATTGTCGTTTACGACGTAATTTCCGACGTAAGCCTGCCTCCGAATTCTAATAAAGATCCTACCATTAATGTACTAATAAAAAAAAAGGTCTGTTCCCTCCATTAACTGAGATGTATCTTCCGATATCAGGTAGGTATTAACTATTAATCACATTACTTGACATAGTAAATACACCAGCAGGCCTATATCAACGATAATAAACAATTTATTTTAAATGATTAATATTTGCACCTAATAGATACACATAGGCAATAGAAATTCATTATCATTATCATTATCATTTTCATCACATCAGCCAATGGAGTACACTGCAGGACATATGCCTTTTGTAGGGACTTCCAAACATCACGATCCTGAGCCACCTGCATCCAGCGAATCTCTGCGAGTCGCGTGATGTCGTCAGTCCGCCTGGTGGGGGGTTGTCCAATACTGCGATTTCTAGTGCGAGGTCGCCATTCTAGCACATTTCGATCCCAACGTCCATTTGCTCTTCGAACTATGCCAACCCATTGCCACAGCTATGTCGGTGTCTTTTAAAGCTTTTCTTGAAAACTTCCTCTCTCGAATACCTGAACTATTTATAATGGTACCTACATGCGGAACCTTCGTTGGGTGAGTTCAACTCGCACTTGTCCGATTTTTAAACATACCTTTGAAATTGGAAGCACAGCCTGAATGTCATCCTTCTCGATGTCAAGTCTTGTGTTGACGCGGTGCTCGTGAGGAGTTTCCTCCGTGGTGGATGTGGCGCTGGGTGATGAGGACACCTTTGCTGACCAGCTGATACGGGCTGTGCCGCGGCCTGACTCGCCTTCCGACCCCTCCGCGTCTCCCTCTCCCTCGGCGCCAACTTCCACCAGCCAGGTGAGGATCTCGTCCCATCCCGGGCCACCGGGTCCACTACTGGTTTCTTCTACGTCCCTGAATAAGTGAGAAATTAGGTATTAGTACGGTCTTTTTAACAGCGTTTCAAAGTTTAGGTACGAGTTGGTACCTGATCTTTAAACATTCGATCAGCTTGTTATTTGGAATTTGCAGGCCTGCGAATAAGGATAGCAGTTTTTTAAGAATATCTTAATATAAATACGAAATCTCGAAAATCGCTTGACGTTTAAAGGTGAAATTTGCCAAGGAGGTAGTTTATAGTTTGTAGGTATCCGTTAAGAACGGATTTTGGGACAGGACCGGATTAAGACGGATAAATGGCAGACGAAGTCGCGTTCGCTAGTTAGTCATATTTGGAAGATGCAGGCCTGTAGCAATGATGTTGTTTTAAGAATACCTATTAACCATATTTTTGAATATGATCAATATTCCCCTTTCCCTGTAATAACTCGTAAAGACTGTGTTAGTTACTGAAATGCCCGGACCGGATTCGAACCTACGCCCTCCGAAACGAAGCAGAGGTCATATCCACAGGGCTATCACGGCACTTGATTAATTATTTACTACTAGCGGACGCCCACGACTTCGTTCGCGTGAAATTTACAGATCCCTCGGGAACCATAGATTTTTCCGGGATGAAAAGTAGCCCAGGTGTTAATTCAGAGTGAAATCTATTTTCATTCTAAATTTCAGCCAAATCGGTTCAGCAGTTGCGGCTTTAAAGAGTAACAAACATCCATACAAACTTTCGCGTTTATAATAGTTCTTACTAATATTACTACTATTACTTATGTTTCCTACTAATCACACTAATATTATAAAGGCGAAAGTTTGTGTGTGTGTAAGTGTGTAAGTATGTTTATTCCTCTTTTACGCTGCGGCTACTGAAGCGATTTGGTTGAAATTCGGAAACGAAATAGGTTTTAATCTGGATTAATACATATATAATGATAAAATAGAATAAAATGACGAAGTTATGCGCGAACACACATAAAAAAATAAAAAAAATATATACGGTCGAATTGAGAAACCTCCTCCTTTTTTTGAAGTCGGTTAAAAATGAGAAACAAAATAGTTGCACACCAATAGGGATGATGACAGTTTTTTAAATTGTATATAAATTAAGGGTATGCTAATAGTAAAGCAATTTTGTCAAAGTAACAGGGTATCTGCGATCATTACTTTCGGAGCTACAGGGATTTAAAGGGTCAGATTTCCGGCGCTGTCGCGGATCCCTAAAAAACGCCCCATACAAAATGGCTCGAAATAATGGCAATGTAATGATCGTTAGATTTGTATGCGCGTTCAAATAAAATTTCTAATATCTTTGTTATTTGTGCGTTTATGCTCATTGTTCTTATATTAAAAATTGTCACATTTAATGTAAGGAAGCTAAAACCGTATGAATTTTTATCTAATTACGATAAAAGATTTTTATTAGATTTTGAAATTTTATAATATTATTTATTTTCCAAATATCCAGTCAATCTTTGCTTTTTATGTATAAATTAGTTAACATTGACCTTATTTATCCGAATTTATTATAAAAATCAATATATTCCAACCTAGTCATCATCCCCATTGTATTTACTTCGAAAAATATACACAAAGTTACTTTGTACTAGAATATATTAAAGCAACACTCAATTCCATTCTATTGCAATAGGAAATGCGAATACAACATTTTATAGTGAGTACATGACATTTTCAGAACGGCACTGGAAATCCATTATCGTTGTACACAAATACAGTCTTTGTAGGAATGACAATACTTTCCCGTTTCCGGACAGGTTCGTCCTCAGTAAATCCTTGACCCAGATGTTAGGCTATTGAATAGCTTTTATTCGAAAATATAAAAAACAAATGCAAAATTCAATTTCACATGTATCGTAGTGGTAACGTTATATTTAATAAAACAAGGTGGTTTGTATCAATCGAGAATTATTTACTTAACTATTATTATACTATCTGCGCCCCGCGGTGTTACCCGCGAAACATAAGTAAGTTTATGTACCTACAGGTAATTCAATTTTCCCGGATGAAAGTAACCTATGTGGTAATACAGGTTATAAACCATCTACATTCCAAATTTCAGCTAATTTGGTTAAGTAATTGCGTCGTGAAAGAGTAATAAACGTTCATACCATCATAACCATCAGTTTTCGTAAATCTCAAGAACCAGAGTGTTTTTGTTGGTTTGTTTCGGGACAAAGAGTAGCCTATGTGCCAATCCAGGGTATTATCTATCTTCATTTTAAATTTCAGTAAATTCAGTTAAGTAGCCACAGTTTGGCTGGTGGGAGGCTTCGGCCGTGGCTAGTTAAGATTTAAAACAAAGTAATCAGTTTACTTGATAGAGATAGAAAATTGTGAACATACACATAAATATACTCGTATTCAGAACGTTGCATTTTTTGATTCTGGGCCAAAAGCCACTCACCTACCAACCTTTAACTTTGAAATTCAAAATGTTAAGTTTCATTTAGCGACTCAGGCGCTTTGCCAATTGCTTCTCTGTAAGAGCAACGTGCTTTATGCTAACAGAACTATGAAAATATTTGACTGAAAAAAATGAGAATTATGAGTAAATTAGTAAGATTATATATATATATATATTTATATACTAAAAATTTATATTGTAACTGTATCTAATAGTTACCTATTACTTACTGTACGTTTTACTAACATGAAAAGTGTCATGTCAAATAAAAATTTTGACATTTGAAATAAATAAAGATTAGTGGCGATTAATCGAGCGAACGACTTCGCGAATAAAATCTACAAATCTGTTATTCAGAAAATAATAACAATACCTACTAAGTACTTACTAAAAACAATTTAGATAAGACGAACTTTGTGATTTTGTTTCATACTTATACTTTGTGTTCAATATTGTTGGAAATAGTGGTCTGAGACGAATATGGCGTCGCTCGATCTCTTTTTATATGCTAGGTCGTGCGACTTGTTTCCGTAAAAGTGGGAGTTAGAGAAGGGGAGCGATCGGGCGGGGGCGACTTGGCGATATAAGGCGCTCGCCGTACGATCGGTTTCAGTGGTCTAGGGGCGTATTAGGAATATAACCTATAATAATAATAGGTTATAGGGGAGAATAGCTTGAGCAGTGAAGGTGGATGTTGGCTAGTGGAAGGGACTCCTTAAACCTGCACCAGGAGTCACAAGCCTCTGGGACTGCTCAAGTTATTCTCTGCCATTCTAGGGTTATATTTTGGTTACATTGAGATTTGATTTGTTGTCCTGACAAATATTGTGAATCCCTTTGTTCAACATTGGTTTTCTTATTTTTAAAATTGACTTCTGAGTTTTTTTGCTAATTAAATCATATTTGAAATTGTCAAGTAAGTATATACCTACCTACACACCAAAAAAAATATAATATAGATACAAGATAAGGTACGTAACCGATACAAGATTTATTCGGTGTAGCAATATAAATCTGACTCCAAGGTGAAACTTTAAAACGAGTACAAAATGTTCGATTCCCGTTGCAGGTACCCACTCGCTCAATTTAGAAGTTTAACTGGGTATTTCCCAGTTTAGTTGAACTTTTCGTTTTGCAGAGACTACCGACCCACTTATAATAGTGAACGCGAATAGCTGATGTCAGGGGTGACAAAACTGAAATTGAACGGAATCTTTTATACTCCCGCTACAATCTAAATGATAGTTCACATTGCGATGCGATATCTACCTATCTATTCGCAAGCGCAAACTATTACAGTAGTTTGTCGTATTCACGATCACTGAGGTGCAATTGGGTTTTACCAACTAGAGATAGAGCACTATATAGAGGAAATAAAAACTGACGCGGACAAATGTGCATAATTGTCTTAATTTCATTTTGTCGCTTATCAAACAACGAAAGTTATATAAACACCTAAATATTGTCTACAATGTCGAGTTGTGTGTTTAAGTGTATAAACTGTATAAGTAAACACTAAATAGTGTATAAATTCGTATAAGTGTATAAATCTCAATTCAGATCACTTTTTGCGGTGATTTTGTGTGGACTGACGACATCAAGCGAGTCGCAGGGATTCACTGGACGTTTGGAAGTCCCTACAAAAGGCCTATGAAGTGAAAGTCCATCGGCTGATATGATGATTATGATAATGATTATCAAATTATTTATTTTCAGAAAAAATCACACTATTGTCTTGTATTGTCACTCTATTCTATTTTGTATTCGTTGCTTTACCTATAAGGAAGTCTTGGGTATCACTTTTCATTATTTTTCATTCCAGTTTTGCATAGAATTATGCTTTCTAAATTGGCTCAAGTCAAGTTTGGTTGAGGGTTGTGGGTTTTAGTTTTGGTGAGAGTCACAACCCTATCGAAAAAGATGTCTAGTGTTCCGGTACGAGGCCGTTTAGTAACCAGTTGTTATTGGTTAAATAAACTGAATTGTTCCAATTTACTCGTAGCACGCTACAATCTTAAACTTAATCTTTATTTAATCACATCAAAGAAAAAATTTGTTAATTTATTTTCATTACGTAGTCCATGTTTATGTTAGAATTAGTTCCCTATTTAAGTTGAAAGAACCAAGTGAAGAGAAGTTATTGTAGTGAACCGTTTGGCTTATGTTGTAATTGCTTATGCGAGGAATATCAAGACGTTAACATCTGGTGTACCTACATAGGTTTGCAGTTTAAACACATTAACATAACGGATTTACTTCCGACAAAACTGATCGCGTGTTGGTCGCGATCAGCATGATGTCATGCACATCGCGACCAACACACGATCAGCCTGCAGTTAGCGCTGCAGGCATGTGAGATTACTTGATCATCAGTGGCTGACATAAATATGATTGTTAGTTCACAACATTATTATTATTACAAACGAACTAAAATGCCCTTACAATTTACAAGGCTATACATATGTATAGCTTTGTAAGTTTTAAGGGCGTTTTTGATAACGAAAATATCTTCGCTATCGCTATAGCTTACCTATATAGGCATAGGTGAGCTATAGCGGAAGATATTTTCGTTACCGATGTAATTCGCAATTTTATTGTCCATCTGCGACCGGCCAGTACAATTGGATTAAACAGCTCCCTTGAAAGCTGAATCCCAGGTGGCTTTTCTTTTGTTGACATCTACGTCTTATTTCATTGGAAAATCATGATATAAGCCTTTATATATTTTAACATACACAGTACACTAATTACCTATGTAATATGTATCTCTGAGAATATTCCAGGAGGCTTTCATAAAAATTATACGTTTACATGAAACCATTTTTTTTTAATCTTTTACAAGTTAGCCCTTGACTACAATCTCACCTGATGGTAAGTGATGATGCAGTCTAACATGAAAGCGGGCTAACTTGTTAAGAGGAGGATGAAAATCCACACCCCTTTTCGGTTTCTACACGACATCGTACCGGAACGCTAAATCGCTTGGCGGTACGTCTTTGTCGGTAGGGTGGTAACTAGCCACAGCCGAAGCCTCCCACCAGCTAGACCTGGACCAATTAAGAAAATCTCAATCGGCCCAGCCGGGAATCGAACCCAGGACCTCCGTTTAGTAAATCCACCGCGCATACCACTGCGCCACGGAGGCCGTCAAACCATGACCATGACAATGCTGATGTATATAGATGATAAGCTAAAGGATATATAAAGTAACGTACCCATCAAGAGTGTCATCATCTTGCAGCGGTTGCTCCAGTCGCGTGGCTGTGACCGTGGCGGCCCTGGGCTTCACTTCTGCCGTCACAGCCCAGTGCGAGTTCGCTGCCGTCACACTCACCAACCTCAGTCCGGACTTCACCTTCATCCTGGTCAAGGAAATTATACATTAGACAGTGGAAGAACAATTAACTTGCCTATTTTCCGCACATTTTCTTTAGCCTATTATTTCAGACTAGGTATCAGCGGCGAAGAGTCTATACAGGCTGATTCCCGCTAGGTTACCTTTTAAGAATCCATATATAATCATTATTGTAATGAATCTGTATAGATGTATGAGAAACCATGTTTGTATCAAGCAGTATGACCCTTTTCTTTGGGACGGTTTACCTTCGTCAAAAATCCATCCTTCACCACAGCTTTTATACAGATACGTTTTGCCAATATTAAAAATATTATGTTTGACACGTTTTCTCGGAAAATAGCAACTAAGTATGTAGTTCATAATATCATCACAAACAGTTAATAATATTATGTACTTAGATATAATCTTGCTTCTATTCAATAAACCCATTCATAAAATTCGGTGATAGTCAGTAGAATCTAAAAAATCTACAAGTATCTACATGTCAGTGGCGAAGGTTGGAATATTGTCGAAAGTAACCCAAAGAAAAGGAAATTCATACCGCGTGACATGGTTTCTCATATTCATACTATACTATATACAATATTCATTACAATAATGAATATGTATGGATTTTTAAATGGTAACCCAACGGGAATCGGCTTGTATGGACTCTTCGCCGCTGCTACTCGTACATGTAAACCAGCGATAAGTTATCCATGTACGGAGACTATGGTATATTTACTATGGAATATAAGTCGTTTGGGCCACAAAATCAAAGGCAAAGCTTTATAAGAGACACAACCATTGATATTCCAAGAGATAAACGAAATTACATAATCGTACTAAATATAGAACGTAAGAAATAGTGCCACAATTTAACATATCCACATATTATATTAGTTATTATTATTTAGTGAATAGTACTTATTATTTATTGTATTGCAATTTGCCATCTCACAGGATATTTAGATTATTTAGGTTTAGGTTGCCTGGAAGAGATCACTATTAGTGATAAGGTCGCCTTTTGCCTAAAATTTTATGTGTTCTTTTGTTATTTTCTTTTTTGTGCAATAAAGTTATTATAAAAATAAAATAAAAAATCCACAGTAGAGCAACATTATTTCAGTATTATCTATTCTTAATTGCTTTAAACACGTCCAAAGATTGCTTTTAAAAGGACGTCGGGTTTTCCCACTACGTAAAACGCTTAAAATATTAAAATCTCTTTCAGAAATAAAACTTCAACTGTACTCTTTGAAATGTAAGCGTTATGTAAAACTGAAGTGGTTATAAATTTTAGTTTGGAGCGCAGTGCTATTCCCGAGCGACCCCACGCCTCGTAACTCAAAAGTAGGAACAGATATATTTGCTGAAGTTTCAGACCAGGTGGTGCTTAAACTTAGAATATAATGTCAAATAATATCCTCCTTTTTATGGTAAGTATAAAGTTTTGTATTTAATGATATTAATGTCAGAAAAAATAAAAATAAAATTGGTGCACACCACAGTAGGTTACAAAAAATTTGTTACTCTTCTAAGGGTAAGTTCATACGTTTTTATATATGAAATTAATATAAATTAATTATATGAAATTTGAATTATAATGTAATCATCCTAATATTATGAGGGCGAAAGTTCGTGTGTACCATGTATGTTTATTACTTCATCCCCTTGTAACTACGGATATAATTTGGCTGAAATTCAAAATGGATAGATTTATAATACTCTGGATTATCACATGGGCTTTGATCCCGATATTTTCGGCAATGCTTTGACAATTAAAACATAAATTCGGATTTATTGATATTATACGAGTATACACTATTGAAAGTGACTATTCATACATAAACCATACGAATTAATTTATTTTATTCAGACTTTCATATGGACGACTAGCTTATTCATACGAATTTGAACCACAATTTTGCTACTAAAACATCTTTATAGACCAGTAGCGAAGACTGAATTTTTCTCGTAGGTAACCCGTTCATGTGGTTTTTTAGTCTGAATGTGTTTTTGACAGTGTACGTTAAATTATGTATACGTCCGTAAAACTAGTGGATTTTTAAAAGGTAACCCGTTAGGAATCGGGTTGTTAGAAACCATCGCCCCTGTTATAGACCGTATATAAATTAAATATTTCTATCTAATATGAAATTTCAATGTGAAAATTGTTGAAAAGTTATGAGAAACATTTTATAAACTGCTTTGCTATAATTGCTGTAGCCTACCGATGTAATGCGAGCGTATTTTTAATTTTCAGTTCACCTAATTAGTGCGAGGTTTTCACAGTTGCACGCTATGGCCGGCTTGGTAAAAAGAAATTTATGAGGTTTCCTCGGTACATTTAATGCATACGTAGTTGGCTCGGTTAAAACTTCGCGCGTAATTTCATAAGTGTTTGTTTTCTTTTTTAATGTTATTTGCAGAAATTTTTTAATAAAAAACTGTGTGATAAATAATAAATCCTATAACAAAATATAAACAAAATGGAACAGTGTGGTATAAAAGAAAATGTAGTGACCAAAATCGAGAAAGGTATGTTTAGATTAGGTTTAGATTTGGGCACGTACCTAGAGGATGAATGAAAGAACACTATCAAAGGGTATTTGTAAGATAAGTGTGAATGGAAATTTTGAAAGAACAAAGCCAAGGTGAACTTTTTTGAATCAAATCAAGGACATTCTTATTAATGGGCAGGCTGCAATAGTACCGATGAACTTGTATGAAAGGATTGATAAAAATTGAAGAAGCAAGATATTCAAGAATCATTGCAAATGGAAAGACGTGATCTCTGCCTACCCCTATGGGTATGTTGGAGTATGTATGTATCTTGCGTGACAAACAAATATTAATATTCGCAACATTCATGAATAGAATCTATACTGATAGGTATACGAGTACGTACATTGATGAATATATTGTTGATGTCGATAGCGTCGAGAGGCCGTATTGAGTAGGAATTGACATCAATTTGTGGAGATGACGCGACATCTAGCACACTTATAGATGCCGTCCGCCATCAACCAGTATTATTGATTTTGCAAACGCAATAGGCACTTGGGACTGGGAGGAGTAAGACGTTTACACAAGGAACAATGCATTTTGATAATAATTTTAACTCACCGTATAACAACATGTCCAATTGTATGACTGGCATCGCGGCGAACAACGAAAGGCAGGTGTAATCTGAAGTGAGGATACAGTGGTGCCCTTGGCAGCAGCAGGGCGGTGTCACCCGCTCTCGCTTCCCTGTATCCAGCTCTTGGTCCAGCCAGAGTAACTATGCCCAACGGCCACGCCGGTTGAACGGAGACTTTACCGCACACCCCTTCACCAGTCTCACCGCTGCTCGCTTCTGCTGCACTATATGCTAGCTTCATAGTTCTCGGTGGTCGTTTTCCTTTCCCATCCGCAGGCCACCACGCCGCGGGAACGGTTAGCTCTGCCAAACAGGCTCCCTCTTCGCCTTCAGGTCCACACGTTGCAGTCAAAGTTTTGATGCCAATGCTAGCGTGTAAAGTGATACAAACGCGACGAGGTCGGGCTGCCGCTCGCCGGGCGCCCCCTTCACCACCCGTGTGAAACAGTACTCTGAGAACTGGTGCATCTTTTGGTAGTTCTCGAAATACCAAATGGGCCGATACGTCAAGTCTGTGCGCCGTGGCGTCTTGTAATTCTACTAAACTGGCGTTACGTCGAGGTGGTTCGAGGGGATCGGGCACAGCGTAACGAGCTGGTACTGTTTGCTTAGTGGAGAAAGGCCCATAGGTCGCTCTGACGGACGCCGGAGCAGAACCTTGTAAAACTGTGAATCGGTCGAGTGATAACAGAGCTCCAGGCAGAGCCGTCCCCATCGGCTCGGGCGGTGGCCCCGCTCCGTTCCATCTCGCCGTGTGTTTTAGGAAGAATCCACTGTCCTTATTCTCGAAATGGACTTCCACCGCAAACACGACCCCTGCAAACAAAAATAACAGTTGTAATAATGTTCTTAAATAAGTAGTAAACGTAACAGAAGGGAACGCAACATTTTTATTTCGTTAGGTGACAAAAGATAAAAGGGCAGTCAGATGCTGGCACGGATCCAACTGCATTCGTTACTCGAATTGGAATGTTCATTTATTGTTTACAAATAGGTGCAGAATTATTTTGAAACGTGAATTTTTAACTTTAGTGTTACATAACACTTTATTTAGTGTCTTATTAAATCAGGAATGGCGTTAACAAGTATAATTGAAAGAGCAGCTGAAATTCCCTTTGAGAAATGCATCGTCAGACAGGCGTTAGACACGCTCCCGTCATTCGTCTCGGCTGTTGAGGGGATTCGTGTCACATTCCCTGCGTATGACTGTAAGCGCCCTTTATGGAATTCATTACGCTGCTGTCTGCTTAAAACGCGACCCACCAGCCCTCGAAAGCCCTTCAAAGCGTAGGCGAACAATTGTTTTGATACTAATATTTTTATGAAACAAAAATGACGATTTTTGTTAAATAATGACTTAAACAAATAAATCAAAAACTTAGTAAACAAGAAAAGTAAAAGAAAAGTAGACCTGATAGATAATATAACTTGTTGCAAAAGTATATGTTGTCAACAAACAACAAAAAATGTTGTTTTATAAGCCTACTTGAAATATATTTAATCAGCTGACGCCGCGCGGTTTCACTCGCGTGGTTTCCGTTCCCGTAGGAATACGTGGATAATATATAGCCTATAGCCTTCCTCGATAATTGGGCAATCTAACACTGAAAGAAATTTTCAAATCGGAACAGTAGATTAGCACGTTCAATCAAACAAACAAACTCTGCAGCTTTATAATATTAGTATAGATTTCGATTTGAGCTATTAGTTATGCCATGTCTCGCAAAGCTAGCTTGTATAAATAAATTAAAGGCACCTTTACTATGCGTATAACGAAACAAACTTAAGTGTGTAGTTAACAATGATGTTCTCTGCAACAAGCCGCTTCATTTACAAGAAAACGACTTCCCTGAACGAGCTGAGCTCTTACGAGACAGAGCGAGATAATAAAAAGCTCGCACGTGACGCTCGCAACAAAGAACACTTGCAAAGCTTTCAATCCCTCCAGGAGATATGATCCTTTTATATTGCACTGTCGAAAAAATGCTTCAATATGAAATACTTTCATTACACTTGTGTGAATGACTTACACACTTTTTGAGTTTCTAGAATTTTACCAAAAGAAAATAAGCTTTTCAGTGAAGGTTTTTAATAATAGAATGCTACAAGCTGTATCCCAAAAGAATTTAAGTAATATACAAGCAATCTTCGGTAGTAAAACGTCGACAATTTTAGTCAACAAATAAAAATAATAATTAATAAGCACTTGACAAGGTTTATCTTAATCACAATTGGAAGGATAGTGTAACAAGGCCAACTAACAAAGCCTAATACAATACTAAACTCTAGTTTCGTTTTGTCCGGGAATCTAATCTAAAACCTTACTAGTGTAATAAAAAATCGTATGAAAAGTTTTGAATTTGTGTAACAATTTCAAAATCTTTTACACAATCTCTCATCGGAACCAAAACCTCATTCAAACCGCATTGATTCTAAATTCCTTTTGCAGCTAGAAAATGTATGTGTAGATCATATACGTATATCATACCTGACGTCACAGCAATATTTGAAAGGCAGCTTGCCCACGATTAATGAACAAATATTTGCCCGGTAATGGAGTCCGACACATTACCGCATTCGTTTTGTACCCTTTTTATTGAAACACTATCAACAATCATATAGAATTTTATAAATGTCCTCTCGATTCATAAAAGCTTTCTACTAAATGAAAATGCTTTAATGGAAACTGACACCTTTGGGGAGGTGACCCTATCTTTTTATCAAAAAGTATACCTGTTTAATAAATTTATCCATTAAAAGCAGGATCTATTACGGACAATATTATTTCAATATAACTTAACAATAATGGTCTTTACATGTTTATTTCAGTATATTAAAATACCTCGGCTTTAGGTTAAACTAATATATATTGCGTATAAAATGTATATATGCATTAGAATTTTATTTAATTACTTTATATTAAACCTGGGATATCTCAATATACAATAAAGTCTATTCTCATCCTTAAAAAACTTATATGCGACACTTTACGCAAACTACTCGTAAGTAAGTTTCTTATTAAAAACAATGCACAGAATGAATACGGGAACACCAACCTCTATAAGGTCAGTCCGATAGACGGGTATCAGATATCGGCCACGCCAGCCTATCAAGGATTAGTCGTGAGGCAGTTATTACAAGGACTTCGGCCGTCGTCCCATGTTTGCAATTTATCGGAAGATATCAATTCGCCATAACTTCTCTTTTTGGGGTAGCGGTACAGAGGAAATTAAACCGCCGTAGTCGAGGACTCGCTGAAAATACATTTCGCAGCTAAAACTGGTCCGCAGCAGTGCTATGGAACTTTATCGTGAAATCGTATTAAAATAGCATATCGATTTGTCTAGAGCCGTTTGGGAAAATTAACAATAAGGTTTAGAGTCTAGACGATGCCTACTCAAGTATTAAAGCCAATTTTAGATCTTCTTAATCAGTAATAGATTTATTTGAAAACCCTTTTCTCACTTAGACTTTATTAAAGAATTCCTTTTGGCTGGAAACACTTGATAAATATAAACACCATTTAATTATTTTTGTGAATTCCTTAGGCCACTTCGATTAACTCCGATTAGTTCAATATAATTGTACATTGTCAATAAGTAGAACCGGTTTAAACGAGTATGTGATTGCATGTTGTGGCTCTATTTCTTGCATACTTGGGATTTGGGCCCTTTTCGCTGGTTACTGCATATTACAACTAATAACAATTGGTTACAATACGCAGTAACCATTATTTTCCTATATTTTTTCAATTAATACAAACGCTTTTTTGACGAAATTTCAGCTTAATCGTATGGATAATAATTAGATTTTCTTTAATTATAATTAGAATTATTAAAAGAGGACCTTATTAGAAGACTCAAAGTCACTCAGCGGGCAATGGAGTTTATCTGCTTGATCTCTGCTTCGAATCAGGAACGAGGAGATCCGCAGACGAACCAAAGTCACTGACATAGCTCAGCGAGTCGCAAAGCTGAAGTGGCAATGGGCAGGTCACATAGTTTGAGCCGATGGACGTTGGGGTCCCAAGGTGCTGGAATGGCGACACCGCACCGGAAAGCGCAGTGTTGGTCGACCTACCCCCTAGGTGGACCGAGGATATCAAGCGGGTTGCAGGGAGCCGCTGGATGCTGGCGGCTCGAGACCGTTGTGCTTGGGGGTCCATGCTTGGGGGCTTGTGTCCAGCACAACAGAACGTCTATCAGCTGATAAGGTAATTAGAATAAAGATATTGAAAATCTGGTTTACCTAATAATTACGCGTTCTCTATAAACGAAGGAATTTTATTCATTTAATAGGATATGACTGCGCGACCGACAGCCAAACCAAACCTAATAACATCATAAAATGAACCTTAACAAATACATGTTACACATACAAAACAAGTCCGCTTTCGTATACTCTTCACGCTAACAAATAAACTATTGCTCAGAACCCTACAAAATACGACCCTCGTTTTCGGTTTAGAAATTCGCAGCTGGGAAAGACAGTAAATTACATTTCGGTACTCAACGCAACGTGCGAAAAGTTTTTCGCAAGTAATAAAATTGGAATGGGTAGACAAAATTTTATACACGAATCGCTTAAATAGGTAGTCTTCTGTAATAAATATAATAAAACCCTTATTTTCAGTGTAATGATATTCGGGATTTAGGTAAATGTGATTATAAAAGAATGCCCCGTTAAATAAAACTGAACTGACGCAAGCCAAATTGTATAAAACACCAATAAAACGGGAAAATTGAGGTAAGAGAATGGAACGTAAAAAATAATGGCCCTCCCTTGTATGGAAAGGGTGAGCTAGTAAATAAATTGTTTGCCTTTTTCAATTTCAGAAAACGTAGCCACAGCCGTTGCATATTTCAGTGCATTGAATTGGAAATATTTTGGCATCGAGCGATATTTCACACCTAAGATCTACGTAGGAAAAATAACAAAACATTTCATGCCTGGTTGAGCCATAGAAAATACAGGTATAAAAGGAAATGTACAAGTATTATCTTATGCATTTAGATTGTTCTATATTATAGATAGGTATATTGAGAATCGTACAGAGTGGAAAAGTATCTGACATCGATTAAAGGAAAATAAAAAATACATAGGTATACCTATATGTACGTTCATAATAAATATTCTAAATGTAGGTACGTAGGTACAGTTTTGTTATTTGTACATAGATTTATGCTTTATTTAATACGTTAATACTAGTTTAGTTAATACATTGAACGTAATTAACATGTAACGCAATATTATTTGTTATTGTAACTAATTAAATGTGTATACATTAAATTAGTTACAAATGGCTGGATATTGATTACAGATGATACAGTCAAATAATTACATACTAGGTTGCAGATAGGTATGACCGAGTTTTAGTTTATAATTAAGTTTACCGTTAGCGAATGCACATAAAAACAATGATAATTTTATACAATAGATCGGTTACGTCCCTACAAAATCACCGCAAAAAGTTATCCGAATAACAGGCTACAAAACTGAGCGCACACATGCACAATTTTGTCTTTAATTCCATTATTTATAGTCTACACTTCCTGAAAAAACAAATAGATATTTAGGTATTATTTGTTTAAACAGCGCCGGCCCGAAGTAAATTTTAGAACAGACCGAGATCCAATTATGGTGCCTCTACAGTTTGCTCCTATTATTAAATACCTATACCAATTGTGAGTGCTAAGATTGGAATGTGAAGATCTCGACCATACTCTTGAGTGACGTTCTTTACCATTTAGGCGCCCTATAGGATTTGACGCCTGGAGCGACTGCTCCGATCGCCGTATGGGCGGCCCGGCCCTGTGTTTAAATAACGTTCGTTGTTGACCACAACTAACATTGAGATGTGGAAATTTCCTCTTTTGAGCGCCTCATTTTTCATGACCTAGTAACACATCTAACAACATTTAACATCATTGCATAAAAATTATAAAACCATCGGCCTAAAAGATTTTATTTACAAAACATTTTTACAGTGTATAAAACACCACAATATGATACAACGTAGCAATAAAACATCAGTTTTCCTTTTACGTTTAAAAGGTTGAACGAGCTTTTTGCGTATAAAAGCTTTTTTGTTGTAGTTACATAATGATAACTGACCGTTGATGATTCTTTCTTTATTCGTATAACAATGTAAATAAAAAATAAAAAGTAAAAATGTTATAAATGTAGGCTGTATAACTGAAATTTAAAATTTATCAAAGTTTTATATTTAGAATTCCGTTCGTATATCATTTCATATTTGGAACGCATTCGAGAAGACCTGTTTCAGAAAATGAAGCTGTGAAAATTCTCACAGAAAATATAAATCAGTAAGAATTTATATTTTCTGGGTTTATTGTAAGAATTTTTAGCACCGTGTAGATAGCACTATACGAGTTTAACTGTGTTAGTTAGACCTACTTAGTTTTCGGCAATATTGTAAAATGGTGGTAACAAAAAATACTCTTTTTGGGCCAAAGCGCGTTTGGAACCTAAGCTAAGCCTACTTGAAACTTACCTATAATATTATCTATAATATATATAGTAGCGTGATCAAAAGTATACTATAACCCGCCCAGGAGTGTGAAGAATATTTGCACCAAGTTTCGTTAAAATCCGTCGAGTAGTTACTTAAAACAATGACTTCTGAAAAAAGGTGGAGGTGTACAATTTGTCATGTTTTTTTGCTTTTATTTATTCTCATTAAGCAATGCGATAAAATAAAAAGTTAACGCATTTTGACAAAGTCAAACATACTTGCTATCCTTTAAATACTTACTGTACTTAAAATAAATTAATGGAGAGTTATCGACTACTTTAAAACCTAAAGTAACGATGAATATAGTTTGTTCCCAGATTTATAAACAAATTATATCTTTTAAACACACAACATCAGCAACCACAACAAGGCATGGAAAATGTCCGCCAATAAAATTTCTATACGACAGGATTCTCAAAATAGATACAACCAGATCGAAGACAGGTTTTGCGGTAAAAAGTCAAGATTAACTCTGGACATCGTCACGAGTTAATTGATTACAATCATTATCTGTCTCCGTCTTGCAAATGAGAGATGAAAGAGAGAGCCGCACACCCACTTAGGATGGGAGATTGAACCATGTGGGTATCGATAGGAAGCGAGGTTCTTAGAACAATGTTGCAGTGACTCATGTGGGCTGGCATTCGCTTATTTTATTTATTCTCTCAATAGAACCACTTATAAATTGTAATCGTTAAAGATAAGTAATACTTCCAATAAAAAGTCAATAGATTGTTAAGTCAAGTTAGCCAGTAGCCACTCACCATCCGATAAGGCCACATGCCTGCAGCACTAAAGCCTAATTCAGACTGCTTTAGCATTTTAGTCGAGTAGCGTAAAATTTAGCTGCTAAACGTGTTTGAACACCAACAGTTTAGTCGAGTAAGTTAGCACTCGACTAAATTTTTGGTGTTCATACACGTTTAGCAGCTACTGACTCATGTGGGCTGCCATTCGTTCATTTTATTTATTCTCTTAATAGAACCACTTGTGAACTGTAATCGTTAAAGATGAAAGAAGAAAGAATGAAAGATTTTTATTTGGCAAAACACAAAAAAGGAAATCATGAAACATAAATACAATAGAAAAATATTAACATTACTATCAAATTTTGTGAGTGCCCCAGCTATCCGAACTAGTTACAAACTGTATCTCGGAAAGCTGGAACTTCCCTACTATATACAATCTAATTCTATAAATATTATCATAAAAATATGCCCTTGTACGTTGGTGTTTGTGTACGTGTGTTTATGTGTGTGTGTGTGTGTGTGCATTTGCAAGTGTGTGTATGTGATTGATGATTATGAGATAAGCAATACTTCCAATAAAAAAGTCGAGTAAGTTAACAATTTAGTCGAGTAAGTTAGTACTCGACTAAATTGTTGTTGTTCAGACATTTTAAGTTTAGCAGCTAAATTTTACGCTACTCGACTAAAATGCTAAAGTAGTCCGAACAAGCCATAACGGTGTAAACTGTGTATTGTAACTACTAAGTGATCGTGTGTTGGTCGCGACCAGCATTTTTGCAGCATTAGCAGTTTTATCGGCTGTCAAGCCATTAGCGCTGCAGGCATGTGAACTTAGTGGATCGTCAGTGGCTGACTTTAATAGTATATTACAGTCATGGATTGTATTGGACTTGTCTTGCGCTAATTTAAAATTTACTATCAGTATTATTAATCGTTACTTCATACATTAGTAGGTACTCGTATTGTTATAGCTTCACTTTGCCAACTTTTTTGCGATTAATGATTTCAAACAGACAGTTTGAAATCATTAATCGCAAAAAAGTTTATTGAACTAGGACTGGCATAGTAGGAATGATCTCTTTTGTAGCTACATTTTAAAATTGTAAGATGATATATAAAAAAAAATATCAATCAATCATATCAGCCGATGGACGTCCACTGAATGAAAATAAACAAAGTAAGAATCCGTACATAGCGAGTTAATTTTATAGATTTACTAGCGGACGCCCACGACTTCGTCCGCGTGAAACTCGATGTAAACTTTCAACTACCTCTACCCTACCCCTAACTACCTAAAAAAAAAAGTATCCCATGTCCTTCTCCTGGCTCTAAACTACCTCCCTGCCTAATTTTCAGCTAAATCGGTTTAGCCGTTCTTGAGTTATAAGTGGAGTAACTAACACGACTTTCTTTTATATATATAGATTTTTTTTTTATTCTTTACAAGTTAGCCCTTGACTACAATCTCACCTGATGGTAAGTGATGATGCAGTCTAAGACGGAAGCGGGCTAACTTGTTAGGAGGATGAAAATTCACACCCCTTTCGGTTTCTACACGGCATCGTACCGGCTAAATCGCTTACCACTGCGCCACGGAGGCCGTCAAAGATTCATGTCAAGAGAACGTAACCATAAATAAAAGTAAGTATACAAAATAGGGTCGAGTTAAGTATTTAGATAGTTAGAAATGTCGCGAACGTCAGCTCTCGAAGCGCACTTTATACGGTAACCTCTCGCACACTCAAGTCGAGAGCACTTATATGAAGTCTCGTTACGCAATACGTTTCGTAGTTGATTTATATATCAGCGTTGGAACTTTTGTGGAGCCTGCGATTGTCAGACATACTTTTTTTTATGAAGGCTCTTAGTTTGTCAGACACTGCCAATACCTTAAGTAGGTACAGTGCCGGATTAAGATAACTTGATGCCCTAAGTAAGCAATCTGCCCTTAAGTGAATCCTTAAGTGAACTATAAAGAATTAATAAAATAACAATTTTAACACGTACAGTTGGTAGAATATTACAAAACAATCTTTTACTTTCTTTCTCAGTTTACTTTTAGGCCACTTAGATGCATAATTACGATAATAAAGACGTATCGCCAAGCGATTTAGCGTTCCGGTGCGATGTCGTGTAGAAACCGAAAGGAGTGTGGATTTCATCCTACTCCTAAGAAGTTAGCCCGCTTCCATCTAAGATTGCAGCATCACTTACCATCAGGTGAGATTGTAATCAAGGGCTAACTTGTAGATATTAAAAAAATCCATAGTTGGTTACTATGGTAGTAAAATGGTCTGCATCTTTTTTAGTTTTCTTATAACGAGGTAAGTCTGGCTATTACAGGCTCTACATATCACCGTTGAAACTTACAAGTAAGCACACAAGCATGAGGCTTCGCTGCAACATTTTATATTAGAATGAAGTACTCACGCTCGTCCACTTTTCTTTGTTACGTTCGTAATACCTGCATTTTCAGAGCTTCAAGTTTGAATTCAGCTGGCACTTATTATCTTGCTTAACTCAAAGTTTACGTGTTCGTGTAATCACGCAAAAACGATAATCAACATCCAAAATCCATAAACATCAACTAAAATCAACATCCAAGTTGAAGTTGTTAAAGCATATGCCATGGTGCCATGGATTTTCATCAGTCTTACGAGTAGGTACATATGTGAGGACTTTCCATTGTATAAAATAACTGTAATAAAAAGCTTCGACTAATTTTATATAACTAAGAATTAAACTCGGAAACATAAAATCATTGAGATAAAGTCAGAATCGCGCTATAACTTTATACATGAAAAAATGTTTAAATAAGGAATTTAAAACTATTTTCATTTACTTAATATAAATAATACAAGTAGATAGTTATGAAAGAAATCTTATCATTAAATAGGTCCAAGTGAGAACTTGTTATGCGCAAGGGGTCGAATTTTTAACTTCATCGACCATTAAGGGTTGGTTTCCACCATGGATTAAACGTAAGTACGAGAAAAGGCAGTTAAAGTTTCCTAATACTTTGGTCAGCTGCAGGTTTGTACAGTATATTCATTATGTAATAAATATTTATGATAGCCGCACGTTAATTGAAGCTAGATCAACGATAAGACTAATAAGAATTACAAATATAATCGTTAACAAGCTACTTAATTAAGCTTGCTTAGCTCTAGTGCAATATCTTAGAATGGATTAGGGTTAATTAGAATCGTAATACCGGCGCGATTAAACGTTGTGCATCCATTCCGTCCAGATGAATCGCCCCCGCGCATTCCTGTCTTATTCACACAACAAATCCGTCTTAGGACCATGTGAGTGTGCAGTACTCGATGTATTCGCTTTCCTTTGCATAGCTAATACATGCGTAGGCCCTTGTCCGAGCTTATACGCCGCCAGTACATAACGGTACGCCTTTATCTGGCATGTGGTGACAAAGATTTACTACTACACCTGTTTGCATATGATGTGCTACATCTATTTTGTTTGATCATCGCTTGAGTGTTGTGAAAGTATACTGGTTATGGTAATCGTCAGTTCTCATAATGTGTATATAAGAAATTATTACGCGGTGAGTGAATAAACTTCCGAGTGTCGGAATGTCTGAACAGTCTTTCAGAATACAAGGACTTTTCATTGCGGTGAAAATTCGTAGCAGGTTGTTAGTGTCCGCAATTAGTCGGGACGTTGGAGGGCGATTGTGTGGCGACAAGAGCGCCTTCCTCGCAGCGAATTGTCGTGCTCAACAATATCTTGTCTCACTCATCTAAATGCAAATGGAGTAGAACGCCCCTTGATCTTTGTGTTCGCACCCCTCATTTGTCTAGTTGCGGTGTAAGGATTTGCAAGGTTTACTTACTTGATTCATGGCTGTGTTGCTATTACTGAACGTTAGACGTTTACATACCAACCGCATTAACACTACAAAATACAATTGGGATGATGACCGTTTTTTAAATTGTATATAAATTAAGAGTATGCTAATAGTAAAGCAATTTTGTAAAAGTAACACAGGGTATCTGCGATCATTACTTTCGGACCTACAGGGATTTAAAGGGTCAGATTTGCGGCGATGCCACGGATCCCTGAAAAACGCCCCATACAAAATGGTACGAATTAATGACGTCGTAAGTACATAATGATCATTAGATTTGTATGGGCGTTCAAACATAATTACTAATATCTTTGTTATTTGTGCGTTTATGTTTATAAGTTAAAAAATGTCACATTTAATGTGAGGAAGCTAAAAAAAATCATCTAATAACAATAAAATATTTTTGATAGATTTTGAAATTTCTATAAAATCTTATTTATTTTGCAAATATCCAGACAATCTTTGCTTTTTATGTGTAAATTAGTTAACATTGACTTTATTTATTCGAATGTATCATAAAAATCAATATATTCAAACCTAGTCATCATCCCCATTGATGCACAATTTTGCAATAACAACCACAGTATTCATGTGCCTCTTGATTCTACAGAAAATCATAAACTGGGATGGTGGTTTTTATTAGTATAGGCAATATTATGTTTTTTATGGGCAGGCCCAAACCAAGCAGGCAGAGAACGTTAAACAGATAATATGGAAATAAATAACAATGCGGCAAGACTGACATTTACGTCTTGTAAAGAAACAAAGACAATATATTATATGAAGTACAAAAGAATGGCTAATCGCGATAAAGTATGAAATATTGTTTTATTTTCGTACACCTACTTGTATTTACCGTTAAGCAAGTTTGTATACATATTTATATATTGGTGAAGTTACTTATAATACTGATAGTGATAACTTAATCTTTATGGTATCTTAAACACAGTGTGTGGCGGGAAAATCATAGGAATCACAGTAGTGGTTTTATTGTTTAAAGTACAATGCATTTGATTTAATATATTTAAAGGTGCACAAATAAAGTGGAGGTTGAGCATTAGTGATTAATTCTTTTTTCGGTGGAGTCCATCAAAAGTTTTGGTAAGGTCGCCTTCGCCTTACATAGGCATGACATGACTTGACTAGGAGTGACTGATGGATAACGATGGACGATGTCGCCCTAATAGGGCAAATTATTTAGGTACAAGTTAAATGCGAAGCAGAACAATTTTTTTTTAAATCTTTACAATTTAGTCCTTGACCACAATCTCACCTGATGGTAAGTGATGTAATCTAAGATGGTAGCGGACAAACTTGTTAGGACTAAGAAGACAATCCACACCCTTTTTCAGTTTCTACAAGGCATCGTACCGGAACGCTAAATAGCTTGGCGGTACGTCTTTGCCGGTAGGGTGGTAACTAGCTACAGCCGAAGCCTCCCACCAGCCAAATTATTAATTATTACAAAACAATTAAAAACGTTCATTATGTATTATTTAGAAAGACAATCTCAATAATTGCACAAAAAAAAAAGATATTTTTCAAAAGGATGGACGCCGATGAAATCGATTTACTATCACGAGATTTACTGCAGAGGGATGGAAATAAGATTACCCAGTTAGGATAGGGAGCTATTTGATGCGATCTCCGATCCTTTGTGGTTGGAAAAATGCAAATGAAACTGAAGCCTGCTAGTTCATTGTGCACAATTTTTCTTACATACATTTAGATGCAAGGAATGTTGATATAAGCTCAAAGGATGTGAAGGAATTGAATTTTCATTTACCCTTGTTATAAGTACCTATATATTGTATGCTAATAGTAGCGCAATTTAGTAGAAGTAATAGTAACAGATAGCACAGTGGATACGACCACTGCCTTCGATTAGCAGGGCGTAGGTTTAAATCCGGCCCGAGGCATGCACCCTTTCTGTTACGTGCATTTTAAGAAATTATAATATCACGTGTAACAAATGGTGAAGAAATACATCGTGACGATACCTGCATACTTGACTGTGATTTTTTAAAATTCTCTAAGTGTATGAACTTGTCTCTATCAATTCGCATTGGGCCAGCGTGGTGGACTATTGGCCTAGCCCCGCTCATTCTGAGATGAGACTCGTCTTGACTTAACAGTGAGCCGAATATAGGTATGAACAGGGTCACTACGATTATTACTTTCGGAGTTATATCAGAATACATTTTGGTGGTGGACGGTGGATTTACAAGACGGAGGTCATGGGTTCGATCCCCGGCTGGGCCGATTGAAGCTTTCTTAATTGGTTCAGGTCTGGCTGGTGGGAGGCTACGGCCGCGGCTAGTTACCACCCTACCGGCAAAAACGTACCGCCAAGCGATTTAGCGTTCCGGTACGATGCCGTGTAGAAACCGAAAGGAGTGTGGATTTTCATCCTCCTAACAAGTTAGCCCGTTTCCATCTTGGACTGCATCATCACTTACCATCAGGTGAGATTGTAGTTAAGGGCTAAATTGTAAAGGATAAAAAAAAGTACACTATAGAGGTACCTGCATATATGTATTCTGTAGCTATAATAAGGACATCTTTGCTGTGCTTACCGTGGAACGCTCAAAAACATACGGCATCAAAAACTGTTACCTGACAAAATAATTGTTTAATAGACCAAAAAGATCCGTTAACAAATTACATATTCCAAACTAAAGTTAATTAAATTTAAAATGTTTAACCTTAGTTAACGAACAACGAACAATTTGCGATGGTAAATATAACCGATAACTGGTGAACAGTGACAGCGACTGATACGAGCAAACACAAAACAACCGTTGTTTTAATTTACTGCAATCTGTGATATAATTTAACGGGAGAGTTAACATGTCATTGCCGCGCTATTTAATGATAGAGAATGGAAATTTTTCGATACGTAAATACATATTTAAATTAAAGTAGCTACTACTAAAGTAGCGACTACGTCCGCGTGGAATTCAGTTTTTCAAATCCCGCGGGAACCATGAATTTTTCTGGGATGAAAAGTAGCCTATGTGTTAATCCAGAGTAAAATCTATTTCCATTCCAAATTTCAGCCAAATCGCTTCAGTAGCCGCAGCGTAAAAGAGGAACAAACATACTTACACACAAACTTTCGCCTTTATAATATATGTATGATTACCCGACTTCAAAAAAGGAGGAGGTTCTCAGTTTGACGCGTATGTTTTTTTAATGTTTGTACCTCATAACTTCGTCGTTTTTAAACCATTTTAAAAAAAATCTTTTTTGTATTAAAGAGATACTTACTTATATTTCCAGATTGGTCCCATTTAATTTTAATAAAAATTGGTTCAGTAATTTTGTGTTGAAATAAAAATAACGAAATTGCTCGTACTGTGGCGCCTTCGTTGACTATTAAAAAGCACACTAAAAAACAGAAAAATAAAATCTTTTCAACAAAATATTTAACCGACTTCAAAATCACAAAAATACACTAAAAAGCGAAACATAACATCGTATGTGCTACCTTCTGATCACTTTGAAGGCGGTGTCAACACAGTGATGCATTAACTAAAGTCGATTAAATCATAAAGTTTTAGGATTTAAAGTCGTTCTGTCAGAAACAGCTTTAATGAATACCTACTTATAAATAGTACTTAAAGGTAAATTTTAATAAATATTTATTTACCTATTGAAAATATCGCACATATTATGATAACTATTATTGCCCCAGGCACAAGATGAAGAATAATTTACTGTCATGTAATTTTGAATAGGTATTTATTTGTAACGAAAAAACCGTAATCGTGACCAATTGCAGTAAGTAACGTGAAGGCCTGCAGCGCACGCGCCGAATACGCAGCGGGGAGTCGAACCCCGGCCCGGGTACACGCGGCCCCATAAACGACACGCCATGAACAACTGTTATGGTATTCATGCAAACCATTATACAAGATTTTAAAATAAAGAAAAAAGGTTTTTATATCTACATTGTTTCAATTACAAACTCGTAAGTTGTTTGTTTCTTTACTTGAACGCGCAATACTCAGGAATCCTGAGTCCGATTTGAAAAATTCTTTCAGTGTTACTTAGCCCATTTATCGAGGAAGATTATAGACTATATTGTATTTTCAAAAAAATCAGGAATACTTTCTGTAACTCCAATATTGTAACCCAAGGTGTACAAAAGTTACATAAAATATTGTTTACATCGCGTGCGCTCCAAAAACTATTGATGTAATAATAAAGTACACAACTTTGTAAGTGCTGTCTGTATACTCTTAGATCTTTTAAACTACGTAACAGATTTTAAAGCAACTTTCATAAATATGTAGACTTGAGGGTTGCTACGCGGACGAAGTGACAGCATCCGCTAGTTTAATATGATTTAATATAAAAATAGCCTCAACAGCTCAACGATAAGAGCGGTCGGATTCATCACCGAGGGGTGGTGGTTCGATCCCCGTCCCGTTGGTGTATTGTCGTATCCACTCCTAACACAGTCTTTTCCGATTAATTGGAGGAGAATGGGAATATTTAAAAAGATACGGCAAATATTCTTTAGAAAAAAATTAGATGTTACTGATTGGCCAATCAGCCAAAGTCAATGGCTTAAATTTCTACAGTGATCTCTGGGGTACGGAGGTGTATACAAACTTCCCAACACTGGGCTATTAGTAGTAAAGTAAGCGACACTCAATATTACCCATCCAGAGCTTGAACCCAGACCTTTATGTTCAGAAGCTGTAAATGGACCAAAGAGATACTTATCAAAGATAATGACTATTATTGATCTGTTTTATTGAATAATTTATTCCATCCAAGGAAAAAAAATCGTTGATTCAGTGGTTAGCTTATGTAGCTTCGGATCACGAGATTCTGGGTTCGAATTCTGGGTCGAGGTGTAGAAAACTGAGCTTTTAGTTTCTTCTAAGATTTTTCAATAAAAAATTTAAGAAATCAACCCAGATTTAAGTTCGTGGTGTTTACCCCCCGAGCCTCGGAGAGCACGTTAAGCCGAAATTCCCAAACATTACCATAACCGTTTAAACCATAACCATAGTAAACGTTTATAAATTTCATATTATTATCGTAAGCCCGTTATCCCGCATCAGCACAGCGTGGTGTGTCTAAGCTCTATACACCCTCTCTTATAAAGAGGGACGCCTGGCCCTAATTTTTAAAATAGGCTGATAGATAATGATGAATCTAAGATAAGTCTAACAAAATTACAGCTACAGCAAACAAAACAAAACATCGCTGTTGCTCACTGTACATACACAATAGAACAGATTACTAGCATACGAACATGATAATTCAAAACATTTACTACAATAACATGCCGATGTATAAAATACTCGTACATCTGATAAAAGATCACTGAGATATTCAAATGGAATCTCCTTGTTCAAAGGGCGATGAAGGTGTGATATGACGTATTTATGTTAACTATTTTTTATTAAATACTGTTAATATAAGTATTTAAATGGTATTTATGACTCGAACAACAAAAAATAAAGTTTAAATTATATTTGTGGTACCTACCTCGGCAGTGGGCAACCAAACTCTGTATGCCGCTTTACTATTTGCATTTACCTAAGTAAATAATTTATTATGTAAGAAAGAAAAATAACCTATAGTAGAGATAAACATAAAAAGCAAAAACGAGTGATGAAGTCAGTTTTTATTATTTATCTATAATATAATACATAGATATCTTTGTATTACTTGCATTATTCAAATTAAAAAATAACAATAATGAAAAAAATACAAGCAAATTTTTAAAAATCCAGGACTTTGAGAACGTTCTCTATCGTATAAGACCCTTCAGCAAATTATTTGTAAATACATTAAAAAGAAGAATATGTACCTACTACTTAGATGTTTAAATTAGAACTTTGTTATTGAAGCTTTGATAATACCGAATACCAAAACAAACTTTAGACATTACACTAAGTAACAGACATTTAAGCAACTAGTTATTAGGATAAACGCCCCGCGGCTTTCCTAAAGTTCACAAACACAAAATGAATATGAACATTTTTTCACAAAAATAACATCCGCAGCTTACATAATTTCTTTGAATTAAACCCAGCTACATAATCCCGCGAGCTTTCCCCTTTCATCTCGTTACCATAAGGCGAATTTATCACGGGGTTGTATGAAAGGCTTAGGTAAAATGCTTGTCGCCCCGACTTATCTTACTACGTGATGAAGTATAGCCTTTAAAAGCAACCTACTTAAGTCTCGTGACGTCACTAGGAGATAGCGTTTTATAGTTTTAATGTGATATTAACTTGAGACGATAGTTTAGCGAGATATTGGTTCAAGTAAGTACCTACTTCTACTCTAACAGATTATTAACTAGATATTACTGCAGCTCGTTCGTTGAGTAGCATGTTATGAAATATTTTTTTAATTTTTTAATTATTCATCATCATTAACAACCTACATTCGGCTCACTGTTGAGCACGAGTCTCCTCTCAGAATGAGAGGAATTAGGCGTAAGTCCACCAGGCTTCACAAATGCGGATTGGCAGACTTCACACACGTAGAGAATTAAGAAAATTCTCAGGTAAGTTTCCTGGTGATGTTTTTCCTTCACCGTTTGAGACACGGTCGAGATTCGAACCTATTTTGAAAGTATTATATTCTTATATTCTGCATTTTGACCTCTCTGGTAATCCTGTGGTTACATATGTATATAACAGAGAGGTCATGGATTCGATTGAAGTATTGAAATGGAATAGGCATCGGCCGTAGCCAGTTATCACCCTACTGGCAAAGGCGTCTAAAGGCGGCTAACAGAAATGGTAATGATAATAAAGACTGACGGATTCAAGTGGTCTCCGTTGCATTTTGTCTTGCCATTTGAGAATCTTTTACTGAAAATTTCTTACAAGAAAGAAAATCTCAGTATTACATAATGATCCGAAGTCACTTAAGTTAACAACTGGTCAACGAGGCGGTCTATCAACGGCCTCGTGGTTTAAATAATTAAGTTCTATAGCTTCCTTACGACAAAATCATTAGACCAGCTCCGTAGTGCGATAACTTTACATTATCACTGAACTTACAGAAGTGTGTCACAGCTTAATATTACAGCGGAATTGGGTCAAATTTAACTTGTAAAATTTAATTATCCGCCGAAACCGGGTTACTAAATAAAAGCTCGTGGATATACTCAAATTATATTATACCATTTTATTACAAAAAGTCGTAAAATTTTGATTAATATTCTTCTTTATAAAATCCCACACAAAAGACAATTTTAATTAAGCTTTGAAATAAAAGACAAATACGTAGGTAGCGAATGTGTTCGCCAGTATCAAAAAAAGCAAAAGAAATTTTCTATTTGCAGCACAAAAACCTATGCTTATTGCCTTCTATTTTTAGAAATGAAAATGGGTGCCTGCCATTTATACCCAATAGCGTAGGTACTTATTGTATGTCTACGTATGTTACATGAAATGTAGAAATCTTAACCCTATCGTATTCTACAAATATAAAAGAATAGCCGACGACAGTCGTCAGCTAACGTAGTATACAAGACCCCTTATATCTTTCAAAGACTATCCCATCCTATCCCACGATACCTCACGCTATGATATAAACGGATAAAAAAAATCATCCCCACTTTACTACTTTTTTTTACTTTTTTTATTTTATTTTTAATTTAATTTGATAATGATGACTATTGGTGTTATTTTTTCTTTTTTGTTTGTAATTTCATTTAATTTAATTTAGTAATTGTGACTGTATTTATCTTTTTCTTAATCTCATTTCATTTAATTTGGTAATTGTGACTATTTGTATTTTTTATATTTGCACACTATTAATTTAGTGGAATGTTGTATTCTTAATAAACAATTATTATTATTATTATTACATTTTGGAGAGATACCCTAAAAATTCTTTTCAAGATTTTATTCTACGACTTTATTCACATTTTTATTACACATACTCATGCTAATTTACAGCTTTCTAGTATTAATACCCGCGGACAGTCGGACACAGGATGAACAGACAAACATGGCGAAACTACTGTGAACTACGGAACCCTAAAAGCAAACTTATATTATAAAGTGAAGCTGCCTCGTTGATGGTTAGCCAATGTCGCTTCGGATCATGAGGTAGGTATTAGGTTATTGGTAATGTTAACGCTTCGGAAACTAAAAAATGTTTAGGATTGACAGATAGATCACGTGACCTATATATAACGAATGATATCCCCAATTTTTTTAGTTTTAGTATTTGTAGTAGGAGAATTGGTGGCGGAACTTTGCTCCATATCCCCCTCATCCTTCTATAGTGGATTCAAACAGGCTTGCAAAGAAAACAAGTACTTATCTGCGAAAAATTTTGTAAGTATGAGTATACAACATGAGAAAAAACTTTTATTTACGAGTGTAGGTACTCAAAGATAAAGAATAGAAAATGCATTCTTCCAAACTATAAAAGTAGGGGTATATTCACAACGAAAACGTCCAAACTTAAGCCAAAAGATTTGCGGACTGGCTCCATCAACAAGATTGCTGATACAGTAGTTACGTGGTTGAAACTCGGCACAAAGCATTCACAGACGTATGACGTACTCTCCCTAGCTTTGAAATGAGTGGCGT